>NC_079561.1:10378181-12778181 GCF_015846415.1 Triplophysa dalaica | reverse complement strand
TCTTTCTGATTCTGATTATATTCGGAACACCCTATAGCAGTGGTTCCCAAATGGGGGTACGTGTACCCTCAGGGGTACTGCAGGGGGTACTGTAGGGGGTACGTGGGAGAAACTGAAATTCAGGAATAAATAATGAAAATCAATAACTCAATAAATTATGATAATGGTATTGTTATATGAAGTGAGGACTACACAAATATGCATAAAAAAAGAATTCATACATTTAAAACGTTATTTTTTGAGACCCGGACCCAGAATCAGGAGCAGTGTCTGGGTGCGAAATAATGCAAGTTAGGAGAGGTTGCGTTTCCTGAACTGAAAAACACTGATTTACCTTTAACTGTTAAGAAATAAACCTGCTTGGGCCATCAGATATAATAACTGTCTGACTCTCATTTCACTGTATTTTAATGCAAAATGTCGACGGTCTGGTCAAGAGGTACTTGGCTTGAAAAAATCATAAAAAGGGGTACTTAAGCAAAAAAAGTTTGAGAACCACTGCCATATAGCAACTGCATATCAACACACTAAGAACATTCAGAACAGCCTACCAACTGCATATACACATGCTTAAAACACCCTAGTAACTGCATATCAATGCCCTAGCATGTTGCACTGGCATCCACCACTAAGACCGTGCTTCCTGTTTTCACCGTTTTGCATCCTTTCATAGAGGTATTTCCCAGACCTCACACACACACACATACATACATACACAGCACATTAGTAGTAGATCAGATCACAAGAGTGTTACGTGATGAGGGCTGAGCACCATGTGTGTGTTTAATTAATCCCGGTGGAGTTCATCGTCAGGGGAGGGATCAAGATCTACTCAGTATGGAAATGAGTGTCAACAGTGTGTCAGTGAGGTTCATCTTTAACCTCATCAGTATGTACCCCAACAGGTATCTCCGTCAGATGTGTGTGTGGGGCTATGTACAGGAGAAATGAAGGGGTCAAAGGGCTGTAATAGAGAGAATATGACAGCAATACTGATATGAACCCACGTAGATAAAAGCTTTTATTCCAAAATCTTGATGAGCTGCCTGCCTCTGCAGTATTTTGGGGCATCATTGGCATGAGGCGAAGGTTTTTGTAACTAGGACACTAATGTTTATTTAAAAAATTGGCTATTAAGTATAAATTCATACAAATGGAATCGTACAATACCATTTGAATATTTAAAAAAACAAAGCTGTACCTGGCAGACAGATCCAACACAAGCTCACAGGAATTGGTATTTTACGAGGTAGCCAATTCGTATAAAGTTATACCATTTTATTTGGACGTTTTAGTACTCCAGTGACGGTAGAGGGAGGGATTCCAGTATTGCTTCTAACTAATAATCACAGGTTTCACATTGTACGAATTCATAAAAATTAGCCGTCTCTTGAAATAGTTACGAATCCTAAAGCGGCATTGTATTTCTTCTTACAGATGAAGCAATCCGAGAATGCATTGTGACATACTAAACCAAGGTGGCATAGAGAGTTTAAAGACATATTAATACCAAATATCCTTCTTTAAACCTTAAAATATATTATGGTGTTTGCTTAGATACTGGAGCGAATGAACTCACTGGGTTTTACACAGTTAATATCTCAGACAACAGAAAAGAACAACAGAGAAAAGTCTAGAGAGAGCAGATATCGACTAAACAATGAAGATGTTAGACTCTCTCATGGTGTATGTGTTAAGATACTGCAAAAAAGAACAATGATCCTCTTTGCAAACAAAAGCAGATTGCACAAACAATGCCCTCTGCGACATCATCCAATTGGCTTGTTTTTTAAGAGACTTTCGTACATAATTCCGTATTTCATTTAAATAAATCTACAGCAGCATGGCCCCAGTAGACAAGATAATGCTTCGCTTCATGGCATCCGGCTGTGAAAGCGAATTCTCTTGACAAACTGTCTGCAGGCTATGATATGAGTTCTGCATAGCTGATTTCTACACACAAAATACATGTTGCATGTGTAAAACCATTCTTCTCTAATACTTTACCTTTAAACTTAATAGAAGAAAAGAGAGAGAATTTATACATTTTTAATTGACAGATGTACAGAAAAGCTGGCAGAAAATGCAGAAAGAATTCTACAGAGAGGAAATTAAAGTATTTTCTCGCAGTATCTCAATGAAAAATTGTAGCTACAGGCTTAATGATACAACAAAACTCTTTCAAGCTACGTGAGTACATGTATTGCAGATCACAGTGTTGAGTTTCTGTATAGAGAGTGTTTACTTTCAATCGCTGTCGAAGGGGAAGCCCCAAGGGGATGAATGAGAGCATTAGTATTCGTGTCACTTACATCACTGATCCGCCACACTCTCGGTTTGTTCTTCTCCGCAGAAAAAACAGGAGTCAATGTTTTGTAGTGAGACACATACACTACCACAACATGTTAAAACAGTGGTATTAGTTTGATGTCTTATATAGACATAAAATCACGAGAACTGTTATTTGAGTAGAAAAAAACCCCGACTACAAACCTTACTTTGCAGAAAAGTCTAATTGTACTTTCTGTTTTACACATTGCACATTAGTGCCGGCATTAATTCTTAGGAACCTCATTAGTTTAATCATACGATTCTATGAAGAATAATAAAAAATGGAGCTAATTACTCACCCATTGTTGGAAGTAAGACGTCCGTTGTGCTTGATAACACTCAGTGACACTCTGGGCTGTGGATTTCATGTAAATTAATTATAATTTGGATGTAAATGAGCCCCTCCCTACCTGAAAATTACCTTCCATGATGACTGTTAATGGGCCACTACCGTTAAAAATGTTGTAATTGATGGCCGTTGTCAAAAGCGAAACACAATGTGATAACCCAGAAGTTCCTGCATACACCCACAGCAGAAAGACTTTGCTCTATAATTCCTGTAAAACAAAGAAATTGTATTTTTAGAACCGTCCTGTTTGTAAACGCGTTTCAGATTTTTGACATTATTTCATTGCTTCGTACAGCCGCCATCAAAATCTATGGATTTGCAGTGTTCTATAACATTGTATAAACAAGACGATTTCAGTTGACTGTTGCAGTGAATGACACAAAAACGATTTAGTCCATCTGACTATCTGTCTATTTTCCTTTCACATATAAAGTCTAAAAAAGTCCAACAATAAACCTTATAAAGTTCTTATAGTTTTTGTGTTTTTAAGCGTGTAACAATTGAATGACAACTAATGCAAATGGTTTTGATTTCTTACATTCTAAAAAATGCGGGGTTATCTTCAACCCAGCGTTGGGCCAAAAAGGTACAAACCCAATCCATGGGTTAAATTGATCCAGAAAAAGTTTATGAGATTGTCCTCCAAAAAATCTACAAGCATCTTATTACGACCAACGGTTCCGTTTTAAGGATGAGGGCCCTCTAGCGCCAGCAGCTTATTATGTTCTACACATACTGTGTTGTGTGTATTATGTGTATATAGTTCACTTTTTATGCATTTAATACTTCGTATTTGTTATAGTATCAATAATTTCATGAATATTTGGGGTTTAAAAGATATTTTGGAGCCACTGACCCACATCCCACCCTAAACATAAACACATCTCAACCGTACAAAACGCAACACACGAGTGAAAGTACAGTCACAGGTATTTAAAGCATGAATTGACCAGATAAGGGTATATTACCAAACAACGTGCGTTCTGAATTGAAGCCATTAGACAAATACATATGACTATATCTGTGAATGCAACTCATGATGTCAGGTCTCGTTCAAACGTTTGGACATCATGAAATGAGAACCAGTAACACTTCATATTCAAAGCTGACGCAATCGGACACAAGATCAATGAGAGGCAATGCAATTTGACGTTTCACTTCACCTGGGGATAATTTTAAACATGTGTTAAACACAGAAGTTCACAGGATTGTGAAGATTAACTTCAGATGGTCCACACGTTAGCGTCTTTTCCTCATAAAAATCGATCGTTTGAACTCAGTAAACTTGGAATATTTGTACTTTATGAAGATTGTTTTATATTCAGTTTTATGTTATGTAAGGAGTTAACGGGTTATGTTTCTTTCTCAAAATGCGTGAATGGTGTAGTGTAAGTACCCTTCCTGGCGGTTTAAATTGAAAATCACACTCCAATACGTGTCATCATTGCAAATTTATAGTGCAATATATAATTTTACAATGTAAGTAGACAAAAGTTTCTCCTGCTGTCCGTAGAGGCACTAATTCAGTGAATGGTCCAGTGCGTCGTATGTGAGGTAAGGAACAAACCACTTTTCCTGTCATATGAGTTGGAGGACACTTTGTAATATTTGAACCAACAATAGACAAAAACAACCCTGCATTTTGGGTTGAAACAACCCAGTATAGGTTTATTTTAACCCGATGGTTGAACCCTTTTTGACCCATCGCTGGGTTGAAAAAATAACCAAGCACTTTTGAAGAGTGTACCATAACGTATTTTGGGATTGCATGTAAACGTATATTTCATGCTCTACAAAAAGAGAATGAATATGTATTTCCCCCCATTGTTTTCATTTCAATCACTTTGATGGGTCCAGAGATTATACTTTGGAAAACCTGTTGTGTGAACTCAAATCATATGTAAATATCTAAGGTGTTTATTTTAGTATGAGTTTGTGGCTACATGTCGAAAAAACCAACACATGGCTTCCATCTGGATATGCATATATATGATCTCTGTATCTATAACTCTTCTACCAGTGCTCCAGCTTGACCATTTCTACAAAACCATTTGAGAAGATGATGGCAGGTGATAAGTGGCCAACCAGCATCTCAGCATCATTACAGATCCCATTAACCACTTCAGACTCCATCTATGCATCACCCTCCAGCTTCTTCTACGCACTTTTCGCTTTTCTTAAAATCAGTCCCATTTCTCTCCCTCCCGGGTCTCTCTACCATTCCTTATTCCCTTCCCCCGTTGTATTTCTCTGTCTCTCTCCCTCTTTGAACTCCCCCTTCTGTCTGCTTTTGAAGGAATATTGAAGACTAGCCCTGTCTTTGTTTCTTTACTCCAAATTCCAAAGTGTACTCTCTGTCTGTCTGCTTCCAGACAAAAATTCTGAGGATATAAATTCATGCTCAATCGTGCAGAACTTTTGTTTGTTTTTTCCGCATAGTCTTGCATGCACTAATACATTTACCTGTATGTCCGTCTGGGCTCACGGTCACTCCGTGATGTTTAACATCTTGACTACTGTGCAAGACATGACAGCAGGTGGAAAGCCAAGAACATGCCAGCCTTATCTCCCTCTGCAATCATTTATCTGCCCCCACCCCCATTGTTCAGGATCTCTGGACTATAGCCCTACAGCCGCAGGAGTGGACGTGCGGGTAAAGAGGTTTTCCGCATTACATTTGCTTGAATTAGCATCTGGGGATGTGGTTGTGCCTCCGTTCCCAAGATGAGGATGTCTTCTATGTAATAAATCACTGCTTACTGTTAATTAAACCGTCCATCCAAACTATGCTCCAAGTGAGTGTGTGTTTATAGCTCTGACTAGGGAAGAGGCGTTAAACTGCATGCATGATTGCGTTTATGCAAGCCAGTGCCCATGATGGTCGTATCCTTGGATGTGATATGACAAGAAGAGAGCGGAGAGGGACAACCTATACAGTGAGACTATTAAATGCTGTGGGACACTGAATCCTCAGGCCTAATGTTGCAAATTCTGGCAAATCAGAGCAGCAATGTTGCATTGAAATAGATTTGAGATGAACAGATGGATGTGCGGGAATCTCCTGACGGTGGACAAGGTCAGTCTCGTACAAAAATAGAGTGTCAGCAAACTGAAGATACATGGAATGTCTGCCCGTAGAAAAACAACCGCTATTTACAATGATGTGAAACGCAACTTTCATAATTAGATGGATTTAAAGATATTCAGCGAGAACAAAAAATAGAGTGATTGATTCAGAAAATTGGAGTCATTGGAAGAGGAACTAATTGGAGAGTAAAAAGTGGGCGTGGAGAAGGACCCACAGAGATGGAACAGAGATATTTCATTATGCTGAAATGCTTTAAAGAGCAAATATTTTTATTATTATTTGTTTGTGCAGATTTTTTGACCAAATTTCAAGCCAGGTGTGCATACTTTTAATACAGATTTAATCTATGCATCTGCACTTAAAACTTAATTTATACGTATTTCAACCCCCTCAAATGAGTAGTTCACCTTCAAAATGAAAATTCTGTCATAATTTACAAACCTGTATGACTTTCTTTATTCTATAGAACACAAAAGAAGATATTTTGAAAAATGTTGGTTACGGAACAGCACAGCCGCCCATTCACTTCTATTGTATCTGATGCAAGAGAATGAGGGGCTGTTAACTCTTTCACCTCCTTTGACGAGTTATCTCGTCAATTAAAAAAACGCTTCCCCGCCAAAGACGAGTTATTATGGCAATCAGTGTTTGTACTGTTGTACAGCAGGTGGCGCTATTATGATCATTTTTGTAGAAACCTACCTTCATATATGGAGTGATAAAAAACGAACAAATGAAGATAGAAGAATACGGTTTCTTTTGTTTAAAAGATGAGACTCTGTTCTTTCATTTGACTTCATATTGTTTGTCCATATATTCTTTACAGACATTTTACTGTGAGCCATTAAAGTTGGGTGAAAATGTTGAAAAAACGCTGGAGTTGGCTGGCAACTTTTTTTTTAAAAGGCTGGCGGGGAATGAGTTAACATCATTTTTCAAAATATCTACTTTTTGTACACTGCGGAAGAAAGAAACTCATACAGTTATGAAATGACAGGAGGGAGAGTAAATGATAACAGACATTTTCATTTTGAAGGTGAACTACTCCTTTATCAGACCTGCAAATCTGGAGTTGTAGGGAGTAGAAAGCGAGGGAGGAAGGGTCTGTGCTCTGGGTGGGCCGGATTTCAGCAGCACTGAATGCTTTGATTAAGTTTCTCATCTTGACCTGAACGAGCCTTTCTCACTGTTTCTATCAGAGTCCTGCTGAATATTAACATTCTAATCCGTATCATCTCACTTGCCACAGGGATCATGAGTCAAAGCCGAACCATCACAGTGAAACATAATTTGAGAATGTGTGAATACAGATTTGAAGATTTATTCACTGATTCATTTCAAGGAAACTATAAATGTCTGGAAGGAAGGGCAATGCACCGGACGTAGTTTGGGCCGCAAAAGCACTTGTGCATTAACGTTTGTTCATGATGTTGATTTAGAACCGTCTATAATATATACATGACTGTAAAAAACTGTAATTTTAATAATAATAAAAAATGGATGCATCCAATAAAAATGCTTCTCGGTCCCACCAACAGAACCTATCTTAAGGGAAGATCACTTCGGAAAAATGAACAATGGTGAGCAGAATCTGGCCAAAATTCTGACTATAAATGCATAAACTGTCAAGGAGACAGATATTGAGCAAAACAAAAGCATGCAACAGATCCCAAAACATATGGTAGTACTACTCAGATGCATATGTCTTTGGACGGTGGGAGAAAGCAGAGTACTTGAAGGAAACCTAAGGCAATACGAGGAGGATATCACAGAGGATGATCTTACTATTCCCTTCTTGCAGTGAGGCCACTCGAGATCCACAAATAAGTGCTTTATGTGAGAATGTCTTTAAAGATTCAGAATATCAACTAGTGAAAAATCTACGTACAAAATCCTGGTGCTTCCAAACACTATAAAAATGAAAGATATTTGAAAGTAAATCATCTTAAAGCTAAAATACACTACAACACGTTTGCTCAGATTTTCTGTGCCAGTCTGCAGATTTGATCATTTAGTGTCTTTCTATCTGGAAATTTCAAAAAGTCTGCAAGTGTATGATGTCTAGTTAAAAAAATCTTGTAATGTATTCCTGCCATTAAAAGGATGCCATAGGGCATGTTTAAACCACAGCTGTGTATCGCTCATGTTAAACCCTGAAGCATGAATCACACATGCTCTTCTCTGCAGATATTGAGTTTTGTGGTCATTTATCACCATGAGACTTAATTCTGCTGAGTTGTTTGTAAGTTCCCTTATTGCAGTTTCTCGATTGTCCCGTCAGCGCTAAATGAACCGGACTTGCATTAAGAACTGCTGCCTCTTTAATACTCTTTTCTAATAACGCGTTTGCTATCTTTCTTTTCTCAGAAGGGACAGATGAACAGCATGCTGTGTTCTATTAACGGGGAAGTTGGATTTAAGGTTATAATGCTTCTTGTTTATTTCTTTCCGTGTTATTGTGAATTAAATGTTGTATATTTGTTGAAGTGGCGTGTTTGGATGTTTTTTTTTATTCTGTATTGTAGGTCAAGCCTGTCATTTTTGTGTGTTTATGAAACATGTTTTTTGTAATGTTTACTGAGTGTGGCATTCATACACCTGTCTTTGATGTAATATGTTTGTTTCTGGCATAATACATATGGGGCAGGTTTCCTGGACAAGGTTTAAGACTAGTCCTAGACTTTAATAAATGTTAGAGCTGTCTTAAATTAAAAATAGCTTGCACTGACATATTTAAAAAAAACATCAGTTTTTTGTTTTAAAGTGCACACAAGTCATTTTTAATAGACCTGGTTTAAACTAATCCCGGTCTGGAAAACCACCCCATAATGTCTGTCTATCTATGAACAACTTGTGATTTACTTACAAGCTCTACGACTTCTTGCGTAGCCATTATGTCTTCATGTGTAATTGTATTATGGCATGCATGCTTCGAATAATTATTTGTTAAAGGGGCATATCCAAATTTTTTATCTTTTAAATCCCAGCGAAAAAAATAACAACGCTTATTTTTAATTTATTTTTAAAAAAATTCAAGTACCTCATAATCTTCTGTTAAATCTGAAAATGCCCTTTCGTCCTGTAATGACTATCCATGTTAGTGGCTGTCTCTTTTTTTCAATTGTTTCCTTGTTTTTTTACGTGGACACGAACGGTCATTCCATAGTGATTAGTGTAGTTTTTATAGCTCTGCATCAATAAACGATTTATTGTTTTATTGTTTAATTATCATTTTTACTTACATGAAATGACCCCTTTAAGTTCTTTAACATACCAAATCTTGAAAAATTCTGTACAAATGAGCAGTCCTGATCCTGGCTCTTTCTCTTTTAACGCAGTTAAACAGTAAAGGTTTAGCTCAGCACTCTGGGGATCAGAATCTACATGCGCTGCACTGCAGGCGTAACATGAGGTGGGCTCAGAGGAGGAAAGCAGGTGTGCCTGGAGCTGCTGGTACCACGATCGTAATGACTGACTGTGTGGACAGCGGGACACAGACAGATATCAGTTTCCAGCACATGGTGACGTTAGGCAGACCCCTCCATCACAACAGACCAGAATCACCTCCTTCGCCTCCACTTCCACCCGTGCCTGAGCCGTACCTCTTCAACCAGCTGTAAGTGTGTGCGTTTAGAGATGCTGCGTGTGATTCAATGAAAAGTAATACACTACTATAAAACACAGCTAATGAATAAATAAATAAGAAAGTATGTTTGTATAAAGAACATGAAGTCTACACTGTAAAAACAATGTTTGTGTATCATAGTAGTCTGCATTTCATGAAAATAATTGAGTCAATTTGACTTAATACAATTGATTTCTTTTTTTAACCAATATTTAAATAAAATTATAGAAACGATCGCGGAATTCTAAATGCACAAAATATTGAGTGAATTTAACTCAATTTCATTTAGTTCAACCCACTTGTATAAAGGATATTTACTTAATTACTTTGTGGTGGGACTGCATGAATTCTTTTAGTTAATTTCCCTAACCAAGCAGTGAATTTAGAGTTCCCAGCATGCTTTTTATTGGGAGAGTCATTTTTGTGAAAAGGTGCTATTTTGTGTGCTTTACGTTAAAATGAAAAACTTGATAGTGTTTATTGTTCAGTTGTCTTTTATAGATTTAGAAGAGATTATGTATTTATCTTTGAGTTTCGTGGTTATCATCGTTCAGAGGAGCGGTGCCTGGGCTTAGGCTTTGGGAGTGATCATGATGTGGTTCTTCACTCAGTGTATAGTAATGGTGCCAATGCCGGTACTGACACAACTCTCAGCTTACTTTTACATCATATAAATTGTTAAATTGAAGGTAAAAAAAGATCCAACTCCAATGCTCAAATTGGTTTTTCTTTTTTTTCAGTTTATCATGCATTTTACTTGATTTTATTCATGGAATATTGCAGTAAAAATATGATTTAAAGTTCTTAAACATATTTTGTGTAATAGTGTTAATATAATTTGCTTGGAAAATATAATTTGAAAAAATTGTTTGAAAAGTATTATTGCTATACCATTTGGTGCTACAGAAATAGTGCATTTCATTACTGTAATAACTGAAGAAGGGTTAATTCTGAATGTTGATTTTTCTCAATTTAGACTGTAATATTGTGTTTCCTCCCCAGACCACCTCTAGACCATGTGTACTACGACCCAACAGATTATTTTGACATTAGTCAACATGAGGTGGACAGACAGGATGATCTGGAGTATGAGGTCATTGTCTCTTTAAATTTCCTCTATCACAGACTCACAATCTTCTCTCAGACTGATAAACTGATGAAGTGCTTTATCTCTGTTTTTCTTTTCTCTAGGAGGTGGAACTGTATAAATCTTGCCAGCAAGATAAACTAGGTTTAACGGTGTGTTATCGCACAGATGATGAAGAGGATCTGGGGATCTACGTTGGTGAGGTGAGAAATGAGGAGTAATGGGGAAAAGAGCACTGATGAATTATGAATGACGGTGGAGGAGGATTGTGAACTCTCTATTTGACCGTTAGACAAAATATAAATGTATCTAAAATGTCATATTAAAAGGATAGTTCGCCCAAAAATAAAAATGTTGTCATCATTTACTCACCCTTTTGTCTTTTCAAACCTGAATGACTTTCTTCGTTCCACAGAACACAGAAGAAGATATTTTGAAGAATGTTGTTAACCGGACCCCTTTCACTTGCATTGGTTTTGTGACAATACAATAGAAGTGAATGGGGTCCAGTGCTGTTTGGTTACCAAATTCCTTCAAAATATCCTCTTTTGTGTTCTGCGGAAGAAATAAAGTCATAAAGGTTTGAAATGACTAGAGGGTGAGGAAATGATGACAACATTTTTATTTTTGGGTGAACTATGCCTTTCAATGAATCTCTCTGGTTTCAGTGTACACACAAGACTGAGCAGATTTGTATTTGAAGTATGGCAAAAATCATCCATTAAGAAAAATTCAAGTTTTAACATGCGTGTGTTTGAATAGCAAAAGCATAACTGTGGGAGGTTTTATTTTTATTTAAATGTATTCTACAGTAATTAACAGCATGTCGTAGTTGCTGTAAAATAAATACAAAAAATTCCTTTAAAGAGAACAGTTCACCCATTCCCCGAACACAAAGATATATAAAAGAACCTTTGCAACCAAATGGTTCTGGGGCACTATTGAGTACTATAGTACGATGATGGTAAGAAAGGAACTACTATGGTGGTCAATGGTGCCCAAGAACTGTTTTGTTTCCCACATTCCTCAAAATATATTTTGTGTTCAATGTATACAGGTTTGAAACAACTTGAGGACAAGTAAATGGTTACAGAATTTTCATTTTTGAAAATGATGTGTAAACTCAACATATTGTATCTTGTCATTGCAGGTAAACCCC
This sequence comes from Triplophysa dalaica, assembly GCF_015846415.1. Classification (NCBI taxonomy): domain Eukaryota; kingdom Metazoa; phylum Chordata; class Actinopteri; order Cypriniformes; family Nemacheilidae; genus Triplophysa; species Triplophysa dalaica. The sequence goes on along the minus strand of NC_079561.1, from coordinate 12,766,542 downwards.
AATAGTATTGCTGCTAAAGATGGGAGAATCCGCGAGGGAGACCGAATACTACAGGTATAAAAGGCTAGACAAACCCCTCTGTCATCATGTTAGCTATCTAACAGATGTTTATACGATTATTTGAACCTGCACTTAATGTGTTTCTTTTCAGATAAATGGCATGGACGTTCAGAACAGAGAGGAAGCCGTAGCCATCCTTACCAGAGAGGACAGCACCAATTTTTCTCTACTGTTGGCTCGACCTGACGTTGAGGTGAGATTTACCTTAAAGGAGAAATCATCAACCACTTTTTCTGTGCTTAAGTGCTGTAATCAGGTCCCCGGTGCATCTAGCAACCCAGAAAACGTGAAAAATAAGAACCCAGTAAGTTTGTTTTGGTGTGCCTTTACCTGTAAGCATGTGTAAAAACCTGCTTGTTTGCGCGTATCACTTCAAACCGGAGCGCTTTTTTCAACCTGGGACAGTACAAGCAGGATTAGCTTCAAAGTTGTTCCTCAAAAGTGATCAAGACCTGCGGAATGAGACATAACTACCGATGTGAGTAATATTTGTCCACAGTCTGAATTGACGTAAACGAACCGTATATATAAAGGGGATAACGTTAGTATATGATAGCGAAGGGAGCTTTCATTTTAAACGTCTAAATCATTCCTGCTTAGGCTGAAAAAATCATTCACAGCTTACAAGTTATGCTTTCACATTGTGTGTGTAACGTTATAACTTGTCAACGACAAGCGCTTAAATCCACATTATTCCGCTGAGATCTGCAGGTGCGCAATCTGTGGATTTTACGCAAGCATACACACACAACGTGAGCGCTGTTTGCTATGACAGATTTTTTTGTATCCGGACGAATGATTTGAGACGAAACTAAACCCCAGAAGAATTCAGGAAACATAATTTAGCCAAACCATTGCCATGGCAGCACTACGCGTGTGTTGAAAAGCCGGACAGAAGGGATGTGGGGTTCGCTGTAACTCATCATCATTTAAAGAGACATGCACTAAAACGGGTTGCTGTGAGCAGAGCTGTTTTTGACGAGGCAAAAACACAGCCATTGTGTTTTTAAGCAAAATATGTTCCAGACATTTCATGAAGACCCTAATAAACCATATTGAAAGTGGTCGTATGAGGAGGCCTTTAAAACTGGAAAAAAATAATAAATAATTGTAAATACGTTTCTGTGTTCAAGCTATTCATTCAAAATAATTGGTTTGGTAAATGCTAAAATGAATAATGAATAATGCTGCAGATAGCAAAATGAAGGCTCTGGTTTGCTTTTTCAAAGAGGAAACAAATGTGTTAATGTGCAGGTGAAATGGGCTTCATTCTGTTCCCCGTTCACAAATGAAAGCAGACAGGAAAGGTGGTGCAAAGGACACAGCAAAATACAGACAAGGAAATAAATGGAGAGCAGGGGACACATGTGGAGGGATTTTGTTGCTGTCTGGGTTCGGCAATCCTTTATTCTACTCAAGGTCATACTCAAGAGACCGACTCATCAGGACATACCATAATACACACAATGAGTCACTACTGTCCATTTCATTCCTTTAAAGCATTCTATAGAGTCACAGACAAATGCAACATTTTTGTTGTTGATGGGACTGAAAACAGATGATGAAAAATATAAATGGAGCTTACACATGCCAAAATCACGTCCACAATGCAGCATTCTACAGCATTCAATGCCTTAAAAAGCGTTGCTATAGGAGGTCGCAAACAGTGCAGAATAGCTTCATTAAACACCAAATTAAGAGACAAATGATAACAACAGACTTAACATCTACGTATGTCTCTGACTCTCAGAAAGTTTTCAACGGTCCGTCGTTATGTTTTAAGTGTGAGATTTATCATATTTAGTCCCTAAAACCGTGTGTATCCCACTGGTAAATATTTAAATAAAACATAACTCACAAACCCTCTTCATGAATATAAATAGACTAAATCAGCATTTGAGGTATCAGACATGTTAATGAAGCTCATTTAGACTGATCTTAATTGACATGAGGCTGTACAAAAAATATATTAAGTTTGAATAAAAATCTGAATAAGTACAGAAATGCTGATAGTAGAAACCTTTATTTATTTTCACTAACATTTACAAGTGTATAATTTATTAAAACAATTTATGGAAGCGCTTAACAATATTTTACAATGACAAGTAGAACCTATAATCAACAATACATTAAAATAGTTTAAAACCAAGTAAAAAATAATTCATATTTTCATTAAATAGTGAAAATTTATTAAATTTACAGATTCATTTAGAAGAAGAACAAATGGCAGGAGAGTGAAGGGTCATATGGGAAATGCTTACAGATTCTACTGTGTTCAGGGTCAGTGGCACACAAGTGTGTATGTTTTGTGGAAGGTACAGATGGTGTTTGAGCCTCTGGGCCTGTATATTCCCCAGCACAGGTGGCTCATCTGAGAAACCTTTCACTGTTTAAACGTATCCTACAGCAGATGGGAAAAGACCCCATAGACTGACATAGAGCATCAAAACTTTGACCCAGACTAACACTGTCCTCTACTGTTCAAACAGTGAATATTTTCATGTTTAACTGATTTAGTATTTTAATGAATCAGTTTATTTAACACTCTATCTACAACTGTGGCCAAAATGATGTCAGATTCAATTATACTGTACATGAAATATGCGGTTTAAGATGTTAAACTAAATTATTTGTCTAAAAAGCAAACTGCAGCATATGAGGAAATGTTTTTATTCCATGAGAGTCCAACATAGCTAGAAATTCCGGTAACACTTTATAATATTGTTTCATACTTAATAGGTAGTTCTGCAGGAACTAATGCAGAACAAATGGTTAGTGCTGCACTAACACTGTTGTCATTACTGATAACTAATAAGGAAGAAAGATTAACTAATCAGCAGGTAAAAATCTTCCCGGGTGGAGACCTCAAGAAGCTGGATGATAAAATATCAAGAGAACGATTTTGCAAATTCTAGTCAAAGAGTGGCTTTTGAGTTTTTTTGAAACTCAGGGAAAATGGGCTTTAAAATGTTTGTGATGAAGCTCATGATTAGAGTAACATTCCCATGGCACACATGACCAATACACAAAATTAAAATACACAAGTGAAGGGAACTGACATGCTAATATTTTTACAGAACTATAAAACAGGCAGAACAATCAAACCAGATAAGTGACGGTAACATTCACACATCACTTGGCCACTGTATTGTTTGCATGTTTTTAATATTTTGCTCACCTGTCTTTTGGTTTCCTTTTTAGTAACTGATAAACATTTTCAAACCCTTTTCTTGTCAGAACGAGGCAGATGATCTGGATTTGGAGTTGGATGTGGGCCTGGATCTGGAAGATTTGGACAATGCCTCTAACTTACCCAGCCCTCAGCATCATAGGAAACCTAGCTCCTTGCTGAGTGACATCAACGGGATCCGAGGCGGTCGGCCCAACCTTTGGCAAACTGCACTCAATAACAGCCAGGAGTTGGACAGTGGGGTGGGTCGCACTGATGAAAGCACACGTTGCGAGGAGTCCTCCGAGCACGATCTCCTGGTTGATGATGCCACCAGCGCGTGCACGACTAATGCCACCAACACACCTGGCAGCATGCGCAAGTTCCGCACTGCTCAACACGGATGGGAATTCCATTACAGTAATGACTCACTACTGGGGCCAGATGGGGTGGGAGCCGCAGACCATGGTGCACCTGAATCACAAGGGTCAGGGACAAGCCGAGTTCTGATGCCAGGGCTTACGGAGGAGGAATACGAACGTTACCGTGAGCTGCTGGAGATCCGGTGCCTTTATGAGAAGAATGGAAATGCGCTTCTTTATTTCGACAGGAAGTACCATGGTGCGGGAGGTGATACTGCAGTAGGTGGTGCTCCTGTAGACATGAACTGCAACGAGAATTTGATGCAGCATGAAATTGCTCTTCTGGAGGAGGAAATTCGACATCTGGAGTTCAAGTGGCGCAACGTTTTGCGGGCTCAAAAGATGCAGCAGTTGAGACAACGCTGTCTAAAGGTATGGCCAGCTGACGAAGAGGATGATGAAGATAAAGGAGCCAAGTCGAGATGTGGGGTTGCAGAGGCGCTCCACCATGAGCTGTCAGATATCAACGAGATCCCAGAAAGGGAACGCTCCGACAAGGAGAGTACAAGTGCTTACAATACCGGTGGGGAAAGTTGCAGGAGCACACCTCTGGCAAGTGAACGGTACCCTGGAGATTCAAGTGCCTCTGCAACTATGAGACCTCGGGCACCACGTCACAGAACGGGTTCAAGTAGGGATAAGAATCTAAACCTGCCTTCTTCATCAGAGGCCAGGAGAAAGAATGAAGAACAAGGAGACAGCAGGAACTCCAGTCCAGCAACAAGAGTTCGGTCATTATCTCGGAACGGCGGTAGCAGTAAGAAAGGCATGGATGGGGCACGACGTGGGTCCCAAGGGACCATATCTTCTGGGATAGTCAAAGGAGGAAGGAGTGCAGAGAACAGTCCATACCTGTCACGTCGACGCTGTGGAACCACATTGCCTCCACGTTACCAGAGCTGCATGCAATTGAGGGATATTTCTACCAATGACAGCTCAGACATTAAGGACACTAACGTAGAGGTCACTGTTAACCCAACTAGTGTAAATAGAGACTCGGCAGCTGCTCCTGCAATTTCTCTGAGTGGACCACCACTTCCTCCAGCTTCACCTCAAATGGAGTGGAAGGTAAAAATCCGCAGCGATGGTTCTCGTTACGTGGCTAAACGTCCAGTCAGAGATCGTTTACTTAAAGCCAGAGCCATGAAGATTCGGGAGGAGCGCAGCGGGATGACCACGGATGATGACGCAGTGAGTGAAATGAAGATGGGGCGGTATTGGAGCAAAGAGGAACGCAAGCAACAGCTGCTGAGAGCTCGTGAGCAACGCCGCCGCCGCGAGTTTATGATGCAGAGCCGACTGGACTTCTTGAGGGAGAGAGAGAGGGAGCAGGATTACGGAACGCAGGGACAAGCTTCAATTCTTGAGCTCAGCCAAAAGAAGAGCATGAAAAAACGAAGCCGCCGTATTTTGGACAACTGGATCACCATTCAGGAGCTCCTGGCTCACGGGACCCGTTCAGTAGATGGAAAGAAAGTGTACAACCCTTTGCTGTCTGTGACCACAGTTTGACAAGTGGAGCAGGTGGAGGATCTGAAAGAAGCAGGCAGAACTAAATGAGAGAATTAAGTAAGGATAGAGACCTTTAAATGAAGAACAAAAAAGAATTTTTTTTGGCGGTCCATTCAGGAAACAATTAAGATGTAAATGTACCTTACAAAACGGAAAATAAGGTACAATGCCAAATGAATGTAAACTTTTAACTTGTAAATTGCTTGAAATTTCATAATCACATGCACATGCAGACTGTTACGACATGAAAAGAAAGCAGTTCTGACTTTGGTTTATAATACTATTTTAATCTTTTAACATTTGTACATGAGGGGGAGGAACAGAAAAAAAACTAATGGTATTTTGATCTCATGATGGTGAAGAACCTAAAAGCAGGTTGACTAACTGGAAAATATAAGGTGGTCAAAACAGTCAATAACTGTTACTTTTCATAACTGTGGCGTTACCTTGAGCTTATCTATACCACATTACTTATTGAAGAACCAAAAAGCACACAGATAACAAAAATACACAAAAGTTCCAGCACACAAACATAGGCACATTGAATGTTCATGTCAAACACTGACATTGGCCAAAAAATCGGATGCAATGATTGTATATTTTTTGGATACATTGGACATTTTTATCATTGTTGAATTATGACCAGCTTGCGAACTCCCATTTGCAGAAATTTCTTTGATATTGTAAAAATGTGCATGTAGTCTGTAAACGTTTAACCATTGTTGAGTGAAACTGTCGAGTGAACATGTTGCAGTGTTGTCTTTAATAATTGTATACAGGACACTTATATATTGTGTCCAAATCTTCATAACATGTTGCAGGTATAAAAAGACAGAATGTTCTCATAAATGTTTTTGAATAAAACTTTTGCAACGTAAGCACTGAATGCTTATTACTTTCATACTTTCACAAATCAAAAGCTCGTACTCTCAAGAATATCACTGTATATTTTACTGATTTAATACTTTGGAGCAACATAACAGAATAATTGTCGAATTATTGTCTAATTGTAATATCAGTTTTCTGTAAAATTAGACCTTTTTTTTTTACTTCAATACATCCCAGATGGCACGGGTTCACCTGAAAGATCTGGAAAACATCTGCTGCGTTACAACATCTTAAAAACTGTGTGAATCATAAACATCTTACAGACATCTTCTGAAAGTTTATATGATATCTGACAGCAGACATCTCAGAGAATGTAAATGAAGACATCAAATAGACGTCTTTCACATGTATGTGTGCTATCAGGGTTGTGCGTAGGCGTTCTTACCCTGATAGCACACTCCATGTGGTAGACGTCTATATTTACATCTACAATATATAGTTTGCTCATCTGCAATACTTCTCCGAGACTTCTGCTGTCAGATGTCATATAGACATCAAGAAGACATCTGTAAGATGTTCATGATTTAAAATGGATGTGAAACGGCTCTTTCCAAGATGTTTAGCAGAAGTTTTTACACAGCAGATGTCTTTCAGATCCAGATCATTAGCAGACTTCTTACAGACGTCCGTGTGCTGGCTGAAAAATTAAGTCAAAACCCAGAGTAAATATTAATTGCGTTACAAATAGCAGTATTTACATCATATAGAATTTCTTTCATTTGCTGATGAAATGTAAATATTAATTGCCCTACATATAGCAGCATTTACATCATGTAGAATATCTTTCATTTGCTGCTACATTTTCATCAAATAAACACAAGACGACAAACTGGATACCATCTCTTCATTTATTGGATGTACAATTATGAAAAATAATAATCATAAAAAAGACTGGAAGCCCAGGATTATGTACAATCGTTCTCTTTGATTCTGTGGCAACATCTCTCAAACATTTCATTGTCAGTCTCATGCTCACTCGCAAACATAATATGTTGAGCTTTAAAAAGACTTTCCCCTCTAGATATGACAAAAATATGACCAAGTAAACAAACCAACAAAAATTACATACAGTATTACATACATATACATATATATATAGAGAGAGAGATATCTATAAAAGCAGAATCATTCAAGTATCAAAAGACAGACCACCCAGAATTATTTTACAATTAAACATTGTTTATATTTTAATCATTAAGCCGCGGATATAATCCAAACTATCACTGTTGAATTTTCTAACGTGATTAGTTGTGCAAACACTGCTGCTGTTACAGGTGCTAGCATTAGCATCTGCCTGTACTTAGCACTGTACCCATTTTTTATGTACCATGTTAAAAAAAAAGTGGAAATTAAAATAAAAAGTACCAGACTTAAAATGCTCATAAACTAAGGCTAAATGCTTACAGGAATATTTTCCATCTACACATCATATTGATGAATTATCTACACACAGGCCTAAGGACATTGTTGCCAGAATGAATATGCATGAATGTCTATCTCTGTTATTTTGTTAAAAGATGTTTTATTTCTAACCAACCCTGCTTTCTGCAACGTAATCGTTACAATGAAAGACAAAAAGTTGCATTATAAACCCTTACATATAAACAACTCGGTGTTGTTTGTAGTGTCACATTAACATCATTTTGTATGAGAAATCACAGTATACTTGTAAAAGTGACAAAATATACCAGGATTGGACTGTGCCATTCCCATCCCAAAGCCTTTCGATAATTAAAATAGTGTACCGTTACATGGCATTGTATCTCCTATTTGTCTTTCTGTGATGTATACAATACCATTAAAAGATGACGTTCAAATTCTCTAACCCATATGGTTTAGCGTTTCAAACTTAATGTTTAACAAAACCTTGGTTGTTTGACTTAAAATACTGACAAAACCGATTTATAATTCCTAGGATTTTATGGATTTACCTTAAACTGCTAAAACATGACAGGACTATATTCAACCAGTCAGTGTTTTCCTAAACTGAAATCAGTGTTTCTAACTTAAACTAGTTTTATCTTCCAAGTTATCAGGCATAATATGAGGTACTACACTGAGATGAATTGGCATCGGTTTAGACACATCTTGCAGGTCTGTAGAACAGCATCAGTTCACAATGAAAAATAAAACAAAGCTCGAAGATAATCTAAGCAATGATACAACAACACTGGCTCTTGCCCGAAAATACAGTGATGGTGTGTTTGTTCTTCCAGTGTTTGAAAAAACAAGTCTTTGACCTGAAATCTTATAAAAGTGAGATTTCTTTTTTTTGAGGATGAGAGGGTTTTGTTTACTGAGAGTAGCGTAGTGGACGGGATACTCTGTGTCTGTGTTCGGCTTGTTTGTGTTTAAGAGCCATATGATGGACGCAGTGAGTTTGCTGTAGGTTAGAGAAGTCACACACACATACACGCACGCACGAACACACACACACACCAAACAAGTGATGTTTTATCCAGTCATGCTGCCACTGGCATCCAACTTTTTCTGTCTGTTTGGCATCCAACACAGTTGTCAGCTACAGAAAAACACATATACAGGGATTAAAATAAAGCAACAACTAAAATGTAAAGTTTGGATAAATGATAACATTTACAACACACATTGGAAAAGAAAAATTAAGAGGAAGGTAAAAAGCCGCGGCAAACCCCTTGGACCACACTTTATTAAAGAAGGTTGACACAGAATTGCTGAATTAGGGTAAAATACTCCTGCTATTCATATTTCTAACTAAATATTGACACTAACCAATTTTAAACCCATGTTAAATGATATTTTGCTATCTGGGTTGTGTTGGCACATACTTCAACAGTCGGCGGATTCAAGTAAGCAATTTTTTTAATTTTGTGATCCAAGGGTGCCAGGATCATGTGAAGGATAAAGGATTTTGCATGACAACAGAAGAGACAGAATGACGTGTAAGAGAAATAAAGACAATGAAGAAATAAGCAGCAGGTAATAAAGGGTGACATTTGTTTGGTTATGATCTTGAACACTTTTCTCATAAAGGTCTAAACTGTAATAAACAGCAGCAGATGTAACTGACAGACTGTCAGCGTGTCAAGGGTCTAGTATTTAAAGTCTCTGTGTGCTACATATTTGTAAATGCTTAAGCACCCATCTCTTGTGATCACATGAGGATTAAGGCTTGTGAGAAATATCGAAACACATTTCCACCTTCAAATCCCAGGACAGGAACATGAAAGAGGGAACAGCATTTCCTATCCACGTCTCAGATCGATATGCCCTGACACTCTTGTACACGTGTTTGACACGACACTGATATGAGACGGCTTATTCAGCAAGTACTTGATACAGTCACTGATACACAGTCAACACTATTTCACTTTGACGTGTTGGCATCAGACACATCGCGAGCGTGCGGCCTTCTCAGATACTTCTGTGATTTGGTTCAGACGTTCAGGCCCAGCCTGGTCTGATTACTCAGACGTGAGACAGCACTTCCCATCACAGTGTTAAACACAAATCCATATTTTGGCAGCAAAATAAAAGGACATTAATGTAACAGCTTCGAAAGTCCCATCTGGATGTAAAATACAGGACTGAACTGATTTACTAGAGGTGCATAGTAACAAAACAGGACTAATTATTCATCAAGTCCTCACAGTCCATAGATTTAAAGGAAACAACGACTAAAAAAGCTAGAATCTCTGATGATCTACTGGCACTTTTCATGAAAAGGGTACAAAACAGGGCTTACATTAAGAGACCGTGAAACAAGGAGCTTAACCACGCAATGTTTGCCAACCTCAAACAAGTTTTATGATTGCTTTCAGCTAAAATGCTTTTTTACGAACTACAGAAAAAAATTAAAATAAAATGACTATTAAAAACTGTTTCGATAATTATTAAAAAAAAACTTTATTTACTTGTATGATTATTTAGAACCATCTGTTTATAATAAAACCACTGAAATAAATAATAGACCTGTTCATTTTATTTTATACTATTTGTAAATGAAACACATAACCTACAATAAACCTACAATGTCAGGATCTTCCCTGACACTGATATCACAGTGACAATAGTCTTTTTTTACGCTATTTATTTTACTAATATAATGTTTTTTGTATACATGGCACCTATATCCATAATGAATGGGACAGAGCAAGCAGAAAACACCCAATGGTATGAACTTAAACAGTAGTTAATGTCGGCCAAAACACATTGTACGAAAAAACTTTTTGTAAATTGCTTTGGAATTTTAAAGAGATTGTTACAAAAAAAACACTCTGTAAAGTCTGCAAAACACAAATTTCTCCAGCGTTCCCTGGAAATACTAGTCCCATCCCAATAAGGCTTTATAGTTTTAGATTTATAAAACCATGTTACCTGAATCTGAATACAGGTTCAAATGAACAATTCAGAAATAAACCTCAAATATCATTACTTAACATTGTAATATAAAATGGGCAATAGAGTTATAGTGTTTACGCCAAGAGTGAATTGAATTATTTGTGCGAGTAGATTAAATATAAAGTCAATGCAAAATTGCAGATAGACGTGAATGGCGCAAACTGGGCATGCGACTGCCGCGATCCTGCGATATTCATTTAAATCGCGTCTTCAACGTAAATTGAAACATTTCACATTGATTGCCATATTTGCGCAAAGAGCTTATTGACTACTACCGTCCTGTGTTAATTCACGCAAGTGAAGTGGAAAACAAATAATCCTGTGAGTAATATAGAGCGTTTGATGTGAACACACAGTTATAAACAATGTTAGGTTACTGCTCAGGAAGGTCTAGGTAGTTTTGGACTAAACCTAAATAAGTCCCATAAATTAAAAAACGATTTGACGAAAATATTCTAAATCATGTGCGAGAGCGTATTATCAATTTTTTTATGCTTCTGTATTACGATTATTCAAAACCTATAAGAGAAGCTCAAGGTTCTCTTTCCAAAAAACCCCAAACATTTGTGCCTTTATTGCATTACTAAAAGGGGCACCAGTTTGTACCCTACTCATTTAAAGTGCCTCATATATCCTGTGATCTGATGCTACATATTGGCAGAACCAGTGGTTTTTAGCTCAAAGGGAGGTGGACGACGGTGACGAAGTTCTTCATCAGTTCCTCACTGTGACTGCAGCCAAAGTCTGCTGGAGAAGCACCAGAACAGGGAAAAATAAAGGAACATTAAGAGAAAAAATGTTCACTATCAATGATGAATGGAGAATCCATTGGACAGTGTCAAGTAGGAAATTTTCAACATTTAGTTTTTTCAGTTGTGAAGAATGACTGTTCTAACCGAGATGATCTGGTCATCGGCACAGTTTGACTTTGGTTTCAAGCCAGTCTGGATGAGACTACATGTGAAAGATGCTCCTAAAGTGAGCGGCATAGCTTTACAAACTTAAAGGGCTACGACACGACAATCGTGAAGACTGAGGAAAATCTGTTTGTGAAGGTTTCTCTGGGCCGGTGTAAGCCTCAGGAAAAGATGGTTGGACAGTATGAGCAGAACCTCAGCAGGACTGTGTGAGACAGACAGAGTTAAAGGAGCAGGTGAGGGAGAAGTTGGCTTCATGTACGGAGCCGAGAGAGAAGGAATGAGATCGATCATGTCGACGAGGGAGATCAGAGTCTATCTAGAGAGTGAAGGCACAGAGCGAAAGAAAAGGTGAGAGGGGAGGAGCGTGGAGGAGAGGATCGTCCGGTCAGAATATGGTGGTCTCGTACTTGGTGCTGACGGTGCGTTTAGGATCTTTAGAGTCCAGGACCCAGGCGGCGCTGCCCTGACCGTGATTGTCCACATCCATTGCTTCCACCTAAAACACACACACAAACATGCTGACTGGATGTGCTTAAGAATTGATTGCAGTGTTGATTCAGATCAACATGAAAATAATTAGCATAACTTAAATGTTCTCCAAGTCAGTTCGAATTAAAGTGTCTGATAAATGCATAAAGGTAATGTAATGGATCATAAGACATGTTATTCTTCAAATGACCAACAGGGGGCTCTACAACACTGAAAGAGCATATTGTAGTCCAGAATGCAGTTGAGAACCACCAACATAGATGTAGTGTTAAATGTAGAGCTTGTTGACTTGCATAAAACTCTGGAATACGTTTTACATTTGCATTTATTCATTGTACACTTTTATCCAAAGCGACTTACAAGTAGGAGAGCATATAAACATTTTGTTTTAGTAAATTAGCCTTTATTATATATATATAGTGTACCACGAAACACCAAAATTTCTTTTTAGAAAATACACCCATTTAAAGCTTACAGTCTCACTTGTATCTGCCAATACAGATCAATACTTTTATATGACATCACTCTGCACTTCAGCTTGTCATCATGGTGTGAGTTAAACTAAACGCTAATGGCTATTTTAAAGGGGGGAGGAGAAAATAGCACATTAATCTTATTACATTTCTCCAATATGCCCTCTGGGATTCATTCTTTACCCTAGATGCAATGCATCTGCCACCTCCTTAAAGCACATGAGATGCGGTATTAAAACTCAGCTAACACAAAGTATCTGAAGAGCCAGAGTTGGCTTTCATCTGGAACATTTCTCACGTTGGCAGCAGGCATGTGGTGCCTTAATATGCTGCACTCGAATGCAATGCACTGGACTTTTTTAACCATGTGTGTGTGTACTCTCACCCCTGACTTGCGCATACTCCCTCGAGGTTTGGGGACGGGTCGGCTGCTCTTGGTCTCAATGATTTCTGCTCCCCCTGCAGCGCTCTGCTGTTGTCTGGTCCTCTGGGCCTGCAGTGCCAGCTGATAGGCCACTTCAAACGCCTGTCCCAGTGTCAGAATGATCTCATAGGTCAGGTTCTGGCAGTGGGGCGGAGACGGCGCAATTAACAATGATGATAGGACGCTTAAACCGTTATTATAAATAATATCATTGAGTTCTCACAACGGTAACAATCTTCCGATGAAGGATCTCTAATACCATCATCAAGAGTCATACATCAATAATCTTTGCCATTAAACTGCACTTATGATACATAGATAACACGCTTAGTTACAGAATGTAATGTGAGAAAGAGCAAGTACTTTATATAATTGTACATTAGACACTGAGTTACAAGAACCATATGTAAGTTGTAAGCCAAGGGAACTTGTAAGGCACTTATACAGTAGTAATGGTCCGTGTTTAGCGTGCAGATCCACAAGGTTGTAATCCTTCAATTCATCTATCCATCCAACACTCTTGACTATAAAAATACACCTCTGAAACTTTATATAAGCACGCAGAAGAACATTTCTCGGCTTTAAATAACTGTTACCATAACAGACTACAGTAATTGCATTTTTTTGGGAGCCCATTATAAATGATTTAAGTACGGCTGTATAGATTTAAGTTAATGACAGAGATGAGCAAGCTTGTGTACATCTGTTAGACAGCTATGTGATCAATGTCACTGCTGCTTACAACTACTCCTGTAAAATTCTTCATGATCCTATTAAGAGTTCTGGCAGAAGGCCAGACACAATCTCCAGCACTGCACGCGAGCGCATCTGACATCATGTGTTTGTTTGTTTGTCTCACCACGTCTACGGTGCTGAAGACGTGACAGTAATGATGACTGCTCTGCAGGTCTTTAGTGATGTAAGCGAAGGTGCAGAGGTCTTCTGGGTCCTGAGCTGCACACGAAATGTTCCTGATCTCATGTTCTGCGATGATGTTCTGGACACAAGAGACCAAAAAAAGAGTTTCGTCAACAATTGTTATAATTAAATGTAGACCAGAAAAAGGAACATAACAAATACAACCGAGTACTTAAAATCAATATTGAAAACTCTCCCCTTACCTTAGAACAAGTCAAAACTGTTAGCTTATATTAATGATTTAAACGTTGAGCTTTTGCTTTCAATTCAGTTTTACTTCTACCAACTTAAAGATTAATAACCTTCCATTTTATGTTTCAAAAAGATATAGAGATATAGCGCAGCTTTAGTTGTAGTGCTAATGCAATCTTGTCTTTTCTGTATCAACTGATCAGATTCATATTAAATCAGTGTCTCATGAAACACATCATGTGATTTTGGTCACATTAGGCTTAATTTAATGCACACGGATGTCTGTGTTAAAAAATGCAGCAGCACACAGACACCCGTGACCTTTAGAAACGCATAAACGCCAAAGAGCAGCCAAGAGTCACTGAATAATTCCTTCAGCAAATATAGTTCTGTGAGCCACAGGGCCTTTAGTTTAACAACTGACTGTTTATTCGTCTGTTGAAGGAAAGAGCTGGATGATGTCATCACCTTGTTGGCAGCATCAATGAATTTCACACCCTTGTATGTGATGGAGAGGACGATGGTGGGGATCTTCCTCATCTGCTCTGTCGACTTCTGGGAGAGCGAGAGAAAGAGAGCGATAACGAGTGAGACAGAGAGAGAGCGAGTGAGAGAGAGAGAGTTAGAGAGACATGGTTAGATTTGACACCAATAACAGAAAGAAGGAAATTCAGTCAAAGCATGTCAGGGTCACATTTTGCATTTAGAAATTATACCTCACATAAAGATAATGTTGTTTTTCATTTATTAATATATATATATATCACCAAAAACAACCTCTAAAGTGCAAATCTGCAATCTATTTGGCACAAACAGGCCGCCGAGTGAAGAAGCCCATTTTCCACTTCCTGCACAGACCTTGTTAAAAGGGGTTTAAATAATAAAAGTGATCTTTTTGTGCCCACGTACTGCTGCAGAAGACTCGCACGGGTGGCATTTTACCCCCAAAGCAATGCAAAATATAATAATATCCTCCCAGTGTCCTGGTGTGACTGCTCACAGCAGAGCTTCAGATAAAGAGTCTGTGAACACCTACCCTCATTTTAGCACAGGCGTCCTGCGTTGACTCCGTTCCTCGAAGTTCTTTAATGAGCATTGAGCCGAGATACTGTAGAACAAGTCAAATTTTAGATAAACTTACAGTTCACAAACACAAACGACTTCAGTGCATAAAGATCTACAAGAGAACTGTTATTACATTGGCCTCATATCCACACGATTCAAAGATGAGCTTTTCAGGTTGATGGTGCCAGTTTTGGACCGGCGTGTAAGGTGCCGCCAAACTTGGGGGTCGTAAGGTCAAGCGAGGTTCCCGTTGACGTTCCTCATACCTCTCCTTAAGAAAAAAGGGGGAGAGAAAAACTTTCGTTATAGTTTGGGTACCTTCAAAAACTCTGCCAGAATCGTGGATGTAAACTCACCTGTGGTTGTGATCTGTCATTGGGCCTTTGTCGGGAGTTCAGGTCGTAGTCAGAGTCGGGTCCTTTCCTCCTCACAGAATCTATTGTGGGCAGCAGAGGATCCATTGAGCATGTGTAGGAGTCCGAGTGACTCAGAGGAGATGAACTTTGTGACACGAGATCCTGACACTGAAAAATAACAAGAAGGTGCCTCATGAAGCGATCAGAAACCAGAAGTGCTGATTTAATTTGGCATCAATGAAGAAAACATATCTGGGATTGGAAACACAGTCCGTTCAAGAAACTGTACTGTTGTTTCTTCAAGCATGCGGATATAAGGGGCAGATATCTACATGTCATGTGTATTTAATATATGTCCATCACAATGTGTGTCGTACGGTAAGGGAATGCACAGATGCCCAGAGTCAGAGATCCCAAGATGAGTAAAAAAGCATGAGACACCACCATCGAGTCTTCTAAACTAAACTCTAATATACTACTATTTAGTATACTCTACTAACTCTGATCTGAGAGAGGCGGGGCGGTTTGACCGGAGGTTCCTCGTAGGGCCGTTCGGCTACTGATGCAATAATCCGTTTCCTGTGACCCAACAGCGTGATCTTCAGCACCTACATGAAGAGAAACACAAAGAAACAAGAGAAATGATTCATTTGACAGCAGCGCAAGTATTCGGTCCAATAACTTTGGCATTAATAATTCAGTACTTCAAGAAATTAAATCCTTTCCTCAAACCAAAAACGTACACAATTGTTTCTCTTCATTTCAAGCTACATACAGGTTTGGAAACACCCCTTCACACCCTCACTGTAAAATGTAATACCGTTGAAAAATACTGCAGATGTTAAAGAAATATTGGTCTTACATTAACAATCTCTAATTCCCAAAGGTTCTTCACACACTCAAGTGTGCGATAGCCACGGGACAGGAAGTTGTGCAGATATTCCTGAAGACCCAGAGCATCCAACCAGGCAGCGAGAGATGTGCTTCCATCACAACCCAATGCTTTCACCTGAATAAAACATTAAAACAAACTGAATAGGACACAATGCTAATGTTCAGATGACAAACCCCAAATAACAGTGTGTTTATAAAAAGCAAAACAGACTGTTGAAAAGTGTACTGTAGATTAACTTACTCTATTTCCTATACATTTCAGATTGTTCACATGCATTATTTGACAATACATAACAAATGTAACTTTGGATATAAGTTTATATTTTAGCATTTTCAGTGCATTCGACCCTCGACTTGAATTTGTACAAATGTTGCTCTGAGATGGTCTTACGGACTCATTTTTTTCTCATTATTTGGTCTAAGTCATCCAAAAAAACGATGTATTTCTATTCATTTCATTTATTCAAAACATTTAATTAAACAAAACAATATTTAGTTTGTAAGAAATTAACATGCGCTCAGTTATAGAATTAAGAAACCCTCATATCAAAAGAACTACTTTCAAACAGTAGTGTAGATGTACTATTTTAGCCTGTAATGGGATGACCAACCTTTGGTAAAGAGCGAGCAGAATTCAGGATCTTTCTCCGATGTCCAGGATCCGTGATGCCAATTTCCTTCAGATCCTGTTCTTCCATGACATCACTCCCCTACAAAAACACACACACGTAGTCTACATAAGTACTTTTAAACCATATAAAGAAACGTGAAGACACTGCATTATATAATATAAAGTGGAAGTCAATATATTATTTGATTTCAGCATTTCAGTCTAAAGTTTAATCTGTTTTCGAATGCATTTGTATCCCTTGGTTTTCACTGATCGTGTTTTGGTGTCTGCAGCAGTTTAGAGGTCAGCGGTCACGCCTAAAGGGTTTTTGATGTGCTCTGCTTAATAATCAATTATACTAAATTGTACCAAGAAAGCCCTGATAAAAAACACAACAGCATGTGTGTCTTTATGTGTCTCAGTGTACAAGCACAATGGAGAAAACCCCAAATCAATTTGAGTCTCGAAAACGTTCTCTGCTTTCAACAACACACACATACGGTTTATTTTTTATGGGCACTACATACGGTTGAAAAAGAGGCACCTCAATGCCGTCTGTGTGTGAATGTGTTACACAATTCTTTGATCAATGTCATATAACACTAAACACAATAAATGTAACCGAAGAAGCAACTGAGCGATCGATGCAACCGAAAGTGGAGAAAGAGATTGGGTACAGATCCTGTAGTGATGTCACACACACACGTGCATGCACACACGATTTTCCCATCAGTGTCTTTGTAGAGCTGTGTTTGTGTCAAGCCATTACTTGATCCACAATGTGTATTCTGAAAAAAAACATTCACATCGATGGAGCACCAGCTGTCTTTATGTGCCCATCAAGAGTCAATGTCATTTAAAACATAGAAAACAAACAAATGAAAAGAAGGAATAACAAAACAAACACAAAACAAAATCATTCACATTTCTAACGTTTACTTTTTTTTGATTGTTTGGGTGGCTGTAATGCATTAACAAGTGAAACCCATCTATAAGTACATCTCTCTATTGGCAGCTTGTGACGTCACTGCTTGCTCTCAAATGACAATATGTGATTGAACGCTGTGGGGGGCAGCTTTGTCGTCACACGTGGCACATGGCTTAAAGGGGTCATGACATGAGAAATCTAAATTTACTTGATCTTTTGACATCAAGAAGAGGTCTTGGTATCATTAATACATCCTGTTTATTTCATTGCTTAAAACGTTCGGCTCATCAATAACAAAATCATTTTTGAAAAAGTTCTCCGGTAAAACTCCGGTAAGACGAATAAGTGCCCCTCAAAATAAAGTGTGACCGCATTTTTTTCTTGGTTATAAAAACTATGACATTCTATACTTTTTGTAATTCTCAAATTATTTTACAGCCAAAGGCAGAGTTCATCTATTAATGCATACAAGCCTTCATAGACAGGGATCCCTTTAAAAGGGAAAACTTTAACTAAAAGAATTTAAATCAGGCTAGAAAAGATCATTAACTTCATTGTGTGTTCCGTTCGCCTAAAACTTTAGTCATGTTAAATCTACACCTCAAAATAAAAATAAAGTCATGACTCTTGTAACAGAGTAGTTTGTACCACAATAGAACTGTGGTTTGGTTCTCTTAGTTCTTTGAGTCAAAACAAAAAGTGTATATTTACATGTTTAGGCTTGGTTTCACACTGTCAGCCGAGAAACTACAAAGCAAGCAAAGTCTTGTTTTTTTAGGGGCATATTTTGTTATATGACCCTAAAAATTGTTTGGTTAGTTTAGATGTCTTTGATTCACAGTGGGTTCTTTTCTCACTTTTTAGGGATCTAGGTCTCCTTGTTGGTGATTTTCATATGAAGTGCAACAACAGAGCAATTGCAACAGAGTTCGATTTAATCGATCCAAACACACCCTAAACATATTGATCGGTTGTATTATTTTCAGTGTGAAAACACAGATGAGAAATCACAGAATTTCAGCAAGCAGAAAGGAAATGGTAGCATGGATGATCAAAACAAGCCCACGAAGCTGCAGATGTGCTGTCACCCGAACGCAAGAAGCAATGCTCTGATGGATATATCGACAAAGACACATCCCTGCTTTTTCATTCAGTCCTTCATCACTCACTCCACTCACAAAGCATGAGGAATCTAAAGCACTTTCAGTCCGATCCATTCATTCGTATGATAAAGTGAGAGCGGGTTGGGCAGATGGGGAATAGGCTTAAGTTATACTGCCCAAATCATTTAGAGTGAAGAAACGCCTGCCGGCTGAATGCAAAGAGCATGTGCTGGATCAATCTCTCCCTCCAGCCTCGATTTTAACTCTATAACCATCTCATCTTTTCTCATTAAAGCGTTTCAGTGTGGTCGGAAATCACACACACACGGTTTATACTTTTACAGACAGGATTATGTGACAACTGACATTATGAAAGAAAAGAACACCTGATACAGTAGCTGTAGCTTTTGCCTCTATATAGCCGTCTCTGTTTGAAACAAAAACTGTGATATTGAATGCTTGGGTGCTAAGCACCAATATTTAATGTGCGTTCCCATTCCTAACCATAAACAGATAGTTCATAACTATAAATGGATGACAACATTTATTCACCCTCATACCGGTGTGTGATTCTTTCTTTTGAGAGAATCTTTAGATAAAGGTCTCAGTGGTTTTGTTCATACAATGGAAGTTGTTTGCTTTTCCAATTTTTTTTAATATCTCCTTTTGTGTTGTGCAGAAAAAAGAAAGTCATACAGGTTTAGAATAAAACGAGGGTGAGTAAATAATACAAATTTTCATTTTTTGAAAATAAATGATCCCTTTAAGTCTGAGCGGTAGTAATACTGATGTATTTCTTTAGCAAACACTACTGTTAAAAGCTTAAATGACTCAGAGCTCAGGAGACACTGGGGCAGAGCCAAACTTCGCAAGTAAAGAACGCTTCCTAGAGTTAGCCAATTTCACAAAAGCATTTGGGAATAAAACTTTGATTCCAGTTGATGAGAGATTCCTCAAGACAGTACAGGGTAAATTCAGCCACTAATAAACACATTTTAACAACCCAATTCCACAAGCAATGTAAGACCTATCACAGACCTATCACCAAACGGTGGTTTGGAACAGTGGAGAACTCATTAGAACGAAAGATAATCAATATTAAAAAGATGCTGTAGTTCGATTACGATAAATAGGTAAAAGTGCAAAGCTTAGCACAGCTGCTTGAGCAATGGAAAATCAATCAAGAATCGCTAGTCAATCAGCAATCGCTAAAGACTGATGTTTCTCTGAAGAACAGGTTGAATGCAGTGTTTTGTATATCCTTGCCAGTCTTTACTCATGTGCAGTAGCAAACTGGAAATGCTGTTAGTTGGTTGCATATAAAGACAGCAATGAAAAGAATGGCATCATCCTATTTTGGGGAAAGGTTGACCTATTCACAAGTAATAAACTACAGACGTATTGGATTTGGCCAATACTGAATAAATGTGTTGGTAGTCATATTGAAGTCAACATAAAACTGTCTTCCCTAGTCATGTTCCTTTCATAATCTTAAGAACTGACTTCATGTTGACATTAATGTGATTAGGTATGTGTTGTATAGAGTACAGCATGTTGACTTGAGTGTGTGTGTCTGGACTTTTATCTCAAAAACGTCTGTATTGTGAATAACTGAATATTCACAATACGCTTTGCTGGCAACATAAATTTAAGCAAATAAACTTACCAAATACTGTGATTAAAAAGGAACAAAAAAATGTCCCATAATGCTTAATTACATGAAATATGGTCTAAAATTCCAATGAAATATATATATTTCAGTACTAGTCAAAATACTTACATTAAATTAGAAAGGGCTTCTTACTGCAATACCCCAAAACATTTCATCTGTGATCACAGAGGATCGTCATCTTTTGGACCAATTAAAAAGTAATGCAGGAGACAAAGTGGAAGAGATGGGGAGATGAAATGAAAGGTGATGTGGGGCAGGAATGCCATTCTGGAAAGAAACTGTCAGGTTGCTGAATAAAAATCGCCCCTTCTCAAAGCGAATAAATTCAGAATGACCAAAACCACTGTGTTTGGGAAAACAAACAATGTTTATTATTGGAACTATAACTGTCAGGAGCTCTTTAATATGCATGAAACTGAACTGGTTGAAGACGAGATGTGAACTGCAAAAATTGTATCTTTGCACTTAGATTAACCATCACTACAAAATATGAATGTGGTGTAGAGTAGAGTAACATTTTCCCACTTCAGATCACTGGACAATTCAAAAGAAGTGCTTAAGGAAATACAAATGTTACACTAAACATCAACGGCATTCATAACCCATTTCACTTCTGTCATGTCAAAATTTTTAGCAAAAACAGCTAGGATTGAAAATTATTGGACTATAGCCCCATTTTGGGCCGACTTCAGGATTACGTCACAGCATTAGCTGGTGGCAAAACAAGAGGAATATTGGATGCGGCCAACACAAACCAGAGTCATTTAAAAGAAGACACTTTGGGCTACGTTCAACATGTTATAAAATCGTTATAAGTTGAAACGGTTAAAAAGAGGTTGAGGTACATTGAAGTATTTTTTTGTTGCATAACACCTTTACCCACCTAATCACAACACAGTGAACAAGTTAACTTATTTTTCACGCATAAGCGCATATATAAGCTAAATTGTCAGCAGTTAGCCAATGACCGGAGACTAAATATTAAGGAAACAGTTTTCGGTTTGTGTTTCTACTGTTTCATAAGTACATTAGTAGAATTGGGGAGAGAAAAACAGTAAGAAGGTTCATGTTATGTGTCAGGTGTGTTAAGTAGTTGCATTTGCTACCGTTTGCCACTGTGAGTACATATAAGCATCTAAACATGTATACGCTATAAGTTTCTATTGACTATACACCACTTAGATAGTAAATCTGATTTTCTTAAGTCATTGTAAAAAAAAAGTTCTTAAAAGATGCTTGCTAGTGTTATTAAAGCGGACAGGGGAATCTTTCAGCCTTCACCTAAGCTCCGCCCACAAAAAGAAAGAAAGAACAACATGTTTTGAAGTTCTCAAGGAATGTACAGCCGGACATTAAAAACAAAGTCAGAGCTGTGAAAAATCTTCACCTGCAAAAGCACAGGGGAGGATGTGGAAACATGATACATCAAAAGAGGAAGAAGCTTCACAGGGATATTCAAACTATTCTGCAGCTAATAACCATCCACAGCTCAAGCTACTTAACACTCAATGCTTTTAAACAGTCATTTGAAAATGCCTGCCTCTTTCCATACCAGCTCCATGCTATATTCTTATAAAAAACATACGTGGATAAGAAGGTTTTTTCCTTAATAAGCTCAATATGTATGACAGAAACAGACCAGCATACAGGCACCTTGCAAATTTAAGCTCAATCCATTTCTTACTACACTACACTCCACTATCACAATCAGGTTTTTATGTTAGAGAATAGAGCTGTACGGGCAAGCTAAGATTTATTAATCCATAAAGTACATAAATCAGCACAGGTCCTCAAATGCATTCAGGCAATCAGCACTCAGCAAAGAGACCGGTCTCCAGTATCTGTCAAAGTGTAATTGACTATATGCATGGTTACTTCCTGGTCTTCGATAAGCCCTCTCAGGCATTTCCGGTTAACAGACAGCTATAGGATGTCATTTTTGTCCTCCAAAATTGTAAAAAGTTATTGCTGAATTGAATTTGCAGAAAAAAAACACAGAGACGCAGAAGTGATCAACGTTTCTCCTCTTATGCCGGTTGAATGTAACCGGTCTATTTATCTAAATAAATGTTAAGGCATGACTTTTGATCTGACTAGACTATAAACCAAGTATTAAGCTATTTGTGCTGTTAAAGTTACCCCCACACAAAAAAGTGATGGTTCACCTGCAGATTGCCAGCTGGCTTTTATTATTGTAGAAGTTCTTAAAGGGATACTTCACCCAAAAATGAATATTCTGTCATCATTTACCCACCTTTGAGTCGTTCCAAATCTGTATAAAATTCTTTGTTCAGATGAACACAGAAAAATATATTTGAATGAATGTAAAGTCATTATTCCTACTATGGGAGTCAATGGGGGGCAAGATCTGTTTGGTTATAAGCATTCTTAAATATCTTTCTCTGTGTTCATCAGAACAAAGAAATGTATACAGATTTGGAACAACTCGAAGGTGAGTTGATGACAGAATTTAAATTTTTGAGTGAACCATCCCTTTAAGAATGATCATTGCATATCGTCAATTGTGAAGTTCACCTCTGACTGGCAGATTAAAATAATACAGTATTGTGTAAGTGTATCTTGTCACATGACTCAATTGAAGTATATCTTCATAGATTCTAAGCTAACTGAAGCAAATGAAATTAAATTAAAACTGAGAAATATTGGGGGTTTAGGTATGAAATTTATTTTAATGGAAATTGTAGACAGATAACTTATTTATGATGTTGTTATAACCCCCACACATTGTTTTTTTCACAGAAAAATAACACTCCTAAATAAATATGGATGTGTGATAGTTCAAAACTTATTTTACAAGGAACATGTACAGTCATATAAGTTTTGATTTTTAACATTTATTATTTTTTCAATATTTTTAATTATTTTGCTTATTATATATCTGAACATCAATTATCATGAAGATGATGTAAAAATGACTGAATCCTTATCTTCCATTTATCAATTGAAATAAAAACATGTAGCGTGATGAGTGCCAGCCCAATGCGTCAAGACAGCTCATGCCTACACATCAACACGAACAGCCATCAGTGACCAGCGTGGCTATAAAACCTTCATTACTCCTGCAATGAGATGGTTTCTATCTGTAATTTACAACACACACGTCGCCTCCCTCGGCCAGCTGAGGCCTTGGACCACAACACCATCAATCCTCATTACCTCACATACTAAAAACAACACAGCATCACAGTTCTTTGATAAACCCTGTGGACTTCTAAATTTGGCTACAGGTAACACAATCTAACTCTGAGTCATGGTGGTCTGAGTTTGAGGGAGCTGTTTCTATGTATCAATTTGCAACAACATACAAAACAACCAAAAATAGAACTCTCTTTTTACGGGCGCCATGTGTGGTTGAGTAGCCAAACCTAACAACCAAAATTCATATAATGGATAAAATAGTGATAATCTTGTATAGTCAAGCAGTATGGTCAATTTTAAGATTTTCACAGAGTTAAGAGAGAAATGTTGGCTGATGTTATAGAAGCTTTCTTTTTCTCAATACGTGGGATGATGGGCTGCTTCAGCAGAAGTACAAATATTATGACGAAACAAAAACTATGGTTGAGCATGTGTAATCAATCACAGATTATCTTCTTGCATTCAAAGATATTAGCTAATTCCTTCCTTACAGGTCGTTAACATAGAAACGTTTTAAAGGTACATTAGCAATAACAATGACAAAGTTTGGATTAGTAGCAAGGATAAAAGTCAGGGAACTCACCATGAACCGCAGGTCATCAAAGCCGTTGAGTAGCAGCTTGCTCTCATACTGCGGAAGGCCTATATGCTCCAGCCAATCACCAACAGGCTGATCGACCAGCCGCCCAGCTCCACCTGTAGACAGAGGAAGGCGTTTGAGCAGGGAGAAACCGTTGAGACGGTAGCATCGGCACTCAGAAGAAGAGACGTGGCACTGCCACATCATCCTCGGCCAACAGTGCCGAGAGCACAAACACCAGGAGGGCAGAGGCGACAGTGTCCCAGGCGAGAGGTGTGGTCGCTCCCACACAGGGGGGCAACCACGCTTGCGAACAATGAATGAAACTTTAAGTTCCTCGTTGGGATGAGGATGAGCCCTGTTTGACGAGCACAGTGGTGGTATTTCTCACAGTTTTACGCAAAGCATGACTTCCTGAGTGAATCAATTGACATCTAGAAGTTTATGATAAATTTGATGTTGTTTTTTAGATGTTGCTGTAAAGAACAGTGCTGATTGCTGAGAGGAATTGGTAAATGTCAATGTTTTCGAATTGAATTCATAAAATGCCCTATAAATCAAAAGTTCTGCAATGCAAAGTGAAAGTTGCATCTAGTGATCAAGACGCTTGTCCACAGAAACCTCTTCATAATAATCCACAAGGAGACTTCAAGTGGAAACACCTGTAAAGAAATAAACCCATTCCTTATAATTCAGAAGAGGTTAGTTCCAGAATGCGTGAGAATGTAGATCCATCTTCGTATGCTTTAATTCTACAAAAGGCCATTGTGAAACACTTGGATTAAAGTTGAAGTCCACATTGAGGTAGGTGCAAAATTATCCTGAGCTGATATCTACGATCAACCAGGTCTTTGCTGTCACTGCAACTCTACCAATAATGGAAATGCATCCACACATGAAATCTACTCTAAATGTACTTTTAATTAGGTACAAGTAGTCACTGCAATGTGCAACAAATCTACTGATCTCCCAAGAGCAAGTAAATTGCTGTGGGCCTCTCTCATGAGCCTTTAAACTCGTAACAGTAATCTGCGTACTGTGCCCTTCATCTCAACATCATGCAAATTAACTTCAAATCCAATCTCTTTGGAACTCAAAATCCGGGATGGATTGCAAGACTTGCATTGTACAAAATCACGCAATGGCTTTGGGGATCAAGCATACACAGTTGTTTGATAGAAACATTACTTCGGGGAAAAGCCAAACTACTGAACTGCTATTTGGCAGGCAAAGAGAAAATAAGTCAGCTTTACTAAAACTCTTGATATATCAATTTAATTCGACACCAAATATGTTCTTCTTAAGACAAATTTAAACACATCAGCTAAGCTTATTACAGCACAAGGCTTTCTAATAAAAGTACAATTTAAAGCAAACGTGAACCCGTCACTCCGGGGACTTGTCTCTGCTCGAGTCCTTCCACTTAATCAGTGATGCTCAATCACAAAGTAGTAGAGATAGTTGTCCGGAAAAAAAAGTCTCCCAGAAAGATCCAGTAGAACTCTTAACAGTGAACGCAAGCACACTTCGTGCATATCAGTTTATCTTCAGTGAACGTTGCAGACATCGACTTTCTCTAGACATCACGGCCGCCGGTATTTGCTGTTTCAGTAATGCAAGGTCAGAGGGGGGTCAGCCGACCCTCCACCCTGCTTCACAGAACGCCGGTGAAACTTAAAACACTTTGAACGAGTGATGAGGATCGGTCTGTATGTTCCAGGAAGCGATGTAGTAATCCTGTGATCACTAAAGGTGCGGTCTTCTTGTTCAACCGGACGGTGTCAATTCTGCTCTGCAGCTCTCTCGCGGCGTCTCCTTCTTTCTCTCTCTCTTTGCCTTCCTCCCTCCCTCCCGCTCCTCCTCCCTCTACATCTCCTGCCCTCCCTCTCGCGCTCTCTCGTCCACTAAAATAAACTGCGGGCCAGCTGTCAATTGTTTAAGGACTCATCCAACCTTTGTTCTGTTTGTTCTGTCTCATTGACCCAACCACAATTACTGCTATTTAGTCTTTCTATTGTTCACGCCAACATTATAGTCATTGCTCTAAAGCACTAAAGAAAGGAGTTGCAAAGCTATCTGGTGATCATCAAGATAGTCGAGCACAAACACAGAGGCATATGCTTCTAGGCTTGCGGGTACAGATCTGGGTTTATTGTTGATCTGCAGGGCAGTGCAGATGCTTGTTAATACACACATGCTTGTTAATATTTTAGCACCTTTTGCCATAAAGACAGAAAACTAGCAAAATCTCCCAGCAATTTGGTTGCAGTAATGTGTTGCTGTCATGTATTTTTGATGCAAACAATTGCTTAAAGGGACAGTTCACCTTAAATATGGAAATTCTTGATAATTTACTCACTTTTCAAACCTGTTTGACTTTCTTTCTTGTACAGAACACAAAGGAAGATATGTTGAAGAACGTTGATAACCAAGCAACACTGTCCACTATTGGCTTCCATTGTATGAACACAAAACCACAGAGTCATTTCTCAAAACAATTTCTTTTGTGTTTCACAAAAAAGGAGGCAAATTCAAGATGATGAATAAACGATGACCGAATTTAAGTTTTTGAGAGAACTGCCCTTTAAAACAAGGATGAAAACATTACATTATAACATCAAAATGTGTGCGACTCGCCAGTGCCAACCCGGCCAGCATAATGCGAGAGTTCTGTGATTGGTTGCCAAGGCTTTCTTAGACAGTTGCTAGGGTCTTCTGGGTGGTCATTAGGGCATTGCTCCTGTAGGTGGTTGCTAAACTGCCTGAGAGCCCATCCTAAGTCCAAAGCACAAATGTGAGGGATGTAACATGGACACAATACCTGCAGTTTTGGTTTGTTCAAAATCCTAACTTTAAGTATTAGCAATAGTTATAGTGATCCATCCTCCATCTTGCCTGCAGGAAACAGGAAATGAGGTCAGGAGACACCGTCATGTGACAGAAGGACGGAGGAAGGACTCGTACTCTATCTAGTCTAGGCTTTGTGTTTATATGGGCCAGTAAGTCCAGCTGGAGCACAGAGAAGGCTTGCTAGATACAAAACCACTTTAATGGTTTATAGGCTTAGGAAAAAGATCAACTCAGGTAAAATTGACGCTTTATCAAGGATAACTTAAGACCACAAGCTTTCCCCGTTTGATTAAAGGCTCTGGTGGTGCGGCAACCATGATGCTCTCGACAGTTGTGGTTGGATTAATTCTAGAGGAACGCCAATAGCAGAGCTCCCTCCATATAAAGCAAGGTCACGCATCATCAGGTCTGAATTGTAAAAGTATCCCAGCATCAATTGATTTAACTCTCAAGTGTCCCCTCGTCCTTCAACGGCACACTGGGATTTCTCGTTCTCCATTTAAAGGGCCAGCCAAGACCATACCCTTCATTCACTAATGCAACCCTCTGGACTTGGCCAACGTCCTCCTCTTGTCCATCAAGTGATTATTGTGTGTTCACTGCTGGACTCTCAGTGAGGTCTCCTTTAATAAGGGAGATGATGAAATGCACTCCAATGCTTCATAAAGACACACTGCTCTGTTATAGTTGAGAAAGAACAGCTCTGATTACCAGACTGGGTAGTTTGAATATTGAAATTCACATTTATGTCCTTAGTTATTTTATAAATTAATAACATCACAAAAATCTTTTCATAAAAATAATGCAACATTTCCTCTATTTAAAGCAACATTTCATTCAAAAATCTAAATCCTGTATTCATTTACTCGCTCTCGTCATTTCAAACCTTTATGACTTACTTTTTTCCCCACAGAACACACAAAAGATATTTTGAAGAATGCTGGTAACCGGCACCCATTCACTTGCATTGGTTTTGTGTTCATACAATAGAGGTGAATGGGTACCGCCTCTGTTCAGTTACCAACTTTATTCAAAATATCCTCTTTTCCATTCTGTGGAAGAAACAAAGTCATACAGGTTTAAAATGTTGAGAAAGTGAATAACTGATGAAAGAATTTTCATTTTTTGGGTGAACTATCACTCACACTGGAAGTCTTCTAAAACAGATCACCTACAATTTTTATTATATTTTGAGAGGATTTTGCCTTTATCATGGTCAAAAAAATCTCAACAGATGGACACAAAACTTTAAAAACGTTGTTTACTCTGCTATATTTCAACCCATGAGTTGGGTAAAATATGAACAAACCCAACTGTATGTTTAAATAAACACAGAAAATAGCCATATTTGATCCAATTTAGATGGATTCAAATGCAAGTTAAAATGATTATTTGTACCATTGTGTGCTTTTGTTGGCCAATGTTAGCCTAGCTAAACATACATAAACATATGTTTACAAGAGTTGAAACTGTAGCAAGAACTCCTACCTGAGACAGGAAAGTCCTGGTCTTTGGAGAAATCAATGCCAGCTCCAATCAGAGTCATGATCTTCTCAATCTGTAAGAGACAAAAAAATAACAATGTGGAATAACCATCTTCAGATGATAACTATAGGCTATCAGTAAAAGCTGATTCGTTCATGTTGTAATTTTTGGTAACACTTTATTTTACAGTCCCCTGGTTACACGTTACATATATTTACTTTAAGCGTTTACTATGAATTTTGCATAATTACATGTAACTAATCCTAAAACAACAGCCTAATTCTAACATTGACTCTATAGTAAGCATATATAGGTAATTATTATTACTCAGTACTTAAATAAATTTTATCACACCGTAACACAAGACATGTCAAATAAAGTGTAACCGAATTTTTAATTCATGATTTCAAGGCCAAGCAACAAGGCAACATCGACGGAACCAAAAGAGATATCCATAAGTTTCGTGCAGACTGCAAAAAAAGAGATGACTGGATGTTCAGATGCTAAAATACTTACATACACCGGCTCTTATTCAATCCAACCAGTGCATTGGTGTCACACCACCAAGCCCTGGCTACCCATGCAAAAACTGGGAGACAAACCACCATTTACCCCACAGCCTGTAAATACCCAAGAAACAAGAAGACACCAAATACCCTTTAAAACATGCAAGAGAACAAGAAAACAGCATATGTGGAATGTCATTTCATATCAGCATATTTAAAGTTATCAATCACTACAAAGTAAAAACACCCGACAAAGATAAATAAGGGTCAAATGAGATGTTCTGCATTAGTTCTCAATGGTAAAGTGACGATATCCAGTAATTTAGCCAAACTTGCTCACAGTTCAATACATTGTAGTCAGCACATACTGATCACTGATCAGTCCCATTAGTGACTGACAGTACAGTGCAAAATGACATTGGCTGACAACTAAAGCATCAGCATATCAACATAGCCTTGGGTCATCATTTCTATGTAAATCTCACTATAGATATTCATCAATTCAGAAAAAACTGCTGTATCCAAGTCATTGAGTTTAGGATCTCTGTCCTTAACAGTTCACAAATCTGCTTGTGTGCTGAAGGAGCTCATAATTCTTCTGTTACGTAACGTGAAGGCACTAACAAATGACACTCAGGAATACTTTTAATTGGAGAATAATGTGTCTTCACGACTGATAATAATCGCTGGCAGAAAGTCATGCAAATGCTTTTGAGAAATAAGAAAAGGTGAGTTAGTAAAGGAGGAAAACTTCAGTTTCAGTGACAGCGAAGCTGCTGAGCGATTGCTTATCAAACAGCGGTTTGCAAAGACAGAGATTTTGAGTTCTTTCACCGCTGCGCAGATAAGACGCCCCAAGGGGGTGTGCGAGAGGACACAATTAATGCGTACAAACTTATTGCAACAGTCAAATTTTTAAAGGGACAGTTAACCAAATAATGAAACAAGGAGATGTTTGGAAGAATGCTGGAATTTTCCATAAAAACACCATAATTGTATCCGTATGGTTCATGCTCTACATTTCGTTTTATGGGGCTTGCAAAAAAACAAGTCATGTGGAATATTTGTATGGTGCTTTTATGTCCTTTTTGACACTCAGGACAACAACAATACTTGACTTGCAGTTCTTCAAAATATCTCACTAGGTGTTCCACTTTTAAAGGAGAACATCATACAAGCCTGGGACAACATAAAGGTGACACTTGCTGTGCATCACACTGCAGCTTGAGGTTTGTTGCGATTTCAGGAGCAAAAAGTACTGTTGAGGTTTAGCAGTGTTGGGTTTCTTACTTTTTTGGTGGGTCGTGGTCTCCAGGGAATAGAGAGAGAATGCCTCTGTCTCTGCAGTGAGAAAACCATGTTTTTGTTGAATTGCTATTTTTGATCAACGGGAAAACAATGTTTGGTCTTCAACGACAGTAATGCAGCCAGTAAAAATAAATATGCGGCATCAAGTGTGGCTTTGGCACCCTTGTAACCAAATTCCGGGAATAAACCATTTGAGGGGGACACCGATTTTTGTGAACACCTGAACAGATGTTAAAGTGAATTGGAAAAGAAGCAGAAAAGCTTTGATCTTGTGATCTTGAAATTTATGCTATTTTTGCTACACCAAAAACCTTTTGGATTTACTGATTAACTGCAAAAAGTATTTTCATTCCAGACTCATCCAGAATCCAACAGAAGATGAGGAGTCATCAATTATATCTGACATCTCCTCCCACGGCAGGTTTCACATTTTCAATGTGCAGCTCATCGCCTATACAGCACAGAACTGTCAGTTTCTATAGCTATTATTTGCCTGTTTTTAAACAGAAATACAGATTAAATGTATAAATAAGACATATAACATGTACACGCAGAGGGGAAATATATAGCCAACATAGAGTCTCCATACATGTACTTCATTGTTTCTGATGAATGTGGATAAAAAAACAGCAAAATTATGTTAAATGGATTTAAGTATCACACAATCTATATAGCTTCCCCAACCAGACCGGTTCAAAGCCCAAAATAATATTGAAAGAAAAAGGAAATTAATGCACTGACTGATACCAACAGACCAGACAGAGAAACTCCACTGACCAGTTTTCTTTAATACTATCACTGTCTTTGCTGACCTTATCACACAACTTTTAAAATGAATCATAATTATAAATAATGAATGTGAAGCCAAGATTTATTTCCAGTCAGAAAAGAGCGCACTGATATCAAACAACAGTGATAACAGTCATAACAAGAACACTTACATATCTGGTACATTATAATGATATTTAAGAAGTAAAGAAGAAACAGAAACCTCTTTCTCCTAATACCAGGCCAACTGTGATTTGAATGAAAATCAAAGATGCATTAAAACTAATCTCTTGCTTTTAAACCCAGCTTAAAAAAACTATTTCTTCATCTGTTTTTGCTTTTATCTTAGTTTTTCCAAAGAGAACAGGCCACACTTCTCAATACGGCTTTAAACTTATTCTAGAGAAACAGTGCTGCATACAAATAAGGCACAGCATCCTGATCACACACACCATGCTCTGCTAAACTAATACCCCACACTAACAAATAAATGAGTACATGCTAAATAAATAAAAAACATATATTTTATGCATTAGCAAAACAGCTTGCATCATACAGTATATGGCCTGTGTTGGTAAAACAGCTCAGAGTCACAAATTTGAAGAATTCTGTCTGAGGTTCACTAAGCACTAGCTGTACTATATCTTAAAAAACAACAAATACAATTTAATAAATTTTCTGCTTCTTAAAGGAACACCCCACCCCAAACGAAAATTCTTTCATATTTTATTCCGCCTTGTGCCATCGCATTATTTCTATAAATTGAAGTATCATTGGTTCTTGGGTATGCCACGAAAAAACATGCATTTGACAAGTTATCGCCATGCCGCTTTATTTAAAGTTAGCGGTTGAATCTGCTTGGAGCGGTTTCCTTTTTGCTAGGTAAGCTAAAACATGATTTTTTTTTCTTTCACAAAAATATCTTTTAGCTTCAGAAGGCATTTATTAACTCGCTGAAGTCAAATGAACTACTTTAATGATGGATGTCGGCACTCTTTGGAGAATAGGAATTTTCTGTAAGATAACAATGACATATAAAATTATTAAATATTAAAGTGTATTCATTTGTCATATACTGTACATCTTGAATTGCATGAGGGTGAGTAAATTGAGCAAACTTAAATTTTTGGGTAAACTATCCCTTTAATTTAAATGCATCATAACAACAAACATTTTTTTTTTTTTTGAGAGGTCATCGAGTGAGGTTTTGGCCTGTCACAGCCAATTGGAGAGTCTGATATAGGATTTTGGACCACTGAGATTACACAATCATGTCACTATGATAGAGTCTATGCATTGACTTTCCCACGCAAAAAAGACAAAAAAGGTGCTAACAATAGGAGAAACAAAGAAATCGGGACAAAAAAACGCAATTACTTGCTGAAATTAAAAGCATTTTTGGACTCGACAGTGATCCTTATGCATGAAGTGCTCAAAAATGTCCTGGTAGACGGCTGCGTTGCCTGTGGACTTCAGAAAACACAGTGGACCATCACCAGCAGATGACATGGCAAGTCTTTAAATATTTCACTCTACGTGTAATGAATCTATATAATATATTGGTTTTACTTTCTGAAATGAGTGACAAAGAATATTGACCTTTTTCACAATATTCTAATTTGTTTAGATGTACCTGTATAGAAACCAGGTAACACTACTACGGAATGGTTCTACAAAAACAACTTACTTGAGCAGAGTCCGATATGAAATGGCTAGCAAACCGTTTGTTTCAGCAAATTGCAGCGATTCATTAGCATTTTTCTATCCTTCAGCAGTCTTTAAAATGAAATCTATTGATTGTGCAATCGGTTTACACAATCAATCACAAATTAACTTTATCCCGTTCTAAATAGAGTACAGATAGCGGTAAACACTGCTGCATTCAGTCTTTCTGCCACTCAGTGGGCGTGACTTTCATGTGCGGTGATGTCATGTGCATACCCTCTATCCAGCACAATGCGATAAGACTGAAATCATGTGACCAGGATAATGCTCTACTCTACAGCTCACTATATTCACAGCTGGTTAGGACAAAAATTAGGACAGAAATGAGTAAAAGTGCCTCACTTAAAGAACCTCTTATCTCTGAGGTAAAACTCCTTCTCTCTCCAAAGACTTCACCATCTTTATAGCTCTTTAGAGTATCATTCATTGCCTGTATTGAGTGGTTATTCATAAAGGTGGCTGCGGACGTCGATAGCCCAGTTCAATATTTAAGAATGAGATGAGAGCGACGGAGAGACATTAGTTTAGTGATGAGCTCAGCAGTCTTTGCTAATGAAACATTTATTTCATCACTAGTCTGTCAGACTAGATTCATTGACATGCATGAGGAATACGGCATTTAATAAAAAAATCCCAAATATCGACCCCATGACCCACTTCAAACCAAAAGGGGTTAAGGGGTAATACATAATTAAATACATAACGCAGATTGCCAAGCCTTTGAGCAAACCTTGTTCTAAAACACACACAACCTTGAGCTGTGGGCCACTCTCATCCAACATGAAAATTGTATATTGGAAACACAATTCAG
This sequence comes from Triplophysa dalaica, assembly GCF_015846415.1. Classification (NCBI taxonomy): domain Eukaryota; kingdom Metazoa; phylum Chordata; class Actinopteri; order Cypriniformes; family Nemacheilidae; genus Triplophysa; species Triplophysa dalaica. Next base: position 12,732,875 of record NC_079561.1, on the reverse strand, counting down.
ATCATCATCGGTGGGATAGCATGAGGCATAAATGCACCTCAGTGGAGAAGATAAATCCAAACCTGTGAACCCCGCGGGAACAAACACACACACCCTAAACAAAACACTGGTATTGATTCTTGAAGCCTGTAGTGAGTTTCTTGAGATAATACTGAGAGTAGAAGAGAAAGAGAGTCATTGATAAAAGCCAATAAGGGCCTCTTCATGGTAAACAGCTCAAACAATACACAAGTCAAAGGCTACCGCAGTGTCACAGGTCGACAGCTGAAGTATAGCCAAGCCATGGGGTGCAGAAGGCGAGGATTGTGTGTTTGGGGTACAGCAGTTCTCTATTCTGAAGGGGGCCACAAAGACCCAAGGCATCTGGCAAGGCTGGCACGACTGAACAAAATGGCAAAAGGATCTAGAACGTGTGGCGTACATCTTTCACAAAAGAAGACTGGTATTCATTCAAGAGTCCGAAACTCAGACAGGATTCTGCAAAGACAGGTGCCAGGAGACCCAGAGCGAGACATTCACATCCACAAATAAGAGCAGAACAGTCAAAAACGGTAAATCACAGCAAAGGCAAAAAAATGTGTTGGGCAAAACAAATGGAAAACCATATTTATGACAGACGCTTGCTGCTCATCGAAGCTTGTGATATTGTTCGCATAGTTTAGAAAAAGATGCTTTTGGAAACAATTCAAAAACATTGTTTTTGGTGTTCAAACACCATTGCTTCAAAATCTTTAACGAAAAAACGCTTCCATAGGCTAATCGTCATACGGGTCCATCAATTTTAAGACATTTTGTCAAATTAAGCAAAATCATAGCAAATACTGGTGGGGAAAACTTAACTGCTTATTAGTCAATTTACAGCTTTTTAGTTGAATTATAAGTAAACAAATAAAAGTTTTGTTGCATGCTAATCGTTATTAGCCGTATCCGGTATTTTTCGATTTTAAAAAGTTTTGTGATACCAAGCAAACACTTCACAAATGCTGTTGCCAAAACGCTTTTCACATACAAAAATATTCATTTATGTATTAATCCCCTGATTGTTTTTTAGTTCAATGTTTATGGAAATAAGAACAAACAAAAGCTATTTCATCATCATAAGTGACACTGGTAATCAGATTTAAAGTTTTGTAAAAACCTTAACCAAACTTAGCGAATCTTGGTAGAAAAAAATCTAATAATTAATTTGTGTATTAGTCATCTTAATTGTTTTTATTTGAATGTTTAGGGAAATAAAATAACAACAAACGAACAAAACACAAATTCCAAAACTCTTCAAAATGTCCCAAGGCAAGATTTATTCATGTAAACTACATCAAACGGCCTCAAAAATGTTAAATAAATAAAACAAATAAACAACGAAAAAAGAAAAAACAATTATCAACTATTTGGAATTAAGATCCATTTTGGTCTATTGCTATCCTGCTATTCTGCAATGTCCACCAACACATACGTCACTATAAGATACAGTACAAAAGTCCTCACAAAACCACTGTATCAAAGACGGACATCTACATGACACCTACTGAAATCCACCTCAATGACATTTGCTCTGAAAAACTGTTGCATATAATTCTCTAGGAAGAAAACAATCACACTCACAAACGCTGGTCTAGTGGAAGCCATTGGGCCCAAAAGAAACGCCGATTGAACAAACGCATAAACAGACCGGAGATGATGGGGACCCGACCATCTCATTCAGAACCCTCCGTCTCTCTGAATCCCCTCCGTCTGTGAAGACCACCCATCACAACATCAGCCGACCCAAACAGAGCGACTTCCTGCATCGTCACGTTCCGTGTAATCCTGAGGTCTGTATTACCATAAGTATGAGGCTTCAGCCCCCCACCCCCAAAAAGAGACCCTCATGCAAGTCAAATCCTCCTATGGATGAAAAATGTGAATCTGCACATGTGGGAACAGGGAGACGCACACACACAGTGAAAGTGACGGGTGTTGTGAGTTCTTGCACCCACACGCTGTCATTCAAACCGGCAAAGTGTCCCGGGCCAGGCAGCCGTGACCACTGGGGGAGGAGAGAGAGAAATAGACAAACAGAATACAAAAGATGAAGAAGTGAAAGTGTTTGGACTATAGGGACTGCAGGGTCGAATTTCTCAAAGCAATGGAAAGTGAAGTAGGGTTTTATTTATTCTGATTAAAACTGTGTGGCGTATGTCCGTGCAAAAAATTTGCAACCAAAATGCTGAAGTGTTCGGGATGGATGCCAGGACACTGCAAGCAGTTTTTGTATATAGTTGCTGAGGTGCTATATGGACAAATTCCAAATTGAGTTTTTGCGCACTTGAAGACTTCAGGAGTGAGACCCCATTTGTAGGAGCTTTCCAAACTTAAGTCAACTAAACTTAAATAAATTAATCCTAGTTTAGTTTACTAAACATGTGACAGTCACTTCAAAAAAATGATTTCCATTTGTAGTCATGTGATCTATCTTTGTGATTTCTTGCGATGCTATTTACAATTTATTCAGTGGAGGATTCTGATTTACAAATGTAAAAATAATTTCATTTCATTTTAATGGGTAACACCGTAAGACGTCAAATGGCTTGTGCTTAATGGGTTTGTGATGTCGTGTTGTGTTGCATCGCATTATTATTATAATGGGTTCTGATGGGTTCTATTGTCTTTTTTTGTGTCGTGTCGTGTCGCATCTGGTTCAGACGCGGTGTAAGACTACAATAAGGTTATATTTTCTTACATTATTTAACGCATTAGCTAACATGAAGTAACAATAATGTAATCATGTTCATTTCAATGTTTGCAAATACATTTTTAAATTGAACTGTTGTATCTGTTAACATTAGTTAATTAGTTAATGTTTTAAAATTAACAAAGATTAATAAATGCTGAAAAACTACATTGATTGTTAGTTCATGTTAGTTAATGCATTAACTAAAGTCAACAAAAAGCAACCTTTTTGTAAAGTGTTACCTTTAAGTGTAAAATCAACATTATTCATCAGCAATAGAAGTATGCTAAAAGAGGAGCAGGATGAGGATATGGTTTAGTTTGTTGAAATTATGTGCAAAGGGGTCCTATTATGCCTTAAAAAACAGCAAAAACTAAAGAGCCATTTGTGCCAGTAGAGGGCAACAGAGAGTCACAAACAATGTGTGAAAGTCATGTTCTACACAACACACACAGCACAAGATTTCATAGAAATCTCAAATATTCGACTCAAGTATGAAATTTTTTTGGTGCAAAAAACAACTGAGCGCCTGTGAGACTGGAATTTGTAGTTGAAGGGGTTGGCCACACATCTGTATTAGTAAATTTGAAGTCAAAATGTGTTGAAGTCAAAATGTGTTGGTGCAAAATGTGTTGGTGCAAAATGTGTTGGTGCAAAATGTGTTGGTGCAAAACACATTCACACACCTGCACCAAAAGGCGTGCGTTCACAGACGAGTTTTGCACATCCGCCAATCAGTATGTGTTTTCATGCAATGAGAGCTGAATATTTGTAAAATATATTCTCACAAATTAAAGGTTTTATTCTTGGGCGTTTTTCTAGTACAAACACAAGAATATTACTATAACTGCTTGAATCTGCTGCTGCGAGTCTCTGACACAGGTTTGCACATAATCTCATTTTGCACCACATTTCTGTGGAGCTAAAGTGATTTGTGCATTTGCTGCGGCCAAACGATCACGCTTTGGCGCCCAGCAGGTGGTGGAAGTGAAAAAGTCAGAGAGAATCATCCTTTTTTTCTGAAATCACTTATTGTAATAGAATACATTGATTTACTGTAAATAAGTATGCTGGTCAGCTAAGTTGACAAACAATCCGTGTATCATTCGTTCTTTTCATATTCAATTGAGATTCCAAAATCTGAAAATTAAAAAACGGTTTGTTATTTCGTTATTCGTTTATAAATGTGATACCAAAAAACAAATAACGGGTCATTTTTCGTACTTTTGATTTAATGCTCAGATCAAAAATGGGAAATGAAACAAAGGGGACACGACAGATTTTGATTTTGAGATTGAATTTGTTCGATTTGGGTAAGCCGGAAGTTATCTTCGTGTGTGTATGTGTTGCAGTTAAAAGAAGCCTGAAAACCCTCAATCTTGCAGTGATTGACTAAGTAATTTTTTTTGTAATTTCGTATCGACACCCTGGCCGCACTGGAATCATATGCTGATTTAATTAAAGACTTATTTGAAACTGTCAGGACACATAAAGAGATGTCAACTACGCTGCAGAAGATGGGTATCCAGCGAAGTTCTGAAATGAGACGAGGCTGAATCCAGCTTCTTATTCGCAGTTTCTTATTCACGCTTAGCTTCTTAGGGACCATCTCGCGTTTCTCTTCTTTTACGTTTTTAAAATAAAAACTTTTTTGTGTGTGTGTTTCTGTGTGCGCGCGCGTGTGTGTGTGTCTGTTGGCGTGTGTCTGTGCCTGCCTGCGTGCGTGTGTGAGAGAGAGTGCACAGAGGATGGGCTGCTGCTCGCTGTCTAAGTCATGACCTGCTGAATGCCCCTTGAGATGACCGTGAACTTCACGTGGAACCTCCATCACCCACTCCCCTTAACATTCTCTATATTACTTTGATCGAACAGTTTTTTTAGGCAGCCTATGTCCACCATGAATATTAATCGAATCCAAAAGTACCTACATGTTTGAAAGTGCAATATTCTGGTGCAGAACATGCAGTACGGTTTATGCATGAGTAATTTACGTGTATATTTGTAAAAAAAACATAGTATACACCGTTTTGTTATACTTTGCATATATATAATTAACTGTTTTTATTCTATATATTTATTTTTTCTATTTCCTTTGTTTGTCTATACTGTATTTTTTCATTCTGAGCTCCTGAAACCACAACACGTTGCTTGTCTTTGTGTGCACAATTTGAAAATAAAGCTTATTCTAATTTTTTACTGATCCATTGTTCTTATACAATTTATTATACTCTTGTTGGTCTTAGCCAGTGCATTATACACACATTATATTACTGCTATGTAGTTACATGTATATATATTTAAGTAAACTTTGACACAGAACTGTGTTTTTGTACAAGTATGTCTTTGATGGTGCGTTAAAAGTTCCACAGCTAGGTTACACCTTGTCTTGATGTCTACCGTCATGCAAGAAAACAGTTTTACTGTAGCATTTTTGGGTTATTGGACAATTTGGGGTGCCATATCTCGAGTTCTTTGAGGGTGCGTTAGACGTTCTACATTGGAGTTATACCCAGTATTCATGACTAACATCTAGCCAAAAAGCAGATATTTTTATTGTAGCATTTTGTAGCAGAACTTCGCTGGATACCCATCTTCTGCAGCGTAGTTGACATCTCTTTATGTGTCTTGACAGTTTCAAATAAGTCTTTAATTAAATCAGCATATGATTCCAGTACGGCCATGGTGTCGATACGAAATTACAAAAACAATTACTTAGTCAATCACTGCAAGATTGAGGATTTTCAGGCTTCTTTTAACTTTTTGCAAATGCGGCAAACTTCCAAGTGCAACACATACACACGAAGATAACTTCCGGTTTACCCAAATCGAACAAATTAAATCTCAAAATCAAAATCTGTCGTGTCCCCTTTATTTCATTTCCTATTTTTGATCTGAGCATTAAATCAAAAGTACGAAAAATGACCCGTTATTTGTTTTTTGGTATCACATTTATAAACGAATAACGAAATAACAAACCGTTTTTTAATTTTCCGATTTTGGAATCTCAATTGAATATGAAAAGAACGAATGATACACGGATTACAAACCCTTTCGATAAAAACTATGGTTTTACTACAGGTAAAAAAACAAAAAACAAGTTTTTCTTACAGTTAAAACAAAAAAATATGGATTCTGTAGTAAAACCATGGTTACCACAAAATAACCAATTTCAAAAGCCATAGTTAAACCAATTTCTGTATTAAAACCATGGTTTTGCCAATAGAAATATGGTTTTACTCTTAAAAAAATAAAAAAAGAGTATTACATTTTAGTAACGGAGTATTTCTGAATTAGGCTATGGCAATTTTCATTTCAATTCGTATTTCACAAAAGGTAGCAAGCGTCTGCTCTGTTAAGTTCGTTATTCAATAGTCTCATATTATATGACACCGTCATATTAAATATTCCTTTTATTCTCTTCTGCCTAACCTTGTAGAAAAAATAACAGATCAGGGTGTCTCTTTCTATTTGTTTGTTTTGTTTATTTCGGTGAGCAATGAGCAGCAAGACGGTACCCGTTTCAAGAGGAATAGTCCTTGTATCATTTCATTGTAAGTAAACAAATTACAAAACGTATCCTTTTACTAATATATGTGGTGAGGAAGGCGGGACGAGAGCCGTGGGGCGGGGCCGGTAGCGTGAGTGGAATCAGCTCTGCGCACACTGGTCCAGCATATCTCACAGAGGAAATCGGGAGCATAAGAGTACGAGCGACGGGACTGCTGATGAGAGAGGACCGGGCCCGGACATGTTGAAGTTTGTATTTATGTTCTTACTGCCGGCAGTCGGCCGTGAGGTGGCAAGAGGCAATTTACTTCCGTGTTATTGTTTGTTTATTTTGATTAAAGTTTGTTTAAATGTTCGCATTGGCCAATTTAATACAGTTTAAAGTAGGGAAGGAGGCGGGAACCGGCGAACATTTAAACAAACTTCCTCACCACAATCTATGAAGATTCTTAATGCGTTTTATCTAACTATATTATAGTTATTTTGTCATAGCCATGGTTTTATTACACTAACACTATTACATTAATCATTATTACACTAATCATTTTGAACCCTCGTTAAAGCAACAATAGATAGTTTCACGATCTTAAAATTATCTCTCTAAAATTATTTTAGTGGTAGGACAACCCTTAACTGGACGAATTTTACTGCCTCTGCTATCTAAGCAGCCCTGTGTAGGCTGAAATCACACCTGTAACGGTGCCGTGAGTTGCAAGAGTCAACGGGTTGCAAAATGGATGGAGACCTAGACTTCCTGCTACTGGATTTGAAAGTCTTATGTGTACATTTTTTCTTACTGTCCTGTACTTTTGAACTTATTAGTTGTTAGGCTGTGCGCAGTTGTTTATTGGCGCACTAACGTTACTGGTTTACAATTTGCTAAGCACTATTACCATAGCGAGTTGAGTCTACGTTACTGATTGCACCTATTACAAACAGCACAACGCTTTGTCGCAAGTGTTTTTCCGAATATATAACTACAGAAAATTATTTTCGTTGGTTCCTAAACACATTCACGTCCATGCGTTGTGTTTTGGGTGACTGAAAATGTGTTTTGGGTGACTGCAAATGTGTTTTGTAGCTAACGTTAGCTGCTATCTGTCTAGTTTGAGCTATTAGTAAAGCCCAGTAGTATACCCCAGCCAAAATAGCATTTTAGTACATTTACAGTTTATGAAGTGACATGATGTAACAGCAGTTTCTGCTTAGTCAACAAATTCAAGTGTATTGCGCTGCCCGCAGGGAAGTTAATACGGCGATACTATTTATGACACTGATATCAGATCAAGTGCTTATAAACCACATGGGGAACCATAAGCAAAAATTATCTAGAGCTGCTTTAATAAGGTTTGTCAACGTAGCTGACCAGCATACTTATTTAAAGTCTTGTGGCTATCTTGTTTGGTCTATGCAAATTCACAAATTACTTTTGCTCCCAATATCGAGTGCATCGGTATCTTAGTTTGTGATTTGTAGAATTGGATTTGTGCACTTGCACTGAAGGTATCAAGAAGGTTTAACTGTTGTGTTGTGTGCACATGTACATACTGTATACTTATTACAGTATATACTAACTGGGTAATTACTAGGTACTGACCCTGAACCTACTCCATGTAGTTACCTTATACTACCCCGTTCTGTCTTACGCAAGTACACCATAGGTACATGTACTGTTGAAAAAAGTGCAACCGAAAAAAAATCTACAAGTGTGCAACTACAAACTTCAACTTTGACTTACTGTTACACATGTGTGGCCAACCACTGCAACAAAAAATTCCAGTCTCACAGGCGCTCAGTTCTTTTGCATCAAAAATACCTTCATAAGCAAGACTGCAACTGGAAAGAGGGAGAGAGAGAGAGAAAAGACAGAGAGAGAGAGAGGAGAGGAGAGAGAGAGAGAGAGAGAGAGAGAAAGAGGAGAGAGAGAGGGGAGGAGAGAGAGAGAGAGACAGAGAGAGAGAGAAAGAGAGAGTGAGAGAGAGAGACCGAGATAGAGACAGAGAGAGAGGAGAGAGAGAGACCAAGATAGAGACAGAGGAGAGAGAGAGACCGAGATAGAGACAGAGTCAGAGGAGAGAGAGAGAGAGAGAGAGAGAGAGAGGGGAGAGAGAGAGAGAGGGAGAGACAGAGAGAGAGACATAGAGAGAGGAGAGGAGAGAGGGAGGGGAGGAGAGAGAGAGAGAGAGAGAGAGAGAGAGAGAGAGAGAGAGAGAGAGAGAGAGAGAGAGACCGAGAGAGAGACCGAGAGAGAGACAGAGAGAGAGACAGAGAGAGAGGAGAGGAGAGAGAGAGAGAGGGGGGAGGAGAGAGAGAGAGAAAGAGAGAGAGAGAGAGGGAGGAGAGAGAGAGAGAGAGAGAGAGAGAGAGAGAGAGACCGAGAGAGAGACCGAGAGAGAGACCGAGAGAGAGACAGAGAGAGAGGAGAGGAGAGAGAGAGAGAGGGGGGAGGAGAGAGAGAGAGAAAGACAGAAAGAGAGAGATGCACACGGCAAAGGAAAAACAGTGTCAGAAGGCGAGATGAAGAAAATAAGAAAATTGCTGACTGATTTCATTTGCTCTTTGACCTCCCGTCACTTCACATCGAATTCATCCACACATGAGAAAGCAATATCACAGGTGCTGCTACAACAAGCACACAAACTAACTGTAATTGTTAGTTATACAGCGAACAACATATATACACCCCTAGTGAGTGAGGTCACTACAGTTTTGATAAGGTCGAGGTTAACCAAATGATAAGAACCATGTGACAAGTAATGAGAAAACCATGAATACAGAGATAACCTTAACAAATCCCTGTGCTCTCCCAGATATCCAGAGTTTAATGAAATAATGAAACCTTTAAGTAATGCACTGTTCTTCACAACTAAGGATTTTAGGAATAAGAATGAGGTACTAAAATGAGGTTCAATACAAAGAAAAAGCTGAAGAAACACATTCATCTACTTAGTAAAAACAGATCGGTCTTCCATTACCTGCGACCGTTTCATCTGACCAGACGTGATGGAAACTGTGCACTTGTATCCAGTTTCTAGATCCTCAGATTGAAACCAAAGCTACAGCAACAGATGAAACTTCAATCCGACTGGTTTTCACAAATTCACAAAATCATTTTAAAGAAATCATTCCGCAGAAAATGTCATTTTAACGCAGAGGGAAATATGTAAAGACACAATGTTTTAAAAACAGTTGCCATGTACCAATTTGCAAAAGAGAAAATTGTTTGAAAATCACCAGATGTAATGGAAAAGAGCCGTTTCAGCATTTACATTTTCTGAATACATAAGACCTTTAATTGCTGCGGAAAGAAAAACGGCCAGCTGAAAAGGTCAAACATTTATCATACATTCCCTGCATCTCATAAACAACATTCTCAACAGACTGACTGTGATGCTACTAACAACTTCTAAAGTGGATGAAAACTTGTTTAGCTCAAATTGTTTCTTTAAGTGATGTACTGAAATGAAAATTCTTGACAACAACCTGATTATAAATTAAATTTAGTGTTTTGAGTGTTTTGATACAGAGTCGTAGCAAAACTAAAGCAGCTGCAACAACCTTTAAAAAATTGATTTTGAGCTGACTTTTACTATATATTACAACAAGTGCTTGGAAAAACAAAAATGACAAACACAATTTTCATTTATACAGAATGTGCGATTTTAAAATCTATTTTAAACGTTCACATGATTAAATATTCATGCGCTACGATTTTTTTTGTACATCCAGGACACAAGGGGGCGATCTTACCTCATCCCATTCTGAAGTAAACGAAGGTGATTTCTCCAGCCTCCTCTTCGAGGTGCTGCAGTTGGACACTGACTCGCTTCTGCCACCCAGCCCTGTCCCTTCCTCATCCGGTGGGGACACCAGCAGGTCCGAGTCAGACTTCGAAAGGCTACGAGCCAGCTTTAGATCACCGGGCGGAGGCATTCTCCTCGCTGTCGGGGATTCGCGAGCAGGCAAGTTGCGCTTCGGTGAATCCCGTGGCTCTTTGTGTACTGTGGCGTATATAGCTTGAGGGTCAGTGTCCTGGAGAATGGTTTCCATGACGACCGCCGAGGTGGGATTGGGGAGAGGCGCGGCGCTGGTGGATGTGTCAGAAGCTTCGCAAGACTTAACTCCAGAAGAAGGCAGTTTGAAAGCTCCCTCCCTGTGGTCGACCACCGGTGAGGAACCGTGAAGCAGACCGGTGAACTGCTCAGGAACGGCAACGCTTAAATCCTTCGATGAGCTCTCTGTCAGAAACAGAGGAAAAAGAGAGAGTTACAGACTGTCTGGGGAGCGATATCTAGTGTGAACAACATAAAACCGCCCACACTACCTACTGTCCAGTGCCTGAAACAGACATGTATTGTTTTCAAAGAACAAGAAGGAAAGAAGGAAAGAAAGCACATGATAGGCTCACCAGTTGCAAAGTGTTCGAGTAAGAGATTCCCGAGCCCAACCTATGAGCAGCTGACATTTCTCCATAGAGATTTGTTTGTGACTTGCTTGTACTATCGCCTCTCTCTCTCTCTCTCTCTCTCTCTCTCTCCCTCTCAGTCACATTTCTAACAAGCAGACAGCTTTATAAGGCTTTGCTTCCAGAGAAGTTATGCCTCACAAGGATTCCCTTCATTATGAGTGGCACGCTTGAAACAGGATCCACCGAGAAAGAAACACACAGACTCCATGTCACAAAAACATTCTGTCACACCGCTCCGTGCACGACTATTAAAAGTCAAATTCCTGTTTTGTGATTATGAAAATTATGTTTTTTCAATTCTTCTTTTATGAAAACCTTATACAGACCGTTCCATCAGATGCGTGCGCCGGGCTGCAGCTCACTTTCAGTCTGTGTTTGGCAAATTAACGGTGTCTAATAATATTTAACTATCTGTGTCTAATAACTATTTATATTTAATTTAATTCATGTTATAATTCAATTTAATTTATGTCAATATTAATGTTATAATTGTATTGTATAATGGTTGTATTAAATAAACGATTTGTTGAATTTTGTTGTATGTTCATTTTATTAAATAAACAATTTGCTGTATGGGTCCTGTAGTTCGGTCGCATTTAAAGAAACCGTATGGTACATAGACATTTAGCTGTTGAGCGTGGTATTGCAGTCTAAATTCAAAATATTGGAGAGACAAGTTTAGCCAAGTAACGGTTCTTCTCGGTTTCTTTTGCTTGTACTCAGAAATCATCTACAGGCACTCTATTATTTCTGAATGTGAACCGGTAGTTAAAGGAAGTCCATGAAGACGTGCATGCGCAGCAACGATTATATTGGATGTGTATTTAATCATGTAGATGCTTTAGACGTGTCAACAGTTGAGGAGAGTGGGTGCAAACTGCTCTTTTATGACAGTAGTTGACCTGAAATAATACACTGACATTAGCGTACAATCTCTCCGCTAGTCTCCTTTGAGATTGCCGCAAGTACTTGTGTTGTGATTTGCTTTCTGATGGATTCAGGAACGCAGTGAAGTGTAAAACCGAGCTCACATTGCTAGAAGCATTTGACCTCGCATGGGAGGAACAGTAGATCTCAAGTGAGGGCAGGTCTGTTTTGACAAGGTTTAGGAAAGCAAGGAAAAAAAACAATTAAATGCTGCAATCTGAGATGAGTTTTGCTATAAAAGAACAAAAATCAGTTATTGAGGAAGAACATCACAAAGTGAAGTGTTCAAAACTGTCTCTGACCCATAACAGTAAGATTATATTAAGATTTATATTTAAGCTGTTTGGTACAGTTATGTGGCAAATTTGACATCGTTAGACTTCCACCCATTTAAAGATGAGCATGTACACTACATTTTTATGTTTCAAACAAGCATAGAGCTCATTTCTCGTATTTTAAGTTCCTGGTAAAATGTGACCTACTCTCAGCTCACATAGATCATGAAAACACACACACACACAGAGAGAGAGAGAGAGCTGAGAGAGACCCTGGATCTGTGTTAGCATGTGCGACTGAAGCCCAAGCCATGATGCAATTTTAACAAGACCCTCCGGAGATGAAATCATCGCTGTTCTTCATCCAAACCTCCAGACTTCAAGATAAAACTTTACATTGACAGAATTTCTCCAAGCTAATGTCAGCTGTTTACTGAAACAACATGTCGTGATTGCAGTAACTACAGGCGTGGAATGGTGACTATGTTTAATGAAACAACAGCAGTGTAGACCAAAGACGAAATACACTGTAGCTCTGTTTCAAAACCTTGTGAGCCACCTTGCTGTCTTCATAGGGATGATCTGATAGCATACGCTACATAAACACATTATTTTATTCCTTGTGCACATCACACACTCATGTGATACCAGAGACTCATACAACTGAATCAAACAGAGCCTTATTATGCCAAGAATAAAGGCTTTCAGCAGGCATACTTTTTGAATCAATATTAAGATATTTGAGACAATTTTATAGGTGATTACAGGATCTTCAAAGGTTCAACGCTAAAGAAAACCAACAATCCCTTAAGTATATTTTATTTTTTACAGTGGTTGAAACTCAGGTCCTCAAGCGGTAGAGAAAAATGGGACTGTATTATTCCTTTATGAAAATGCAAATTTAGTCAGTTTGAATTCTCAGCCAAAGCTGCAAGAGAGCGAAACACTATCCCATCAACTATTAGAAGATTGGATACATATAGTAATTTTAAGTATCTTAAAAAAGTGTCACTTTAGTCAACATTAGTTAGATAATCTTCATTTTTCTTATTTTAGTCTTTTTTCTATTCTGTTACTGTTGTTTTTTTCTGCGCGTTTCTAATAATATAAGATGCTTTGTTTTGTTTTTAGGATGACTTTTTAACATTCTGTCCAGGGTCTAAAGATGGAAAAATTGCCTTAGGCTAATTTCGGCACATTTGCAGAAATGTTTACTAAACTGCAATGTCCCTGCATATCAATAAACTTACACAGACTCAAGCTGTGTCTGAAACCACTCCCTATCTCCTATACAGTGAACTATATTGGGTCTCCCTATATATTTGTTCAATCTTTTTTACCCACAATGCTCTCTGATTTTAAGTGAACATTCGATGTACACTCGATCATTCACTGTTCCCATGTTACAACACGAGACGGCCGCTTGATTAGAATCAGCTGGAGGACACTCCCACCGTTAATGCTACGAACATATGATTATACACACTTATGTTTGTTCTGGTTGACAGTTATTTTTTACTTTGAAAGAATAAGTAGATTCAATTTATGTGATAAATAGTAGTGTTTTATATAAAATAAATTAAATTGTTTTATTAAACCTGATGAATAAGTGTGCCTGCAAATAAATGTGACGGTTGTTTTGTACAATAAACGTGACAAATTAATTTTAGTATTTTATAAAATTGTGTAATAGAGCAAGAGCTTATCGTTATGTTTATGATGAACGTCTGTGACAGTAATGTCAGAAGAAGGGCTCTATACGTCAGTGTCCAAAATCACTCACTTTCATTCACTTCTTCCCAATATAGTGGACTCAAATGCGAATGAGTGAACGAGGAATGGTTTCAGACACAGCATTAGACAAGGTTTTGGAGCAGACCTCATGTGTGCATTAGGTAATTTCAGTCACCCTCAGAAGAATTTTCCACTTTTTGTAAACAATTACTGGAAATTTTGACAAGAGTACAAAAACGAAGTAAAAAAACTTTTGGAAAGCACAAAAGCCTCCAAACAAAACAACAAGATAATTCACAACAGCTCACAATAACACTTTGTTGTATGACCTTCTCCTGCCAGTGTTAATGGACATTTCTTGCACATGGGTAAGGAGACAGTTTCTATTACTGATTTTTGTGCATCTGTTTAATAAATGATTTTTGTTTAATTTTAACCAAAAAGGTATGCATTGCATTTTTACAGCAATACTGTAGAAGTTTTTCGACCTTAAAATAATGTCTCTAAAATGAATTCAGTGGTAGAACAACTCTCAACCGAAGAATTCTTCTGCTGCTGCTACCTAAGCAGCCTAAAGACTTGTACACACCAGGATGTTAATCACTCCCGTTTATCGCCAGCGTTTTCAAGACGTTTTTCGTAGGGATGCACCGAATGTCTGGCCACGGAAAATGTTTAGCCAAAAATAGCAAAAAACGCATGTTGGGTGTCCGAATATGTGAAATGGCCGAATAAATGTTTATAATTTGAATAAATGACTTGTGATATGATCAAGCAGCAACCAGAGCAGTGAGATAGTGACGCGTGCGCTTTATTAATGCCGCAAACATTTTGGCAGTGTGTGTGGATCATTTTAAAGTGTCAGAGAAAGACAACGCACAGACTTGCCGCACGGAAGTACATTTCCGAATAAAAGCGTCTTTACCGATCGGTAACTTTACTTCAGACGGAAGCGGGCTGTCTGAAAGTAGCTTGCCACTCGCGACATCCTTTGACATCATACAGTGGTCGCGTGGAAACAGTTCCCTGTTCTTAACAACTTGTCAAAGTATGTTCTGTGCATCCCGGGCGACGAGTGCACCTTCTGAGAGAACAGTCAGCTTTTATGGGCGGATATGGTTGTCAGTCAGCATCAGTCAGAGGATGTTTTTTTTTTTTTATCATTTTGCAATGTAGACATTAATAATCCAACAGTTTTAATGTGCATGTGGAATGACACTTTTTAATGAACTGTTTTGTTGTAGGGTTACTGAGTAACTTACATTACATTCTTTTAGCAGTCAGTTATAGGCCTAATTTATATCGGCTATTCATGAAGGGGGGGCTACATTTTTTGTTTTCATTTACTTTGTTTTGCTCAATTTTATATTATGTTGTATTGTATTTTATTGAAAAGCGAGACAAAAAATAAAAAGCACATTGTGACTATTCGGTTTGTGCAATGGTGAAAAAAATGGCTTAATAATTTGAAGAAATGCGAAAAAAATGTTCGGTATTATTCGGCCTTCGGACAAGTGTTTCACATAATGTTTGGCTTCGGCCAAGAATTTTCATTTTGGGGCATCCCTGGTTTTTCGGCTTTCATACCAAAGCGATTTGCACTTGCGATAAGCCAAGTGAACATGCAATTTCACTCCCTGACATCGATGGTGCTTAATGAAAAACAGAAATACTCCGGTATACAAGGTGGCGATGCGCAACTTTATGCTTCTGACACACGCTTGTCACACAGAAGAATACATCTTGCTTCCTCTTAGTCGATGTGTGCTCGGTAGGACCGCCAATAAACAACAAACAAAAAAAACGTGACAGAGGCATTAATAAAAAAATGACGCTTTTATGCCTTCCATTTTGCACGTCGGTGAGCACACTCACATTGGCGCCCTTTGTTTAGTCACGAGGTGTTAAACGTTGATGATAAACGCACGACCAGCCTTTATAGTGGCTACAACCACTCTATTTAAGTCCTGTGTTCGGGTCGGTACACACAACCCCACACATCCCCTGGCTGTGGAAGAGTGCGATATGGTTTCCAAACGTTGCCCGTTTCCAAGAACTCAAAGAACGGACTTGTGTTCTCTCGGAGACAGGTCTTGCGAGGCAGCCTCGGAAGAACGAACTCAGATGGACCCCCGCAGTGAGTTCTGCGACTTCAAGCGGTTACCCTTCGCGCACAAGGATGCATTCGATGCATCATTGACGTCGAGAACACATCCGGGTACTTTTTTGTGTTCTCTGTTCTTGTGCTCTTGAGTATTGGATCCAGACTTTGACAGTACATGTATGACGTAGAGCGAGAACGCGAGGACACAAGACAGTTGAAGAACGCATATTGAGAAATATGACACCATTCAAGAATATCATTCTAAACATACTATATCATATACTGCAGTATACTCAACAGTTCTGACTGCTGATGAAATGAACGTAACTCGTAATGGAACGCTCTAGAGTAACAGGGTTAAATTCATCACCTGCTTCTGCACTCCATTTGGCGAAGTGCAGACTGCTTTTGAGGTGTCTGACAAGAGTAAGATGCTTCTATTAAAAGATGACAGAGAAACACACAGCACGGTCTTAGACTGAAGCTTTCATGTAGAAAGTCTTCAGTAAATGAATGCATCAGTCTGTGAGCTGCAGACAGGAGAAATATGTTCGCCTCACACTTTTTTAGGGCGTGATGCACATAGACAAGTTGCTTTCCTGCAGCGCAACTGACAGGTGCTGAGCTCTGCACTGTTGCTGAGGTGGCAGCTGAGGTTTATGAAGCTTGTTGAGGAAGGAGAAGGGCAGACGGCACGAGAGGAGACGTTCGGCTGTTTGTCTTGCAACACAAGACGAGTTTGGTGTTTTTTATAGATTCCAGTGGCAGCCTCTCCCAGTAAAATGTACAAGTAACGCGCCTAATGCATTCGTTCTTATTGCCTTTAACAATCTGTTCTGTTAGTATCTAGTATAGTATCTGTTCTGTTAACAACCATGTAGGAAAAGCATTACTCTTGAACTTTGGAGCGGTAATGCTAACTCGAGTCGTATTACACTTAGTAAACATTGTTCTAAGTTTGGAAAGGATTTCTGAAAGATGACTGAAGCAGGATCAGAAAGGGTCACATAGGCAGCTCATGACACGCATATTGGGACAAGTTTGTCAACAAGTACTGGTCAAAAGTTATACATTTTTAAGCTAAATATTGTAAACTGAAGCGAAGCTTTTAAAGGCGACTTTAAGGAAGCTTGGCAAAAAATTACACACGACACATGAGCGAAGATTAACTAACACACTTGATGAAATGTAATTTTCATGATCTAATGCTACTTACGCTTTTATAGTGATAAAACTGTAATCAATGTATGCCAGAGTCCTGCACAGGTCCTATTTGGTAAACTCGAACCAGCCCCTCACCCGCAGTAATTACAATAATAACCGATCTGTCACCCGACAGCAGCACTAATTTCATTACGTTTATTTCAATACTTGAAATAATTAAAATAATGTCATCAACTGTTGAAGGTTTCAGCTGATTTCGTCGCAAATTACTAATCAAAGACAGAAGTCTCTCTCGCTTGCGTGATAATTCTATATTTTGCGTGTTTGATGCGAGTAAAGCGATAGCAAGAATTTAGATATTTTACATTTTAATATGAACTGAATTAATCTAATTCTTCCAAGAACAAATTATCCGAGTTATGTTTTATCCTACATTAAATGGATAGGTTAGGCTAAAATCTAACAATATTGGATGTTGGTTGTCTCTCCCGAAACTATGCAACACGCTAAAAGCTAAGCTACCATCAATGCTGAATGAAGTGTGATACAGGAAAAAGTCTGGTAGCACCATGATGAGTTTAAATCTTTAAGTCGTGATAAGAGACGAGTGCTCACTGTCCATCAGTTGCCGCATGATTGCATACAATGCTCAACACTGCGAATTGCGCTGCAATTAGAAACCAGCTCTTCAGATAGAGCTTGAACTCAAATAAGCACCGGACCGTGTAAAAGCTGCTCCCTCAGCTGAGTTGACATAGTCTACTTGGCTACTGGACCCACATTCCGCCCGTGCCTGTTTATTACCGACCCGCACCAGGACCGCAAATGACACGTGGATAATTACTACACCCTTTACATCAAATATTAGCGGGTTACCCGACGGGTACCCTCCCGCATGAAAGACTCTGATGTACGCTTTACTTTTTTATGCTTTTTTTAATAAAACCATATGCCTTGATATGCTGTTATTTACCTAGGTATCTTTAATTAATACCTTAAAAGTTTAGTGTTTTGTCAATTTTTTGCACCATACATTTCAAATTTTGATGGTTTAATCAAACCTGAGGGTTCATCAAAAGCAAATATTGCCCAAAATTTACTTTTAGTGAAAAAACACTTTTGTTCACTGCTGTATGTGAAAATAATGTTTTTTGGGAATTTCACCATAAGAATTAACCATAATGCTGTGTTCACACCAAACGCAAACAAATGATTTCCTCGCTCTTTATAACTCGCGTGAAAAGTTTAAGAGTGACGCGAGCAGACAAATATTCTCAGTTTGCAGAGAAGAAGACCAGTTTGCGTCACCCGCATAGCCTGTCGTGAGTTCGTGTCAATTCACGTCTTTGCATTGACCTTGTATGTAATTTGCGTTTGGTGTGAACACAGTATAACTATTAAGATAAAAAACTATAAAGACATAAAAATGGTAGAACCCTAAAGCTTTTTAGATTTAAGAGAACAGTACAGTGCACATTTAAAGTATTAAAAAATGTACACAAATAAAGATGAGTGGAATTATACTGTTGGCACATGAGATTAAAATAAACAGTGTTGACGTCTGATGGTGCGGATGCTAATATAGTTTATCTTTATAGTCGTGGTCCATAGTGTGAACGGGCCTTTACTCAGAACCAATTCCATTTAAGCACCTGAATTTCTTTCACAAATGTGGACAGAACAAAAACTCAACACCCTGAGAAAACATAAAAACTAATACTAATAAATGCCCCACCTACCCCTTCATTAAACTGTCAGTGCCGCAGCAACAAACACACAGAGCGTCTAGTGAGGTGCAATCCACTAATAGTTGACAAAGTAATACATCGGACAGTAGCGTACTGACCGTCAACACAACCGTATGACAATGTCATGTTTAACTGGTCATTTTTAAGATTTTTATGTTCAAAGACCTAGTGAGCTGCCTTGTTACCTACATTCTACAGGCAACAATATTCTATGGGAACACCCTAACAGTGATGAAATCACTCACAAATGACCGATTTGGACATCTCTGTCACAGCATCAGAAATCCGAGTACCTTTTCACGCTTAGAGGTCACTACCGTGGTCAGCTACGAAAGTCATTTCATGCCATTTTGATGGCATATGGGCCTATCTGCACATCATCTACTAGTTCATTAGTACATAATCCTATACAATGCAACTTCTATTTAAGTCCCAAAAAGTGTACAAGTGAAAAATGTGTAAAAAAAGAGTTGAAATCTTGTCTTTCACACCCTATTAGCAAATACAATGAATTTAGATAGAATGCATCTTTTGTTCCAACACTTAAATTTTTGCAATTAGTATAATACATGCATGAGGAACTTATAACACACCAAAGACACAGAAAAACACGCATTCACGTCATACGACCCCTTTAGAGTGTTGTCTATGTAGGCAGCTCGCAAGTTTTAAGAATGCAACTTTAGTAAAGATTGTGTAAACATTTCCACACACACATACAGAAGCTTACCTGCAGATTTCTGGCCTGTGGTAAAAGCTGGTGCTGGCAGCTGCAGTGTGTTTTTGCTGGACGCTGGCGGTCGCAGCTCACTGTGTGCGGCGTTCTTCTGCTGAAACAACAGCACCAATCATTTTCATACATCGAGGAATGTCTCCCTCTTTTTTTACAGCTGCAATACAATATCCCTCATACACACATAGAGATCTTAAATCAAACACACACACAGTCAGCTGCTGCATACTGATGATGATGAACTGTCCACTATACAGCAGATAGTGTTCAGACAGCGTGACAGATGTGAGGCTACACAGAATGTGTAGAAATGAACCAATCTAATAAACAACGTTCTGCAACACTCACCTGAGGTAGGACACTGTAGGAAGACTTGGCCGACGGCTCCTCATCTGGAGACACAGACAGATTATCAGATCATGACAGTATATAGCTACAATTAGCAATTTGAAGTAAATTGTCATAAAAGAAGACAACATTTAAGTGGAAGAAACATCCACGTTAGGTCATGTATGTAAACATTGGTGGACAAAGAAGCCACACCCACATTTCGTCAGTAAAGCCTGCGTGAGGTCTCATAACAGTTTGAACACTCTCACCACCATGAAAAGGTCAAGTACTATTTTAGTAACATTTCAACATGTACCTGTTTTGTTTTGGGAGCTTTTGGGGATTTTGGTCTGTGCGGTGAGCAACAGCTCATACGTGTGGTCCTCCTCTGACTCGACGCGTTCATCAACACTGCTGTTGGTGTAAACCGCCTGTAGAGATAGAGAGACAGATCAGCAGCACGATTAAAATGCAACACAAACAGGATGGCTGTAATAACAGCTGATATTACAGGAGCTGCGTGTGACTGGCTGACTCTACATGACACGGTCCAGCGAGCAGGAATTCTGCTGATGATGCACAAGCAGGTTTTTTTTTATATACATTATGGTCAAAATGAGTCGCTTGTAATAATCATGTTTATTGAAGTGAAAACAATTCTAAATGCTGAACTACATTAGACAAGACATTATAGAAAATAACAAACCTAATATTATGCTTTTTTGCACATTGGTAATAGGAATGAGATGTTTAAACAAGTTACAATCATATAGTGACTACAGCATAAAAAGGCAAAGAAAACAAACCTATTATAGTTCACTATAGTTTGTTAGTGAAGAAACAGCAGTCAATCTATTTCTAATATCAACATTTATATAAATTAAATTAAATAATTTTGTGTTATTAATATGTAAAACTAACATCTAAAGGTTGTCATCTAGTCTTTTTTACTTTAATGTTGGACCGTTGAACAGATCTGATTCATGTACACTGAAAATGACGTGATATTGCCTGCAGTAAACTAGCCTGTGTACATTAATGCTTGTGTTTTTGAACATTCTAATTTAAAACATCAGAACCAAAACCTATCTTAGAAATGAATCAAGATAATATTTTTATGACAAAAAATCAAGTAGACAAATATCAGTATCATGAATGGTCAATAGTGGTTTGTTTAAATCGGACAACAATGCATCCAAAGAAATTTAGTAAATAAAAATGTGGTTATTGTAGTTACATATTGTTATAATAAAAAAATGGCCACAAAATAGACTGAAATAGGCTTGTACCAGACTTTGTGAACTTAACCTTCATATATTTTATCAAACTGAACAGTGTTCAATCTTGATCCTCCATCTATTTCCTGCAGTTGATTTGTCAGCCGTAGACTCTGAGGATTTCAGTATTGGTCATGGGCGGGTGAATCTCTCCAGACCGAAGCTAGGCTGTGTTGCGGATATGCTCAGCATTAATATTCACGAGGAGGCTGTTTGATTTGGGTAGGCGTGCGGAAACGGCAGTCAGCGAGTGGAAAGACAGAATCAACAGTCTCTCTGTTGCTGTGATTTTTAACATTGACCCACCCTGCAACACTGCTGCAACTGAATATCTGCATTTATTACCCACATACACAAACACAAGCAGTGTTTCTCAAATACAAACTGATATACAAAATAACTGAGATATTATGGTTTAATACTATGGTATACCAGCATATTCCCTGTACCCTTTTGTTTTTTGTAATGGAAAACCAAAACCCAATTAATACTTCTAAATTTGCTTTTACATACAGTCTATAAGTGAGAGTTTACCTCAGAGCTGAGCTCCTCCTCCTGCACGTGACCGACCTGATGAGAAGACGGTTGATCTTTCTAAAGCGACCAGAAACAAAGACTTAGTTTGAAAAATTAAGATAAACTCCAGTAAATCACACATGAAATAAAGACTATTTACAAAGTGATTACGGTTCACTGTGTAAGGTATGGGTGGGACCTTAAAGATAATGATTCACAGTCTCCATCTAGTGGACGAAGCATTGCTACAGAAAATACTCCCATTTAAAACAAACAAAAAAGATTGTATGTACTCAAGCCCGGATTGGCTAATCGGGAGGACCCGGAAAATTCCCGATGGCTCTGTTTTATGTGGCAGTGAGAGGTGTTGTTGTTATGCCACTTCAGGGGTGGACTGGCCATCTTGAATACCGGATGGGCCGAAACACAAATGCGGACAGACTGACGGATTAGAAACGAAAATCGGAACCCCAACCCCCCCACCCCCGTAGGTGTAATGGATGGAGGGCCGCTCTTGGTCAAGACTGCTAGAGCCGAGTCCAAATCCGCCCTCTACTTGTTCTTACACAAACAGAATGCTTATCGCAATAACTACATTCAAATTACACTTAGTTGTTTTGCTCTACAACTTAAGTTTCACACACGCTTACCTTCCCGGCTTCACTGTCCGGTCGTCCAGAATCTCTGTCCGATGATTTTCCGCTGGCGAGGCTGTCCAGCGAGTGACACGAGGACGCTTCGCATAGAGCTTCATATGGGCTCTCTTCCACAGGAGCCGGAGCCAAACCGGAAATGAGCTCACTGACCTGCTGCTCCATTTCTCCTGTGACCGCACAACAGAAACCCACATTACAACATCTGTGTAACATCTGTCTCGAAAACACAGAGCATCAGCCGTTTGACTAAACACCCTCTCACACACAAGAGCTGACGTTTAGTAAAAGGTGCTGAACATGATTTCTGCTATTCGGGAGTTTTAAAGAGAGGGTGTGTGGTTGAAGCGATGGAGGCAGGGAAGTCTGGAGGTTTACAGTTGTATGTATGTGTGCTTTTGCATTGTATAAATAAAGAGATATAGCAGAACGTATCAGGAAGACTGTCCGTCTTGGCAGTGCGGGTTCAGGACACGCTGCTGGCAGAACTTGAATTTAAATAATCCAAATGAAGCTTGGCTTAAATAATAAATCAAACCAATCCACCCTGTTTATATAAAACGTCACATCACAAGCAAGTTATATAAACGGCCAAACACATGAAGAAACAGGAAATGTATAGTATTGTGTAAATAAGGTTAGCAAGTTTATCCTCTTACCTTTTCTCTTCGGGCTCAGGTTGTCTTGGGGTGGAGGCACTGGTGGAGGGGGAAGATTCATGTCTGACTTACGGCCGCTCATATGAGCTGCAGAGAGAGAATACAAGCGTAAGAATTTAACACAGCAGTTACATTTTAATAAATCCTTTTTTTAAGGAGTAGTTTTCACGGACGGCTTCATTTCTTTTGTTGAAAACAAATTGAGCCTTTTTTGGAAAGCTTTCCAGGGTTGTTATCCATTTAATGCACTTAAACGGTTTCATTGCATCTTAAAAAGGCTCTACACGACACCATCCGTAGAATAAGGGTGTTATCTAGCGAAACGACTAATCATTTTCCAAGAAAACTAAAAATATATACTTTTTAAAAATAAATATATTGATTGCACTGCCTCGGAGTGATTCCATGATGCACGTCTATGGCTTCCGTATTATGCAATTACGTTGGAAAGGTCACAGAAAGGTAAGTAGAAGTTTCCAAATCAGTGTGTAGAAATAAGACTGTTCAAAAGTTATTTTCGAATTTGTTGCCTCATGTAACACATCACCAAGCTTATCATTTACAATTTGAGCTGTCGGGTTTCATTTTATGTAAGACATCACTTGAAACCGCAATTTCGTGTTTCAAAACGAAGTGGCAATATGGAGGCAAAAGTTACAGACTGCATCTTTAAATGTTGTGATGCCTGTGGTGTGTGGTGTATGAACATCACAGCTCTCACCCTGTATGAGGCCGGCGATCTGTCTGCTCTTCTGATTCTGCATGTCTCTAACAGTGTCCAGCGCTGTCTGATTTTTTCCGTCGACGATATTCACATCAATACCTGTGGAACATTCAGACACAAAATCACAATTACAACCCTGGGCTTCCAGGACTGTGAGATTTAAAAAAAAAAAATTGAGTGTTTACCTGCGTTGAGAAGTTTTTGTACCACTTCTGTCTTTCCAAAGAGAGCGGCTTCATGAAGAGCGCTGCCTTTTTCTGTCTGGTAACGAAAACACATTCATGTAACAATAAGCTGTGTGATGTGACTCCTTAAACATTTAGACTGAAATCATAAATCCATAAAAAACATAATCTACCCGTACAGATAAATTCATAAACCTATTTGTATTCTACACTGCCTCATAACCATGCCTTGCAGATGCCACTTGGCATAATACAGTACTCTATTAACTAAAGCAATGGCATTTTAACAGGTTTCAAACAATCTGAGGGTGACAGGCATTTGATCAGCCAAGGACAAAAAAGAAGGAAGACAGACCGCACCCTCGCCCAACAACACCCCCCCTCCCCCAAATATACACAAATAGTCTTTAATGTTAAAATTTAAATGTTACATATTTAAATAAACAGGCAACTATTTGGCAAAAATAGATATGTTTTACTTAGCAACACAAAAACAAAGTATTATAATTATCCCCAATTCTGACTGGCAATTTTGGTATTATCAGTTATAATATGTATTAGTTTAATAGTCACTTAAACACAATTTAATCAAATAGGTGGATGCTTTGTGCACATATTTTATGCTAACGTCAAATAAGATGTCATTCATAAATGGCACCCCTTGAGTAGTTTATACTCCTCTTCATTTTATTGTAATCAGCAATAATTTATTAAACAATAATTGAACACCAAAAGTGAAGAATACTGTGGTCTCAAGAGAGTTCCATACACAGAAATTAGATGATGGCATGACACATCTACATAATCATAAGGGCTGCCGCATTAATTGTTGTTTTGTGTTGTGTCTTGTATTTTATAATTCGGCTCAGTTGACGACAACAACTAGGTCCAATCTGCCGTATCAGAACCTAATGAAGGCCGCATGTGGGCCAGACAAAGCAATTTTCACGCTACAACAGACATCTCAGCACGCTATTAAACCGGAACATCAGAGCTAGGATACAGACCCATGCTTAGAGGGCACAGACATAGAAAAACAGATGGCCGGTTGTTAGCGTTAAGTGCGCGAGCAGGTTTCTAAGGTGGACAAACAAGTGTTCTGGCAAGGTGTTAAAGAGTTACTATAGACCCCAGATGAGATAAACAGCATGAACACAGAGAAAACCACCTGTGGCAAGTGATAAAAACACACCTGCGCTGATATGAGCTTTGATGATTTAACCTTTTCAAAGGCAACATGAAACAGCACTCAGATTCATTTAAGGTATAGTTAGGTCTCTAGCAAATGGGGCATGTCCTTGTAAAATGTCATCATGCCTGGTTAGCAGCACAAAAACCCATAAAAGAAATGACAGATACCATGCATCAAGAATAAAATCACAGCAGCTGATACCGCTACACCATCCTCACCTGGTAGTTGATGTCCACACCGGCCGCCAGCAGCACCTCCACCACCGGCAGGTGTCCGTTATGGGACGCCAGGTGGAGAGGGGTGTGTTTCTTGGTATTGCAGTTGAGCAGGTTGGGATGTGCGCAAAGCAGAAGTTTGACCACCTCCAGCCTGCCGTAGAGGGCGGCCAGATCCAGCGGCGTCTCAAACTTGTTATTGCGCATGGTGGGGTCGGTTAACTCCTCCAGTAGCAGGTGCACCACCTGAGTGTGTCCGTACTGCGCCGCACAGTGTAACGGCGTTTCATTGTCATTGTTCTGTGGAAAATTAAGACGGGGAAGGAGATGTTCATAGAGCGAATCTCTTCCGCACAAAGAGGATACACTTTTTTAAAAGCTCAATCTTGATTGGTGGAGATGGAAGCCGTGGCCGTTCCTGAAGACCTGGCTTTGTGATGTTCATTTGTGTTTGAGTCAAAACTTTGAAATAAAACCTGCATTTGAGAGCATAGACTGATTTGAAGCGGGGAAGAATTTTTGAAGCTCACCCAAAACAAAGTCGGAGATTATACAAACCAAGACAGGCTGGTTTCAACACCCTGGTTGAAATGGCAATTGCAATACTGTCAATAACAGTAAACAAAAGCACATGAAGACAAGAAGCAGTTCATCTTAAGCTCTTAAATTAAGTGATCAAAGATTCGATGGAGAAAGGCAGTGATTTGAAGAGCATGCAAGCACGACATCACATTCAGTACCACACACACTCATGATCTCTTAAAGAGTTTGACAGCAATACAACAACATTAACACTTACAAAACACAAACAAACACTGAGTTATATCAAAGATATTTATATTAACAAGATGCGCCACTGCCGTTGCAATGAATGGTGAGGAACGCAAGGCTCAATATGGGCGCTCTAGCGAAGGAAGTCCCGCAGTCCAGTTAAACGAGAGACAATCATCAATGAATAAAGACTGGCTGCGCAGGTGCAATAGATGAAGCGATCTTGAAAAGGGTGATTTTTACCTCAATTTAAAGTCGGCATCAAATTAAAAATGATCATTCGAATTGTTTTACACATTACTTCTTTTAAATGATTTCTCCGTGCACAACATTATTTTTGAAATTAATTTGCACTTGTAATCTTTAATCAAAAACGTTAACCCCCTCTCGAAAAAACAACCTTTTCTTCAGTTCTGGTCATGAGGAATGGTGCGAGGGCGTGTCTGAATTGACACACAGATTGCAAATTGGCATTCAAATCTTAGAACATTTAATGACCCAATCATTTGAGAGTGGATGAAATCAAGTCCCGCCCAATTTTTTCTCATTCCAGTCGTTTCACTCTGTTATATCAGTCACGATATGGGGAAAAAACAATCATGCCGACTTTAAGATTAGCAAACAATTCAAAGTATTTCAGCAGGCTTTAGGTTTGTCATTCAGGGAAAGTGTTTTTCTAATCCTGACCAGCAGACGGCGCTCTATTACTATCATATTGACTGGATCCCAAATGTTATACAGCAGTTAATTATAAGGTGGAAACTAATGCCTAATTATTATCAGTACCATAGAATTAGAACAAAACTGAGTCCTTATATTTTAACAGCTCGACAACTGTGAATAGTGAATTGTGTCTGTGGGTTTAACAGCAGATGTCTGATGAACAGAGGAAGAGCTCGGTGAAGCCTTCGGGCACACAAGCCAGATCTCTCTCTCTCTCTCTCTCTCTCTCTCTCGTGTGTGGGGGGAGGAGTTAATGAAAATAAGAGAGGGGGGGTTATGATGTGCTGGTTTGGTGACCACACCCAGCTCTGAATAACACATGATGTGATCGCTTGTATGTTTATGAACATATGATGAATAAGAATTGTAAACCTTTGTTTATCATAACAGCAATATATTGCCTTAAGCTAATTATAGTTATATTATTATTAATATAATATATTTATAATAACAAACTACTTTATTATTATTATTGTAAAAGGTATTTTGTATAGTCCCCTATAGCCTATTATAGTGCAATATTTTAGGAGACATACATTTTTGTAGTGTCCGAATTCATAGTGGACATTACTGAGTGCACTCATTCATTCCCATGATGCATTATAATAACGAGTGTACGACTAAATTACATTCACGGCTAGTTGCGAGCTATCTATCCTGAGGCTCAAGCTGAATAAATTCCCGCGTCTCGTCAGAAGCGCCCGCAGCGTTCCCAGTGCACGAGTGTCCGAATATACTCACTCGTCGTCACCCACTCCTTAAAGTGAACTAATATACGGAATAGTGAATTAGGGTACAGTGGGCGATTTCGGACACAACCACAGATTGAGGAAGGGAGAAGACAAGCATAGAGGGAGACAGACAGACAGAGAGAGAGGACGACACATGAGAAAGAAAGACAGAGAGAGATAGAGAGAGACAGACAGACAGACAGGGAGAGACGGAGACAGAGACAGACAGAAAGTGAAAAAACAGCAGGAACCAATGGGACACAGAAGCGACAACTAAACAATCAGAGTGAATACAAAACTACACCTGCCGTCTCCCCTCAGAGACCAGACCATACAGAGAGGCCTTTATTCATCAAACAGGAAACCAGAAAACCACAACACACACACACACACACATTAGAATCAGATCCTTTTAACATGAGCCCTCAAATCTTTAGAACCCTGAGAGTCTGCGCTGCTGTTCTGCTCACATGAGGGACGTATGAAGAAACTTCAACCGACCCAAATAAAAGACACCTTCACTGAATCCCTTCACTTAAGGGAAAACATCTGGAGGTCTGACAGAAGTCAGCGTGCAGCCGATATCTGATGGCAGATCTCCACTGTCAGTTTCTCTGTGACCGCCGTCTGAGTCAATGTCTATTTTAACTCAATCCTACACAAAAGAGTTTGAAAATTCATTTCCCTTTACTTTCTCTCTTCAACTGCACTAGGAAACGATCTGAGCGTCAGCAAGTTCTCATTTCTCTGGTGAGGAAACCACGACCACAGAATGAAACCTTTGAAAATAATACGAGCTTTACACAAGAGAGTCATTTTCATGTCGATTCAGGTCCGCTGTGGGACGCGCTGACGGTCGCAATCTTACGCCTTTAAATAGAAGAGCTTTCAAACCGAAAAACAATGTGCGCCCGAGACGGGAAGTACTGACTACATTGCGTTTACATTTGACCAGCATGACCCAAAGCCTTTAAAGCTCTGAAACAATCTACCGTTCAACTATGGACAAACTGACTGAATGGATCTGTTAGTAAAAGCACGATATGAAATGCTTTATTAAATATTCATTCACTCATGTCATTTAATTACTGTATAAATTAAAGAAAGATATTTGGAAGAATGTTCCATAGTAGGAAAAATGAAATGTTAGTCAAAGGTGCCCAAAGAACTGTTTGTGTTCCTAAATACTTCAAAATATCTCACTTTTTGTTCAACAGAATGCGAAAAAATGTATATATATTTTATCCATAGTAGTGGACGATGTCACAAAACAGAATAAACTTCAAAATAACTTGAGGGTGAGTAAATGATGAGAGCCTATTTGAATGAACTGTCCCTTTAAAGGAGATGTGTGAATAAATTAATCAATTATGTTTTGCTGTGTAATTTTATTATCCTGATGAGGAACAAAGGGTCAAGAAAACGTGAAAAAAGATCTAATATTCTGTGTCGTCATAGAAACAGCCTCTTCTAAGCTCTGGACTAAACAAGTTAACACAAGCCAAAAGTGATTCATCTTGACTTTCTCATCACGTTCAAAATCTCTCTCTTTGTTTAATAAACCGGATGACTCTATCTCCGAGAACTGCCATCCCTTATCCATTCACATGTTTGCATCCCCACGCGAGCATGCGAACCGTTCCTGGAGGGTGAAACCATACGAATGTGCGGATGACCTGATTGTATGAAACGCGGCATGTAAATCACTCTGGCATGTTGGGATTACTCGAGAAGGAAGAGAGGGTCATTATGATACCCAACATGTCGGCTTTGAGCACGTGTGCGCGTGTGAGGATAATCGCTGGTGAAAGCTGACTTACCACGTGATGTCACGCTGATTACATCATCACAACCTGTGTGGAGGGGAGAAGGGGCCATTACATCATCAGTGTGTGCCTTGTGGGAGGGGGGTGGAAACAGCTGCTGCTGCTACTGCTGCAGCCACCAGAAAACCACATGACAGGAATCATAATATATCACTATAAATGAAAAGGACTATTGTATTTAAAGGAAAATATATTTTATTATAATGAATATATTTATTAAATAATTTTACTAATTGTAACTTAATACATTTTAAACACAGTTACATTTATTTGATAATATTATCAGATATTATTCAGATCTCGTGAAAACTAATAGGAATATCTTGGAAATAAAAACAGACTTTGATTTCGGGTTGAAATATGAGTCGTGCTCTTGACAGGTTTTCTGAGATTTGCCCGCATTTCCACACATATCCCTCATATATGAGCACTCTAATAGATGCGTCATCTCTCACGAGGGCACATAATACTCCACATTACCCAAACACACACAGAGAAAACCAGCACAGCGGGGAAACGAACAAGCTATTAGAGAGAGGACAGCTGATGTGATTTTTTTAACAATTAATGTCACACAAAGACTCTGAGCTGTGCCGTGTGGGCTGAGTTTGAGGAGGCACTACTGAAGTACCCTGGAAAAAAACACTTCACTTGATTCTAGATTTCTACAAATTACTCAAACCATTGAATGAGGGAGACCTAAACTCGACACCTGGTGAGCATTTTATTTCATGGGTGACAAAAAAGCTGTGCCAATAAGCAGGTGGCTCTGTGTTCAGATCAGGGCCAGGTCTAAGGGGGTCTAGGGGGAGCAATGCCCCCCGGATTTTCCTCGGGCCTCTTTAAAACTGTCCATCTGACAATTACAAAAATGTAACAATGCATATTTCTCTTTCATCTTTAGAATAATTATCTGTCAAAGTAATCACTGAAAAATGCCAAAACTATGCATGCAATCAACTATAAATATATTGAAAAATGTTGTGCAACCAGAATATGTGATTGCCCCCAGTCCATCCCGCCTAGTACAAGGCCCGGTTCAAATCCTCAGATTATAATCTAACACGAATATATAATATATTCTTCGTAGATAAAGTAGTCCCAGTATGTATTGCTCCAAACACAAACACATGTACATAAACGCTCCCAATTGAATCTAAGTAAAACTGAACTATTGCAATTGAATTTTGTTTTGATGATTATTTAAGTCCTTTCATTTTCAAAAACAATCATCCTATTAAATGGTTATCAACCTGTTTTCCCCGATACTCACAATACCTGCTAAATCCATCAGTCGACTTCCAATGTATAATGGTTTTCTTATTATGTGCAGCAAAGTTCAAGTTCAAAGGTCAACCAGAAAATGTGTACCTCAAAACAAAATTCAACTGATATAGGAACTGCACGTCAAAGAAAACTGTTAAATTTAAAACGCTATTATGTGTTCGTGTAATTTATCTCTTCTTTCTTGTAACATGCATATGTACCAGAATTGTACTGTTTTGTATCTTTCTTTAGTTATTGTGAAAGTTGCTACTAACATACACCGCACATTTGACTTGAAAATGTTTCTCTTCGGGTTTATAAATACAACATCATCCAAAGTGTAGAAACAATACGTTGTCTTTGAAAAATCACACTTACTGTTTATCAAACTTGTTTTAAATGCTTTGTTATACATAAAATTAGGTAAATGTATATGTATTTTACGAAATGATCCCTCACAGAATATTATAAAATTTGAATACCCCTGGCTTAGAGAATCTGAAGTACAATAAATATTTCCACATTTTTACTTTACAGATGAATGCCTAAACATCCTCTTTTCTATACTCAATAGGAAGCATGATGACCAGGCAATTTTTTTTCATCTTCACACAGACGATGTTAACTAGGTCAGCTGAGAGAGAGATAGAGAGAGAGACAGAGGTTCCCCATAGACATAATCAAGTGTAAGTGGACCTGTATGCATTTACTAAATGAGGCTCTCCTGAAATAAAACCGAAGCAGAGAGGTGAAGCTTTTAAGTGAGTCTCTGATGTGCTATGATGTCTTTGCTAAATCTCAATCAACCTCCACTATTTACATCTGCAGTAGAAAAAAAACAAGTAAAAACCCTCAATATGTATTCTGAAGGACCTAAAGGGACCAGAAGATGGTAATGACCACCCCAGGGCACTACTTCCCATAACCCCCTAGCCTAGAAACCACCCAAAACTCTGTGGAAACGGAAAGCAATGCTCTAAAAACACCTAAAGAAGATCAAAACCCATCCATTCTGTAGCTTCTCTGCCATTCACCATTCGTCTCTTTCCTTCCTGCCTTCCCTGTCTCCGCATTTCTTTCTAGATGCGCCGCAGGCCTGGCCCTCGGCAATCCAGGCATGACACGTTACCATGGTTACGCCCCACCTTTATCTCTGTCAGTAGTATGCCACGCTGACACAAACATGCATACGCAAACGGCTGCCTCCGTCTTTAATTCAGCAGCTCACGCACACGTTCTAACACCGATGTAAGCCGACAGATACACAGAAAAGCTTCTTGACTCTGAGTGTATGTGTGTGTCACAGCGGGTGTGCTAGATATGAAAGGAAAACACCATTTAATAATCACAAAACCCCCTGAGTGACACACCTCCCGCCAGCCCATGAATTATTCATCGCCTCTTCAGTCTGTTCGGTTCTAACCTGCCTGATCTTTACACACCGGGAGCGATCCAAACCTTCTGTGCCACTGACTGAGAGCAAGGAAATAGAACGTTGGTTGTTTGTGAAACCTAGAAATGGTCATTTAACTATAATGACAAAATTCACACACAGGCATGTAACATAAACAAGCACACGACACTCATCAGATTATCAAGACCCAAATCCCGTGTGTAAGTGCTCACATGTTTTCATATGTAAACAGAGACATATGTGTGCTTTTACGATCATTCACAGACGTGAGAAAAGAGTGAAGCAACAATGTCCCCGACACAGAACACACACAGCCACACGTGACGCAGCGAGGTAAAGCGTGCAGGTGAGAGGTCAGAGGTCATTGGTACACACCTTGGCATTAATATAGGGGTCAAATGGGCCACAGCGTTTGAACTCTTTGTAGTCTAGAACGCTCTGGGAGAGGGAGAAAACAGGAAGAAGGATTCAGCCGCGCACACACACAAAGTGAACACAGTGAATCAGTGTTAATGACCTTCATGATAACATGATGAAACAAGCAAAGAAACTAAATACTGGCTTATAGTCTGTCGATTATAAAGCAGTTGAATCGGCATAAACAATGAATGATGAATGAAGTTGTGTTGCTGAACAGCGAAACTAAATTGTTTAAACTAAAAATATGCATTTGTCAATAAAACCATATCAAACGACAGAGAATAAACCAACTTTAAGAAGTGGCAAAAAATGAAATGTGACTATTCATTAACAGTTTTGAAGAAGCCAGAAAACTGGAACTTGCTATAATTGATCAAAGAAATATGAATGTAAATATGAATATAATGTGAATGAGTGTAATATAAATTAGGGCTGTGTGATATTAAAGAAAAATGTGATATGCTATAGCATGCTAAATAATGCGATACAATATTTATTTTTCTATCTGCATCAACTAATACTTAAAGGCTAGACCACTTCACAAGATGTAAACATTGGTCCAGAGGCACTTCCGGTTTCAGTTTTTTTTGTCTCACTTTAAGATATTTGTTTTACATTTTGATTGGGTTAAAGTGTTCTGAAACAGTAAGTTCTTTCGAACCAGCTTAGGATCAGCATTGTTTACGTCATCCAAAGTCGTCTATTCGTAACGTGTTGAATTTTTTAAGTCATTCCGTTACTGCAAAATATTGCGATATGCACATTTGCAATATTTTGATCAGTTCTCTATAAATAGAACAGCCCTAAATATAAATCAAATGTATTTAAGTTTAAACCTCTGTTTGAAACATAAAACTTCAGCCTTATGTGACTCGTTTTTTTCAGCTCCTGTTTCAATTCCACTTGGGCCATTCATGCTAATACATCTCAATCAGAAATAAACACAGAAGTTCAGAAATGAGGATGATAATATGACTTGAGATGAATTAATACATGACAGTCATTCCAAATGATGCAGAATTGGAGTATTAGATAGATGACAAACTGTAACTACATTCATCTGGGGACATTTGTGCACAATAACAGACAAACCCTGGTGCTCATGAATATTCAGACTCATTCATTAAAAGATGTCACAGTCTGAAACTGACAGGCAACAGCTTTAGAGCAGACCGGCGGAAAAGAGCAAGTGTCTGAGCAATTCAGTCCATCAGCCTTTAATGGGGCTGTTTGAAAATTTTCTCTGAGAGTTCGTTTAACAAAGTCAAAAACGAAAACGTTTTTCGTCTGCGTTTTTGAAAAGTTTCTAGTACACACACGACAGCATTATCAAAACGTTCTGCATTTACACAGATACAGTAAAAAATGAATTAAAACGCAGTTCTATGCATGCCAGGCCAGTGGATGTCGATGTTGCACTGTAAAGAAACACTGTGCCTGCTCATATATGCATACCCTGTTTTAAGATAAAAGCATTTTTTATTAACTTTTTGGGCATGTATGTGTGTTTAGAGTTTGCGTATATAAATACCTTGTCTCCACAGGTTGTAGTGGTGCAGTAAATCTACTTTTTGCTGGAGAAATGATAATCACGCGGCACAAACATGCAGCATGAAGGCCGCCATTATTGTTTTGAGAATACTCGCGCATGCCTACAGACTGAACACGTAATATGCATGTGAATGATGTCATCGTTTTTAAAAACGCCGACTTCATAGTACACACGGACAGAATAACACAGTTGTGTTCACAAACTTGCACTTTGAGACCCATTTTCAAAAGTTTGCTTTTTCAGTCCCCCAAAAACACTGTTGTTGTGTAACACCCTGTCTACACCAGATGCGACGCGACAAGAGAATGCATTAGAACCCTGTGACGATCCTGTCCGGTCTGTTCTTAGATTTCGTGCCTTGGGGGCAGGGTTATTACAGTATCATGTCTTGTGTGTATGTTTTGTTTTATGTGTAGACAAGTGGCGGTAGTTTTGAATAATTTTCCTGTGTTCCATGTAGCTCCGCCCCCTTGTTCCTCCGTTAGGCTCCCATTAGTGTTTTATCTCCGTCACCTGTCTCCCAATAGTGTTTAGCCTTGTCACCTGCCCTTCTCCGTCCCTGTGCAATCTTCCCTCGTTATGTCCCTATTTAGTTTCTCTGTTTCCCCTCACACCTTGTTCGGTTCATTGTATTGTATTTGCCTTTCTAGTCGTGCCCCGTGTTCCGGATGATATTTGTATTACCCTGTTCCTGTTTCAAGTATTGTATGTGTTTCCTCACCGTAAGTTCTGCCAGTGTATTTCGTGTTTTGGACTTCTTATCTTATTTGCTACCTTGTTTTGTTTGTTCCCCTCGTGGAAGGTTTTCTGTTTGTTAGTACTAGTCTCTGTTTTGCCCCATTGTGGGTTTTGTTTTGTTTTATTTAATAAAAGCCCCTTTCTACCTCCACCTGCCTTGCGTTTGGGTTCTGCCCACACACGTTTCGTGACAAACCGTTTATAATTTAAATTTTTGTCCACACCGGACGTGGTGCGGCGTGACAATCCCATTAGAACAATAGTATTGCTATAAATCAACTTTGAAATAAAATAATATTTTGCTTACTACAGTACATTGGTTAGCAGTATAGTAATACTGCATTGAGAACAGGCTAATCTACCACAGTTGTGTTATTTATTTTATATGAATATCAGTAGCTATATGTGCTGTTCACTTGTTTTTATATTTTCCTGAATTTGAATAATCTACAAGGAAAGTGTTCTTGTGGTTATAATAACAACTGTATTGATTTAAAGAGCTAGTGCACCCAAAAATTGAAATCCTGTCATCATTTACTCACAGTCATGTTGTGTTCCCACCGAACGTGAATGAAGCATTAAGCGCGAGTGATTTACATATTAAGTCCTTGCAAAGACGCGATAGCACATTCTGCGCCGCGAATGAGGCGGCTGGAAAGACGCGATTCGTGCGAATTACGTGATGTGAATTGAGTGTTTCGGATGGTTGAAACGCGCAACGAGTGATTTGCATGAATCGTGCGAGTGAGAAAATTCGCACCGCGTTAACCAATCAGGAGCTTGCTCTAGTAGTGACGTGATAGCGAGCGGAGGCAGAAATCCAAAACAACAATGGAGGACAACATCATTGCTGTATGTGGATACCCGGAGCTGTACGATACGTCTTACTTTTCTCGAAACAGGAATAAAACGGATCTTGCTTGGAAGAAAGTGAGTGAGGAGGTCGGACACTCTGATAAATTGTAAAAAAACGCAGAAGCCCCTCCCATGACACGATTTAAGTGAATTTCATGTGCGAATGAAGTAAATTTCACACGCGAATGAAGCGATTAAGCTCAAAATGTTCAAGCATCCAACTAGGCGCAAATAGCGCAATTCATTTGCGCAAGTCACGTTCGGTGAGAACTCTCTATAAGGCTGATCCAAACCTGTATTAATTTCTTTGTTGTGTTGAACATTTGTATTTTAAGAGTGTGGAAACAAAACAGTTCTGTGGCACTACCAAAGTATTTTTCCTACTATGCTAGCAATAGTGCCTCAGAACGTTCTGCGAACATATGTGTACAGCAGAACAAAGAAACTTTGTAAATGATGGTTGGTGAGTAAATGATGACAGAATTGAAGACATTTAGCTACCAATGCAGACTTGTACACTCCCTCATAGATCACTGTTCAATATCATACTACAGTTAAAAAGGTTTTTAAAACAAGAATAACTATAAAAAAAATCCCTCAACTTGAATAATTCCCTGTGTTTAAAAATGTGTGAATAACTGTAACTGTTACATTCCTGCCACTGACACTGGTGTAAAAATAGTAGTTGTGAAATGAAGATTGGTTGTAGCTTGTTTAAAGAGTGAGAAGTCAGTGTACTCTCGTTCAGCTTTATATTCACACACTCAGTGTAAATGAGAACAGTGTGAAGAAACGGTAAGAGGAAGCAACAGCCTTCCTGATAAACTGCTGCTATTCCTGAGATGTCACAAATGTCTAATCCTGTCATTACTGAATTTACACACGTTCCCTTAAGTAAACACCCTCACAATACCGCTTCTTGTGCGCTTCAGAAATGTGAGTTAATAGGCACAGTTCACTCGAAAATGACACTACAGAAAAATAATACATTTCTCTCCGAAAGGTACAAAACTATCATATAATTTCAGACATATTAAACTTGATGATTTTAAAGGGTGACAGCGCTAGTACTCTTTCCTTTTCCCAGTACGCCACATTTTGTGGATATTGTTAAAAACATCTGTAAAAAATCTGATGTAGCTATCCATCCGCAAAAATATCATCATCAGCACAGCTAGGGGTCTTTGGTTATATCCGTCTAAAAAAATCTGTCTACATGCATAATCTGAAAATCGGGAAATAGTACATCACTTTTTTTTATCAGTAAGTATCATGTGTTTTTACTGTTGCAAGAAGAGGAAAACGTATTATTGTCTGTGATTATGAACAACATTAAAAACAACCCACAATGTTTCTCTGAGTTTGGGATGAGAGGGGTTGAGTGTTGGGTGTTCAGACCTGTTCATTGAGTCTGGGGTGAGATGGCCCATGATGGATGAGAAGTTTGACGATACGTTGGTCTCCCTTCCAAGCAGCGAGGTGCAGAGGATAACAGCCCTTGTTGTCAGCGATGTTCGTCATAGCCTCGTTTCGCAACAGTAACTCGACAACCTCACTGTGTGTAGAGAGACAGAGATAGAATCCAAGATTAAGAAATAGTTCAGTGTGTAACAGGCATACAAATGGGGGTGAAAGTGAAACAAGAATGCAACATTGTATAAAGTTCATTTCAAATATTTTTATTAGTTAAATTAAGAAACCTCTTTCGGGTTCCAGACAAACTTTTTTTTACCAGGAGCACTGTAGCCCCTGACTGAAAATTTTAGGAGCGCAAGCTAAAATTTAGGGGCACACCTTAAATCAGCCACCAATGCAATTATTCATATTTACCCCTAAATAACTGTATTACTGATACTGACAAATAAGTTACTTGATGTCAGCAGATTTGGTTCTGCTATTTAAAAGAGCCAGAGCCTACTGAGTAGCTTTGTTATTAATCAGTGCTATATAGAGAGACTGTAATCTGAATTCATTTGAACAGAAATTGTCCTTGTCAAAAAGGATATATTTAATTGTTTACAGTGTTACACATTAAAGCAAAATGAAACGTCTTGTGTTATGACATTCTCACAATGATTTTATTGTGTATTAAGGACACTTTTCCACATGTTCACAACACATGTAAATATAACGTCAAATTAAATTTAACAAAGAGCATTCGCCTGTCATTCGTTCTTGCTGTGAAGGGATTTGAAATAATCCAGTGCTGTCTCAAGTAATCTTCAGAGAAGAGACGTTTCATGAAGTCAGTTAGTAAGTTTCATTTTCAAATGAAAACCGCGGGGGAAAGCCCCGCCTCTTTTTTTTTTAAGTCAAATGACGCACCATGCACGTTACAACCACGTTGCTCTTATTTGAGCATTCCTGCCACGTGTCTACATTTAAATTAACGATTTTGGACGTCCAAAAGACGCAAAATGTAAATCGCCCTTAAACGTCTCTTATATCAAAAGGTTCATCCTCAGGCTAAGAAAATCCGTCACAGCAAACGGCGACTCGTAGTTATGTCCACACGTTGTTTGTGTCTAAACTTGTCAAAGACGACCTGGATTGTGCCCGACGGCAGTTGGAAACATCAGTGACGCGAGTGACCCTAGCAGTCGACCATCACACACAGCCTGTGGTGGTTGGCCCTTCTTTCTACTTTCATATAAAATAACAACTAGAAGAAATTCAAAATTTTCAGGTTGCGCATTCGCGAGTACTTGTAAAAAATGCTCGCCCTGTCTCAAAAAACTGATTGCAAAATGCGATCATTTGGTGGTAGCATGGAGACCTGACTTTATTTAACAGACGAAATCACTGAATCAGATCACGCCCAACAATCTACCTCCCTCTTATATCCAAAGACATAACAGCCTGATGTCACAAATTTAGATTTCTTGCAGGTATGTGTCAAAGATCAACAGATGACTGAACTCACCTGTGTCCATTTAAAGCAGCGTGGTGTAGAGGTGTGTATCCAGTGCTATCAACACAGTTCACATTTGGTCCCCTCCAGATACTGCAAAACAAACAGAGGACACAATGAAAGCCATCATATTTAAAATTACAGATGCCACAGATTTGTATCAGAGTACTGCAATCCCTGGGATGGAACCCATGACCTTGGCGTTGCTAGCGCCATGCTCTAACCAATTAGCTACACGATAGCTTTTGTATGCAAAAGTTGTTTTGCACAATAAAGCCGTCATAATAAAACGAATAATAATACTTACAACATTTATAACATTGACCTTGTTGTCATTATTTCACTGATCTATACATTAAATCAGTACCAAGTACCAAAAGGAATGTAGTATCGCTACTTTAGACCAAATTAACTATATTTCCTCCAGGAAACATTTAGAAAGTGGTATGTGACAGGGAGCCAGTGAATAAAATGACCTTTAACAAGTAATAAAACATGTGGTATTAAAAGGAGTAATAACCGACATCTTGTTTTCATCCTCATCTAATCAAATAAATCAAAATGAATAGCAATGTTCACACAAAAGCATTCACAAAATGCTCTTACTTATAGTATTTACGTTATTTACAACATTTACAATTAATTCAAAGCAAATATCTTATTTTCAATGCACAAATCCAAGTAATAATCTACAATACATAAAACATGAAACTGTGCAAGCTTTTCACCCCATCTATATTTTAAGCAATTGACACAAAACTACACCACTCCCAATATAAAACAATAAAGCTGGCCACAATGCATGATAAATCCGGGATGCTCGTGAGGCAAGCGGGTGCATTAAGCGCATCAAGCGCATCATTCTGCGTCCAATGAGCATGACTTTTAATAACGTAGAAGCGAATGTATAAAGCGCATCATTTTGTGTCCAGGATGTGCATGAGCGAGTTTGGAGAATTTTATACTGTGATAGTTTTGTGTAATAAACACGGATTTATTTGTTAAACATTTTGTACATATCTAAGCTTTATGAGACCACATTTTTGTTTTGTAAGTTTAATACAGCACTCAAAAAATCATACTTTTCTACTTTTAAAAGTAAAAATACTGAAGTAAAGGAAAGTGGTAGATTTTAATGTACTCTTGGATTTAAAAAAAAAACCATTTATTTATGGACTGTAGTGGAATAAGTATGATGTGCTTCATACTGTAGGGAAGTATTTTTTGTCCAAAGTACTCTCAAGTACATTTTAAAATATCTGTACTTTGTCAAAGTAAACAT
Organism: Triplophysa dalaica; assembly: GCF_015846415.1. Classification (NCBI taxonomy): domain Eukaryota; kingdom Metazoa; phylum Chordata; class Actinopteri; order Cypriniformes; family Nemacheilidae; genus Triplophysa; species Triplophysa dalaica. Next base: position 12,693,265 of record NC_079561.1, on the reverse strand, counting down.
GCTTAAGAACTATCCACCTCTGGCAATAAAAGATAAAATATGCAACTCTACTTTGATCAAGAAAAACAGTGCTAGTATCAGATCAGATCGGATCAGGATCGGTATCGGCCGATACCCAGAATCCAGATATCGGAATCTGATCGGCAAGGAAAAAGTAGTATCGGTGCATCCCTACTTTAAACCACACTATTAGGTCTTTAGCCCGCATAGTTTGAATCCTGTCTGGCTAGCACGCTTCTCATAATGTTTTCGCATGATGTCCGTATGCGGTCTCTTGTGGCTGTTAATTAAACGCTACAAAAACGAAATTCAAAACAAAAGCTGAACTAAAAAGATGAAGTCTAACTAAAGCAGCACGCTACTCTCCTTCGGCCAGGCAACACTCCCACTTCTTACCAGGGAAAGATTTTATAAATTGCTTACATCTAAATGCAATAAAAATCACACTTTACACTACAACTGGGTAACTACTACCTTACTTGCATAACAACCTGTATACTAATTTAAAGGTTACATATATTTTGCGGATCCAGACTAATTTTATTTGGTGGGAGAGGGCCCAAAATGGCTCTTTTGGTGGCAAAGGTTGCCGACACTTGGCCAGGGCCGGACTGGGAAACAAATTCAGGCTGGGATATCCCACACTCATTCACTCATTCATAAACCACAAATCTCGTTTTTATTAAATGTAGAATGCTTTGTAATCATCACACAATACGTGATCAGTGCTTTATTAAACTGACAGTGCATTGTTTATGACCACAATAAAAAAAGTTTGGCTTGAGAAAGTTTCAAGAATTTTTTTATCATGTGGCCAAACCACAGAAGCATGTTTAAATGATTTTTACTACAAGTCTATCTTAAAATGAAGATTCATTCAATCTTTAGGTTTTATAATAAAACAACAAATAAACATGATATGTGTAAATTGTATGTGTGAAGAGAAACAATTGCATCGTGATGTCAATAATTTCTCCTTCACAGCTTTATGATCGTTTTCCCTTTAAATGCTTATGCTGTGAATTTCACTTTGTTGACGGTCCCTAAATTCACAAATATTACAACGAATATTACACAAATAATGCCCAACGTCAAGCTATCTTCTTTTATGGTGTGCTTTTACTTACAATTGTGAAGAGCACGTTATTTTAGCGTGAGAGTACGTCAATGTTGATGTGTGAGCACGAACCTCTCCGCTCGCAAGCGGATTTATTTTGCTCACGCACAGAACTGGACGCGTGCCCTTAGATGCTCTCCGCTCGCACGCGGAAGATGCTTTCCTCACACCTGGATTTCTTTTGCTCTTGCACAAAATTGGACGGCTGCCCTTTGATTCCCTGAGCATAAGCAGCACTCGTGCAGTTGTGAGCGAGAGCAAAAGAAATCTGCATGCGATCGACATTTGTCTCTGAAAAAAAGCCAGCAGACCAAATCGGTCGAAGGTCACCAGGAATCAGAAGGCCACCCTGATCTAAATGAACGACTATGAGTCGACTACAAAACTCTCTAGTCGGGTACAGCCCTATATTTTTATGGTTCTTTGTAAAAATCATGATTCTGAATCTAACACCTTTATTTGATAGAAGAAGCTGTGCAAATACATTCCGCTGGTATACTTGTCCTGAGCTAAAAAGTATTTTAAAATATTGAGTGCTTGAGTTTCTTATCTGCTAACATCACCCCACAGAACAGAACAGAAAGCATCTAAAGGCTGTGTGACGCATAGTGAGAATTTCAAGATGACATCTACCCATCACAAGAAAAATCTATAAAGCTGATCATTTTATATATCAGTTCCAGTCAAACTTTATCATTATCAATGACAAGAAATCTGTGTGCATGAAATGAACTGGAAGAATCTCTCTCACTGTAGCTGCAAATGTATCATGTATGTCAGCATCTATACAGGATAACGGACTTGTGATAGGAAATGTCCCTGATTCACAAAGACGGTAAAATCATGAAGCAATTTGTGTCACACATACTCGCTCTACATCACAACAAAGTATCACATACGGTATATGAACGATACTCAGGAACAAAAGAGGAAGCTGAAAGAAGAAGCTGGCAGTTGGTAGCCAGAGAACTCATCTGACACTCCCATCACTCATAAGTTCTGTGTTCATCTGAGGTAAAACGCAGCATTACATGGGAAGGAATGGCAAAATTACTCAAACAGAGAAAATTGTCACTGGTTTACAAAGTATGTAATGAAACAGCATGAACTGACCTGTGTCAGCATTACATGTGCTCGAATGTGCAGCTTTAAACAACACAACATATTGAATTTACAAGACACAAAATACGTGACTGACTAAAAAAACAATTTGGTAAACATGGTTCTGACTGTTTGTTTGATAGTGTATTTTTTTTATAGTGTCTTCACACAGGAAGTGACAGGGCAGTGTGGTTGAGCTGGATCTTATGACTAAAGATAGAGAATTCAAAATTCAAAAAGGAGAAAATATATACACAACATACTACTCTACTTATACAGAAACATACTACTGTGAAACATGTTGAAATAACAAAACGTAAGCATAAATTAATCTGTGATGAGGAAGCTTTTATGTTAAATTTGTGTGAGTAATGTTCTGTTTCACTTGTGTGCTACAAATTAACTGCAAATTTGGGCTACTAACAAGCTTCTAAGTTTTACAAGGATTTACAATAAAAAAGGTAATTAGTTAGATTTTAACATTTATCATTAAATAGTCTTGCATTTTTACCATTGTCAGTTGGCCATCACTCTTTTAACAGGTCATCTACAGCATGCTTGGATCACAGTTTTGCATAAATGAATTTATTTAATTTAAACCTTGCTGTGAACAAGTGTTTGTCTCTTAAAGTAACACTTTGTCGTTTTTCGAGCTTAATGTCTCTAAAAGTTGTTCTACTGCTGTAATCATTTTAAAGGCAGGGTGGGTGATCCTGTCCAGAAACATTTTTTGTCATGTTAGTTGGAAATCTCTTTACATCCTGATAGCAATCAATAAGTATAGTGGTAATAATATAATCATATTTTATCATTATATATCGTCCGTGAAAGGCGTAGGACCAAAAACGTTCTGGCCGAATACTTTGTCTTGTCATGTGTACATTTTCAGCCAACGTATTTTGCATACCACTGCACACCCTTCATGCAGACATCATACGTCATCAGCTATTCACGTCCGCTGTGTCAATGTAGGGAGAATGGCAGGCAATCAGAAACAATCAAACTTTCCTGCGGAACCGACAACAAGTAAATCTTAAAAAAACAAAGTCAATATTGAAAAAGCAGTGACGAAAAAATGTCAGGATCATGAAATAGGAAATATTCGAATTAACATCAGTTCAGCTTTTACACGATGGAGACAGCTCCGGCAGGCAAAGGGTCTGAAACACGATACCATAGTCGCCCTCATTCTTTGCTTTTTTTTCATGCTTCAAGAATAATTGAATGGATTTAGTTTTTAGTTTTTTACACGGATTTATGAAATACATTCATGTGTTTGGAGGAGGTGTGGCTTTGGATGGCGAATCGCATAGAGGATTGGACTATAAATTCAGTGCTAGCAGGCTAAAGTTAGCAGCTTTCCTTATCAACCACCCCACCTTTAACTCATTCCCCGCCAGCCATTTTAAAAAAAAGTTGCCAGCCTACGCCATTGTTTTTAACATTTTCACCCAACTTTAATGGCTCACAGTAAATTTTCTGTAAAGAATATATGGACAAACAATATGTCAAATGAAAGAACAGAGTCTCAGCTTTTAAACAAAAGAAACCGTATTCTTCTATCTTCATTTTGTCGTTTTTTCTCACTCCGTAGATGTGGGTAGGTTTCTTAAAAAATGCATCACTTTGATTAAACAGCTGAGATAATAAACGTTTTTTGTCAAAGATTCCGCCCAGATTACACTCAGAACAATCATTAAAAACATATACGTTCTAGGTTCTAGGTTTTAAATGACGAGATAACTCGTCAATGGCGGTGAAAGAGTTAACCAGACGAATTCTACTGCACTTGCTACCTGAGCAACCACACTCTGTCTACAACAGACGTGGCGCGCCGAAAAAAAAGATAATAGAACGTATTCGAATCCATTATAATTTACAATTTTGTCCAAACTGGATGTGCCGCAGCGCAACACAACAATCCCATTAGAACAAGTGTTGTGTCAAACCGGTCGCATCTGGTGTAGACAAGATGTTAGTTCTGTGTTCGGGTCAGTACACACAGCTCCGCCCATCACCTGCCTGCGGAAGTCTCATTCTTTGTAAGTTGTAAATTGTAATTTGATTTGTTTGTGGTGTATATTTCAACCAAACTAACAACCAACCATCACTGACATCACATTCCACCAAACGGGCATCTCCGACCCACTGAGCTCAGCATTGACGGTATCAAGGCAAATGGCACATGTTGCTGCAAGGATGGAGGAGACTGCCGGATGGATCATCCAAAGCCTCTCCAGTGCTGTTGTTTCACACAAAAGTATTTTTTTACCCCACGAATGCACATAACTGTTTTTAGACAACAAAATCAACAACACCAAAAACCATACTGATAAAGATTTGTTACCTCAATGGGACATCAGCTAGTATTTCACAACTTTATAACACACACTGTGTTTTTAAACCTACTGGCTGCGAAAGAGACAGAGAGATGTATAAAGAATACCGTGCAGCAAAGTGGAATTCTTGGAGTAGTTTCGAGCACTTTGGAGACTGGGAATCTCACAGGGTGGAAGGAGGAGGTCATGTGACACAAAGGCTTATCAAACAGGACAACACACAAAGCTAGAGAACAAATTGGGGTTGTCAAAAAAATATACATTGTGGTCGTTCAAAATCAATTTCAGTGCAATATTATTATCTTTGCCAATTTGTATACCACTGATAAAACTAATATGCTATTGAACATTATTTATTTTAATCATTTAAAAACGAATGCAAACAAAAAGCTGTAAACTGTGCTTCAGGTTTTAAAGGCAGAATGCATCATAAATTAAGGTGCTAAACTTAGCCTGCTAGCACAGAAATCATGATCACACCCTCCATGCGAATCGCCGTCCGAAGGCACGCCACCTCCAAAACACATGAACATGCACAGACCAGAAGCTGTTGAAGGGCGCTACGGCAAGACACATGGCACATTCATCGGTGAGAAAACATTGCAGTACGAAGTGAGTAACATTACTGTAGTAACAAACCTGAACAATCGTTTTACGTCGGAGTTTGATGTAGAAATTTGACGCTTGTTTCACTTGGTGTTGCTGCTTCTCCGCCATTCTCCCTACATTGACATAGCAGACGTACTACGCGCGCTGATGACGCATGATGTCTGCGTGAATTGGGTGCTCAGTGGGATGCAAAATACGTTGGCTGAAAATGTATACTGGACAAGTCTCAACCAACGGCCAATTTTAAAGAACGTTGGTAACCAAACAACATTGGCTTCCATTGTATGAACTCAAAACCGCTGAGACATTTCACAAAATATCAACTTGTGTTCTATCTTCTTTTAAGTTAAATGAGGGTAAATTTATATCTTTTTGATTGAACTACCCCTTTAGGGCCAGCAGCAGTTTTCATTAAATTTTCGTATAAATTGCATTAGTATCATGTTTTTGTTAAAGTAGTATCTGTACGGTTTATAAAAGCGACAGTTGCAAGACCACATTTTATCATGCAAATGAGAACTTTATTTCACCACAAAGACATCTGCACTTCGTAATCTTGTGGCATATTTCCTTTTGCATCTGAGAGGCATACTCCTCAGAATATATTAGGAAACCGAGAGAGAGAGAGAGATAGAGAGAGAGAGAGAGAGAGAGAAAGAGAGAGAATCTTAGAAGAGAAGAAGGCCTTGAGTTGGCACAAAGGCCCAGAGCTCAGCCACCAGTCAGCTTCAGCGCCACTGAGCACATCTCTGCCTGGAAGCCAGCGGGGAAGCTCCGCCATTTACAGCGCAGATTAAAATAATGAACAGACAAGTGGAAATTTACATAACAGCTCTAATAATGTCAACATTTAAAACGTTACGGAAAAGCCCTTCTTTTTACCTAGCCTGCATGTGGGAAAACCAATGTTAGTTTCAGTGTTCAATGAAAAGCGACTTTAAAAGCTACAAGTGTCTTATAATTAAAACAATATATATACTTCAGTAACAAAAAACGATATTGCTCATCGTAAATTCATGTTAGTTAATCAATTTCCTTATGTTAACAAATACAACCTTATCATAAGGTGTTTCCAAATATGCTTTATTCACCAGGTGCATGCACACATGTAACTACCGTCTTAATACAAAAAATATAGTTGAGTTAGTAGATTCACAACGGTACTTACGTTTGCTTTATGTCTTATACAGTACATGAGACCAACAATAACTGATGAAAACAATAAATTACAAGTGACATGTGGTACAAGGCATCCAACACATGACAATGCCTGGAAACCTTCAATAATCTGGAGGCTCTTGTAATAAAACTCATCTCAAGGGCATGAGTCACCAGCACCAGCGGATCATCTTCATCCTGTTACGGTTACTCAAAGATGAACTGAACACAATACAGAGGGAAAGAGGATAGAGGAGAGCAGAAGTTTAAAGAAAACACAGACGCTGAGGGAATGGAATTGAAGGGCAAGATTCTGGCCATAAAAACTAATCCCTTATTTCCCAGAGGTGGTATCATCTCAAAGACTGGAGCGTAGTAGTAACGGTCTTGCTGTAATCTGGCGTCATTTAAAGAAATGGATGGAGTGAGAAATGGAGGGGAAAAGGAAAAGAAAATGTGTAAATATCAAGCGCTGTGAACTGCAGAAATTTATACTTCTCAAATGCCCTGTCATAGCTTTCTATGGTTGTATCAACTCAAATTCAAGTCCATGTAAAGCAAACTGGATTCAGCACAATAGGTCTCACTTCTATTTGGGAGGTTTCCACAAATACATGCATATTTTTCAATATCCAATTAAAATGAAATAATAGGAAAGCAGACGAAAGTGAGGGAACAGGTGAGGACACAATTAACTCCGTCTGGATTTCTCCTTGAGCCAATTAGTGGTGTGGAGGACAAACTGCTAGGGATTAGCCCTATCTCACGGCACACAGCCAAGACGTGGGTGAAACACGGTGCCCACTGCCAGGGCACTGGAGTTAAATTAAGTGCACTGATCACCATGCCAAAAGCAGATGCATCATTGGTAGTGGTGAAACTGATCGCGGATGATCCATGTGGATCGTGCTCAACGGTTTAGAATGCATGTGATCCTCGGATAGAGTAATAGATAGTTTTAGCATACCCACACACACTCTCTCTCCAGTATCTCAAAGAGTACAACATGACAGCACATCTCCACCTCTTATCTTAACTTTAACTTTATAGCTAGTTTTAAACAGCCGTTTAAGTAATGTTGTGATGAGTCAGAGCACAAATGACGCAATCCACTTGCAAACGGGCACCACTTGAGCAATTTTGACGAGCATTATGATGCGCATTTACGATAGTTGATCCGAAGCATGATCTAATGCTTGACCCCAAATCCAAAAATGATCTGAACAGTAAGATTTGTGATCCGTTCCACCACTAATCATTGGTACACATCCATCAGAATTCCCTTTATCCATTACCAACAGCTAGCCTTTCCATTATCAGATGCCAAATTGGTGTCCTGCATCACTGCCGTGTACAGATTATAACTGACAGGTAAAGCAACCAGTCACGTTTTGTGCCACGTCATGTTTAAAGGTGTAGAAAAAATGTCTCTGCAGTAACAGACCAGTGTACATTCACGAACGTGTTGAAAGTTAACAGTAACAAAATAATTATAAGTTTATGCCGTGAACCTCGCATACTTTTAAGAATTAAGAGTTTAGTCGATCACGACAGCTTCCTTTTTAGATCCGACAGCTTCGTGTTGTTTCCAGATGGACCGTTAAAGAACGCAACACGCGCGTCTCTCGGCAATCCCGTGAAATTCAACCAATCAGATGACGACTTCAAACATCCTGAAGTGTTTCCAGAAAAGTGTGATGCATCAGACGTTTAGCCAACGGTCAGTGGGTGTGATGTCTGAGGCTGAGACTACTATACTCCCAACACCTCATGACAGAAGCTTGGGGGTGATCTAGTATACTAGTTAAAGATCTGGGATAGTAACCAAACGCTTGCGAATCTTGCAAGAAAGAGCTGTTTCAAGAGTAACCTACTATTGTTATGGCCTTAAACAAAACACCCAAGGTCAATTAAAGACTCGTCTCTCCACACCAGATGAGGGACATGCAACCTCGTTGTCTGATATGTTCAGTGAAATCCTGCAAGAAAGTGCCTCAAATAATAGGTAGTCTATTCTGTTCTTAGGCTTCTATATGACTATAAGATTGTAGCCATATTTCTGCTAGATATTTTTTTATTTGATAAAAAAGTTAATTATGCACTGGCCCTATTTATATACACTAGCTCAAATCTTTCTAAAATGTCAGGCAGATGACAAGCTCAACCGCTTAACAGGTAGATGTTTATCTGTCTGAAGTCCCCATCCCCAGAAGTGCTGTACATTATTATTTAATGAGTAGGGTCAAGTTAAACATTTAAGTTTGAATTGTATTTTATACTGTGCATTGTAGCAATGTGCTAATTAAATATTTGCATAATTTGTAATTGATTTATTCTTTGAAACTTTAATATTAATTTATGCAATTGCACTGCCTTGATTTTAGTAAAGTTAGTACAAGGTCATAGCCATAAATGCAATGGTACTTATAATTGGCATAATTTATTTCGGTGTTTAGGTTTTCAGCCTTGGTTTCCTCTTTTTCGGTTATTGGTTTCGGCCAAGAATTTTCATTTCGGTGCATCCCTAATTTCTATGACTGACGGCATTTTAATGGTCGCTTCAATTCACCCCTGATCAATTTACAAGTATTGTAAAAGCCTACACATTGAATATAAGATGACCCCATTTTCCAAAATGACACGGTTTTTAGTCCCATTACAATTAGCTTTGGCACCATTACAAAGCAGCAGACACGACTGCATTTCCTAAATTAAAATTCTGTCTGCAATTAAACATACTATTTAGGACGGGTCCGGCTTTGAATGTACAGTTTGTAATGATCTTATCATTCAGAATTACACAAACCCAGTGTCTTACGAGCAACAGCAATCTTTGGATAGATTAATTACATTTGTATTTCACAAATCCAGAACCTGAAAGACCAACCATCTTATGGCAGATTTCCAAAATGTATTTTAGAGTGACCACAGGTGACAGTCAATCTGATGTCACATTATGAGCACCAAACGCCCCACTTCTTCTATTCGTAAATAGGACACTTCTGTTCCAGTTTGGCCGATGGAAACCAAGTTCAGTGTGGCAGTGCCGAGAGACTAAAACGAAAAGTTGCACAGATGCTGGAGTTAACCTCCAACCTCGCTCAAACATTGACAATTCATAAAATGACAAACCAAAAGCAACCAACGCGCACCTAGGATAAAAGTTAAAGACTGACAAACAAACAGAAAGAAAGACTTCAGTGGTTTTATGTTCATAGTCAATGGGGGAATTCGTTGACTAAGCTGATGGAACCGGCGAATAATGTTAGTACATAGCATGCTAGCTACATAGAACATTTGGATTCACCCAAAACACAACTCATGTACAAGAATGTGTTTAGTTATCTCTGAAAATAGTAATTTTCAGTAGTTATAGTATCGGAGGTTATTGAACACACACGCGAAAAGGCATTTTTTTGTTTTATAGCATGGTAGCTTAACCTAGCATGGTAACTACAGATACTGATAACATTGGCGTACTCGATGACTGAACTGCTCAACAAATTATGTGCATTTTGTGCATGAACTAAGGAAACTGCAACTTTTGGCGTAACCTTTTGTGGTCAGAAGTAATCGTTTACAAGAATTAAACACATTCATGACGAGGCACAACATATGGCAACATTTCCTTATCTTTTGGCAACCTTACGGTTATACATTTTGACTCATTAGTGCACCACTGAACAACCTGAACACAGCCTAATAACAAATAAGCTCAAAATTACAGAACAGTGAGAAAAATGTATATTTATAACTTATAAATCCAGTAGCAGGGCAGCTAGGGTTTCCATCCGTTTTGCAACCTGTTGCCTCTTTCAGCTTGCGAAACACAGTGTAAGCCCGTCCAATATTTATATGTGTACGGGCTTGTGTCCGATCACTTTGTCTTTCTTTTCTTCACTCCCTCCGACAATACTCTCTTTGGTTTCTATGTTGTCTCTGCTAGGGCTGGGCAAAAATCTAAATCTGGGCAAAAATTTTAAATCTAAAAATCAATGAATCTTTTTTTATATAAAGTTAAATCAATATCGATTCTCAAAAGACAAGAATCAATTTTTTTCTTTAATATTTTCACAGCCACTGAACATTCAGTAAAGTCCGGGTAAAGAGAATTCTTTCTAAAAACATTATAGATTACAAAGACTCCGTTAAACCGTTCAACAGTTTTTCACCAATTCTCTGTTCTGGATTTTTTTGGCGGGGCTAAAACAGGGGATTGATGACGCAATGGAGCGCCCAAGCATGAATGGCCCCTGCCCTATCTCGAGAGCGCCTATCATCATCAGGTGTCTGCTCAATCACGAGCTCAGGGTTGTAAGCTTTTCGCACAAGCTTTCAGGCTCTCACTCTGTCCAAATAAACAAATAGTAACGCAAACGCGAACGGAAGGAGAAGAATAACGCAAACGGAAGTAGGATCACTGCACCTGATCGCGCATGCTTCGGTGAATGAGGATGAGATAATCCACCCGGCTGGTTTGCTATCAGCAAACTCAGCATCTACTTTATCATCTCAAGAGAGAACCACTACAAATAGACAAAGCTGTTTGTGTTCACACTTGGCTTCTTTTTAGAAGCTGCTAGCATCTGTTTAAAATTATAATCCTATGGAGTAAACAGTATTTTCAAAAAAAGGTTTGATAACTAATTTTATTAATATGGATGTTTTTTCTCCATTCAAATTTGTCTGGGTGGTTAATAACACACTTTTCTGTAGTGTGACAAAATCAGAACACATATTTCAATGTCACTTTAGTTTAGATACTTGAAAATTAGATTGTTTCGTCTCATTGTTAGCTATTGGCTAACTTCACTCAAGCTACGAGTAAAATATGAGCCGTATGCCGTAAACCAGGTCACACGCTTCCTTAGGCAAGGGATGAGAAGGGCTTTGTGTACCGACCTGAACACCAAAGTTACAGAGTGTGGTTTTAGCCACGAAGAGGCTGCTCAGGTTGCAGCGGCAGTACAATTTGTTCGGTTAAGAGTTGTTCTACCATTGAAATAATTTTGTAGGCATAATTTTAATGTCGAAAAACTACAGTGTGGCATTAAAATTGGCTTTTGATGTCAGCAGCACAATAATAAAAATGTACGATAGCGATAAAAAATGCAGAGTCATGGCCAAAATCAAAACATTTAGGTTTTTCACTAACTGCTGATGTGTGTGATGTTCTGCTGACAGTGAGGAGGAAAACAGCAACTGAGCAGCAACTCAATGAAAATGAGCAATCAAAATGTCTAGACAAGAGTAACTGCTGTCCAGAAAAGACATTCCACCAGCTAACCGGTCCAAATAAAACTACGTTTGAAGTTGTAGAGTACGAGCTATGGCTTGAGAAGTGCAGTTGCACAAACAGCGGGTGGGCCAAGAACTAAAGGAAATTAAAGGAAAAAGCATCAGCTAATGAAGAACTGAGAGCTGCTTTCAGATTAAACTCGAGCTGGTATTTTACAATGTCACACAGGCACATTTCTAAACCAGGAGAATTTAAACACCCATTAGCCATTTTCATACTCCAAATTTTGTATAGTAATAATAAGTTAAATAATGTGGAGGGTCAGATAAACAAAACAAAGATGATGTTAATCAAAGTCAGTCTTCTTCAGTTTTTACAAAATCATCCGGGTACAGAATGAGATGCTTGCCTGCATGCTTTAAATGGCCGATCAATTAAGACCTCAATTTTAAGCCGAGCTTTTGTAATATAAGAGGGAATCGTATTCAAGCGAACATCCTGTAAGTGTCAGAACTGAAAACGCCCCTGTTACTGAAATTACAACTGACATTGACACCAGGCTCAGCGAACACCAGGTCCTGGAATGCACCTATAGAAAGGTTGAACATAGCCTCCACAGAAGAATATCAACGACTACTTCTCTAGCGTGCCAACTGGTTCGCATGACAGTACTGAAGTAACACAAGTTGCGCGGAACCAGATAGAGCGAGCAAGCAATAAACATGCCGTTAAAGATCGCAAAATATTGCTGTTTGTTAAAGAACACAGTCGCTGCATAACCTTCCTTTGGATTCAGACATAAGTAATGCGTGGTTGAAGTTTATTTTTAAAGACGTTCCAGCTCATGTGGGTAAAACATTACTATGGATTCCTTTGTGAAAAAGGCACAGATCGACGCAGGATTTGCAGAGTGACTAAAATAAAAAAGCAGTGCTGTCTGCTGTGCCTTCAATATTGGATCCGATATGAATGGCGCAGCAATTTTATGCGAGTACAACATTTTTGGACCCCTGGGGATCTCTAGTCATTTCTAATAATTTCAGAGGTTGTCCGTGATCTTAATCCCATACGAATCAGCAATGTCTGTAATTTGTGAAGTAAAAATTCCCTCACAAATTACCTACCATATTTTGACGATCACTGAGGTCCTCTGATAATATTACTCCTGTGCAAATCGGCATCTCTGTGATTTGGCGGGCTCATATATAATTTTTCAAGTTTTTTCCGCTGTTTGCAAATAATGGTGGCTGTTTTAAAGTATTTTGGTATTATTTCAAGTGCTGGGTCATATTCATAAGTCTCCCGTTTGTTTATTTATAATGGAAACTATCATAACATTTGAGACCCGCGATCGCTGTGATCTTCTGTCCGGTTCGCGATCACGGGTCTCAAATGCTGACTGGTACAGATATCATTAAACACCGTACAACTATAGGCTATACAAACTATACGCAAAGTCTTGCAATCACATCTGGGAAATAAGTCAGTAAATTTGAGTAAAATCACACACTTCATTGATCCTGTGCGTCACATGAACTACAGATGTGGGGAGGTAATTTATAAATCACACGAGGTCCCCAGATAATACCAATCCCATGCGAATAGGGTGAATGTGTAACCTAACTTTACATCTCTAATCAAATTCACAGAAGGCTCCAACTAAGTTTACTACGTAAACTGCTATCCAACCATAGCAGTGGGCGTTTACTTCCACTTTTTTTTTTCAATGTGGCACGCCCATTAAAACCGAGCATTTGTCAAGCTGGTATAAAAACCTGGGTAGAATATAGCCTATTATTTATTGATTTTGATGTTTTTGAATGTAAAAACATTCAACAGTATAAAACAATAAACAAGCCCAGTTCATGACACCTTTGATACAGAAACTACAAAACAAGAGCATCAATCATTTATTGACTGCCAAGACTTTTTTTTTAAACAACTGATTCAGCTCTTTACTTCCAAGATAACTAGCCCAGCAAGTTTCATTCTTTGTTAGAACACATAACATTTGTACCTCTATCCAAAGAAAGCAGCACAACCTCTCTTTTAAATTAAATACTACTCAAAAAGGGAAAATGTACTTGTTTTCTATTAACTCATAAGGTTCTTTCTTAGCCTCTTTAGTTCCTGGAATGCCAACATGTGGGTCAGATGTCAGATTCCTTTCAGTACTTTACTTGTGAATACAACAGCTAGATATTTATTCTGGATACATTTTTCAGCGGAACCTTTAACACTTGCACTTGATATCACCTCAAAACGTTTTCAAAACATATTTTCTGCAATAATAAAAAAACTATATTTTAAAGTGAGACCAAACGTAACAAAATAAACTACTCAACAACTCACTGGCCAGCCAATAACAGAATGATTAGTGACAGCTTAAGTTATCGAGTCCATTACTCGAACCTCAACCTGTTTAAGAGTTCACTTCTTAATTCAATGGTTTGGCAGTCCTAATGGCATATTTAAAGGATTTGTACACAAGCCCCCGAGTTGATATACAGTTCCTGATAAACCACATTCCAGTCAGTTGAGTGTGTTTGTGTGTGTGACTGAAGATGATTTAATAGGGTGGGAGGTTCAAGCAAGCCTAGCATTGAATGACTGACAAGGTCCTCCAAGTAGATGTAACTGAAAACTTCCTAATGATCTAATTCTGAAGTCTTTAAACACACACTTAGACAAGGTCAATAAAAAAAGATAGAGAGGAATAATATGGTATGTGTGAAAACAGTCACTGAGATCGATTTGAATGTTTCTAGAGTCAAACGACTATTATGCTTAAAGGCAGAACGCATCATAAGTTAAGGTGCTAACTTTAGCAATTTGTCGCTTGTGTCACTTGTGTAACATGTTGCGGTGTAATAAAGTTCCTCCAGCAAGTTAGGTGTTGCTGCATCTCCGCCATTCTCCCTTCAATGACAAAGCAGACGTGAACGCGCTGATGACGTATGATGTCTTCGTGAACTGGGTGCGCAGTGGGCTGCAAAATACGTTGGCTGAAAATGTACACAGGACCAGTCTCGACCAATGGCTCTCATCAAAACTTTCGGCCAGAATTTTTTTTTATTGGTTGATTATTTTTTGGTCCTACGCCTTTCACAGACGATATATAATTAGAGATTTACAACCAGCATTACAAAAAGATTTCTGAACAACATGATGCACTCTGCCTTTAAGTAAAGCTTAGAAACTAATTTTACTAGAATAAAATAATAGGCCTCGTCCAAAGCAGTTTTCAATAACCGCTTTTAATTTTTTAATTCCTAACATAATAAAGTAACATTTCTTTCTTGCTTACTATTCTATATAAACTAAACAAATAAACACACTTAATCTTTTTTTCTTCCAAATTATAACTACAGGTTAAGCGTGCAGTTTGTCATGTTAAAGCTAGAGTTAAATGTAGGTCAGTCATTAATAAGTTGTTTTTGTTTTACTTGTTTCACTGGGTTTGATTTCTTTGTAGCAGCAATGGCAAATGAAGGAAGTGTTCAGTCTTTATATAAATTAACCTTTATCTTACCTTTTACTTATTGGTCAGGACAAATACATGCTAAGAATTTTTCTACTGGCCTGATCGAGCTGGTGGTTCACATTTTAACAGGCCCCACCACATAAAAAGAAAATATAAACAGTGGTTTTCAGGTGTTTCAAGTTGTCTAACAGTAAATATAAGGTACAGAAACTAGGGCCTAAAAAGCATATCACGATCTTTATAACAAAGAATCTCTAAGAATCCACGTTCTGCACTTCTGAATTACAGGGCTGTACATTCACTTTTTTGCACATAGCACTGGTGCTACAGCGGTTTCAAGGTTTGTAGCACAGGCCAAACAGTTGTTCAGGTAGCACAAGTATTTAACGTCTCCTATCATCTTTAAAAAACAAAAATGCAGATCATCACATAAATAGACTGGTTAACAACAAAAGACATTAATGTTATATACAAATGGATCAATTAGGACCTTATCAATTTTTGTTTATCAATTTTTAACTATACAATAGTAATATATTTGTCAACATAAAAATACTGTTGTAGCCTATACTATAGCATTTACTAAAATTCCTAGATAATATAGTGTGTTTGAACCTTACCATAGTACATATTAAAGTATACTACAGTTGATCAATTTACAACAAGAATAACTCAATTTGATATATCAAATACTATAGAACACAACAGTTTTTCATTAGAGCAGCCGTTTCAATAAATTCAGTTAATTAGCGATACGCCATCGACTAACGTCACACACAAACAAGCACTGTCTAATGCAGTTGCAAAAACTATATCACATGAAATCACGTTACATGGATCAACTCGGTTGTCAGTGATAAACCGATTTTTCTTCCTCGTTTCCGGGTCTGACTGACACAGAACCCCACGCAGGGCCCCCAAAAGTGCGTAGGCCCTTAGAATCATCCTAACCCCCCCCCCCCCCCCCACACCGTGTCTACACAACGCGACAGGCACGGCACAGCACAACAAAAGACATTAGAACGCACTAGAACCCACCATAATTGCAAATATTGTCCACACAGGATGCGGCGCGGCGAGATGGGACAAACCCCCTTAAGAACCGTCTGGTGTAGAAACGGTGTAAGCGTACTGACTGATGCAATTCACCTTTATTTGAATCAAAATCAAACTACATCTGATACAAAAGTAGCTAGTCTATAAAATAAATAAAAAAGGAATCGATACCAATCTGACTTTGGTTGCACAGTTCATGAACCAAACCACATCACTGAAGGTAAGCGGCTGCCACATGAAACTAACCTCTGTGTGTTATTCACACAACATGAAAGCGGAAAAAGATACAAATCAACCTCTAAAGTGTTGAGAGGAGAGGATGCCTCATAAAGAGTTTATGAATCTGAAACCATTTAAACGACCATTAACTTTTTTTTTTCAGAAACCAAACTTTCAACATATACAGTACCTACAAACATATTGGGAGATGTGTTTGCTAATCTGCAATGTGTTGCCAAATTGTCAAATGATGGTTATTTTTAAAGAGAGTTTTTGATTTTTTTCATCATTATGATTTATTATCCTACTGCTGACAACAAGCCTTTATGTCTTTGTATCTTAAATGGTTGAGCAGCATTGCATTGGCATTGTAAAAGGTTGTCCCAGATAAACGTCATAGGCCCATCTCTAACTAGAGATTATGCCAATTCCATCTGAACATCCCGTGCCATCCTCCTGCGAGAGCCTGCGGACTGACTGACCATCCCAGCTCTATCTCAGGCAATTCCGTCACCACCCAAGAGCAAAGAGACCATATGACCATCCCAGCTCAGGCAATTCCATCCCCAGCCAAAAGCAAAGACGGACTACTTGTCAGATTACTATACTTAGTATTTTTTCTCCATTTATTCATCATCGGAGTTTGGGTTCCTCGCCAAAGGGCAGTGTTGGCTTTGGGAGTGTTGGGAGTCTGCATTTATTAGATATTATTTACCAGAATAATCTTGCTTGTTCTATAAACCCCATGCACTGTGCTGTGTTTCACCTTTTCTGTGTTCTGTTTTTCTTACTTTCTCCTGTAAAGCTTCTTTGGAACAATGCACATTGTGAAAAGCGCTATATAAAATTGGGTTTGAATCCCAGGGAGCACACATTCGGATTAAATTCATAGATTTAGGACACTGTAAATTGCTCTGGAAAAAGTGATAGCCAAAATGCATAAATAAATGTCATTTTACTCTGCAATTTTCATTGTGATTGGCTGACTACCATTTCAATACGTACAATATCACTTCACCACATTCTTTCCTGTACAACACGGCACAATTGCTTTATCACTCCAATGCTAGAAGAGTCCTGTGTAGTTTACTTCGGTCACTTAAACAGGTTAGAAGACACTATTTTACATGTGTTATGTCATGTTGCATATGTAAACATCTTTAAAGTAGAACACAATGATTTCTTCTTTCACAGACATACAAGATCCTGCTGGGATAACTCCACATCGCTAAACAGGCTCAACTTCAACCTGTTTCCTCAGACAGTTTCTGCAGTTCTGTCATTTTTGGTTAAGACAGAACCCCAATCCCGATCGGTTTCCAGACACGGCAGATCTTCAGGAAGCACCTGCTTTTCTTGTTGCCCACAGGAATCCTCCACAACACTGGCCGCACCTAAGAGAAACTTCTCTTTAGTAGTTTTGCGGGACTAAGACATGACAGTCAGTGTGTAAATAGAGCCTGATCAAATCTCTTTCATTCCTGACAGGAGATTGTACATTAGTTCCCAATCCACTATGACAGCCTTTAGTCATAACTCAATAGAATAAAACTCTGGCAGATAAGTGAGAAGTCTTCTTACAAGAAAAGAACTAAACCACTTCAGTGGAATGACTTTTCTCTCAAACGTTTTCCCATTTAGTGATATATAAATATAACAAGCCATCTACAGCATAAGAGGCACTTTACACATAATGTGAAGTACTGAAAGCAGAGTTTGAGCAATTCTTGTCCAGTTTCATCTGTTTAAGTGAGAACATTCATGCCATTACAGATAAAAGAGAGATCTGTCTCCGGACATCCTAAAACTTTGGACAGATGGAAACTGTCTGTCAAAGCCATAGACGAGACCTAGATGATTTGGATTAAGTGTACATAAATTGATCTGTTCAATCACATATACAGATATCCAAACCACACCTGTCCAAATCTGAAGGTGCCGTCACATTGGAATGACACATTCCTTGAAGGAGAGCAAGAACGATACAATCCCTTTCAAAACAAAATAACGAGTCTCAACATGAAGCCTTGTTCCACACAGTTCAGAGATGAAGGGAAGAGAAAAAAATGTATAGAGTTTCTCTATCCTAGATTATCAGGAAACCCCTGGTGCTCTTGGTTATAATACCAAACCGGTCCATCACAAAGCATCTATGTTGCGAGGCTTGTACACAAGAGGCTGTACACAAGAGGTTTGTAGAGTAAAAAGAAGTCTCTGGTTTGAGGGATCCTCTGAGGTTTTGAAAGCATTGGATATACTGTCTACAGAGGCTCATACTGAAGCAGAATAAAACACGACTTGAGCCTTTCAAAGCATTTAAATGACTACAGATGTGTCGCTACTGAAGAGAGAAACCCCTCTGGGATTGACGGCAAATTTAGCACAGGCTATCTTTAAAGGTAAATGCCCCCAAATTTTTTAATTCCGTCATCACTATATTCATTTTGTATTAAACCCATATGACCTTTTTCAGACCGAAACACAAAGGACAGAATGTTGATTTGTTTTTTTCAAACAATGAAAGTGAAGGTGACTGTTAGCATTCTGCTTAATATCTCTTTTTCAGTTCCACAAAAAGAAGAAAAGTCATGAAATATTTCATTTGAAAAAAAAAACTGCGTCATAATTTATTCCCCTTCATTCGGTTCAAAGCTGTATATGACTCTGTGGAATACAAAAGAAGATATTTAGAGAAATAATCTCTGGTTTTGTGTTCATACAATGAAAGTCAATAAGGGGTCAATGTTGTTTGGTTACCAACATTCTTCAAAATATCTTCTTTTGTGTTCTGCAGATGAAAGAAAGTCTTACAGATTTGGAATGGCAATTTGGAATGGCAATGTTGAGTCAATAATTAAATAATTTTTATTTTTGGGTGTCTTTTGTGCCACTTCCTATAAACAGTGTCTTTACAACTTCCTGACAGAAAATAATGAGGTCTGCTGCTGAACCATAACAACTATAATAGAGTGGTCTGAGGTTTGAGACTATTAGATATCTGTATTCTTTATCAGACAGTACAAATTTGTATCGGTTGATCACAACTTTCCATTACGGTACTCTTGTCTTGAACACTTGAAAATATTGACCTCAGCTATAGCTCTTAAAGGGATAGTTCACACAAAAATGAAAAAAAATATGTACGCTTGATCATGAATTTCAAGTGCGCATCTCATGCTCCAGGAAGTTAGTAGCTAGGACTTTGCACATTGTTCTAGACTAGATCCATTAGCCAATGGCTTTCATAGGTCAGGTTATTTGCTTCAAAATCCTAAATACAACCACTGAGAAAAAGTGAATGTACAGTTTCCTCTACGTACTATAGATTTCATGGCAAACAAGAACATTTGAGAGCTATTGGCAAAGGAGACGATCTACTGTAAGTGCATTGCGACTCCTTTTTGAATGTTGCTTGAAAGAAATGTCAAGGTTTCAAACATCTAATCTTTTGAATGCCACCTCAACTCTCTAACCACCCCAAACCAAACAAAATCATGTCCCAGGTTTAATCTTTATTGGTAGATTATTGACAAATCCAGGAGTCTACCTTAGTTATATGCATATTCTCTTGGCCAATGGCAGATTTGTGAGAGACTTATAAATATCCATATCTCCCCGGAAACAATTGAAAATCTGCTGGCAAGGAACGCCACTGTACACAAAACCACAGTGAGACACCACAGGCACGACAAAAGACTATTGACATTTATATTACACTGGCTAAATAACTCGCCGCACAGAAGCGCTGCACTCCCTTTAACACCTGCCAATAATTCAGCCTCTGCTAAGTAAATACAGATTGATGTCTCTAAAGATCTTTGGCCCGGAGAGGAGAGGAGAGAAGAGGGAGGACAGACAAGAGAACATTCTTTTATTCTGTCTCCTGCTGGCACCGCTCCAGACGATAACTCGTTTATTTACCTCTGACACACGCTGGGCCTGTCGCTCCCAGTGAGGAGCACTGTCGTGCCAGACATTGATCCGCCGGACCAGGCGAGACGCACAGATGCCACTGGGCACAAAGAAAACCTACAACCGGGACAATGGGTGGCATAACGGGTGGCATGACATCTGAGCTTTAAATTAATTAGAACACAGAAGTAGAGGAAGATCCTGTTTAGAGTAACTGAAAATGGAGTAAATGGTTTGACCACCATTTTAACTGGTGTCATGGATCATGCATGATATCATGCAAAATGGCTAAATTGAGGCGTGTTGACACTGGCAAACAGAAGCTCTTAACCATTAGCAAAAGATACAGTGTAAAAAATTAGGTTCCAAATCCAATAATCTAAATATGACTGATCTAGTGTTTTACCATGACATGTCACACAAACATACCAGTATAATTTAAACTATGTACACTCTATCCCCTCGCAAAGCATTATAGTTCAAATTGTGAAGACTGTTTTGTAGACATATGAAAAGCATCTAATGCACATCTTACATTTACATTTATGCATTTGGCAAACGCTTTGATCAAAAGCGACTTATTTTCATTATACTATACATTTGTTTGTTTTTCTGAGCAATCCCTGGGATGTAACCCATAACCTTGGCATTGCAAGGGTAGTGCTCTAACCACTTAGCCACAGGAAAGCAATGAATCCTAACTGTGTGCAGAATTTAAGCCATTAAAATCTATTAAGCATTTCAGAGAAAGCTTTAGAATAGAAGAAATAATGGCATGAAATCTCATTCAAATGTCAGCTGTTTCTCCGACACAGCAATGAGATCAAATTGAAAACACACCTTCCTCCTAAATACAAGACCCCAGTTACCTCAAGAAAAGTGACTTTTCTAAGTGTTTTTTTTCTGAACACAAACATTGCTGGTAAATTTCTTTCTAGACAGTATTATGTAATTTATATTCATTATCCAATTTCAGAGTTATGCCATTCAGATTCATATTTAGCTCCATCCTCCCAGCGTAGGTCTGATGTGCGTCTAATTTTATTTCTCCAAATATATTTAAGGATCAGCGTCTGATACAAAGTCTATACCTCACAAATATCGGAGTTGTTTCATCTGTATCCCATCAAGAATGACAGGAGATTCCTCTAGCTACTTTTGACAGATACACATACATATTCCCAAAAAACATGTTAGTGAAAGATAGAAATTAAAAGAAATATTGGGAAAAGAAATGAGTAATGTGTTGTTATTCTCAATAATATAATAAACAACAATTTGTCATCTCCGTGGCTTAAAATGTATATGCTTTTATTTTGTTTTGGATAGCACCTATGTAACATTAACCAAGGTTTAAATAACAATAACTAACAACAGTTAACTAACTATTGGTTTTATGTGTAGTATCATAGTCATAGTAACCAAAAATGTACTATGGTGTTACTACACAGTTTAACTTTACATAGTTTAACCATGATTAAACAATGCTTACTACATAATAAAAGCATGGTTAATTTTCCTTAGGGAAAACAAACGAAGGCTTTTCTTTTTAATCCAGTGACAACAACCAGCAGATTCCTATTGTAACGACTCCCGCTTTATTCTCCCCAAGATTAATATTAAAGTTGACTTTAAGGTATTCGTCTATTCTGAAAATTACTGTAAAAACAAACCTACCCTGCGCAAAATCCACTGAATGTATAGTAACGTGTGACAACTAAGTTAGCCCCGGCTTCCCCTCACATAAAAGCCTCACATCCATCGCTGTTTCCTTCACTCACCTGAGCAGACTAGAGAGCGGGTGGGAAGAACTGTGCCCACCGCTCCCGACATTCCCGGACGATCCGACGCCTCCCGCAGCGCCCGACCCGGCCGATTGTCTCTTGCCGGACAGGAGCTTCTCAACGGCGGCCAGATTCCCGGTGCGCGCCGCCTCCAGCAGTTCCTGCTCCTTCCCCATCTTACGGCGAGGAGGAGCGGCGGAGAGACGATCACACGGGCACACGAATCCAATGCACGCCTATCCAACGCTGTAACGAGCATCCACGCGTTCAAAGCCGCGCTTTCTGTTCGCTCGGTACACCAGCGGCCGCTGTTTTCGTGTTATTCCCGCTCCAAGCGCAACCGCTCCGGGGAAACTTTCTCTTCCAGCGCCTAGAAACTTCCTCTGGCAAGGCTCGACACGTCACTTCCGCGACTGGTGCGCTCCATGGTGACGTCGCGTTTGGTCCAAATTATGCAGGGTCGTTTCATTACACTAATGATGCTGGAATTGCATTTGGGGAATTGAAATCGATGAAAGCAGTTTTGTGAACCCCTAGTTTTAACACTTATGTCTATATCCTGACAATGGAGGAACAATAAATGAGTTTATCAAGGATTGACGGGACATGATGCTTAAGACATAAAGCCCTTGTCAGATTTTGAATGGGCTTCCAACCCTTAGAAAGATGGCTTGAATATTATGAAAGAAATCAAGCAATGAGCTGAAACAATATAATTCTTGAGGGCGGTTTCCTGGACAGAATTGAGTCCCAGACTTACTTAAATGTTATAAATTTCTTGATCGAAAACAACTTGCAATGACATATCTTATAATATATAAGTGTGATCGTTTTGTCTCAAGATGTACACCAGTAATGTTTTTTGAGAATTATGTTTTAAAAAAAGGATTTAAAAATCCTTATTTAACGAAGGTCTAGTCCTGGTTTAAAATAATCCCTGTCCGGGAAACTGCCTCTTATAAGAGACCATATACATCTTTTCAGATATTATCACACACCTTTCAAGCTGGAATATTTTATTAAATATCTTGAGTGGGGGGCTTCTGATATTGTTGTGGAAGTCAAAGTTGGTATAGTCACAATGCTTTCGATAATTTATTGCAGGTGGTAGCCTGGTGACATGAATCTCATTAACAATCAATTTTAGTCTCTGAAAATGTTTATTTTATTATTATTATTATGTGTTTAAGAAAAATATGTTTTCAATGATATTGATATATGCAAAGTGAGCTGATACAACTCTGCCTCTGGTTTTTCTTTAAGAACTGTTTTGGCTTTAGCAAGAGACAAAGTGTCTGAATTTACACACGAGATAAACATATTGTGGATATATGGGACGTTATTAACTGGATTATTTATCTGAATATCAATAAATGGTGAAAATGAATCAACTATTGTGCTTAGTAGTGATTCTTTTGTTTTCTAGATGAGACTAACCTAAACATATTATACACTGTTTGTCATTTAAAGAAAAGCTTTGTTAGGTCAGGTCACAGACTACCTGTAAAAGGGTAATCATGTTACTGTCAAGTACTGTTAATATTTGTTCTACATTTGAAATTTCATAATAAATGCATATTTTTAAAATATAGAATATAATTTATATAGACATAGTATATATCTGACTTTGATTTAATAATAAAAAAGTTACATTCTAAAAAAGTCAATTTGTTAGTACATCAATGTTAGGCTCATGTTATTGTGCGCCTGGCTAAAAATTAATGAACTTTTACAATAGGAATGGAATAATTCAGTAGAATCTAATTTTTTATTATTTTGTTCTCATTATTCACGTGTGTAAAGTATCCAAGGTGAGACGTCGTTGTCACGTGGAACCCGTTACTTTTAAAGCGCTGTTTCCACTGGCATGTTTGTATTTTTATCTGACTTCTACCACATTTGAAAACAATGTATTAAGTTGACAGCACATTTCTACAAAAAGGACCATTCGATCAAATTACTTTGAAAGATCACAGCTGTTAGTTCGCAAATAAAACAGCTCAATGGACTGCTATGTATGAGCCACTTTACGGACGAATGTGACAGGTAACAAACAGTCAATAACAAGTAGCGTGCGCCATCCAGTGGGTAAAACTAAAATATTCGACTGGACTTTTAACTTGTAATCATCCGGATGTTGTTCTGACCGATGCTACGTTAGCAACAGTCTTCATGTTTGCAAATCTTCGTTTGATTTAGCGTAACATAAGTGGTTTAAAAGCGGATCAAAGCTGTTGTTGGTGTGAGGTTTGTTGTACTTTTAAATTTCATATTTTCTATTTGCATTATGATCGGTGTTTACGCTTAAACGATTGTTTATTGTGTAACACAACACTGAACCACACCGGCATGATTTACTTCGTATGTTCAAGAAATGTCATAATATGTTTAAGAAAAGGAATGTTTAAAGTTGAAAAATTGCAATATGAAAATATATTTATTGTTGTGAGGTGAGTCTGACTCTTAAAAAATGAATTATGGTGATCATGAGTAAATTTGAATAAGGATATCCATGCGTGAATATTTGTGAAAATAACTATGGTCATATTACAGTAATTATAATTAAATTGTCGCATATTTAGAATTTGAGTGGAGAGGGTTTAAACAGCTTAATTTCTATTAAAGCAACAGCATAGCAAACAACAGCAAAACATCTTAATACTCCTAACGTAGTAAGTAGTATAAATACAGGGTAACGTTTATAGTTGTTTATGAAAGCTTAATTAATTATCAGATTTTCATCTCTTAGCCAAACCATGGCAGATCCAGCCCGTGTAAAACCTGAAACTAGTTTCAATGACACAAGCACCCCTGCCGAGAGGTCCAAAAAGAGCGAGGGTTCAGGTGATGGTCCGGTGAGCGGCAGTACCTCCTCTAAACTCACTGCAGTCCAGACCAATACAAAAGAAGACAAAACTGTGAGTCACTCAAAGTCCTGTCCGAAATAAATAGTTCTCATTGCTGTACTGATTTATTTCACTGCTTCACTTCACGTTAGAAGTCAGCTGAACATACTGCTGCTGGTGAAGAAGAGGAAGACGGATCTTCATCTCTTAACCCCCCACCTGCTAAAAAACTAAAAGTGGAGCAAGACAAGAAGAAAGAGAAACGACAAAAGGTTGATGAAGATGAAATACAAAAGATGCAGTGAGTTATAGTTGATCATATTTGTACTTGTGTAGTTTATTCTTCATGTAGAAGCATACTGGTGGTTTAAGTTGTTTGGGAGATTAAAGACTTTTCTTTCAATTGTTGTCTAACAGAGTTTTAGTATCATCGTTTTCTGAAGAACAGCTGAACCGTTATGAGATGTACAGACGTGCAGCTTTCCCGAAGGCTGCAATTAAACGAGTAAGTACACCAGTTTCAAATTTAGTGGGATCACGTTCAATTAAAATTTATACCAGACATTAAAAATGTCCTGAATGCATTCCTAAAATATATCCCAAGAGCCTACAAAATGTTAAAATTTCGTATATTTTATGTTTTTCAGTTAATTCAGTCCATCACAGGATCATCCGTTTCTCAGAATGTGGTCATCGCAATGTCTGGGATTTCAAAGGTGTTTGCTGGAGAGATAGTTGAGGAAGGTTTGTCAAATATACTAAACATACACCAGTGTTTCCCATAGGTTTACGGCTTTGGGGGGTTGCGGTCTTTTCGCATTTTCTTTGGTCCAGATTTTTTTTGTTAATAAATAATATTTAATCAATTGAGCCCAGTGGAATATTTAAATAAAAAGTTAACATCTAATGTTTTATCAGGCATTTGTTTAATATTCTGAGACCCATAGGATGTATGAAACTGAGAAATTGTGTTGTAGGGTCTGGTCCTAAAGCGAAGTCCTGATGGTCTAATTTAATATTTAAGATAAAACTACTGACAACAAAATGTAACAACGGAATTTAATTCATCATGAACAGAAGTAGGCTACTTACAAAGTTACTAGCAAGTAGCTTTTCCATCCCATTCATAGTAGAACTGATTCTAAATCATCTCAGATTAAAACAGATTCAAATGTTCAGATCTTAACATGCTATTGTTTTTGCTATTAATATTGTTAATATCATTCATGCTAAATGTAGATACAAGACGTTATTGTTTATAATCTGTCACAAACCTATACAGCAAACAGTAAACTGACTGACTGAAAAAAAAACTTTTTTTACTGTTGCATTTTCGTTTACTTAAGCATCAGAGTAAAATTGTCCATTGATTTACCTGCTCTTGGTGTCTGCAGGTCCAAAGTTATTTAATTATGTCTAATTATGTTTAATTATGTCACGAGTTGTATGTAGCATCTTTTGCACAAAGAGTTTAATTTATAATCTGCAATACGGCAGGTATACAATGTTCCATTTTTTTAAATAAATTACAAAATAAAATGAGTCGACTGCTAAAGATAAGGATTACACTACATATGACTTCTTGTAGTGTCGAAAGTCTTTTCTCAACAGATTTTTTTCTGTTCAATGGTTTGAATGGTAGCCTCCGACACTGCGGTTCTTAAAGGGATACTTCACACAAAAATGTTAATTCTGTCATCAGAAACTCACCTTCGAGTTGTTCCAGATGATTACTATTTTTTTGTTTTGATGAAAACAGAGAAAGTTGTTTGAAATAATGCTTATAACCAAACAGATCTCGACCCCCATTGACTCCCATGGTAGGAAAAATTACTTTTATAATATTTTTTCTGGTGAACACAAATGAAGACATTTTAAAGAATTTAAGACAGCAAATAGTTATTCTGCACTTTTGACTGCCATTATATTTTTCCTACTATGTTAGTCAACTGGGGTGGAGATCTGTTTGGTTACAAGCATTATTCCAAATATCTTTCTCTGTTCATCAGAACAAAGAAATGTATACAGATTTGGAACAACTCAAAGGTGAGTAAATGATGACAGAATTAACATTTTTGTGTGTAGTATCCCTTAAATCCGGGTCCTCACGACCCCCCCGCTCTCCATATTTTGTATGCTTCTTTCAACCGGTCAGAGGTTTGTTCAATTCGCAAGTAAGAGCCCTGTGAAGTGGACATAAAGGGCAGTGTGTGTCTCTGTCTGTGTGTGTGTGTGTGTGTGTTTGCGCGCGCGTTCGGGGCGTAACTCGATATGGCGAGCAGAGAAGAATTTTAAACGCGTGACCTTGTAAAGACAGAAATGACATGCCGCCGTGTAAATAAGATAAATCCAGTAATGCTATTTAGTTTGTTTATTAAAAGAACAAGGTATACTTGTTCTGTATGGTCACCTTAAACGACTTCTCTTGTGATCTGGTAATAAAATTAACTTGACCTTCAAGGGGGCGGGGGGTGCCATTTGAGAGGGAGGGCGCCCCCTGAGGTAATGGTAGGTTGAAACACTATTTACTATATAAAGATAATGATTTGAGTAAAAATTGTTGAGCTGTTTTTCTTGCATTGCAGCACTAGATGTGTGTGAGAAGTGGGGAGACACGCCACCCCTGCAGCCCAAACACATGAGAGAGGCTGTGAGGAGACTGAAGAGCAGAGAACAGGGTCCCAACTCGAAACACAAACGCATCCTTTTCCACTGAGCGCCAGTCACACTCATGACTCAATGTCTCCAGTTTTGTTCATAAAGTTCACAAAATATGTTTACTTATTTTGTCTGCAAATTCTCCTCTTGGAAAATCAGCACATTTGAAATTATAAAAAATAACATTGATGGAATTTAAGAGTTGCAGGTAATTACTGTTCAATTTCTCATTGAGACAAAAAATGTTAGCATATGAGAAAAAAGTGCTTCTTATTTTTATCTTTTTATTGTGTTTTACATTTTGATTTGTCAGTAAAGGTTCACTTTTTTGTGAAATAATTAAACAGTTAGAGTAAATAGGCAGTTATTTTTTATTAGAAACTGAATCTTCTCCACTACTAGTTTTGTCCAAGACCCTGTTTAGGGTAATTCAATGTGTACATTTTCATTGATTTATTGCTCATTTATGACATTCTATATCTTAGTCACACGGTATCTCATTTATCACGTCAAAAAAACACCAAATAGAAAACAAAGCAGTGTTTTACTACAAATCATAAGCATTTAAAAAGTTAATAGACTGTGGAAAAAGATCAAACCACAGATTGTGTAGATTCTCTTTATTTTATGAATTTGTTAAATTTGTTAAATTGGCCCATACAATTGTTAAGCAATAAATATTAAGGGAACAGTTTAACAAAAAGTACTGTTATATAGAGTTTTTTAAAAATATAACAACATTATACATTCATGAATTGCAAAAAGTGATGTCTAGAGGGCATATCTGTATAATATTTGCTAATATTCCTTTAGGCCATACATGAAACTATTTATGAAGAGTAGCCTGTAGTACAAAATGGAGAAAACTAAACAACTATACTGTGATTTCACGGCTGTTGAAGCTCTGCAAAACTATTTTTATACAATTTGAAAGGTATACAAACAACAAGCAGACAAAAATGATTCTGTGAGCATTTACATCTGCAAAACATTGATTCCTCATCTGCAATACATCTCTAAAACATCAGATGACATAAAGACATCTACAAATATCTCATAATTTAGAATGTATGTAAAACTGCTCTTTCTAAGATGTTTAGGAGACACGGCTGGGTTCAGATAATTCATGAAAGAATCTACACAATAAACACCAATGAAATTCAATGACATCTTAAAAAGATTGGCTGAACAAATCAAACTATTCGGAATTGAGGTCTGACAGGTGGAATTGGAAAATCAGTCTCTGTGCAGAAATTCATTCTGGAGTTGGGCTAAAGGAAAAGCTAAAAAGGGTGTCCACCTCATATTTCCACTTCCGTTCAGAGCTCTTCCTCTCGTAATGATTGGTTAAACATAATCGAAATGTTTTTTTCTTTGCTACATTTAAATCAAATTATTTTCACCGCTCCCATGAATAAGAAAAATACTTTAAAACTTTTCTGCATAGCTACAACAAAGTTCAATGCTGATTGGATGTTTAAAGTGAAAGCAAGGAATCCAAGGATCCATTTTTGCGAAGAGAAGAGAGAATACGCGGAAGAGTAAAACGTTCAGTTAGTTACAAATTTAATTTCATACTGGGTAAAGAAACAAGAAAACCACGTTGTTTTTTCTGCAAATACGAATTTGCTGTAAATGATGCCACGGCCTCGATCTACAAAGAGTCTGTCTGAAGAAAGTGATACAGAGACAATGAGGTGAGATTTTCTCAGTCCGTTTTGTAAAAGTTGTTTTTTGATAAGCACTGTCTGGATTAGTCAGCATGGTTGTGTTATAACTGCCGTAATGTACTTGCACAACTAGTTCTGTATTTAATGCGGTGTCCCGTCGTTTCCTGTGTTACAGCCTTTGATCTACTGCACGCGCATTCAGTAGTCCTATATCCTGGCAGATTATTTTTGTTTAGAGCGTCCTTTTAACTGTGGTGTGTTTTCTATCGAAGATGTTAAACATGAAACCAAGAATCTGCAGTTGATTTACAAAGATACTGCAAAATGTATCGATACTCTTCGGTATACACCTAAAACATCCCCCTGGCTCACATGTGGTAAACAGGATATAATTGGTTTTGGTTTCATTTCTTAATGGGTCTAATCATTTTGACTGAGGCCAGAGTTTCATAACTATACACAGCCTAGTAGTTGTATTGATTAGTTAAACATAGTCTTGGATCACTGCTTGTGTGTTGTATTTCCCTATTGTACAAACTTCTTATACGCAAGGGATAATATAATGTATTTGAGTTAAACTGTTTAGAAAAGGCTTTCTAAAGGAACATCTGATAACAATCAAAAGCAATTACAATGATTATTTAAAGGGTGGCACAAATGTCTCTAATATGCGACTTACTATCTCACTTGTTTTAGAAAGTTCATAATAATTTGCTTTTCTTGGTGTCATGATAGAATAGCAACAACACAGCTTTCATAAAAGGCATTTCTAGTACATGCCTATTGTATAGTATTTTCCTAATATTGTATTCTGTATTTATTCACACTGTATATCCTGCACTTGATAATTGCACTTCTGGTTAGACCTAAACTACATTTCGTTACACTGTACTTGTATGTGTAATGACAATAAAGTTGAATCTAATTGAATCATCTAATCTACCATTTTAGTACAACAATGATTTATTAGCCTACATGTAAACAAAAACATGCAGAAAGACTGAAATACTAATAAAACATAACGACAGCTGCTTCTAATAGAGTAAGAGAGTTACCACTGTGTTATCTGATAAAAGAATAGTTATTAAGGGCTTATGTTCACAAATTCAGCCAGGGCATATATCAAGTCAATGAAACAATGACATAACACAATGATTAAAATATTTAAAGGTCCATTGTATAAAATTTACCGGTGTGTAATGGTGAGGTTAAGAATTGCAACCAATGGCTCACTCCACCCCTACCTTTAAAGCACTACGGTGGCTGACACATGGCTAAGATGTCGTCTTGTTTTCACTCCTTTTCCGAAGGAGATAACGTCCAAGGGTGTTTCCTTATATACGGGCACTTTTGACTTTCCAAAATAAAATATCACCCCTTTTAATTTTAATCATCAGAGTCTGAAATACATATTGATTCTCAGCATCTTAACATCCATGATTCAGTATTCTTTTTTATATAAATAGAAAACATGTTACATCACTTAGGCACCATAAAGCACCACATACTGTAAATCATTATTATAAAATGGATAGATCTGGTCCTTGATTCTGATTGGTTTTGCCATGTTCTAAGCCGTTGTAGCTGACAGTTTAAATGGAGTAGTGAAGTTTAGTCACAAGCTCTTTCAGATACTTTTCATTGGTAAAATATCAGAATCAGAAGAGCTTTGGTCATACCAAACAGTTATTGCATAGAATAGATTTGATGACTGCTGAGTAGAACTGGGTCAGTAGCTCCTGTGGTAGGTTGAACTTCCTCAATCGACGAAGGACGTATAACCTCTGCTAGGCCTTCTTTACAATGGAATCTTTGTGGGACTCCCACTTAAGGTCCTGAGAGATAGTGGAGCCCAGGAACCTAAATGACTCCACAGTATCCACAGTGCTGTCCAGGATGGTGAGGGGAAGAAGTGATGGAGAGTTCCTTCTGAACTCCACGATCATCTCCAATTTTTTGAATGCATTCAGCTCTAGGTCGTTTTGACCTCACCAGGCAGTCAGCTGAGCAACCTCCTTTCTGTAAGCAGATTCATCACCGCATTTGAAACATGAAGGGAATTCACACTACTCCAAAGATCTATGAATATATTAGTGAAGATGGGTGACAGGAGCTCCTCGCAGACTTTCAGGCAGGAGGTGAGACATTTTCTTGGCCTGGTGCTTTTTGATCTTTTGTTTGCGGAAAAGCTGGCACACATCCTGTTCGCAGATCTTAAGTGCAGGTTGAGTGTCAAGAGGAGGTGTTAGTGGTGTAAATATTTGCCCTACAGTACATCAGCATACAGATATTAAGTGTGACTTATAGTTATAATTTATGGTAAAACCAACAAATATGACGAAACAAGATTTCCGGAATCGATTTGGAGTCTAGATCATCTGATCATCACTAATAAGAAGTACAATTGTGTGTCATTAGCATTGCAGTGGTAGGAGAAGCCATGTCTCTCAAGGAAAAATAGGGATGAGGGTTGATGTCCTTAGGGTTGACAGGAGGATGTTGTGGTTAATGTTGTCAAAAGCGACAAAAAAGATTAAGCAGGATGAGTGCACAGGATTTAGATTCTGCTCTTTCCAGTCTCAGAGCTTCAATGACTGTGAGTAGGGCGGTTTCAGTTGAATTTCTGAAGTCTGTAGTTGTTTAATTCAAACATTGCTGTTATAAACATCTTCTTTAAAACATTTTCGATTTTATAGGCATAAATTGTTACTTTTATAGTGATAAAGAATTAGTGTGTATGGTTGATTTACAGTACAGTAGTGTTTCCTGTGTTTGTAGTTTGTTAATTGTTGATTGGTTCCACAGGGGTTTCTTGTCTGCTTGTTTTCCTTAATACTTGGTCTATATAAACCCCAGTGTTGACATTGTGAGCATGACATAACAAGTGGTCTGTGGTGTTTTTGAGCTGAAACACATTCTGTGGACCCCCAAGACTTATATTACATCATTAAAAATATAATGTCCCCTTTAAATTAACATTTAGAACTGTTTTCCTTTAAGTGAACATGAAAAAATATCTTCGGCAATCAGCTGCATGTCCATGAAAAGTGACAAGTCAATGGATTTTCCAGTCAACTTCAGTTTAGGAGACTCTTCTGCTGATGTGAGGTGAGGACAACAGTCTCTCTATTCTCTGAGACGAGGAGTCGAAGATTATTAAAACCATTAAACCATTTTCTGAAGGGATGTATTTCAGGACTGTGTACTTAGCAACGCTACCTCATGATGATTAAGACTTGATTAACTCACCCTCTGTCATTCAAAGAACAACACACTGTAGAGTGTGCAAATTATAGATAAATTGTCTGTTTGGGGGAGTATAAAATGCATTTGTGGCTTTTGAAAACTGTAATTTAATTGCTGTTTTGTTTCAGTCTGAATGAGAAAGAATCTCCTGAACCCAGCTGTGTGTCCATGAGGAGTGACCAGTCAATGGGTGTGCCTTTCAGCTTCAGCTGAGGAGACACTTTTGCTGATGTGAGGTGAGGACAGACCGAGGGACAACCTTCCGATCTCTCTTGTGAAGCCGACACGGAAGTGACTTTAATTGCAATTTATCAAAAAAATTTGCGGCTAGAGACTCGCTCCAAAAGAATCTCATTCAGCTCCATGTTAAAATGGGCAAATTTACAGCAGAAAATAAACACGTTTACGGCCTGGTACAAAAAACACCCAACATGACAACTGTGAGGGGGATACATTTATAACTCACCCGTTTAATTTATATTAAGCCTTAAAATTCAGCAAATTAGGTGCGTGGCCAGTAGAGCCACGCACCTAATTTGCTTTCCTGTAGCTTTCCTTTAGCTTTCCTGTAGCTCAGTGGTAAGGGCATTGTGTTAACAACGCAAGGTTGTGGGTTTGATCCCAGGGGATTGAAAATACCTATGTAAAATGTATAGGATAAAGCAATGTAAGACGCTTTGGATAAAAGCCTCTGCCAAATGCCTAAATGTAAATGTAAATGTAGAGCGACAACTGGTTTCAGCAATCCAGGTGCCTCAGCTCTAACCACGTCCCTCATTTTTGCCCATTTTCGATTATCTGGGAGTAAGGTGTGATGAAGGAATGCCAAGATGGCAACGAATGCCTCCGCATACTTTAGGCTTCATTTTTACTCTTCACAAACCTACGGGTGATGTCACGGACACGTATACGTCCATATTTTTGATACAGTCTATGGGACAGACTCATGGTTTATAAGAATACACATTCAGTCATGAATTTATCAGCTTAAATAGAATAGAATGTCCTAATATATTGACTTAAAATCTTGATATCCCCTCTGCCAACAGCAACAAACAAAATCAGTGGGAGCAGTTGGATTTCATTTTCAAGGTAAGAGTGTTTTTGCACATATTGGGTGTTTTCTCCAGTAAAACACAAAATACTCTCTGTGTTGAGTTTGACGTTGTGTGAATATCTACTGATTTTAGGAACTTGAGCAAAATATTATTTCTGTAATGAAGAAAGAGCTGAAGATCTTTAAGACATTACTGAGTCCAGATTACTCTTCATGCTCTGAGAGAGAGGAGGAGGAGGAAGATCGGAGCAGAATCAAAGAGTTGTTTCTAAAGATCACACTGAACATTCTGAAAAAGATGAAGCAGACAGACCTTGCTGACAATCTACTGACCAGTAAGAGCTCTGAGTCATGTTACTATTGAAAGTCACAGTGTCTATATTTATGATTTGTAAATATATTTACATGTATTTATTCTTCTATGTTCATCGCATTTTATGACCAGAGGACGTTATGAAATGTTTATTACTTATTAGGGTTTGAGCGTGAAGCGCTAGAAACCTATTGTTGTTATTATTACAACTTAAATTTCATTTTTGTAATGTATTAAAACAAATGGAACTGCTTTGTTAAATAAAAACATAGAGTACATTGTCTTCCCTTCGATATATTTCTAATTCTTTACATGAGTACTAGATAATTATTTATTGTGAAGAATTGTACACATTTTAATCCCATCTTTCCTCTGCTCATCAGAACTCGCCCCATTGTGTGTGAAAAAACAGAAATCCAGACAAAAAGAAAAATGTTTGAGACTTCATGAAGGAATATCAAATCAAGGGAGCTCGACCCTTCTGAATGAGATCTACACAGAGCTGTACATCACAGAGGGAGGGAGTGGAGAGGTCAATGATGAGCATGAGGTGAGACAGATTGAGAGAGCATCCAGAAGATCAGAGGCACAGGAAAGACAAGTCAAATGTAACGACATCTTTAAAGCCTTACCTGGACAAGACAAACTCATCAGAACTGTGATGACTAAAGGAGTTGCTGGAATTGGAAAAACAGTCTCTGTGCAGAAGTTCATTCTGGATTGGGCTGAAGGAAAAGAAAATCAGGACGTCTTCATATTTCCACTTCCATTCAGAGAGCTGAATCTGATCAAGCACACAAATATAAGTCTAATGTATCTTCTACTTCAGTTCTTCCCTGACACAAAACACCTGAGATCAACAGATTTTGATGACTATAAAGTTGTGTTCATTTTTGATAGTTTGGATGAGTATCGATTTAATCTTGATTTCCAGAACAGCAGGAGTTTGTTTGATGTGACAGAATGAGCGTCAGTGGATGTGCTGCTGACAAACCTCATAAAGGGCAATCTGCTTCCTTCTGCTTTGATCTGGATCACCTCTCGACCAGCAGCAGCCGATCAGATTCCTCCTGAGTGTGTTGATCAGATGACAGAGATACGAGGATTCAATGACCCTCAGAAGGACGAGTATTTCAGGAAGAGAATAAATGAAGAGAGTCTGGCCAACAGAATCATCATACACATGAAATCCTCCAGGAGTCTGTACATCATGTGTCACATCCCGGTCTTCTGCTGGATTTCAGCCACTGTTCTCCAGAGAATGTTGAGTGAAGCAGAGAGTGAAAGAGAGATCCCCAAGACTCTCACTCAAATGTTCACACACTTCCTGATCTTTCAGACCAAAGTCGCAAAAATATGATGGGGAGTATGAAGTTGATTTTCAGCAGGCTGAAAGGAGTATTCTGTCATTGGGAAAACTGGCTTTTAAACAGTTGGAGAAAGATAACCTGATCTTCTATGAGGAGGATCTGAAAGAGTGTGGCATTGATGTCATAGAAGCGTCCGTGTATTCAGGAGTTTGTACCCAAATCTTTAGAGAGGAGCCTGGACTTCACTTTGGGAAGGTGTTCAGCTTTGTTCATCTTAGTGTCCAGGAGTTTCTTGCTGCACTGTTCACGTTTGTTTTCTTTGTACAAGACAAAGAAAAAAAGTGCAGTATTTCTGATTCACTGAAAAGTGAAGTGGACAAGGCTTTACAGAATGAGAAAGGACACTGGGACCTTTTCCTTAGATTTCTTCTGGGTCTCTCACTGGAGTCCAATCAGACTCTCTTGCAAGGTCTACTGCCAAAGACAAGAAGCAGCTCAGAGAGCAGTCAGGAAATAAATAAGTATATCAAGCAGAAGATCGAAGAGGATGTCTCACCAGAGAAATCCATCAATCTGTTCCACTGCCTGAATGAACTGAATGATCATTCTCTTGTGCAGGAAGTGCAAAAATACGTGCAACGAAGTGGTAGTGGATATAGTACAAGTGGTAGTCATCTCCCTAGTCAAGCCCAACAAAGCAAATTTTGCCGTAGCAAGTGGCCAGCTATTGTGTTTGTGCTGCTGAACTCAGAACTTGACAAGTTTAAACTCAGTAAATATGATCCATCAGAAGAATGTCTTTTGAGGCTGCTGCCTGTGGTCAAAGCTTGTAGGAAAGCTGAGTAAGTATTTTATCATGCATATTAAAATATATATATATATATACACTCACCTAAAGGATTATTAGGAACACCTGTTCAATTTCTCATTAATGCAATTATGGTGGTGGTGTAATGGTGTGGGGGATGTTTTCTTGGCACACTTTAGGCCCCTTAGTGCCAATTGGGCATCATTTAAATGCCACGGCCCACCTGAGC
This sequence comes from Triplophysa dalaica, assembly GCF_015846415.1. Taxonomy (NCBI): domain Eukaryota; kingdom Metazoa; phylum Chordata; class Actinopteri; order Cypriniformes; family Nemacheilidae; genus Triplophysa; species Triplophysa dalaica. Next base: position 12,657,110 of record NC_079561.1, on the reverse strand, counting down.
ATTGTTTCTGACCATGTCCATCCCTTTATGACCACCATGTACCCATCCTCTGATGGCTACTTCCAGCAGGATAATGGACCATGTCACAAAGCTCAAATCATTTCAAATTGGTTTCTTGAACATGACAATGAGTTCACTGTACTAAAATGGCCCCCACAGTCACCAGATCTCAACCCAATAGAGCATCTTTGGGATGTGGTGGAACGGGAGCTTTGTGCATCCCACAAATCTCTATCAACTGCAAGATGCTATCCTATCAATATGGGCCAACGTTTCTAAAGAATGCTTTCAGCACCTTGTTGAATCAATGCCACGTAGAATTAAGGCAGTTCTGAAGGCGAAAGGGGGTCGAACACAGTATTAGTATGGTGTTCCTAATAATCCTTTAGGTGAGTGTATATATTATAGATTGCCAAACGTTTATGCTAATTTAAATGAAGCATTTAAAGTCAGTTTAGTAGTTTAAGTCACTTTTGTAATCTTTAGCACACTTCATGGCAATGGAGAAAAGCGTGTGACCTACAGAAAGTTGACTTTAGCAGGTAAACATTAAAGCCCCAGTGAAACCAAAATCTTTTATTCAAAATATTTCAGCCTTAAGGACATCAATAAACTGCTCCTACGGTCTGACAAAATTCCCTTTTAGAAGATCTAAGCATTCAAAACTGACAGTCTGACACATAATTGCACAAGATGGGAGATAGGAGTTGATCCAGACAACACTGGATAACACGAAATTGAGACTTTAATGTTAATAGTAACAGTGTCATGCGAGCGGTTGCACATAAGTGTCCTCTGTTTTAGAGAAACGATAGCACAGAGCTGATCATATGCGTCAATCATACACGCATATCCCCTTACAAAACATAACGTATCTTACCCGTTTTAAGTCTACACAGAATGTTGTATGTTAAGACTATATGGAAGAGATCAGACAAATCGCAGCCTTGATGAGTAAAGGAGAATACAAAGGCCAGTGTCACTCACCAAAGTAAATAACAAGCTTCAAATGACAGATCACTGGTATCACTGATCTTCCTTTATTTTCAATAGACTTTTAAACCACTGTGGCTATATCGCTGTTAAATGCAGCTTTGCCAGGCTGACTGTGTGCCTTAAACGAAATGCTATTGGTTATTTTAAAAGGGGGCGTGGTCACTCCATATTTCTTGCGCTCTCTGCATTTTTCCCTTGAAACTACGTCCACATATCAAATAAAGCTGGGCGTTCAACAGCATTGCAGTGCTACCTGCACCCACATAAATTCCTAAGATACGTCAGAGATGTTTGGTGTGTTCAACTTCATCTGGCGCTGCAAAGATCTATCGCACATCAAAGTACTTCAAGAACACTTCAAATGCCTATAGTGCAGTGTGATCTCGAATTGCTCTTGGATTACTTCGATGTCACACGCCAATCGTGCTATGTAGCGCCATATGGAGTCAAACACATTTTTCTGTGGGACACACAAAAAGCACTGATAGCATTAAAATATAATGCATTGGGTTTGCTGATGACAGACTGGCTGGCATACCTTTGTAAGCAGGTTTTAAAGGGATGATGTAATTCAAGAGATGTAGGGGATCTGTTTCAGTGAATGTATTATGGCAGTTGGACATGCATTGTTTGTAATACATATTAATGCATTTTTTTTCTCTCAGTCTAAGTGGTTGTAATCTCACAGAGAAGAGCTGTTCAGCACTGGCCTCAGTTTTGAGCACAAAATCCTCAAGTCTGAGAGAACTGAACCTGAGCCTCAATAATCTACAGGATTCAGGAGTGAAGCTGCTCTCTTCTGGACTGGAGAATCCCCATTGTAAACTGGAGACATTAAAGTAATATATTACATTAAAATAAGATAATATAGAGTTAGGGTTAATTCACAGTATTTCTGGGGTTTTGGACAATTGAAGATCAACTCTATAAATCTTAGTGAACTGTTTATTCTTGAAACTGATTATTCTTTTCATGGTGAATATATTCAGTGTCTTTCGCCTATCACGGTAGCCGCCGTTTTGTAAAGTGCAGTATTCTGGCTATTTTTACTTGAAACCTTTTAAAAGGTAATGAAAAAAGTGTCACAGAGCGTCACAAAGATACTAGAGTTTGTATACAGTGACACCAAGCATTCCAAAGCTGTTCAGCGCTCCTTTTTACCGTCAAATATTCCTTTATCAGTGCAATGAATTATTTTCTTGAGACTTCTTTTGAAAATTCCATGAGTTTTGAATTGGTTTTACTACATTTTCCTGCAGGTTGCACAGCAGTGGTATTACAGATGAAGGTTGTATTGCGCTGGCTTCAGCTCTTATATCAAACCCCTCACAATTGAGAGAACTCAATCTGAACGATAATAAACTAGGAGATTCAGGAGTGAAGAGGCTCTCTGATCTAGTGAAGGATCCACTCTGTAAACTGCAGAAGCTACAGTGAGTATTTCTTAAATTGTCTCAAAGTGCTGAAATTCTCCATATCATCCAAATTTTCATGTTTTGGTGTTTTTTTATGGTTAGTGTAGCAAAAATATTGATGCGGATGGTTTGAATTTTAAAATACAGCAATAAGCTTTAAGAAGCTGTGATTTATAGTTAAAGCAGTTGAGGTGCTTTGTTAGGCAGGATGTGAAGCGGAGTAGAGCTCTAGAGTTGTGGTCAAAAGCATAATTCCTTATTATTTGGACATGTAGACTTGAAATGTGTATCCTGGCACGATAGTCTTAAGCAAAAAAGCCAGCAAAATGCAGAGGATTCTATATCCATCATTCTAAATACTGAATGTCTTTCAATTTTATGTCTTTTAGTTTGTCAAAAGGTTTAAAATTGCTGTGCATGCTCAGCAACCCAGAGGGTATCCCTGGGTGGAGTGACAGAGGAGGAGACTTATGTGAAATAGCTTAAAGTAAAACAACAGAGAACAAAAATACGATAACAAAAGTAGTCTTCAGATGCAATGTACATTATTTACAGCAAGAATCTGACATTCTAAACGGTTTAATTACTAGTCATTATTACACGGCTCATTTGAATGCTTGATTCTGATTGGCCAGTCGCGACATTTCAAGGGTTGTTCTATTCAAATAACAATGGCCCAAAACTAATAACACCCTCTATCCCGGAAGCTGCAATTCATTTTGAGAGGGGCAGCTTAATATTACACAAAATAATATTATAAATATGTCTTTTAATAACATATATGACATTATAGTTACAAATGATTGAACCAATTTGCCTGTTCGTGGCGTTTGAACGTCGTTTCTTACTTTAAAATCGAAACAACGGCTTTTCCTCGCGGAAGGTCAATCGACTTCACATTTTATGTCCAGCTTTTTTCTAATGTGGCAAGTAGCCGTGTAATAAGCGATAACAACCGGCTGCCTGTACATTATCCCTTACTTATTACGTCCGGAGTTGAAAGATGCTCACCTTGGGGTAGAACGCTTTTACTCATGTGCGCCTGCAATCGGCATTATTTAGCCATGTGCCTAGTGTTTTCAGCCACGTAAAAACACCTTGGGGGACCATCATTACCATTAAAGTGTTAAGATGTTTGCAGTGTTGGTTGTGTTGCTCATCACAGAAAACAATGTTAGCAACTGTAAGTTATTACATTAGAGTAAACTAGTTCATTTTGAGCTTTTTTGCACTCTTTTTGCATTCTGGGCTCAAATTCCTTATCTGCCCAACGCCAAAGGATGTGACGTGGCGTTGTACCATATTACATTGATGATTCGCTGGTGTCTCATAAATATTCATGAGACTGTGTTCTCTTGACCGATGAGAAGACATTTCTCCTAATTTTTCATGACAGCCTCTGGTGTGTTTCTATCTAACCCTATCTAAGATAGGTGTTCATGGCACAAGATAGTAATCTAATGGATAAATGAAGAAAACGCAGAACACTTACCAGGAGTTGCAAAAATGCATATTTCGATAATTATATATAAAAGTATCTTTTTATGTGAAATACACTATAATGGGGTATATATGTGGGCAAAGGAATTCTCCCCTGAAAGTGATAAATATATGACAGTTGTTGAAATTGAAACAAGCGTGTATGGCCAATTGGAGCTCTTGGTGGGCCGGAGCTCATGTGGACCAGTACAGTTCAGAACTGTGTCAGGTTCAGAACTCAAACAGACGGAGGGGACTTCCGACACTGACGAAAAGGGATTTCCCGACCAGCAATGCAATTCGCCTGAATAGATCGCCCGTCTCCCATGCTGGAACGTTTGCCGGTTTGAAGCCCGCTCGTCATGGATGCGAGGAAGGCTGGAATAGAAGCAAACTGTTTTACTCTGGACATTTTTTAGAAATGGACTCGCTCATGAAGGCAGTCTGTGTCAGGAATGGGGTTCCGTGACCTGTGGACTTTTCCATCTCTTCAAATGCTTGTATTTTGTTAAAAATAGTATGAATATGGGAAGTAAATGGACCGTTCTTTGTTATCTTGTAAAATCAGGAGATCAAAAAGGCGACATCATGAATTGGAAATTTAATGGTTATGAAATGACGTGCCCAGGAAGTGCCAGCTACGCTGCCAACTGGTAAATCCTGAAATTACCAAAAAAGTAGTTTATGTAACTGTTATGTCATGAGATGGGATTTCTCTTATTGAGGGTTGTTTATAACTTGTTGTCATAACTTGATCATAATCTTTAATCATTTTGTATGTTTTGTATTTATGAGAGCCAAATGAAAAATGTCCACATCAATGGGTAAAGTTTAATAAATCAAAACCAACGACTGTCTTTTTCTAAATTATATTGTAACAAACACACATACTGTGGGCAAAGCCAATAACTCCTGTGAAATGTGTAAGCAATATGCTAGAATTTCTGTCCTTCTCTCTGCAGGCTGGAATGCTGCAGCATTGGAGAGGAAGGCTTTGCTACTCTGGTTTCAGCTCTGAGATCAAACCCATCACACCTGATAGAACTCAATCTAAGTGGGAATAAACCTGGAGCTTTGGGAGTGAACCTTCCCTCTGATCTACTGAGGGATCCACACTGCATATTGGAAAAACTAGAGTGAGTGCTACTCGGTCTATCCTTGTAAAGGTTATCCATTATGTCTTAAGTCAACGTAAACAGTTTGGAAACAAAACGCATGTGTAATTGTACTTTAGATCGGTGCATCTCTTAAAGGGACAGCAGCATAATAAACATCTCTGTTTTAAATGTAAATCAAACAGACGAATGCAAAAAACACTTACTGCTCCTGACTGATTAAAATATACCTTTGGTAATTTATACAGTGAAGGCAATGAAGTGTTATTTTACAGTTGATTATTTGATTCTATTATAGATCAACCTGAAACACCTGAAAGCACCGATTATTTTTATTTGAATGCTTGCTTGCTTACATTTATTTGTGCTATTGCATATACATTGATTACTTGTTCTTATTTATTTACTGATTTTTTGTCTTAAACACTATTTGACATTTATGTGAGTTAGGCTAATAGTTTTTTATGGTGTCATAACCTTATTTAAGATTTCATAGAAAAAACAACAACTAATAACTAGACAATATTGTTTGCTTATTATTTTTGGTATAAATAAGAATAACTTCCCCGACCGGGTCAATTAAAAAAAACTTACCATTGAGCTTTGCTAACAGGAATGTTTATTTATTTATTTTTAATTCAATTTTATTTAATTAACTGAATTAATGAATATTATCCTAAATTGATCTTTACGTTTTAATCTCTGTAGGGTTTCTGACTGCAGTATTGGAGAGGAGGGTTGTGTTCTTCTGGCTTCAGCTCTGAGATCAAACCCCTCACACCTTAGGGAACTCAAACTGTCTAACAATAAAAAACTAGGAGATGCGGGAAAGAAGCTGCTTTTTGATTTAAAACAGGATTCACTATGTAAACTGGAGATACTACAGTAAGTAATTCATTATTCTCCTGTAGCATGAGAAATTACTTTGACATGATCTCTAATAACATCTGTTATGCGTGTGAATTAATATCTGCCTTTTCTCTGCAATGTTTTACAGTATTTGTCCTGTAGCAGACACCAATCAAAACTAAAAGCAACAAACTTGGAGTATATGCTGTACACATATTTGTTCTCATAAAGAATTTGGAGGCGGCTGCCTCAGTCAAATTTCGTGTCGCCTCAGACTCTCATCACAAATATGTGGAGTTTCTTCACCAAAAATACTGCGTGTGTTAAACAGATTGTCATTTGTAACTGCAGTTGCAGCATTCCGCTACAATGGAGTCGCTGTTTCGCAGCGAGATGCTGAAGAGTTCTGTAAAAGAGCTATATTGGGAGCTGTAATAGCGGTGTTTCACATTACATTTTTGGAAAAGGTGTTCGAAATTAACCTGATGTACATCTTTGTTATATTTTAAGCTGTGAAGTTGGCTCGTTGAATCAGCGTTATTCTGTTATTCTGTACAAAGGGAGTTCGCCTTTATGAATGAACATTGCGATCAGAAAGACTCGCAAACAAATGACTCCTTTGAACCAAGATCAGTGAATTGTTTAAAGCTAAATGAACTACAAGGGAACATAGGATTTAATTAGAGTGCTTACTGCTTATGATCCCAGAAATGGCTAATATTATTATTTTCAACATTTCTGTTTGATTTACTAAATGTAAGGCTTTATTGACTTATTAGTCGTCATTTCATATTTTTTTTACTTTAATATAGGTGCTTTGTTAAGACATTAAAAGGGACACTAGGCCTACACGCAGATTGCACAACCTCCACCTCATTTTTAGCCAGGAAAAACCCTGCAGATGTACTTTTTTCTATTGTTTTTCATTTGGGAATTTATCTGTGTTTATTAAGCTTAGTTTTACCCTGTCACTTTGACTGGAGGTGGAAAGTTGTGTGCTTTGAGGAGGAAGAAAAATAAGGGTTGCATTAAAGTAAAGTGGCGCATAGTTGGGGTCCCCAAATCACTAAATCGGCCCCTGTGCTAGTTAAGTTGTGAAATGTTATTTAATTAAGTGTATTCTTTCTTTTTAGCAGTCTTAGTTAAAGCTATAAATATATTATCAGTCAATAAATATCTTGGGCATTAATTGTCCTGTTCAGCAGTTTCTATGCCATTGTTTTCTTCTGCACCTCTCCCATCCAGACACTGACAGGCTTTGAAAAAAATGGTGAACAATGGCTTTAAAAACTTTGGGTAAGGTGAATGCCAGGATAAAAAATGCCAGATATATCAGTTTATTTAGATAAACAAAGTGTTAAACTACTAGCAATATGTCTTGTGCAATGTCATTTTGAATATGTGTGTATTTCATGGATTGATTTGTCTCGTGCTTGGACAGATAAATTACAAAATAAATTAATAAGGTTAATTATTGGCCTTTTGGATTTTAAATATCTTAATTGGTTACCTATTGAGAGTCGAGTAGTTGGATGTGTATGGATATATGTGTATTAGGATGTTGGGTAAAATTGTATCATTGTATTTTACCAAGGTAACCTGTCACCATAGTTAAAGTGAAGTTGTGCATTACATCAAGGACATCAATGGAAATAAGTTTATAAAACTTTTAATGTTTATCCTTGACAAATGAGTGTATTTTACTCCTTTTTGTCGAATAAACCCAATCCAACACAGACACTGCATAAGAAAATGTACTACAACAGGCACAATCTAAATAAGATATGTAAAAAAAAAAATGAGCGCGTTTACATGCACAGTCTTACGCCAGACAGCGCCAGCGTTTTTTACATTTTCACTCAATTTTGATGGCCCACAGTACATTTTCTGTAATTCATTTATGGACAAACAATACATCAAATGAAAGAACATAGTCTCTGCTTTCAAACAATATAAACTGTATTCTTCTATCTTCATTTATTCTTTTTTTATCACCACTTAGATGTGGGTAGGTTTCTTAAACAATGCATCACTTTGATTAAACAGTTGAGACAATTACATTTTTGGCGGGAAAGTATACGTTCTAGGTTCAGAGATTCTGTACTTTTTTCAAAGGTGTGTAACAGCGCCACCTGTTGTAAAACAGTACAAATACAGATTGCCATAATAATGCTGCGTCTTTGGCGAGGAAAGTTTTTTTTTTAATGACGAGATATCTCGTCAATGGCGGGGAAAGAGTTAACCAATTTTAGTGGGATAGCTAAATCGCTGCAGTTTTCTAGTCCCACATATTGGTTAGTTTTTGTTTTCTTCCATCCCCAATAGGCCCCTGGTGAAGAAACTTCTGCATCACTGCATCTGTAAGAAATCTGTAAAAGTTAGGTTACCATAATATAATTAAAATTTGTGGATTTAATAGGCCCAGAGTTATGTTTAGACTTAAACTTAGATTAAAAATCTAAATGTCTTTCTTCAGAAAGTGCCCAACATTTTAAAGCGACATTTTAACTAAGTGTTGGGTGGGACAGCAAACTAAACTTGACCTTAGTCGACATGATGTTAAAATATATTTAATCTACTTAACTCTTGCAATCCAACACTGTACCAAAGTTTAATTTTGCTTTTAAGTTAGACATCTACCTAAAGCTTGAAACTGCACGACATGATAACCATCACAACAACGAAAGCTTGTACAAAGCGGGTGCTTTGTAAGCTCCAGAACATTAGTCTGGCACAAATGGAGGTCAAACCCAGCAAACCCTGCAGCATTTCTATTGTCAAGGGCCGGCTTACCAATGACAGGTTCTGTATAAAGGGTGAGCCTGTACCAACCGTCACGGAAAAGCCAACCATTTGGCTTGTTGCCACACCTGATGTGGCCAATTTCTATGTATATGCTCACAGTGTCTCACACCAACAACCTGGAGAGATAAGTGAGTACACAAGTGAGGAAATGGCTTGGGCTACCAAGATGCCTGAGGGACACAGTGTTGTACAGGAATGGAGTTCTGTCTCTTCCCATGTCAAGACTTGTGTTGGCATATAAATGCACTAAAACAGGTTAGAGATGACGCTCAAAGAATCCTGTGATCCCTGTGTAAGAGATGCTGCTCCAACAGTAGCGACTTGAAGGAAATGGAACCCAACCCTAACCCAACCTAACAACAGCGGTAGGAGATGCAAAGGCGACCCTCAGTTATTAGGAGATCGTGGGACAAGTTTTCCATGGCAGAGGGGAACTTGATTTGGCATCAACCACACCCAAGTGGTGAAAAGCGACACCAAAGAAGCAGCTTCACCTGGTAGTGGAGGAGGTTCGGCATCAAGAGAAAGCAAGTAGATGCACCATAGCGGTCTGTCAAGTCCAGCAAGGCCGCTGGATAAGGTGGGAAGGCATAGAACGGCACAAAATCACTTGGGGAGCTGTGGAGTATGGAAACAAACTAAGTTCCCTTTCTATCTGTCTCTCGACGTTGTGTCGAACCGACAGTTGGGGTTCGCCCTTGAGAACTTATCAAATTCGACTAGTTTAGAAAAGGCCAATGGAATTGCCGAATAAAATTTGCATGCCGGATAAAAGGGAGGTGGCATGCTGCCTTCATTCCCCTTTTTTCTTCAGAGCCTTTACACATGATCGACTTCCAGACTTCAAACTCTACGCTGAATTACTGCTGGCATCTAACGACGTAGATTCGGAGACGGTGCATGATGATGATATGTCCCTTGCAGCTTAGGAGGTTGACTTATTGGCATCTGACTCTGACGATTCCTTGCAGCTCCATTCTACGGGGGATCCAGCTCAGGAAGAAGCGGATGTCGAAATTTTAGCCATGGTTTCCCGGGGTGCCGTGAGCATTGGGTTGCAGTGCACCGCACTGCCACTCCCAGCGCTCGTGGCTGGATACATGATGCCCCAGGGTATGAGGCATTCCAAGCCCCTCTGTTTTCATACTTCATCGTCCCTCCAAGAAAGGGGGGTCGCTGCGTACCCTGAACAGGCACCTACTCAAGCTGCCGTTCAGGAAGCTTGTACAGAAGCACATCTTGGCATCTATCAGATGTCAAAATTGGTTCATGGCAATCGACCTGAGCGACGCTCACTTTCATGTCTCGATTCTCACTCGTCATCGCCCGTTCCTACGGTTCGCTCTCGAGGGTCGGGCATATCAGTACAGAGTCCTCCCTTTTGGTCTGTCCCTGTCCCCATGAGTCTTCACGAAGATCATGGAAGCCACACAGGTGTGCGGGTACTAAACTATCATGATGACTGGCTCATCTTGGCAAACTCGCGAGACTGTTATGTACACACAGGGACCTAGTGCTCCGGCACCTAGATGGATTGGGACTACAGGTCAACCGAGAAAAGAGCAAGCTCTCCCCTGTGCAGAGTATCCTCATTCTTGGTATGGAACTCAATTCTGTCTCCATGACAGCGCAACTGATTACAATGCGCGCTCAATCAGTCTTGAACTGCCTGGAACAATTCAAGCAGTCAGTGGTCCCCCTGAAACAATTTCAGAGGCTCCTGGGACACATGGTATCCTCAGCGGGGGTGATACCCCTCGGGTTGATGCACGTGAGACCGCTCCAACACTGGCTACAGAGTCAAGTTCCCCTGAGAGCGTGGCACACCGGCAGCAGGCGTATGGTCCTTTTATAGACAAGAATCCTTTTATACATAGAAATAACCTTTGTGTTAGTTTTCCTAATACTAGTTATTATATTTATGCACAATATACCACTATTGAATCCCTGGGTATTCCTTTTACTACTTCTAGTATCACATTTCATGGAAAAACAAAATGTGTTCATAAGTATTTATGTAATGATTTTAATAGTAAATTACCTATTTGATTCAATGTTTGCTATCCATAAAGTTAACCATCATAAAAATAGACCTCAGTTCCTCCTTCCCTGGTGTAAGTTATGTCCCTGTCCATAACAAGATGTTAATGAGAGACGCAACATGGGAAAGCCCACCCTACATCCCCGCCACCCCCAGGTTTCCACACCCACAACCTGCATCAAAAAACGAGACATGGAATGTAGCGTAACCACCTACCTGTTTTTTCTTTTATTTTGAATATTAAAGAGTGAATAAATGAATAAGATTTGGGGAAAATATAATTTCTCCTGAAGAGTAGAGTTGAACATATGAGGTAATTATTGCACTACTAGAAAATTCTAAAGATGAAGACTTGAAGAGATAATAAAAATGATAAGGAAGTTTTATTTCACCCTGGATAAAATAGATTTGAGGTAATATATTCTGTGTTTGTGTCTAGATTAAATCTTATAAAAATGTGTGATTAGTTGTTCAGAATGACCTGTTTTTACCTTGGTATTGAAATGTTTTACTTAGGTCTAACTCTCTCTCTGCATTACTGCATTTCGGTTTGTATAAAACATCCATTTTAGTAAAAAATGAAAATTCTTAATTACATATTTAATTACATTAAGATAGATAAATTATAGTAAAGTATTAGAAAATGGAAGTGTTTAAGTTAATTCGACCTGTAGATAAAGGTTCTTTAAAGATTATTATATGCTAAATTTATAGACAAATTTGCAACAATTTCCCAATAATTGTAATCTTTTATGTGGTGAAACCAAAATAATCATTTCCAAAAATAATGAGACAACAGATAATATTAACTCCAACTTTATTGACAAATTTCTTTGCAAATATTTCATAGAGTTGAAGCACTTTCACAAAATCACTTTCCTGCATTTTTAAAATAAAGCCATTGAGGTGCATATAAACACAAATTTGAAACCTATAAGACGGGCGAGAGGTTTGTTAAGAGTCTGAGGAGGAATCTTTGACGTCTGTGCTCTCGGTGGCCTCGCTAACCTCACTCATCTCTTTACTCTCTCCACCGCTGTCTCCATCTCCCTCCTTCTCACCATCCTGTACAGACAGCTTCTCCACCAGACCAGACACAGATGTGCCATGAGACGAAGGAGCTTCTGAACCCCACAGACGTACACCCGGCTTCTGCAACTGGACATCACAGTTGTTTATTTTTACAGTTGACCATTTTACATGATATTTCACAACAAGACTCTTAAACCATTGAGATTTGAATATAGTGAAATAAAACAAAACGTCATAAGAGGATTTACATAATTGTGATGTCACACCTCATCTGCCATCTGTGTGAGATTTCTCTTCATAGCATAAGCGTCTTCTCCATCTGCGTAGTATTTGGGTTCAACTTCACTGATCCTACAAAACAGTTTTGGCAGAAAGAATTTGGTAGGAGACAAAAATCCTATACACATAATTTGTCTTACAATTAAATCGCTTATACTGTATAATAAATGGTGTGACAGCAAAGCTTAAACTAAGAAGTCTTCTCAAGAAACTTTAATAACAGGTTAATTTACTGTATAGTGTAAAAAAACAATACTCACTGAAATTTAAGCGTGTTGGAGTACAGGTGAAGAGCGGCCCGGTTACTGAAATACAAACAGCAACATGGTGAAGAAGATATTCCAGCAAAACTTTAAGACCACACGTGATAAATGATAAACATCTTACCTTTTCCTTACATGTAAAGAGACATATTTGGCATTGAAGTTCTCAATCATGGCTCTGCTGGCCTGATCCATAAGTTTTTGAGCCAGTCCAAGACGCCTGTGAGAGCGTTTGACTGCCTGCATAAACACAAAACCTCAAAGCATTATTATACAATGTACCATCATAATAAAAGTCTCAAAATTATGTCAGTCCAAATTACCAATTGAAATACTAACCAATGATGTAATGTGTCCATGGGGCACATCGTCTGGATCTTCCTCCCTATAAAATGTACAACACACAATTATTATAAATGTATAATTATGGTTTCAAACAAACCCAGCAAGGTTCACTTACACAAACAATATACTTACATTTTAGCCAAAACATATCCCACTATTTTTCCATTTTCGTCCTCTGCTATGTATGAGAGCTGAAAAACAAACACAAGCATTCATTAACACAACCGTTGTGTTGAGATTATTGTTTGTAACGTTACACGTTGTCAGTCACAGACCTGTGGCCAGGAGAGGCCGTGGTAGAAGTAGTATTTCATCTGATAGTTCTCTGGAAGACACAGCAGGTTGCAGTGCTGCATGTTCATCAGATCTTCCGGCTGATATAATAATACAAATTAAAACATTGTAGTCAGTTTCACATGTGAGAGCTAATCACAACAAAGCTTAAATATCATACAGAAGAGCAAGATTTAATATCACTCAATTCTGTGTCTAGTGTGTCTGTCTAACGTTACATCGAATTAGAGACTTTATATTGAACTGTTAGATCACATTACGGCTGCCACGGATGCGTGTTTAAGCGCTTTAAATGTGCCTATGATGCTTATACAACTGTCAGTCACACGCTTAATAACTTACTAGTATCAGATGCTGGACTTTTGCGTGATAGCTATCGTCAATGTAATGTCAGCTGCACGCGCTATACTCACCCGAGCGTTGCGTATATTCATCGTGTTTGTTGGACTAGTTGATAAATATATAAAATAGACTAATATTAGATGTCAAATCGACACAAAACGCCTCAGGAAGAAGAATATAAGAGGGTAAACGAAAATAGCTACAGCTCTACGACCATGTTGCCCAGGACCGGAAGACGGATGTTGAGAGAGCGTTTCCGGTACAAAATAAAAAAGTCCCTACAAATAGTGGGAAAATAATTTAAAATAATAGAAAAAGTGTCACTTGGATGTGTGTTAAATTATCCAATTTGTCTGGAAATTATTGTTCTCATGTTTTATAGCTGTACAAAGTGAAAATGACACAAAATTGGGTTCTTAAAGTGTTTTTTTCTGCAACAAATTGACAATAAAATAAGGTGAACATATAGAATACTATTTGATTTACATTTAATAGATTTTTTTAATTTTGTTACCAAAATTTCAGACATATGAACTCAGTATATATAACTTATATACTCCAGAAGGCATATGCTACATTCATTTATTATACATTAGCAAAAACGTGTTATTTGATTTTCTAATGCTTAATTGTTTAGGGTTTATAGGACACAAGCTATACCTTATTTGCTGGAATTGGCCTACTGTCAAAACACTGTATTAAAAGATGTTGTCCCACCCATACCATATCAGCGAGCTTCAGCTTCTCAGGCTGTTGTGGTTGGTTGGTGGCCCTCTCAGTGAACGTGTGTATTCATAAACTTTTAGCAATAAACAGTAACAATGGCGTCAACTTCACTTTATCAGTTAAAAACATGCTGAATCATCAGAGTGTTATGGAGGTCTGCTAGTGCATGTGCAATCATCAATCTTTGTTAGAGATTGCATTTGCCCCCTACTATGGGGAGGGAAATGACACCGGACCGAATGGCGTCAGACTGGTTATATTAATTAACCCTAATAACAGAAACGTTAGTTTTGATTTTATATTGGATCCGAGTTGGATAATAAAACAAGCAGATTGACCAGGCGACATTTGCAAGCAAGACTTAAACGGACGTTTCATAGAAGTGTTTTAGAGGTATGCGCACACACACAAACAATATAAGTGTATTACACTAAACAGCTTTCACAGCCGATGTTAAAGTCACGGAAGCTGTGATTTGAGCATTGGTTATCTTGAAATGTGTGTATCCGAATTCTTACTACCAGCCGTGGACTGTGATGAAAGTGAAAGTAGTTCAGAGCATAGCTCAGTTAAATGTTTACAATCTCTGAGAACCAAACACTACTCCAGCGGCTCTTCCTCTTCTCTGAGGAATGCCTCGCCCAGGTTTTGCCGTATTCCTTTGGGCGGAGATTTTTAAAAGCACTCGGAATAGTGACATCATGTACCCGGGAAGAAGAGGGCTGTAGTCCGATCCAGCAGTTCTCTGTAATCCTTGAAATGTGAATTCTGTAACAGACAATATCTCGCTTGACACTGAACTTTGAGCTTTATGATCTCTAACAGCAACATTACACACTATCTAAAGGTTGAAAATGCGATCGCGGGGAACGTGGCCTTTTAAAATGGAGTTAGTAGTCGAGATGGTGGTCTAGTGGGTTAAACCACTGAACTAGTAAATCAAAAGGTTGCTGGTTCGATCCCAGCATCCACCACCAGTGTGTCCTTGAGCAAGACACTTTACTCCATGTTGTTCCAGGGGGATTGTCCCTGTAATAAGTGCACTGTAAGTCGCTTTGGATAAAAGCATCTGCCAAATGACAATGTAAATGTAAAATGAAAAACAAGACATTTGAGGCATCACAGCTGTTTTATTGTAAAATTACATTCACAATAAAATAGAAAACACTGGGCATAACTTTGTTTAGAAAAGTTACATAGCTCATAGATGTTCAAGCATACAAATAAGCAGTTACCCTATAAATCTGCTGATAAATATATATGTCTTGGGCTTCCTTCAGGTCTTTCAGAAACTCAGCTATACACATGTACCAAAAAATAAAAAATGCAATGTCTAACTAGTGTTGAAACCAGACACAGTGCAGAAAGAACTCATTTCTCAGTAGGGCATGAATAATTTTAAGAGATCAAACGTCATTAACATGTTTGTGATTCACATGTGATCTATAACATCAGATCATATAAGACTTAATATAACGGTCATGTTAAGACATGGTAAGATTTTCTGGATACAGCACTTCATACATGTTACCCTGTAACAAAGATCCCCATTCTCATCCTTTCTCACCCAGCATGTTGAAAATGATATTGTTGGTGTGTGGTAATGATATATTCAATACAAATTTGCAGTCAGTAGAAAAGGTTGCATGAACAACCCCTCTTAACACTTTAAAATGCAAAAAAAAAAAATCACAAAGAGCAGAATTTAAGACTTGCTAGTGGAAAGTTGAATGTAGGACACAATTATTTTGTTTAAAGAATAAATTGTAAACAAAAGGAATGAGACTGCAGTATTAAATCTGCATCGATATAAGAATGTTGCTCGACCAAAACTTTTAACTGTTCTTCATTGTAATGAAATATACACAGAAACCAGACGCATATACTGTGTGGAATTATATCATAAGTTGGTTATGATACACAAGTTATATAAAAGCTGATGTTTAACTAGTAATGATTAACCAGTATTTTCTAAACTTCCCTGGCCCATTTTAAATTCAGTGAACATCTTTACATTTATTTTAAAGTGCCTTTTTATTTCTCCTTACTTGAGGCACTCAACCAGTTTGTTTTTCTTTTTCATTTTGGTTTTCTTTACTTTCACAGTTTATGTGGGTTCACCCATTTGTATGTTCCCTCGTAGCGGAAGCCCACCTTCTTCACCAGCTCATCTGCCTCTGGAGGACCACGGCTATAAAAACAAATTCACAACGCATTTAAAATGTGCTACACATCACTTCAAACTTATTTCCTACAAATATTTCTATTACCTTCCATATATATATGGGATAGGTGGCGTCTTCTCCTTCTCTATCTGATGAAGAAGTGGAGTGAAGATTCTCCATGCTTCCCTCAACTCATCGCTAGAAAATAATCAAGTTAATTATCAGAATACATGCATAACATGACACCTGTGTCAAGGCAGTAGACTGACTGACCTCCGTACAAAATGCATCTGACTTCCGCAGAACACATCCAAAATCAGGCGCTCGTAAGCATCAGGCAGCTTAACGTCCTGAGAAACAGACCAAAAATACATGTGGCAAAAGTTGATACATTACAGAAGTAGACAGTCATATTTATGTTATTATGTCTTGTGTTTCACCGCCATATTCAGACACATATAAATAAAAAATGTATTAGAACATCATAAACTCTTAGAGGATCGTGGTACCTTGTATCTGCTGTGGTAGGTCAGGTCCAGCTCTGTCTCTTCAGGGCTGAAATAAACTCCAGGTTTTTTGCTCATCATCTTGGCGTATATGGCCTCATTGGGCTGAACGCGTACCACCAACTCATTCCTCCTGCACTGTCCTGTAAAAATGTCTCCAGGAACATCGGTGAACTGCAACCGCACCTCTGCTTTTCTCTCATTAAGAGCCTTCCCACAGCGGAGGATGAAGGGAACACCTTAAAGACAGATAGAGAGAGAGTCAAATTGGCTTTGTTTTAAATAAAAAGACATCCTCAAACCAGTCGAGTTCGACAACAAACTGTTATTGTTAAAATTCAAATCTCTGTGTTTAAATATCTACACAGCAGTCTTGCTCCAGTAAACATTTAAACGGTAATTCTGAAGGGTGCAAATCTTTTTACCAGCTCTTAGTGTAGTTTAGCCAAAACACTTTTGTTGATGTCAGATTTAACGGAGCAATTTTCCATACAATAAGACAATTATAACATCATTTTACCCAAGTATAATGTACAGTCCATTTTTATGTATAAATGTAGATGCATAGCAAATGCAGAATTGAATCCAAACGCTTACCATCCCACCGTTCATTCTTCACATAAAGCACCGCAGTCGCAAACGTGGCCTGGGTGGAGCCTTTAGGAACAGTTGGGTCATCTAAATAACCCAGTTTAGCATCTCCCTCTCCTTCAGGATCTCCAATGTATTGACCCAGCACCACATCTGACAGAGAAACTGGATCGATGCACTTCAGGACTTTAACCTGTGGGGGGAGAAAAAGATCATTACAAAACAGACATATAATGTCACATCAGGAGTCATCCGTTATTATTCCCATTCATCTCTGCTGTTTTAGGCCAAGTTGAGCTGAGAAGTAAAATAAATGTGACTGATCACTCTATATTACTAAACACGTATATACAGTATCTATATATTATAGAACATCTTACAGCAGACACTTGGAAACTGTATAGTATCTACCCACCCACAATAATCAAAACTGAATTATGGTATTAACACAACATTTTCCACTAATTACAAAATAATCCTGAAGCCAAACCCTTCTTTTATTCGTATGTCCTCATTCTTTTGTTTTGGATACTTAACTTCCCTCTTGACCTCAATAGATTTCTTTAATGTTAATGAATAACTGGATGAAGATTGCAGTGATACAGAGATACTGTATATTTGCTATGCATGAGCCTCTAAATTTAGTATCATGTAGATAAGAGCCAGACGAGTGCTGCAAGGGATGACAGATCACAGTTCATTGGCCGACTGGCCCATTACCTTCTCATCCCGCACATCATCAGAGCTTGTGGAGGCCGGCTTCTCCATGGCAACCAGAGAGAGCATCTGCAGCAGGTGGTTCTGCATCACATCACTGGAGACAGAAGAGAGATCCTTTCATTTACAAATCACACTAGAATATTAAAATCAGATTTGCATGGAAAACCATCTAGGCATTTTGGCTAAGGATGCAAGATAAATTGAAATATCTTAAATTTGCAATTACTATATGATTTAATACATTAAAACATTTTAGACAGAGAGAGTGATGTAAAACATGTATGTTTGTTATATTTTATTCAGTTACTAAATACATCTCAATATATTTTAATTTGATTTTAAAATCATTTTCGTAATGCATGTTGCATTTTTAGTTTTTAAGTTGTGTTTCACTTTTATTTTTACCGTTTCTTTATAAAGTTTAACATGCTGAATTTAAAAATCACGTACATTTTTTTTCTGTATTATTACTCGAAATTACAAGGTACTGGCATAACTCTGAGCTCAAAACAACAGTTTAACATTACAGTTCCCAAAAAAAGAGCCGTCCAAAACTTCAGGAGTGTACATTTGATCGTTTTTGTCTATAATGACTAATACTGTCCTCACGAAGTTCCAGATGAAGTCACCCATCATCGCTTCATCACACTTTCCCTGTGCTACATACATTTTCTAGAATTTTTGGACAGTGACAACTGGAAAATAATTTTTTAATATATGAAAATATTTACAGTTTTTATTTATTTTCAATATACCAATATATTTCAACTAATGATATAAGCTCAAATTTAACTTCAGCTAAATAAACACAAATACATTGATGCTACATAAAAAAATTACCACAATAATTAGCCCCACATAATTAACTATTAAAAGATTGGGCGAAAAAAATTGATACACTGTGTTATTTAGCAAATTATTACATATCACACTTTTCTTAAATGTTCATCCCTAGTTTTAGTGTTGAAGACATGGAATGTGTTCATGGAAGATCAAATTTATAATCATTATAATATTTGTTTTGGCCATCACAAATAGCATTAACAATTTAAGTAAACTTTGTATTGATTTATTCCAGCATGACTTGAGAAAGATGCAAACAAGTTGCACTTAAAAACAATCAAAGCAAGAAATCTTAAGTTCTTATGTACAAAGGATTAACTGAACTAACCGAATAATTCCAAAATCATCAAAATATCCTCCGCGACCCTGGGTTCCAAATGGCTCTTTGAAGGTCAGAACCACGCAGGCCACACTGTCCCTGTTCCAAATGGGACCAAATAGACGGTTTCCAAACCTTTGGGGTTTTGAGAAAATAAAGAAAGCAAATCAGGTCAATTATCGACACACATCCAGAGCTTCCTTATGTAACTGAAACCTAATTATACAGAAATACCAACTGTGTCTGACAGCCATTGAAAAGCAGGAGGCAGAGAGACTAAATGAGGCAGAACAGTGTGAGAGATGAAGAGAAGCATACCGAAGAACCATTAGGTTCTGGACCATCTCTTTGCCTAGGTAGTGATCTATACGGTAAATCTGATCCTCAGTGAAAAGAGTGGAAAGATGTTTGGTTAACTCCTCTGAGCTCTGCAGGTCACGGCCAAATGGCTTCTCCACGATTATCCGGTTCCAGCCCCTGTCAACCAACAAACAAGAAACATGATGCTAAATGTACAGATTTCTTTTAGTATTTGCTAAAGCATTGTCAGAAATGACATTATGGCTGTTATAAAAGTTTTTTGAGGGGTTGCTAGGGTGTTATTTAAGTTTTCTGAGGGGTTGCTAGGGTGATGTTATGGCTCATGTAAAAAGAGCTTGCATCAAATAATGAAAAGCATGAAACAAACGCTTTTTGTTGCTTCTCACTTAGTGCTCATGCAATTATGTCTGATGTTCTCTGTCACATCATGGTACACGTTGGGCGGCAAGGCCAGGTAGAAGAGGCGGTTAGCTTCGGCTCCTCCCGTTAAGGACAGTAGGTGTGTGTGCAGGTTGGCAAAAGAAGATCCATCCACATATTTACCGCTGATGTACGAGTTCCGGCTGAAGAATGTTGAGAGGCGTTCAGCCTCGGAGTCAACAGCCTGAAAATAAGAAAAGGAAAGATTCAAAACAAACAGACATGCGGAGTACACAGACATAAACACACGGAGAAAGTTGTGACCTTCATGTAGGGCATGCAGGCTGCACGAATGGAGTCCACGGTCAGGTCAGAACGGGCAAAGCCAACAAAATAGGTCTGTTCAGGGAGCAAACCATCTCTGAACAACCACCTAAAAGAGAGAGAGAAATATATAATACCAGAAGAGAAAGTGTAATTCAGGGTCAGGTTAGACATAAAAAGGACTTACCATAATGTTGGGTAAATTTTCTTTTTGGCCAGATCCCCCTACGACAAGAGAATATTTATGATATTTTGTTTAAATGTTTATAAAAAATCATTAAAACGCACACTTTTTTTTTCACTTTTCATTCATTTTTGGGGAAGGGGTTTGAAAAGTTGGTTGAAAAATGACTGTTGGATAAGTTATCAAAAACACTTTGTTAAATGATTAAACATAACTGTTCTCTTAGCCAAGCCAAAAACCACTGTTGCTTAATAGCCAAAAGTCTCTCCAAACGTGCCAACCCACAAAATGAGAACACTGCTTTTATAAGGCTTTAATGTACATTAATCACATGTAAAGCAAACGGTTAAACATCAGGGAGGTACAAATGTGCAAGGGGGTCTCATGTTTTTTAGGCCCTGAAATATAGCATGGGCTGTTTCAAAATGGCAGGTGGCATCAAAGTTCAGCCGGTTTCTCAGTTTAACATGTAGAAATATTTGTAGATAAATAAAGGAGACACTTCAAACTATTAATGTAAAGCAGTAGTTTAATCTTATATTAAACAACTTAAATAAAATCCATCCCAACCACATGATACAGCCGTCTGACTGATCACTGACCCGAGTACATCTGCTCCATGTCTATTTGAACGCATAAGAAATGGACTGCGAGACCATTCTCTTTGTCTCTACAGTGCTATGCCAAACTGTGAGGCTTCCCTATCAGCAGATATGCTGTGTAGCTGTATATAATCCATTAGCCCCTGTGCACTATGCCACGTAATCTATTTAAACACTGTTGTTGCTTTGGAGGAAGTTCTTAGTAAGTATGACTTTACAAAAAGTCCACCTCCATTCCTCAGTGTTCAGTCTTCAGCATTGGCAATCCATCATAATCACAGTAAAACAAACAAAACACTACGATCCAGATAAACCAGCGTTTCTGGAGGAAAGAAATACACTTTTGCTATACTGGTTGTATATTCGTCAACGTTTTTCAAAGCCTACACAGCATGTTCATTTTAGGGCAGATTTATTTTTATCATGTCGATGTCATATGAACTCTGTGTGGTTTTTCAATGACCCTTTACATTAATGTGGTCTTTGCCATATTTAAATATTGTGTCAATCCATTGGCTAACAATGAACAATAATACATTTTTCAAGACAAAACGGTATCTGGTAACATACAAAATAGAGTAGACTAAATACTAAGTTTTGGTGTTTTTCTCACAAGGCACAAAAACTACTATTATGATGTATTTATTTATTGATTTTAGTGTTTATTTCCACATCTTTTGACACCACAGAAGGAAAACACCAAAATGTCGTTTTCAGTTATACTTTACCGAAACTCACCAGTGAACCAACTCAGTGTTCCCCATTATTTCGAGAAAACTACTTCTGCATTTTTCACATAATTCTAACAGACAGAAGTAAAAAGGATATACCAAAAAAAAAAAAATCACCATTTAATCATCAAAGTCTTTTTAAACCTGTAGGACTTTCTTTGTAGAACACAAAAGAAGATGTTTTGAAGAATGTTGCAAAAAACATTGGACGCCCATTGAATGAACACAAAACATTTCTCAAAATATAAAAGATTTTAAACAACATAAGGATGAATAAATGAAAAAAGATATATTTTCGGGTGAACTATCCTGGCTTTAATGGTCAGACAAGATGTGATGTTGCAATCTGCTGCATTTTGGCATGGTGGCTATATGGAGTCATTGTGTAATATCAGGCCATAGGCTTGTTTCAACACTGTTGACCAGCGCCCCAGACCAGATCAGGCCTTTTTTACCAGCCTTGCCATCTTGCCAATACTCACACACACACGCATAGACACACCAACCCTTTCAACATCCCTCCACCTCAACCTACTGAATGAAAAGTGCTGATGGTGAGTGATATGGCATAATCCAGCTCACTACTGCCTCTCCTACTTAACAAAGCATTATACACAGAGCTCTTGTGTTGAATCAGACTAATAAAAAGGGTGTGATGAAAGAAAAGGCGGAACAGGGAAAAGCAAGCCAAAAGAAGGAAGACGGTTTATATTTCATCACTAGAGAAAAACTCAATATGGAGAAGTGTGACCTATATTAACTTAACCAACATTCATTAGTGATGCTTAGAAAAAGCTGTTGTACAGCTGCTGCTGATGTATTACTGTTGTGTGAGCTTATTATGATAATGATAATAATAATAATACTATATAATAAAGAATACTTTTCGGGAATGGAGTGCTATGACTTTTATAAGCGATCAGGTGGGGGGGGTGCGATGGGTGCGAATAAAAACCCGAAAAATCCCATAGACTAAAAACTGCGCCCACCTTTGATGGGTCGTAGCTCCGAGCAAGGGTTTCCTAGAAACGTGGAGGTTACCACATTTGAAGAGGCTATCAGGCTCTGTAAGAACATACCTCACAATGGGGTGTAAGTTGTACCCCTGTGGTGTAAGAGCCACCCAAAATTTCCCATCGACAGGAAGAATGCTCATATAAGGCGTAAAACTGTCCCGTGTAGAACATCTTCGCACTGCAACAACCAATAAGTGTCACATGATCGTCATAAAGCTATTAAGCCACGCCCATAGCAACCATTTACAGCAACCTAGAAACCGTTCCCATAGACTCCCTTTATAAAAAGTCCAGATGGATATATTTGCAACACAGTGTCGTAGAGACATGTGGGTGGGTTTATTTGACTCAGGCAACCAATCAGTATCCCGGGAACTTCATTAAGCTTCGAAGCCAGGCCCATAGCAACAAAACATGTCAGCCTAGCAACCATTTAGAAAAACCTATATCTCCACATCAGAACATTGTAGAGACACGGGGGTTGGTTTGTTACAATCATAGCTTAGAGTATCATCAACTGGCAAATGCCAAGCCACGCCCATAACAATCAAACATGTTAGCCTAGCAACCATTTAGCAAAAAACCTATATCTCTGCATCAAAACACCATAGAGACACAAGGGTTTGTTACATTCATTTGAGGCTTAATGTGTTATCACACTAGTACCCAGTTCTGCAGTTTTCCACGAAAGCATCACTCACAGTTTCTTCAGAAAATGTACCGATCTAGTTGTAATATTGTTCCTTATTCATATGCCAAATCAAAATGAAGGCAGACCAAAGCAGCCAGTCAAAGTTCAGTTGTTGTCACATGTAGCCTTTCAAGGCCGCTCAAGGACAATAAACTAAACTATTCCTACTCAACAAACCTTTATGTCTGGATGACAAATTGAAGATTTTATTACGGTGGGGTTTTCACTGATTGCATAATTTCAGCTGTACTTCCTCCTACAAACCATTTCAAGGCCATTTTACCCACATCTGAGATTCGTACTTTTATTGCACTAGAAGAAAAAGCTGTACATTTATATAATAATGTAACTTAAACCAATACCAGTGGGACCTTCAGCCTATCAACAAGGAACTATAGAAACTTAATAGTTTTAAAGCATAATGTTTGGTCCATCCAAGTGAAATTAGAACACAAACTCACCGAAGCGCCCATGATGATGAAGATGTGCACGTCCGACTGATGAAACTCCACGTCATCGTGCAGTTCTCTCCTCAGTTGCCCAAACACTTCTGAGCGGGAGAGAGGAAGATCGTTCATTTTGTCTGCGAAGATCAGGAAAAGACAGACAGACAGATTAAATAACCATTATGAAAGAAGTTAAATGCAACAAAACAAGCTCTGGAAACTTGAGCACATACACTGACATGCTACACTTGTTCTGCTTCAAGAATTCTCAGTAAGGTTGATCCATTCACAGTAGAGGGGGACAAAACTATACGCGTAAATCTTAAAGGGATAGTTCACATATTTTTTTTTTAATGTTATTCAATGATGTCCCAGAAATCTTAGTAGCTAACATGTTTCCAAAACTTTTTCTTTGTGTTCAACCAACAAATACATTTATACAGGTTTTGAACAATTTGAGGATTAGTAATTCATGACAGAATTTTTATTCTGAGTGAACTATCCCTTTAAGCTGACAATATATTTAACAACAACAAACAACACAGAATGGCAAAGCAAACACAGAAAACATTGGTGTACATTAAATGTGACCAAAAGACAAAATCATTCCTGCTTTAGGGTAGCTGACATGACAGTTCAAATAGTCATTACAGTTTTTATCATCATCGATATGATTAATATGCACTTGTTGCACCACATGACAAATATATAAACTGCAAAAAAGTGATTACTTTAAATAAAAATAAATGGTGGCCACATTATTTGTCAACTACCATTTAACATTTGCACTTATAACATTTCTAATTTATGCTGACTCATGCTTATATTCCAGTTAAAAAGCACACATTACTGACAAAAGGGGTGTTCAACTTTATGTACCGGTCAGCGCATGACATCAAATGATCGCGAGAGCAGCCCGCTCCGTATGCTCCCGAATTGCTCTCGCGGTACTTGGATGTCACAAGCCGATCGGTGTGCGCAGCAAGAACTCGCACACATCTAATGTCTGCTCTGGAATTTCTTCTTAACTACACAAAGACATTCATCAGAGACATCGACAAAGGCACGACTTTATCTGCTACTACATCACGACTATGTTTACGTACCAATCTTATCAGGGACTGTAACGTTAGTGTGTGCTCTCTCTGTGGCATACAGGAAAAACCATACACAAAAATGTCACAATTCACATGTTAACGGTACTCTATAAACGACACACAATCCCATCATACTATAATGTTATTAGCACAAATCCCCAGTCCAATCCCCTACCTACAGTATCTGCCAGGACTTAGGAATCAGATGACCAGTTAGTTGTGGTTAGAAAGCAAACCGCACTATAAAACACACTAACGACACTGGACAACGTGCTACTTACAGTAAGTGCAACGTACAAAACAGAACAAAAGCTGCAGGATTCAAATCCTAGAGGAGTAAAATTCACAGACTCGTCGGTATGACCGTAGAGATGTTAATTATTCAGGCTAGAGACATATCTTACACAGTTTCCTTCTTCCCTGTTAAACCGACGCTGCGCGACTCTGTGATTTTATTGGTGTAGCCAGAAACTCACCAGCGCTCGCTCGACTTCCCATCGCTGCAGCGTATTGACGTCAACCACACCATCACGCACGCAAAAACAGAGAAGTGGGAGGGGACATAACGCTGAAGGGAGGGGCTTAGGTGACGTCTTTGGCGGCAGCCCACGCACGCTGCTGATTGACAGTTGAAAGCTGCAATGGCAAGCAAACGCACCGCTCTTCCACGAGCACATCATGTGGATAAGTAGACAAAAGCTGGCAAAGAACTCAACGAAAAGTCAGCATGACGTTGCATGTAATTTTGTAAGTTAAAAAATTCACCGAACAATTAATGCTTTGTTTTAGTTTTTTAAAACATCTTTCCAAACTTCAGGGGAGATGCCAAATACCAAAAGCTTCAAGTCTCCCTTGCAGTAAAGTGACCAATATTTATGGACAAAACACTTCACTTTTAAGATATTTAATGGACACTTTTTTCTGATAGAAACTCAAACATAGCATATGTTCGAATACAAAAAATGAAATCCGTGAAAACAAGTTATGTAAACGTTCATAAGCTTTGCAAATACTGGTTAGTTGGATTGGTAAGGTGATTTAAACATTTAATCTTTTTTTACAAGTTTATTGTAAATTCCTAAGAACAAAGTATGTATCAGAAGGTACATTATGAGTTAACGTATCTGCAGCCATAAAACTTAATACGAAATATACAAATATTTTCTAGTTTTTACGGCACCTCTGCAATACCGTCACTGCCCACACGGCACCCAATTTGGGCAGGGCATCACGGTTTTATTCTTTTGCAATAACGCCACTTTGCGTCCAATCGAAGAAACCGTCCTTTTAAATCTAGTGTTCGGTCCTTCTTAGACATTTTCCAATAGCTGTCTGACAATTCGTGACACATTGTTTACACAAATCTTTAGATGTATTTATTGTAATATATAAATAGGCTTAAGGAGTCAAGGCGTTTAATAATGTTTGAAACGGTGTGTGTACTCTTTAAATGTTCAGTGTAAAGAACAAAATTAAGGTTTATTAAAAGTATGCATAACAAACAATGATAATACTGCATTAATTCAAGTCTGGTTTTATTGACTTGTATTATTAAAAGAAATAGGACATCCTGATGAAACACACAAATGCAGATGAGGCAATGTTTGTGCAACAAATTCTCCATTGGGCAGCAATTCAGCAAACTTATTATGTGCCATTATTTCAAACAAAAGTGATGTATCTGATGTAACTCTTCCCTTGAGTGAAATTAACCTTCAGGTCAGCTGAAGGCCCAGTGCTGAGAAATGTTGGAAGGGTCACAGATTCTCATGATGACATTGTCATTCTGCACCATTGAACATTTATTAAACAAAGTGTTGTGAAGAAGATAAATCTGTAAACAATGACAAACATACAAGAGAGATAATATGCAGATTAAATGACAAACTTAAGTAAAAATAAACAATTTCTACAAAGCTTTAAGTGCCATAAAAATGTGAATCTTCAAGATTCAAGAGGATGCTGGGATCTGTAAAGTACCTGTGGCGAGAATGAAGTGTTAATGGCTCTTTCAGATGATCTGGGAAGTGAGTTTGGAAAACTAAAAGATGCTTTACGATGTCATAGAAGAAGCTTTTTTGTCTAAATGGTTCCATAAAGAACCCTTAACATCCGAAGAACCGTTCTGTTTCACAAAAGGTTCTTTGTGGGAAAACAAAGGTTCTAAAGAGTTTATAAAGACAAGAAAGAGATGGTTCTTTGTGGAACCAAAAATGGTTCTTCTATGCCATTGCTATGAAGATACTTTTCAGCTACGTTTTAAAGAGTGAATTGCCATGTTGTGCCCATCAATACCTGTACATGCCTAAATTGCCTTCTAAATAGTTAGATAGTTCAAATACTGGCATCCTTTCCTCACCGTCATGTTTTTCAAAACCTGTATGTGACTCTTTCTTCTGTGTATAATATATATTTTTAGAAAGGTTTTGCGTCCATACAACGGAAGTCAATGGGGGTCAGTGTTTGTTCGGTTACTTAAAAATATTTCTTATTTGTGTTCTTCAGAAGAAATAAAGATAAACACATTTTTCATGACATGGGGGTCAGTAAACAGAGTAATCTTTTTTTTATTATTTGTTTACAGATTCAGGGAATCTCTCTGTAATACAGTGCACAATCTGTGCAAGTTAATATATGGGGCGATTTAAAAGTTATATAATAGTGAAACTTAAAAAAAAACCTCACTCTGATTCACTCAGATTGAGTTCTCGCATCATCCACCAGTATAATTTCTTCCAGAAATACAGCAAGGGTTGTATGCAAGATAATAAGACAATAATCACACTCATGGTGGATAAACGTGGACATCGGCTGAACTTTTGCTCAATGCATCTTGGAAGAGTAATGTGAATTAGGTCTGAATAATATGCATTTGGAAATGATCCCCCGATCTATGTGCCACTCTCTCAGGGGGACGTGTGTTAGCCCCAAGACTAGGGTGGAGGGAAATGCGATCACTGGCATACTGGTTAAAGCCGTTCTTCACCGAACCTTCCTGCTTCTCCCTCAGCTCAGCAGGAGCCATCATGCCAGGAATGAAGGGGTTCCCATCAGCTCCAGGTCCTTTAGGATCTTCTTGAGGTCTGTGTATGTACGGCTTGAGTTCCTCCATGCTCTAGAACCCAGAGGAACAGCTGGCATTTTAAGACAACGGCAAAACCTCTTCCTCCAAGAGTGGTGCAATGATATTCATCTGAACGCTACTGGTTTTATGAACCACACTGTTTCTGTATTGTGGCTTTAGGGAAAGACCATTCAACAAACTGGTGGACCTCCACACCCGCTGTAATATCCACAGAACTTAAATGAAAAGGCTCAGTCCAAACACACTCAGTTTTATGGGTAGAGCACATTGAAGACTATTTATGTGCATCCTAAAGAAAATAAAATAGTCATAACAAACATAATGAAATTGATATTTAAATATTATTTACGAATTTGATGTGAAATATATATACTTAAAACAAGTCACCTTCAATAATATATTGCTTTATAAAATATAGATAGTTTCAATTTCAAAGCAGCTTCACAGTTATAAATGGGTAAATAACAAGAAATTTTCCACGTTAGTAAACATTTTAAGCATTTCCAATGCCCGCAGAATCGCGAGAATGATGTGCTCTCATTTTAAAGTTAAGTCTCAATCTTGAGCATTTTTATGAAGTCAGATATGAACATTGTTTATGTTGAATGTTAACTGATCAGCAATTGTTATACAAAGTCATATAAACATGCACCACTATGTAAATGACTAGAAAGAAGTTAAAACTGATAAAAAATAAATAAAATGACATAGCCTACTTTCTTGTATAAGGTACATGTTAAATTGCGAAATAAAAAAACAAATCTGAAAGTCATGTTGTCGGCTGCCTATTTATTCCGCACCCTAAATAGATGGAAAACAATTTAGTAGCCTTTTGAACCAAAATATCCAGAACCAAAACATACAAACTCAACAATCGTAAAAACGGCATGTCTTTGTTTTACTTCTTCAACTTAGCCTACTTCACGTCTTTCCTTACCCGCACTGAGGGAAATCCATTTTCTACGTTACATCAGGGAAGATGTTTTGAATGAAACTTCGTATTGAATTTCAATCTAACGATATGATTGAATAATTGAACCCTGGGTTCATTTCTACCCTACGTTTAATTTAGACGTTAACATGTTCGCATTTTGGTGTTCCGGCCCGAATAACACGAATGAGGGGGCCGTGCGAGTTTCCATGGTAACACTTTAAACATTAGCTTCTTTAGCGACCTTTCCGGATCTAGCTAAAATGTGAGAGTCTTATGCTCGGCTTTTCTCGGTACCTGTTCGGTTATTTCTGCTATCGTTCGGCTGTCTTTAAATTCTTGATCAGCTGGAGTTATAAATTAGGATATGGCTTTCTTTGGATTAACATATCTGGGCTATCAACGGCCTGTCGCCGACAAGGTGTGTCATCAGCCCAAATCAAACTACATGCTCAAGGTATGCGCGTGGGTGCGACTTTATTGGAGACGTTCTTCAAAACACTATCGTTATAGCAGTCTGTAGCAGTCCAGTTTCATCTGAAGTGTTTTGTATTTCCTTCAGATGTTTCAGTATTGCAGCGTGAAGAGAACGGACTTCCACCCATCAATACGAAAAGAGAATTCACGTGCGCTGATCCCCTCGGTCATATGCAAATCATCAGAGAGGTTCACAAGTGTAAGTTCAGACTTTAAACACCTTTTATACTCGTCAAAGATACATTATTGTGGCTACAACAATATATATCTTTCAATAGCCTTGCATGATTTAGCTCGTATCATGTATATCAGGGGTTTTTAAACTGTGGGTCGGGACCCAGTTGTGGGTCACATGTGGTCGTGGAAAGTCACTTGGATTTTGAATGACTCACAAAAAAACTGTTTAGTCCAGTTACTGACTTGCAATAACCATAGCTTTGATAATTTACCATTATAGTTTGGTATTGCAGCTTAAATTACATTTATTCTATTTAGGGAAATAAAAACTTTTCTACTTATAGAGGATGAACGTGCATTTTCTCCCCATATTTCCATTTAGAAATATTTTGGTGGGTCTCAAGATAGATTATACCTGTCTAGGTGGTTCCTGGAATAAAAAGTTTGGGAATCGCTGATGTACAGTTTACCACCAGATTATAAATCTCAAGATACAGTATGCTTGTCAACTACACTGATTTGATCAGGGTGTTTTTAAATTAGGCTACTTGGACTTTGACTAATAATAAGTTGAAATGTGTTGTACAGTGAATTTGGTTAAATTGAATTTTCAGTTGAAGTAGAAAGGTCTCTCGTATGAGGGACTTTTCACATTATTTTCTAAGGATTCATACTGGCCTGCATGCAATTGTAAGCAATCCCTCATTGACGAAGTGTTGTTTAACTATCAGCCCCCAAAGAAGTGTATCGTGTACCTTTGACGGACAATCAACGGTACGGTTGGTGGGTTCCCACTGGTGGCCCCAAAAATCAGGAACCCTGGACTCGAATCCGACGTTTCCCACGCAGAAACAGTGAAATGACAAAGTATGTTGAATCTTTTCTCTTTTAACATTTTGATAACATATGGACAGTAATTCTTTCATACATCTCTCCCCGTTGCTTTTCTTAGGTTTGTAAATGAGATGGCCATGGCCAATTCAGACTTTAGCCTCTTTTGATCCCTGGTGCAGGTACTATCAACACAATCTCACACACTGCGGTACACATACACATAGCAGACAGGCAAACACAATGACATTATGGTATTACATTCTGTTGAATAAATAGAGTTATTCGCTTATTGCAGTCCATGATGCAACTGAGGCGTATCTCAACTGTTAGCCTTGCGGACAGAACAAGTTTAGGAGAAATAGGAAATGCAAAAATATAAACAGTGAAGTTCAGATGGAGTGCATCTTTTCAACCTACAGACTTAAGTCTTAAAATAGGATATAATATCTGTTCACATTATTCTTGGGACATAATTGGGTCCTTACCATCAAAGATTCTAAAAGAATAGTTTAAACATAAGCATATGTATCCACTACACATATAGTATCACCATATTGCGGGTGAAACCCCCTGTCATTCCAAACATGTATGACACACAAGAAGGTATTTTGAAGAATGTTGGTAAACAAACAACATTGACCCCCCATTAACTTCCATTGTATGTAGAAATATCTTCTTTTGTGTCTTCTTATACCGCTTTTGAATTAAGGTTAATAAATGATTTTAATCAGATACATTTTTATTTAGGGTATACTGCACAGACAAATTAATGAAAAAAAAACACTAAACCTCTCTCTTTCTCTCAACAGGTAGTGGTCTAGCTTTTGTTGAAACTACCTACTTTGTATTGGCGCCTAATTTAATATTGCTCCTGTATGACATATCGCTTATTTCTCCCTAAACTCTTTGTAAATCCCTTTGGATTAAAGTGTCTGCTAAATGACTACATGTAAATGTTGACTGTTCCTTTAATCACTTTACAATGTACAATGGTTTCCTGCAAAAACTGTCAGTAATCGTTTTTGGATATTCTGTCAAAACTTGAAACTTTACCTGATGCTTAAGTAAATATAGTTTTAGTTGCCAGCTGTTTTTTGTGTTCCATTTGTATCAGAATCTGACTGTTAACTAAATTAAAAGAATGATCCAAGATCAGATGTAAAATAACCATAGCAATGGTGTTTGCATTACTAAATGGCTGAACACACGAAATGCGTTTGCAACCTGCAGCATCTGAGCAGAATTTTTTTTTGTGGCTCTGACGTCATCAGTTAACCGTGTTTTTTGGGAAGTTTAACAATCATAGGTAGTTTATATGGTTAGTGTAAGGTTAGGGTTAGGGTAAAGGTTTCGTTAGTCTTGAAACATCAACGATTTAGTGAAAACCAACAAGCCAGTGCAATCTTTTTTTACCCACAACTCACAGGCAGAGAGTAGCTTTAGATTAGAAAAAATCTCATTCCGATCAATTTTCATCAGTTAAATAATTATAAATAAATGAAAATTCTTATACTTGTATAAATACATATAATTACACCTATTTATTATATAAATATAATTATAAATTGTAAATAAGAAGTTGTTTATTAATCCCAAGCAAATTCATCTAATCACCTTAATCAACAAAAGATAGACACTGTCAAATAATTTGTCATTTTTTTTAAAGAAGTAAAGAAAACATTGTATATTGTATCATCACTGGTTAGTCAAACATAATAGCAAAATATAAATAAAATCTTAAAAAAGCGATTTTAACATAACAGCAATAAAAAACAATCACAAAAACAAATAAAACAGACATGATTTATTTTTAGAGGGGAGAAGTTTATAATCATCAAGAGTCTTTTCTCAACTTTCCTTTGCAAAGTTGAAAAGCTAGTCCCTTTTAAGTCTTTCGACTAAAGTAAAAACAACAAAACGAACAAAGTCAACAGAAATAAAGAGCCGATCAGGAGTCGTTCAGACCTGATCCAGACAGAGGCCCCAGTGTGAGACTCAGTAGTACTAATACACATCATCTGCTTGACCACAGCACAACACATACTATGGTTGCTTCCTTCACACTGTTAATTCATGTAAACTTTATTGCACGTACTGGTTAAAACAACAGGGCGCTCTGCCTTTTGTACCAACATGATCAACTGACATGCAATGACCAAACTTCCATCACAGCAAATGTGCAATAAATAATAAACACAGCAGGAATGGAGCTTTGGCTGCCATGCAAGTACACTGAAAAAGCTGACTGAGTTTACAAACACGGCCTGTTTAAAGACCATAAGGGGTTATTACGGTCTTGATATGCTCTATAGCTGAAGAGGCACTGTTATCGTATATATACGCTTGTTCAGTTAAGGCAGTTGCATTGCGATATGGGAAATTTGGTGCTATGTTAACAGTTAGCTTGGTTGTAGTTCAGTAATACAGACTTAAACCTACACCTTGTTGATAGATTTGCAATGCACAAGATAAAACGTGGCTTTTTCCTTAAAGGAACAGTTCACCCAAAATTACAAAATGTCATCATGAACAATTCCAAATAGTCCAAAACTTCTTGTGAACACATAAAAATGAATGTCTTTTGCAAACACAAAGTAAACGCAAGGCTTACCAAGACGTCAGCTTTAATCAAGATTCATTGAAACTGCAT
Organism: Triplophysa dalaica; assembly: GCF_015846415.1. Lineage (NCBI taxonomy): Eukaryota > Metazoa > Chordata > Actinopteri > Cypriniformes > Nemacheilidae > Triplophysa > Triplophysa dalaica. Next base: position 12,624,059 of record NC_079561.1, on the reverse strand, counting down.
GCAAAAAAAACAGACTTTCTTTTTTTATGTCACACAGAGAAAAGTCAAAAAAGCTTTGTAACAGATTAAAGGATGAGGTAACTGATCCAATTTTTATTTTGGGGTGAATTGTCCCTTTAGAGTCTAATGCGCACTAAAAAGAACCATAAAGTCTCTTTCACACCAAAAGATGCCTATAAGAGTACACTTCAACAGACCGTAGCACTTTTTTAAGCTCATCCGCTGCAGTTTTAAATGAACAAGCCTCTTAAATTTTGTTTGGAATTTCATTGGCTGTCGTCAGCTAGAAAAACAAATCACTGTAAAACTCAATGATATTGTTCCTCTACCGTCACTGTTATAGTTTTGATGTGGCCTGAGCTGTTCTCTTAAATTTGGGATGATTTAAAAATATATATCTTTAGTCATCACTCTTGGTGTGAATGGGCCTTAAAGGGATAGTTCGCCCAAAAATGAAAATTTTTTCATCATTTACTCGCCCTCAAGTTGTGCCAAACCTGAATACTTTTCTTTGTTGTGCTAAACACATATAAAGATGTTTAGAAGAATGTTTGTAACCAAACAGTTCTTGAATTTGGTTGTTCATTTTCTTCAAAACATCTTCTTTTGTGCTTTACAGAACAAAGGGATTTATACAGGCTTTGAACAACTGGTTAAAATGACGACAGGATTTTTTGGGTGAAAAATGCAATGGATGGAATACTAGTCTCACGATCATTCGTCGTCAGTTGATCAGTTGGTACCATCATGCTCGAACCTCTCAGTTCAGGTCACTGTTTCATCTCTTCAGCTGGAATGAAATTGTAATTGAACAGATAACTCGGACAACCATAGCTGAACAGATAACTCAGACAACCATAACTGGAATAAAAAAATGGATACAGAGGTGATACAAAATACCCAAACATTAAAACTTGAGGGAATCAAACGAACAAACAAAAATCGTAGAGAAGATACCACAATCAGACATGCTTTGAGCTGTTTTAGTTTGGCAAGAAAGCAGCTTGTCGTATCATAGAAACCTCACAGTGAAAAGAGTTATGCCCCTTCGAAAAAGCACAGTATTCAGTCATAATTTATAGATATATTTCTTTCGTTTTAAAAAAGTCCTTCTGTAATAGATTGGAACTCGAAAAACTGTCTCGTACCGTGGTTTCCAATGCCGTGGCTTTTCCCCATGTGCCTCCGAAAAACTCTTTTTTTCCTTTTATTTTATTTTGTACCAAAAATACTTCTTTGAAAAAGAAGAAATGGTTGGCGGAATACACGAAACAAAAGTGAAGTCTCCCTTGAGGACATGACCTGGTCGTTCTCAAAAAACCTTCCAGAGGAAATCATCTTCATTCTGACGGAAATACAGAATTCAATCAATCCTTCATTTGATCAACCGGATTGCTGATCAACCCGTTTAAATTACATTAAATGATAAAACGTTGTAAAAACAGAGGGGTGCGGGCGCTATGTAATATTCAAAACTTCCGAAAACGTTTTGACAACTTCTCTATTAAACACTTTGGTCTTTGGTCAATAGTTCTCTCCTTGATTTATACAGATACTGTATTTGCACACACACAAATATACAGGCGTACATTTCTACGTACGGTATAAATGTGCGTGTCATTTTCACACGTTTTTCCATAAAGGACTTTTTGCACCAAAACATCAAGCTTGAAATAAATAAGGAATTCAGAACAGAACATGAGTACCTGTATTTATATTCTCCTGAAATAAAAAATAACAGATGTCGCAGAGAAGAAAATAGGGAGGAAATGCCTTATGTACAGCGTTTCTCTTCGGCGGATAAAAGGCCTTTATTAAATAATCTGACATTTCATATTTCAAGGAGCCTGAGGCTTTAAAACAAAAGCATTCGTCCTTCAAGGCGCAACCGAGACCGCCAGTTCATGACTCTCCGGTCTTGAGTTTTTTTTTCAATGATCTTTCCTTTTTGTTTGTTTTTTTCAAGTGATAGCGATGGCTACTTGTTTGACTTCGGGTTGCGTCACGCAATCCTTCTCTCTGGGGAATTGTGGGAATCCGAAGGAACACTAGTGCGCTGCTAACTGTTGGGGGGTCCGTTGTTCAGGAAGTAAGTGGTCATCTCACCCTTGCCTTTAACTTTTACAACCCCTCGACACTCCAGCTGGTAACCTTTACTGGCCAACACCTGGTGCAGGTCTGTGGTCACCTGCGAGAAGCAAAAATAAAATCATGGCCGTAAGAAAACGTTGATGCTTCTTTTACTGATGGTATTGCAAGGTGTAAATGGTTCATTTAAGACTGTGAGGGTGTACCTGAATATGGTCTGGAACCCCAGTACTGTCCATCCGACTGGCCACGTTGACTGTGTTTCCCCAGATATCATACTGGGGTTTCCGGGCTCCAATAACTCCTGCAACCACTGGCCCTATGTTCAGTCCTACAAACAGAAGATTTTTTAAACTGCATTGTTGTTTTTGGTCACAGTTGCTGAGATCACGTTAACATGCAAGTTCTGCTCACCAATCTTCATCTGGAAGTTATTGAAGGAATGCTCATTGATGTACTTCATCTGCTCGCGGAGGCGCATGGCGTAGTCCGCTAGGGCGGTTATATGCGAACGGCCTTCTTTGTCATAGGTGGAGTCATTGAGGCCCGATGCGGTCATGTAGGTGCTGCCAATGGTCTTTATTTTCTCCAGCTGCCTGTATTTCTCCTCACTGATGATCTACGACAGACGAACGTCAAAAAAGTGTCACTTATAATCTCTTTTGGTATTTACTCTTACTTCTCCTGGCCTACCTCATCAAAATCAGCGATGATCTCATTGAGGAGCCTAAGACACTCCACTCCCTCATTGTTGGCCTCCAGCTCCACGTAAAACTCTGAAAAGTTGCTGATGGAGGCGAACATGACGGCCACGCACTCGCAGGACTGATAGTACAGCTCGTCGTTCCTTCTCTCTCTGGCTAGAAAGTGGGCGGCCACATCTTTAGGAAGGATGTTGTGGAGGAGCCGGCGGTTATAGGCTTGAAGTTCCTCCATCTCCTCTTTCTCTTCTGTAGCCTGCAGATGAACATGATATAGAGGAATAGCACTAGTATGGATAAATTGGAATGAACAGAGAAAGATATGCTGGAAGAAGAATGCTTGTAAACAAATAGTTATTGCACCCTATTGACTATCATAGTAGGAAAATACATTTTTTTTTGATCGGTTGAATACAAAGGAAGATATTTTGAAGAATGTAGGACAGCAAACAGTTCTGCGGTACTATTGACTACTATTGTATTTTTCCTACTATGGGAGTCAATGGGGTCCAAGAACTGTTTGGTTGCAAGCAGTCGTCCAAATATCTTTCTCTGTGTTCAACCAAAACAAAGAAATTAAAGCAGATTTGGATCGACTATTACAGAGTAGTAATTCATGATAGAATTTTTCAATTTTGGGTGAACTATCCCTTTAATGTCCAATATCTTTGAAATAAAGTCAGAATTCAGTATGGGACATTTTGTTCCAAGAAAATAGCACTGTCAAAATCACATTACCTGTTATATTAGTCTAATTTATTTGTTGTTTCTTATATTTAGAAGTTTTAATTTTATTTTTAACCTAAATTTTCGTGTTCATTTTAGTTTTATTTGCAAGCATAAGTTTTTGTGGCATGTTGTTTATTTCTCCATTTTTATGTTGATTTTATTTTATTTTATGTCAAACTTTCCTCTAATAATTTTAATGTCTCAACTTATAAACTTGGTTTATAATTATGACATTTTTATCTAAATAATATGTAGGTCTATATTTTATTTGATTTTTAATCAAATAATGGAAATGTTTTAATAATTTTAGTTGACTAAAATAACCCTGTCCGATTCGTGCATACAACAATCGGTATACATTACTTTTACATTGTTTTCAAAAGCTTATTTTGATCTAAACACATTTACTATTTTAAAAATTCTATACTATTGTCCTCTAAACCGTTAGGACACAGGTTGCAGCCTATTATTGTGTTATTATGGATTGTAGATTTCCCTTCTTATAACATTTTAAAAAGACAAACAGTGGTTGGTGATTTTACAAGGCTCTAACTCTGTCCAACTGGGTGGTTCTTAGCCAAAATCATGTTTTATTAGGGCTGTAGCGACGCGTCGATGACGTCAAAATTTTGTCGACGTCATATTTTTGCGTCGACGCTTCGCAGCTGCTCGCCACACACACGTGGGAGACCAAAACATGGGTAAGGGAATACTTCAAAATTAGCATTTCAGTGTTAGCATTCAAATAAACTAATCATAGCATAGCACTACAATGAGGTTAAGAGTAGATTTAAAATACCCCACAGTTATAGCTGTTGTTCTAATATGCATTGCTTTCGTGTTTCCTAGGACAAAGCAAAGAACCTTGGCGTCCTGTCCTGAGAAAGAGATGCAATGCACGCATTGTTTTTTTTGGTATAGATTTGAGATACATATTTTTACAAATCGAGCAACAGAAAAATAAGCGTTAGATTGATTGTCCAATTAGTCTTTAGATTAGCCGACTAATCGATAAAATAATCGTTAGATTAATCGTTTCATAAATAATCGTTTACCCCCAGCCCTATGTTTTATGCCAAGTTTCGCTGCAGCTATACCTGAAGTTTCCAGAGAAAGTCTAGACGTGCCGTAGACTCCACCTGCTGGGCATGTAGGTACAGTGCCAATACAAACACGGTGAGGATCACAGGGGTCATGACCTTCAGAGAGACTTTCGTCACCCTGAAAGGACTGCAAGAAGATAGCATGTCAATGGTTTATTCACACACCCACTGCATTGATTATTTGCAAAACGTGAATGTAACAGAATACAGCACAGATCACTATACAAGTTTGTGACAATTTTCTTTTCTTTTAAGTAAAAACATAACAAAAAACTTATACAAAAGTACAAAAGATAAGGAAATAAATGTAACGCATACCACTGATCCATGGTGGCATTAAGACTGGACCTGAGGGGAAATATTTTATTTATGAATACGATTTTTGCAAAGATTTAAAAAAATATATAGGAGAGAAATATAGGCCTTACCACTGCAATGTTTCATTAAATGTGCTGAAAGAGAACAGCAAAAAACATTTATTTAAAACTTACATCAGGAATAGAATGTCATTTAAGAAAAACCCATTCTGAATACTAGGGGTCTATAATGTATAAACTACAATCATGATTTAAACATATACATATTTACAGACTAATGCATTGGTTAATTTTACACATTTATACATTCACAATGTGATTTTACAGCTCCAATTCTCATGGTAAAGAATAGAGGGCACATATCGGCTCAAGCTAAACATGAATCAGATGTCCTCTAGTGGCCGGCAGCTGTACTCACAGGGCATTGGCAGTCACAAAGAGGTCCGCGTTGTCAAACAGTGCCACCTCTGGCCACTCCACAAGCAGCAGGAAAGTGAGCTGAATGAGCAGCATTAAAGTCAACTTCCCTATACTGCTGATCTGCAGGAACACTGAGCACGCCAACAGAGTCAGCAGCACGCTGTAGCTGAAATACTGAAAGACACAAAACAGAGTTAAAGGATTAGGAATATCACTATAAGGCTAGCCTTAATCTGAATTCATGTCATCAGGGTGCATCAACTTATAAAAAAGGACTTGGTTTTAAGGGCTCATTTTGACAACATTGTCGTTTGTAAATAAAATTTTAAAAACACACAATTTTACAATTTATAAAGTTTAAAAAATCAAGTGGCCGTTTCATACCAGAATCGAGCCAGATCTAAATCGTGGTGGACTACCAGGTTACAAAAAAATGGTAGACACAAGTGTGCCGATGTAAGTCAACTGGTTTGTGACGTAAATCAGGAGAGGGGGTGTACAGCGCTCGGTGCGACTGCACAGCAATCAGACAAACACACATCCTCACCTCAGGGAAGGGGCATGAAGGTGTGTTGCTGGTACAGATATCCAGGCCCCCTGCCGCAGAACGTGACAGGTTGTGAATGACGCAGGGAGTTACCATCTCTGATGACAAGTTGAACCTCTCTGCAACACAGTCCACCAGCTTCTCCGTATCACAGGAAAACTGTAGGCAACACACCAACACAAATTCAGGCTATTTACTGTACATAGCCTAATAGAATCAGTGAGGCATAGACTTGGGCATTGCAATAAATTAAAGGGACAGTAGACCCATAAAAGAAATTAAGTGTTCGTTTATTCACCCTCATGTTGTTCAAGAACTGTAGGATATATATGGTAATATATCGCATAATGTCCAAGGTTTCATGTATTTTCTTTTTCTAAATATTTTCTTTTTACAATAAGAAGTGAATGGGGACTGGAGCTATTAGCTCTATAATCACCATTTAAGACACCCTGAATATATCCACATATCATGTGAAAAATCTCATGACTTAAAATACAGCACAGCATAAAAAACTTTTACTTTGGAGATTGACAGCCCCAGTCCCCATTCTGTTTAAATGTATAGACAAATTATCATTCTGGGCTGCTCGGAACTATAGGTCTAGAGCTGTGGTTAGAAGCACAAACCAGCTTAAAACAGCTCAAACCAGCTACCTTGCTTGAAACATACCTAACCAGCATATGCAGTTTTTTTCAACAGGGTACCACCTATGTGACGTCATCAACTTTACTGATGAACTCCGAGACATATTGCAGATGAGCAAACTATGTATTGCAGATGTCTTGCAGTTTTACATACATTCTAAGTCATAGACATCCTACAGATGTCTTCTAATTCTCTATATGACATCTGACAGGCGACGTCTCCGAGGCATATTGTACATGAGTCAACTATGTATCACCGATGTAAATGCAGAAGACAAATAGACGTGTCAGATGGAGTGTGCTGATATATTATTTTGGTGTCCCACAGAAGAAAGATACAGAATACAGAACAACACGAGAGCGAGTAAGTGGTCACATGATTATTCTTCTAAAATGTGATTTTGAATGTGAGCTGAAATGTCCTTCTGTTAGACGCTTTGTCTGCATACCATATTGACAAAGGCCGAGATGAAGACGAGGATGATGGTAAAAACTCCCACCAGTGTGCTGTTGGTGCGAGACTGAACAATCTTCTTGGACACAGTCTGCATGGCAGCCGGGAAGAGCTGTGAGACAGAAGCAGACAAAGAGAGGGAGAGACATATGAGACATAAAAATGAGAAAACGTTAGCTCACTGTAAAATGAAAATCAACCGTTTAAAGGATGAAGATCACTTTACCTTCACGCAGGAGTAGATGGCACAGATGAAGAGAATGTTGGCAAGAATAATGAAGATGCTGATGTAAATTCCCAACATGACCAGAGTACTGCAGAACAACACGTGGGGATTTTAGAGTCACGAAAGTGTGTGTTTGTACATGTGTGTGTGTGTGTGTGTGTTGATCACTCACTTTGGGAATATGACAATCTGAATGAAGGAGATAAAACAGAAGACCAGCAGCGTACAGGCTACGTAACCTCCGAAACGATCGTCCACCTTCTTAGAATACTAGAGAAATAAAAGAAAACATTTATCAAAATATGTAGATATAAAAACGGCAGTTGCCATCCTTGGTGTGAATGTGCCTTAAAAGGAAAGTTCTGTCATCGTTTGCTCAACATCATATCATTTTAAACCTGTTTGGCTTTCTTTCTTCTGCAAAACACAAGATATTTTGAAGCGAGTTGGTAACGCATTCCCTTCTATTGTATGAACACAAAAACATTGCATGTAAATGGGTGCCATTGCTGTTTGCTTACCAACTTCAAAATATCTTCTTTTGTGTTCGGCAGAAGAAAGAAAGTCACACATCCTTGAATCTACAGTCTAGTTTCCTCGGGTACTACGCTGCATTCATTCTTCTAATCTTTTCTATAGTAAACAGGATGTTGGAGGACGTTTGATCTCACACGTTCTCATTCTTCCTGTTAGTGTGCTGGACCCCCAGCACTAATGAATGAATCTGGGAGGGGTTGGAGAGATCTGGACAGCAAGTTGGAACTTGGCCAATTACCTTTTTCTCCAGGCTGGAGGTTTGGAAGGTGAGGAGGAATTTCTTCACGTGGTCTTTGCGAAGCTGGTCGATACTGCGAGCGTCAATGGCACGCCCCAAAAACTCGTCCACCTCGTCCTCTGGGTTCAGAGCCTCCTGAGCACCTCGGCTGTGTTTGAGAAGAAAAGAGAAGATCGGAAGTGAACAGTTAGATTAGCGTTTCATGCATTTTGCGTCTTCTTTTAAGGAAGGAAAAACACTTACTTGTCTTTGCTGGATGTTTCATCAATACCCTGGGCAAAAAGAAACAAATATAGGTCTGTTAGACTGCATACTTATTGTCAATTTCTGACTTATTGTCAGAGTCCAAGATCTTTCTGTAGGAGACATGTTAGATTTTCTCTGGGCCAAAATGTTTTGTGTAAAGATTTCAGAAAAAGAACAGAGAAACATCTAAAGGAACATTAAAGAGAGAAAAGGGTGCAGGTGACAGATTGGGGTCTCACCATCTGTCTGAAGACTTTGGAGTCTTTAGTTCTGGAGAAAGATCTGTCAGGCACCCATCGAGGTACCAGGCCTTCAATCGAGTTCGTCCGCGTCCGCTGTATTTTAGCCATCATGGCCTTCTCCTCTTTCTGCAACAGTCAAGAGCAGAAGAATTCAGATGACTGAATGTTCTGGGTTATATTTATTGTCATTAGTTTAGACATCTGCTGTAACATGCTCACTTACTCATTCTTTATTCATATTTTTGATAGCCATTAAAACTATGAAATTGAATAATTGTTACATTGGAAATTACTGCATGTTAAGACAATAAACAAAATAGCTATTCTTTTTATGTTTTAGTATGTTTAATCACCCTTTGCTTAGAATTTTTTACAAAAGATGAACTCTGAGGCATTCTATATTTAGGGGTACATTTCAGGTCAACCAAAAACTCAGGAAATCTGTGTTCTTTTCTGATAAATAAACTAGGTGGTTGAATAATATATCCCCTTAATTTGCTAAATTAATTATTTGGCAAACTTTAGCTCTAATGGCTTTTATATAATACATTTACACTGATTTGCAAACATTGTCAACCGTTGATGGTAACATGGTTGAAAGATAATACAGTTGAAAGATAACACAGTTGACATTTTGGCTATTTTAGGGCCTTGCGTAAAATTGTAGACCTTGGAGTACTTAGTAAATGAGCTTGATTAACTTATTATTAACTTAGATATTTATAAATATAACATGTGACGCAAGTCCAAAAGAATATGTTGATAATGTTGATAAATCTACTCTATGTGCCGACAATAATATGGATGAAAGATTTAAGAGGAGAAGTTATGACTTTCCCTCCAAAAAAAGGAAATTACATTAAGTGATGTTTGACATTTGTAACAAACCATTGCTGATTTATATGGGGGTTTATAGGGGGTAACACATGTTCAAGCATAAACGCAACACAGTATTATGTGTCTAACCCGTTTTTGACTGCATCCCAGAACTAAGAAGGTCTCGATACTGTTTTCCTTCAAATAGGCGTTTCTCTCCCCTCCAAAACCTGGTTCCACCTCATAGTCTCCATTCAGGTACTGTAGAGTGGCTTTAGTGATGTGGATTCTCCTGAAGAACAAATATACAAAGATTCAATTGCCATTCATGTTACAACTACTTGTTCTGTGACACCTATACACTACATCTGTTTGTATTTGTGCTGTGTGTACATTAATATCTATTTGTGTTTTGTTCTTTTGTCTCACCCGGCTTTGCCCCCAGCTTCCATGTGATTTGCCAGCGTGACGTCGTTGGACCACACGTCAAACTGCCACTTCCTCAATCCAAGAACTCCACAGTGCACACGACCGCTGTGGATGCCGACCCGCATGTTTACATTGACCCCTGTCACCTCTCGTACCAACCTGAGACACAAACATATGCCATCTGTAAATCATATTCTGCATTCTAAAACTCCCATGCTTCATATAAAAAAAAAATGTAACATACATTTTCTATGAAGTTTCCTTAACCTTAATTGCAGAATATACAAACTACACCAGTCATATTAATAAGGCATTACATTTTTTTTCAATGCTTTACATTTAATAAGATTTGTATGTTATATATTTCCCGTTTTATATATTTTTATTGTTCCTGTAATGGTTAATTCACAAGTATATGTAAGCCCTTTAGTCACCGTAGTATTTCTAATGCTAAAATATGTATAGTTATTTACCTGCATAAATTTTGAATGATCTGATTTACAAGGAATGCAGAAAAAAATTGTAAAGCACTATTTTTTTCAGATGCCCAATTATACTCAATAACATAAGAGACTTTTATAAAAGTCATGCCAGGCCATTCAAATATTGATATTTGTTAATGTGTGAATACATTTGTTATTTGCCTAATAAATTAAAAACAAAAGTTTAGTTTTTTGACAGATTACTAGACAATTTACTCTTTATTATGACAAGTGATCTTAACCTGTGTAATAGGTAGGAAAAATATACAGAAAATAATAGTATTTACTGCTAAATACATGAAATACAGAAGAATCCTCATCAAGGCTACAAAATCACATTGATTTCTTCTTTTCTTTTGATCTTTGATTAATATTGGTGACAGGAGTCACATCAGCATGTTTAAGGCCCCTTTAAGAAATGCCCCCCTAAGCAGGTCTGATGCGCTTCCTATTTTCACAACTCTTTTCATACATTTAAGACTTTATTTAACTCGTTGAAGACTGTGCTTGCGAAAATAACAGACAAAAAGTGCTTTCTAGCATAATCTTGTGTGTTTTTGTTCATTCCAGCATGAAAGAGAAGATAATACTGGTGAGTTGTCTTACAGATTCTGACGTAAACTTTTTGCTCGTGACTGTGTACTGTCGCGTTGAGCCGCGTTCCACAGCCAGTAGCTGTCTATCTATATTATATAAGTCTATATTTATATTTATAAGAGCATGATTATATAATAAAAAAAATGGATGTTGTGTCAATGGCGATAAATATTTTTTACGTGTCAATCTGAAAATATTTCAGAGACTAGATTTTAAATGTACTACTTATAGTATGTGTTTAAGTAACAAGGAAGAATAATTTTTCGTTTCATTCTGTGAACTACGTTAAAAGTGAATTTTAGTAAATTATTTAGTAAAAATACAATTTAGTCAAAAATAACTTTTTGAAAGATATTCTGTTAGTTTGATTCTCACACACATTCAATTATGTGCCGGGATCTTTCGCTATTTCAACTAGAGAACAAGACTGAAAAAAATTCTGTGAGATATTTTAGTCACTATTATACCGTTTTGTATCTTATTTAGGATATACATAACACATAATATTTTCTCCTCATTGATCATTAATGTGTTCTTGTTTAGCCTAATGCTGTCACCAGGTATACATACATTAAACTGTTAAATCATACTGTTGTTTTCAGCTGTTGTGGTCAGTGTGTTCTCATCTCTTTATTTCCTGAACACTGAGTGAGACTTACGAGATGGCTTCTATCATGTCCACACCCATTTCCACACAGCAGTGAGCGTGATCTGCTCTGGGCTCAGGTAACCCTGACACACAGTAGTAACAATCTCCAAGGATCTTAATCCGTAAGCAGTGGTTCTCCTGCACACACACACACACACACACACACATATAAAAGAGAACAGAAGTTAATTAGAAAGTTCAAGCCGAAGAGACAGCGGCTTCACGCTGAGGTGTAAAAAAATGGCAGCTGTGTGTTACGGAAAACATTTTTGTGAGAATGTGTGATTTTTGAGCGTCCGTGTGACACTGTGTGTGAAAACGTGTTTATAACAATTGCGTTTCATCCAAAGGACAAACGAGAACGTTAGAAGAACGCCTAATGCAAAACAAGACTTAATGTGATTTAAAAAACAAACTGATGGATTTCAGACAATGCTGAGTAATGTTACCTTAATTTAAATATAGAATAAAAAACAGTAATAAACGGATTTGTTGGTTTTTTGTTTACCGAGGCCAGCTTGTCAAAGCGAGCGAACAGTTCATTCAGAGTCATGACCAGCTCTTGAGCTGTGCACTGTGACGCCAGACTGGTGAAACCTTCAATATCTGCAAACAGAATACTGAAAGACACAGAAAGAGAGAATTAAACACTAGTAAACATCATTTTTTTCATATATTCATTAATGGTACAGCCAGTGGATTTAGGATGTTTGACTGACAGCTTGATGATCCAATGAAGTTTCAAGGTTTAGTAAAAAGCTCTTTTAAACACACATTTGCGAAACCCACAGACAGACGTAAAGTCTGAATAATAGTTATGATTTATGTATTTTTTTAAAATAAAACAAGTAGTAAGTTTTCGCCCGATAAAGACGATTTGTATTAAAATATTATGTAATATATATAAGTTTTATAACTATAATTGGGATGGTCGCATTCCCGTTAAATTCGAGCCCTTGGTAGGCTATAGCAACTGATCCCCCCAGAAATACTCTTGAATTCATTTAATGCTTTGACTACATTTTATGTAGCACTTCACATTGCATGTACAGTTTGATGGTATTATTGCTAATATTTTAATGCATTTTACTATAAATATTATTTTACTATATTTTTACATTTTCCTTTCATAAAGCATCAAGACACACAAGCCTTCAAATGAAATGCCAGGTATTTTTGACACAAATCTATATTTTTAAAAGGTTGAAGGTAACATTCATGTGTCATGAGACTATCACGAATAAAAGTCAGCAGGGATCTCTTTTTTTTTACAAAAAACAATACTTGGCATGCATGGATGCAGTATACTAGTTTTTGGATTTGATATGTAAACATATATGACGACACACATCATTTTATAATGGCAATCTAAATATAACAGTTTGAGAATCCTACAGACAATTCTATATATTTATTTTTCAAAGATTTTAGGCCTAATGTACGTTTTATACGCAATGCAAAACAATTTTACTGAACTAAACTCGGTGAAGATGGAGTGGTATTACATGTTTTCTTTCTATAAAAAGCTTTCATGTGAATGTTTTTAAGTATATCCTCTTCACCAACAATTGACTTATGTAAGAAGAAGGTGTGTGTGTGTGTGTGTGTGCACGTGTTTGTCCCGCTAAACCCTAAAGTATGGGGACCAAATGTCCCCGCAAAGATGAAAATACCAGTGATAACATTTTTGACCTTGTGGGAATATTTTAGTCCCCATGAGAACAGCTTATAAATACTAAATGATGTTTGAAAATGTAAAAAAGCAGAAAGGATTTTGTGATGGTAAGATTTAGGGGTATGTTGAGGGGACAGAATATACAGTTTGAACAGTATATAAATGATTATGTTAATGAAAAGTCTTCACAAAACATGCATGTGCGTGTGTGTGCGTGTGTAAGACTCCCTAAGGAAAAATTCACTCTGTGTAAAACCAGGCGCTGTGGATCGCTTTAATTGAATCATGGTTTCAATTAAAGATCTTTTGGGGTTGACACAAGTGACTGATAATTAACTATTCCCTTTCCCTAAAATCCCCAGTGTTCCTATTGGCTCACAAAACCAACGGGAAGGAGTACAAAGAAGACAGGAAAGACGGATTGCAAAGATGACAATGAGGGTGGACAATGACACAAGGGAACAGGAGATGATAATAACAGATGAACACATATATTACATAGTTAATGGTCAACATTATGGTAAAGGGGTTGATTTTGGGTTTGTCCTAACTAAGTGTTCGATGTATTACTAGGACTTTTATGTAACATGATTATACAAAGATGTTACTTAAACATATTCTACCTGTCTAAACATGAATACAGTACTCATTTAATATAGTAAATACCAAAGACAACTTAGTTTATACTTAAGTATATATTTTGATGCAACTGTACAATGATACAACCACTATAACAATGTATTGAGAAAAGAAAATGACAACTTTCCATGTAATGTAGATAAATGAATACTCTGTCAGCTTCCATAGGAGGGAATACTAAAATATAAAATATTCTGTATATACATATACATTCTGAAATTTCAGATGTCCAAATTTTCAGGAAATTAGTAAAACATTGTACTTGTAATTGAAATGATTAAATTCTCTGTTTTCACAGTTGACAAACACTTTCAATACTTTTTATTGGTTAGATATTGATATGAAGATATGATATAAAGATATGAAAAACCCAGTGACAAATATAAAGGGTGACTTATAATGATTTATGGAAAAATGATTAAATCACGAAATATGGAGATACAAGGTTTCGAAAGGACACAAGTCTAAAGAAGACTTGTGTCTGCGCAGCCAGCATTGTATAAAGAAGACTTGTATCTGCGCAGCCTATGTTGTATAAAGAAGACTGGTGTCTGCACAGCCCACGTTGTATAAAGAAGACCGGTGTCTGCGAAGCCTGCGTTGTATAAAGAAGACTCATGTCTTCGAAGCCTATGTTGTATAAAGAAGACTGGTGTCTGCGAAGCCTTCTTTGTATAAAGAAGACTCATGTCTGCGAAGCCTGCGCTGTATAAAGAAGACTCGTGTCTTCACAGCCCGCTTTGTAAAAGACAGACTCGTGTCTGCGCAGCCCATGTTGTATAAAGAAGACTTGTGTCTGCCCAGCCCTGCGCAGACTGTATTGTATAAAGAAGACTTGTGTCTACACGGTCCGCATTATATAAAAAAGACATGTGTCTGCGCAGCTTTCATTGTATAAAGAGGATGTTTATCTGCGCAGCCCTCGTTGTATATAGAAGCCTTGTGACTGTCCATCCCGCATTGTATAAAGAAGACTCAGGTCTGTACAGCCCGCACTGTATAAAGAAGATGTGTATCTGCGCAGCCCGCGCTGTATAAAAAAGACTTGTGTCTGCACAGCCTGTGCTGTATAAAGAACACTCGTGTCTGCGCAGCCCTCGTTGTATAAAGAGGACTCGTGTCTGCGCAGCTTGCATTGTATAAAGAAGATGCGTGTATGCAAAGCCCGTGTTATATAAAGAAGACTCGTGTCTGCGCAGCTTGAATTGTATAAAGAAGATGCGTGTCTGCATAGCCCGCATTGTATAAAGAAGATGCATGTCTGCGAAGCCCGCGTTATATAAAGAAGACTCGTGTCTGCGCAGCTTGCATTGTATAAAGAAGATGCGTGTCTGCGCAGCCTGCGTTGTATAAAGAAGGCTTATGCCTGCGCAGTTTACATTGTATAAAGAAGACTCATGTCTGCTCAGTTTGCATTGTATAAAGAAGATGTGTGTCTGCGTAGCCAGCGTTGTATAAAGAAGACTATTGTCTGGACACCCCGCTGTGTATAAAGAACGCATGGCTGAGCAGCTTGGATTGCATAAAGACGCACCACACTTGATAACGCCGCAGACATCGTCCTATGCTATTTAGATAAGACACTGCACAAACCTATTATCAATACATATGATGTTAAAAAAAAACTTGTGGGTAAGGAAAATGCTAATAACCAATGATTTTGTGGTCTAATGTACTTCTCTTTCATGATCCAATGAAATACCAATACTGGTTCAGCCATAACAAATGTTGTTATGAATTACAAACCCCAGGAAACCCCTTGCATGATGAACACAACTGTGCTGATGCCTTTTCTTCCTGAAACAGGAAGTCAGTGCTGAATATATCACATAACTCTTTCTTTCACAACTGCTAATCAGTGGCAGGTGCTATTATGGAGGGGACACATCATGTGCACACATAATAAATTATTTATTCGAAATCACTTTAAGCATGTAGAGTGGCACGGTTTGACTCCATAAAAAATGCTGACCTGACATTGTCGTGTTTCTGGATGTAAATTTTGTGGAACATCATGTCTTCTTTCTTAGCGCTGATGTCAGCCTTCATTTCCATGGCGACGTGCCTTGGCAAAACCGAGAGCAACAGGCGTTCCTGAAAAGTTTAGGGAGGACAGAAGAGAGAGAGCGAGAGAGATTATCTCACTTTGGCTGAAACATCTTTACTTGAACTGCTTGGTGTGATAATAATCAACATCTCAGCGCATATATTCTGACGGTCATGGATCACGTCTACTTGGTCTTACATAATGAGGTTGGTTTCAGGTTCCCCTGACCCCGATCAGATAAGTTTCTTCGCAGGCGTTTACATTACACGCATTCTTGCTTTCCAAAATAGCATGACGATGCGTAATAGACTGGAACAGAACGTGGGGTCTCCAAATGCAAAAGTGGGACTATTTTTTACTTGAATCTAAAATGCTTGTGGAATGCTTAAAAAAGAGCACAAGACGCGATGGACGTCAGTCTGAATGTGAGAGCTGTGTTTCAAAGATTTTCTCAAAATTTGTTCAGTGTGCAAACTGTCTAGGACCATGTGAGAACCGACCTGCTGCTCGTTTTCTCTCTGCAGGTGCAGTCGGGCTTGGATGTAGCCCCGCGTCTCCTGGAAGGCCTGTCTCTGCGAGACCTCGGCCGGGTAGTGAGTGCAGATCCCGATGATGTTGGTGCACAGGAAGATCAGCACGTTTGCGCTCAGCTGAGGGACGGAAAAAAAACATGATTCAGTAAACGTGTGAACCTTTGGCTGAAACGGCTTTAGCTCAGTGCTTTGGAATCCTGGGACATCTGTCGTACTCTCAACTGCAGTGTGGGAAAAAAGGCGACATCTGGCCTAGAGACACTATTTCCTGTAGAGAAGTTTATACTGGGGGAGTCAGAACAGAGCTAAAAATGGAGTCTGAAGCCGAGCCAGGACTGTTACTTCCTGTGGGTCAATGAGATGAGATGTAATGGGAGAATGATGAGGGTTACTGGGGGTCGCTCGGTTCACACCACTACACTCTGCCAAAAGCAACACAGAAGGACTCTGGACCGCTCGGTGGTCTGTTTTCCTCAAATGCTAAAATATAAAAAAAACAATATACTTCCAAGCAGTGTTGAGAGTAACGCATTACAAAAGTAACAAAATTACAGTAATGTCTTAGTTTTTGCTGTAATGCAGTAATATAACGCATTTCTAATTATGCTTTTTGTTGTCCTTATGTTGTTCTTATTTGTAAGTCACTTTGGATAAAAGCATCTGCTAAATGACTAAATGTAAATGTAATAAAATTTGTGAATATTATACCCGTCACAATCTCAGTAATCCCACAATTTAGTTCCCCCTTGAAATTATTTTTTTAATAATTTACCAACACATTCCATCCCGAGAGAAGATATCTGTGATTAAAATACTATGAGTATAATACTATTTCCTGTTACTGGAATCCGATGGTTAAGATGACTGAAACGGATTCTGCAAAATAATAATAAACAAAACGAAAGCAAGTAAAGAGGTTCTGCTCTTTACCACACAAACTGAAAATAGCTGTACTTTCTATGCTACTGATACTTATAAATAGTGGCAGATAACGTTACTATTTGCACCTCAGTATTGTTATGCATTAAACAATATGTGTTTAAATCATTATATTTTATAAAATATAAAAATGATGGCAACTTATTGAGATACTAAAGCACCAGACCCCTAACCTTACCCTAAACTTATGAATAAAAAATAATTTTCAGTCTTAAATATTTTTTTTTGAAAATAAATGCCTTTACGATCTGTAATATGATAAAAAAAGCTAAAAGACCGTTTTCAGCGAGAGGTGGATTAGAACCCCAGTCTCTTGTGCAAACGCTATACAGACTTTAAACCTTTCGCCCCTGAGGTCACTGTCTGAAAAGCCGTCGTTCTTACACTTTCTCAATTCCAATCACATCTTGGTGGGCAGTCCTAGTTCAAATAAGTCTCTGCCTTTATTTCTTTATTTTTGACACTAGCTGTGTCCCAAATTACATACTATATACTATGCACTCAACCACAGAAGTGTGTGCGCTTTCTGTGACGAGCGCAAATGACGTCAATCAATGAGTGTCCACAGTTCATATTTTCGGTTGAAAAAGTGCTTCATCTGGGTACTTTAAGTGCATGAGAATTTTTAATGTGAATGGACTACTTAGCCTATTTATACTACAAAATGGCGTAGAATAGTGCATAAATGCGCGATTCGGGACGCACCTACTGTTTCAGGGACAACCACAATTCCCGCGGCTATTGTTATAATGTCATGTGTCTTATCATGATGTCATTCTTTCACATGGCTGTCGGATGACTTTGTCACTCTTGAAGTTTAATTTTGCTAAAATTCAACATACACTGGATTGAAATGGCCACAACATGTCTAGAAATGGTGATTTGATATTACATGGAATGGTCTCTCATTTCATTTTTTTCCGTTGACACTGGTCACATGTTGGCAGCTCAACCAATAAGACGAAACAGACATCATTCTTAAAACAATAGCCAAGACATATTTCTTTAAAAAATTGAATTAAAATACAAAGTACACTAATATATCTTTAAACACCTAATAATGATATATTCACCAACCAAGCGTAACATAACCAACTTATATCAAGACGAAGCTATAAACCAACAAAACCACTTCACAATGTCAAACAAATTCAATGAATAGCAGTATAGAATTACAGCCTCTTAAAGTCGACAGGAGAGATTGTTTAAACTATGGAGGATTTATCTTAAATGACACTGTATAACAAACAGCTGGAACACACACATCTAACAGTGAATCTACTGTATGCTGCTGCTGTGTGAATCATTAAACAATGGACTGCAGATTCTGTGTTTATGTTACAGCACAGCATACAAAATAAGAAACCACAGGCAACAGACAATGATGCTCCAGAGCAGAGTGTGTGTGTGGCAGATCCTGTTGGCCACACTGACATTTGGCAGATGGCTTTGAGCTCTGTTTACATTGGAGTTTCAGTTGAAGCCTGGTTTGTGTTTCTGCGCGTGTGTATGAGTCAATGTGCACGTGCAAATGAACGCTCTTTATTGCTCAGACAATCTGCACTGGACTTGTATTGGGATGTCAACTGAACATAAACATTTTGTATAATGAAAAAAATAACTTTAAAATTGGATCACTTAAAAAACAATCAGATCCGAGCGATAACTTTAAACATGGCAGCGCATCGGTACCACGTGCCCTATGACAAAATATCATATCACAACAACATATAATCACAAGACGGATGAGAACCAATGAGATTCAAAATGATCAACATGTCACCTTTAGAGCTCGTTTCATTTCAGTGTTGTGAAATAAGCTTAAAAGATTAACAGTTTTCTCTCACAAACATATAGTTTCGCTTCAGAAGACATTTTTTAAAGGGATAGTTCAACCAAAAATGAAAATTCTATCATAATTGACTCACAATCTCACAATTCAAACTTGTATGACTTTCTTTTTGCCGCAGAACACAATATTTTTTTGGTTGAAGTAAACTATTACTTTAACCCAGTGGGTTACTTTATGATGGACATATGGAATCTTTGAAGCGTAAAATGTTTAAGTCATGTATGTACATAGAAAGACCAATTTTGCCTTTTGTCAGCATTTCTACATGTACGACGGTCATTCCATTCAGGTCTCTCTTGAATTTCAACAAAATCAAACCTCAGGAGTATCAAAGTCGTCGACGTTTTTTCATCAAATATTCAATATTCAACTTATTCTATAATTGTATCAACCAATTATTTAATTTCTGTCATCATTTACTGACCTTTGTTTTAAAGCAGCACTTTAGAACTTTTGCTGACTGCTCCCCCATGTGGTTTATAAATGCAATTGTCTGTCACCAGTGTCATAAATACTGTCGCTGTATAAGCTTCCCCGTGGGCAGCGCAATACACGTGAATTTGTTGACTAAGCTGATGGAACCGCCGAATGCAGAAACGTTGTTTGGAAACCATATCGCACTCATGGGCATGCAGAGGATGGGCGGGGCTGTGTGTACTGACCCGAACACAGAACTTTCACAAAGTGTGCTTGTATCTACTATGAGGCTGCTCTGTCAGCAGCGGCAGTAAAATTCATGCATTTTAGAGAAATCATTTTAAGGTTAGAAGAACTACAAAGTGTTGCTTTAAGTTGTTTCGAATGTTGTCAGTTATTTAGGCTACAGAATGAAACAAATATGATTTACCATGCCTAAAAACAGTAAAAAACTCTCTACAATGAAAAATACACTTTACAATAAGGTTGTATTTGTTAACTTTAATAAAATCATTAACTAACATGAACAAACATTGAGAATTATAGTTTTTAAGCATTACTTGTTCCCTTCAATTA
This sequence comes from Triplophysa dalaica, assembly GCF_015846415.1. Classification (NCBI taxonomy): domain Eukaryota; kingdom Metazoa; phylum Chordata; class Actinopteri; order Cypriniformes; family Nemacheilidae; genus Triplophysa; species Triplophysa dalaica. The sequence continues at coordinate 12,603,913 of NC_079561.1, read as the reverse complement.
ATGTTAGTTCACTGTGCATTAACTAAAGCGAACAGTATAACGTTTAAAGATGTATTAGTAAATTTAGAAACCAACATAAACTAAGATGAATAAATACTGCAGATGTGTTGTTCACTGTTAGTTCATGTTAACTAATGTAGTAAACTAATGTTAACAAATACAACCTTTTTAAAAAGTGTTCAATTAACAAAAAAATGTCTCATATAAATCAGGGATGGCATGACGGTGAGTAAACTATGACCGATTTTTTGCATTTCTTGCACGTGGTCTTGCATTTAAATATTTGACAGGTTTTAGAAAGATGAACTACCTGATGATGTCATAATATGAAGAATAATAATCTCTCATGTAACAGAATATTTGCAAGCATTAATGACATTGCTGTGATCTGTTATCAGCTGTGTGTGCATCACAGACGGGTCATAATTGCTTGCTCTTCTCCACAGGACGGGTTGAGCGAGTTTACACACACGCGGTCATTCTGTTTGCGCAACCTGACTCCTCTCTCCTGCTTAAGATTTATTAGCAATACCATCAGCAGCGCTGGGTCACGTACTCCATTCCCCCTTGTTTCTCACTGTCAATCTTCTCTTCCTTCTCTTTTTCTTTGGCTTTCGCACACAAATCATCAAACAAATGTATTTCCCTGACTCCCCGATGGTGTCTTCTCGCACGTTGACTGCAAAGTGACATATTCACAGACAGTAAGAACATCTCTTCCCTTAAAAGCCAATGTTTACGGATCGCTTCGGGTGCCTGCCAAATTTTTCCTGTAAAAGTCGACGAGCGCCACAAAGAATCCTTCATAAAACAGATATTATTATAGCAGCTCGCTCGAAGTGTCTGCTGTGCTCATTTTATTGCTTTGAGTGTCAGGACGGGGACCTTTTAAGGAACGTTCCAGGTTGAATTTGGCACCGTGGACGGCATTTGCGGTATGCATTCGGTTAACATAATTTCCAGTTCTACAAAAATAAAAGCAGATTTTAATGCAGTCTATGGGCCAAGCACAGGTGGATGTAGGTTATGCGTGACTAAAATGAGTAATGACGGTCCCATTGAATGTCATGAGTTTGGAATGAGACTATTTGTTTGTTTATACATGTTTTCAATTTTGTTTGGAGATGCTTAAGTACAAAAATGACAGATTACGACATTATGGCTTACATTTTCGTTTTTAGTCAACCACATAAGTCAATAAAGGTATTACTTTGCTTGTGTTTGTTTACCTCTTCCTGGTATTTGTGATTTCTTGTATCATTTGTGTTTGTAGGGTCACTCGTCTGCTTTTCTCTACACGGGTCTCTGTTTATCTACCTGTGCCTGCTCTAGATATTATATAAAGCCATTATGATCATTTGAGATTATGTTTGGCTTTTGTGTCCTCTGTTATGCCATTGAAGGGGGTGGGGTGGTGAAAATAAACCTCGCTTTTGGAAAAAACCTCAAGTAACGTGAAACTATTGGGCTTTGACAAAGCGCGAGTTACCATGGGTGTGCATGAAAAATGTAGCCTTAAGTATGAAACACGTGAGAATAAAATGAGAGAGACAGAAATAGATCACGATGGAAAGGGAGTATGTTTACATTTAGGCAGACGCTTTAAATGACTTACAGTGACTTTCCGTTTTATTTCAGCAACGGGAACATGTTTTAACCATTTTAATACAGACCATTTTGACCTTTATACTGCAAAAAGAAACTTTATCTTAAGCACTTTTTAGTGCCTTCCATGTGTTGCTAAATACTGGCAAATAAAACATTTAGCAGATATATATTTAAAACATGCGAAAACAATTTAACAGTTTTATCTGTCGGAAAATACACCAAAATACTGATGGCTCTTCACTTCAGTGATTTTTGTCCAATCCAATAAGAACATGCAGTTAACAACACAAGGAAGAAACCCATCAAGCAAATTCATACGGTCTTTTATTAGATGCGCTTGTTAGGTCATAAGTCCAATTTCATTGGTTTAATTTAGTGCAGTAACTATGCAAAAATGCCTTTAAAGCTTTTACACCAGCCAGTCAAAAGTTTTGTGGGTAGATAAGTGGTAATGCATTTATGTAAGGCCTTATTAGGAAGACATTTTTTATAGATAAAAACCATGACCACTTATGTGACCTTTGACCACCAAAATGCAGATACTGCACTCTGCCTTTGGATGACCCTAAACAACTAAACCACTATTGCAAAAGTGCAGTATCTACAGGCTAAATGTGTTCATCCAGCTTTCTTCTTGTGTTTCATACTAATTTAATTGTTTTAAATAACTTTAATAATTGTATTAATGTTTGCTCAGGAATTTTAAAATCGCTCAAAAGTAAGCTTCAAGACTAAGAGCCATCTTATCGCAATGCACCTTTAACCACAAAGTTTTCCTCATTCTGATTCATAGCTATCCGTGAAATCCAAAAAACGTATTGGCAAGATGTACTCTGACAGTTGAAAAGCAGATAATTAATATTGAACAAATATGACGGGACACTAATCAAACTAATCAGTTCTGTTATATTTACTGATTATGAAATAAAATCTATAATCATAAAGCGGTTGCATCCATCTTTTATTGAGTTGGCAGTTAAGGCTGAATTATTCTGTTTCAATCATGTGATCTAACGTGGTTTGCAAATTGTGGATCGCAAACACAGGCGGATTGATTTCAGTGGCCTTGAATGGAGAAGGTAGGTTAATGACTGTTTAACTTGCTAGCGGCTGGCTAGTTAATGTTACTTTTTTATAAAGCTATCATCTGCTTTGCTAGGAGTTAATCGTTTGCGATCTTCCTTACACGTCTTTGGATATATTTCGTTTTAAACGCGAGTTCAACCATCATTTGACCGCGGGATTGTGCCATGGTAGGCTAGCTGGTTGGCCTGTTGGTGTTACGGCAACTAAGGCAGACTGCAGTATCTGCGGTGTCAATGCCCTGCTGTGTCAAAACAAAACCAGAACGCATTTACTTCACTTGCCTTGGTTTTAGCTTGGATTTTGTAGTTACTGCAATTTTAACTCTCTCTTTTCTCAGAAACGGGATAAGATTGAACCAGGAGTCTTTTTTGTTGTAAATGTTGTTTGTATATTATTGTTGGTTGATGTAAGTTGATGTAGTTTGTAACTGAGACTCACCAGACAGAATTTCGTTGTACTCTTGTACAATGACAATAAAGTAAATTGCATTGTGTTGGATGGGTGTGCTTTTTAGAGCTTCTCCATTTTGAGTACCATTTAGGAAAATTCAATAAATAAATTTTAAAATGATTACATTTTAATAAATAAATTAAATAATATTTTTTTGTGTTCAAATGAAGTAAGGAAGAGGGTCAAGAATATTTAAGCCTTGCCCCTGAGACTTGTTGCACTTACCTTAGATTTCCAAAGGTTATTGAGGAAAAACTTTTATTTCCAGCAAACTGAATAATAGAATAAATTAACATTAAAGCTTAATGTGTATCAAGCAAGGAGGTGTGAGGATGGCAAGATTCTCCCCGAACTGTCAGCGTCTCTAGCCCAAATTCCACAACCTCCTTCCAAAGTCTCACATGACCAACTCTGAGATCCCATCTTCAGGTTCAACTTAGTCCAAGCATCAGACTGCAGGTTTGAACTGGTTTACCACCTAAACTTGCATGCAGGTTTCTGACTCTGGAATACTTTCTGTAGACTATTTAGTGGCCTTAAAAATGGCACAAATAGGAGGATGCTATGAAGACTTCAAGGGAAATGACTGAAAGGACACTGTTGCTGCATCCTGTTTATGGCAAAGACTTTGTAAGAGGCATCTGGGTATTTTTTAACATATGGTTAAACACAATATTCATATACAACCTCTCTAATGTCCAGTAATAATACAAACGTGTTCTGTGCAGAAAGAGAGCAAGGCATTTCCCTATATTTAGTTTTTGTTGTAAATGAGTTTTATCTTATCTTTCAGAGACATACAGAACTGAACCGTGAGGCTCCACCATAACCAGCTCTTATCATCAGAAGGTTGAGTCTGATTAAAGGAAAGACCTGCACCGGCAAACATATAGATTCAGACATCACTGAATGACGGTTACAAATACAACAACAACAAAAGCGTGATGATATGTACACACCTGTCTCTTCAAGAATGATTGTATGAAAGTCCTTAGCGAACCAAACAAACACACTTCAACCATTAGGGAGAATCTGCAATTATTTTTGTTGAAATAAAACTTTGGTAAATAAAGTATGAGCAAATAAATATGAATATATGAAGTCAGACAATCAGATTACAGTAGACAGTATATTATATAATAAAAGCCTTTTCTCTAGTTTTCTGTGCAGTATGTCAGAGGGTTCAGGAATATACTGTGGGCGGTCAGTGGGCGTGCTGTGAGAGGTTGAGACAAATTAAACCCTAATTATGAATTTAGCTGCAAAGTTGAGTCATATAATGTGCAGTATGTGATTGATATGGGAAAGGTCTGACAATTTCCAGTGTGATATGTGAATTTCTAAAACAAAACCACAAACCTATTAGTTCCCAAGTTTCAATATAGTTGGTGGCCAAATTACAGAACACAGAAATGTATTCAAAGTGTTCCACACATAAACTAACTAAAATGTTTACCGACCAGGACTGACTTAGGTTGCTGAATTGCAGCCTTAACATTTCAAATTTCATTTCTCTTATTTTTAGTCTTTAAATAACAGTGTTGCGAAATGAATAAATGTTAATGTAAAATGACCACTGAATTGAATAAGCACCTTTGTCACCCAGTGCCAACAAAACCTGACTGTAATTATCTTCACAAAGCTGGAATTTATGGCAGGTGTATTAAAAAAACGTAGCCATGGACAAGGATGTGTGACCTGGTGCAAGAGATTCAAAACACAGACACTCAATGGAAAAAGTAATATGGGTTGATGAGTTCAGAGTTTCTAAATTTAGGCGGCTTTCATCCACAATGTCTGTTACCAACTGGTAAGGGTGCTGGAGGAGATCTATTGTTCGTAATCGCATGGGAAGCCCAGCTGTCTTGCGGGAGCCAGTGGATGTCACGATTTTGTTTCATGATCACATAGTGATTGTACAACATTGAGCAGATGTAAAGGATTTAAAAATGCAGCTACTGGTAGGGCTGTCACGATTCTGAAATTTGGCTGACGATTAACTTTCTAATAAATCATTGCAATTATGACGATTAATTGTCTGTTTTAGAGCTTTAACATTTCATTTTCATACATTTTTTATTCATCTTTGAAACTACCATATTTTTCTGAATGTAAGACTAAGACACTATTAATATTTTTTGGGGGAAAAAGATCGGACAAAATTGGGTTTTGGCCCTTACCTTTCAATAATACAACCGCCAAATACTTGTAAATTAAGTAAATTGATCAGGAGTGAATTGACATCAATTTACTTAATACAAATTAAAATGCTATCAGTCAAAAGCTTCTAGTGTCTTTTTCTCACTTGCAAGACTATAATAAAATTGTATTTCTATATTAATACAATTTTGTGTAGACTGGTTTTCTCACAGAGATTATATAATATTATTATAGAAATAATATTAAATTGTACTGCTGGTAATTTTTATGGTATATGCTAGGGGTGGGCGATCTAGAAAAAAAATTCAAATCACGATTTTTTCCAGATAGATCACGATTCACGATTTTATCGCGGTTCTTCTTCAAGTTGGTTTTAAGACTATTTTGCAAATTAAAGGGGCTTCAATACAGCCAGACTAAGTCCCCATATAAAAATATACTCTTTACCATTTATATTTTGAAGAATATTTTAATCAAGTTAATATTTAATGCAAGTGCAAGACCATAAATCAGCTGTTAGCAAAAAACTTTACATTTTGAATTTTGTTTTTCATCTTGTTGCGGCACTCGGGGGAAAGCTGTGGAATGGGCGTGGAGGATAAATATTTTTGGCTGGGTATTTCGTAACGTGGATCTACGACTTTGAGCAGTTTTTTAAAGCCCTCATTTTCCACAGTCTTTATGGAATCATGTCTTTGGCCAGGTAAAATGCGACCGCGTCAGTGACATCTTTCCAGCGCTTGTTCATTCTGTCATACGGATACGGAGTTCCTTTCTCAAATGGTTCGTTCGCTGAAGTCGTTGTTTAAGCCTTTTAGTTTCCGTATGCTTGGTTGTACCTGATTTACTCGCGTGGGATCCCTTTATAATTTGACTGTCGGCATACTCTTTCAGTCCCTTTATTTTGAGGTGGTTAAAAAGGTTCGTTGTGTTGCCTTACGACGCTCGAATCTTATCATTGCCACATTTGCAAATAACTGTTGTTTGGGCCGTGTCAGTTGGGGAAAACCCAAACCATTTCAATATTACTGATGTAGAATTTTTTTTAGGGACCAAGTCCTCCGTGTTTCCCTCCATCTTCACTGACCGCGTCACTTAATCTTACTGAATTCACAAGCAACGTATACGAGCTTGTTAACATGGCGCAATCTATCGCAAGTATGTTGACGAATTCTATAGAACACTACTATATAGGACGATTTAACGATTTTCCCGAAAAAGTGGATCGTGCAGTCATTTTAATCGTTCACGATCTAATATCGTCATATCGCACACCCCTAGTATATGCTATAGTTTTTTTTAACTGATTGTGTTGTTGTGGTACATTTGAAAAGTATTATCATGCTTTAGTTACAATATATACTCAATATATGTAATATGCAGCCACTACAGCTCCCTCTAGTGTCTTCTTTAGAGATGTGCAATAATAGTTATGAACTGAAACCATCGCGATTGGCGAGACGATTATTTCATAATTGAGACAGCCCTAGCTAGTGGATCAATTCAATCAGCCGGAGAGTCAATCCTGCTTTTGCATGGATATCAGCGGTTTGACCCATTTGATAAACCCATAGCGATAGACCGATATAGTGTCATATCCGATTTATTAGGTCGGTATTTCGATTTTTCAAATTATCACATCGGCTGATACATTTTATTTATAGGCCAATAATTGTTTCTGTTTGGTCACCACATATTGCACTAGCGTTTTGTAAATATGTTATCTCATTCGGCAAAGAAGCAAAATATGACAACCCAGTGTAAGCCACCGTAAAGCTTCGAAAGTGAGCGTGGAGAAGTGAGCCGTTGTTTGCAATTCCCAACTTCACCATTAGATGCCGCTAAATATCATACACTGGAGATTTAATGCAAAAGGTCTAAGCTACATGCTACTATAACCCGCAATTATTGTTTACTTTCACCAATGTTTTGGATATCTCTCACTTACGATGATTGCATTTCAGTTATATCGGCAAATGGACCCCACTGCTTTATAATATCGGTATGGGTGCCATTAGATGGATTCTGGATGCCACACCCTCAAAACATGAGCAAATAGCAACAATGTGTACATTCATAAACTTATCCTTTTGAGAGAGTGTTTGAGAGCAAGAGAGAGAGAGAGAGAGAGAGAGAGAGAGAGAGAGAGAAGGATTACCAGTGTCTAAGCCTTAAAGTCTATATTTCTGTCTAATGAGCTTGGAGACTATGATTAAAGCTTTGTTTAAAGAATTACAACATTCAAAATGCAAACTAAATCCAGCATTAGCGTTTTCGGCTTTGGTTTACCAGGGACATAAAACAGCTGACATTTCAGGGAGAGCAGAGAGCATCATCTCCCAGGAATCTCTTATACTGCACATGACATTAAAATACAACACAATTTCCACAATAGCATGTGCCCTGTCAGATAAACGACAGCCTGCCGGTCAGCAGATAAGACTGTGTGGTGAAAATGATTCCCAAAACAACAAACCATGGTTAGACATTTATATCACCTCAGTATTTTTTTCAGAAGTTGAATTTCCTATTGTTCTTTTACGGGTACATCAAATGAGACAGGAATAAATGGGGATCAAATGGAGCCTGACAAATATTTGGATTGTGTGTTCTGAGTCATTCGGAAACCACGGTAATGCTCCACATGGCTGCATTCATTGGTTGGAGCTGTCAGAAATATCTTCTTTGGTGTACTACAGAAGAAATCATACATGTTTGGAATGACATGAGAATGAGTAAATAATGAAAGAATTTTGGGTGAACTATCCCTATAATGACTGTTACCTAACCAGCTTCCTAATTACTCTTCAAGCCCCGCCCCTTCGTCAGACTCAACTTGCATCACTGCCGAGAGTAGATACATCATTCTTTAAAATAAACACAGTAATGTTTTGTTTGTGCTACAGAGCGAATGTTTACACACTTTTTACAACCTACTTACAAATGACTTTAACTACCCGCATTACAACATAAATTACAATAACTTGTGTGTCATCCTTTCAGTTCTCATTCATTTTTATAGACCATTTCATCGGACACATGCTTGAACCCCAGTTTCTGTTTGGCTAGTGTCTAATAATATAAAAATGTATATTTAATTTAATTTATGTTAATATTAATTCATAAGAGTATTTGTTGTATCATAATTTTATTACATAAACGATTTGTTAAATTTTGTTGTATGTTCATTATATTAAATAAACAATTTGTTGAATTGGTCCTGTAGTTTTGACGCATTTAAAGAAAAAATATGGTACATGAATACTTGGTTTCGTTTTCTAAATTCAAATTATTGGAGAGATAAGTTTAGCCAAGTAATGGTTCTTCTATGTTTCTTTTGCTTGTTATCAGAAATCATCTACAGGTATGCCAATGTTTGAGAACGTGTACCATAAGTTCAGTTGGGGTCACAAAAGTGCACATGCACAGTAACGTTTGTTTATGTTGTTAAAATGAAACTGTCTATAGTTTCAATAATAATCTGTCGAAACACCCTTCACATATTAACACCACTACATACTAACTGGTACTCCAGCGCATTCATGAGATCTTAATAAAGTAAATGAAGAGGGTACACAACTTTTGGATAAAAATGGTTGTTCACTTTTCTATGTCACTGACTAAAAACTATGAGCAGTCTACAAAACAGGTCACTGGTCAAGAGGTTTGACAAACTGTCCGACCAGCTGAACACCAGCTTCCGAAGACAAGAAGCTTTTTCTCCAGGACCTAGAGTGCTCTCAATGAACTTTGTATTTCTTACCTTTCAAAACTTTGTCAGCGTACGTGTATGGTTGTACTAACAGCTTTGCTTTCACGGGTTTTGAGGCATGCATGTTACGACATATTGCCATATCTCTCAGTGCCTACAGGGGACAGGTTTTCTTCTACTTAAAGATGTCATGAATTAATACATACATTTTAAGCCGAGTTTTTGTTATATAAGAGGTTATCGTATTCAAGTGAACTGAAAACGGCCGTTACTGAAATAACAATTTATTGACACCAGGCCCAGTAAACGGCAGGTCCTGGAATGCACCTATCTATGATATCATTGAAAGTTTGAACACCACCTTCACAGAAGAATATCAATGACTACTTCAGGTCCAAACACAAAACTAGACATACTACAACTCGAGGAAACAGGAACTTTGTAGACAAGGTAACTCTTACAGGGACAGCATACATGTGCAGACACAACATAGCATACAGACAGCTTACAAGTACAGACAAAAGCAATGACCGACCTAAGACAATGAAACATGAGGGCTATTTAAAGGGAACAAACACAGGATAATTAATAAGGACCAGGGGATAGGGATGAAACACTGATGGGAAAGCTAACGAGACGAAAAGGGCGGGAAACACAGACGAGACTCGGAGAGAGAGTATAGAAGGCCCCTAGGGAAACTATCTCTCCCTCCACATAACCTAAGGCTATGCCATGACTCCGCTGCAAGAACAAGAATAAAACATGGCATGATAGCGGAATCATGACATAAGCCCCCCCTTAAATGAACACCTCCAGGTGTTCATCAAGGGGTAGACTAACAAGACAAGACTGACTGGGTAACAGACAAAAACCAAACAGACAAGGTGAACAAGACAAGGGGCATAAAAGAAATGACAATAAATGGGTTCGGGTGGGACTGTAAAAATAACAAACAAGGGAGAGGGGGGTGGGCTCAAACAAGAGTACATGGGGGGATATCCACAAGGGGTGGGGCTGGGTGGGGAAATCTTTGTCTGTGGGGGCGATCGAGAGCGCGGAGCCCCGGGGGGCTTGACTGGGGAAGTCCTGGGGGGAACTGTCCTTGTAGCCGGCTGCTGGACCGGGCTAGGTGCCGGCTGATCAGGGGAATCTACGGCCAGGCTGGCCGCTCGGGCCGTCCCGCCCCCACGGCGCCCCCCCAAAAAATATTTGGGACCTGGTTCCACTGGAAATGGGACCCCTTGGTTCCGAGCTGCCCTCTGTTGCCTCTTCCTCTTTAGCAGACCCGTTTGGTGGTCGGCTGGAGGAATGAGGTGACGGGCGTGTATGGTTCTGGGTTGGAGGCCCCAGAAGAGGACCCCCAGGATTCCCGTCTTCCCCGCTTGCCACTGAGACTGGGTATTTGTGGAGAGGGTGCAGAGGCTGAGGGGAGGTGTGTGGTGGTCCCCACAACCCCGATCTGCAGAGGACCACTCTCAGGTATCGTGACCAGCGGAGACGAGTATCTTGAGTTTGATGAAGTCATGGACTCCGATCGAGCCGCGGCGGTTAGCCACACGCTATCGAAGTCCAACGGCTCAATCGCTCTCATCTCCGCCAGAGAGAGTGGGTCTCTGAGACCGGTGTTAAACAGCACCGCCAGTTCCTCCTCCTCGAAGCACTTTGCTCAGCAATGTTGAGGAACCTCTCCACATAATCATCCACAGTCTCACTCCCCTGGCGAAGACTGCAGAGACGATGGGCAAGGCCAGAAAGGCTAGTGTCCCTGGCTGCTGCCTGCTGGGTTCGGTTGGGGTCGGTCATTCTGTCATGGAAACTCAGAGGGGAGAACCCAAATGCAGGCAGGCACGGTGGTGAAGGGGTTGATATTTATTTTACAAAAGACACTACAAAAGGACAAAACAAAACCCACAAGAGGGAAAACAAGACTGCATAAACTATAAACAAAAACAAGAACACAGACTAACTAAACTAGAAAATAAACACTGGTACAAACACAAAACTAGACTTACTAAAACTCGAGGAAACAGGAAATTGGTAGACAAGGTAACTCTTACAGGGAACAGCATACATGTGCAGGCGCACGCACGCACAGAGCGCTTACAGGTACAGACAAAAGCAATGACCGACCTAAGACAATGAAACATGAGGGCTATTTAAAGGGAACAAACACAGGATAATTAATAAGGACCAGGTGATAGGGATGAAACACTTGTGGGAAAGCTAACGAGACGAAAAGGGCGGGAAACACAGACGAGACTCGGAGAGAGAGTATAGAAGGCCCCTAGGGAAACTATCTCTCCCTCCACATAACTTAACGATATGCCATGACTCCGCTGCAAGAACAAGAATAAACATGGCATGATAGCGGAATCATGACAGGTCTACGCCGGATTTGCGGAGATACTAAAGCGTTTGTTGTGCCGGCCTCAAAACCAGGGTAGAAAATAGCCTATTACTTATTGATTTAGATGTTTTTTATGTAAAACCATGCGAAAGTCATAAGTATACCTCATACAACAGTATAAAGTAATAAAAAAGGCCAGTTCATGACACCAAAAGTTCTGCGATCAAAAGATAAAATTATTTCATCAAATTTACTCACATCCAGATTATTTTACCTACACAATCCATATGTGTATTTTGGATGCTGGTGATCTTGTGTCAAACTGGTCCAGTAGCCAGACCAATACCGGACTAGTAATTCCTATTCTGGGAAAGCCAATATTTAACAACACCCATGAATCACACAGCAAAAAAACATTATTACCCAAACTGTGCAAACCATTTAAAATAAAGCTCTTGAAAACAAACCCCTTATAATAACTGGTGATCTAACACTAACACACACTCAAACAAATGTGTTTATATAAAGACCAAACAAAGAATCATTTAATCAAATGAGCTGTGAAAACAGAGCGTGATCGTGGGAAACATGCAAACATATGACTGAAACTAGATTTCTGAATCCATACAACAGTGACAGTGTGCATGTGCACAAATTTAAAATAGGTTTTACGACTGTATGAATTGTTCTATAAATAGGAGCTGCAGTATTAACAACACCAGGTTGTAATTCTTGTGGTCAGTTTAAGCTTCTGTTAGACTATCAGCTGGCCCGCAGTGTTCCTGTAGCTCAAATGTTAAAGCAAACCAATACCAACACCAGGATTACGGGTTTGATACCCAGAGAACACATGGACTCATAAAATGAATGCACAGTTGCACCGTAAATAGCTTTGGATATAACATCTCAGATCACATTGCTTACTGAAGGCAAGCATATCGACACATAAACAAAGAGAAGCTGAGGATAGTGTGTTGGTTTAATGAGTCACAGGAAAGGGGAAACGCATGTGTCTACACACCAGGATAAATTGGACTATATAATACTGCAGCTTTCTGAGAAATCTACACATAGATACGCTTTACTCTATTAGAGATAAGTGCCATCACGAGTGCTTTCCCCAAAACAAATGACTGACAATGAAGGTCACACTGAGAGCTAAATTACAGAAAGAAGCCACAACGCTTCTTTTCGATGTAAAAGGCCTTTTGTTCTGTGAAAATTTCAAATGTGAACTAAACAATCCATAAAACAACAAGTTTTAAAAATAGAAGCACATTTAAGAATAATACGGACACCCGGTGACATAAATCAAAGTGATGTGGTTTCTTAGTCATCTTAACAGCAGACTTGCATGCATTCACTCTTTTACTTAGTTAGCACCATTCAATTTCTCACAATAATTTCAGCCAATTTGAAAGAATCTTCTGAGTATAAAAGACTGTACAGAAAGAAATGTGGTTTGTTTCAATCCACTCGAATCGAATAAATAAAATTAAGTCCCGCCTATATTTTCTTGTTTTGTTTTTGTCGACGAATTACTTAAAGAAAGTTACATCACCTTTGCCCAATTTTTTTTTTGTAATAATATGTGTTTACTGTAAAGCTGCTTTGCAATACAAAACTGTGAAAAAAACTTGAAGTAAATTAAAAAATATTAATTATGCAGCGCCAACATGGACAGGGACCATTTCAAAATAATTGTCAGTTTTTCCTGAATTTACTTTTAATAGGTTAGGTATTTGTACATTTTTGTTAATTTTCTGAACTACTTAAAATATTTATCTCAAATTTCAAATAAAAATATTGTTTCTATTCGCATTTATGCGCAGAAAATTTAAACTAGAGATAATAACAGAAGAAATGCTCTGTATTTTTTTCGGACCTCAAATACTGCAGAGTTTCATATTCACTTTAAAGCTATCAAGTCATATTTCTACATACATTTACGCATTTGGCAGACGCTTTTATCCAAAGCGACTTACATTGCAATATCCTATACATTTATACATAGGCATGTGCTATCCCCTAGGATTGAACCCACAACCTTGCATTGTTAACGCAATGCTCTTACCACTGAGCTTTTTTTATGTGATGACCTCAATTCTTATCACAGTTTTCATGTCTCTTGTCCTGTCATGCTGTCAGTCTTTCACATAGCTGTTGAATGACTGTGAACTACTAAGTTTATTTTTTTGAGTTTAATTTTTTCCTAAGTTTGAAAATTTCAGTCCCTTTATCCCCCCCCCGCAGCTGTAGTTCTCAGTGAGAAGGAAAACGTCATTTTAACTTGTGTTGACTTAATCAAACGTTAAAAGCTCCTGATAAACATTAGAAAAGAACTGCAAACATGAGGGAATAATGCAAATAAACCAGTTAGAATAAACCAACATTTCATGGCTGAGAACCCTAGTGGATAACACACAGCGATAATAAGAGCTATGCGTTCCTCTTTGTCCTGTTCATTGTTTACTGTGACCCCATTCTCTCTCGCAACCTTGTACAGTGGAAGTAAATTGTTGACCCTGAGGTCAAGACCCTACCCTCTCCCTCCTCATTCACAATGACCCTCCCCCTGCTCTCATAAACTCCTCCCTCTTTCCCTCACATCCTCTCCCTCCTCATACACAATGACACTCCCCCTGCTCTCATAAACTCCTCCCTCTTTCCTCACACACACCCTGAGAAAAGTACAAAGCGTTCCTTGTGTATGACCATAGATGCCTGGGTGACATTACTTGATATAATTTGGATATTTTCATGGGAGGAGTACAAGGTGAAAAGGGGCTCTCCTCTGTCAGAGTTCATTCGGCCAACACCGCCTGACCTTCATCCTACCCCCAGGGTCCTTGGCTTGACTCACAACAACACAGTGGCCATAGATAGCTCAGCCAGTGACTGGCACAGCAGATTCAGAACATGCTAGCAGTACAAGTTCACATACAAGATATGTGCTATTATTAGCGTGTATCACACTGGAACAAGCTTTGCTTAAAAGACTTGAGACCAATTTGCGCATAGTTTGAATTGTTAGCATGAAAAGCGTGCACAATGCATTTGTGTGAACTGTATCTTTGAGAGAATGGTGACCCAGTCCCATCCCCTGTTGGAAAAAACAGCATATGCTGGGTTAGGCATTGATTCTGGTTTGACCAGCTTACACCAGCTACGGATCAGCAAAGGACAAGCACATTAGGGCTGCACGATAAGGACCAAAATGACAATCACGATTATTTTGATCAATATTGAGATCACGATTAATTAGCACGATTATTTGTTGATTTTAACCAAAACTATTTTTTATTGTCACACAAGCTAATTACATTTACTGCCTTCACATCCTGCTAATGTACAGATATGTGCATCAAAATAAAATAGGTCCTCTTATTCACCAAAATTCAGTGAATCTCCTTAAAGAATAAATTAAAATAAATTAAAACAATAAAGAAAATGTAGCAAAACTTCAACAGGGCACTATTTTACATTTTACAATGTGTAAATATATTTAAGGAAGCAAAATATAAACTTAAGTTCTACCTGCATAATGGATGTGAATAAAACTAAAAATAAAATATACAATCAATAAGAAACAAATATTCCATAACAGAATGTAACCAAATAAGAACATTTCAAGGCAGAAGAACAATGCCGAAAAGAGTACTGTAGTTTAAATGGACGAGAAACATGTTTTCTCTTCGTAAGACATGCAGAAACTTGGTTAAGAAATACACATGGATACATTTATTGCATAAAGTAAAACGTGTACGAGCACGTCAATGATTTAGTTGTTCTAGACTGCGTATAGCGCTGATCAAACGTGATATTTTGCAGCCGGAAAAATCAAGTGTTGTACACTCACGAGTGATTTCTTTCATTGTGCAACGTGACATTCACCTGATGAAATATTTGTTAAAACATAATTCGGATGTAATGTGTCTTATACCACCGCTAATTTCCTCTTTGGTTGAGCTGAGCTCCCGCGTCCCTCCATGTACTGTAGCCTGCCTGTCAGTTCCTCACACTTATAAGACCGGGCCGGTCCTTGAGTTGGCAGGTATTCATTCGGAGTGTGAATATACATTAAGAAACTCATCAATTAACATTCATCCTTAGAATATAAATAAACATTTTGGGGGCCGCGGAACATTATGAAAGTAGCCCAAAAATCCGCAACCCACGGCTCCGTAATTTTTCCCGCAATTGCATTCTCAAAATAGCCCAATTGTGCGGTAAAACCGCGTACCTGGCAACACTGGACTGTCTACATCTGGAAACTGACTGAGCTGCTGCGCGCTGCAGGGAACAACTCTGATTGGTGCATGGACGCACGTGATCAGACAGCGGCTTTACAGCACGCTAGACTGGATTTAAAAAAAATAAAAAAACTTTAATACAAAGCGTAAATTAATGACGCATTTTAAATATCGCTCGATCACGCGAATTTGATCGTGGGAAGCCAAAATCGTGATCGTGATTAAAATTCGATGAATTGTGCAGCCCTAAAGCACATGACAAGCTTAAACCAGCAAATGACCATCTTAAACAAGCACAAACCAGGATACCAGCATCAAAACATACCATACAAGCATATGCTGTTTTATTCAACAGAGTCGCACTTAAACAAACACCAATTTTAGAGGGTAAAGATACGTGTACACCGTCAGGGACTAGCAGCGGCAGTGCGACGCAAGCTCATTCATAGGGCTGGAACAATTAACTGAAAATATATTGCATGTAATTTAAGGCAGATTTTTACCTCCGTGTCAGACCTACGCTGTAGCCTATAGAGACGCATAGGTACCATACACCGTACCCTGATGCGCACCTCTCCAAAAATGTCACAGTGCGTCAATGCAACGCGGAACGGGCACTTTTGACTACTTTTGTACTTTTTCCTTCTATGGTAGTCAATGGGGTCCATGGACTGTTTGGTTACAAGCATTCATCCAAATATCTTTCTCTGTGTTCAACCAAACAAATAAATTGATTCAGGTTTGGAACAACTAGGGAGTGAGTAATTCATGACAGAACTGTAATTTTTGGGTGAACTGTCCCATAAGTGTTACTAAGGCAACCAAAGCTAGGAACGCCTTGTTGCAACTCATAGCAAGAGACCGACAAGTGGGTTGGGAATCGAAAATCAGTTCCAATTCGGGTTATGAATTGGGTCGATATTGAAAAGAATAGGAAGCGAATACTTTAATTAAAACATTTAACTCCTCTCATTAAATGTTGTATCCCTATTTACAGAAACATGCTTGAGTTAACTTAATATCTCAATAAAACCATTATGAAAATTACCATATTTTTACTATTGTTAGCATAGTTTAACCGTAGTATTTGCAGTAAAGCACAGGAACCATCAATTTACCAGATTAATTAGAGAACTTTTGTTTAACAATAATGTAGTTAAACTATGGTACTACGAAAATAATAGGACAAAATATGGTTGCAATGTGTATATATACACATGACAGTGTTCATAAATATATACATTTATTTTTGCAAATTAGTCAATAACTAGGCTAAATGACTATAGAGGTTGATTTCTAAATGTTTTACTACAACTGTGGAATCAAAACTGGGACTGGATAAGCAGATTTAGAATAGATAAAATACAAAAAATATACCCAACCCTACGACACACTGTGATGAAGTCGCTGGCGGATTGCACACAGTTTTAGTCAACGTCCAAAGCTGCAACCCCTCAATTTTGCCACCACACCGCCATGTCAGTTTTAAACCTTAAATTGCAGTTACGTGCTCTACGCAATTTCAAGTCAAATTTCTTCATTTTCGGACATTTTTATACCCGAGATTTCAGATTATGAATCATTATTATAAACGAGCGTGCGCTGTTCTTACTTGATTGCAAAACGGGAACAACCCGTGCGCTGGTTTTAAACCCTCACGCACATTGCAATTCCTGCGAGGAAAAGCCGGAAAACTCAAACCCCGCACATTATAAACTCTCTCTGGTGTGAGGAAAAGCCTAAGCCGTAAGATCTCTTGCATGAAGAAATGCTTGTTTGTAATATTAATTTGCAACATATATTGGCGAACAGCCAACTATCCTCCTAACCCTAGCTCACTGACATTCTTGATATTAAGGGATATTCAAAATTGTAGTGCAATGTATGCAAAACAAAACCAAACTCTAAAAGAAGGCAAACATTCATGTAGGAAGTGCCCATCCACCCTGCTAAAGCAGTGGTAATCCAATGCAAATCGGCAAACAAACTCAAGGATGTCAGCTCAGCGCTGTGGGCAGAAATGTCCGTACGATCAGGTGACAATCACCATGGTGGAATTCAATTCTGAGTGTTTGCATTATTAATGTCATCTTCATAATTAAACACTTCCAGGATAAAAGCAGTAAATACAGATATGAGAACAGCAGTATAATTATGTACAAGGGAAACCAACATTTAGTGCCTTGATTGCTATATAAATAGGTATTTTTGAAGATCTATACATATTTGGTCGGTTTGTGTTGCCTGGGAAAAGAACCCATGACCTTTGCATAATAACACGATGTTCTACAGCAACAGAAAATGAGACAAATGCTCTGTAACCCTGAGAAAATTGTGCAAGCATAGCATAAGCATCAGTATCATGTAAGTTAAAGAGACAGTTCGCCCAAAAATAACAATTCTTTGATCATTTACTCACACTGTTTATCCAGATCTATATGACTTACTTTCTTCAGCAAAATGCTGAAGAAGATATTTTGAAAAATGGTAATCAAACAAGACTGAACCCCAATGACTTCCATTATACGAACACAAAACCACAGAGACATTTCTCAAAATATCTTTTTTGTAGCAAAGGTTTGGAATTAACTAAAAATATATTTTGTTTGTTTCCCAGTGAACAAAACATCATACTGTATTAGAACAACATAAGGGTGGGTGAAATCATTTTGGGGTGAACATTTTCTTCATAAAAGAGTGTTACAGTGGTCTGATGTACCTGTTTCCAGAGGAACTCATCTTCTTCATTAATCCTCCACGTGGTGAGCAGGTGTATGGTGGACAGCACTCCTCCGCTGAGCACCGCCGCCCTCATCCGCACAGGCAGCAGCGTATAAATGATGTAGATGAAGAAGACAGACCACCAGATCCCTTCAGAGGCACTGCGGGGGGCCACCATGAGCACCCCGAACACCTGCACCACGATCAGCACTCCAATCACAAGATAGCTGACCATCCACATGTAGTCCTGGTGGAAGCCGTTTCGGTTGCACACCACCATTAATGCTAAGAACAGTGCCATGGCCACGGACAGCACAGAGGCGTAGACCATGTCGGGAGGTCCGTGGATGCAGTGAAAGGTGAGCATGATCCCACAAACAATGACCAATACACCCATCAGCATTGTGAGTGAGCTCTGGTTCAACCTAAAGAAGTATCGTTGGTACAGGCGCTCCAGTTTACGAGACTGAAACTTCTTGGACTGGAACACGCGCACCACCCTCTCCCTGCAGTCCACCGCCGTCACCGACCCCGTCCTGCTGGCCGTGTCATCGCTGGAGCCGTCACAACCCGAGCCGTTCCCTTTGCGGCCCTTCACCTCGCCGTCCTCGAAACCCAGATCGATGGATTTAAGCCCCACACCCTCCCCCCCACCCCCCGCTTTGCCGTAGTGGTCCTCCTGCCATCCACAGCGCACACCGAAGTTTCCTCCGCCCGTGCCTCCCATCACCCCTCCTCCGGAGCGGGTGGCCTGAGCATGGGGTGGCTGGGGAGGAGGCTCCATGGCTTCCGCGTCCCGCAGGCAGCTCATGTAGCGTGGGTTGCAGAGAGAGGAGCCAACCTTGCGCTTGGACTTCTTGCCATTGCGCTCCCCCCAAGCGGTCTTACGATCGTCCACTCTTGCCACTAGGAAGCCGTTGATCCAGGACATTCTGTAGGGAAAAAAATGTCAAAGTTCTGACTCTAAACAAGAATATGCAATTATTCAACGTCATTTAAAGAAACAGTTGCATGACTATTTTATTGGATTAATGAACTATTTTAAAATGACAGTTGTTAAACACGAAAAAGACAATTCTTTCATCAATTATTCACCCTTGTGCCATTCCAAACCTTTATGACGTTCTGCAGAACGTAAACGATGATGTTTTGAGAACTGCTGGTAACCAAACAAGGTTGACCCCCATTGACGTTCATTGTATTAACTCAAAACCACTAAGACATGTCTCAAAATATCTTCTTTTTGTGTTTAACAAAATGAAACATCTACAGGTTTTGAAACCCATGAGAGTAAATAAACCATGGGAGATTTCTTTTTTTTGGTTGAACTATCCCTTTAAAGCCTTAAATATGTGGACAAGTTTTTCAAAAATCCTCCCTTTGTTTTCCACAGGAACAAATAACAGCAAACGCGTTCGGACCAACCTGAGGATGAGTGAATGATGAAAGAATTGTTTGGGTGTGTTTTCGTGAACCAAATCTTTATAGCTGTGAAGATTTTGTTTGAATCAACAGATGTTCCCATAATGTGCAATAGGTATAGGATGTATGACCTGTAGAAGAACTCGTTGTATCATTCATTTAGGGTTTGGTCAGTTTACCTGTATGGGTTCTGGTGTGCGCCCCACCCCTGATGTTTTTATCTGAGACACTCATTTATAACAGTGGATGAGTAAAAGCAAAACTTCAGAGTTCGGACTACTCAGTGAGTAGATCCCATTCTGTTCGGTTACTGTTCCATCCAAAGATCTGTTCCTGAGACTTCAACGGTGGCTTCGTGTCATTGGGATCTGTCAACAAAAACAGGCATTTATACAATTAAAAACACTAAGATAAAACCAATGCCTAAACACAATATCACTGTTGTTGAAAACATGAGCTGAGTCACGTGATGTAAAAGAAAAGGTCTACTTAAACATCCAGAGATTAAATTGCATCTATTGCAATACCTGCTTTCAAAATGTCAACGAAATTCACTTTCTTCCAAGAAAAACTGTATTTAAAGGGTTAGTTCACCCAAAAAACTAAAATTATTTTATCATCCTCATCTTATTTCAAACCTATATGACTTTCCTTTCTTCTGCATAACATGAAATAAGATATTGTGAAGAACTCTGGTAACCAAATAACACTGGCCCCCACTGACTTCCATTGTATGGAGACATTTCTCAAAATATCTTTTCTTGTGTTCCACAGAAGAAAGAGTCGTATAGAGTTTTTGGAAGACATGAGGAGAGTAAAAAAAAAAGTGTTACAGATTTTAAATCCATATATTTCCTTAGCATGAATATAACATCCCTAAACAAAGAAGTTAAAAGGATTCCGAATCAATAACACCAAATGTATGTTTCATATCTCATCTGGTCCCTCTTGCCTCGTATGAGCTTTCTGAGGTCTAAATGTTACTCTAGTATGGCAGCGGGTCTTTTAATTGAGACTAATTAATACACTTTTGATTTTGCGGTTAATACAATAGAATAATACAATAGTAGATTTAATCATATTTACCTGAAGATTTAATATTAATACAATCGATATTTGAGAATTAAAACTACCATAATATTGCAAATCTGTGCAATTTCCATTTCTTTTCCCAGGATTTTTATTTATTTCATACATTTTTTTTTTCATTTTAATTTACTTTATTTTCTCAGGTATACAAATTTGACTACCTTTGCCGATGTTCTAGGACATAACAATATCAAAATCTCACTGTACGATAATACCTTGGTGTACAATCCAAGGTGCGGGATTTATTGCAATATTTAAAATAACAAATGATGACTTGGAAACGTGCCATAAGCATGTATTCTTTATCCTCTAGTCATAACTGTTGCTTAGACGCTTGTGTGAGTATGAGATGGGTCAAATGACCTAAATATCCCTTTTATAAAATAAAATAATTGAAAATTCCTTTTATAAAATAAATAATTGCACCAGATGGTCCTTGCCAAAGGTAACATCTATTATTTTTTCTAACATTCTCAATGGAGGACCTATCGTCTCATACAGTCATAACATTGAGACAATATTGAGACAATTTTGCTATTCCGATAACATGATATCGATAATATTGTAACATCCAATGTTCACAATAATGGCAATAAAATATTTACTCTCAGTCTCAAAGTATCCACTTTGAAGCTTAAAGAGTAATCATTCATGGATTTATTTTTACAGTCAAAGTGTAGTAACCAAGTTTTTTTTTGCAGATTACCCTTTGTCACAGTGGTACTGCAAATACCATGGTTAAACAGGTTAATGTGGTGAGTGCACAGAGCATTTTTGGTTACTGTGGTTTTACTACGAATAAAACAAAACAAACAAAAAACTTCTACACTTATAAATATAAGGGTAGTAAATAATGCTAGAACAAACATCTCAGAAATAAGGGACGAAATTTGAACATTAGAGATGTGTCTATATCTCAAGGACCTCGCCATGACACATGCTTTCAATGAGAAATATTCATTCCAATCCAAAGTAACCATCAACACAAGACATATTGATAAACAGATGAAATAAGTGATCGTTCTAAAAACGCATCCCTCATTCACACCAGGGCTGCAGTAAACATTCCTATACCAAATGATTCATACATCTGGGGACCTGTGCTTGTGATCTCGACAGAGGCTGATGGATAAAAATGTCGATTTCCTTCATCTGCTCGTGTGCATTTTGACGGACAACATATTCCTTCCATGCACGATATCTGATTCGGATTTGTGAATCATCATTTTATTAAGGGCCCTACTGATGAGGATCGCGCCAACTTGTTCACGGTTGCAATATGCATCATAGCCGTGTCGCGCTGGCATTCCTCCGGGACACTTGCACGACATCTCACGCCGATGTTACATAACACAACTGTAAAAATCGCACTGTCGCACCAATCCCCAACATTATCCGTTACCAATCGAACGCAAATTTGGAAACAAGCTCAATTTTCAGTCAGACGTGCAATGTCCTTTAAACGAGAAATGAAGAAACGCCTATGTGAGCATAAAAGCCACAACCGCCGACGCGTATATTCGCTATAGACATAACATATGCGTGCTGCATAATTTCAGCCCTTCATCGATGTTGCCAGATGAACTATGCAGCATTTCTGCCATAGGCCGTTTGAAGATGTTTCGTTACATAACTGTGCGTGCGAGCGCGACTGTGCCTACCATATTTGCAGCAGTGACCGTGTTGAGGCTGTTACAGTAACAGTGTGCGGATACTTGTGCAACACAGCATGTCACACCCGACCGCCAAGTGTGGGCTATAGAGCCTCGGCGCCCCGTCCTTCACCCAAAGCGCTGAAATTATAGCGCGCTACAGGCCTTAAGCAAATCCCCTGGCTTCGTATCCGCGGTGGACGTGTTATACGGAGAAGCAACACTCACAACTCGAACGTCAGATGGACATCTTCCCTTGCGCCTTAAGCATTTTGCGTAACATCGCTTTACACCCGGCGACTCACGCTTGCACTATAATTTCCCGTTTTTAACGGTCCATTAGACCTACAGGCCAACTTCAGCAGGGCAAGACATGGAAAACATTGGACCGCTTCGTCTTCATATACTAATAACAACTTAGGCAATGCCATAACAGCTGATCGGCAGGATTGAAGTGGTGTGCAGAGTGTGTTGCGCTTAGCCAGTGGTTAATCGCCATGTCAAAACTCGGGGATAATTCTGTATTAAAGCCCAGATGAGGCTGACATCACGCCACGCGCACATGTACTCCTGACAAATGCCTTATATAAAAAGGTAACGCTCGATCATCAAACACCGTTTGTACATCAAAAACCGTGTAAGTAAGCAGCCCTACATAAAACATGACTGATCACCTCAGAAAAGATGATCTGACTCACCGAAGATATCTCTCCATTGCAGAAGCTGAAGCGGCACCGTCTCGAGCGCACGGGATCGTTCGGTGTCCTTGTTGTCGGTTAGGGGGATGTGCTGCTCGCAGGCATCGAGGACGCGGGGACAGGGCCACAGTCAGCGAACATCTCTCGCGCTTGTGCTCCCGTCGTTTCCCAGCCTCTCCCCCTTCATGCAGACGCCGTGCCAGTCTCCACGCGCCTCAACACTCCCCCTAAAGGCCTGCGAACATGCAGCGCTCCTCACTGAAGACTGCGTTCACCTGTTCATCCTCCTCCTCCTCTGAGAAAGACCCACACAGCTGGACGTGCAGCATAATGGATGTATCTACAGTAAGTATATCTATCGATCTCCCTTACGTCTCTGCGTTCGAAGCATCCTTAAATCAGACATGCCATCTATAGTGTTAGTTATTTTATACAGTTTTAGTCAAATATCTTTTTGGTTGTCAATCATCCTAACTCTTCGTTTTCTTTGTCAGTTTTTCTGGTCACTTTGACTTTTCACATTACAATGAAAATTTTCAAAACATACGACTGTAAGATGTATATTGTCACGTTTGACTTTGCACAACATTAAAACCTCTCTGTCGTTTGTACAAATTGCTATGCTTGAGGCATAAATGTGATGCATGCACAATTGTCTGCGGTTTCTTACATGGTCAATTGCTTATGTTATGTTGTTCAAAATAATATATTTGATAATTGTAACCCCATCCCAATAAAGACCACGTTTCTAATATTTCTCTGTCTTTTAATCTGCAAACACAGAAGAAGATATTTTGAAGAACATCAGAAGCCTAACCTAACATGACTGGGACTTTACTCGGACTCGAGTCACAAATTTGATGACTTGCGACTCGACTCGACTAAATCAGAGAAGACTTGTTACGTGACTTAGAATGGGACACCAATGACTCATGACTTGAACACTATGACTCGGCAAGCAAGTCATTATATATTTTAAAACCATACATCCAAGCATCGAAGTTGTGTTCACGGTCGGCTGTTCCCTGGATCGAATGAGAAAGCCTCTCCCACTGTCTGTGAGGCGCACGCTTGTCATTTATCAAAACTGTTCAGTGTTTTAAACCACATAATGTTAATTTTTTTTATATTTCAGACAATTAGTCTGTGAATTAGACACAAGTGCTTGTATACTGTTAATAATATATTTTAAATACTTTAACTTATTTGGAGGCAGCAATTATAAACCTTTCAACCTTAATTTTAAGACAGGTATTAATCTCAAATGCGTCCAATTGTGTAGGACATAATGTCAAGCTCCTGTCCCAGCCATCTGTTTTCATTTTGGGAGAAAGGGGTGAGCTTGCATGTTGTAAATCCGACCGACTTGAGCTGCATTGCACCGCATAGCCCTAGTAACCTGGCATCAAATGATTGTCTACCTTAAAACTCAAAATAGATTTACAAATGTTTAAAGTTTAAACATAAACACCAGAAAATCCATATCTGTGCATGCGTGGTAGCCCTTTGTAATCATCTGGTGGTCAGCTGTTTCATTTCAATGGAGGAATGTCAGATGGAGCGGGAGGCGGCAAACTTAAAATCTGTTTTATGAAACATGCCGTATAGAAGTTCAAAGAAGGTATTTTTGTGATGATTTCAACTTATTTGATAACCTGCCTAAATGCGCCCAATGTACACAATGTCTAAGATAATTCCTCTCTCAAACTACCCAGTCTGCAAATTTAATTTGGTGCAGATCTGACCCATATAAACTGCTGACCTGTGGCCCACTAGAAAGTGTTCCCATGGCCCAGATCTGGTCCACATCTTCTTGCCCCAACTCAACCAGATCTGGGCTATAATTCCACCAACAGTGACCCATATAATAAAGAATGATGTGGCCCATATCTGGACCTTATATGTCATTCTTGTTTGGCTGAGTTCGGTAAAGGACTGACGGCCCTTATGTGGGCCACATGTGGCTGATAGACTCAAAGCAAGAATTCTCCCAGAATTTAACCATATTTATACCACAGCACTTTTTTATTTAAAATATTCAATAAACACAATCAACCAATATTAAACATATACACTGATTACCAAAATGTATATTTTTATTAAAGATTTAAAAAAAATCAACTACACTCAACTACACAAATGTATTCAAAATCATTTCCTTTTGTCATGTTACATGTAATCAAATATCTACAGGTACTCTGTAATCATTTGTAATCAGTTTTTTTAATAAAATTTAACGTTGAAAGAGTCTATCTTGCATTTCTGTACACCAAAACTTGTGAAGAGTAAACTGACATTCTAAGAGTAAATTTACTAGTTACAACACTTATAACGTGATAACATAATTTAGTCCTTTAACAAGTTCTCCTACTGGGGTTATTCCCAATGTCTGTGGGGATCATTTGAAGGGAAATATGTTGGAAAAAGTATAAACTGACATAAGACATCTTTCATATTACTGCATACTTCATTTAAACACTGACTTCGTTGGTAAGGCTTTCACATAAGAATTTAAACAACATTTAAAAGACAAAAACGTTACTGTAAAAATATGTAGTTGTCAATTTGAGCCTAGTTTAATCTATCTGAAGAGTCCATTTTTAGACTCATATTTCTAAGGAGCATTATTCCAGTATTACACCATTATCGCTGATCACATGCAATACTGACACAAAATGCTACATATTTCAATAAAATTACTTTCAAATGTCAAAACGTCACTTACTTAAACATGAAAAGTTATGAGGAAAGAAGTGAAAGGTGCTGTAAGGGACTGAAGGACGGACTTGATTTCGGAGGGACATTTCAGGTGTTTTTTTCCAATTACAATCCAAATGTAAGCCACAAATTGTGGAACATATGTGGTGCTCATGTGTTTGTTGTTATCTGGGCCATACCTCAAAACAAGATGTGAACCAATTGAACATTCCCACCATTTCTAAAGTTATGGCAAAAAGAATATGGCCCATATTTGGCCCATATATGGTCACCCATGCCATTGCTAGGCCAGATGTGACAGATGATTTCACATGTGGCCCAAATAGGCATGCTATTTAGGTAGCTAACGGTTGCTATCATGCTGTCATGGTTCCTCTATCATGTCATGTTTTATTCCTGTCTCGAGTGGAGCCATGGCATTGCCTGATGGTTTTATGTGGGAAAGACATAGTTCTTTCTCGTGTCTCGTCTTTGGCCCCGCCCCTCTCACTCCTCGTCAGCTTTCCCCGAGTGCTTAATCCCCAGCACCTGTTTCTTGTTATTATCCTGTGTTTGTTTGCCTATAAAGAGTCCTCATGTTTCGTTGTCCTGTGCACGTTCATTGTAAGCTGTACCTCGTTGTGTTGGAGGATATTCATGCTCTCGTCTCGTCTCGTCTCGTCTCGTCTCGTCTTGCCTTGCCTTGTTCCTGTTCCCTGTATTAGTAAGTGTTAGTTTAGTGTTTGTTTCCAGTGTTTGTTTTATAGTCTAGTTAGTCAGTGTTCTTGTCCTTGTCAGTAATTATTATTTATCCTGTTTTGTTTTCCCCCTCGTGGGATTTGTTTTGTCTATTTATAGTGTTTGTTTAATAAATACCTTTGTTACCCTTACCCCTACGTCTGAGTCTGCCTGCACTTGGGTTCTCCTGCCCTGTCTTGCCACGAGATCCGTGACAGTTCATGACAGAATGAACATGCCAAGATCGAACCCAGCAGGCATGGAAGCGAGATGCGCAAGTCAGGCCCGTCGCCTGTGTACTGTTCGTCAGGGATACGGCGACGTGCTTGGCTTCGCGGATCGCTTCTTTGAGACTGCAGGGGAGATGATCCATGATGAGCAGGAACAGATGGTCCTGTTCAATGGCGGCCTCAACCATCCTCTGACGCGGGAGGAGATGCAGACGCTGAGACCGCTGGGCTTCACCGAACTGATCAGGTATGCCATGAATCGGCCGAAGCCCAGGGTCTCAGTTGAGTCCTGCTCTCCTTCTCCGCTGGCCGTCATCCCCGAGAGTCATTTCCTACAAATCGGGGTCATGAGCCTCTCCCCATCCTCTGCAGTCTCTTCACCACCTCCATCTGGTCTCCGTGGCAAGCGGGGGAGGAGAACTTCTTCGGGGTCTTCCTCGGAGGCCTCCAACCCCGAACCAGCTTTGCCCTTCACCTCCTTCCTTCAGCCGCCCACCAGACGGGTGGCTCGGCTGAAGAAGAAGAGACAACGGAGGGCAGACAGGAGTCCGGTGGTCCCGAGTCCGGTGGTCCCGAGTCCGGTGGTCCCGAGTCCGGACGTGTCAAGCCCCAAATATTTTTTGGGGGGGCGCCGTAGGGAGGTGATGGGCCGAGCGGCCAGCTCGGTCAAGTCCGGCTGCCCAGCCGGCGTCCAGTCCGGCTACCCAGCCGCCATCCAGTCCGGCTGCCCAGCCGCCATCAAGTCCGGCTGCCGAGCCGCCGTCCGGTCCGGCTGCCGAGCCGCCGTCCGGTCCGGCTGCCCAGCCGCCGTCCGGTCCGGCTACCCAGCCGCCGTCCGGTCCGGCTGCCCAGCCGCCATCCAGTCCGGCTGCCCAGCCGCCATCAAGTCCGGCTGCCCAGCCGCCGTCCGGTCCGGCTGCCCAGCCGCCGTCCGGTCCGGCTGCCCAGCCGCCGTCCAGCCCAGCAGTCCTGCAGGGGACTAGGACAGTTCCCCCCAGGACTACCCCTGTCAAGCCTCCTGGGGCTCCGCGCCCTGGTGCGTCCCCAAGGGCTGGAACTTCCCCACCCAGCCCTACCCCTTTTGGACTTCCTATGTTTCCTTGTATACCCCCGCCCCCCCTCCCTTGTTTGTTATTTTTATTGTCCCACCCCAACCCGTTGATTATCTTGTCGTGTCTGCCCCTAGTCATGTTTGCCTTGTCTGTCTGGTTTTTGTCCTTGTCCAAGTTAGTCTTGTCTTGTTAGTTACCCCTTGATGAACACCTGGAGGTGTTCATTTAAGGGGGGGCTTATGTCATGGTTCCACTATCATGTCATGTTTTATTCCTGTCTCGAGTGGAGCCATGGCATTGCCTGATGGTTTTATGTGGGAAAGTCATAGTTCTTTCTCGTGTCTCGTCTTTGGTCCCGCCCCTCTCAGTCCTCGTCAGCTTTCCCCGAGTGCTTAATCCCCAGCACCTGTTTCTTGTTATTATCCTGTGTTTGTTTGCCTATAAAGAGTCTCATGTTTCGTTGTCCTGTGCACGTTCATTGTAAGCTGTACCTCGTTGTGTGGGAGGATATTCATGCTCTCGTCTTGTCTTGCCTTGCCTTGTTCCTGTTCCCTGTATTAGTAAGTGTTAGTTTAGTGTTTGTTTCCAGTGTTTGTTTTATAGTCTAGTTAGTCAGTGTTCTTGTCCTTGTTAGTAATTATTATTTATCCTGTTTTGTTTTCCCCCTCGTGGGTTTTGTTTTGTCTATTTATAGTGTTTGTTTAATAAATACCTTTGTTACCCTTACCCTTACCCCTACGTCTGAGTCTGCCTGCACTTGGGTTCTCCTGCCCTGTCTTGCCACGAGATCCGTGACAGTTCATGACACATGCTTATAATTCATGATCCCTTGCTAATTCCGAAGCATAAAGCATTACATTTTTAGTTGACAGTCACAACATATTTCTCGAATACCAGCTCTATATTTTTGCCTGTAACTATAACTAACAGATATAAAAGCTAAGTATGATTGTAGAATGTAGTGTTTAAATTTACCAAACACATAAATCAGGTGGAGTCCGAACGACATTTTAAGATATGTTTGTATTTTTTTATAGATTGATTTGCAATGTTTGTTTTTATTTTGTACAGGGAGAGCAAACTGGTCAACAAGAGTTAGACAGACTCAAAGATAAAGAGTTAGAGAAAGGTAAGAGATAATGAAGAAAAGAGTGAACAAAAAACACATTGCCCAGTCATAAGACTACATTCCGTCTTCTACAGTATATTATAATATAAACTGAGTATACATTAATATTACAGGTGTAGAGGTCAGACAAAAAATCAGCGAATAGCTGGTGTGTCCCATGCTCACATACAGCTATTATCTATAAGCATTATCTTCAGTCAGGTGTGTAAAGTAAATTTCTACAACGGTGCCCTTAGTGAAAATAGTCAGAACTTCATCTCAAATATTGTGCATTGTGATGCCTTTCTGACAAATTAATATAAATATACTATACTATTTAATACAGTGACTTGTTAAAGACTTGAAGTTAAAACTTAAGGACTAGGACTAGACTTGGTATTGATTGTCTTGACTCGGGACTTACCTCGAGACTTGCATGCAAAGACTTGAGACCTTGTGACTTGCAAAACAATGACTTGGTCCCACCTTTGGCAACTGCACATTTCGCAAAATATCTTCTTTTGTTTTCTACAAAGGTTTTAAACTGCACGAATAACATGAGTTTCATTTTATAGTTAAAAAAATACACCTTAACAACCGAGAAAATGTTTATTCTATACACCTGAGAAAAAGTATATTCTTGAATTGGGCACACCCAGACTGATGTTTTTCCATATAACTGATGTAGAACATTGCTGGGGGCAGTTTGGGTTCTTGGCATGAGTAAGCAAGTATCATAAATTTAAAGGTAACCTTTTTTCGGTTAGTGTTTGCCATTATTTGTGCCATAAACTGAATAAGGCCATTTCAAGCAATAATAACCAGTTTCTCAACAACAAATTAAAACTACTGGGTTTTATAAGATCAATATGGCCTGATGTAGTCCTATTCTTTCTTGGCGCATGAAGTACATTCCTTTTCTTGACAGGCAATTTATTATCAAAACAACTTACATGCTTACAACATAACTGACACAAATTCTTCGAAAGCAATTATTAGTCACGCCTTTTTTTTAAAGTGATGCAATTTTTGCATTCTATAGTCAACATCTTATGCGTATCATGTTATAAAGAGTAATAAACTGTAATAAACATGTAAAGAGTAAACATGTAAAGATTATTAAACTATTTTGAAAATCCTTCTATATTGTGTAACAGCATGCACAGATTGACATTCAACAGGTCCTCAGCTGAAATACAGCTCATTGTTTTGGAAACTGCACTTCACAATTGCACGACACCTCAGCGCTTCTCACAAGCATAATACATCCTTTTTTTCAGGTGGGCATCTGTTGCATGTCCCAGATTAAAGCACAATGACCTGGGATATACTCAACTTTAGGTACTTTATTCATATGTGCTACAGCAAAACCAGCACAGTCACGCGACATACAGGTAACCTTGCACCGTAACACAGGAAACAGAAAATGGGCTTACTTTCTTAAAGTACAACATATAAGAATGATCAATTACTACAATGATTTACAGTATCTGATTCTGTGTACATAAACCAAGATTATTGTGGTTATGAAAGAGCAATAATTGAAACAATGGATGTTTTTTGAGTAAATGTTTGGTGTACATTGTACTACACACTTCTAGGAATCAGACAAGACAGTAATACAGCAGAAGCACAGCTGTTTCAATTCCAATTTTAAAAGTGTCTTATAAACATTATAGGATGCTGTTTAACACATATAAACACATAGGACAGAAACATAAGCTTTGCTTTTAATTTACACAAATGGGCGAAATGTTTTCCGCATGCTATGTTAACACAATTATAATTCAGTTACACAACTGAGTGCTGGTGTTTGTTTCAACTGCCAAGGGAATATTGTTTATTCTAAAATTGTATACTGCAGAAATTTACAAATTGTCAAAAAAATAAAATCAAGCAAAATGATGACCTGCATTCATATGCATAAAATAAATATTATATAAAATCTTAGAATGTTGGCTTTCATTCATAAAACGATGCTGTTAAAGAAATGTGTTGTCCCTACATTAATTTGGAGATAAAATGTTAATTTATTAGAATGTAAAAGTATATTTAAAAACATAAATGATGAGTGTGATTAGTTAGTTTATGTTTTTAATCGATTTACAGTGCTAAAAAAACATGTTAAACAAAATAGTGTATGTTTAATTTCACTATATGTGTGCAATTAATCGCATGAAAAGGGTGCAATTAATCACGATTACAATTTTTAATCTACTGACAGTCCTAATACATGTACAGTATCTTGCAGACTTCACCCCCCAAATTTTTGTAAATATTTTATTATAGCTTTTCATGTGACAACAATGAAGAAATGAAACGTTGCTACAATGTAAAGTAGTGATTGTACAGCTTGTATAACAGTGTAAATTAGCTGTCTCCTCAAAATAACTCAGCACACAGCCATTAATGTCTAAACCCCGGCAACAAAAGTGAAGAAAACCCCTAAATTTTAAAATTTAAAAAAATTGTGCCCAATTAACCATTTTCCCATCCATTGTCAGGCCCGGATTAAGAATACCGAGGCTCCTGGGCACAAATGCCTTATGGACCCCCCATTCACATACACACAATAAAGTTGAAACACCATTTCAGGTTTACATTGACAAGTTACAAACTATGATCACAACCTGAAAATATCAACACCTGTACACAATCCTCCATCATACAGGATTTACACCACATGATTGCAACAATGCTTTCCTGGACCACCAGCAACAATATCAAGACATTTCCCTTCATACTGTAATTCACTGGCATGCAACCAGCAAACACTAGGCTACTACACCTCTATCAATTCAGTTCTATCATATTCTTCCATATTTCACAATTCACACACAAACACGCCAGGTTCACAAAACTGATTTACAGAAAGTCCTTAAGAATATTCTTAAATGCAATTTTGAAATATTTTCATCTTCATTTTTTCTAAGATTAAACGGGCGTTAAATGTCAATGATTATACTACAAGAGTAATTTGACATTTGTTAAACTTTATTTGTGTAACAAGCACCTCATGAATCCAGTTCTTGTAACGTGTAATGTGTTACAGTAAACGGCATTAACGAGTAGGCTATTATATGTAAACAAACTTCTTTAGCCTATATATTACGACATCATCGCATTTGTGTGTATGTAAACATTTTGCAATGTAGGGTATGTAAAAGCACTATGGTTTATCTAATAATGATGGCTAAATATTGGTTAAGTAAGGCAGTTTCTGATCGATATTATATCTATATAGGAAGCACGCACCAAATAAATGTAAAAAAACTCTTACCTTTCAAAACAGCCGCGAGGGTATATCAACTCATTATTTTTACAACTATAAAGCCGTTCTTATTGACATATTTACAGTTTCTGTTTTCAGTTCATGATGCAACATCCTCTAACAACTTGCAGTAAAAAGCGGTGATTTCGGCTTATGTTTGCCTATATTCACACCACATGGAAACCATGTGTATATTTAGAGACGAAATTTGTCCATATGTATATATTAAACACAAATAGTCGATAATAGTGACAGGTTGTTGGAAACGCTGTTTGTACTCATTGAGTCAGTCACCTGTCATACAGTGCTGTTTCTTCTTCCACACTCACTGTGCAGAGTGACGCCAAGAGAAGGGGTCACCGCACCGGGAAAGAGAGAACTATCGCTCGCGGGACAGAACTGTCGACATGTTCCCACTAAATGAAAGATTTATCCAAGAAGTTGCTAGATTTGTCGCTATGTGCTTCTTCTCAAGGGCCCCTGTGCCTGAGCCCAAGATGCCCATTGGATAATCCAGCCCTGCCCGGTGTCATGTGATTCTTTAGTGTAACAGGGTGTCAGGTGTGAATGGGGAGCAGGTGTGTAAAATTTGTTTTTAAAAATCTCACTCACTCATACTGGTCACAGGAAGTTCAAGATGGTTACTGATGCAAATTGTTGCTCTACATAAAGATGCCCTACGCTAGAAGATTGCCAAGACCCTAAAATTGTGCTGCAGCACAGTGGCTAAAACCATACAGCGGTTTAACAGGACAGGTTTCACTCAGAACTGGCCTAGCCATGGTCGACCAAAGAAGTTGAGTGCCTCACTAGTAGGAAAGATTACTTCATCATTTTTTAATTCTGGCGAACACAAAAGAAGATATTTTGAAGAACTGTAAGAAAGCAAATGGTTCTGGGGCACTTTTGACTATGTGGCGAGTCACCCATTGCGCAATCGTCGTCGTCAAGGAAACAAAGGAAGCAACGCGACACACCTGCCAGTCGTCAGCACCTGAGGCTCATCACCTGCTTTATTTAGAAAGCATGGAAGGAGGCACAGGCTGAGTTTCGTCTCCACAAGGCATAATCGCTAGCGTGTTGAACCTTTTCTTGCTAACGCAGAAACCAGTGGCTGACGCCCGGCAGACAAGAGACACGCCACCAACCTGCACATATCAGGAGCAAAACACTGAAAAGTCACATCCAGCTTATTGAACTTTCCCAACTGACTACTGCACTCTTAACGATTCACCTTTGTAAATAAAATAAAGTTCAAAGTAGGGAAGGAAGGAGGCGGGAACCAGCGAACATTCAACAAACTTTAATAAAAATAAACAAACAATAACACTGAAGTAAAAGACTGGCAGCCACCTCACGGTCGACTGCCGGCCACAAGAACATAAATACAAACTTAAAACATATGTCCGGGCCCGGTCCTCTCTTGTCAGCAGTCCCGTCGCTCGTCCTCTTATGCTCCCGATTTCCTCCGTGAGATATGCGGGACCGGTGTGCGCACAGCTGATTCCAACTATCACTCACGCCACGGGCCCCGCCTCACGGCTTCCGTCCCGCCTTCCTCACCACAAAGATACAGTTGTGTTGTTCCATCCAGAGTTTATACATCAAGAGCTTTATTCTTCACAGGGAGTAGGGCATAGGGATGATAGCTTTGGAATGGAAAGCAACACGTGTAGAGCTCACGTGCTGAGCTACTTCCGTTCAGTGTTTCGTGATCGGACTTGCTAGTGGGTAATAATATATCTATTTATGTTTTATTTGATGTATATTACTGCTAATTAATATTAATATTGTATTATTTAATAATTGACTTATATCAACAGTTTGTTAAATTGGATTGTATATGAATTTATTAAATAAAAAATGGTTGAATAGGTCATTTAAATTTAGCCAAGTAATAGTTCTACTGGTAACCCAAAATAATATTGGCTAGATGTACTTTCAACCTAGTAGCCGATGTAATTTACTTGTTATTTATTTAGCTTGTTATCAGAAATATGATATAAATAAATGTATAATTACTTAAAAAGACAACTTATATCCTTTCCGTGAATATGGGTCTTATTCAAAAATACATAAAACATATATAAAACAAAAAGCACAACATATTTTTTTTACAGTGTGTTTATATTTTGTTATTTCTCTTTTGTAATAATGTTTTGAAGCCATTGTCCTGACTTCTGGCTCAAAATGCTTTGCATGTTGTATATAATTTTTTGCCAAGCCTCCTTAAAATCTTTTTAAAGATGATGAGGTCAAGTTGGACATTATTTTGGCCGGTACAATAAGTTTTTGTTAATATATAGTTATAGTGAGGGAAAAACAGGCAACTGTTTAAATATTGCAAAGACATCGTATGAGGGTCATATGAGGGTCCAGCTGTCAGTGCATCAGTTGTCACATCTATTACTAACATTGGCAGCATTATTTTAGTATCTGACGTTTAGCGGCTGCCAGAGGAGTTTACATTCATATGATTGACAGGCCAATTGCTTTAGTGTGATGGCGTAAACAGCAAACAAAGCCCTTGGATAATACTATTGATGGGAGACTTTTCACCCATCTTCAGTAGACCCACTGTCCGCAAGAGAATAACCAAACCTAGATTTGGTGCTTAAGGTGTGGCTGAATATGATTATAACATATGTCAAACAATTCAGTCATGACAACTGTCTAGATAGCATAAGTGTCACTCACTGCTTTCTTATAATTGCAAAATCAATGCAACTTTATCACAGGTCAAAATATAAATGATCTGCTCTAGGATAAATGGAAAGAGCAGGCCTTTAGATCTGCTATCTTTTAATTGTCACATCCCTCCCGATGTTGTGAATCAATGTGTGTGAGGGTGGGTTATGAAAAGACACACCTCACACCTCGCAGCACAAATCGAAATGTGATTGGTTGCTTCAGTTCACCTGTCAGTCATATGCCCTCTTGGGCGGGCCTTGGCCAAAGTAAGCAGCGAAAGCTGGCAACTAGACTAAGGAGGATCAGCTGATGCAAGCTTGACTTACGTAACCTGCCAGAACTAACACTATACTTTTGATATCTGTAGGTAAAGGGGAACCAGGGCCAGATTATCCAATGGGCCTTATGGGCACCAGCCCAGGGGACAATTTGCGATTGGGGCCCAAGAATGGGGAGACAATTTTACATCACAATGTCTTCACCCTATTCAATCTGCCGTGTGCCTCTCTGGCCCACACTTAAGCAAATGCGAACACAAAACAGTGTTTCTTAAAACGCAAGTCTGTCTCTTTATTTAGTAACTTTTAAAAGCCCTTTTGCAGCTTTTGTTCAGGAGAAGCACAAAGTGGAATTTCCAGCGACCTAACAATAAAGCTTTCATTCAGTGGGAAAATGTCGCCAGTGCTGTCCCGAGTGCACAAGGTCTCTCTTTCCCCGCACAGGAATCGTCTCAGTGAG
This sequence comes from Triplophysa dalaica, assembly GCF_015846415.1. Taxonomy (NCBI): domain Eukaryota; kingdom Metazoa; phylum Chordata; class Actinopteri; order Cypriniformes; family Nemacheilidae; genus Triplophysa; species Triplophysa dalaica. The sequence goes on along the minus strand of NC_079561.1, from coordinate 12,568,190 downwards.
CAGCAGGAAGAAGCTGCACATTTGATAGGTGACTCCTGAATGAAATGAGTACAAAACAGCGTTTCCAACAACCTTGAACTGTTATCGACTGTTTGAATGTATAAACATGAACACATTTCGTCTGTAAATATATACATGATTACCTAGACAAAGGCTATGTGAAAGAATACAGCCAAAAATCGCCTTTTTATGGTGATTTGTTAGATGTCGAGTCAGAACTGACAATAGAAACTGAAAATATGTAGATGTAAATGGCTTTATTGTTGTAAATATAATCTTTAGGCAAAGTTAGAATACCCACACGGTTGTTTTTAAATCTCAAAAGGTGAGTTTTTTTAACATGTTTTTGTTTTGGTGGTGGGGCAGCGGGGATGAAGGGTTAACAGGTAACGGATTGACAAAAACACAAAACAAAGACCCGCGAGGGGCAGGGTAAAGACAGGACGTAGACTTACTATCACTAAACTGAAATAAACAACACTTGACGTAAACTAGACTGAACACTTCCAAGACTGGACAGATAATCATCAACAGGAACAGAAACAAGAGCATATGGAACAGGTAAGCGTAACCAATACAATAAGGCACGAGTTTACACACAGTGAGACACACAGGTAAGCAAACTCAATGACCTAGCACAGGTCGATGAAACATGAGGACTATTTAAAGGGGAGAAAATCAAGAAGGGACAGGTGCGGGCATGAACTAATTAACAATCTAACTTAAGAGACGAAAAGGCGGGAACTGAGACGAGACCAGAGAGAGCATATAGAAGACCCAAAATATGCTTATTTTGTCACATTTAAGATCATAAATCTTTTTAATAACACCAGGTTGGATGTCCAGACCATAGCAGTATATACGTCCTTCCGGTTTTCTTCTCACCTCTGCCTTGCTTTTGACCAGTTGATCTTGAATAGTGCTGAAGTCGTTCTGCCACTCTAACAACTGTGGTCCTGGAGAAACATTATCTCAGCTGGTCCCTCTGATGAAGCACAAATATATGAAAATAAGTAACAACAAGAATTATTCACACATAACCAATATTTTTAGCATTTAATTGTAAACGGTTATATGCAAAGTAAAGGTTTTTTATTTCAAGCACTTACTTTTCAATCTGTCATCAGCAATGATACATTGACCCTCTGGCAAGTTGATCCTTTTCCAATGTTAGCCACAGCTTTGGAAGAGATCCTGGCCACATTAAATGCTTCTTGGTGCTGACTTGTAAATGTGTCTCCTAACCATTAAATCCATTGGGGGTTGTTTATTTTTTCAGCAGGGTATTAATGCATATCATATAAGTGTAAGTGACCTAATTGTAAGATATGGTGACCCATCTTGATTTAGAAGTTATTCTTAGTTTATTGTCCTTGCAAACCTAGACATTTTTTTGTTTGTTGCTTTAAGGTGAGATCTTGTCGCCGTTGCCAGCTGAATGACCCCATCAAGACGGTTGTGCCAGTCTTGCATTCCATTAAGGTACTGCTTACAATATTTGAGCGTACTCATGAGACTAACAAGCTAGTCTCAAGCTTTATTTTTATAAATAAAAATATTTCTCACCCCTGACACATATCATTTTTATATTGTATTTTCATTGGTATTAAAAAGTAAAAAATATATTTAAAAATAGACCATTTTCCGCTCTTAAAATGGTAGTGTAGCCTTATCCCTCTTCAGTACATTTCTCCAAACCATTACAAATCGTAATTTCTTTAAAGTCTTTGAATGTGCAATTTAAAAAAAAAGTATTTATAAAAAATATTTCCGGTATGGAACGAGTTGTGTCAAACTACTTCTTTTTTAAACTGCCGTAAATGGTTTCGGCCGGAAGTAGACGCACTTTCGCGCATGCGCGGAACAAATCGTTTTACCGGGACGGGTAGGGACACCGCCCTTCCGTCTCGTTATTGATTGTTAATTAGTTCATGTCCAGCACCTCTCCCTGTTTGATTTCTTCCTCTTTAAATAGTCCTCATGTTTTATTGTCCTGTGTCGGTCATTGTTCCCACAGCCAAGGAGTCTTCAAAGTCTTTTACATCAAGTATTGTAAGTGTTTAGTTTAGCTAAGTGTTGTTCTTGTCTAGTATTAGTAAATCCTCGTCCTATTTATTTATTTAGGTATTTTCTTATACTCCATCGTTGGTCTTTGTTTTGCTCTTTATTTAAATAAATAGTCTTCGTTGTTCCCTTCATCTCCAATTGGGTACCACAGTCAAATTAAAATTGTCCCTTCACAGGAAAAAGTTTTGGCGCCTCTGCTCTCGAGTGAACCCCACGGAAATATGTCAAAGTTTAACCCTCCGGAGCGATTTCCCTTCAACAATCCATTAGAATGGCCCGCATGGAAGCAGCGGTTTTGTCGCATTAGAACAGCAACGAAACTTCACAAAGATGACGACTCTGTACAGGTCAGTTCTCTGGTATATGCAATGGGAAGCGAGGGTGAGAAGATATTAGCTTCTTTCAGTTTTGATAACGAAGAGGGAGAAATGTCACGTTATACAGGAGAAATTTGAATGTGTAATTCCGATGTTACAAAATGTTCTGTTACCCGTGATATTTTGTGATCGCAGTAGGCGCTGTTGTAACCGTCGACAATTCTCTACGCAAAGAGCGTAAATTCGGACGAGAATGCGCTTAGTCCTCGTGCACAGCTTTTTAATCTTGCGCAATGACGCGCTTTTCCCTCGTGCACGTTACTGAGAGCGGGAAAGTCAGAGTGCTGACGTGCGTAGCCTATGGGATCAGAATTGTTTCATTATTCTGTATAAATAAACTACGATTCGCAAATAAATATAGACAATTTCACAAACATTTTTTAAATCCACATATGCGCAAAAAGCGAACCATAAATACATGTTAGACGTTCCACAAAAATAAATGGAATTCACAAATAAATACAATGAGATTTGCAAATAAAAAATATTTACAAATGTATTTTAATTATATTTATTTGTAGATCGCCTTCTTCACATTTGTGGATCGCTTTCTGCACATTTGTGAATCGCTTTCTGTGCATTTGTGAATCGCTGCACGCATTTGTGGATCAGTGCACGCATTTGTGGATTGCTCTCTGTGCATTTGTGGATTTTGAAACATTTCTAACGTCAAATCGTGCGCCCAATCCACAAATAGGTGGACTCCGCCCACTATCTACGCAAGCCAATCGGTTAACTTCCGCTTTTGTTGTCCAATAGGCCACGTTCTAACTTCACCCAATCACGTTTCGCAATGCACTAAGATTCAGGGAGCTAACATGTCGACTAGTGGCGGTCTAAAATCTGTGTTATACTAAGAAATGATAATGGCCTCTTCTTTATACGATGTAATGATCGCTTGTGTTCATATACATTGTCCGTATTGTTACATATATGCTGTATTTAAACGTGTATGACTTGATAACAGCGTGCACGGACTGGAGTGGAAAATCCCGGTGACTAGGGAGTCGGGACTGATTTGGTCATCCAGTCAGCCTTTTTATTGTGTTTATGTACCAAAGGGCTAAATTCCGATTTTGGCATTCGATCACATGTAATCTGTTACCGCATGGTTAAACAGCTATTCGACCAAACACTCGTCGCGTGCCTCCTGTCAAGTTTCGCAGAGTTTGCAATGCGCACTGCAGCTGTCGGTGTACTACCAGTATAACGATTGCAGAATTAATGTGGGGGAAATCATCAGCATTTTGAATTTCTATGTCATTCATAATTCAAAATAAAACGTAATTTATACAGTCATTTCGGTTTATCCCATTCCTGAATGATCTCTGCTGCTATCGCTACACTGTTCTGTTTATTGTCTAACTCTTTCCCATGACAAAGGATGTCGATTCTTTTATGATCTTGTGCACACAATATATTCTTAAATTCAACCCCAAAAGTAAACGATGTAAGCCTATACAATTTGTGTTTTCGAACCTTACCATAGTAAATATTGGTATAGGCTACAACTGCAGATAATCAATTTACTGTAGTTAATAATAATGGACGTGCTCTCAGATAGCGTGTTATACGATACACGTCTCCATTTTACCTTGTGCTAAATAAATAATTATTGTTGGGTTATAATTATGTATATATTGCTGCCTTTTAAATGACAGATAGGACAGCTTTAAAATACTGTTTATTTCCATTATTTAATGGCAAATAAAAAAACAACGGGAGCATTGAGAAAGCAAGGGAGGCAACACAACTTTTTCTTCGATGAAAAAAATATGAAGCAAAATATGAAACTGCCAAATAAAACCCACTGTGCAATAAATATGTGCAATACTAAACTAATCACTCACACTTATATTTATTATCATACATACGTTACTGATTCTGGAAAAATTGTCCGTAGGGTGTGAGTGCGTGAGTGAATGAGTGAGTGTGTGTGCCCTGCGATGGGTTGGCACTCCATCCAGGGTGTATCCTGCCTTGATGCCCGATGACTCCTGAGATAGGCGCAGGCTCCCCGTGACCCGAGGTAGTTCGGATAAAAGCGGTAGAAAATGGAATGGAATGTTACTGATTTATTATATAATATAGCTATCCCATTACCTTACACAATTTGTATAGCACCTAAGAACTTGTATATATGGCACATGCATAAAATATAGCATCCGGTTCTCTTTTGACATGTATTGGATTTTTTTCATATGTGTATTGTCTATTACATATTCATTTTTTATTATTTTGTTACCTGTGTCTTGTCACTTTATGTAAGCTGTTTAGTAAATGTATTATAATACTACAGTATTTCTATGTGGGGAATTGTGGACAGACTTGTCCCACATGATAATCTTGCAATATAGTCTATTTACGCTGCTGCCACTAAAGACTACGCTTGCTATTGTTAATGTATATAACAGGTATCATATAGTTATGGCATGTCAAAGAGTTAGATAGTAAACAGAACAGTGTAGCGATAGCAGCAGAGATCATTCAGGAATGGGATAAACCTAGATGACTGTAGAAATTACGTTTTATTTTGAAATATGAATGACATTGAAATTCACAATGCTGATGATTCCCCTTACGTTAATTCTGCCATCGTTATAATGGTAGTACACCGACAGTTGCAAAAAAATCGGAATTTAGCCCTTTGGTACATAAACACAATAAAAAGGCTGACTGGATGACCAAATCAGTCCCGACTCCCTAGTCACCGGGATTTTCCACTCCAGTCCGTGCACGCTGTTATCAAGTCATACACGTTTAAATACAGCATATATGTAACAATACGGACAATGTATATGAACACAAGCGATCATTACATCGTATAAAGAAGAGGCCATTATCATTTCTTAGTATAACACAGATTTTAGACCGCCACTAGTCGACATGTTAGCTCCCTGAATCTTAGTGCATTGCGAAACGTGATTGGGTGAAGTTAGAACGTGGCCTATTGGACAACAAAAGCGGAAGTTAACCGATTGGCTTGCGTAGATAGTGGGCGGAGTCCACCTATTTGTGGATTGGGCGCACGATTTGACGTTAGAAATGTTTCAAAATCCACAAATGCACAGAGAGCAATCCACAAATGCGTGCACTGATCCACAAATGCGTGCAGCGATTCACAAATGCACAGAAAGCGATTCACAAATGTGCAGAAAGCGATCCACAAATGTGAAGAAGGCGATCTACAAATAAATATAATTAAAATACATTTGTAAATATTTTTTATTTGCAAATCTCATTGTATTTATTTGTGAATTCCATTTATTTTTGTGGAACGTCTAACATGTATTTATGGTTCGCTTTTTGCGCATATGTGGATTTAAAAAATGTTTGTGAAATTGTCTATATTTATTTGCGAATCGTAGTTTATTTATACAGAATAATGAAACAATTCTGATCCCATAGTAGCCGGACACGCCGATTGAACTTTACAAAGCAAGTTAATTTAATTCGTGTACTGATTGCGCTTGGAATTATTGTGATTGCCATGGTAATTGTTTTATCGTGTGTGTGCGCGTGCGTGCGTGCCCACTTTTACCCTAATAATAGAACAGCAATCACGAGATTTCTAAACATTTTCTTAATGAGCTTTGTGTTATACATGCGTTTATTTTAATTAATTAATAATTAATATTATAAAATATGTTTATAATGTACAGAGTAACCTTGTAGTTCTACAGCAGGTCACCATATCTCACGATGCACGGTAACTGGCTAAAAAAAAAATCTGTTACCTTCCCCTGTTTTACACAGAATAATCTTATTGTTCTCCATATTCACACTTTTGACAAAATGCCTTCTATGTCTCATCCTGAAGAGCATTTAGCTGTGATGAGATCAGTGACCGTGGTAACAGGGTCAACCTGTCTAAGAGTTCCTAAAGGACACCATTCCAACAAAAGTGGCTCCTGGTGACATTGACGTCTTGTAAAGCGAATAGATCAATATTTGCAATAAACTGAACGTCATTTTAAATAATATTAGCGGTACTGTAGGCCTCTGCCACACCTCTTAGATGCTTTTATTTATTTTGTCCTTTAGGAACTCTTAGACAGGTGGACCCCATATACATCCATTAGGTAATGCACAGAGGGCTGCGGATTTACCAAACAATCTGATTTATGGTTCTGCTCAAGCAAAAATATCACCTACGTCTCTGATGGCCTGGGGGTGAGTAAATAGAGTAAATTTTTGTTTTTGGGTGAACTATCCCTTTAACATTGGTTGCAGTGAAATGTACACTTTCATGTTTCAAGTTGTTGAAATTAGCGTTAGTTTATATTTATAAATATCAACCGCTCCGAACAAGCTATTGTAATAAATAAATGAATATTAATCGTTTAATATTACGTTGGTATTTTTATAACTAAAGTAATGTTAATAAATTCTGTGGCTCACATTTTTTAAAACATTTTAATATGGTGATGTGAGCTGAGCATAACACGAATCCGGATGTGTAAACTTAAAATATTTAAACTAGCTTGTGATCTGAGAGAACAAAGATTTAGGAACATCCTTTTTTTATATTTTCTGTATATTATAAAGTCATGACAGATGAAGTGTTAAATGAGACGATTCTAATAGTGTAACTTAACCCTGTGGTGATGCAGTTTTTTATTCTTATGAAAATACGATTAGTAGAAAATGAAAAATGCTATTTGAATAATTAATTCTAATCAAATATTCAACCACTTGTGCACATCTGTAATTTTAACCATCCTGAACGATGCACTATCCAATTAATGCTGCTGTCTTTTACCCTCACAGTCAGATGCACTATTACATGAATTCCGCTGTATTTAACCCTTCCAGTCCGTCAAACAAATGATGCTATTAACCAACTTCTACAATTCAATATAAAACGTATTCAGCTGTATTTTTACCATCCTGTTCAATGCAAGATCAAATTAATTCTGCTGTCTATCATCCTTCCAGTCAGATGCACTATTACATGAATCTGCATTTAAACATCCTGTACGTTCCAATATAAAAAATATTCTGCCGTAGATTACCCTCCCAGTCCTACGCACTATTACATTAATTATGCTGTGTTTTAATTGTCCTGTATAATAGAATATTCGAAAATTGTGCTCTCTTTTGACCATTCTTTACGATGCAATATCAAAATAATTCTGACGTATATTACCCTCCCAGTCTGATGCACCACTAACTGAAGTGTGCAGGTTTACCACACCTGACACGCAACCAACTGAGGTCTGCTGTATTTTAACCTACCCAGCATCATCTGAATCCTCAATGACATCACTCCCAGTGTGGACAGGAGTCTGTCTGCAGGATCTTCCTGCTGAAATAAACTGCATATATTCAGACAACACAGCACTGATATAACTATTGATCTTCCAACTTCCAGATTTCAGAATGAACCAACAACAAATTCAGAAAATGTTTTAAGTGTATAAGCATGTCAGTACCTAAGACCACTTGTGTTCCAGGATCTCATCCAGATCGATACGATCCCCTTGCAGACAGGCTTCAATCAAATTGCAGCATTCGGTTAAGGAAGAGCGAAGAGACGATTATAACTGGAACTGTGAGTTTATCTGAATGTCACTTAAAAGAACCGAATAAGATGATGAATGAGTTTAATCAAAGCCCTTGTTGTTTTCTATCATTCAGAACTACAGTTGGTCTGATCTCACCTTCAGTCAAGCTGTGTTTACTCCATGAGTTTTCATTGATCTGGTCCAGGTCTGAATCTGTGGGAAATCTCATGCACACCATGAGGACCACAGACCATAGGACCACATCCAGCGAGTACACTGTCGCCGGCTTTCCATAGTACTCGCCCCATTCAAAGTATTCAGGGCAGGGTTAGATCACTGTGCGAAAACAAATAAGCTAAAAACTATCAAAATCCTCATCTAAGTGTTTATGTAAACTCTTGTTCATTAGGAGTTGATAAAACATACCCATATACTCCTTGTAAGCTGATCTTTTAAGCAGATCACCGCACCCGAAGTCAATCATTTTGACCAGCAGCATGTCCGGGTTAATCAGGAGGTTTTCCAGTTTTATGTCTCTATGGAAAACCCCCCGCTGGGAGCAGATTTCAGCTTCAAAAGTCGCTTGCCCCATGATAACGTGCGCAATGTACTCTGTCACTCTGCCTCCGTTGACTTTCATGAAACTGGTCAGGTCCATGCAGGGAGATGGGCTCTCCAGGACCATGATATATCCGTCCGAATAGTCCTGCCAGTCCAGAAACTGGATGATGACAGGAACATATTCTCCCTCACAGGCAAGCATCTGAAGACCGACCTCTTGTGGAAGAGGCTCAGGATGACCCGGCTAGAAGAAAAACAAATGTTGTCATGAATAGATGAAGGTGGTTAAACAAACAAGGATTTAGTTCAGTCTCAAACAAACTGTGAAGATGTTTTCAATTGAATATTAACACAATCTACTTTGAGGATTATATGAATATTCTATCACATTTTTGGTCTTGACCTCAAGTATCACTGCCACCTGATCAACAAAACAAAAAATGGATTTGTGTAAGCGTTCATCCTGAACTGAACTCTGCTATAATACATTTAAAGTGTATAAACATGTCAGTACCTGAAATCACTTGTTTAAGGATCTAATCCAGATCAATACGATCCTCTGGATCCTTCACTCAAATCGCAGCATTCTGTTCAGAAAGAAGAGACGATAATTCCCTTAAACTGCGAGTTTATCTGAATGTCACTTTAAACTCTCATTCATCATCTTAGTCAACAATTTTATCAAAGCACTTTCTATCATTCAGAACTACAGTTGGTCTGATGATCTCGCCTTGAGTCAAGCCGTCTTTGTACAAGATCCTTTGGTCGCTCAAGTACCGGTCATTATAGTTGGAAAATTTCCCACACACCATGGCGAACAGAAGCGCCCCAAGCAAGTACACTGTCCCTGGCTGTCCGTAATACTCGCCCGTTTTGAAAACTCTGGGCAGGCGTAGTCTCTTGTGCCGGAAGAAAACTCATTTCATATCATTTAACCATATACATTGACACTAAGTGAATCTGAATGCTGTCATCATTTCAGACACATCATTTACATTTGTATAAATAAGATAACACGCCCATAAACATCTTGTAAGATGACCTTGTAAGCAGATCGCTGTACCCAAAGTCGATGAGTTTGACATATAGGGTGTCTGTTATGAGGGGGTGCTCCATTTTGATATCACCGTGGAAAACCCCTCGTCGGCAGCACTTGTAGATAGCTGTGGTCGCCTGCAACATGATGTCGATGGCCAAATCCTCATTGAGTTTTCCCCCGTTGCTCGTAGCAAAATCATGAACATCCACGCAAGGAGAGGGGCGCTCCAGGACCATGACGTAGAGGTCTGGATACACCTGCCAGTCCAAGAGCTGGACAACCTCAGGAACGATTTCTCCCTTACAGGCAATCGTGTGAAGAGCAACCTCACGTGGGAGAGACTCAGGATGACCCGGCTAGAAGAAAGACAACAGCATCTGCAAGACTGTGGAATTGTGTGCATGTAAAAAGTGATGAAGTTTTCAATTGAAGAATAATGGGTACTACTAACGATTTTGATATAATCCAGATGCTTGAACATATCGTAACGTTTCACTGCCACCTGAACAACAAAACAAGGATTTACACTTAAATCATTTCATTCAAAGCATTCATTTTAACAATATTTGTAATCTAACATACGAGCAGAAGTGTATGTTGGGATTATGGAAGTAAACTCGCCCTGAATGACCACGCTGGGCTCCTCATCTTCCTCCATCTCCTCCTCAGCCACACTGACTGATGCTGGCTGGATTTCTTTATCCCAATCCAACTCTTCCTCCCAGTCCGACTCTATAGCTACTGGATGGTATCCAACAGTCAAGTCCGACCCAAAATGCACTTGCACAAGTGGCTCATAAAGGACTGGATCCTGTACGGATTCAACCGTCGAGTCTGACCCAATATGCTGCTGCACATGGGTCTCCGAAAGGACTGGATTCTGTGTGGCATCCAACAGTCGAGTCCGACCCAAAATGCACTTGCACAAGAGGCTCAGAAAGGACTGGATCCTGTATGGATTGGCACCTGGCAGTCCAAGAGCTGGACAACCTCAGGAACGATTTCTCCCTTACAGGCAAGCATGTGAAGAGCCACCTCACATTGAAGAGGCTCAGGATGACCCGGCTAGAAGAAAGACAACAGCATCATTACACAGTTTGGAAAAACTGAAGACAGTGGAATTGTGTGCATGTAAAAAGTGATGTTTTCAATTGAACAATAATAGGTACGACTAACGATTTCGATATAATCCAGATGCTAAGACGTATTGACACGTTTCACTGTCACCTGAAATAAAAACAAACAAGGATTTCTAGTTGAATCATTTCATTCAAAGCATTAATTCTAACAATGTTTGTCATTTAACATACGAGCAGAAGCGCATGTTGGGATTATGGAAGTAAACTCTCCCTGAATGACCACGCTGGGCTCCATCTTCCTCCATCTCCTCCTCAGCCACACTGACTGATGCTGACTTGATTTCTTTATCCCAATCCAACTCTTCCTCCCAGTCCAACTCGATAGCTGATGGATACTGGATGGTATCCAACAGTCAAGTCCGACCCAAAATGCACTTGCACAAGGGGCTCATAGATGACTGGATCCTGTACGGATTCAACCGTCGAGTCTGACCCAATATGCAGCTGCACATGGGTCTCCGAAAGGACTGGATTCTGTGTGGCATTATCAGTCGAGTCCGACCCAATATGCACCTGCACATGGGTCTCCGAAAGGACTGGATTCTGTGTGGCATTATCAGCCGAGTCCGACCCAATATGCAGCTGCACATGGGTCTCCGAAAGGACTGGATTCTGTGTGGCATCATCAGTCGAGTCCGACCCAATATGCACCTGCTTCAAGGGGCTAAGAAAATAATCCTGAGTGCCGAGGATCTCCAGGTCACTGGATTTCCTGAAACTCTGTAGTGACAAACACGCACAATCAAATCAAAGAACATTCATGAAATAATCAACACTTGATGTTGCGTTCATAAATCCAGCAAGATACTGAAATTGACAAATTTCACTATTTTTTTTAAGCTGATTGCTGTCTAACTGTTGTCAAGAGAGAAGGCATTCAGACATGTGGCTATTAAAAACACTTTTCTGGGTTGTTTTGGAAGAACATCTATAATAGTTTATTAAATAAATGTACCAAAGAAGTTGAATAATTTATAATAATAAAGAATCCTTAACTAGTGTAAAGTAGGCTTTGTACAAATTGTTTTGGGGGAAAAAGAGAACTAATGTTGACCTTGTTTTCTGCAGTGAATGTTTTCAATAAAAGCAGTTGTCCTATTTTTTTCCCTTTTAAGTCTCAGAAAATGTTATTTATATTGGATACTATATATTGATTATAGGCTTCCAGTGTCAAATAATTATCGTTATCATTATCGGTCATAATGTATATAGATCATTATCATTAAAGACGTTTTGGCCATTATTTTTCTGGAGGGCGCTGGCCAAAAAAAAGGTTGAGAACTACTGCTCTGAGGGACCAGCACCACTTCCCCTTTTGAAGAATTTATCTTCAATAATCTCAAATTAAGTTTTGGGACTGTTAGTTCATCTTCAACTCTGACAGCTCTTTGACTTGAACTGGTGCTTGTACCTCAAAATCACACAAAGTGTGTTCCTTTTTGTGAAACGAAAAGGAGAGTCGCAGTTTGTTTTGTTTATTTTGTATAACATAATCGATAATAGTGAATCGCGTCTGAGGGTGTCAGTCTCTTAATGTTCTATCCCTTTGTGTGCAACACTTAATTTTTACATTTGGACTATATTATTTGGATAAAGAGTCTGCCAAATGCGTTAATATTAGCCTAATTTACTTTTAAACTGTACCTCTGTGTATTTGAGAGTAAAATACTTTTATTTCAGTCTTGCATAGAAGGTTTGTATGCTCTAAATATGTATTTGTTGATGTATATTTTGTATAAATAATAAAGCAATGTAACATAATGTGATGTTTAATAAATTATTACATACACGGGCTAATGTATCATATATTTTTAAGTATTTTAAGATTGTTCATGTTAATTTTTAATGTTTATTATATTAAATGTTAAGTAATTTCACCGAGCTGAAATCAATATCAATTCAATGTTATGGAAGCAAACAATTGCGTCGATTTCGTGTTGAATATGTCCTGATTCTCTAACATCTTTTCACCGAGCTGAAATCAAATTCGATCTTTCATACAACTATTCAAACGCCCCTTACTATTTAACAACCTCTAAATATCAGTAAGAGAAGCAACAGAATATAATAATTTTCAAATAGGCTTAATAATCGTTGCGCAAGCTGACGATTATGAAACAAAATAAATGCGGTGCTTTTGTGGATGCCTGCTGTTTGGGAAACACAGTCATGACAGTTCTAAGTGGCAATTTTAAAAATGCTGGGACGACAGAATGAACATAACATTTCTGATGCTGTGTAACAAGATAGGCTAATCTGGCTAGTCAGGTTACACCATCTCATAGTGCCGTGACATTTTGGAGGAATTTATTCGACAAATGCGTTTCCATCTCCCAATGTTCGCATTAACATCTTCGTAAAAATAAAAAAACACCTAATCTGCACTCTCCAGCAAAATCAAACTAGGCTCAAATTGACTCACACATATTTTTACAGTAACGTTTTTGTCTTTTAATTGTTGTTTTAATTCTTATGTGAAGGTCATACCAAAAAAATCTGTGTTTAAATGGAGCAGTAATATAAAAGATGTATAATGTTAATATATACTTTTCCTAACAGATTTCCCTTCAAATTATCCCCACCAGTTATTATATTACCTGTTATTGAGAACAACACCAGAAGGTGATCTGTTAGGAGTAAATTATGTTTAGGCTATTTTTATATCACGTTATTAGTGATGTTACTAGAAAATTTACTCTTAGAATGTTAGTTTACTATATGTTTTAGTGTACAGAAATGCAAGATGGACTCTTTGAATGTTACATATTTTTTTGAAAAAAAAACCTGATTACAAATGAATACAGAGTACCTGTAGATATAAGAGTACATGTAAAAACGAGAAAAGCTAATGTAACGGCCCAATCTGTAATATAAAAAACATTTTGAGAATCAGTGTTTGTACTTGTTTGATTGTGATTATTGAATGTTTTAAATTAAAAGATGTTGTGATATAGTTAAATTCACATAAAGACACGTTGTTCTTAAATTATACCTTAAGCTACCTTATCGTTAATATATGTTTCCCGAAATGTTCTTGGTTAAGTATTCTCTCTGTAAGTGTCACAGTCACCAGCTGGAGTGCCCTCTCAATTCCACTAGAGGGCACTCCCTCATCACCAGGACTGTCATTGCATACTACATTTCCCATAACCCATTGCCTGACTCATTGAACCTGATCATTCTCACCGGTTTGTAATAACCTATGTCAATATAAGCCTGGTTTAATCACTCTGTCATTGCAAAGTCTAGTTTAGTGTTACACCCTGCATCTCTGGGCATGCCCTTATATTGGATATCGTATATGACCTCTGATTGTATTTTGATGTTGTGAACCTTTGCTGCCTGCCTGGACCTTTGCCTGTTTTGTGGACTCTGTTTAATATAACTTCACTTAGATCCTCATTCATTAATCCTCCGAGCGGTTTGTAACAGTAATCCATATGTTCGGAAGGTTTGTCTGGAGCCCTCTTAGCTATACATTTATCACTGTTAAGAGTTCATCCAGCCAGTGGCCACTGTGAAAAATCCATTAATTCAGCACCACAGCCACGGACAGCACCTGGTAAAGTGAGATGTTAGAAAGTAACCTCATAAGGCAGTCTGGGAAACATGCCTATAATAAGAAGTCAAGGTGTTTCCTACCTAAAGAGTATTCTCAGCGCGCTTATAGACAATGTTATCCGGAAATGAAGCCCTCGGAACACTTTCTTAGTTGGGCCACACAGGTCAGCAGTTTATTTGGGCCAGATCTGCACCAAAGGAAATTTGCTGACTAGGAAACTTCAAAATGTGAATAAAACCAGAGTTATGGTGACAGGCCTAGCTCCACAGGGGCTTTGCCCACATTATCAGAAACTTTGCCCTCCCTACATCCACCCAGAGCTGTTGAGAGAGAGGATCCGTGAACACCCGTTGCTGTGAAAAGCTGTTCCATTGCAGTGAATGGAATTTGGATGACTTCCTCCCTCAGGGACTCTGTGTCAGAGTCCTGCACGTGTCCTTTTGAATAAACCCACACACGGAGTGACTAAAAGAACACCCCACAGTAGCACTTATTTCATTCTGTAACCGACCCTACCCGTTTGACAAAAATGCCACTACCAGAACCGCACCCGCATTACATCTACATGATGTAGACTATTAGGATGGTTACAATGTAATTTGGTTTTCTCACGCAACAAGTAACAACGTATTAGGAATTCCTGGTTAATACATTTTAAGACATGTAGTAACTCAATATGTTATAGTTTGGGGGAGACAACCAGAGTGAATCCACCAATATATTGTTAGTTTATAGTAGCTAATCTATATTTGATTAGTGATTAATGAAATGTTTCGATTTATGCCCAAATTCGTTAAAAATAGCCGTTTAAGTTTATTTAAATTGTGATAATGTATTGAGTCCTCACTATAGCTGGCTGCTGTCCATCACTTGCACGCGATTGGCTAACGCTGCAAAGCGCACTGCAAATAGAAACCATGCTCTTCTGGCAGAGCTTGAACACAAATAAGCACAGAACCGTGTAAAAGCAGCTTCGCATCAGCTTAGGTGGGTTACTGGATCCGCGTTCCGCACGCGCATATTATTTTCCGACCCACACCCGAACCCCAAATGACACATAAATAATTATTACACCCATTACATCAAATATTAGCGGTTCACCCGACGGTTGATGGTTTTGACACCATTCTGCCGAACAATGCTTTATGAGAGGAAATAAACTTGTACTTTTAGCTCATGAAAAAGTAATCGCACATGGACTGGACATGGATGAGTTTAGAGACAGAATTCTATAAAATGAGCAGAAGTTTATTGCTGTGAATATTCTATGGATAACACTTTTTTATTTTACTAAATTGTAAAATGTAAAATAAATGAATTGTAAAAAAAATTGTAGGCTATATATATATATATATATACACGCACACGCGCACACACACACACACACACACACATACACACACACACACACACACAAGAAGGTAAAAATAAATTATACAATATTAATACTAAAAGAATTACTCAAAAAGCGAAATAGTCATTTTGTAAATAATTTGTTTATAGTAAATAGTTTGTCAAATCATGTTTGATTACCGCGTGACATAAAATACCATGGGATTACCATGTACGTCATATTTTAAACGCCTTCTTCGGCTTCCGCTGGCGCCGGCTCTGCATTGGAAACTGTAAGAATGTCACTCTCAATGCGGTAGAATGTGGCCTCAGGGGTGTCTAAGATGAGCGTAGCTGCACCTGGTCATACATTTAGATGGAGCAACAGGTGTAAATATTTATCACAAGTCTGGGCGTAGTTGACGCCGACGTCAGGGTAACACCTAGCTTATGTACGTCCAGCTGGTGCAACCTCCCCAAGGGGTTTATGGACAGGCTAGACAGATATTTTACCTCCGTCCCCTGAATTTATCCGCACAATGAACAAACATAGGACAACTAAATTCATTAGAACATGGTCAAATGCTTGAAACACTTTAAAAGCTTTTACATTGTTTTTGGAATCAACTAATCAAATGTTTGTCTTAACAGCCTCATTTGCCATAAGGAGCAAGAGTAACATATTCATTATAACCAAACATGTTGTAAATGAAATGGACAAAATGGAATCAAATGGTTAAAAACACATTTCCAAAAAGTCTCAAACAATGAGGTAATTACATGACAATACAATAATTGTACATAGAATGTAACTCTTAACTAGCGTCTCGGTATTAAAAGAGTTTCAAAAGAAATGTCAAAAGAAAAACCAAACATATTTTAAATGAAATGGGAAAAAAATATCAAGTGGCAGAAAGCACAATATCCAAAATGTCTCAAACAAAGTGTCAATCAGTCATGATCTAAAGAAATAAACTTCATTAGCCGATGTGAACATACCCTATCACAAACAAATATAGCTGCAAGCAGCGAAATGGGGCAAAGCCACTGGTGTACTCCAGGGCATACGCGGTTATACGGTGTATACCCACTTATTTTTCAGTCAGCATTGCGTATAACCACTTCTAAATCCCCCCGATGCGCAACATTCAGTAGTATCTGCACGCCAAATTGCCCTTTTTTTTGCCCCTGGATGGTGAAGCCATGACCCACGCTACTCTGCCTCTAATTGGCTAGTACTCACTGCCTTTACTGATTTGATTGGCACGACGACAAATGAGCCAATCGGTGGCAGAGAAGGGCGGGTTATGTCGAGGTAAATATTGCTAAAGATACATTTATTTTTACAAGTTTTCTTTTTGTGATGAACCGGTAAGATGAAGAGAGCGATCCAAACAAAAATTTTATTTGAAAATGTTAAACGTCCTCGTGAATCAACATCAGCCAGCAGCTCAGCTAATGTTAACGAAGCTACACCAATACCAACTTCGACGCCCACTCTGCCCCCCGCCCCCGGTGGAGAGGATGCTGTCAGTGAAGGAGATGCAGCCTCTTCGCCCACAGACAAAGATACTGGTAAAACTTATTTTGAATAAAGACGTCAACTACGGTAGGTGGGTGTTGGTCGTTTTTTATTGCTGGACCTTGTAAATGATGTTAATAACATGTCAGGGCTCGAAAGTCACAGATATAGCTACAGCTACATCATATGTAATTTACAGAGCCCTGGAGGTGACATGACTTTTATTTTTTATCTTGCTCGCGCAAGTTAAACAAAAGACAGCATCCATGTCACTTCCAATAGTTATTGTAGCAAATAGTAATTGACTGTTTAGGGGGGAAACAATTATAAATTAAATGAAACAGATCATGACAACTTTACACTTTTAAATGGGGTGTGGTCATTGTTTTCCTTGTTACATTTATACCCTAAAATTAAATCACTTTTGTTCTTTTTCTCTAGATATTAATAATGACTGTCCAGACCTGTGGATCGTCAAACAAAAATAAGATTTTAAATCCAAGAACCCCTGGTTGGAATCCAAAAACAATAAAATGGGTACGTTTAGGTAGATTGCTAGTTTGGGTAACTTCTGAAACGGTGGACACTGAAACATTTTGTGTGTGTGTGTCCTTGGATGTATGTTAAAGAAATGGACCATGCACACATACAGCTGTGGATACAGTAGTTGCTTTGTTTGTTTATGCTTCACAGGATGTCTAGTCTGTAGCAGTGTGAACTCCATTGGGATCAACAATGAGCAAGGTGTATCCAGGGAAGTAGAATAAGAAGTCTGCCTTGAGAAATAAGGTGAGGAAACATGCTTTTTCCAAGGCCCACACTCAGGCTGTGAACGAGGCAGGAATAGTTCACTCAAAATGCATAGCTGTCTCTCACTAGTCTGTGGGCCAGTATTGGTTTAGTAATTTCATAATCCTTCCTGCCTGAGATCAAGCAGCAGAAATTATGTCGCAATGAACAAATACTACTGACGGAGTTTTGGGTAAACTAAATAGAGTAGTCCTACATGTCACTGTTTCTAAAGCGGGGCGTTTTTCTGGGCAAAAATTTAGAGTATACCCACTTCTCCAGGGGGCCACTATACCACTGGCCCAAGCCCACAAGGCACCGCAAAATCAGCGCGAAGCTGGCGCAGAACCACGTGAGCAAAAACGGGAGAAACGGAACATACATGGAAAAAGGAAAGTTTGAGAACAAAACATAGACTTTACATATGAATGATTTTTTACATGTTTCTCACAGGACATAAAACCCACAACCTTGATGTCTCAGAGTGTGGGGTTTAACAAACTGTACCATCTAGCTGCACATATTAAATACTGTCTAGAGCAGGGGTTCTCAAGGTTTACATTCAAAGGTCCGAATCTGAATTCTCGCTACACTCTGGGTTCGAACTCCCAACCTCAAAGTCTCAAGCCATGCAGTTTAATGAGTTGCGCAACTCCGCACCTGTAAGCAGTGTCTGGAGCTGTAGCAGGACAGAGCCAGAGCAGCACGGAGCAACAAGAGCAAAACTTTCAGATATAGAATGTACGTGAGAAGCAAACAGGTTATGAAGAATAGGCAAGAATGAAATCAAACTGTAGACAAGTCATAATGAAATGCAGGTTTAGACTTCATGACTTCTTGACCCGCACCACTCGGGCTCTGAACCTGCGACTACTTTTACCCGAGGTTTGCGGTTTATCTGGTTGTGTCACTCAGTTGACGTGCTTGCCCCAGGATCCAGAGGAGAACTTTCAAAACATTGACATAGGTCAATCCCCAAAGGGGCTAAAACGAGAGCGTAGAGCAAAAACAATAGAAATACAACCTAAAAGAGAAACAATGAACGCAAGAATATCATTTTGTATAGTAATCCACAATGTTATAAACTGTATGCTCAGAATAGTTTAATACAAGAAAGATACAATGTCACAGACACAGTCAACTTTGACCAACCAAAAAAAAAAGTTGTATTTGAAAGATTATTATGATTTTTGACAAAATTCAAAATGACGGACAGGTCGGTCATCCTATCATTACAGGGCATTGTGAGGCGCTGTTCCAAAATATTGCACAGACCCTCCCGTCCGAGGTGTTCAAGTTATGTACCAAGTCTCGTAATGATGAATCGAATATTGGCCGAGTTACTGCCTCTGTTACATTTTTGGATCAACTCCAAAAAGTTTGCGTCCTCATATCTTTTGAGCAACAGCGAAACATCAGTACACAGAATTCAGTCTTTCAGTTAGGTGATCTAATCGAACCACAGGAAACCACATGGCCATCTAAGACCACATCCATGTTACCTGGGGAAGAAACGCCTGCACGGCCTTTGACCCAGAGGGTCAGAACAGGCCTACCCATCAATACCTCAAATGGAGAATATTTTGTCATTGAGGATGGGTTCATCTTCATTTCTGCCAATACGGCTGTGTCATGATTCTGCCCCATCATGTCATGTTTCTCTTGATCAAGTGGCAGGATCATGACAGAGACTTGTGTTTTGTGTAGAGAGAGACATGTCAATGCCTGTTTTGACATGTCATGCACTCTCTATGGTCTTGTCTTAGCCCCGCCCCCTCATTTCCTCATTATGGCTTAATGATTTCATGCCCTGCACCTGTTCCCCTCTCAATTTGATCCCTTTATAATGCCCCTGTGTTTTGTGTCCTGTGCAGGTTCATTTTGATTCATGTTGTGTCGTTCCTGTGTCTTATTCAGTTAAGTCTAGTTTAGTTATTTGTCATTTAAATTCAAGTATAGTCTTGTCTAGTATAGTAAATGTATGTTCCTGTCTACCTGTCATGTTTTAAACCTTGTCCTGTAATATTTATTAACTGACTTCTTTACAATGTTAAACGTGTCTTCTCATGCTTAACCTGGACAACTTGTAAAAAAACGAGTAGGGGGTAATACGTAGTATTTCTGTGCTCGATATACTCCCCCAGCGATCGCACAGGTTTCGTAAAGTTTTTTCGAACATATAAAACTCGTTTCGTAACAACTTTTCTTAGTCCCTTTTTGGAAAACTCTCCCGGAAAAGCACGCGACAGCAAGGAGAGCAGGAGAAGTAGCATGCGCAGACGTCACTTTCACTTGTGTTCAGGATAGAGAGAATATACATTCGTGAAGTTCAGGTGTTTGTTTGTTCTCTGCATTTGGGTGAAGAATGTTATATAAACGGTGGATATAACGCTGGATTTGGAGATCGTTTGAAACCGTACTATGGAGCCGTCCCAGCGCTGAAAGATCCGGACATGTTGTAGCATTTTATGTAAATGTATTTGATTTTTTTTTAACTAAAGCTCATCATAAGATTGACAACCGCCTCTATGGCAGATCTACTAATAGTGATCTAATATCTATCATGCCTCATTTGATTCTTTTTAGGAAATACAGGTTCACAGAATTCATTTCAATCCATGTGATTTAAATTGTGGTATCATCTAGGATTTTTCATCAAGTTTTTATTTCCTGTGCTGAACAAAAAAGGTTGTGTTATTTTCTTGCAAAACCTCCTTCTAACTAAATATATAGCATTAAGTTAAAAACTGATCAGGCACAAACCTTCATTTAGTTGAAGGAATATAATGGCACACTTTGTAAGCGGGGAAGAAATTTTTGCCTAACGTAAGTCAACACACTGTTTTATGGCTGTATTGGCAAAATGCCTTGATGCAGGTTACAGATACTTTCCGTATGTAGTGTAGATTTCTCGCCATCATGTGCCAAGTTAGTCATTAAATGACTATAATTATTTCCTATTGCATGCAGTGTTTTGAATTTGAGAGGCCCACGTCCTTTTGTTACTTGTAGTTTATGTCAAAGAGACGCAATGGATAATTAAAGGGTCGTTTAATGTGTGAAGTTCCTATTACATTCAGAATTCAATGATGAATTGAGATTTTTTTTAATGATTCACAGCTGTATCATTTATTTAGAAAATATCACAATGTCTTAATAAAATCGCATCTGTGATCAACTTCACCCATAAAATAAAGTTTGCCACACCGAACAGGTTCATCAGTTTTAAAGCACTTTGACTTTGTTTGTCTGAGATTCAAGGCAGTATATGTAACACCCATCTAACAGTAAGAAGAGGTTTTAACATTAGTGTTAAAAAAAAGGGTGAGGTTTTAGTTTTTTTTTGTCAGCACATGCACATTCTGTTCTTATACTTTACAAGAGATATTTTCATGGCTATAATAAAATAGGTGTGATTCATCTGTGTGGTTCACCTATATACACATTTAGTGCTACATTCATCTAGGTGTGTGTCAAGTTAAAATAAGCAATAAACAGATTCTCATCAAATATATGCATTTTGTGTTTGCCCCTTCCCTTAACATTTCCTTGGGCCGGTCGCATTAACTGCTTACAAGTCTTACAAGTTAGTAATCCTTTTTTTTCGTCAAAACTGGTCATAACTTCTTTAAGTCGCATATAAAGGTATTGGTCTAATTAAAATCTAAAAAGTAGACTTATTAGTCCTAAATAATTGCTTAACTTAGCTTATATGTTTATGCAAATGGCCCCTGGTGAGCTTATGTGATGAACACGCTTAGACAAGTTACTCTTGTTTGTTGACATCATTCATAATATCTTACACTGCTATGTGGGCGAGTCTACAAGACAGTACGTTTGAGGAATTGAAATTGAAGGAACTAGTTTGAAATCAGACAGCAGCTCGGCTTCATCTTCAGCTGTTCTGCAGGTACGTCAGTTCATGTTTTTTTTATTTTGTCTGCAATGCTTGTTATAATTTGAGCAAAGGGTCTGAAACGGACATCAGATCACAGGGCCCCAAACATCTCCCATAACATCCATTGTATTTGTACTTCATGAAGCCTAGGTTTCACTTTAAGTTACAATGTGAGAAGTATATTCAGTTGTATGGGATTCATTTAAAGTAGTTGGACCCATGTTCACATTTCAACAGCTTTTATATTGAGTAAACTAATGTGTTTAAATAGAATGAATATGAAAAACATCAGTCCTTAATGTGTGTGTACTTACTGTGTACTTACCCAATGAAATATTATTAAACAAACCACATGCAATCTTTGGTAACACTTTAAAGTAAGGTGCTATTTGTAAACAGTATAAAATGCATTCGCTAACATCAGCTAACAATGGACAATTTTGTTTTTCTGTGGATATTTATTAATCGCTGTTAAAGTTTGTTCATGTCAATACAGTTATTCGTGTGAGTTCATGGCTTATTAACTAACGGTAACAGTTACAATGTTTGATTTTACTTATGTATTAGTAAATGCTTAAATGAACAAAGTAAGATCAATAAATGCTGTATTAGCATTGTTCATTATTAGTTCATTTTAGCTAATGCATTGACCAATTGTTAACACCTTATTGTTATTGTTAAGTCCGAGTCTGTCACACAACAGAAAAGTGTGTATTTTACCACCCAGCCATTTGAATGGAGAGAAAAAACTATAAATTATGTATTTACTCCCTAAATTTACTCGTGGCAAAAATGACCCGAACTGTCTGCTCTCAACGCTCAACCTGAGTCCCCAGCACAGTAGACTATATGTGAATTATGTCAATACGTTTTACGGAGGATTTGAATTTGAGCGATATTCATCAAAAGATAATTCACAAGCAGGTTAAAAGGTATGCGTAGCCCTTTTTGTCATGCTGTCCGGGGAGAATACTCCGAACCCGGCAGTTTCTTCCGAACTCTGAGTACTCTCTCACTGTCTGGGGAGAATGTTCCGGGCCCGGTCAGGACTCTTATTAAAATACGGTCTACTCCATAGGATTATAATTTAAAACGGACGCTAGCAGCTTCGAAAAATGTGTCAAGTGTGACCATAGCCTGAGAGAGCTCTGTCATGTGTATTATCCATTCGTTAATACTTCTTAGTCTTTGTAATGTGTTTCAGCAATACATTTCAAACACTTATAATGTGTTAGAAACAATTCTGAGAATTCTCTTTACCGCGACTTTTAAGCAACACTGCAATTTTTCGACCTTAAAATAATGTCTCTAAATTATTTTAGTGGTAGAACAACTCTTAACCGGACAAATTCTTTTGCCTCCTAACTGCTCAAACCACTTTCTGTAAGTTGTTTGTTCGGGTCAGAAAACACAGCCCCGTCCATCCCCTGCCTACGGCATATGTCACATATTTTACCCGTAGCCTGGGTAGAGTTAGCCAACATCTAGTTATAAGTCAAAGGTGATGAAGAAACAGAGGGAATGATTGGACACGAGGCCGAAAACGAATCAATATCTGACAGACTTTTGTCAAAGCAGATGTATATTGGTTAGTTATAGGAAGTAAGCTTTGTTTTTGGAAAATTATGTCATGGAAACCCTTAAGAAAAGTTCAATTTAGTGAATGTAGATGGATCATTATGAGATTATAGTGTAATTGTGAATGATTCAGTTCATGTGTGTTTACATACAGAGGTGAAGTCTGAGCGTTTGGAGAATAAGAGGAAATAATATAACCAATGTCATTCTGTTTCTTACAGCAGGGGCAGACCAATAGTCTCTCTTTGCTGACATAACCCCCACCATGGCTAGATTCATTTGTTTAGCTGGTAGGTGACTGTTTCGGAAAATGGTTTTCAAATGAGTTTGATAGAGTTTTTTATTTTTTTAACATTTCGTATTTCTCTTTTCAGGGTTTTCTTTGGCACTATGTCATTTTGGTAAGTTTTGTATTATGAATAACAATCATTACTATTATTATTAGATCATATATTTATTTCGATATTAAAACTAAATATCACTTTCTAAAATCACACTATTTATTCTATTGTATTATTTCAGGATTGGCTTCCCAGCTAATATGTTACTTCACAAACTGGTCTCAGTACAGACCTGATGTTGGCAAGTACCTGCCGTCTAACGTGGATCCCCATCTATGCACCCATTTAATATATGCGTTTTCCATTATTAATCAGGCAAATCAACTGAGCACCTATGAATGGAATGATGAAACTCTCTACAGATCTTTCAATGGACTGAAGCAAATGTATGTTATCTCAGTCTGATATTTAGCAGTCATTATTTGCTGTTTTCAGAAGACGTGATGACACAAATATTTAAATTGACAGAAACCCCAGTTTGAAAACTCTCTTGGCTGTGGGAGGATGGAACTTTGGTACAGCTCAGTAAGTGCCCTGTTGAAATACAGCACAGTTTATTTATAAATATAACTGATTTTTTTTATTTACTGTATCATTAAACTCTTACTTTAGGTTTAGTATCATGGTGTCCACCCCGGCAAACAGACAGACCTTTATTCAGTCTTCCATCAATTTTTTGAGGACTCATGGCTTTGATGGTCTAGTCCTGGACTGGGAGTATCCTGGTTCCCGTGGAAGTCCTCCAGAAGACAAGCAAAGATTCACTCTGCTCTGCAAGGTAATTTTGGATTTACTCTTCAAAACAAACAGCATCACCACATTCAATTGAACACAATTTAGGTTTATTTCTATAGTGCCTTCACAATTTTGAAGCTGTGCAGAACAACAGCAGACACAAAAAACAAGATTGACAAATAAACCATACCAAGTTGTCCTATGGTGTGACAGCAAAAGATTATTTTAGATTTAATTTATTTTAAATTATTAGTATTTATCTGATGAAATACACAGCAAGTTATTTCAGAATTACAATGTAAAAGTTGTAACACTTTCAAATTGACTTTGAAATGTAACTATGATTTATACTCATTTTGTTTAATAACATGAAGACATTTTTATATTTTTCTGAATTATATTATTAGAATAAGAATAGCATAAAATAGGATAAGAAAAAAGTGTAATAATTGATTTGAAAATGTGCACGAATCTGAGCATTTCTTACGCCGTGTCTACACAGGACATAACTTGTAGTGGATTAAAAAACACATTTCACTGTGAATATGTGACTTCAACAGGAACTTCTGGAAGCTTATGTGGCAGAAGGCGATGCCACTGGACGTCCCAGACTCCTGCTAACTGCTGCTGTTTCTGCTGGGAAGAAAACCATTGATAATGGTTATGAAATTGCAGAAATTTCTACGTATGTTTGAAAAATACACATTTTTCACAATCATTTAAAGTCTCACAAAATTGTTCATATATTTTATTGATCATTTGGAGTCCTTAAATGCTGATTAAAAATATCCTGCTGTTATTAAACAACTTGTTTGAATATCCACTAGTAACTAATCTAATGCAAGTTGTTGTTGATTTTGGTAATGCAGGTATTTAGACTTCATCAATGTCATGACGTATGACTTTCATGGCTCATGGGACTGTTTCACTGGACACAACAGTCCTTTGTATATTGGGTTTGATGACACAGAAGACTACATCTACTACAATACTGTAAGAAAGCCGTACAACCTTTAATAACATGAACTGTTAAAAAGCATATGACATCATTTTGATACAAATCAAGGACATAGGGGGATGCAAAATGCAATGAATCAGAAACAAGCAACAGGAACTAAGGATAATCATTTATTTGCCATGACAATGCAGGATTTCGCCATGACATACTGGAGAGATCAGGGTGCCCCTGTGGAGAAACTGAGGATGGGATTTGCAACATACGGACGGACGTTCAGTCTGAGCTCCGCGTCCAGTAATGTTGGAGCTCCAGCTGATGGTCCTGCTTCATTGGGAACATACACCAGAGAGGCCGGATTCTGGTCCTATTATGAGGTCTCACATTCAGGCACAGTTTGATAAAGATGATCTCCATTAACTTGAAAACTGAATAATTATTATCCATCAGATCTGCACCTTCATTAACGGATCAACAAGACAGTGGAGCGATGATCAGAAAGTTCCATATGCACACAAAGGAGACGAGTGGGTTGGCTTTGACAACCAGATTAGCTACGAGACAAAGGTAATTATACACTGCGAAGTTAAGCCTACATTAGGAAATGCCTGTTAGTTTTCAAACATACAGAACATGCTGCAAGGTAAGGCAGGGTTATGAAAATAGCACAAGGTATACACTATAGTACTTCAAAGGGCTTAACATGAAGATAAAAAGGCATAAAACCTCAAATTACATTATGAAATACTATTCTGTTCATGCATCAGGTTCAATACCTAAAGGAAAATCAATTTGGAGGAGCGTTTGTCTGGGCTCTAGATCTCGATGACTTTACGGGACAGTTCTGTGAGCAGGGCAAAAGTCCTCTCATCACCCACCTGCGTCAGCTTCTTGAAATCGGTAATCTCCATCCCATATTTGATCAATAATAATCATAAGTAGTTTGACTTGACTTTATAAACAAAGTTTGTTTAAACCAAAATAAGCATGTAATAATCCGTTGACCATCTCATTCTCCTTTCCAGAACATATCCCTGTTAATGGCTCATGTGCAGGCAGGCCAGATGGGGTGTACGTAAACCCAGCTGACCAAAGGTCCTTTCTTCATTGTGCCCATGGCATAACTTTTGTAAAGCCATGTCCTTCAGTGCTCGTCTTTAATGTCAACTGCTTGTGCTGTGACTGGCCTAGCAGTGTGAATGGGCCTTGACCGCACCATGTCATACGATGTAGTGTAACGCTCCTGTCGAGGAGAAATGTATGAAAGGTTGCAGTATAGATCCTTCTGGTGACAATATTATATGGTGCCATTTTTATCCTAAAATACTTTCTACAATTGGGAATTACGCACTTTACCTTTATTTCTTATATTAATACTATGCTATATTATGCAAGTCTATCTAAACTTTCTAATTAAATCAACATGACTTAAGATCGCAAGGTTGTTGTACAGTCTGTTATTCCATACATAATGTGATTTATGGGGTTTATGATTTTTTTATGGTTTTCTTTATTCGTCTAACATAGTTGGTTTGGGTAAAAGGCTCTAATAGGTAAAGTAAAATCTGAATGACTACATTAGTAATACAAGACTGAAAGTGTAATTTTTATTTGTATTTATTGTCATTGAGATTGAGATTAGACCATTGACGAGGACACAATGACAATAGGATGGATGAAGGTGCTGATTTTGTCCTTTTAAGATTTATTTTTATGGGACATTTTATTTACTGAATTAAGTAATTGAAATGAGAATTAAATTTAACCATTGAAAAAAACTACAATCGTATTGTAAAGAGTGGAACCTATTGGTTATGATGCAATAGTTGTTTACACATGTGATTTTGTGACATATGGAGCAGATTACAGTGCAGCCGCTATTTTTCGGTGATTTGAATCATGTGTGTTTTGGTTAAACATTGTTGTCATACAGAGTCTGTGTTTAGAGGAAATAATATAATGTTATTTAGATTTTTACAGCAGTACAGACAGAGCTGAAACAACAACCACCGGATTCATTTTTTTGTCTGGTAGGTGATTGTTTTGTTAAAACAAATTCCAGGAGTGGAAGTAACGCATTCCAACTACTCAATTTAGTATTTTTTTTGGATACTTGAACTTTTATGAATATGTTTTAAGTCTGTAATTATACTTGTACTTTGTTACAAATGAAGCTAATTGTTCTATTTCTGTACTGTTAAAATCACTCTCGCTTCTGAGTACATTTGGAATTAATATTCAACCATTGACGGGCGTTTAAGTCAATAAAGACATCTGGTCAGTGTCAATAGCATGGTGGTTAGAGTGCCGACATATAGTGCTATTATGCTTGCGGCGACCAGAGTTTGATTCCGGTCTCGTGTGGTCCTTTGCCGATCCTGATCCCCTGCTTCTCCCAGGACTGTATTGTGATAGGATAGTGGAGCAGTGACAAGAAAGGCAAAAAAAAAACCAAGATATCCGATCGTACAAGGACCAATAGATTTTGGATATTCGGCCGCTGCCAGGGTTGCCAACTCTGCGGGTTTCTTGTGGAATTGGGCAGCCTTTTTATACAATAATTTTTATAGATAGCCAAAGTTTGGTTTGAGTACTGCCTGGCTGTCTTTTTATTTCATCGAACAGAGGGGAACATCATCTGACAGCAATATGCTTTGCTATGCTTTGACTATCTTAGATGTCATAATACCTTTTCCTGCTATGAAAGATAAAAAATATGAGCCTTAACCTCTGTGAACCTATTTGCATTGGTTTTGAAAGTCAGCAGTGCATATGTGAGAAAAGTATGAACTTTCTATCTCATGGAACACAGGGGGAACGGTATGTGACAGGAGAATTCTCAACTGTGAGAGAACGTTCTCCCTGCAATAGCTGGCAAATTTGACCCTTGATGGGCTTCACTTTCAAGCGGGCCTGTAAAATTGGCCTTAGGGAAATTATTAGTGCTTTGGGTTTGACATGGGCAGGTTGGTTCCCAGAAAGTTCTCATAACTTTGGCTAACATTCCCTACAGGTTATGTTAATGTATTAAAGAAAACATTTAAATATAATGTTTAACTAATGTTGATAAAAAAGATTGTATAAACGTGAACTGGGAAAAAACATTTCCATTAGAACATTCTAACAATCTTTTGTGAATGTTGAAAAGGCACAAATTAAATAATGTTCTATTTGAACACATTGTCACAATGTTTCATAACAACAAAGTAAGAACATTTATGTTTTAATGAGATTATTTAATGATGTGATAATGAGAGACAGTGTGAGTAACTGTGAGCCGTGAAGAAAAGACCGTCATTACGAGACCAGGCCTTTTGTCATCAACAACACCTTTACTCTCTTGTTATTTTGGTAATATATGTTATTTTGGTAATATAATATACTTCCTGCACCTTCTGAACAAGCACCTACACAAGCTGCCGTTCAGGATGCTGATACAGAAGCGCATCTTGGGCTCAGTTCGTCACCAAGATTGGTTCGTGCCAATCGACCCGTAGGACGCATACTCTTATGTCTCCATCCACTCTCGACACCGACAGTTCCTGCTGTTCGCATTCGAGGGAAGAGCGTATCAGTACAAGGTCCTGCCCTTTGGCTGGGCCCTGTCTCCACAGGTTTTCACCGATATCGTGGAGGCCCCCTTAATGCCCCTCAGGGAGCCAGCCGTGCAGATACTCAACTATCTCGACGACTGGCTTATTGGCACACTCTCAATATGTGTTGTGTACGCACAGGGACCTTGTGCTTCGCCACGATCTGGGCCTACGGGTCAACTGGAAAAAAGCAAGCTCTCCCCAGCGCAAAGCTCCTCTTATCTCGGTGTGTAACTAGACTCTTTCCGTATGTAAGCACGTCTACCCAACGAGCATGATATAAAGATATAAAAAGCTTCCCATTAAAATGAGTGATACTAGAAAAGTGTAAAAACATTATAAACACAGAAAATAAGTCAAAACTTTTTCTGCCCTCCTTAAAGGAGACAAACTGTTCAGTAATGTCCAGCTTGTCAATCTTCTCCTGCCTCTTTCTTTTCTGCATCTTAATGATACTGCGTGACAAAAAGACAGTGGCTTGATAGTGACATGGGTCTGACAGGACTGTGACTGAGACTGGTAAATTTTGCTTACTTGCGCCTTGAAAACGGGAGATATAAAACAAACCAAAAAAAAACAATGTCCACACAACTTTATCTCTGGTGGTATACTGAATGTAACAATTTACTGTTTTTAAACATTACAATCAAACACAACAGGTAAGTATCCACAAAAGAATTCAGCTAAAAAACAATGCTCAAAATATCAAAATCAATTGCACTGGCAATAAACCCATAAATACACTGCTTTTAAATTGACAATTTGTCCCTCCTCCTTGTCAATTCCCTGCCCTCTTCATCACAGTTACTTTATACATTACATGCCACATACATTACCGAATTTAGCTAGCTGCTGAACAATAACCCAATTAGCAATTAGTATTAGTCTAAAAAACTAAATATAATACAGAAAACTCTCGACATGTCAACAAAACATAAACAGAACATCTTCCCAAACAGATATGAAGGTTATTTAAAAACCTCGAAAGCATAAACACTTATTCAAAGTACATCGAAAAGGGAGATGTAAATAACCATAAGTTCCCGCCTACTCAGCACGAGCTGACCGATAAATCTGATACACACCAAGAGAGGCGGGACTTAAGGCAGAACAGCCAATCATCAGCCGGTCAGACTCAAAGCTGGTGTCATGTTTGAGAGAGAGCGCAGACACAGAGAAGCCAGTGAAACGGAGGAGTGACTGCTGTAATGCATTTGTGCAAAACTGCAGAAAAACTGCAGAAAAAGTGTGAGTGTTGAATCTTCTCAATGAGAAAAGTTTGGGTGTTAAAACCCCATGGGTGCAACGCCCCTGCTGACACCATACACGGATAACAGACCTATAAACTACAGTGCCAGCAATGCCAGGGTTGTGGGTTTGATTATTATAAGGCACACAGATCCTAAGTGGCTTTATCAATACAGCCTTTATAAATATTTCTTTTTAGGACACTCTCTGCTCTTCTACAATTTACCATCTGCCTTTGAATGTCACTTTATCCTCTGTCCTGCCCCGCCCCTCATATCCCATAACCGCTGCAGTCTGTTCTTCTTCGCTCTGTTCTCAAAAAGCCAGATTGAAGGATGCAGGACTGTCTGGTCAGGTACAGTACACAACCTAATCTCTTATTTGCTTTATCTTCACTATAACAGAAGCATGCCATTCATTCATCACATGCATCTTGCTGATGTGATATGAGATTTTGGTATGGATGTTTGCTACTGTTCAGTGCACTAGTTGTGGGTTTAAGTAATCTGTTTTATAGGATTTTTTGGTTTGAGATGAAGTCTTTGTGACAGCTTTTTGTTGGGTAACTTTTTCTGCTCATAGCCAAATATTAGAGATAAGAATTTAAAGACTTTTTTGCAAGTGATAGGTGAAAATGGTCCCTTCGGTGCAAATGTTTATATCAAACATACAGCAAACTACATCAATAATTTATTAAACTTTTTTACTTGCAAGATACATTGGTTATCATGGTATGAGAGCTTAAATAGTGTTTGTGCAGATATTGAAAGCAGATGCCTTTTTAATGTCCTGTTTTAAATGTTCATTTTTGATCATCAATCTTTTATACTACATTATGGTTGTAATGCTAAATTTTCCTGGTAACAGATTACATTTGGAAGTATAGACTGGAGCTTTACTGTGAATGCTGCTTTAAAAAACTATATAATTTTCATAAATAGCCATTATTTTAAATATATGTTATTATATTATTTACTGCTCATTATACAGTATATATCAAATTGTATTCTTTTTTTATAAAATAATTTCAGACATCCTAATTGTTAATATGCACAAACATAAACGTTTTTAAACAAACAAAGTTTTGCAGAATTGTTGTTGAGCAGTCGACCAGTTTCCATCATGGCCAACGAACATCTTCATTCAGCTTCGTGCTGCACAAGATCTCGCGGTAAATGCTGAGAACGTGAATATGATTGCTAGTGAATTGACAAATAGGCCTACTCTTGTCAAGTCAACTTACAAACTAGTTGAGACAGTTAAATTTAACATGTTTATTTGAATGAACAATTTCAGAAACTGCAAGTTGACTTAATTTAGGAAATTGAGTAGAAACAAATAAACTGCTAAATCATTTTTTACAGTGCATGATTACAAATTCATTGTAATTTCAATTTCATTTTTTGGTATATGCATTGTTTTAGCAGCAAAGAGACAGGATTGTGTACTATAGCATTATATCAATAATGATCTGATATCTCCCTGTGGCGGTGTTGTGTGTTTCTCACTAACTCAAGACCACATGTCCATCAATACACTGCTGAAGAGAAAGGGTGGAGAAAACATGCCGATTGCTAAGTGGTCTGATTTGCTATTAGCCAGAATGCTTGCTCATCTCTTTTTGTTCGTCTCTATGGGACTGGATGTCTTCTGGAGGGCCATGAT
This sequence comes from Triplophysa dalaica, assembly GCF_015846415.1. Taxonomy (NCBI): domain Eukaryota; kingdom Metazoa; phylum Chordata; class Actinopteri; order Cypriniformes; family Nemacheilidae; genus Triplophysa; species Triplophysa dalaica. The sequence goes on along the minus strand of NC_079561.1, from coordinate 12,536,282 downwards.
TGCTTTCAGAGGAGAAATTCTATACTTATAGATATTGACCTTCTTTTTCAGCATGCTGGTGCAATCTGTTCAGAAAAAGACTTCATTTGATATACCACATAATCATGTTTAGGTTATTTTTCACTACAAATAATTTTATGACAATTAAGAATATTCTAATTACTGTAATACCAAAAAACATGTTAGTATCACAGAAGCATTTGATGTACAGCCTTTGTGCTGTATTTGTTAAGTAAAACAAATAGCATTATTCTCATTTGTGTAGCAGTGAAAAATTATAGTTTTAAACTAATGAGAAACTACTAAGAAACACCACAGAGAACAAAATATGGGGCCATGAGCTTAATTCGTATGCAAACAATTTTTAATGATAAAACCTCAAAAGGCCTAAATATAGCATTTTAAAAAAACATAAAAGCCAGCACTTTGTGTGATGGACAAAAAGTTATTTTATGGAACCACATTATCATTGAGCCTCACACAAGGTTTTGCTCAACACGTTTATAAAATTTAAACTTGAATTTGAAGATCTGTTATTTTGTTCGCTGTTGTTACTGTTACGATTTATTTTGAGTGACTCCTCTCACAAAAAGTATAATTTAAGTTAAGTTATTAAGCATATTTCGTTATATCTCTGTTTTCTGAGAATGGAGATGACAGTGTAAAACAAAGGTGAAATATGTAAAATACAAAGCATTTTGGGGAAATTTAAACATAAACAACTATTGTTTTGCACATCATAAACATAATAAAGACTTTGAAAAATAGGCAAAATAGGACCCCTTTAATTACAGTATAAGTTCAAGTATGTAGTAAGTATACTAAGATCATTGTACTTTCAATGTAGTATATTTGTACAGTAGGTGTACTTCTTCAATAGATACTTTGCACTAAGCTGACCCAGTTTTCAATGTAAGGTAATAGTATTAAAGTGAGTACACAACTAGTCATCAAAAAATCAAAAGATAGTATAGGCCAAATATATATTTCTGTCAGTATAAGATCTTCTGAACCGAATCGGTGCGTTTGTATAAGATAAATATCCATATTGACAGCGCTATCAATCCCTCGACTGCCATGAACCTGAGGCTTGTTTTTCAGCAAATGATGCAGGCGTGTCGTTAGTTCCTACTGTATTTTTGTGCTTGTTCCAATAGGATGCCACCTCCTCTACGCGGGAGCTTTCTTCAGCGAAACAAAAACAACCTCACTGTTCACCTGCAGCCGAGGGATAACAGAAACTAGACATCAACATTAATAGAGCTGTCAATATGGATATTTCTCTTAAAAAAACTCGTCTATTTGTACATTTGTCAATACCACAGAGCACTGTCGAGCAGGTCTTTGATTGATGGATGCACTTTTTGGAGCTTCAAAAGTCGGCGCCATTCACTCCCATTCTACCGCTTGGAAGTCAAATGATACATGGTATTATAACTTCGACTGTATTGTTCTTCAAGAAGAAAGTCATATTCAGTCAGAATGCTTTGAGGCTTAGTAAAACATGGGCAAATTTGATTTGCTGGTGAAATGTCACTTTAACTTTAGGAGTTGTGCATAGAGTTTATTATCTAGAATTTACATAAAAATTTGATTGAAAGTATTTATTTTGTATTTAAAATAATTATACTTATAGGACAATGAAATAATCCAAAGCGACTAACAGAGAGTTCAAGGTGCAATAAGCGATATGTCATACAGGAGCAATAATACAATCGGTGCTAATTCAAAGTAAAATTAGATTAGATTAGATTAGATTCAACTTCATTGTCATTACACATATACAAGTACAGTGTAACGAAATGTAGTTTAGGTCTAACCAGAAGTGCAATTAGCAAGTGCAGGATATACAGTGTGAATAAATACAAAATACAATATTAGGAAAATACTATACAATGGGCATGTACTATGAAAATATGACAGTCGGTATGTACTATGAACAATATAAACAGAAGGCTTTATACTGTGAACATTAATGTACAGGTGGTTATGAACAGATAACAATATAGACTATACAATAGTGCAAGTGACTTGAGTGTGCATTAGTTACAGACATTAGCTATTAAAGTTACAGTGCAGTAGATGAGTTGATGCGGTTATTAAAGGTACGGTGCAGTACATGAGTTAATGCAGTTATTGAAGTTATAGTACAATACATGAGTAGATGCAGTTATACAGTTACAGTGCAGTAGATAAGTTATTGCAGTTATTGAAGTTACAGTGCAGTAGATGCGTTAATGCAGTGATTAAGGTTACAGTGCAGTAGATGAGTTTCACAAGTTTCAGAACAAGTTTCAGTAAAAGCTAGACCAATACCTGTTGAGAGAAAGAGAGAGGGTTAGTGTTTTTCATTTGTCTGTCAAGTCTTCACAGAAGAGATGGGTTTTAAATTAAGAATGTTGTGAGAGATTTGGTTGACCGGACTGAGTTAGGAAGAATGTTCCAACAGGAGTTGTGAAGGCGAATGAGCGGAAAAGCAATTTACTACCCTTTTGAGAAGGCGTTTGCTGAACACAAGGTTCTTGATGGGGTGTAGGAGTGTAGGAGGGTGTGAAAGTATGCCGGTGCAGATCCAGTGATAGTCTTGTAGGCAAGCATTAGTGACTTAAATCTGACACAGGCTTCAACCGGTAGCCAGTGGAGAGAGATGAAAAGATGTGTCACCTGAGCCCTTTTGGGCTGTTGGAAGATGGCGTGCTGCAGCGTTCTGAACCAGCTACATGGTTTGATAGCCTTTGCAGGAAGACTAGCAAGGATAGCATTGCAGTAGTCCAAACTTGATATTACCAGGGCCTGGACAAGGAGTTGTGCCGCATGCTCAGTGAGATAGGGTCCAACCTTTCTAATGTTGAATAAGGCATATCGGCATGACTGCGTAGGCTTTGCAATGTGATCATTGAAGGACAGCTGTTCATCAAATATGCCCAATTGGCACTAAGGGGCCTAAAATGTGCTAAGAAAACATCGCCCACACCATTACACCACCACCATAATTGCATAAATGAGAATTTGAACAGGTGTCCCTAATAATCCTTTAGGTGAGTGTACATCGATGGCCATTTAAGGTTCTTTTCTACTGAGCACACAACATTTCTAATAACAAAACTGATGTCATGTGAATGACTACTGCATATAAAATTGACAGATGTAACTGTCCTTCTATCATGTTTTCATGTCTTTCATGTCTTTCATTTTCCCTCTTCGTTTCATGTCTCAGGACTCATATGATCCCAGTGAGGGATGATGAAGCGGAGTCTCAGAGGAAGGCCAAATCACGACAGGCCAGACAGACTCGCAGAGCTACACAGGTGTGGGCCAAACATAAAAACTGATAAGGTCGCAGAATATGCCACTTCTCCAGTGTTTTTATTAGAATTATATGTTAAAGTAAATTTTGTTTGACTCAACTTCAGCATAACATGTCAACGTATACAAACAGTAACTGTAATCCACATATAATCCAAAGTATTTGGCAGGAGCAATAGTCCATATTATACTTTAAAAATAAATCTTGTTTCTAGGGAGTTACACTTTCAGAGTTGATGGAGGCAAAGAAAACCTTCAGCCCATCAAAGTTGGATATGGGATCAGATGATGTGTGTAGATCCACTGAGGGAAAGTGTTTTCAGAGAAGAGTTCATGAGGACAGAAGAGAATTCAGCTCCTCTTCACTGATGCAGAATCAGCTATCTGAGGAACACACAAGTCACGAGTCCACCCGTGAACATCTAGATGAGGTGAACACTAATACAGCCATTCTCAAACCTAAATGCATTTTAAAATTATGAGTTAATAAATCATGAGTTTTCTTTGTTGGATGGATAAGGATAGTTCTTTCCCAAGGTTCATTCGGTTGTTAGTTCTTCACACTTAATATGACCATTCTTTTTTTTAAATATGTTTTTCTTATTTTGTACGGTATATCCATTGTTTTATTATTTAAAATCTAAGTTGGTGTGCCTTATTAAATTATTAAAAACAAATGTGTCTTTGGAAAATGTTCTGTTTGAAATATGTGCTGTTTTTACTGAAAATAAATACCATTTGTTTTAATATTTTAATTCATATTTAAATATGCAATTTAATGTTTTATTCTAGTGCAATTTATTCATATTAATTTATTCATGAAGCAAGGGAACTGGAAAAGAAGATCAGCGAGGAAATGTGAGAGATCTTCATTTTGCATCTCATCAGTCAGAGGAGCCTGCGGCTTCACTGCCAGTCTCAACAATCACAAGACTTTGAAAGGTACTGATTCAGTTTTAAAGGCATAGTTCATCAAAAAAAATCTCATGATTGAATCATCCTCATGTTGTTTAAAACCTGTATATAACACCATTTTCTGTTTAACACAAATTAAGATATTTTGAGAAATGGCTAAGTGCTTTTGTATTCGTACAAAGGAAGTCACTGAGGTCCAATGTTGTTTGGTTACCAACATTCTTCAAACTATCTTCTTTTGTGAAAGTCATACAGGTTTGAAACAACATTTTTTATGTGAGCTGTCTCTTTAAGCTTTGGTTAATGAACATTGGTAAAGCTGACATATGTCCACTTCTGTCTGATCTATCTGATTATAGAGTCTGGATGCACAGATGAAAATGAAAACATTGTTTATGACTCGTGTGATTCAACTGTTGAGCAGCATTTCACGGATGACAGCGGTTTAAGTGCCGATGTAACCTGCTTTATCACTGAGGTACCGTTACTGTGTTTATTATGACTCATGGATGTTATTCTCACTCATGTTTTTGTGTTCATCATGTGCAAACCATATGGAGAGCATCTAACTTAACTGTCTTTACTACCTCTACAAAACTTATTTTGTATAGTTCATTTGTTTCAATACCACCAGATGGAGCTGCTGTATAGCAATCTTTGTTTTCAATTTTTTATAAAAATATTTTTTATTATAAAAAGGAACAGTTAGCTTCCCCCAAAGATCAAAATGTCACAGGCAATGACAGCCGACGTATTTTTACCCAGCTGAAGAAAGGCATTTACATCTGGGATAACATATGAGTAATGAGAGAATATTTCTGTGGATTTGGGGGAACTGTTTCTTTGATTATTGCTCTGTGTCTAGTTTTCTTCAGCATGATTATAGCAGAATCAGGTTTTTCAAGTCAAGTCCTTCACGATACTGTTAGGTTTGCTGGAGGATTTGCCAATTGAAAATCATTGTGCACAGATCTATTTAGTCTCTTGTGTGTCTTCATTTTTTATGAATCTTTACATAGAAGCTTCATAATTTTTTTTAGGGGAGTTGTATTCTGTCTGGTATTTAAATCTGGCTAGTTTTAATCAGGCCAATCACCCATGCAGGTTTATAAGGCACATTTTTCAAAGCTGAACTATTTTTCATTGGACATGTTGTCGTGAGCCCTCCGAACTCATAGTCCAAGATACTAGAAAAATTGCTAGTGATGAAAGCCATCTGTCAGATGTTATTGTGTACTTACAAGAGCACATCTGTGTTTATTTGTTTTTGCAAAAACTGAAAATGTAAACACATCCCTGAAATTCAAGTGGGCATATGACTCCTAAGAGAGATTTGGCGACCTCTGGCGGATAGATGTGTCCCTTGGGTTGGAAAAAGTGGAGATATACAAAATATGATATTAAAAAACAACAATATAGATCGCATACTGTTTTTCGATACGATATTTTTTCAATTTAATTTCATATACTTGACATATCAAATGCAATGCTAGTAGTTGGTAACGTTGATTAAAAAGGCAATGCTTCCTAAACCATGGCGTTATTTCAAAGGGGCCTCAACATAACCTAAAATTATTTAAAATAAACAAAATAAGCTCTAAAATAAATCTAAAACAAATAGAGATATTTCTTATAGGTCCAATGTTTTTTTTGTAGGATCTATTGACAGTTATGGGATATATACACAACATTGTCTTTAGAGGTGTATAAAGACTTTACATAATGAAGTGTTTTTATGTTTTTATTACCTTAGAATTTCTATGTACATACACAGCGGGTCGCCTTACATGGAATTCACCATGTTGTTTCTACAGTAGCCCTAAACCATGTGTATCCAATTAAAGGTTCAGTCTATATTTTCTTTCGGACAACATGTTTTTTTATAATAAATAAATATTTAATCAATTTAGCACACTTGGATATATATATATACCTATACCTATACATATAAAATATATTATCTTTTATAAGGCAATTTATTTTAAATTTTGATATTTATTGTATGTATAGTCTCTGTGGCTAAGGGAATGCCCTCTTAACAGAAGTCTGATCATAAATATTTGCACAAAACAAAATACTGACAACATACAAACAACAAATGTAACGTAACAATTAAATTGCTCTGATCATAAACAGAAAACAAATTTACTTACTAAATCAGCCTTTCCATGCCTTACCAACATACAGGTTAACAAATGTTGACATAGCCTACTGATCTATAATGCCATTGCTAAACGTTATGCTTCATAAAATATTACAAATCTGGTCGAAAGGTGGAGACATATAGCAAACAGTAAGCAGTTTGACGGATAATTTAGTTTTTAAATTGCTGCACTTTTTATTGTTGTGTGTCTGCTCTATATGAGTCGCTTCTTTAGCTGGAGAGAAGCAGTGTGCGCGGAACAGAATATTTTCTGTATTGCACTGTAAACATGCCTCTGTAAACTACTCTTATGGGGGATTTATATCTTTGTGGGGACTTGCAGAAAGACTACAAGCCTATATTAAAGACATGAATTTAACACAGATTATTTAAGACAGGGGACAAGTATAAATATAGTGTATATCTGTTTGCTCCCTCCTGTGTTTGAGCTACCTGTCACACACCTGAATAACCTGAATTACATCAACCAATAATTAATAAACAATAATTCATACAACAAACAGTTATATTAAAATTGCCAATTGAAGATGACTGCCCTAAAGGGACAAACTGCTCTAAAAAGCGCATTTCCTAAATCTCCTCAAATCTCGCTCAGTAAAGAAGCTAAAATGTAAAGACATCTTAGTTCTGTGTCAGCCACCGTATTACTTTGAACCTTTGGTTGCAATACTTAACCTCACTGCTAGATGCTGCTAATTGTCACACTGGATATTTAACAATTGGTCATTTTTAAACAAAAATCCTATTTTAAGTAATATGAGCACTCAAATACTGTTATTGACAATGGGGAGCCTTGTAGTAAAAATGTTGAGGAACACTGATCTAAGGTCACATGATCTGTGTCATTGCGGGTAAACTGATGAGGTAATGAGGTCATGTGCTTTTCATTCTTTTCCGATCCGATGGTTGTTCCCTTTAAAAGTTTAAAACCCTTGTTTCGGCACGGTGGTCTCCTTCACTGCTTCACTAACCCCCTGCAGAACTTCTGAATGCATTGTTACTCTCCATATTCATTGTGGTCAGATGAATTATTGTAACTTCAGATATGTGATTTCAAACCTTTGGGATTTTACTTGCACAGTAATGACTGCTGTCAGATCACCCAAAACAATTATTTGTGATCAGGTGTAACCAGGATCAGAGAGAGGTGAGCTCTGAAAAGTTATCCTGTGATCTAAAGTAGAGCTTACCCCTGAAGACTTCTGTGTGCGTGTGAGGTATATTCACATTCCATACCATGTAGGGAAAAATTCCTTGCATCCAGCCTCTGTTCTCACATATTTTCTATTTTTCGTAGCCTTTAGCATTAAACACATAATAAATTAAATAGGGTAAGGAAGATAAAATGTCAAAAGAAAAACTTCAGGAGAGACGGGTGACAAAAAGTGCTAAAAGCTGCGTGAGACATAGATCAAGGACAAAATCTATATGCGGCAGATAGGTACAGTGAATCCCTCTTCCATTTGGTCAGCTGTCTTCTCTTGAATCGGAGAGCGACGGAGAAGCCGGTGTGTAACAGGAGAAAGATTCTATGCAGCTGAAGCAGATGTTCACAATGATTGAGCCACTCATTTCTGCGTGCTTTAAATATCAACATGAGAGAGATGCACTCATGTTACAGGTATTATGAAGGGATGGCAAGTTGACTGTGGGTTGTTATGTAAATAGTACTGTGTTTGTTTTATGTGTTCATTTATAGAGTGCATGTGTAGATTTACCAAATCCAATCTGCACACATCAAAATGTAGACAAGAATACAGACCAGAAGTATATAAAACTGCAAAATACACTTTTAGGTGCATCCATGAGTGCGTAAACATGCACAATATAAATGGATGTCTATTAAAAATCGGCTATTAAAAGATGTTTTCACATGTTTAAATGCATATCAATAAACCGGCTAATTGGAAATTTGAGACTTGTCAGGTTTCTCTTGAGCAGTGACGTGACCATGGATAGTCCGTTGGTAAATAAAAATGCTGTTGGAAACGAGTCAGAAACTGTATCTCATATCTCTTCTCATGTCTGCAGTAGGCTACCTGCATATGCAACAATAGTTTTTCATTTAGCAATTTCTACATCAACTGCATGATTCTAGAGCAGTGGTCACCAACCCTGCTCCTTGAGATCGACCGTCCTGAAGATTTCAGCCTTAACCCCAATCAAACACACCTGAACTATCTAATCAAGGTGTTCAGGTTTGCTTGATAATTACAGACAGGTGTGCTGAAGCAGGGTTGGAACTACAGTCTGCAGGACGGTCGATCTCCAGAAGCAGGGTTGGTGACCACTGTTCTAGAGCGTACTTTTATGCATTATTTCACTGTTACTTCCATTTGGGACTTTTACTATTGCACTGTTAGACATGTACACATAAACAAAACTGAGAGAAAACCAGTAAAGGCGTTTACATGCAATGGGAAATCAGAATAATGGGCTAAAAGGCCATGGTTCTCAGTCGGAAAAGGGTGGCTTGCCTACTTTAGGTGGGTGGAGAGTCCCTGCCTTAAGTGGAGGAGTTCAAGTATCTGGGGGTCTCGTTCACGAGTGAGGGAAAGATGGAACGGGAGATTGACAGACGGATAGGTGCAGCTTCTGCAGTAATGCGGTCGCTGTTCCCGTCTGTCGTGGTGAAGAAGGAGCTGAGCCGGCCAATCTACGTTCCTACTCTCACCTATGGTCATGAGCTATGGGTCATGACAGAAAGGACAAGATCCCGGATACAGGCGGCCGAAATGAGCTTTCTCCGCAGGGTGGCTGGGCAATCCCTTAGAGATAGGGTGAGAAGCTCGGTCACTCGGGAGGAGCTCAGTGTAGAGCCGCTGCTCCTCCACATCGAGAGGGGTCAGCTGAGGTGGCTCGGGCATCTTTTCCTGATGCGTCTTGGATCTCTTGAGCCTGAGAGCATCTCTCGACTGCTGCAGCTGGGGGCAAGCGTTGTGACATGAAGGACACAACGTCTTGTTCCATCCATCAGGGAACAGAGGTTACACGTGTAACCGAGACGTTCCCTTTCTGTAGGTCTCTCAACGTTGTGTTGAACCAACAGATGGGGTTCCTATTGAAAACTCCAAGCCATTGTTCCGTGTCACAATCTCTAGCTTAGCGACGCTAACTGGCCTGGGCGTCTCATTTAGGGGGTCCCAGAGCTTTGGAAAGGTGGGAAGCCCCGCCATCGGGTCATGGGTGGAGGCCTTGTTTCTCTAATGGAGATAAGCCGCCCGGTACCGTAAGGGCCACTGGGGAAACCCTAATTCCTCACTCAGGAAACGCGCTATGGAGACCACTTATTTGAGTGGAGACTCCAACATGGTTTCGCCGTCAGGGGAGAACTCATTAGAGGAATATGCAGACTGAGGGAAGTACCGTAAGGTGGGTGTCAACCTAGGGGAGGTCACGGGGAGGTCAGATCATGGGGATACATTAGACGAAACCACCCTATTGGAGGGATTACTCCATGTGGGGCACTATGTCAGGTTAGAGCTATGTGCTAGATAAGTCAGCTGATAACCAGCTGATATCACTGCCAGCGGGCACGGGTGATCTTGTTTGGAGACGAGAACAGCAGGGCATGCCACGCTGGAGAATTTTGCCGTTTTAGAAAACACCTCATCTGCGGAGACGCCCAGGGGAAGTCACTGATGAAGTCACTGATGAAGAGGGAAATCCACTCTACCACGTCGTAAACATCCAGCAGTTTTCACCGGAATATGTCATTCGATGCAAAGGCTCCTAAGAACAAAAGGTGAATGAATGCAACTCTCAGTCTCCCTTTCACACCCGGACATCCGGGGCGGAGTCCGGCATGCAAATTTCAGTCAGAAGATGATCCCCATCTGTCAGTTTGACACAACGTTGAGATACCAACAGGAAGGGAACTGTTTTACAGGTTTACATGACCTTTCTCAATGTCAAAACATCCGTGTGCACTCATTTTTAAACTCAATACTGTAAACATTGTACTATACAGGCTATGTTACATATACATGTAACATATATATATTTTTAATTTAACAATAATATGCACACCAAACTTTATACCTAAAAACAAATCTAGAGCACTTTGAAAGATGTAAACAACGCTTACACAGAAGAACTTCCTGTTTCAATTTTTACTAACATTTGAGCAAAATATAACAAACAGAACATCCATTCACATTTATCCTGAATCAAAATGTAAAACTAATATCTTAAAGATTAAATAATAAATTTAAGATTAAAAAATAAATAAATAAAATCAAATTGAGACCGAAATGCCTCTTGCGAAAAATGCCTTTACCTACATACTGTCTAGTTGTTAATCTGAGGCACTTTAGTTGGCCATCCACACAAAAAAATAAAGTTTTTATACAATTACTGTAGGAAATTTACAAAATATCTTCATGGACGATGATCTATACTTAATATCCTAAAGAGTTTTTGCACAAAAGAAAAATCTGTAATTTTTTCCCATTAATATTAGTAAAATTTTTCCCGTGCTACTTAAGACTGGTTTTATTGTCCAGGGTCACATATGTCCTCCCTTATCTTGTTGTGTAGTTGCATGGAGTCTTGATTCCATTTCTAGGTTGCCGTGTGTTTGGAATCCAGACTGTTTTATATGTTCATGTTTTATCGAAGCATGGTGTTGAGATCCTACTTTAGTTCTGTTTATGGTTCCTGTTCATGTTGTCTTTCCTCTCTCCTGTGTTTGGAAGCACATGGCCTTGGTTTGTTTGTTAAAGCCAGGCTCACACTAGGCACTCTTGATGTCCAAGGTCTGTGTCCCTAACATCTTCAATACAAACAAATCCAGATGACTTCCATGCACCACGGGTGCTCTCCTGTCTTGCGTCTTAACCCGCCTTCTCATTTCCTTTAAAATTTTCATAGAATCCTTTCATGATCTACTCATGATCTACTCCTGTCTCATGTTATTATGCCATGTTTTCGGCTCTATTTACTGTCTCTATGCACAAAACAAGTTTCTCAAAGAAAAACCTTTCTGAAGGCAGTCATGCATGTTTTTGTTGGCAAGTGCTATGTTATTTTAGCATGCTGGCTTTTGTCCATTCTTTCTAATCTCGCTCTTCAGGTATCTGGCTAATTCTAAACTAGGGATTGGCAAGAACATTTAAGAATGCTAATGTATTGCCTCTCTGTGGCATCTGTGAACACCTGGCTAGTGGGTTGTGGGTTTGCCTCCTGAATGTTTTGATATAAGACAATTATATAGGGTTCCTCTTTCTCATCCTTCATTACTAATTGACTCAAGAAACAGATGTAGTTATTGAAAACATTGGCTTCCAGGATAAAATCAACTGTTTAAATAAATCTCCTAAAAAGACTAATTTCACTTTAGACTTTATTCCGGCTGGAGCTGTAAAACACAGAAGACATGAACTTTGAAAGAAATATCAAATCAAGTAGCTAATTATATGGCACGATAGAACAAATGCCCTTTTCAAACTAAGCATTTATGAACGTTAAAATTGAATTCAAGATCTTAGACTGAAATGTAACTTATCAGCTGTGAGAAGTCACATCAAGGAATTTTAACCATTCTGTGTATGTTGCAATGGCGTCACCTTTTCTTCCAAATCCTGTGGACATCATTGTGCAAATTGTTAGACAAGAATTTTGCAGAGTTTTTAGGAACAGGTATTATCCCCTTGCTTTCCGTAATATTTACTTATAGATACAGATTTTCTGCGGAAGGAATTGCGCATCTGTGGTCTTCTTAAGCCGCACATAAAAAATGTGACACGTTGAAGCCATGCCCTTACTGTACCGTAATTTTTTTTTGCTATGCGTTTTTTTTTTGCAAGCCATACGTACTTGTATGTGGTAAGTGATAAGTAGAACCTAGGGGAAAACAATGTTTGTCAAACCATTTAAGGTGGTCTTAATTAATTTAACATGTTTTATTCACCTTTTCCATCTTATGATAGTATTCCCTAGAGTCAAAGGAGCAATAGACTGCATATGTGTTGCCAAAAAATGAGGCAGATTACATCATGTGAACAGAAAGTCCTTTAACATTCTTAATGTTCAGGTAGGCCTACTTTACAGTACACATGATTTCATTTTTATTTTTAGTGAGATTCTTTTTTAATGATTAGTTATAAGTACCTGCATTTACCTCATATCATTGGCCTCAACCTTATAAATGTAGTCCAGTGTAAAGCATAACTGTTGTAAAGCAAGTAATTTCATGGAATTCTGTCTGCTGCATATTGCAATCTGTGTGGGAGTTGGTTTAAACAGGGACGTTATGTTTCCCTCTACTGCAAAACACGCAGTCTGCCATTTAAAAATAGTAGTAAAACATAAAGTAGTAATGAACTGCACACATACCCAATGTCCCTTGTTTACACTGAAAAAAATCGGAGTGAAATACTTGAAAAAAGCTAGGCTTAGTATTTTTAACTTAAAATTCCCAAGTACGGGTTTAAATAGATTTTACTCATCCTTTGTTTGTAAATGTTATTGAAATAATGCTTTAAAGGACTTAATATTTCTTTACAAGAGTCCAAGTTATCTTTTCCTCATTAATCTTTACTTGAAATCATATATGAGGTATTAATACTGATGTGTTAAGTAAAATGTATCTAAACGTTAAAAAACATTGACAGCCATTATTAGCTTGACAGGGCTGTACTTTGATACGTGAAAAGTTTAACAATTGTTTATTTAATATTCTAAAATGTTAAAACACACAGCCTGAGGCTATATCTGGAGCTGTAGGATTTAGTTTGGATATGTATTCAGGGATCTTGCAAAAGACCCATTAGAAACCCATTTGTCAGAACACTCCCTTCATAAAAGGACTAATTGTGAATGAGGTCATGTGTGTGTGTGCGCGTGCGTGCGTGCGTGCATTTGTTGGACTGTGGGATATAAGTGCATACTGTATTTAAATACCAGGCAGCATTTATGTTCTTTTTATATTCTCTAGAAATTCAGTCTGTCTATATTTAGAGATTTGTGTTAAATGAATTTTGTTAGGCATGACAGCACAAAGTGTGTAAGTTTGGTGATGTGTGTGTATTCCTGTGTGTTTATGGTGAAACTGGCCTCTTTATGACCCCGGCAGAGAGCGATCTTTGGGCAGTTCACTTTCTGCTAATAGCATTTTCATCTTGCGTGTGTCTGCTTTCATATTTTCCACACAACCCGAAAATCTCCAGCCGACAGTAAACATACATGTCTCAGTTTTACCTACATTGCATTATAAGTCATGTGTTTAGTTTTTTATGCCTAAGGATTTATGAAAATACGTTTTAGCAAAACCTTTTTTTCAACAAATCAGCTGTTTGTAAACATATTTTTGTTTTGACAGATATTTAAAGTTATCTGATATAGACCTTTGACCAATGATTCAATTCAGCAAAATAAATCAGGCATTGCTTTGGTTTCTTCATTGTGATCCTGGAGAACAAAACCAGTTTTATGTAGCACAGGAACATTTTTAGAAATCGCCAATTACAGATTTTTCTTTTTACCAAAAATCATTGGGATATTTTGTAAACATCATGTTCCATGAAGATATTTTATAAAATTCCTACCGTAAATAAATGAAAACGTTTTTTTTGTGAGTGGATGTTCTTTTAAACCCTCAGATTCCAGCTTTGTAAACAGTTTTTTTCCCGCTAGATCGTGTCCTATCATTACAAACCATATATCAATAGAAAGCATATTTCCTCAGCTTTAAGATGATCTAAAATCCCCATTTCGAAAAATTGACACTTAAGACTTAAGATTTTGTCGTCCAGGGTCACAATTTGTCTCACTGTTTGGATGCAGGTATCAAAGATTAGCTTGTGTTCTCATCGAAGAAGACTAACATTGAACCCAAATGCTCGACAAAATGAATGTTCCATCCGGAAAGTCTTAAGATGAAGAGGTCACAATTTTGCTTAATCCAAGACGCAGATGCAGTTATTGAAACTGGCTGAAATCCACTGTTTTAAACAAGTCTCACAAGACTCATTTCCATCAGCTTACTTCATCCAGTCCAGTGGAAAAGGAAAGCCACTTGATGAGGTGAACTGTATGGCTCAGGTTCATTGCTTCATATGGCTTTGAGTCTACTTGCGCCATAAACCAGAAAAAAAAATGGAAAAAATCATAGGGTAGCAAATATATGTGAACATTTCATTTTTCAACCCTTTCATGCATAGAGGTCATTACAGCTGCAGGATCTCTTCAAGCAAAAAATCATGTCCACTCAAGATGACATCTTGACACAACTTTATTTTACATTCCTTATGAGCAATAAAATAAAATACATGGAAATCCTGAATTTGACTGAGGTCATAAATTAATGCATTAAAAAGTAAAGTATAGTCTGTGTAGATAAAAATGAATATGAAAATCCTTAACTCTTTCCTTTGAAGTGCTTTTTTTACAGTCCTGTATTTCACTTTCCAGTCTTAGCCTTTATGCAGTACTTGATAAAGAAACTATGTTCTGAAGTCAAGAACTTTTAATAGGAAAACTTTTACTTTGCTTCAGTTTGCTCAAATGTCAATAACCCGTCATAAATTATCTAGCAAACAGAGTAAATCTGAACAAAGCACAGAGTGAGAGATGACATCATTTTAACACAGAGCCTATGTGTCTTATAGGAGCTCTAACAGTAACCATCTTTAATCTGATGTCATCTCGAAGCATTTCCATGACACGTTAAATACAGCCGGGCTGAAAAGCCCCCCAAGAGAGCTGTTGGTGATAATATTCAGTCTCAGCGCTCTAATCATGTCAAAGTTGATGTGTTTGTCTTGTACAACATGTCAACAAGTCTACAGAATTCACATATAATGACTATAAAACCAGTTATAAGCAACAAAGAAAGCACATATGTGAACCCGGACAACAAAATAAGTCTTAAGTAACACAGGAACGTTTTTAGTTATAGCCAAAAATACATTGTAGGGGTAAAAATGACAGATTTTTCTTTTTTCCAAAAATCATTAGGATATTAAGTAAAGATCATGTTCCATATGGATATTTTATAAATTTCCTACCGTAACTGTATGGAAACTTTCTTTTTGTGACTGGATGGCCTGCTACAGTGCCTCTGATTAACAACTTCAAAGGCTACTTTATCAATATTTACCTTTTTTTGCACCCTTCAGATTCCAGCTTTGTAAACAGTTGTTGTTCAGCCAGATAGTGTCCTATCCTAACAAACAATATATCAATAGAAATCTTATTTCTTAAATTTCGAAAAATTGACCCTTAAGACTGGTATTGTCGTCCAGGGTCACATATGGCTTATATTTGACATTTACCTCTGTTAAATCACATTTAAGAAAAATGATGCTCTTTTGTCAAAAATGTACAGAGAAATTGGCTGGAAAAAAACATTAATCACATTATTTATATCAGTTACCATTGAAAATGGGTCCCACAGATCCAAACACCAAACAAGGGTAAGATCCCAATTATTATTTAATGAAGTTTGACTACAGTACAGTAGCATGTACTGACAAGTGCACAGTGATATTCACGCATTGACACAACAATACATGACTATTTAAATAAAAAATTCCCATAGGGCTTATGATAACATAATTTTGTTGATAACATAACTTGTTAATACAAAATAATAAACATAATTTAGGCATTCATTTACATTCAGTTAAATAAAAACAACGGATTACTCATAATTCAAACAAAATACCGTAATTTGGAGTACAGGTATGGTCTTATTAAGTCTAATAAATTGATACGACTGTATGATTTAGTTACATTTTCGTAGAGAAAAAATCCTTGAAATAGCATAAAAAATAGCATTTCCAAAACCCTAATAAAAGGTTTTAAGCTTTCAGTGAAAAACTAAAAGTACTCCCTTCATTAGTGTCCGAATAACAGTAAGAAGGGTAAAGCATGCAAAACTCTTCATTGTACATCATTGAACTACAATGAAGCTACAGAACTACAGAACCCACAATTAATAACTATTTGTGATCTGATAGCAAACCATGACATTCAAACACATCCTATAAACTCAACTTCTTAAAGGATCTTTACATCAGGATAACTCTTTTGTTCCCATCAGAGAGAGAGAGAGAGAGAGAGAGAGAGAGAGAGAGAGAGAGAGAGAGAGAGAGAGAGAGACAAAGTGAAACGCGTTTCTTTTTGTTTTCCTCGTTTCTGTGGAGTAACTGTAAGCAGTCAGAATTGCAAGGGAGGTGTTTCAGTGGAGCGTACAGCACACTCCTTCCATTCTTTATTGTAGCTCTCACTGTGTGTTTATGCGTGTTTGCACGCATGAGTGTTAGTGGTACAATAGGACAGCACGCCACGAATGTTGTTTATGTTTTTGCCAGAGAGGGAGATAAACGGAAATAGATACACCGGGGAGTGGAGAGAGAGAAGCGGAGCGGTGTCTCTTGACTGTTTTCATTTTTCTCTGATGACTACTGTGACGTGCGGAGGACAGGAAACACAGATCAGCTGTCACACACACACACACACTGAAGAGGGAAGTACTTCACATTCTCTGGACACACACACGCACACTCGGTCAGCTGCACCTGTTGAGCTCGATCCACTCCACACCGAGCAGAAGTCATGGATGTACCCGGAGCAGCTTTGTAAGCGTGTGTCTGCGTTTGTCCTCGGAAGAAGCGCAGATTTCTTACAGAGATGTCATCGCTCTATTCACGCAGCAAGGATCTCTCGTCCCGACCCAGAAAGTCTCTGTCGGACTCGCCACCCTCGTCTCCCACCACCAAAACATTCAGAGTAAGAGCCAGCTGTTTGTGAAACAACGTTGTATTGCGATCTACTTAATATATAATACACAGTCATTGGTCACGAACCGTATTGTATTTTATTATTATTAAAATGTAATAACCATGTTTTTGGTAGATGTATTTTCATTCGCATATAGCCACTATATTGGAACTGCAGCCATCATGGTTTAGCCTGAATTTACCATGTTTGGTTGGTTTTATTTTTGTAGTAAACCATGGGTAATTGTTTGTAAAGTCTGGATAAAAATCTTTGTGTGTTGTCATTTTTTTTGTATTGTGGTTCGACAGCAAGTTTATAGGTTAAACGTTTTGTGGGTCCAACTTTTTTAAACAATTTTACCATTTCATCCTTAACTTAATAAAATATAATTAGTAAGAGACATAACTGTAAAATAAATGATTTCATTTTAACAAGAAATATTGTGAATCTGGGAAATCCCGGCCATATCATACCTATCTTCTTGCTTCCATTGATGCACGCAAGATGCTCTTGGGAAAATTGTTAAACCTTGCAGGGATGGCATGCATAGAGTTTATACTTTATGCCAGCTAAACTACATTCCGCCATTAAAACAATGAAAGGTGCACTTCAATGAGTGTTTTCTTTAGTTGTCTCAGACTTTTGGCCCCAGATTTGTCAGTCATTTTGATGCAGAGAGTTTTTGGTGTTTATATCAAAACAGAGGATCTTTGTGAGCTCATAAGATTGTGTTGTTGTGCTGTCATTGGAGGGTGACATCAGAGAATGTAATGGGTGAACAGAGCGGTACTGTCTGCGATGTATACAGTAATTCAGTACAGAAGTGGGAGTAATTCCCAGTGGTCATGGGTCACTACATTTTTAAATTACTCCAAGTCCTTTACTGCATTACTACTAAAGAGTGAATTAGATAAAAGTCCAAGTTTGCAGTGGCGTTTGAAAACATAAAGAACTTGATGTCCTGTAATCATGTGTTTTAAAGGAAAGTTCACCTCTAAATCTACTCATTGGTTCAATTTTTTTTAAAGCGACATGAATACTTTACAAACCAAAATTACGACTTTAATCAATATATTCTCTTCTGTCTTGTCTGTCTATGGTGCGCGTACACAAGAGCACTTTGATGCATTTGGTTTGAGAAAATATCAATTAATGTCGTTATTTTGGTTTGTTTTTTATGGTTGCACATAAAGTTTGTGCATAGTCTTTGCTTCAAAAACTTCAATTGAGCCATTATAAGCGGATGGACCAATTTAAAGATGTCTTTAGTACCTTTTTGGACCTTGACCAGAAATTTAACCATGTCTATGAGGAGGCCTGGAAATCTATTGGATGTCACCTAAAATATCTTTCTTTGTGTTCCGAAGCCGGGAGGTCTTAAAACATGTTAAACATCATGTGGGTGAGTAAAAAATAACACAATTTTGAGTGTGAGGTGAACTTTTACTTTAAAAGACTATGTGGAATTTTGAATTTTTGTAGTCTACAACCCTCGTATTGACCTTTGTATTGACCTTTTTCAATGCATTAGGTAATGGTATTATAGATTTGGAAAAGTTTTGAGTCATTCATGATTGTGTGTTTGTGAACAGGGTTTGTCCGGTTTTATCAGGTGTTAATAGATTTTGTTCCAAATCCATTCTGTGCTGAGCTGTCATAAAACGCTGTCACAACGCTGCACCAGATTATCAAATATATCCTTATAAGTCCAAAACACCTAGCCTGGATAAAAATAACCTTATTAGGCTCTTTTGTGAATACAAGCTCTGCAATGTTTATTGAGAAATCCACTCTATTTTCCATTAAGAAGCTTTTCGTTTTTAGATCAGTATGCTAGCCCCCCCCCCCGCCACCCCAGAAACTGCTAATAACACCCTGACAAACGTAAATAAGTTATTAAATAATAAGTTAAGTTGCTAGTCCTCATGGCTTGAGAATGTCAGATTTGAGAAATCTTAACTAAAAACATTTCACGTCACTCAGTTTTAAAATCTCACCACACCAATCCAGGATGTACTCTTGCATAATAGGTTGATTTGTACAAACGGTTGTTTTTTCTGTTGGCTGTGATTTTATACTCAAGGGTAAGTGAACTGAAACAATGTTGACAGACTGGCTGAGACTGTTTACTTCAGCAAAAATAAAAAAGCCAATAAAATCAGCAGGTGCTGCACTGAACGAAAGAAAACTTGATTTCCTTTATGTGTACCCGTGGTGTTGGCCAACATTGCAAGAATACAGTTCTGGCTGAAATGAAAATGCTTCTTTATGACATCACCGCCCCCATGTCTAAATCTGCACACTGTAACAAAGATTTAATATATATAGTGATCATAACAGTAGTTTCACCCCATAATAAGAGAAGATTAGCTAAAGGGATACAATGTTTCATGTTTCCTCTAATCATAACATGCGTTTTTTTCCCATCAACTAAATTGCACACGTGGGCTTAAAAAGTTTCCATGACGAGGGCGAGTGAGGGAGCGAATGTTTTAAAAAATAAACACATGTGTTTTGTTTGTTATGGTCGTCTGGTTGTTTATGAAGGACTTTTTTAAGCCCAGGCAACATATGATGACAAACACCGATGACTGATCGTGCGAACGTTTTCACTTTTAAGATGGAGCAGAGTTTAAGGAAAATATAGTAAAATTTATCAAGGTTTTATTATACTAAATGGTGTAGTAACCATGTTGCCAGATTGACTACCATTGTCATAGTTTTAATACAAATACAAATATTACATTATGGTTATTTTAATGAGATGATTGCAAATTTGTGGTGATAAAATCCAAATTGGGCTATAAAAGGAAGAATAATTATTCAGCTGCAGTTTATGTAATCTGCTTGCTCTGCATGTCTCTTGAGTGGATGAGTGGTGCGGTTTCGTGTACAGTAGATGCGATGCTGTGTCTCACTGTATAGGGACGCAACCACATAATCTGCAGAACTGCTCTGAGAGTTTACAACACAAGCATTTCACCATTTTATCAAAAATGCTGCTGTCAAACACGCATATAAAAGGACTTGGTTGCGAGTCGTCAAAATAAAAGTCTGGTTAACTATGACACATCCACACGAAAAAACTGTAGTTAACTATATTATTTACTTTATTATTCAGCACGTTGTAAAATTATAAAAGAAAAGAGTAATGAAATGTAAGATGATAGATACTGGTTTGGTTTATATTAACATAGTTGTACATTATGCCTTATTTAAATGATTTTAAACGGTATGTTTCCAAACAATGTAGTCTTTTTGAGCAAAAACTGTAGTATACTTAAGCATTTTTTTTGCATTTGGGCTATATATGCAATTTTTTGCAAAAAAAAAAAAAGAATTCAGAAATATTCAAGCAGAAAATGTAATAATAAAAAAAAAGATTTAATCGGGCCCTATAAGGAATATCTCATTCAAAAGTAATTTAAAAACTAACAATTTTGTCCTTTTATATAATTTTGAACTCGGCATGTCATATTATACTGGTATTGGCAGTAATTGTTATAAAACCATGATAAATAGTTTTAATTCTACACATGCTAATATTGTACATAATTCAACACCTGCTGAAAGTTTTGCGTTAAGAGAGACAATGATTATAAACTCTCTCTGTCTCCCTACACTTGTATTTTGATGATGATTCATTAGCAAAAATAGAATTTGACTGATAATAACAATATTTTCCAAAGATCATTTCTATATATTATGTGATAATATCATTAGTGTGAATCTTTTGGCCATGACAATAATGTAGTCAAAATGTTGTGACAGTCTGATTTTTTTTTATAGGGTTCATTTGTAATAGAATCTCTTACCATGGTACTACCATAACATAGTATTTCAAACATGTACCATGGTATTTAAGTGGAGTATCAGAAAAGACCACAGTCATTTAAAGGGAAACTTCACCCAAAAATGAAAATTCTGTCATCTGTCATCATTTACTCCCCTTCCAGTTGTTCCAAATCTGAATACATTTCTTTGTTCTGATTTACACAGAAAAATATATTTGGAAGAATGCTTATAACCAGGCAGATCCCACCACCAGCCCCCCATTGACTACTATAGTCGGAAAAAATACAATGGAAGTCAAGGTCCTAAATTCTTCAAAATGTCTTATTTTGTGTTCAACAGAGTTCATCATAATAAAAGGTAATGTCCTACTGTCCTAGATCTGTTTGGATAAAAGCATTCTTCCAAACCTTTTTCCCTGTGTTCATCAGAACAAATACATTTATACAGATTTGGATCAACTTGAAGATGAGTAAAAGATGACCGAATTTTCATTTTTGGGTGAAGTATCCCTTTAAGCACCATGGTATCACTGTTACATTATTTTGCTTTCTGATACAAAACCGTTTTAGAATAATGGGAGTCCAGAAAAGGACACGACGACACCTTTAATACATCCAAAAAGAAAGGAGAGAGAGGACTGCAGTGCAAAAGCCTTTATTTGGAGTTGCGTGTTGTAAGGTCCCATTCGAATATGGCGATGCTAATATTTTCCATTTTGCAAGCTGGCAGACGGAGTAGCTGGCTCTCAAAGGGGGAGATGAAGGGATGAGGGAAACAGAGGATTAAAGGGGTTCCATATAAATACTTCAGAGTGAGCCAGATCCTGTAAATGTTACAGTTTGTGAAGTTATTGGATCAATGTGAAGTCGTCCACAGCTGCACGAAGCAACCTCATCACAGTATACAATGCATGAGTTATGAAGGTCATATGCGTTAAAAGCACAGAGATTTCAGCAACTCCTGCTGAGGTCAACATGTGTTTTCTCATGGCCTTTGATGTGAAACACAGGGTGCAGTTGTCCTGGTCCACTAATCCAAGCTTACTCCAAGCAAATCCTCATTGAGTCATTGTAAGAGAATTGACTGAATTGTTAGCGAATCTTTGTATGAGGGATGAGCCCTGCCATCATCCGCTGTAAGTTTGATCACAATGGAACGATAGGTTACCGTTTAGCCGGAGCTCACTCCTTCGTGCTCGTAGGTCCGTTTTAGAGGCCACGGCCATTAATCTGATTCAGTGTTATTTTTACTCGCAGAACGGAATGTCTGCACCAGCATCAGAACTGCCTTACATGGTTTACTGTGGTGAAAGTGAGCGCACTGATACTTCTCCCTCTCTCTCTTTAGAAACAGTGAGCGGGCCTCGGGCCAGCAGGTGCCCGTGGGTGCTGATGACCCATGAGGGCTTTCAGATCTTTAAATGGGATAATTCGCCTTAAAGTTTGATTTGATTCATTCAGGAAGGACATGTTGGTCCTAGTTCAACAGATTGTGTCAAATTTTGGGGGTAAGGATAAGGTCAAGCTTAGGGGCTGAGGTTAATAAGGACGTCAAAGCAGAGGAAAGTGATTCTTCAAGAATGAATCAGGTTTGGAACGATAAATATACTTAGGGTTGCGATTGAGTTTAAACAACAATCTTATTAATATATCTTTTTTATTTTAGGGATATTTAAAGGGGATTGTAGATAGGTTGGGCTTTGGTTGAGTTTAGGTTTAAAGGGATAGTTCACTCCAAAATGAAAATAATTGTATCATTTGCTATCCTCAGGTCATTTCAAACCTGTGTCGTTTTCTTTCTTCTGCAGAACACAAAAGAAGATATTTTGAAGAATGTTGGTAACCAAACAGCATTGTGCCATTGACTTCCCTTGTATAAACACAAAACCAAGACATGTCTCAAAATATATTCTCTTGTGTTCCACACATTAAAGGACGCATACATGCTAGCATAATAATTATTTTGTAATGGGCTATCCCTATACAAAATTGATTATTTCTTTTTTTAATTTGGAGTAGGTTTTGGTAAATAATACAATGATAGACATTTCTTTGTGAAGGATTGATAGGAATGTTTGGCTGGTTCACATTGCATATAAATATAATCTCAGATTCCCTTGTGGGAATAAGCGCATCATTGATAACAGAGGCCTGAATGACCACAAGAACACATACAGTATCTACTAAATCCATGGACATGTTGTATAACCACATAAGGAGAAAAGTCCTGGATGTGTTTAACTTTCACACTGACACAACCGCATCTCACCAGTTACCAGGGGCCCAACTGTTGACATCCCAACAAAAAACAATTACAGACCCAGACATGCACTGTCATATAAGGTCAATATGTGATTGCACATATCTTGTTTTATTAGTTTGTCAGTGTAAGCTCTTCTTCTCCCCTGCCAAACTCTCTCTGGCTGTAGTGACTGGATACTCCATGTCCTTTTTTGGCATTGTTCAGCGGTCCCTCTCTGATTGTGGAGACAGGACTGTTATTTCTCTCTGATGCATTATCAATTGTCCAAACAGGATGTGCTCGCTTCAGAGGAGCAACAGAAGGGATTCTTTCTCTGCTCTCTTTTGACAGCCTTGAATCTGAAGCAATCCAAGGGAACATCTTAGAAAGACCACACGGAATCTGTATTACTTAAATGGAAGTGATTCAGACCGCAGACTTACATGTTTGTTTACTAAATATGGACAATTTGATTTGATCGTTGGTGCTTTCGACTAACAATTACATTCACTTTCATTCGTTTCAGGTCTGTTGCACACATATTATTGTATTTAAATCGATGCGGTTTCATTCGGGGAATAAAAAAATGAAGTGCAAATAAAGCAAATACATAGTAAGAAACACTCACTAATGAAAAGTTTTAACAATTTAAATAAATACATCTTTCATTCATCATTTTCTCACCCTCATTCCAAACCTGTTTGAGTTTCTTCCTTCTTCAGAACACAAAAAAATGTATTCTGAAGAATGTTGATAACAAACAGTGTCGAACACCCACTTCCTTTCCTGTAGCTCAGTGGTAAGAGTATTGTGTTAACAACGCAACGTTGTGGGTTCAATCCCAGGGGATTGCAAATACCAATTATTAATGTAAAGGATAAAGTAATGTAAGTCCCTTGGATAAAGGCGTCTGCCAAATGCCTTAATGTAATGTAATGTCTTCCATTGTATGGACACAAAACCAATTCTCAACAGATCTTGTTTTGTCTTCCAGGGAAGGTTTAAACTACTTAATTTCACAAAAACAACCTTGGTTTCCAATAGAGAAATTTAAAACGTATCTTTGTGATCTGGACACAGACGAGTAAAACTAGTTTACCCCTGCTTTAAATGTTCCAAACGAACAAGTTTTTGTGAGTTCATCTGGAAGAGATTTATTACTCAAACACTTTGTGAAATGATGTAATTTCTATGCGCCTAGTGTTTACCTTCCCTGGAAAACAGTAGCTCAGTGGTAAGAGCATTGCGTTAACAACGCAAGGTTGTGGATTCGATCCCAGGGGATTACACATACCTATGTATTAATGTAAAGGATAATGCAATGGATAATGCAAAGTAAGTCGCTTTGGATAAAGGATCTGCCAAATGCGTAAATGTAAATGTATGCAGACGCACACACATACTGTAACTGCATAGATGCACAAGTTTGGCGAAATGATATCATATTCTATCTTGTACTGGCTGTCACACTCAAAGTCATAGATTATGAGATCTTAACAGTCAGAGATGAAATATATCAGTTTAAATATAGGCTATGCGTGTTCATGTGCCTACTGTTACCATTACAAAGATGCAATGAGATGATACTGCACGGTTATTGTCAAGAACCATTATATTATATTTAATACTCACAAAAGATATCTCACAAAAAACTTGGAACAAGTTTTTTTTTTATATATTAAAGACTTTCTAAGTTTCTCACCCAAAATGAAAAAATTCAGATGACTAATTGTTTTATTATATGAAATATTATTTTAACCAGAAATTAAATTGCGAGTTACTTCTGTAGAACGAGAGAATTGAATGAATCGGTTTGGCTAAATTCAATAGAATGGCAGTCTATCACGAATAAGCAGTTCATAGCCGATCATTTTTCTCTTGTTACGTCAATTCTTTAACTTTATTTTGTTGATTTCCCTGCGGTTGGTAATTGAAATGCAATAATATCTTAAAAATGAAGCCATTATAAATAAAAACAATGTTGTTATGCTTAAATTTAATAATTTAATAAATGGTGAACATATTTAAACAATTTTACATCAGTTGTAAAATATTTGTTAACAATTTTTTTTCTCTTTTTTTGTAGCAAGATCGGGTGTCAAGGTAAGGATCTTTCATTTTTGCCCTAAACAATTGTTGTTTTACAGTATTTATATCCAGTATCACAATATTTGATTATTAAAAGGTAAATAATTCAATACTGTGTTTGCCGAATGGCATCAGGTCAGACTCCAGTGGCATTGATGCCCCGTCAGACAGACTGACGTCTCGTACATACACACGCCGTGAGAACAGACTCGCCTCCTTGAGCAAAACTGAAGATGACTCTGCAAACAAAGACTATAAGAAGGTGAGAAGAGCTTTTCTAACATTCTAATATTTCTAAACCTTAAAAAACAAAAGACAGCAAAAATGTTAGAGGTAACCCCTAAAATACATGTATATCAAACCGTTGACTTTATTATTATTTAGTTGACCCTTGACCTGCTGTAAGCCAGCGTGGTTTCATTTTGTTTACTTTTTTACCCAACAGATTATGTACAGTAAGAAATTTGATACGACAATTTTAGTTTAAAGAACATAATTTACAATAATCATCCTAATTGTAGATGGGTTTGAGCTCAGTGTTTACAACCAACATAAATACACACTGCTCAAGAAAACAAGCTTTGTTTAATCTGACTTTTGACCTAAACCGTTACAGTAGTGAGATCTAGCTTTACTCCAAGACCGAACTCACTGGAATTCAAAACTACTTTACAAAGTGAATAATTCATATGAATTTGTATGACGTGTCCACTTACATACTAAACCGTATTTTAGAAAGAGAGCCAAAATGAAGCCCCACTCCTAGACCAAACCATCACTGGTGCAAAAGCAGTGTACGAATTCATTTGAATGAGTCACTTCATATAAAATGTAATTAGACAACCAGCCCCGGCCTCCACTAGGGTTTAACCATAATCCAGTGTTAACTAGATTTAAAACAGAATATGTCAGTGTAGGTCACTAGTGGTTTGTTGGTGACTGTCAACAGGAAAGAAGCTCCCAGTGGAGATGTAAATTTATCCTGTCAGACAAACTCTTTGTTTTTCAGATGTATGAGGAAGCACTGTCTGAGAATGAGAAGCTAAAGTCTCGTCTGGCGGACAGCAAGCAGGAGCTCTCCAAAATCCACTCGCAGCTGGATAGAGTCACGCAGGTGAGGGACAATCTCAGGAGATGAGGAGGGAAAGAGATATTATCTCAGGCTGTATTAAAAACAACAGCGCACGCTTGCCCTCTGCATCCACTCGGGCTCCAGAGGGTTTGGCTTAGTATGATAGCATCTGTAAAGAATTACGATCCGTGAAAGCAAAAAAGACATTGTAGGAAGACGCCAATACTGAGACTGAGATCAGGCCAATTTGCTTTAAGTATTAACCCTAAATAAAAAATCAAATAAAAATGTTTTGTTTTTATAGTTTTGTGGTGATTTTGCCTATGTGGATTTATTTATTTTTATTTATCTTGTGTTTCAGAAGCAGGACAGAATATCAGAGAGATCTACTGTACTTGAATCTGAGAAAAGGGTAAA
Organism: Triplophysa dalaica; assembly: GCF_015846415.1. Lineage (NCBI taxonomy): Eukaryota > Metazoa > Chordata > Actinopteri > Cypriniformes > Nemacheilidae > Triplophysa > Triplophysa dalaica. The sequence continues at coordinate 12,509,559 of NC_079561.1, read as the reverse complement.
TATATATCATCATTATATGTTATGATAATTGACTTAATCACTTTAAAGAGTTTGTTTGTGTATCTCTTTTGACTATAAGATCTTGAACTGATATTCCTATTCGCTGGTTCAGAGCATGATTTTCCGTTTATTTTGCTGATGGGGATTTCAAAATTGTCTATATTTTAATTATTTTGATCATATGTATTATTTGTAGCGGTTTTAGCTGCATGTTAAAAAATAATGATGAGCTTAGCTCACCAAATATGATTCTCCACCAGATCTATCAAGATCGCATCCATGAAATTAGTTATTTAAACATCAATTTCAGTCAGGGAAGTAGTTTAGCTCAAAAGAAAATACGTATAAAAATCGTTGTTAAGTTTATATATTTTACTGTTTCTGATTAGCAATATAGTGATTTAAAATACTTGTATATATTCGTCCAGCAAATACATCAATGATATTATACACTTTAACGTTATCTCATGGCCATAAGTAGCTCGACTTAACCATACAGTATTTAGAGCTGTAGCATAGATCGACACACAGTTTAAGATCAAGTATATGTGACAATGAAAATTGTAAAAGCGCTATATAAATAAAGTTGAGATGAGTAAACATACTATGCCTTGAATTATGTTAAACTGAGAATCATCCCAACGTATGAGTACAGGAATGCCTAAATCAAAACTCATTACTGGTAACAGGTAATTTAAGATTCCAAGAGTGCCAACACACAACAAGGATATTTACACATTTTTATAGAAACGGACAGTTTAGTGTAGATTTGTCAGAGTTTCTCTGTATAAACTACAGGTCTTAAGTTCCAGGTGAGAAAAAGCACAGAGACTTCTCTCATCTCCTTTGCTTGCTTTAAAGCTTATGAGTCTTAAATATCCCATGGAGAAACAAAAAGTTGCCAACATTTTCTGGGGGGTAGAACCAACCTTAATCCAGCCCTCCTGGAGCCAGGTTTGGCTCTGTTCTTATTGTTCTATAAACACCATGCACTGTGCTGTGTTTTACCTTTGTGTTTTTCTGTTTTCCTGTTTGCTCCTGTAACGCTGCTTTGGAACAATGCACATTGTCAAAAGCGCTATATAAATAAACTTGAATTGAATTTTTAATAATGGTATCAAGAAATCAGGACAAATGATCTTAATGATCCTAACAAAAGATCCAACAATCTGGCTATGCCAGGCACTACATAGGCCTATTAAAGACGGTGTCAGCAGCAACAACATAAACAAACGTTATGTGGGCCAAACGTAACTTCCGGTAGACCTCCTTAAATAATTAATTACTGTTGAGTAGTTTTAATATGCTCTAATACAATTGATATACAATAAAATATGAATGAATATTTTTATAAATTAATATTAAAACTATACTCAGACTGGAAGTTAAAGGGGTCATTTGACGCAGCTAAAACGAATATTATTGTTTGCTTTAGATGTAATACAATGTGTATACACGATTTAAGATAAAACAATGCTGTATTTACCACATACCGTGAATGTTTGTATCTCCTCTTTGCTCCGCCTCTCTGAAACGCGCTGATATTTTACAAAAAAGCTGATCGCTCTGAAAAGCGAGGTGTGCTATGATTGGCCAGTTCACTAGTGCGTAGTGATTGGTCGAATACTGCACTGAAATGAAATGTCCCTTACCATATTTGGAACATCAGGTTCAAAAGCATGTACTGACATGTACGCCCACCTTACTTGCGTTTAGATGTGGGTGGTCTTAGTCAAATCGTGTTACGAACTGACATAGATTCGCCAAGGTGTGGTTACAGGAGCGTTTCAGGCAGGTCTGGGTGAGCATTCGCTTCTAGATAAAATGCATCTTTTGTTCCGACACTTAAATTTTTGCAATTTCACGTGTCTATTACATACATGGGTGAGTTATAACTACCAAAGACACAGAAAAACACCACGAATCACCCCTTTAACTTTGAGCCATGCATGTGGGATGAAACCGCCTATATTAGATTTTAATTGTTATATTTTAAAGATATTCTTTAAATACGATTTTTGTCTGCCTGTGTAGGAAAAGGAAGCATTGGAGAAGAGGGTCTCAGGCATGGAAGAAGAATTGAAGGTACACATCAATCAAAGTGTTTTATTGTGCTTGTGCTTTCTTATTCTGATCCCAAGCAAGTTTATCTGCCTGATGTTGAGTGTCTTTCGAGAGCATGTTTACTAACCTCAATATTAACTTACCATTTTTAATGAATTCATAGTTAACTGACATAAAAGGTTAAATACGTTATACAAGTTAAATGGTCAATTTAACAATTATGATGGCCCTAACTCCTTATTTATCTCATGTTATCCAAATCTGTGCTCCCCATTACATGGCATTACACTCGCTGTAGCATCTCACAGCTGCTGTGGTACATTATGACCTACTTCCAGCTACACCGTAGCCCAAATGAATCCAGCAAAGAGACACGGCATGGCTTTTGTTCTGCATTCCAGCAGTAATTGCACATCGCTGGCATTTTGAGCCAAGAAGAACTTGGTGCCAAATTTACGAAAGGCCAAATCAATGTAAGGGAGGCAAGATAGCAATTGCTCCAAATTTCAATTGAGGTAACAAGATTTGGGCTGGGCAATTTTGATGGCACATTCATTTTTGTTTACACTGGCAATGATTTCGTTGCTGAAAGTCAGTACAGTACTGTATATGTTTTTAAAGATCATATGTGTGGACGGCTCCTACTTTTTGTATTGCCTTTGGTAGTTAAACACCTTGAGTCGGTGCATATTTTCATAATTTGTATCTATGCTGTTTGTTGTCACATTGCCAGCTGTCTCTGTTGCTTCTGATTCAAAATCCTACTATAAGACTTCTGCCTTCGAAATCACATCTTTTTCCTCTCAGTTTTGGCCTTCCGTCCACACTGAAGCTACATTTTTTTGTCAACAACAACAATACAAAAACGATTTACAATCTAGTTTTCAATGACATATTTTAAGTCATATTATACAGTGATCTATTCAGACCAAAGCAAGAAACTTATTTTTTTATATTTTTAACTTATACAAACCTTGCAAAAGTATTAAAAAAGTGTCCTGCCCAGATCCCCTCCAATGGCCCTTGTCAATCTTGGCCTTCTAATATTTCCCACATTCTGAATTGGCTCTATCTCTCTCTCTCCTCTCCACCGATAGCTGGTGTGTGGTGAGCGCACTGGCGCCGTTGTACTTTGGCTGCCGTCGCATCATCCAAGTGGATGCTGCACACTGGTGGTGGGTGAGGAGAGACCCCCCTCATATGATTGTAATGCACTTTGGGTCTACAGCAATACACAATAAAGCGCTATATAAATGCCTCATTCATTCATTCATTCATTCATATTAATACCCACTGAACTTTTCCACATGTTACAACCACAAACTAAAATGTATTTTATTGGAATTTTATGAGACCAACACAAAGTAACACATAATTGTGAAGTGGAATGAAAATGATCTGTCCGGAGAATCTGTCCAAAGGACAACTATTAGTCGTGCACTCCACAAATCTGGCCCTTATGGAAGAGTGGCAATAAGAAAGCCATTGCTGAAAGAAAGCCATAAAAAGTCCTGTTCGCAAGCATGTAGAAGAAAGTGCTCTGGTCAGATAAACCAAAATTGAACTTTTTGGCCTAAATGCAAAACGTTATGTCTGGCGGAAACCTAACACTGCACATCACCCTGAACATCATGTTGTGGGGATGCTTCTCTTCAGCAGGGGGGAAGCTGGTCAGAATTGATGGGAAACTGGAAGGAGCCAAATACTGGGCAATCTTAGATGAAAACCTGTTAGAGTCTGCAAAAGAGGAGGTTCACCTTCCAGCAATACAACGACCCTGAACATACAGCCAGAGCTACAATGGAATTGTTTAGATCAAAGCGTGTTAGAGTGGCCCAGTCAAAGTCTAGACCTAAATCCAATTGAGAATCTGTGTCGAGACTTGAAAATTGCTGTTCACAGACGTTCTCCATCCAATCTGTCTTAGCTTGTGCTACTTTGCAGAGAAAAATGGGCAAAAATTGCACTCTCTAGATGTGCAATGCTAGTACAGACATACCCCAAAAGACTTGCTGCTGTAATTGCAGTGAAAGGTGGTTCTACAAAGTATTGACTGGGGGGGCTGAATACAAATAGACAAGCCAATTTTCAGATATTTCTTTGAAAAACATGTTGGATACTATTTATCGTTTTCCTTCCACTTCACAATTATGTGCCACTTTGTTTTGGTCTATGACATAAAATCCCAATAAAATACATTTTTGTTTGTCGTTTTAACATGCCAAAATGTGGAAAGTTCAGTGGGTATGAAGGCTCTGCAAGGCTCTGTATGTATTACTTTTGAAGCGGTCATATATTTCGCCATGTTTGTTAAGTCCTTATTCTTGGTCTATATTTTGACACGCTTTGGATCTTTATATTCTTATCATACTATTTTACTTCACCTCATTTACACGTCAAGAAGTGGAAGAAGTGGAGAGTTTGTGCATAAACACCTGACAGAAATGACACGTGTCATGTGCAGTTCATTTTTAGTGTGAATGAGCAACTTATATAGATGATCGTTTTTAAAATACTCTTTTTTCAAATGTTTCAAAATCAGTATTCGCATTGTTTTCTAATCTCCTTCATGAACATATCTTGACCCTTCTATTACACTATAAAAAGAAAACATCTACCACCGACTGTGGTCTGGAACTTTCTGGGATATTCTGCTTATCAGCTCACTAGAGATAAGAAACCAGAAGCTCTTGTACTTGTTTGATATGACTGTTTGATATAACTATTACCCCAACAGACGCCTCCAGTGAGGTTTCGCTGTCAGCCCTGAGCAGACCTCATCTGAACTGGGTTAAAGAGGGGCTGATGGTGAGTGGTTTGCCCCACGCGTGGTTGCCTGCTCACACACATAAAGGGCACCACACGCACCTGTTTGCTCACCAAAATGCAACACATTGTGCGCTGTAGATACTATATACCATATGATGTCAATTAGTTACTATTTTGGGTTCAGTCATATCGTATGAACTCATTTGTATGATTTAGTACGATCTGATTCATCCCAATGACATTAGGCTTTTTTGTAATAATAGTACTCTTGAACGACTTGCATTGTATATTTTTCACAAAGTTGCGAAATAGGCATTTTTTTTGTGAGATTGGTAGATAACTTCAGGTTTCCATGACCTAGATAACAGATGTCTGAGAACTAAACATGCCCTCATTCATACTGTAAATCTGAAGTTACTTAAAAAAAATAGTTTTGTATTCAATCCCAACAAGAACAACTATACCAACGCAATCTCACAGGAATTTGTGAGTAACTGTTTTACGAGATGGCAATATTTTGCTAATTCATATAAATGTATATGATTTTATTCATACTTTTTAATACGGCTTGCTTATACACCACTGACGTTAAGTTAAGGTGTGGGGTTAAGGGAAGAATTGCTTTTTTTCACATCGTAAGAATACATATGAATTCAGAAAATAGCGAGGAATTCCGGTGAGACCAGTCTGACAATCAACTTTTATAAATGAAACTGCAGCATGCAATGACCATTTTCGTTCCTTTTGTGGTTTTGAGACAGATTTATATTATTCTTCCCAGAACCAGTCCGGCCTCAAGCTCACACCATTTAAGATAATATTACATTGTTAGGTTAAGCAAACAGAACAGTGGTTTCATAAAGGAACAGTACCACTTACGCTTATCTCTGCGTATTATAAAATAAAGTATACATAATATAGGCACACTTCTGAGAAACACAATACGTTTTCTTCCCTCTAAGATACCTACTGTAATTTGTCTAAATGATAAGAACACCTGCAGACGTATTCTTTATAGACACTGTACCTGCAAACAATGAGTGTGCACTTGACTGTGTAAGTGACTTGAAAACAAGTCTCAACACTACCTAGAATCCATATAGTGACGTTTATTCAGTTACACCGGTTTATTCAGGATTGGCTCTTATGACCTGTTTGTCAAAGCGGTGAGTCATTTTAGAGACTAAGAGCAATCTTTGTAATGGCATGGAGAAGAATAAGGCGGCCTGATTCTGGATCTGTAAGCCATGAAAAGAAGTTTGGATGGTTTCTAACATTATTCTATATGATGGTATTAAGGTAGATTATAATGCTTCATTTCAACCCTTGATCTCCTTTTTGGGCTTTTATTGAATAAAATGCATGAAAGATAATGATCACTTCTGTTGAAGGAAAGAAATCTTAGCATCTCACTCCGTTAAAAAGATTGACTGGTTGACAAGTGAAGATGAATGCAGGCTTGATTTTCTTTCCTTTTTTTGGGTGTCTATTGTTACTTGCATGTGCTCTGTTTTTATGTTCTTGCTTAATTGTCTTTGCATGTTTAGCTGTTTTCTATTTTCTCAGTAAAATCAACATGAAGCCACGTTCTCAACCAACACAATGGGCTTAAATAAAAAAAATGTCATGAGATTTTAACACATTTTATATTCTAATACATTCAAAACAGGGGCGTTTTTCGGAATACTTGAAATACATGAGAGCCTTTTTGGAACACTTGATTCTGATTGGTCAGTTGTGGCCTGTGGATTTTCATATTCACCATTGACAACTGAGCTCTTTCATAACGGAGCACAATTTTTCCATCATAATTCATAAGAAAATCTATAATCTGTTTGGATTTCATGTACATTTTTTTACAGACTAATACTTTAGTTCTAAAACTTCTTTAACGTTCCCTCACACTCATATTCTCTCTATTTCTCTCTCTTTCTGAATATCTGGGCTTCTTTATATCTCCAGACCCTTCCTGCTCTGACTCGGCTACAGGCTCTCCGCAGGAGGAACGAGCACCTCATAATGGAGAACAAAGCCATGCTCCGCACCCTCGCCCGCTTCTCTCTGACGTCCTCTCTCCCTGAGACGGAGGATCTCTAGTCCTCCTCTCCCTTTCTTCTTTCCTCTCATTTTTGTTACACCCTACTGTCCTCTTCCTGCACCCTATGCTGCGCACCTCCCAGGCAGGTTTCTTTTATTTATGTTTGTTCTTAATTGTCTTACATTAAAGACATTTTCGCTTGTTCCTACTTCATTTCTATGTTTCTCACATGGGTCTGGCGAGGGGCTCACATTCCTCTTGCAGGCGCTTTGAAGATATTTAAAGCTCTTCCATGACCAAACATCTCTTGTATACCAGAGCAATATCTAAATCAAATCACCAACACAGAGATCTGCTGACTGCTTTTAGACTATTTTAAGAACTATAACTCATTGCCGTTTGACATGCACAGTATGCCTTCACATGGTTTTGTGTCCTCTGGACAGCTACTGACAGAGACAGGAAAATAGTTTAAGTACTACTAGTTTAGTAGTACTTTTAATGCATTTTTATGAAGAAATTAAGCCTTACTCTCTTAAATCTACCCCCTTTTTCCATTTACAGCTAATACAACCAAAAATGAGTTATTCTTCCTTTACATAGTCGGTGGGAAATAACTAGGATGAATTGTTAGTTTACAGTGACCGATAACGTTTTACTTTCTTTTAATTAAAGAACAAAATGGTTAGATGAAATGACGATTCTTCTTATAATAACAATACATTTTTCGTACAATAAATCAGGTTGTTTTCAATAAATCAAGTTGTTTTCAATAAATCATGTCTCGAGAGCCGTTGCTTGTGGAGCTCAACAATCCTGACACGTTCAAAGACAGAAAGCATTTTTGCCTCTGCCTTCAGGAGATCACTACAGTGTGACTGCCTGAAGAACAATGACATGAAAGCCATATTTTTGTGCAGCTTTTAACTTTTTACTTAAACTTGTAGACTGTTAACTGTCACCCGTTCCGTATACGGGACACCTAAGTTTGCGTCAATATTGTGCATTTCTAATCAAATCATGACAAACTATATATCATTGGAAAGGTCTAAGACTCTAGAATACAGATTTCTTTGATGTTTTTTAAATAATTTATATAGGGAGAGTAATTGATTCTTTTTTATAAAGATTGTGCTTACATTTTTTGTTATCCTTTTGCGACCCGTATTTTTAAATGGATTTTTTAATCAAAAAAACTTTTTTTTAATATTTAACAATAAACCTAACAACATGCCTTAAAAAATAAATTGTGTATGTGTGTGATTTTCTTTTTATTAGCAATAATCAGCTACTTTTCTTATTTCAAACGAGACCAACCGTAAGTCTGTATTCCAAAGAATTCATGAGTTATCGCCATTATAGTTGTTGAGTCGTTGTATAGTTTTGAGCCTACACATGAAAACATGTGTTTTCATGTGTAGGCTCAAAAAGGGCTCCGACAGTTAACAGTTATTCAGCTGATGACGTTTGAGTTTAAATGAGGTCTTCAATAAATTGCGTACTCTCTGTTTTTCTCTCTTGCTCCTATTTCTTGTTTTGGCATTTTGATTCAGTACTTATAACCTGGTAACGATTCACCAGCGAGAAATGCAAATACTTTCCTGCCGTTTCCCACGGTCTTTAGATTTTGTTCAGGAGCGTGTTATAGCTTTTCTAATATATCTAATAGTTCTCAATCTATAGATTTTCTATTACGTAAGCAAAAGTGCCGCCGAAGAGAACGGGATCCTCCTCTATCTATAGAAATATGACGCAATCACATCTCAGCTCAGGAGCAAATAACCCTCCTCCATCCCCAGCTCCACTTCACATTTACAATCAGGACTCGACTTCGGTTATTCCTTGTCATAAGTCTCAACTTTCAACCTGGTCTCATAGGAATTACATACCTCTGTACACTTTTGGCAGCGCTACAAAATACGTATCATCAAGTACATATCACAATTTCCATTAACAGTTACGTTAGTAGCACCATATTATATTATACTGGGGTGTAATGATTTTGAATTTAATCAGATTTTTTATTTTACTCATATTTTGAGTACATGTCTTATTTCGTACGCACAATGTAGAAGTATTTGAACACGTAATCCGTCCCCACCCCTAAACCTAACAGTAAGGTATATATTAAACACATCACGTAAGAGGAAGATACGGCTACACATGCTGTTTATTTAAAAAGTGCATTTATCCCAAGCGTTCCGAGGCAAGAGAACAGCCCCGAAAGCGATCCCCTTTTCCTTCCGCCATAATAACTCTGATCCAGAACGGCTGCGCTGCTTGCATACAGTGACAGAATTCGAACATTGCTACCAGTGTGTGAACTGTTACGACAAGGAAATGGCATTGGCTGTCGTATTGTGACTGGTTGCTTCATTACGCTAGTTTATCTCATGAAACGGTATTGGCTGTTCTGCTCTGATTACGTCACACGCTAAACTTGAGCGTACAAGTTAATAAAACACAACTGGGTGTTCCCTTTCTGTCGGTCTCTCGACGTTGTGTCGAGAACGACAGATGGGGTTCGCCCTTGAGAACCAATCAACTCTGACTACTATAGAAAAGGCCAATGAAATTTGGCGAATGCAATTTGCATGCCGGGCTCCGCCCCCGGAAATCCGGTATAAAAGGAGGCCGGCGTGCAGCATTCACTTACCTTTTGTTCTTCAGAGCCATCGCTCATGAGTACAACTCAGGATTCAATCCTCTACAACTACACGCTGGTGCTACGACGTGTTACAGCGGATCGTCCCTTCCTGCAGCGACCTTCCCCTGGGCGTCTCGGCGGTTCCGGAGGTGTTAGAGATTTTTTCTAAAAGTCCTTTTCAGGACTGACTGAGCATTCTCCAGCGCGGCATGTCCCGCTGTTCTCTTGGGTGCGGCACCCTCATCGAGGAGGGGGATGGACACGATCGCTGCATTAGGTGTCTGGGCGTCCAGCACACTGAAGCAGCGTTCGTTGACACATCTGCCTGCACTGCGGGCAGATTGTCATTCAGAAGTTGCGGTCACGGGTGGCTGTCTTCCTACGGGAACCAGCCACCATTTCGTCTGCTACCCGGGCTGTGACATCTGTGGCTACGGCCCCGATGACCACCCACGTTAGCAGCGTTAGTGATACGGGGAACTCTGCGAACGTAAACCCGCCAGCCAAGTGCTCACGGGCCGATCGCACCCCGATTCGCTCTTCTGAACGTTCCCCAACCGGCGGTGGCATACCGTCCGGATCCTCACGCACACACTCGGAAACGATGTGTGACGTAGATGAGATGTCGCTCGCAGCATCGGAGGGAGACTGGCATCCGACTCTGCCGAATCCAAACTCCACCCCCAGCGGTCGAGTTCAGGAGGAAGCAGAAGTGATGTCATCCGTGCTAACCCGGGGATACGTGGTTCCCGAGGTCGGTGCGCGGTGCAAACCGCGCCCACCCCGGGTGCCATGTTTTTCCCGGAGGTGCATGAGGAGCTGTGTAAAACTTGGAACGCTCCACTCACGGACCGTTCCAGTGAAACCAGCTCCGGCTCCCTTACTTCCCTCGATGGTGAGGCAGCCAAGGACTGCGTCGAGATCCCCCGGGTGGAACGTCCGCCTGCGGTGCACCTGTGCCGCGGACGGCTACCACCTGGGGGGGGATCGACCACTCCTACCGTCCAAAGCACGTAAGACTTCGGCATCACTGGTGTCGAAAGCTTGCGAGGTTGCGGGCCAGGCTGCCTCCTCTCTCTATGCCTTGGCCATCCTGCAGGTCCGCCAGGCCAGGGCGTTGAGAGGGCTCCACGAGGGTAAGGCCGACCCGGGTATAATGCAGGATCTCCGTGCCACCGCTGACAGCGCTCTACGGGCGACTAAGGCGGCGGCACGGGCCCTGGGTCGGACGATGTCCACGGTAGTGGTCCAGGAGAGACACCCCCGGCTATACCTTGAGCAGAAGAGTGACAGCAAGGAAGTCCGCTTTCTTGATGCACTCATCTCGCAGGGTGGGTTGTTGGTAACACCGTCGAGGACTGCGCTCAGCAGTTTTTTGACGGCGAAGCAGACAGTGGCAATTAACCACATTTTTTTTTTTCACGCCGCGACTCGGCCGCCTACAGGCCTCCGAGATCTCACGTGACGTCTGCTTCCCTGCAACCCAGGACCCTTTCGACATCGGCTCCGGTTCCTGTGCCCCCACAGGCGGCACCCCGGAAGCAGAGGTCGAGGGGGAAACCTCCACCCCGTCAGCAACCTCCTCGCGAGAAGGGACACTGACGGGAAGACCCCAGGGAGAACAACATCGGGCCCGAACCTTCACAGCCACGGCTCTGATCGGTCGGTACGGGACGACTCCTGCCTCGTCACCAAAGCCGGGCCCTTGTTAGGGCTTGGCGCCCACTTACTCACTGAGTTTTCTGTTCTCCCCGGGTTTACTTGCAGCCGATCGCACACTCCACTGGACTGTGCTCGGCGAACCGACCTCACACCCTGGCGAGGCGTGAGGTCGTACACATACGACAGCCGTCACCACTCTCAAACCGACAGTGCGTGCCGTTGTCCCGCCAGGCAGGTAAGCAGGCGGAGCAAAAACCTTCCCTCCGGGGACTCCCCGCGACATGGTTAGCTCTGCCAGCCGACGAACCACCCCCCGTGGGAATGATGAAGCAGACCGTCCCCTTGGTCACCCTGTCACAGTCCCTGGGAGCTCGAGAGCTGCCCACACTGTCTCGCTGGCTAATGAGGGCGGTCCGTCTTGGTTACTCGATCCAGTTCGCCAGAGACTCACCCAAGTTTCGGGGCATCATCTCTCCCTCTGTCAGAGGCAGGGACGCCTCCGTACTTCGGGTAGAGGTCACCACCCTTCTGGCAAAACAGGCATCGAGTTCGTCCCTCAAAACCAAGATGTTCAGTGGGTCACCACCCGCACTTCATCGTTCCCAAGAAAGACGGCGGGTTGCCCCCAAAGGCTGCGTACCCTGAACAGAGCACCTTCACAAGCTGCCATTCAGGGTGCTCTCACAGAGGCGCGTCCTGACATCTATGAGGTGTCAGGATTGGTTCGTGGCAATCGACCTGAAGGACGCTTACTTTCATGTCTCGATCCTCCTCGACACCGGCCGTTCCCACGGTTCGCGTGCGAGAGGCGGGCATATCAGTACAGAGTCCTCCCTTTCGGTCTGTCCCTGACCGCCCTTTCTCCCTGAGAGGAGGAAGGCGAGCGGGTACTAAACTATCTCAGCGACTGGCCTATCTTGGCACACTCGCGAGATCTGTTATGTACACAAAGGGACCTGGTGCTCCGGCACCTAGGTCGATTGGGACTCCAGGTCAACCAAGAGAGGGGCAAGCTCTCCCCAGTGCAGAGCATCCTCTTTCTCGGTATGGAACTCAACTCTGTCACCATGTCGGCACACCTGTCCGCAGTTGTGCCCAACCAGTGTTGAACTGTCTGAAATGAACATTTTAGGCAGACAGCGGTCCCCCTGAAACAATTCAGAGGCTCCTGGGACACATGGCGTCCTCGCGGGCTAATACCCCTCGAGTTGATGCACATGACACCGCTCCAACACTGGTTTCAGAGTCGAGTTCCGAGGAGAGCGTGGCACACCGGCAGCAGGCGCATGGTGATGCCGCCCTGCTGCCGACGCACCATAACCCCTAGTCTTTATGACTTTTTCGACGGACTCAGGTCCCTCTGAGCAGGTTATGAGGCAGGTCGTGGTGACGACTGAAGTCTCCCTGCAGGGGTGCGGTGTAGTGTGCAACGGGCACGCAGGTGGGGTGTTGGACGAACCCCCGCCTGCGCTGGCATATCAATTGCCAAGAGTTGTGGGCTATGCTACTTGCACTGAGCAGGCTACGGCCTCTCGTGCGAGACATACACGTGCTGTTCCGAGGACAGCACTATAGCTGTAGCGAATACAGATCGTCAGGGTGGCGTTCGCACACAGCAGCTAAACACAACTTGCTCGACGCCTCCTCCGGTGGAGTCAACAGGTGACTCGTTCCCTGCAGGCCACACACCCCGGGCAAACTGAACTAGACAGCCGACGTGCTTTCTCGCCAGTTTATGCCTCGTGGAGAGTGGCGACTCCACCCCCGTGCAGTCCAGCTCATTTGGAGGCTGTTCGGGTAGGCCCAGGTAAAACCTGTTCACCTCCCGTAACACCACCATTTGCCCGCTTGATAGTCCCTGCCCTCGGCACGGATATCCTTGCGCACAGCTGGCCGCGGGATGGGCGGAAGCACACCTTCCCCCCCGGAGCCTTCTTGTACAGACTCTGTGCAAGGTCAGGGAGCAGGAGCACCAAGTGTTATTGGTTACACCACACCGGTCTAACCGCACTTGGCCTCAGAGCCGATGCTCTGGACAGCGACTCCCCCTGAACCATTCCCCTGACAGAGGACCTGCTCTCTCAGGGGAAGGACACGTTCTGGCATCCCAGATCAGACCTCTGGAACACCCATGTCTGGTCTCTAGACGGGACGAGAAGATCCTAAGATGGCTACTCCCCCTATACGGCTGAGACCATCACCCAGGCTAGGGCCCCATCTACTAGGCGGTTACACGCCTCTAGACGGTGCCTCTTCTCGTCCTGGTGTCTTTCTCAACGAGAAAGACCCACTGAGGTGCTTGATCAGGATTGTGTTCCCCTCCTCACGAGACTGGAGACTAACATCTCCCTTCCACACTGAAAGTGTATGTAGTCGCTATTGCCACTCATCACGACTCAGTCGGTGGAAAGTTTCTAGGGCAACACGACCTGGTCACCAGGTTCCTAAGCAGCGAGAGGGCGGAATCCGCCTCATCTCCGCTCCATACCCTCTTGGGACCCTAAGTGGTCCTGGGGAGCCTCAGGGCCCCCCAAAGAGCCCCTCGGAGGTTCCGATCTTCCTCATAGAGTAAGACGGCCCTCCTGACGGCGCTCACTTCCTTCAAGAGGGTAGGGGACCACAGAGCATCCTCCGTGTCCCTGGATTGCCTTAAACTCGGCCCTGGAAACTCTCACGTTATCTTGAGACCCAGGCCCGGGTGCGTGCCCAAGAAGTTCCCACTACTCCCTCCGGGGCCAAGTGGTGAACTTGCAGGCGCTCCCCATAGGGGAGGAAGACCCAACCCGATTAGTGTTGTGTCCAGTACGTACTGGACCGCACGCAGAGCTCTGAAGCTCTGACCAGCTCCGTGTCTGTTGGAGGACAGCAGAAGGGGAAGGCTGTCTCCAAACAGAGGCTGGCGCACTGGGTCGTGGACGCCGTTACGACGGCATTCCGATCTCAGAATCTCCCATGCCCATTGGCAGTGAGGGCTCACTCCACACGGAGTTTAGCCACCTCCTGGACACTGGCAGAAGCGCCTCTCTAGCAGACATCTGTAGAGCTGCGGGTTGGGCTATGCCCAAACACCTTCGCAAGGGTTAACAACCTTCGCGTAAACCCGGTGTCAGCCCACGTCCTGCGTGGCGACATGTAGGACTGGCATCCGGGGGGGCGTATGCCTGCGAAAGCACCTTTCCACCCTCTAACAGGTTGGGTCAGTGTGCTATTTACCTTTTCTTCTTACCCGAACACATCGCTAAGAAACTGGTACCTCACCAGCCTCCCTTCTTACCCAGACACTGGTTAAGAATAGGCATTCCATCCATCACCAAACAAGCACCCCCTGGGGGCTGGCTGGGCAGAGCAGCCTTCCCCCTTAGGCCGGGATACCATGTGAGCTATCACAGATAGCTCTAACCGGACCTAGTGCTACCGGACGTCTGTAACACCCCCTCCGTGGGCTGTTCCGTCTGATGTATCCTCATGAGAATGGTTCCCACTCCTGGTAACCCATGAGCTTCCCCAGGTGGGCCTCCACCTCGCGGTTAACTACTCAGTCCGCACGTTCCATGCGTTCTCCTCCAAGGACGAGACCATACCTATATCCACCATATTCCTCCCCACGGGTAGGAGGTGGCCTCTGTAGCGCTTCTCTGATTAAGAGTCGCGCTTACCCGGTGTAAACTGATCTGGACGGCCTCTCGCCTATAGAGAGCTAAGGCCCCGTCCGTGAAAGTTACCGGTCAGGGCTGTACCCATCTTTCTCCAAGAAAGCTCTGGAACCCCCCGACCACCACACTGGAAGGTTACAGTCTCACGAAAGCTTCGAGATGACACGCCCAGGCTTGTTACCGTCGCTTCGCTAGAGATTGTGACGCGATACAGCGTTGTGGCGTTTTCCATAGGCAACCCCATCTGTCGTTCTCGACACAACGTCGAGAGACCGACAGAAAGGGAACGTCTTGGTTACGTATGTAACCTCAGTTCCCTGATGGAGGGAACGAGACGTTGTGTCCCTTATGCCACGAACACGTATCGTATTCTGCTGCAGTTTGAGAGGTCTCAGGCTCTTCAGAACAAAGGTAAGTGAATGCTGCACGCCGGCCTCCTTTTATACCGGATTTCCGGGGGCGGAGCCCGGCATGCAAATTGCATTCGCCAAATTTCATTGGCCTTTTCTATAGTAGTCAGAGTTGATTGGTTCTCAAGGGCGAACCCCATCTGTCGTTCTCGACACAACGTCTCGTTCCCTCCATCAGGGAACTGAGGTTACATACGTAACCAAGACGTATTCCTGGAGCATGATCGTCGGCGATTGAAACCTGCTGTGGTCACACAACAATAACGTACGGCTTAAGAAGACTCGAAAGGCAACTCAATCTGTTTGTATTTATATTGCTTTTGGTCAGTGTTTGCTATAAATTCCCATGTCTTGACCTTCTATTTCCTTGATGCGTGTTAATGTGGTTGGGAAGTGGGTACTTTTAGGTTTAGGGTAGGTGTGTGTTTAGGTGCTCTAAAAATTCTATTAAAGTACAAATAATATGTATTTATAAGTTTTTGAGCCAAATCCTGAAACTGACACTCATTCTCTAGCGGACTAATACAGTTCTTCTCTTTAGCACCCCAGTAGACTTTTGTTTCTCAAAACTGTAGCAATATTTTTTGGTGCTGCAAAAACTGTACAGAAGTATGTATTTCCTATGAGACCGGGTTGAAAAATTTCCCTGTCTGCAAATGGTCAAGTCCAACAGTCATGATTCATGCCTCAAAGTCACATAAGATATGTGACCATTTTAAAACAGAAGAGGTAATGGGACACTAATTTAAACCCTATTGATGGAAAACCCCAGACTTGTCTACAGTGCTGAGAGCCTGTGTGTATGTGTATGAGTGTGTGCTAGTCATGGTTTAGTGTGCTTAAAGGGAATAAGCCAACATAAGTTCTTTATCTGAGGGCTGGAAATATGTGATATGAAGTCCTAAGTGGCTGGGTTTACTTTTTGTTGAAGTTTATTAGAGCTGGTGATAATGTTTTAATCACTGCTGTTTAAGAAAGAATGACCGTCTGTCTTCGTTTCTAGCTTGTCTTTTCTAATAACACACTGTGGGTGATTTCAGTATGACTGGCTGTTGGCACGGAAGTACACTGGCATGTGATTATGGTATTATGTGATTTGGTAGTGTTATGAAGATCCAGTGTTGCATGTTATGATCTAAACATCTTGACTAGTTGATTTGTCCAGTTGTGTTTTAAAACTGTGAGTGTGAATCGTCTTACTATTGTCGGTCTACATAAACACAATCATCTGGAACGCTCAATTGCAGTTCACAATAGCACTCCACTGAAAATGATTCCAAAACACTCAAGAATTAAGGAGCTTCTATAAAGGTTTTTTTGCAGTGATGGCGTAGATCAATTTTTGTTACCCCAAAGAACCTTTCAGTTCAAAGTACGTAAAATATCCTTTTCTTTCTCACCTTTTTATAGTTTGTGGAACTTTTTTCCACTACAAAGAACCTTTTATGAAACATAAAAGTTCTCTGGACATTAAAGGGTCTTAATGGAACCATATAGCCTGACAAATAACATTTATTGAACAGTTTTCAAGAGTGTGCCCTGTTGAAAAAAAAACAGCATATGATGGGTTAGGTGTATATTTTGATGCTGGTTTGACCAGCTAAAACCAGCTAAGGACCAGCATATAACCAGCATAAACCACCACATGACCAGCTTAAACCAGCATCAAAACATACCAAACCAGCATGTTTTTTTCAACAGGGTAGAGACTAACATTAGCATGTTGCTAAGCTAACAACTGAACACTGTAAAATAGAATAATGCATCGGTCAAATAATTAATTCCCAGCGGACAATGTGTTGTTCCCAACTTTTGGATTCCAGAATGTTATTTTATGGTTGCAAACAATTAACCACCAGGGAACATTCTGTACAGGTTCTTTTTAAGAGAGAGAACTTTTTTAAACTCGTTTTGCTTCCCCAAAAATACTCAAATGGGAACAAAAAAACCAAGGGAACATTCTGTCTTCGCTGTGTTTTAATAAAGTTAAACATATTTGATACTTTGTGAATTAAATTAAATAGGCATATAGTCAGCATCTGTTGTCATACTGCATCTTTAAAGATTTTGTTTAGCTAAGCTTGGCACAATGCATTATGGGATTCTCTTCTTTACAAAAGGTACATCTGCTTGCTGTCTTAGAATTTTGCCAAAATGAGGTACCAGCTTACAGGACAAAATAATGTTGATGGGTTGGAATCATGCTTGATGTGTGAAAATGTTGCCTGACTTGGCCACTTACTAGATTTTGGAGACTAGATGCTGTGTTTATCTCACTGAGCATGGCTTTATTGCTGTTTATAAATTATCATAGTGAGTGATGTCAGGGAGGTTTAGATATTTTAATAGTGCAAAATCATACACAGTTAAATTCTCTGTTATTCCCTTTTGTGGTCTCAGGATTTGACAGAATTGAAGTCCGATAACCAGCGGCTGAAAGATGAGAATGGAGCTCTAATAAGAGTCATCAGCAAACTTTCCAAGTGAAGAAGACCAGACATTCACGTTAATACTGTACAGAGACCAATACTGAGGAAACACCGAACCTCAGAGCTTCACAACGCCCCTCCATTGACTACAACCGAACCAGTATCACCCTTGTTTGTGTTATCGATCTTATTATTGGTGCATTGTCTCCAATGCTAAGGTGTTGTTACCTATGTTTTTAGAAAATACAATTAAAACCTGCTTGAGCCGGATTTACTCTGTTATTTTCTGGATGACGATATGCCGGTTTTGATGGTTGACCGCACAACTCTCTTAGTTTGAGAGGCCATGGTCCACCTGGTCATTTAACTTGTGAGCTGAATATGTCTTTTGGTAAGCTGGTATGATCTGTGTTTTGCAGTAGGGTAGTTTAATAAAAATGTCATTGTAGAGACCAGTGTTGGGTGTAACTAGTTACTAAGTAATTAGTTACTGTAATTTAATTGCTTTCCCCTTGAAAAAGTAAAGTAAGGGCTTACACTTTTTCTGTAATTTAATTACAGTTACTTTTGATGTAATTAGACGAAATACATTGTGAAATATATGTGTGTGCAATAGTGGATTTGACATAAAAATTCAAAGTCTAACTTCAAAATATGTGCTTTGATGTATAATTCTCACATTTCTAATACTTTGGTCAGTAAACAAGAGTACTTTATGTAGTTTAATATTATTTATTTGAATGAATTAAAACAGCTGTTTCATGTCTATCCTTGAATCACTTAACTAATCAAGGTTGCTATAGGATATAGGACGTAATTAGTAATTAGTAACTAAATACTTTTTGGAGAGAGTAATTATTACAGTAATCCTATTACACTATTGAATATGTAATTAGTAACTAGTAATTCATTACTTTCTCAGAGTAATTTACCCAACACTGGTAGAGACAACTTTGATAAGTCCTCTTCTTCCAAGCCCTACAAACACGTCCAAAGAATGTTTTGATTAGAATTAGATGTCTCGAGACAAGAGTGAGAAACTGTCTACATCCTGCTGAAAAGACGTGCATTTCTTATCATGGCTGGTCTAGCTAGTGAACAGTCATGCTGTTTAACCAGAAAAACTAGTTAACCGAGTCTTGCTGCTGGTTAAGTTTAACCCATGAATGGTGTTCATGTCTTTGTTACACAGCTAATGTTTGCTGCTCTAGTCAAATCAATACAAATTTAAATCAATACAGCCATAAAAGTTTATGTAAAAATACAAAAAAGTGTTAACTTTATCTCATTTACAAGCAACATAGACAGCGTGGTGCTATTCATTTTAAAAAATATATTTATCCTGAATAAATATAAATGTATGAAGTTTAACCAATTTTTTTAGCATTTTTAACTTTTAACAGGTTTTCACAGACCTGAACACCATACAAGTGTTACCAGTATTTAAAAACAGGTATGAGCTAAATAAACTGCTGTCACATGTATACAATGTAGTTCACTTGCCCTAAAGCAGCCAGCTGCTGTAAAACACTCCAGTATGGCTCCTAGAAGCTCACGCCAATACATTCTGAAATGGAATGTTCCCACTGAGAAATGATGTCACTCTTTTTTCACTCTATCTCTTCTTTTAGCTTTTATAATGAGTGTTTGAATATGAAATAAGGGGTTGAAGAATGATTACATGGCACCATTGTTGAATGTGTTTTTCTATGTTTATTTATGCTTTGGTTTGTTTTTAATTATCTGTTTAGACACAACACCAACAAAAACTTCACAAGAACTGTTTTCAATGCCTTTTATACATTTTCCACAGTTTTTAGCCTGTAATCTTGAAATAATCCTCACAGCACTTTGTTTATGGTTGTTTGTGTTTATTATTTGCTTGTTTGATTATTAATAACAACACACTGAAAAATGAATGTGGTTGAGTGCTTCATTGGATCAGTGCTGCCCCCTGTCTGTTAACATTCTCTTCATACCCATACATTATAAACATTATGATTACCATATTTCATCAAGCATCCAATTTCTCATTTGATCTGCACTATGGCCACTAGGGAGCAAAAGAGGGCCTTAAGATGAATCATAGTTATCTATCTTTTGACTATTTTAAGTCAACTTGGAATATTTACATTATTAAAGGTATAGTTTATTTAATAATCATGTCTGTCAAAACCTGTAAATTACTCTTTCTTCTGTGGCACAGAAAACTTTGAGACGTTTCTCAAAATATCTTCTCTTGTGTCATACAATAGAAGTCAATGGGGGTCAATGTTACCAACATTCTTCAAAAATAGGCGAAAGTCATACAGGTTTGAAATGACATGAGGGTCAATAAATGATTTTCATTTCTCTGGGTGAAAGAAAACAATGGATTGTCTTCAGAATCTTCAATCCCAAAGTAACAATTATAAATTTGATCAAATGAGACAATACACGACAACACCACAGTCAGACAGAAATAAGTGTATTTAAAGGCCTTTATTTTATCATTTGTTTCAGTACAGAGCTGGTAACACATATGATAAATCCGAAGAGCTATTTGGTTCCCTTGACGTCTTCACAAGGATTGCTGATGCTCATGTACCGTCCATTAGGGATCATGGGAAGAGTCTGTGAGCAACGTATTCTCAAAGTGTCCCGTCAGGGGCTAAAGCATGCGATTGATCCACACTAGGCACGACGATACAGACATGAACACGCAACGCAAACGCGCACATACAACAACACTAAAACAGGTACAAACAAACCCTTACAGTCTCCCACTGACTTAAAAACTAAACCTTCACAAATAGAAAAAAAATATCATTTTTATGACTCCATATATGAGATATGAAAAGTGCACAATAAAAGGAAATAGAAATAATACAATGGCAAGATTTTGATTCTTTTGGCCCCCAGAGCATTTGTCTAGATATATGATTCGCAAAAGCAGGCATGAAGGCATCCCCTCATTTGCTTGTTTTGTTTCTGGCTGGCTAATATAGAAATAAACAAAAATGTAAAGATATCTCTGCTGTGGGTGTTTGAACAATCTTTCATTCATCAACACAACAGAATAAACACTCACTGAGCAAGAGTACAGACCACAGACTTGCGTTTGCATGCTGATTTATACATTGGCAGGCAGTTGTGGGCTTTATCCATCTCTCGAAACTATCCCAGCATCGGTTTTATTGTCTGCTCGCAATGTATTGACCCGCAAGTATAGCCACTCTGTGGTTAACAGTAAGGAATGTTTGAAATAATATTTTATTGTGCACTCTGCCCTATAGGCAGAATGGCAGTGCTCTACTCACAACAAATGAATATTTATTAAAGGGGCTATGCATTGTCGATTAAATTCACACACTTTCATACGCACTCAAGCCCAAATAACTTTCTCTTCTTGCTGACTGACATTAAGTGGACTTAGACTCTGCACATTTCTGCTTAATTTCTTAGTATTCGAGTTTAAATTGTTTAAAAACAAACAAACAAATAAATAAATAAATAAATATTAAATTAAATAGATCAATCAATTTATGTCCGATTAGCAGCATCCACTGTTTGAGGTTTTAATTTCTATTATATTTTCTAGCTAATTTATCTATGTCAATTTATGTTATTATTGTTGTTGTTATTATTATTATAATTAATTTAATTAATATTTTAAAAAGTTACTCTTTAGACGATTTAACGGTTGCATGTGCCTGGCCTGAAGCTTACTTCTAGTCTGTGCTTGGTTACTGGTCTTGCTAGTTGGTAGTAATATAACAATTAAATATTTAATATAGATATATAGATATATATATACTTTATTTTAATATTTTATGGCATATTAATTGTATTAAATAAATAAAAATCTGATTCTTTGCGGATGTCTACCTGAAGTTGAGTTTGGGGCACAAAACGTTGTTTACGTTTCTACATACATAGAAACCGTCTACACATTAAAGATGCAATCTGTAATTTTTCATGGTTATATTAGAGCGGTCGGGTCGGATTTTTGCAGAAATGTCAGTTTGAGATTACTTCAACCCACATAAGAATGAGTATGTAAAGTAACCTGCAGTTCTATGTTTCAAACATAGATGGCGATATAGTAGCATAACATTACAGATTGCAACTTTAATGGATTGTATATTACCATGAATATAAACTGCCCTTTTAAATTGCCCTTTACCCAAAAATGCATGTGTGAACATACACAGTGGAATGGCAACAACTAGACTGACCACACGTGTACGTTCATACAGTACAGATGTCCCTAGTAGACTGTGTTAAATCTAGGCATTTACAAAACTCAACATAGAATGAAACAAATAATATAAAAACATTAAAAAGACACATAATAAAGAGAGACTGGTTATTGCAAGTAAAACCGCCAATAATACTCAAATGAGCATATCTTTAAGAATGTGTGGCTCCCTATAGCATCACAGACTTGAATGGAATGTTGAGGAGATACATAGGCCTACAGTATGAAAGGAGGAGACATTTTCAGGGTTATTTTAAGTACATCTATATAGCTGAGCTTCAAAGATTTAGCTCAATTCTTATGGCTTTATCTTATTCACATTCGCACACACAAACTTACTGTTTATTGGCTAGTTAAACGCTGTTGTTATGTAAAATTTTCTGAAATAAAAGCTTTTAGAAAACAATGGGGACTCCAAGTTTTCGATGATGCGATTGGTGCTATTGTGCTTTGGCGACTTGGTCGCCAAGGTAAAAATCAGTTGGTCCGAAAAAATCACGCAAGAATGACGTTAAGTCAGTTAAAATGGCAGTAAACGTGACTTATTCTTATTGGCACTGATAGTGAAAAGGATACAAATTATAAATAAAATGTGGAGAAAAAAAAAGGCAAACATTATAACTTTTATAACGATTCTGTGTGACATCATAACATGGGGGCAGGGAATATTTAGACTTGGAGCCCCCGATGGAAGTTTTTACTTCCCACAAACATATTCTGACGAAAAGACATAGAAATATTACTCTAAAAATAAGAAAAAGCATTTTGAAAAGTAAATTAATACATTAACATTTTTAACAATATTAGTAGACGGCAAGCATGCGGCTACGTTTTCACTCTACATTAGTTCACACGAAGCACTTAACATATTTGCTCTTGATGTTCAGGCATGGATTGAATCTGAAAATGAAGTTTAGTCTAGTTTAGTTCATGATCTCTCCAGTACCCACTCACAGAAAATAAATACATATTTGATTTAATTAGAAAATATACACAGTATCTTAAGCCAGCCCCCCTCCTTTTTGTTATTAAAATGACAAAGAACACCTACACAATATATTTTCGCTTCATCTCTGAAACATGCTAATCTTTTTATTGTAACATGCAGTATTATAAAGTAGGAACTATGCATATATATAGTTAAAACTACACTCTTACGGGTTTGGGGAGGGGGGTTGTTAATTGCAATTTACGATTTCTTTGTATTCGTTTTTTTCTTTTTTAATAAAAGACAGAGTTGTGTAGAATTAACTCACATTGAAAGAGTTAACGCAGAAGTTGATCTCTAAATGACGTGTTTCAATATTACCAGTAAAACAAACCAAAGTCGTCTAAGCAGCGATAAATAACTAAACGTTTGTAAATCTTGCGAAGAAACTTAATTTCAAAATCTGAATGTGGTTGGAAGTACCTGTTATTTTAGAATCAGCTTAGTAAAACAAGTTATTGCAACTGAATGCGACTTGTTTTTAGACACGGCGGTCTCGCGTGGGTCACGTTGCTGTAGCGGTTTTGTCCTCTGTGCATTACCAAAGCATTACCAAACCCAGCTCGGAGAAGCCTCTGTATTTTATATTTAAGAGTATTTTAGTTTATATATCCTATTACATTTTTTTATTTTGTTTAGCCCCTAACCCCACCCCAACCACAAATACTCCATAACGTGGCAAAGGGGGTGATTGTCAAGGAAAAATGACTTTCAAATCTTGTTCCAATACAGAACATATTACAGGCTTTGAATTACATGATGACAGACTCAATTTTAACTCTAGAAGTTGGATTAAGAATTAGAGATGCACCGATATACTGTAGCAGCCAATAATTGGATTTGGTTGATAAAAGCCGATGATCAGGGCAGCTATGTCCTGTCAATCAAAAGAGGACAGAAAAATGCAATACATTTGTGCTCTGTATATAGAAAATGTTAGGAAACATCACCAGTTTTCAATATTAATAGTATTTATATGAATTAATAACATTTAGAAAGTTAAGAAATATTAATTCAATCTTTAGAATCGGTATCGGCAGATATCACTCTGAATAACCATATCGGTGGAGAAATGTAGTATCGGTGCATCTCTACGTAAATTAACTTTTGAAACAAGCTGAACATGCCACAACAAGACGCATTTTGTAGCACTAGAGTGAAATTTTCATTTGACAATGAGTTGTTTACCTTGGGTCAAAGCATTGTGAGTACACAAACCTTCAATCCGTCCTTTAAATTCACACTTGGAAATCTATGCCTGTCGCAATTGGCCTAATTTAAAAGTCTACACGCAATAAATGATGCGGCATAAAAATATCTTGATAAGATTCAGGCTTGCAATTTTCTAAACTGGTTGATAATTGAAAAATTATCCCAAGGTATCATCATCGCCAGCTGAGTTTCTCCGGGGAGTATGAGGATCATTCGCCTGAAGATTTAGTTCTGCGTGGCTCATCAGCAAAATTATATTAATATCTCAACAATTACTTGCGCCGTCAAGAGCTGATTCAGATGAAGTTCCCTTTTTTAAACCTATGCAAATTCGGACAACTGGAATCAAGAATCCACCATCACAAAAGTACAACATCTACAGAATGTAGTGCAAATAGGTTCAGCGGTTTGGTAAGTTGTGTAGTAAATACACATGTCACGTCGCCCTCAGTCATGACCTGCCTTCCTCAACTTCTGGTGTGAAACAAAAATCGAATTAAACGCAAAATGATTTCATAGCGACTTGGTCCGGATCATCAAAAACACGAATCAGAGCAACAACCTCCCAAACGCGAGTGAAAATACTGTCAACAACAAAAACACACTTCCATTTAAAGTGCTCAGGCAGAAGACATTACATACAACGAATCAAAGCAAAGGATTAAAACACTGACGCTAACAGGAAGACGTCCCTGGCAGCTAAGAATTGCTTATATCATGATGTTTGAAGGCTTGTCTCCTTTTTGTCAGGGTTTTGTTAGGATGTCAGCCATCCGGCTGACCGTTCGAACTGAAGGATGGAAGAAAAGGTTTGCAGGCAGTGTAATCGACGACCCCTGAAAAATTCCTTCTCAATGGGTCAGGAGCATCTAGTCCAACCATCTCTCCATTTCCCAATGTTTGCTGCGTTTATTTTTTATATTCATTATGACGAATCATTCCTCACTGTCCTTTCAGACTCGAACGTAACAGAACTCTAGATGACCAGAGAATCTAGAAGAAATGTGTTCAAATTAGGCAGTGGAAGAGGCAGTGTTTTCTATCCCTGGTCACCGATGCAAAATATTTGGAATGATCAGTTGGATGCTCGAGTGTAAATGTGCTGAAACGTGAGCTCGCATCTCCTCTGGAATTAAACCCTGTGTTGTTCCCCAAAGGACCCTCAGAGATCGGGTTTTTCTCGAAGAACATGGATAGTAGTCGAAACAGTCTTTGTTCAGCTTCCTAGCTGGATCAGACACAACCCTGATCCGCTATCTTGATTTGTGTTCTTCTAATACCTTAAGTCTCTAGTCCGATAGCCTACGGCTGTTATTCAGTGCTGATTGGTTGAGATGACGTGTTATGCAAGTGAAAGAAAGGAAAAGTGAGAGAGAGGGAGGGGCGGGGAGGGAAGGAAGGAAGGAGAAGTGGCAGGATTACTTCTTGGCATTGAGGGCTGCTAACTCAGCATCTACGTCCTCCTCTGGTTTGAGCT
Source organism: Triplophysa dalaica (assembly GCF_015846415.1). NCBI lineage: Eukaryota > Metazoa > Chordata > Actinopteri > Cypriniformes > Nemacheilidae > Triplophysa > Triplophysa dalaica. The sequence goes on along the minus strand of NC_079561.1, from coordinate 12,483,970 downwards.
GATGCCATTGGGCGATGGGCCGGCGGGGGTTGGCCAGCATGTCGGACCAGTGTTTTAGCGCAGTTCCCTGCGCTTTGCTGCTCACCCAGATCTTCCCGATAGCGTCGTTCTTGCCGATCTTGTCGTAGTCGAGCACTGTGACCACGGCTTGGATTTTCTATGGAGGAGAGTTGATGTTGTAGTCTGTACAAGAGAAGACTAGATATGACTTTAAATGGCTGAGGAAAGTGTCTTTACCTGCATCTGGTCCTGTGGAATCTCAAAGCTGAAGGATTCGTTGTAGTAGGGATTCAGCGTGTTCTTCTTCACTGTGGTCTTCTTCTTCTTAAGCCGCTTACCGTTTTGTAGAAGGTGAATCTTCACGTAGGGATCTGTTGAGGTTTATCAGAAATGCATATTAACACAGTTAAACAGATGGTAAAGTTAAAATCATGATGTGTTTTTTTGTTTACACTTATATAAGCCCCACATAACTTTTGATATACATTTAGTCATAGACATATGCATTATCAACACAATATCGTATAAATTTGTACGATCTCATTCATTTTTGTACGATTTGCTTTTGTGCCCGAGACATTCGGTTTAGGAGCAGGGTTACATTGGGGCTTCAGTGTTGCTTTTTTCTAGTAATCGTATGTTTTGTAGGAACTACATAAATAAACTAGAAGATTAGAACTTGGATTGGCTAATCTTGTACTGTCACTTACATTTACATTTAAACATGTATAGATGTTTTTATCCATAGCACCTAACAGCACATTCAAGCTATACATTTATCAGCTTGAGTCAAGTGTTTATCCAAAGAGACTCTCTTGGGTTCAAAACAAAACCTTTGAGCCACCAACTCATCGCTTTAACCAGTAAGCCACACCGGATCTGTTCCATAATCACTTGTGATTCCAGTCAAGACTAGCCCTTGACTCTGTTGTAATGTTTCACACCCATCACAATTCTATTAGATTAATGCTTGCAAAGGGTTTTAAACAGCTACTGTTCCCAGATCAGCCAGGAGATGGCAGCAGCTCTAAGGCCGGCCTGAAGAGGACTCGTGGAGGGCTGCAGAGTCAGCACGTGAGCACTATCTGTTCTGCATGACCACGGCCAGCACTAAAGCACACTTAAAACACAAACATGCCGCTGCAGTGCAGGAACCCACTGCACACGCCTGCCAGAAACATGACGAATTAATCGATGAATCAAGTAATGAGTAAAATATGCACATCTAGTGCATATATTAAACAGTACCCTTATTATAAAGACAAAAGAGAAAAATCCAATCTAGATATTAAATGGGCTATTCCTTACCATGAAAAATCTATGTTGGTTTTTACTATGTTAACAGCACAGATTTGAACATTTGGCGGCTCAAATACCCATGTGAAATCTCTCTTCAAATTTGTAAAGCATTTGTTTTAATTTTAGTGCATGATTTTTCATAGTCAGGTAAGTGCATCCATAATGCTATCAATTCCTCATAAATGGACACATGAAAATTAATATAAAGTAACTATTTTAAGTTCTATAAAGAAGCATCCCTTCTCCATTCATTGCGCATATTATTTACAGAAATCCTACAAAGTTTATCTTCTCCCAAAAACCGCATCCTTTTTTTGTCACATCCACAATGGATGTTTATATCCCTTTTTAGACATTTTTTTTTCATACACTGACATTTTTTGATGTTTAGACTCTATCAACAAGGTTTCAGTAAAATATTAACAGATGGTTCAATATAATCGTAACAAAATCATTCTCTGAGCATTTTTATGCCACGTCCATAACGCAAAATGTCACTTCCATAACGCTGGAATAGCCCATATGCTAGAATACAATCCAACTTTAATGAAGCGTAAACGCATCCTCCGCACTTCCTTGGACAAGTGTGTTCACTTGACATTTCTTCACCCCTCACTTCAGAAATGATGGCTACACCCCTGGTCACATGTGATTGTGTGTCATTCTGCAGCAGTTAGGAAATTATATGGCGTTTGTTGCCACCCACTCTCCATAGATACAGAAAAATGAAAAGGCTGTGTGTGTGTGTACCTGAGAGTCCTCCAACATCCATCTTTTTCAGGTTTTTAGCTTCCAGGATGCAGATGGTGAGTTTTCCAGCTGTAGGTACGTAGCGCAGAGAGATGCAGATATCTCCAAGTTTTTCAGGCTGTGTGTAAAAAGGAAAATGGAGGTCCATTTCAAATGTTTGTTTTTACCTAATTCTCTGTTTTATGTTTAATGATGCAAAACAACATTGTAAGATCAAGAAATCGTATTTTTCTTTTGAGACCCCCTTGCGAATGTGAAAATGGGCCAAAACGTCCATGTATTATCACATATTGAGGCAGAAAAGCATTATGTAATGTTATGTTACATTATTGGTGTAAAACAGTGCAGCTTCATTAACTCTCATTACTATCACCCAGCGACAGCTGCTCGCTCTGGTTCACGTGAAGAGAATGACAAATGAAGAGCTGTTTCACCTCTTCTTTCTCAGCACTATCCAGGTCTCTCCACTGCTCGATGGGCTGGGCCAGGTCCACCTTGTTCATAGCAATCTTCACCTCGCCTATCACGTCGTGCTTCGAGAAACGGTCAAAGTCGTAGACGGACATGACCAGAGTCTTCCCACCCATTTCAGCGAACGGAATCTAGACACAAAAATATTACTGTTTAATACAGATACTAGCAGGCATGTGCAGGGGTGGGCCAAGACGTGCATGAGCCACAAACTGCCCTTTCTGATGCCCAAAGTGGTATCACCACTTGATACCAATACCATATTATACTAGTAACATTAATACTTGTGAAAACATTTATGCATTTGGCACATACGTTTATTGAAAGTGACTTACAATGTGTTCAAGTTATACCTTTTATACTATCAGTATATGCTGTACTTAGGTTTAGGGAAAAACGTTTTTTATATCCAACTCATTCTGCACCTTTTGGGCTATGGACATGAATGACGCCTCAAACCGGATGGATGATTATATAGGCCAGACATTACCACAGATATTCCCATAGACTGTCACTGGATCCTGTTTCAACACATACACTAATGTATAACACGACACAAACTTTGACATGAAATGTGTTTTGTACCTTAAAGTGGAAAGTTTCATTGAAGACAGGGTTGAGGGTTTTCTTGTGCACCTTGGTGTCAAACTTCTTCTTCTTGTCTGGGAGAATGAAAACTTTGACGTACGGGTCAGAGGTGCCTCCGCTGTCCATTGAGAGTAGATCTGCGGCTTGCAGGATACCCACTGACAGCTACATAATACAAAGTCAATTCATTGTTTTTTATCTGAAATACGGCAAAGATGAGAGCCATAAAATATAAAAATTATAGGCTATATTCATTTTATTTAACTAATAGGGCAATTCTAGGCTGACCTTACCAATAGAAAAATATTTTGCCATACACTTTATACTGATAGCAGAGATGTACATATCTGGTGATTTAAAAACCCATTTAATGTCTTTAAAGCGTCACTTTTCACACTGCCGCTTTTAGAACATCCTGAACTTTCTAATAAATGGCCACATAAAAATGAATAAAAAACTAAAATAACAATTATGTTTCATGAAGAGTCATCCTATGGGTATTACTGCTAATGGTTGTCTCGACTCTATCATTAGGGATCTAGAAAAATATAAACAGATGTATACGAGTTTATTTTTGCATTTTGACTGAAACTGTAACATCCATAACGCTGGAATTGCCCCAATAGCATCATTAAAGCTGCGATATGTAACTTTTGCCTCTCTATCGCCATCTCTGTTTGAAAAATAAAACTGCTGGCAAGCTTACGTAACAGTAATCTTTATGTGTGTTGTCAAATGACATTCCCAATTACTAACTCAAAAATTACAACTTAAAAATTATAAATCATTACTATAAAATCAGGGTTGTGAATCATGGTAAGTTAAAGAGAAACGCTTTTATATACTTGCTCAATAAGTTTTGATTTAATTTTTATCTGAAAAATATTATGTTTTGCAAGTATTTAATTTCAAGTAAATGTTTACTCATAACCCAATGTGCCTAACCTTGTTGTCAGAGAAGTCATAATCTAAGGAGAACTGCAGTTTTCCCAGCTTCTCCTTCTCTTTGGGTTCTTCCTCTTTCTCCTCAGTTATTCCCATGTCTATATCTTCTTCATCGTCATCGTCCTGTTTCTGGAGAGACAGAGGGACACACAAGCATTACGGGAGGAATCAGAGCAGAGCCCATGGCAGTAAATGAAGATCACACCAAGCGTTGTGCACGTTCCCATCTTACCTGAAAACTGACAGGTGTCAAAGCACCTGGATGTTATTGTATGTAACTGTGGCAGCGATGACATTAGAAGCAACATGACTTGATTTCACTTTTCCTTGTATGACACCATTTGAATCAACAATGTAAATTTATTTTGTGGAGTTAAAGACATTCAATCTAGTATGTCTGAAGCAGAAAATTTGTAAATGGATGTGATAAACCTGTTCATTGCTGGGAGACCTACTGAATTAACAGGACTGGTTTTACACCTGATACAGAATTAATTTTTTTCGTCCTATGAAATTAAAGAACAAATGCAACTACTGAGGCTTATACATTTCTTCGTCCATACCGTACAATACAAATTTAGATATGAAAGATCATATTTCTTTGTGTTCACCTGAGACACAATAAAGCCCCCTCCCCCCAACACCCCCCGCTGTTCTTCAAATGACAACGGCACAAAAATTAAATGAATCAATAAGCGTGTATTGTCATTTACTCTGTTGGTGATTTAATTTCAGACAATGATTCTGTAATTAACACAAAGTTCTTGTCCTGCGCCATAATTGAAAATCACTGAAATGTTTTTTTAAAAGGCTGTCTAATGTTTGTGTGAACTAAAACGCATAACTTCAACCTTAATTAAAGCCAAAGATATAACCTAAATGATCTTCTTTTTATATCATTTTTCTGCACAGTAGATGTCTGCAATAGAATAACATTGATGAAAAGGACATAAAGTTTATGTTTTTACTGGTTTTAACTTATACAGCTTCTTGTCAGCACATCCCGGGTGTCCTATGTAACTTGCACTGGCTTCCTGCTCAATCTCACATTGAGTTTAAAACTTCGGTTTTAACTTATAAAGCGATCCATGGATTTGCTCCTACTTATGTATCTGATCTACCTCCTCGTTCTCTTCGCTCTGCCAATTCTATTTCCCTTCACCAACCCCATTGCAGACTAAAAACTATGGGTCGGCGAGCATTTTTTTTTTGCCGCCCCGAGGTTATGGAATGCGCTTCATCTGATTCTCTGTCGTGCTCCCACACTAAGCTCCTTTAAGAAACTTCGGAAAAAGCACCTTTTTAAGATTACTTACAATGTTGAAGGGTTGTTAACTGACTGACATTCTTTTCATTTCTTTTACATATTTAATGTATTAAATTGTTTAATTTTTGTAGCGCTTTAAACTTGAGAAAGGTGCATTATAATTATTATAATAATTATTTAAAGGTAAGTCAAGGCGACATTATTGATTGAATAAAGCTCCCAGAACATTCTTTTGAGATAAATAATTGAGATAATGTGGGCTCTTTTTAAAATACATTTCTAAAGAAGTTATCTTGAACAATCATTATATTCTCTTGCTGGGTTATCTTGAAACTTTCTGGAGTGAGGGAAACTTGGTGAATTCTGGTACTTTATTACTTTATCTCAATGGTGTAAACAAGCCTAACATGACAAGTAATGATCAATATCAATGTGCATTTAATGTGTACTCAAAAACTCTTTTGTGTCCATGCAATAGAAGAGAATGGGTATCGCTGTTTTTCGGTTACAAGCATTATCTAAAATACTTTCACTTGTGTTCTCCTGAAGACAGAAAGTCATACAGGTTTGTAATGATAAGAGGATGGGTAAATAATAACAATATTCTCATTTTGAGGTGAACCATCCCTTTAAGAGAGACCATAAACTAATCAAATCTAAATTTGAAACATTAAAACACATTTTAATATAAATGTTTACGTAAAATAAATTAAATATGAATAGTTTTAATATTAGACATTAGCCAAACACAGACTGGAAATTAACTGCAGTCCCAGCGCACAACTCCGATTAAACAATTTTTTAAATCGTGTCTAAGTTCTCGGCTACAATAAGCTGCTAAGCAGACCCGACTTTATGCAGAAGATCAAAAGCTTTGCCAGACAAGTTGAAGTACAGCATTAATGTTCTTTGACACACACAGTTCTAGTTCTCGTGTTGACAGACAGTACTTTGGAGGACACTGGTATGATCAAGAAGTAGTGTTTAACCCCCCAGCAAGCCCATCCATGTGAGACTGCCTTACTAAAGCCCACTCTGTCTGTTTCATCAGATCAAGCATTTCTGACTCTTAATGCACTTCGTAGAACCTCTGAAGCCTCAAAAGCAATGCAAGTGAAACAGCAAATATCTGCTTACATGGGTGAAGTTGTCTTGTTCAGCTTTGGGAAAAAAACACAAACACAAAAAACAAGAAACACAGAGAACAAAAAATGCTGGGGGTGAGGATTTGTCCTTTCCGGTAACACCCCCCCAGAATAACACACAAAAACACACACACACTAAAAGACGTATACTGTAGACAAAACGCACCATTTCTTATATCTTAAGTGACACGATAAAATGCATTCATGCATGCCAAGCCACAAAATGCAACGTTTGGAATTATTTCTAGCTAAATAACAGAGCTAAAAAGAAAAACAACCCTTGCAATGCTTCAATAAAAGAGTATGATGAATAATGACTAATGCAGTATTCCTGATATGAAGTGTGTCGCCGTTCTCCTTCTGTATGTAACTGAAGTGACTTGCATCGAGCATTCGGAGGCAGTCATGCTAAGTTACTGCGCATTCATCTCAGTAAAGGTGGCAGATGAAAGAAGAAACGGTGAAGGAGAGATCAAACACAGTAAACGATTGTTTCTGGTCGAATCAGAGCGTAATGACTAACTATTTCTGATTTGGATTCATCATTATCGATTCATTTTTTTAGTTGCTGTTCAATTCCAAAAATGTATTATGTGCTTTTAAGAGTAGGTTAGAAAAATGGTTTGTTTGGCTATTAATCATGAAGACGTTTTAAAGGTCTTGACGTATTATACAGGGAACTCAGTTTACTTCAATTCACGGGGCAGTGAATTGTAAAAGGTAAAGTACTGTACCTCATTTCTGCATGATATTGGACAGAGGACTATTAAGAAAGTGCACTAAACTCACACACATACACACGCGTGTCCTTCACAAGTAATAAAACCAGACTAAAATATTGCAATAAGTCTCCGGGTGAGAGGTTACTTCTGTTTTATGCTTTGTCTCATCTCCACATTTTTGAAAGCAAGGACAGAGATAATTTGTTTATTTTCATACAATGGGTCATCCTGAAAAGCTACTCTCAAGTCAAGTCGTGGTCATTCACTGGTGCCTGTATGAAGGGCATGCATTGGACTTCGTCTCAAATGCTGCTTCACCTAGTCTTTACCTGTCTTTGTGTTGCTCTTTTTGAGGTCACCGTTTGAGAAAAGTTCTACCAAATCAAATCCTAGACACTGACATACCTTTAAAGGACCAATTTATGACATTAGACAGGTGGAGCAGGTTTTGGAGGACAAGTCACCAACCGTACCCTTTCAACATGCATGTTAGTGAGGATTGGTGTATTGGTGTTCTCCATAAGCAGGGATGAAGTTTAAGTTCATAACCAGATGCACATACACTCTTAAAGGGCCATTGCTTATTTTAACTATGCTCAAATTACCCGTACAACTCGTGGTTGCATGTCAAACCGGTAGAATGCGAGCCCTCCTCGAACAATCCCCCAAATCTAGTCCCTCAAGCAACCTCAGCAGCCCTGGAGCTCGCAAGACCCCAATAAAAGCCAAAGATCTCATTCTCAGCCAGTCTCCAATGCCAAATTCTCCCTGTCCCGGTCTGAGCTTACACCAGACGGTCAGAGAGGGGCACTGCAAGCCATTTCACACCTACCGTGAGTAGCCGGGTCCACCACAGTCAAGATACACGGAGCACATATCAGACACAGAGCGGGAGAGATAGAGAGATGAAGAAATGGAGAGAGAGGGAGAGATTGAACTCACAGAATCAAGTAAAGGAAATTAAGTCACACTTAATGGACATGTATCAAAAATGACACATTTTTACTTAAATGAAAACATTCTCCTGATTGTGTTACATGTACAGCAGGGTGCAAAAGTCTAACGCTGCAGTAATATAAAGATGAAAATTATGTTTTTAAGTTTTACAATGTCAAACAAGGGAATGTTACGATGTATATAATAAATACAAAAATATACGATTTTGTTTTAAATTAAATTAGCAAATCTGCACAACCTGCAATGTATACTTATTTAGTATTTTGTCTTGTTTTCCAGAATAAATATAAAAAAAAAACACATTGTGTCTTGTTTTTTGAAAAAGGTTTGGGCTTAAAACAAGATTGAGTATAAGAACAGTATACTTAATAAAGTAACTACATTTAAATTTTTGTATAAAGTAAGTACTTAATAAAGAAGTCCCATTTTATTTTAATTATCGATTTCCTACCCTGTTGTCAGATACTTGTTTTAACTCATTTAAATGCAAAAGTTAAGATACATGAGATGTACCTTATGTGATTTTGCTTCCCAAGTAATTTTATCTTTATCTAATATATTTTTAATATTTGCACTGGAAAACAACAAACAAAGTGGTGAAAAAATATGAAAAATAAAAACATAATTTTCAGACATATGGATCCCATAAACAATTTAAATAAATAACATTTGAGAGTCCAATCACAAAATTATTGGTTATTATTCTGGTATTAAAAAAAGTAAATAATGAACCTGTCCTGAACATGTTTATACAAAACAGCAACAGAAAAGTCTTTTAGAGATTATGCATATGAAAAATCATACAATTACAAGGTAGATCAGTAATAATTCCCAAGAGGAAAATTTGATAATTAAAAACAATTTCGACTTTTTAGTTTATCTTCTATTACACCCTACACAAAGTGTTAGTTCCACTGTGCCGTCTCTAAAAAATGTGCCATTTTTAACACAAAATCACAAGAGAGATTAACAGCACACACACATTCTTTTGAAACCAAATTAAACGAACACGGCAAATGAAATGACAAGGCAGGACATCTTTCTTGCGTTCCTGCTTTACAGGCAGCAAATGACGTACTGTGCTGAATATTTTATATTCCATTAATATTAAATGCCGAAAAAAATCTTTCTAGAATACCAACCATCCATTTGCATGACCTAGAAGCTATATTAAGAATATGTGAGGTAGAAACACAGTCTATAAAATAGAAACATAAAACATTAAATCCTATTAAAATCTTTAATAACAGGCGGAAATGTGTCTGGAAAATGTTACATTTTCGGTCTTTCTCTACGTTTAATCGCGATTTAAATAGTACCCCAAAAAAGAAAGTTCTGTCATCATACTCACTATTACAGTATATAGTTGCAATACACTTTCAGTGTATTGTAAAGAAAAGCTTTAACATTCTGTTGTTAAAAAAAGTCATACGTATTTTGACATGAGGGTGAGTAAATGATGACGGAATTACATTTTGGGGTGAACTGTCTCTTTAATGCTGACGCACTGTCTGAATAATGTTGTGTGGTCATACCTCTCCTTCCTTCATGTTCTTCATTCCCATGTCTCCTTTGCCTTTCTTTCCCTTCTTGCCTTTTTTCTTCTTAAGGCAGGTCTTTTTAACGATGCAGAAACAGCAGGTGAGGATCAGGACCACCGCTACAATAGCGATGGCAATGATGGCCCAGGGAGGCACTTAAAGTGAAAGAAAGACAAAGAATGTAGCAGGAGCACGGGCTTGGGTTTTGCTTGATCAGGGTCACTATGAGAGTTACCATTTGATCGATACATAAAGGGATCGTAAACTGAAATGTCAGTGCATGTGGGGAAGAGCCGTAGAGATAGCTTTAGGGATTTTCTAATGACAACTAAAAGCAATGTTTATCTTGCTTTAAAGTTTAAAACAGTTTTAAGTTTCAAGTTCACAAGTCAGATGAAAGGTTGCTCTGAGTGTTGTCAGGGTGTTGTAAGGCAGTTGCTAGGGTGTTCTAGGTGTTGTCAGGGTGTTGTTAGAGGGTTCTGGGTGTAGTCAGGGTGTGCTGGGTGTTGCTAGGGTGTTATGGATGTTGTCACTGTATTGTTAAGCAGCTAGGGTGTGTTTTGGGGCTTTATTTGGGTGTTGTTAAGCTGATGCTAGAGTTGTTGGGTAGCGGCTACGGTGTTGTTAGTGTTTTTTGGTGTATTGTTTGGATTGTTCCTGGTGCTGTCAGGGTGTTGCTAGATAGCTCTTATAGGATGTTCCTGTGTGGTTGCTAGGATGTTGTTGTTTTCTAGAGTGTTGGTAGGGTGTTGCTAGAGAGAGATGATGCTAGCTAGGGTGTTTCTATATGGTTACTAAGGGGTTTTAAAGAGGTTGCCAAGGCATTATGAGGTAGTTTCTAAAGTGTTCACAGTGATTTTAGGTAGATAAGATTCTCAGATATGTCACAACGTCTATGTAAGTCAATTGGAATTTTTATCTTTAATAGGGTCTAAAAGGAAAGAGTCCAATTATTTGGAAAAAAAATAATACTATGTAAGTAACATAGTATACAAACTCAACAACTCACAACTGAAAGATTGTGACAGTTACAGCTGTAGCTTGAAGAAGATTCTAAATCATGTTTGTACAATAATTATTTGCTTAAATCCACCAGTAGTCCATCACTTACGTGGCAGCTTGTCCATCTCATTGAGGAACTTGTTTTTGATGTCACCAAAGACGTCATTCTTGCTGACTGGGCCCTGATGCTCGGTAGAGTTATCTGTGGGTGTGAAGACGGTCGGAGCCATAGTCAAGGCGCTGGCGCCGGTGGGCTCGGGGCCCACCATAGCCTCAGGCTTCTTCTTAAACAAATTCCACTTCATGCTTGATGGCTACACCAACAGAAACCCTGATAGGACAAAAACAAAGATAAGATGACATGGGTGTGATGATATGCTAATGAATCACTTCATTTTGTGTTGGCTCTGCTACATACACCGTCCTCCATGGAAACTGAATTAAATGACTTACTCGCCCCATCAAACATGCAAATTTTCCTGACATGCAAATAATCAGTTACTGAGGGAGTGATGACGGTCAACGTAATATCACACGCTGTCTGATTTCTTGACTATCAAAACGTGCCTGATAATGTGAAATGCGACGCTGTACTTGTCAGCAAATTGAATTTTATTAATAAGTTGACAAATGAAAGTGGACATTAATTCAAATCAACATTTAACAAGTAAACCTTACAAATTTATTAAATTAAAGCTAGTTACATTCGGAAGGATAAGTATAAATATACTGTAAAGTAAATGATTAAAAGAAAAAAAGTGTTTAACCTACTTTATCACATGTACTGTACAATATCAAATGCAGCTCTGAAGTTTTTGCTCACTGAAAATGCAAAAGTGGCAATTCAAATTCGACACGACTATGTGAATCCCGCCACCCACTCCACGAGAAATGATAACTAACGAAAGTAGACTCTGCCCTCCCATCTTTTTAAAAACACTGTGATAGGCAAACACAAAAGGATTTCTCAATTTCCAAACATCAATTCTCTGCTCCAGAGGGTAAGAGCCTGTCTGTACCCATTGCAGCGCGTGAATAATTTAATGAAGCTGACAAAATTCACGGGCTAAGCCGCTTTATAATTCTAGGACACATTCCTTTTCATAGATGGTATGGCAGAATTGCGCTATGCTGCCGTTATGCAATGTGACATTGCGTAAGTCGAGTTTTCCACAGATACACTGCAGGGAGAGCACCACTAAAGAGAAGATGAAAACAGACGGAAAACAATGGATACAGCCACTGTGAGTCACAAATGCACCCAGCACTCTCTCTCTTACACAACAGTTGAATAACCCCACTATTGTCCACAACAGTTTTTAAAGGTTCACAAACTCACAATTTCTTACCAATCAAATATTCTAGAGTTTGTTATGAAGAGCTATATTTGTGAAAATATATTTTTAAAACAGAAAAAATATAGCTGCACAAAAAATTGTGAAAGTAATATATTGTTTTAAAAAACATATCTTAAACGAAATCCAGATTTCATGAACTGGCCTTTTTTATTATTTTATACTGTTGTCTGAGGTCAACTTAAGACGTTCATTTGTTTTTTACATTTAAAAAACATAACAAAAATAAGTTTCAGGCTATTGATACCCTGGTCTTGAAGCCAGCTCAAGAAACGCTCGGTTTTTAACTGCGGGCTGCATAGAAGACTTGGAATCGAACGCACACTGCAATTCTTGGATAACAGTTCCAAAAGACAGGCCTGTGATGTACATTTCTGTGTGTCTGTTTGACAACCTATGTGCTTAATTGGAGCCTTCTGTAAACTTGGTTAGACAAATGGGCTACACAAAATCAGGACATATAAAGCGATCTCTAACAAAGCGACGGATCATAAATATATTTTTACTCGCATAAAATTCCTGTCGGATTCAATATTGATGGCACAGCATTGCTTTTTAATCTCAGTCTCTCTGCAAATCCTGCATCGAAGTGTGCTTTGTTTACAAAGGAATCCACGGTGAAATGAAGCAACAAAATCTTGTTGCTTTACCCACGTGAGTTTTACCGTCTTTAAAAATAAACTTCAATCATGCATTCCTCAAATCAGAATCAGAAGGAAACGACTGTGTCCTTCCACAACCAGGCACTGCACAATATGTTGTATGTTTGTTGCTTGATCGCTTTAAATAAAAATAACAGTGAAAGGAGTCCTCAATTTAGCACATATCACACGGCAGCTCTCGAGAGCCCTTCGCTAAAGTTACAGGGTTGCAAGATCTTCACCGAATTTTTTTGAAACTAAAGACAAGAAGAAAATAAACCTTAAAATGCAAATTGTTTATACATTTTATAAGACCAAAAAAGTCTCAAAGTTTTCAATTTACCATTTATTAAGACCTAAGTTCCGAGGCCTATTGATCTAAGACCAAACAACAAGCATAAAAGCGCTTATTAATAATGAACATGCCAACACTGCAAAAGAGTGCTGCAGCCTTCCGAGCATAAACACAACACAGCGCGTATCAGCGGTATAGTTTAAACTGATGGACACAACAAATCTTTAGCCGAAAAATATGTCGCTATGGTTACCAGTTTGTCAATCATCACAAATGCGGGAGTGTATACTATTTATACATGGCTTCAGTCATTCGCGAACCAGTGGGCGGGGCTAGAGAAGTAATCGTTGATATTCTTCTGTGAAGGCGGTGTTCAACCTATCAATGACGTCATCGATAGGTACATTCCAGAACCCTGGTGTCAATAAAAGTTGTCATTTCAGTAACTAGGACATCTTCAGTTCTGACACTTACAGGATGTCTGTTTGAATACAATGAGCTTTTATATGACAAAAGCTCAGGTTCGAATTGATTTCTTAATTCATGAGACCTTTAATTCTCCAGACAGCAAATAAATCACTGCTGCTTATAGCTCACTGGCCAAATTTGGTGTCCACATACTTTCTTCTACAAAATGATCAATTAATTTCCGCAAAAACACTGTGGACAGTGCAAGGACACCGAGGCAAAGACCTGAGAATATCAGAACAAGAACTCCTCCTCTGCATGGATTCAAGAAGACCTTGCAATGTAACAACCTTCAATTTCAACATATTTACAGAATGACTCAGAGACTGGATCAGTTTCAAGATTAAACAAATACTGACAAATAATTCACTTGTTTAAACAGCTTGTAACCAACCTACAGCTGTCCAATTATATAATGTTACTTATTCATGGTGAAAACAGAGAGACCTGCGATCTAAGGAAATTGGCTGATTAAACAATCCCAAGGTAATTTCAACTGGCTGATAAATGATTGTGTAAAAATGGCTCAGGCGCTCCCAATGAATAAATACCTGAGAGAAAATTACAGACAAATTGTTGCTAATCCTCCAAAGGAGCGTAAGGTAATAAACATGAGGCAGATTAGCAGCTTGGGAGAAATGTCTTTGTGCCGTCTGTCAACACAAGTGGCCCTAACTGTCCAACACCTTTAATTACAAGTGTTAATATAAGAAGCCAAGAGAATCACCATTCAGGATATCAATGTTTTAATGCCAAAACTGGAGATTTGGGAGATCCAATGTATTTAATCAACAGTTAAAGTCACCATGAAATCACAGAGGAAAATGTGTTTTACACAGATTATGATAAATTATTTATCCGTGCACTCCATCTATGCAATGTCACACATTTTTTGATATACTTTACACCTGGCTATGTTACATCTAAATGCAAATCAGTTGCACTTGTTTGTAGTTGTTTGTCCTTGTTCTACCCATTTTATTCCCGTCGCTGACAATGTTTGAAACCGGACCTTAATTAAAATGGAAGTCAACGTATGCCACCTCTCACCTCTTCTCCACACTCGGGAGTGTCTTGTGTGTGTGTTTAACACAGTGATATGATCACCGGACTCCCTGAGATGGAGATTTATCCTCCAGCTTTGTACTGAAGAAAGAGAGATACACAGTAAAAGAGAGATAGAGATAGACTGATAGAGAGAGAGAGGGGGAGGATATGAAGTGGGAATCTTGTGTCCGTGTCTTTGCTCTGGGGGTGACTGCATGCCGCTCAGAGGACAACAGACACTTTGCTTTTTATGGAAGCCATTATGTTCACCGCACTCACAGTGATTTTACAGCTCTCTGACATTCTCCTGCTGTTTTATAGGTGCCACTGCCAGCATACTTGTTGTAAATACATACGATCAAGTAAACATATAGATACATCAGATCCGCTTTTTGAAAACAAAGTCGAGGAATGATGAGATTTTAAGCGTGGACAAGAAATCAGAGGACTGAGAAAGATACTCTCTGTATACGAAATGTCATAGTCAATGAGTAGGTACTCAACTTTAGTAAGTACCTTCTTAAAAAGGGCTAAATGGGTACGTACTGTTTTGCCTGAATGGGTGTAGTATGAATGCGATCGGCCGTCTAACGCCATATTGACGTGATCATGTGACATAATTCTTCTTCTGTTCCTTTTCAATTGCGGGTGACTTAAGTTTGAGGTGCATATCCCTGTAAAATTGTAAAATTGTCCAAAGTTCTTTAATGTGATATTTACATATGTTTGAAGCTGTTATATTTGTTAATGCTCTCAAATGTGATATTTAGTGAATATTTACTGCTAATGTGATTAGATGCTCGCAAATGTGATATTTACTTGTGATCCCAATTATGATATTTACAAAGGATTGCAAATGTGATATTTATTGCAGAATGCTCATGTGCTATTTACTGATGCTGTCAACTGTGATATTTACTGATACTCACAATTGTGATATTAACTGATGGGATAATAACCCATGGCCCCTATTGTGGTTTTTAATAACGATCACAAATTTGTCATCTAGTAATGTTCCCAAATTTGAAATTTTCTGATTATCACAAATGTGATATTTATTGATATTTGTGTATGTAATATTAACAGATGCAGCCAGCTGTGATACATACTGATGATCCAAAATATGACATTACTAAAGGTTACAAATGTGTACAACGGGTTGTTGCAATATTATATTTATTGATGATCACAAATGTTATTTATTGATGTGCACAAATATGATATTAACAATCACAAATGTGATATCTACTGATGATTGCAAAAGTAATATTAACAAAAAATAATTTATTTACAGATAATTTAAATATATTTACTGAGCCTGTCTCACTGTCATGAGTTTTTGCTTTGCACAGTTCCAATTGGCAAATATGAAACAATGATAACTCCAAATGTAACTATTTTGCCATTCGACTAAAACTTTTCTGCATTCCAGCCTGCTGGCTGTAATGACGCATTTGATTCACACAAAGCTTTAGCTGGCACAAATAAACAGTGATCTAGGAACAGAAGGAGCAGAATGGACCTGGTTCATTTGGCAGAGCAAATCAAACCTTCAGCGATCCGACTGGATATGAGTGCTGAACTCCATAATGATAATTGCTTCAGGGCATCTGCCAAACTTGTCTTGTGCCGTGTGGGAGTTCTTTCTATACAATCCACACACTTTGTATTCACTGCAGTTCTTGCTTCTCAAAAATGATGCAGTCCAGAATGATGCCTAGACTCGCTGAATCGGAGTCAACCCTGGGTCAAAAAAAGAAAAGAAATATTAAATGAAATTTGAAAAGTTTTGCTTAAAGTAAATAAAGCCATATTTAATGGTCAAATATTTGTTTAGCATTTCTTTAAATAGAAACGTGTTTACAAATTGAATAAAATTGTTATTTAAATAATGTCACGAAACAAACTAAAATGGATTATTAATTGTTTTAAAACCAACACAATTCGGTTTTTCCAAAACATTATAATTGTTTTATTATTACATTTTGAATTTAATCTTGAAATGTTTTTGTCATTTGTGACCCTGGATCAAAAAACCAGTCTTCAGTAGCTTGGGAGCATTACTAAAAGACAAAAAAACATTTGATGGGCCAAAATTATCATTAGGATATTAAGTAAAGATCATTTTCCATGAAGATATTGTGTAAATGTCCTACCCCAACTATATAAACACTTGGTGGCTGATCTGCTACAGTGCCTCTGATTGCAAACCATACACAAATAGAAACCTTAACTATTCAGCTTTCAGATGATGTAAAATCTCAATTCGAAATATGACACATAAAACTGATTTTATTGTCCAGGGTCACATTTTATTATTTAGCTCTTCATTGTTTTTGAAACAAGGTGCAAATTTAAAAACAAGAAATTATCCTTCCATTTTCTCTGTTGCTTATCCTGGATATGATCATGGGAAACGCTGGAGCCAATGCCAGCATCATGAATATTAGCTGGGACACAACCTGGACAGGTGGCTAGTCCATCCCAGGGCACAATAGAAATAGCACAAATCATCCAAGAAATAAAATAATAATAATCATCGTCCTCCATTACATATGTGGTGCTACACACTATTTCTGCCTATAACATACAACACATACCTGCCAAAACAAAACACAAAAACTCTTGGTAGCTCTTATTGTGTTCCTGCCAAACGTTTGGTGGTGTGGGTGGTCTCTGTAGAATCAATTGTGTACAGTAATGCTCAAAAAGCAATGTTTTGTGTCCTTGTATGGATAAAATTCGACTTGAATAAAGTTTGACATTGTAGCTTGTGTTAGACATTGATTTTAGTCCAACACATGCTGATGTTACAGTGATTTAATTACATCTATTATGGCTGGACCATATCTGCTTGTTCCTGCACCAGCGTGGCATCATTACATATTAGCCAAACAGTACGAGTTGAATCATTACATAGATTGGCAGAATCACTTTAGCTCCTCCCTTTCTAGTATAAAAGATGACTAGAATAAAAAAAATGAAAGTCCAGCACTGCACTTTATCTGTATTCGACACCCCCCAATACTTAAGAGATTGACCTTCCCATTCCACCACCACACCAACTGCTACTATGTGTTAAAAAAACGCACAGGCAATAGGCTGCTACTCAAAGATCACAACCTCAAAATCTGCCCAGATTTCAAAAGACCCATTTCATTGTCATTTCTAAATTGTGAAATCACCTCTTACGCCAAACCTGTAATAGGACAAGAAATAAGAGGGCCTCAGGGAGACTCTTAAAAAATTACATTACAGTCACAGTATATGGCTGGGTGGTATGAAGCTATATACCTTTGTGACAGAATTATGTGTCTGTGTATACCATTATATGTAAATATATGGGCATGGCAAGCTCACATGTTTAGAATTAAATGTTTAAATAATATATAAATATATGAATAGTTTGGTTCCAAAATGACAAAAATCATGTTTTTATTATTTTATTGTGTTAGTTAGCTGTAATTTTTGAGTTATTATGGCTTGAATAAAAAAAACTGCAGACTGATAGATATAAATTGGAATGTATAATAAGAAAACATAATTTTTGAACATTTTTAAAAACGGAGTTATCTCATTTTGGAACCAAACTCTTCATATATAGAAGGTATAACATATATTATGTAAACACAAACTTTTATTCTGGATGCGATTAATCATTGGGCAGCCCTTTAAAAACTACATATCATAGCGTATGTGGACTTTTGGAACAGGAGAGACGTGATAAGTATCATTTCATTCTTTGTACTCAATAACTCTGGTTGGGAGACTGGTCAGCGTCTTTCTGGCTCATAACCCTGGGTGTGTCTTGCTGAAGAACTGCTGCTGTTCAACATGTCCTCAGCTGACAGATAATTCAAAACATCACAGTCAAAGGACCAAGGCCTGGCATCCTCACTGGCTCTCACAACCAGTCTCCAAGTCCCTACCCACAGCCGTCTGCCAGGGCTTCATCCCCAACGTGAGAAAACTACTAAAATACCTTTACCTCATCTCAGGCCTGAACAAAACAACACAATTACAGTGGTAACTGTACATTCGCTTGCAGCTTTCCTTCTTTATGGTGGGATTAATTCAAGATGGTTTTTCAGTAACGTGGGCTCATCGATGTGAGAAATGAAACATAGTGACCGGTGATGCCGTGGCTCAGCAGGATAATTCCTTTGGACTTGTTGGGTCAGCGCTTTCAATGGCTGACTGAAAACCAGTCATAAATTTTGCCTTTTTATAGCTGTCAAACAGAAAGAGAAAATTGATAGGAGGGCCATTTTATAATGGAGTTCAACTGGCACCGTACTTATTTTCCTTATAATGCCATTGAAGGTGAATTTTTGGGGTGGTGACATAAAATGTCCCTTCCACGTGACAGATAGAAAAGCCGTCTTGTTCATTTCATGATTTTAACTCTTTTCCAGCCATTGACAATATTTTCTGTCATTTATGATGCCATGCTTTCGCTTCATTCAGAATCACAAGTTATTGCTTTCTATGTTTTTATTGTTATAAGACAGGGGATGCTGTTTTGCATCTTCTGAAAAAGTACAGATACATCTAGGAATCCAAAAACAAGCAAATACTCTTTGCTTTTACTGTCATTCTGAATTTTATCATCGCACTGAATATTATCTGGAGAAAATCTTTGACAAAAATGCTATTTTCTTAGCTTCTTTTCAAACACACCAACATTCAAGCATTGAAACAAATTTGCAATGTAGCAATTGTTTCTTAAAGGGGTCGTAATAACACTTCACGGGACTGAAGGACGATGCGACACACGAAGTAAGGTGAACAACTATACAGCTTACAACTAGACCTGAAAATTGACAATCAAAACCCATAGGTTATAAAGTGTCCAGGGAATGATGTTCAGGTGCGGGTGTAATCATGCTGATGAACGCGTGCAAAGGATTATGGGGAGTGTAGTCCGTGAGTTGTTACAGTCATATGCGCGAATACGTGTTTTTCTCTGTCTTTGGTGTGTATGAGTTGCCCATGCATGCATTAGACACGTAAAATTGCAAAAATGTAAGTGTCGGAACAAAATATGCAGTCTATCTAAAAGCGAATGCTCACCAAGACCTGCCTGAAAGGTCTCGTGTAACCACACCCCCACAAATCTACATCAGTTCAAGGTATTTGACTAAGACTGCCCAAATGTATATGCAAGTAAGGTGGGCGTACTTGTCAGTACAATTGCTTTGGAACCTGATGTTCACAATATGGGTAGAGGCGATACATTTCCGTCACACGCTTGCATTAATCGACCAATCACTATGCACTGGTTAAATGGCCAATCATAGCACAATGAGCTTTGTAAAGAATCTGCGCGTTCCAGAGAGGGGGGGCAAAGAGGAGAAACAAACATGCAATTACGGCGTTTTTTAACCTTAAATCGTCCCCTACATCTAAAACAAACGATAATATTCATTTTAGAAGTGTCATATGACCCCTTTAAAGCAAAGGCTCTGTTTTTTATATACAGTATATATTACATTTTTGAACATTTATAGAACAAAATATTAGGGGGGGGCAAAGCTGTTCTGTGAATATGATAAAAATGCTGGCACTGATTGAAAACACTGTTGGGGAAAAAAAATTAAGAGCCCTCCAAATAACATTAAAGACATTTTAGATACATTTTCGGACAAACTATAATAAGTTAATTGAACAAACCAGCTAGTGATAGTATAAGTCAGATTCATGAAAAAATACAAGTTAGACCATATGATCATTCAAAAAGTAGATCTCATGTGAACATGGGCCAGGTGCCAGTTGCATTATTCCTGCATTACAATGAGCTTGTACCGAAGCTCTTATTTTTCATTTTGCCCATGACGAATAAAAACATTTTCCAGATCATTTATCAAAGTTGCACGTTATTGCATCACACAGAGGGATTTTAAAGCGCTCGATCACAATGAAAACCCTGAAACAAGATCAGGATGTGTGTGTGATTCTGAGTAGAACAATTCGAGACCTGAGGCTTTTCCCAGCAACGGTCGCCTCAAAGAGCAATAGCTCTCACTAATTACATTTCTACAATTAAATTAACAAGCATTGAAAGCAGGCTCCGGCTGACCAACTTCAACCTTAAACAAAATCACTCGCATAAATCACTCAAATTATTGTATTCTATCCTGCTGACGGGGCAGAAATGCTTATTTATTTTTATTTATGAATGACTTTGTACAAAATGTAAACAGAAAGTGAATGTGATGCATTCATATTGAGTTTTTCTCTTGCACTTAATGCATTAAAGCATTCAAACTTTTATTTTCAAGATTTCGCCTCACCTTCACCCTTTCACCCTAACTTTAGTTTGCTGCTTTGCCTTTAAGACTTAGATAAGAAACAGTGCGTTGCTATGCTTGCACACTGGTTGCTAGTCAGGGTTCAATATATTTGGCATTACTTTTTCATTCAAGAACGGCCTTATTGCAATACCAGCAATACATTGAGATGGCTTCACAAAACCATCCGTTCTGAAATGTCCACACAAACTGTTAGTGTAACACACAGGTGCGATATTGTATGTCCACGCAGCCATATAAATATTTAAAGAGGCAAAAATGAGCAAAAGGCTGATATTAAATTATATTTTCCTCTATCCGCGCTGTACAAGAAAATGAAACACTAAATCAGAGAGAAGGAAAGAGAGGGTGAGAGAGAGAGAGCAAAAGAGAGATGGACGTTTGCTTAAACTGCATCTCACACATTTCAGAAACAAAAACAGATATTTTACGTCTAGACAATAAATGCCAACTAATTATCTAGGTATTCAAATTATTCTTGTTTTTTAATATATAGGAAAATAAAGCTCAACTTGGTAGAAACACAAAGGTTTTTTATCTCAATATTTATAAAAGAATATGCGCAATGTATACATTTCTGTTTTAAAATAAGGCGCACATTCATTCTACTGTGACTTGGAGCCGTACCGGGGATTTATCAGAAGAGCATGTTCCTGTGCTGCATGCACCCAGTAACAACATGTCCCAACATTAAGCAAATATGACAGACAGAAAAAAGAAATGCAGCGACTTTCGGGAGAGAAAAAAACTAAATGCCACCTCAATCAGCTCACTTCAATTTTGGGAACAAATATAAACAAGCACAAGGAAAATAAATACAAGCAATCTTCCACTTGATCTGGATTTCCTGCTCTCAGCTATTCCATTACTATGGATATATGCAGGAAGAATGAAAATAATGGAAATTGAAGTCACATTCACTTACAGTATGAAAGACTACAGCAGGGGTGCATGTACAGGACCACGGGGGTGCTGAAGCACAATACACAGGGTACAATACTTGAAAAGATTTCATACTAATAAATGTCTACAATAAAAGTGCAACAATATGATATATATTATACATCTGTAATTTATACCCATTATAAATCGTGTAGGTATTCACTTCAGGAGAGACCTGGCAAATCTGAGCTCAATTTGTGAAATTGTTGAGACCTCCATTTTGATAAAGATAACGCTTAAGGGCTTAGCCTCACCGATCGTGACTGAAATAAGTTGAAAATCTCTGATCTACAGCAGAGGACAGAACAATGAACGAACAAGAATTTCCGGTTAAAATAACAGTACATATAAATCATCTGGCAGTGAATACAAGGACAGACACAAGACCACACAGTGTTCGTGAATCTGAGCATTCCTCATTCTCCATATTAGAAACACGTCTTGGGGCATTTCATAACTGATGGTTGAACATTTCCACTGAAATCTTTTCTGGTTAAGCTCAGTGATATGAGCATGAGTGTTTTCTACAGATACCGTGGCTCCGGGCCTCTCTGTTTGCTACTCACGAGCTTTCTTGTGGCACTTTGGCCGAGCTGGACACATGGAGGGCTGACGTTTTTGTTCTTGAAAAATTTCTCAGATTCAAAAATCAAATCTCAGATTAAGGAATGCATAAAATAATGAATTAAAATGAGCTTTTCTTTCTAAATGCAAAAAATGTTGTTATATTGTACAACGAATGTCTTACAAAAAAGTACATCAGACTCCTTCCACATGTTTCACAGGCTTGTTTTAGCCTCAATACTTTGTCCTAAGGGTAAAGCTGCTCTGTCTCATTAATTACAAATTGTATCTTTCAAGTTATTGCCGCATCTATGGCTCTTCAACTAAGCAGCTGTATTTTTGGAGGGCAATACGTTCTCATTCCCCCATGACAGACAGCAGAGCAACCACACCCTGTTTCAGTGGTGAACATTTAACAAATCAGTTACATGGAGGGCTCGAAACCATTACATCAGAGTGTAGTTTCAGATTGTATCAACATTTTATTTTTTTTGCAATGTCCACTTCTGTAAAATTGATATTAATTGACAGATGCATCCCTTATTAGTAACAATAGTTTCTCACTGGTTTCTGCTTCTCACAGGTGTCGGAGAGACACAGTCACATCGGAGACGATGACCACTCTGAGCATTAGCGGTAATAGCACAGAGAAGATCGACCTGACCTGACAGCCCTTTTCACAAGAAACCAGTGTCAACATCCATAATGAACCAAGACTGGTTTTAGCAGGTTAGTTCTGGTTTGATGCCAGTCTGGTTGGAGGACCCGTCTAGCCATGCTGCTAAAATGTATCTCTGATGAACCTAGATGACCAGGTAAGTCTTGATGGTTAAAGTCCCCATAAAATTGAAATCTCTCCTCTTTTTAATGGAATATTGTATTGCTTTTTTTATAAATGACTTATCTGTGTGCCTCATTATTAAAAAAAGTAAATGTGCCCTAATAATCTAAAATCAAAAACGTTAAGCTCCTCCCCCTCAAAATGACTATATCTCCACTTCTGTCACGGGTTACGGCTATGGTCAGGGTTATCCAATACTCGTTTTTGACTGGAAAAAGATTAGCAATTGACGACATGGTGAATTGATAAAGTCCTTTTCGCTTTCCCCAAAGAACCCAGTTTTCTTAATGGGATGGTGCCAGTATTGAGTATGGGGGGTACTAGTAAATCTCCACAACTGACTGCAAACTGACTTTAAGATCTGCTTGAATTTTGTTATCAACAAGCAACTTCCAACGATCCAATCGGTACTCAATGGATGCAATCAAGTCCAGCCCCACGTCATCTTTTATTCATTTTAGAAGCCGTTTCACCATGACATATGTCAAGTTTTAGGAAAAAGACTATCGCTTCTTATGCTTTAAGCTACTTAGGAAGCCTGGTGCGGACACTTTTCTGGGTAGCTTTTTTTCCTCCATTAGACTTAAAACGACAGACAGTTTCTCCTCATAAATCAGATGTGATATATAATATTTCTGCCTCTGTCTGAATTGACCACACAATCCCGAAGGGCTGATGCAAAATAATGTCCCCCTTCCATCTACAGTATGATCCAGTGTACTGACCATAACTTATCTCATATCGAGCAGATTTCACCACACACAACTGAGATCTGAGCATATGGGAGACAGAGATGACAGATGATAGTGGCTTTGTTTTATGTGATGTTTATGGTTGCTGTATCAGACTTTGACTGCTGAGGGAAACTGTTCTATTTATAGAACCACACTTTGTAGAATTGAATATAAGCTGTATTCAACATCTTTTTTAGTTAAACATAGTAGGAATGCAGACAGGAATTAACAAAAACAATATTTTTTCATCTAAAAAAACAAAACAACTTTATTGAATTACAGAAAACATCACATCAGTTAAATAAACACCCCAAAATCCCTTCCCTCAGGAAATCACAAATGAGATCACTTAATATCTCTAGACAGTAATGGAGCAATAAACAAACGGCGACATTTGTATAAGCCTCCTGCTTCACAGATTTGTCTTTTGAAAGAAATACCTCGATTGTGACTCCTGATCACCCCATAAGGGTTTATTTTGCATTAATTTCAGTATGTCTCACACCATACTGTCAAGTAATTGACTTTTACAATAACTCAAACATTACAATACACATTCAAAGGTCAAAATGATCTGGACTACTCAGATTTGTACCTTTGTTATCATTCCTAAAGACGTATTGGTGAAAGTTTGTATTTAAATGAACCAAAAACTATGCACTGCAATGTTCCTCTGTTTTGACCCTATACTACTAGGAACATGGTGACCATCTTGGAAAGTGGCTATCTTGCTTAAAGCTTCACAAACCACAATGCTTCGGTATCATATTCCACATCTAGCACACACATACTGTATGATCTTACACCCAAAATAACCACACAAATAACCACATAAGTGCTTTCAAAGCATAAAAAACTACCAAACGGCATCAATGCAGTTTAATAGCCTCCTCCGGCATCACCAAGCTACCATGAGAAAGAAAAATCGTACATGATATCTATTTAATATCTCGACTAGACATTAATGAGATCAAATGGAGAGCAAATAGAAATCTTTGCTTATGTCTCCTGTGTCTCATATGTTACCCCTGAGAAATCGTGCAAATCCAAATCTCCATTAGAGATCTCAACAATGTCACAAACTGACCTCAGATTGCCGAAGTCTGCAATCAAAAGTCAATATTATTGAAGATCTCAGTATGAACTCAAACAATACTCCATATTCGTTCATGTGTTTAAAAGGAGTAGTTCACCTCAAAATTGGCCCCCATTCACTTTTCATAGTAATTTTTATTCTACTATGGAACATCAATGGGCGTACATTTTAAAGTAAACTACATCTCATTTGTATGTCTCCGAAGCAATTTTGGGAGAAACATCTGAGACTAGCTTACACTGACAAGTCTTGTGAGATTTGAAAGAGCAACCTCTGAGAAGTAACATCTTCCCTTGGTTATAAGCAGATATAGCTTCAAAGATGGCTTTGGATTGCCCGTTGCATATCTGCACTTAGTGGCACACTATACTGTACTACAGCTCTTGATGACACAGCATTCGTCCTTGAGAATGTCCCCTCCCTGTGATCCCCCATCTACTGCAGGAGAATCCCAAGAGAAAGAGTGAGAGAGCTGCTGAGCATCTAAAGAAGTTCCCTTTCATTCTTCTAGAAACGTTTATAATCACTAACTCGTAAATGGAGAGCAAATGGAGACCTTTGCTTAAGTCTTCTGCCTCTCAAATTGTTCACCTAAGTAAAAAACCCTATAGACATGTGTGGGATTACCCCTACAGCTTCGGTGGAGATCTCACGCTAAATCCAGTTGTGCTCAGATCTACCAAGACGACACCTGCCATCAAAACTGTGAGATTTTCAAACATTTCTCATAAAATTCTCAATTGCAACATATGCCCTCCACGTTCTTAATAGCTTCATTATTGTATTGTACATTAACGATTCTGATTCTCCTTCAGCCAGTAGAATTTTCAGAGAAACAAACTTGATACCAAAATGAGACATAACCGAGAACTCACTTAGGTTCCCTTCAGCTAAACAAGAGCAACCTCCAGGCATCATACATTCCTGGTGGATCATTTTCTAGATGTCCACTTTCAAAACGCCCTGAAAGTGATTCGCATCCGCGCACGTGAACTTAACAGCGTTCCTTTACATAATACAAGGTTAAAACCCAATGACAAAGTGCATTCAGACGACAGCTCTCGCTCCTCTACTCTCAACCGCAGACCTCTTTTAATGCTCTCCATTGTCTTTCCCTGTGCAATGTGCTGTTACAGCAGCTGTATCGGAGAGCCGCGGCATATTGTCTTCCCTCTGATCGGTGAAGCAGAGGAGGGTGTCGTTCCTATTTCCCCCTTGGGGAAACACAGCAGCTGTCAGGGGGACAATCAGGAAGACACACTGCGCCCATGCACGGACACGGCAAAAAAGCCACCCGCCCGTTTGACATTGCCCCTGCGCACAGCTCCGGGACCAGCTTCCCATGACCGGCGCACAACTCTAACCTCAATAAGGTGAAATGGGGAAACTGACCAGAGATCAGTTCAAATAAAGTGGCTGGATCCCACAAGCCGTTGAAAACGCCAAATGAAACGAATAAACAATGCACCGTTGATTAAAACTTAATACATCGGTTTAACTCACCAACTCCGGTTCAGAGCTCCCAACTCGCACTTTTCACCAGCATAAACGCAAATTGCCGCTTGAAAAGAGTTACAGCCGAGAACAACAGTCACAAATGTATGAATCACACTGCAGTACTCCACTAATCACAGAGCCCAGACTCTAATGGGCTTCCCTCTCCACCGCTCACGGTTAAGTCACAAACCATCTAGTGCCGCCAAACAATCTTTCTACCATCCAGCTCCACACGGTTCCCCGTCTTTGCAAAAAGCACGTTCAAGAGCCGCACACACCTGACTGCGGTGTTCTCTTCGGTCCTAATCCTCAATGAGCTAGGCACTTAGGGGTTAACGTTTCAACGTTGTGTGAACGTCTCCGGCACGCTCTCTTCCATCAGCCCGAGAAACTGCAGTCGTCCCCCCTCTACTCCTTACTGCAGCAATGCACACGCGCGCACACACGCGCTCACTTCAGCGAACACAAACACACACACAGCCCTCCCCTCCTCCTGTTTGCGCTCTCTCTCTCTCTTTCTCTCTCCCACAGAGAAATCCCCCCAAACGCACACTCCCTCTCTCTCTTTTTCCTTCCCCCACCCTTCCAATTCCGTCCTCTTCCGAAGCGTCTGATTGGAGATTCTGCTCACACAGCTCTGCATGCATCTCTGCTTCTTTTTTTCGGCTTTTCTATTCGGCTCGCGTGCACGGCGGGGTTATCGGCCCGGGTCAATATACAGCTCTTCCTCTGCCTTCCCCGTCAAACTGAGTGACCTTAAATCACCCTGTTGGGTTTTTTTGAGTAATGCAGCCCTGGGACTGTACAAACACAGTTCGAGTGGGTTTCAGGACGGGAGAAAAGGGAACGTGGGGGGGGGTTGAAAAAGGGGGCTGCGGAGCTTCAAATGCGTTGCAGCAGAAAGAGACCGAATGCTAGACGACTGTAAAGAGAGGGAGCTGGAGAGTGGTGTTTAAGATATAATGTCAAGTCAGCCGGTCATTAATGCAAAATATGGGGTGATCAGGACCAGAGGGGGTTTCATTACATCCTGATGGAGTTTATAATGACTACTTGGCTGTATTACATTTAGCTTATTACCAAGCTACTTACCAAATAAAAAATGAATAAATAAACAGACGTGAAATATTGATTTAAGTTTAAATTAGAACTGGGACTTCTTATAAATTAGAAAAGGGACTATATATTCTGATTGGTCAGTTAGCCAATACTCGCAAGACGACCATATAATAAAACAGCACGACCCGATCCAGTCCTTCACTAGTAAATAGAATTTAATTAATTGTGTTTAAAGATAAGTAATGTTTAAAATTTCTCGATTATATATGCATCTTCACAGATATGAATGCATCACAGTCTGCTGCAACACACAATTTCATAAACCTCAAATCAATACGAAGCATCTTTTGCAGCTAATGAGGCACTGAAGTGCTCAAACTCCCATCAGTCCTCAGGCCAGAAAATAAAATGCTTACAGTGTGATTAAAGTAACGTCAGAGACATTCTGGTGTTTCCCAGCATTCAGTGCAGACGTACGGCAGATCACCGCAGCGGCTTATTCGCAGTTTGATCCGATCCTTCCTGCCGGTCCTCTGCTCTTTTGGTCACAGCCCCCCGGAGACACGGGAGGCCTTCGTTACATGTCACAAAAAATTACCCATCTCCCCTAAGTGTGTCTGCCTCCTTCACAGCTGATGAAAATAAAATCAATAACGCCTCAATCACTCCAAGCCAAAGAGACGGCCTTTCCCATTTCACCATCAAGTCATCGGTGACAGCTGGATCGTTCGACCCTCGCAAACACTGTCAATATTTGCAACGCGCACATGCTCGGCACGAGATTATTCACATTAACGGGGAGAATTGGATTCTTTCGAATGGAACAACTTGAAACGGCTCTAAAAATAGATCAATATGGAACAGTCTTTGCTACATAACAGCACTCAGTATTTTACACATACTTCAACCCATGAACTTTTGTTGCAACGATACTGAAGAGTCTTAAAATTTAGGCCTGTACATGGAAAAACACAGATGTTAGATACTTCTTAGAGAATTACTTTCAATGGCATGGACTTTTTGACTCAATAGACTTGAAGTGGAAGAAGTTAAATAGCCGTAACCAGATGTAAGTGGTGTCAGAAAGATGGACTTTCAGAAGAAACCCCTCAGTGACCACAAAGTATTGACCGACACCGGTGACCTCGGCTTGGAACCAGAGTGACTTTTGTCCTGAGGCGTAGCTCGGTGAGGAAATAATAGAACACTTCCACTGCTTAATCACAGACAGTAACTTTATACCAGTTTTGACAAAACACTGAATGTGTTATCTTTAACACCACAATTGCTTTTCGTTAAGGTCCTCCTCTAGATTAATGCCAACATAATGATGTATTGTCTTGAGAAGGATGAATCTTCATTCTCCTCACCCACTCGGCTTCATGAGAGCGTGAGACATACGATTTACAATTAATCCCCTTCAAAATTTAGAGTAGATTTTAGTACAGTTTACATTTAAAATTGATATCTTCAAAGGAGAATTATCGTGGCCTGCTTTAGACGTTTGGTTCATACCAGGAGGAAATTCAATAATTGCATTTCATGTAAGAGAGTCATGGTTACAGATTTCATGTCTAATATATTTTTTACAACAGCACTGTATTTCTACATTAAGGCATTCACAGCCTGAGGCGGGTGGTGACTCATAACAATAGTGCAGTGGATATTTGAAAATATTACATAATCTTTCTGAGGGGAATTCACTTTAGTCGTTGTTTAGCGTTGTTTATTCGAACATATTGTTTCAGTGGCTGGCTCGCTAAAGAAATTACGCAAATCACACAGTGCCGCAAACGTGCCTATGACAGTTATGCTGATCGTGATTTGCGCAGAGTGATTCCTTATTCTGCAGACGGATAGTTTGTAAAGGCATGGAGCAGGCTCATATTTTTGTCTTGGGCCTTATGAAATTTGATCAATAATAAGCCTGGTTACTACTATTTCTACTCCTATAAATTATTATTATTATAAGCGTTATCTATTAAATCACTGCTTCTATGATCAATCATAAATGGATAAAATAAAAGCACCAGATATAATAATTAACCACCAGATTGCGGTAAGTAAAAAACGGTACAATATTGAAAAAGTGCAGCATGTTACAAATTTTTAAAAAATACATTACACGTTATGCTATAAAAAATGCTTAACAATTTAAAATGAATTTAAATTATACTAAATATATTTAAAAAGTCAAATTTAACAAAAAAAAATTAAAATACATTTAATTGTATTTCTTGGAAAGTGAACAGCCATGTTTTACTTGCAGCGCATAAAAACAAATCAGTATGTTATAGCAAACATTGTGATATGCACATTTGCTATATTTTGATAATTTGCATACTGTATGTGCAGCCCTAAAAAACCTGTAGGTTTTTGGGTTGAAATACTCAAGACTGAGTTGAACAATACTATTTTTATAGTAGCGATAGGAATCCAAATTCCAATTTAAATTCAATTTAATTTATATTCTATAGTGGTTTTCATAATGGACATTGCTGCAAGTTACCTAAAACCAACATTCCCATCTCTCCACTAATGCTTTCATAAGCGTTCGGCCAGACATTTTCCCTCTTTGCCCTCTTCAGAATGGTGTAGTGTTTCAGCTGTAGAGCTGGTGTGAGTCGAGCTGAGGGAATACCTCCAGATAGAGCATCCTGCAAACAGATTGTAGTGGGAGCAGGGGAGGGGCAACTCTGGCACTGCCGGGATACTCTTGGCCGCTATATCCGGCCCTCATGCTGGGGTTGTCTTGTTTATCAAAAACGGACTAAGACCATCTTCTGTTAGGTGATGTCCATTCACACTTTCGTAAAACTTAACATCTTTTTTTTTAGATTTTAGATTCAACTTTATTGTCATTATGCAGAGTACAAGTACAGAGCTAATGAAATGCAGTTAGCATCTAACCAGAAGTGCAAGAATATAGTGTTTTATATACATGAAAGTGCAGAGTAAGTGAAGCTATGATTTACAGAATGTACAGTGGATCTGCTATATACAGTATTGAGCAGAGTATATACAGAACATAAATAGGAATGCACTGTAGGGATTGTATGTACATTATGAACAGAGCAATGTACGATTATATATACACATTATGATGGAAGTTTAGAGAGAAAAAAATTAACACATAACATGATTGACCCCTAAATTTTTGCATTTAGTAGATTTTTACGTGACTTTCCCCCTAGCGATGCTAACGATACTATAAATATTAAATACATTGTTGAAAATTATTCTAAATGTAAGAGAATAAAGAGCATAGTTCACTTGACATCGTTGAGATCATTTTAACATCATTTTATTCCAGCTGATAAATATTAATACATACTGCCAAACATGGTGCTGGTCGGATTTCTGAATGTTGTTTGGTTCTATCTGATGTCATACTGTCCATGTCCATGATGGCTTGAAACTGATACTGACTCATCTCTCAACAGAGTGATAGGTTCTCCCAACTGTAATGTTACTATATGTATACTGTACACATTTTGTGTACACATTGTGCAAACACAATGCTTTACAAATTAAGATACAGTGCTACCTACATAAGAACCTTTCTGTCATACTGTTCTTGGTCATGGGAGACTGTTGAACCAAAAAAAATTAATCAACTGATCCTTAGGCTGGTGAGGAAGCAGGTCCCTTGACCCAGATCAGAAGAGCCGTCTAAGCTAACAGTCTAGCTGGTCTAACATCTAATCAAGCTTGGACCAGCAAATGACAATCTATGATCAGTTAGAAATGAACAACCATAAAATAAGCTATGACCTGATTTGAAGCTCGAAACATTTTTTCATATTCTGGAGGCTGGGGCGTCAGAAAAAACATAAAATCATATTGGTCTTTAATTTTATTTTACATTTAACTTGATATTTTCTTAACATTAACATTTTCAGTCTATTTTTGTAATTTGACATTTTTTACTGCATTCAAAAAAAATGTGATACTTTACAGCTCACATAGATCACTTACAGAACTCTTCCTGTAACTCAATTGGAAGGATATTCTCTATTCATAGTGCAAAGGTCATGGGTTAAAAAAGGTATTCCGTATAAAAAAATGGGTAACACTTTACAAGAACATTTACATTTACATTTAGTCATTTGGCAGACGCTTTTAACCAAAGCGACTTACAGTGCACTTATTACAGGGACAATCCCCCTGGAGCAACATGGAGTAAAGTGTCTTGCTCAAGGACACACTGGTGGTGGCTTCTGGGATCGAACCAGCAACCTTTGATTTACCAGTTCAGTGGTTTAACCCACTAGACCACCATCTCCAAGAAGGTGCTATTTGTTAACAATTAGTTAATGTATTAGCTAATGTGTTAACTAACAAAGATCGATCCTTCTGAAGTATTAATTAATCTTAGTTCATATTAAAATCAGCAAACCTTGTGTCTGTTTAAATTGGATAATGCCCCATGAGCTAACATGAACAACTGAATTGACATTAATTAAAATTAACAAAGATTAATAAATGCTGAAAAACAAAATGTATCATTACCTGCTAATGCAATCACTACAGTTAACAAATAGCACGTTATTGTAAAGTGTTTCCAAAAAATGTATACTGTAAATACACTAAATCGCTTTGGATAAAAGCATTACCCAAATGCGTAAATGTAAATCCTAAGAATCACTATAGCTACGGTGCATTTTTTCATACAAATACATTTTATAACACCACCACCAAATCTCTTGAACTTAGAGCTGATGTGCACCGAATCTCAGAGAGAAAAAAGAACAAATGACCATTGCTAAAGGTATTGATCTGACATAGATAACCCATAATAAAGCCCATGGCTGAGCATTAGCCTTGGATCAATAGCTTTTATGATGATGACTAAGACTATTCTTCTATAACACCTAGAAGCATCTGGTCACTGCACATATGTGACCCTGTACAACAAAACCAGTCTTATGGGTCAATTTTTCGAAATTGAGATGTTTACATAATCTGAAAGCTAAATAAATAAGATTTCTATTGATGTATAAATTGTTAGAATAGGAAATTGGCTGAAATACAACCGTTTAAAACTCAGGAATCTGAGATTGCAAAAAATCTAAATATTGAGAAAATCGCCTCTGAAGTTGTTTATCGGGGCCACCGCAGCAGGCCATCCATTTGTCTATTACTAAAACGTTCCTGTGCTACTTAAGACTGGTTCTGTGATCCAGGGTCACATATGTGCAGTCATTTGACCAAAAGTGTGTGTGATGACATCACAGATCTCTGCTTAGAATTTAAATCATACCTTCATTTACACTTCATTATAAATGCCCTCACTAACACAATGCGCCATGTGCTGCCGTATCAATCCCCGATCAATGGTCTTGTGCAAGTCAATGAAAATGAATGTTTTTCTTCTCGTAACCGATAAAGCCGCACACCCATTCTTATGTACAGTATTAGTCTCTTGTCAGCCCCCTCACAGAGTTTCCAGGCAACTATCAATTAGTGAAATGACTCTGTTGGGGGTGGGGTCTTTAAGAAATAGGCTGCGTAGCATATAAAGGATCCCCTATAAATCACGGCCCTCCCCTGCAGCTCTAGATTTATCATACACTAGCAAAACCATTGTTGTGCAATCTGTCTAAACAAACTTTCAGTGCAAGACTGGAAGACAAAGGTTAGATTTGGATTTTTAAAATAGACAAAAAGGTCGCATACAGACAATTCGCCGGGTTAATTTAACTCAACGAGCGAGGTGCAAGCAAACAATCAAACTAAGATCGAATACTGATAAATAGTTGTCGCGTTTCATTAATACGAGTCAAATCATTGACAAGTCAAGTTTATTGAACCCACTCTCAAAATGCAGGTGTTTCAAGTAATCGGTTTATTTACAGTACAGTTGTTGTCATACATGAACTCTGTGCGAACACAACAGTATTTAGCACTCTAAAAGAAGATTGACAACCGGATACTGGTGCTGTGAGAACAGCTTATGTGCTCTATTGATTTTTGCTGTTTCAACAGTGTTAAATATTGCAGGTATATTAAGGATGAAATGCTAAATTATGTCCACTCCATTGAGTAAACGACTCTTCAAAACCTCGTACAGTCTTATAACGTATTATAGTATTCTATATGTGCATAAGAACATGCTATGAAACAGTGACTGTAACGGGCGGGCTACAAGCCAAAACAATGACAAGGGCCTGAGTCCACCGAGGCGTCTACATCTGCGGTCAACCTGTTTTTTCAATTGTTTTTAACAGAAACGTAGCGTTTAAAAAAAGCCATCAGTTTTTTTTTCGTGCTCAGCACTGGTGCTATGCGTTTTTCCCACGATCAGCGCTGGTGTTCGACCAGGCATCCAGAGTTGAAAAAAGCTCAACTTTGGGCAGAACGCTGCACCTGCAACGGCCATTTTCAGCCGATCTCCAGCAGTTTTCAGCCTCGTAAATGCGCATCGATGGACACGGCCCCTTTCACATGCGTATGAATGGAAGTCAATGGAACGAAAAGTCAAGTGTGACTGCAGATTTTATCTACTGTAAATATAAAATGCAACACCTCTATAGTCAGACAACCACCTTAGGTTTGAGGTGCTGAAGCAAAACCAGTTCAGAGCTACAGTTTTAAAATACACCAGCTTTTTATGGTATGGTCCCAATCCTCATTACAACCATGACTCTTATCTCCTGATGCAGAGAAAGTCAGAGATGAACTGACTTAATCTCCATCTTTCTGCTAGCTTTCTCTCCTCTCTGTCATACGCGCATACAGCGTTGTAAAGGCTCCTGCTGTTTCTAGAAAATTAGTGCTAATGTGAAAGTGCATTAAATGATCCATTCGTCCATGACTACCTCATCCCCAGAGAATCTGAACAAATCTCTCATATCTTATTTTTACTATATTATTCCTACCACGCAAAGATGAAGAAAAGCCCAGCCATGCAACAGCTTTATATCGACACAGTATGGCTAAGGGCATAATCAAATTACACCTACATTGTTACCTCTACCCATAATGTAGGAGGTACCAGGAAGCATCAATTGGAACTGACCTTCTTGGATAAATTGCATTCACAAGAAGACCATTTTGAATAAAAACACATGGACCCAAACAAAAAAGCGCTCAGAGCCAGAACCTTGTAGCCACTTGATAATATTACGGTTGTTAGTCCACCCGAACCATGAAGAAACAAACCTAATGTGGCAGATCTGAGACAATCACTTTAAGGCGAATTGCCTCTACACTCCTTCTCGAAGGAGGTAATTGGATCTTTCTCCTACTTGTTTGTTTCCCAAGAGGACAAATGGCAAACAGGAAGACAAAGCAGCCCCCGATGGTTGCGAATCTCTGTTAATTGTTTTGTTCGTGTCCAGACTAAAAGCACTAAGCACTTTTGTCCACTCTGATGATTCAATTTCATCAATGAGAAAACATCAAAGCCCACAGAATAGGGGAGAAATTACATGTGACTTCTGTCACAGCTCAAAGGGCAAAACCAGTCATGAAAGTAAGAATACGATCCTTAAAATAAAGGCAACAAAGCATAATTAAATATGATATAAGCTTGATTCTCACGTTTGAAACATTCTATAGAAGGAAAAACTATTTCTACAGTTTCTAGGGGGAAATGTTTTACTCTATTGCAATTAAGTAAATGTGACTAATATAAAAGATAATCTAACCTAACATCAATGCAATTGTTTGGGGAGAAGGGCAATATTGTTTAAAGCTTTATCGCCATGTCTGTTTGAAACAAAACTGCAGGTTACTTTACCTATTTTTTTTACATGGGCTTAAGTCAAATGACATTTCTGTGAAATTCAACTCAGCAGCTCAACTTATAAATCATTATTATCTATAAATCAATACAAAAGAAATATAGAGTTCATGTATGCATGTTTTTTTATATTAAAACATATACATGTATATTAAAATATAATTGATGTTATTTTTAAATATATATATTGACACTGTCCTTCCAAAACGTTGTGCAAATAAGGGAATTTTAAATGACACTGTACATTTTAAATGATTAAAAATGATTTGATAACTATGTTATCAAAGTTGACAAGCACTTGGGATGCAAAACCCAGTGACAAAAATAAAGGGGGACTAATGTATCTTTGTGTATTTATATACATCTATATACAGACGGCACACACACATATATTATATAAATACAACATTTATTTTAATATCACAATTAATTTATTTGACAGCCCTAATGCAAATCAAACTCTCTCTCTTTATATACTGTAAATAAATTGAAGATAGACAGATAGATAGATAGATAGATAGATAGATAGATAGATAGATAGATAGACAGACAGACAGACAGACAGACAGACAGATAGATATGGATACATATATTTATTCATATATATATATATATATATATATATATAGAGAGAGAGAGAGAGAGAGAGAGAGAGAGAGAGAAAGACAGGCACACACAAGCCTAGACATTAATTGCTCATGGTTTAGAGTGACCCACAACCTGCTCAGTAAATGGTGTCAGCAATATCAATATTTAAATCCAAAGCACTGATCACTGACTTAACATTTCAGCCAAGTCAATATCCATGCCCCCAACGGGCCGCTCTTGTAACTGAATAATCAAAGCGTTCTGTTCCATTTCCTGCCAGACCGCCTCTCCTGGCACACGAGGACCACAGACCCCTCCTCCTTCATGAGCACTGTCCACATATCACAGTCTACCGAAAAGCATGTGGAACGAAATTGGGAGTGAGGCTTTTCATTTACCCCCAAGCAGCACCAACACCAAAGCCAGCCTCTGGAGACACAATCAGAGAGAATGCAGGTGTGACCGGCTAAACTTAATACTCAGGAGCGGTCAGAGAACTGAAGCACAAAGGTACAAATACTCCAATACGTTCAGTGCCCCCGCAGAGCTGATCATGGCTTGACTTTCATACCAAGGCGAAACTGAAAATGCATGTTTATTGAATTGATATGCCAAGCTGTTTGATGTCCACTGCGCTGTTAGGATTTTAAGCCTACTTCACAACAAATACTGGGCAATACGGAAATGCTGTATAAAATTTGCTGCTTTTAAATTGTTACACGAATCTAAAGAATAAACCGTAGCCGAAGGGGGACAGGTTTTGTTTTTTTCATTGAGTAAATACAACACAAATGGCTAGTGTTTTGTGTGGAGTGGCAGATTGCAGACGGTTGGGTGTCCATCACAGCCGGTATAGAGGTTATGTAATGAGTTTGGCTTTTGTCTGGAAAATGCTGATACTGCACGTGAAGCTGTGCTTGAAGGAACAAGTGTTGGCTTTTTTCCCTTTATATGCACAAAGATGCCCAAAAGACCCCAAAGAAAAATGTCTTACTGCAAACACTGCCTCACAAATCAAAAGCAATGTATAGTTTTACATTTCAGTGCATGATAATGTATTCAATTATGTTAATTGCATATGAAAATATTATAACAATCAATTTCCCATGCTATTACCAAACTCAATGACTAGTCAAATAAGAAAATGTTTTTTCCTGAAGGTTTTATGCTATGGCCTGCCCACTTTTCAGATTTTTGGTGCCCCTTCACATCTAATGCTTTGTGTTTAATCAGAATAAGAGAAGCCGTTTATGTTTAAGCAGAATAAGAAAAGCCGTTTATATACAAAACCAAAACACAAAGGTTTCTCAGAAGTGTTTGTCAAGTAGAACTCATCATGTGTTGTTTCTTTATAAGTCTATATATAAATATAAATTATGTGCAAATAAACAGAACAAAGCATTTTTCTATTGCCATAAACATCAAAGGATTTGAAAATGTAATTAGTTTCATTGAACTCAGGTGGGGAGAGTAAAAATGTACCATTCACTTGTCGTTTCACATTGCAACAAATGAATTACGAATAAACTAAGTAAATAAAACTAAAAGTATCACTTACTTCAATGGCAACATTAGGAGCCAGATAGGAAGCTACAAAACATTCAATATTGCATCTAGCTGGAGTGAGCAGTGAGTCAGCGTTAAAATCAGAGAAGACAAAAACACATTTTTGATGCCAGCTAGCGTTTGAAGCATTATCTGTTCTCATATCTAAGACCTTTAAAACAACAGCAGCATTTTATAAATACGTCTGAGATGCGGTGCCTGAAGTGATATGACTAAATCACCAAATTTAGTCATAAATCACAATACAGAGCTGCGGTGAATAGCAGGGTAGGAGGCAGGAGCCTATTGACATGCACATCAATAGAAGAAAGTCGCAATGATTGAATGCACCTGTTACAAAGGAACGCAAGAAAAACAGCATGGCACTCAGCTGAACTGCTGAGATATTGCTGGAACTAACTGTAATGAAACTGGACTGATGCCACATTAATCAGGTGTGCAAACTGCTTTTGATAATCTAAATGAAGTCTGGTTTACATTGGATCTTATTCTGGCCAAGAGCCATTTAAACAGATAAAGCAGGCCTAGTAAAGTGACCAATATCAGTTTGTATTATTGCAGCTATGAGCAAAATAAAAAATGTACAAGACCAGCATTAAGCATGTTGTTTTTTAAAAGCCCTTTACCATTTTCTCACGCAATATGCATTAGGTGGTCTTTGACCATCCACGGTTCACAGTTATTCCTTCTGAAGCCGAAACTATTTCATAGGTGTCGCACCGGAGGTGCTGTTTATCAGGTAAGCTCCAGATTCTGCACAATTAAAGGTTCACCTTTCTTCTGTTTTGGGTTTGATCATCTGTTTGAATGGAGGACATTCTTCTCCTCCTATGATGATAAATCTGTTGGCCGGTGACTGGATCTCCCCAGCTGTTCTCCTGGACAACACAAGCCCTGCTGCTTGTGTGAAGAACCAAATCCATCCATCATTGGCTCCCTTTACACTCCAAACGGTCACGCCTGAGAATAATGTTCACTCGTCTGCTGATTAATTACAACTCTCTATGGCTGAATATGAATGTACCGTTAAAGAGACAAGCTGATTGAAATTACATGCCGTAAACAAAAATAATTGCTATATGAAGATTTAGATAGATGGAGAGAATACCAGATTTTGATTTTCATTTAAATGTGTATGCAAGTTGTGTATAGCAATCATCTGCAAACCGTGTTAAACCTTTGCACAAAAGTATGCAGAAGATCCATGTCACAAACTCTAGTGTTCGTATTAATGAATTATATACAGCTAATATTTCAAATATATTCTTCATTCCACAAATAAATCAGGCATTTACACCACATTCTCAATGTGGCCACAGACTTATGAGGCCCACTGAATTTTACCGTCAAAAGATACCCATCAGGTCAGATTCACAATCAATTTAGTTTTAACTGAAATTATGTTCAGTCCAAAGTCCCTGAAATTCGTATCATGTGACTGAGAATAGTCTAAATTAGGATATGTAACACATTACCCATTGCAACTGAATGTACTTGCATCTATTCGCATCAATGCCAAACACAACGATCACTGTGCGATGACATTTACCACTCACTTTAAATTAAATTCAGTCGTTCCTTGTGTTGTGCATTGGCACACGCTTTGTTCTTTCATGCAATATGGCCAATTCTTTATAATCTATCTCCAGAGGCAAAAATGAAAGTAATGCAGAATGACTAACTGGCAATGAATATTAACCTTTAGTCCCTCAAGCTTTTGTAAACTAGACAGGATCGCTTGTAACAGCTTTATAATAAACAATTTGGAGGATTAAACAACCCAAAGACATTGTTGGCAGGTCAAATGCATGTTGAAAGATCTCCAAATCTTGGTGAAAAATTCAAAATATTAAATCTCAGAAAGAGGAAACAGATAATGAAAGATGAGGCCATTTATCTACATTTCCATCAGTGTTGTATCCCTGTTTTCTTCAGTGTATCGATCACAGTGTTGTCTTGCAAAAAGTCAAGTTAAAATAACAGTTACATTACGAAGATATAAGTCTAACACATTATCCTTGTATATTATTCTGTTCAAAATGCATTTGTGTTGTATTATTCGGCAGGTTGCTAGGATTATCATGAGCAATAGCCCTTTACAGGGAAGAGTTTATTATTTATTCATCAGAGAGAGACCAGCCATAAGTCACATTTTGTTTGCTTTAAGAAAAAGTAAAATGATAGAATGCATCACAGATTTAAGTTATTTTACTTAGCTTCTCCAAATTTTTGGGGAAAAAACTCTGTTATGGAAAATTTTACATGCTTATGTCAAAAACTTCTGGCTGGATTTAGCTTTGCACAACTCTCACAGACTAATAGCTATAAATAGAGCCACACTGTAAAAGGTGAACATCAGTGGACTGTTCTTAGCCTACAGAGCTATTTCTACCTGTTTTAGGCATTAAACGTAACCTTTGTTACTGATGAACCGGTTAATTGCCACAACCAGGTGAGGCGCTAGGGGTGGGCTAAGGAGGCTGAAGCCCCGAAAGTTTTCAGTAAATCCCCGAATCATGGGCGTGGAATATGTGGGGGACACGGGGGCCATGTCCCCCTCACTTTTAGATAAAGATGATTCTGTCCCTCGCACTATTCGACACTCCGCCTCCATTCCACACATGCAGTTTCTACCAATTTCATATTACTCTTGAGTACCTATACAGTAGTATCGCATACGTCGTATCTTCGAATAGTATTTAGTTTGATCAAAATTTTAAAAGAGAGATACGGCTGTACGATTATTTCCATGAGCTGCTGGAGGCAGGCACTGGTACGGAACTACACACAACACATCAATGCATTAATCCCTTTGTCTTTTGTACATTATATACATACACCGTGACTGCCAACAAAACACAGACATATGACTAAGTTTGACTTACCGAGTGCAGTACATGTGCGCTCTGGGACCACGCCATTAATTAGTTTCAAACGATCTCCAAATCCAGCTTTATATCCACCATTTATACAACATCCATCACTGAAATGCCGTGAACAAACAAACACACCTCAAACTTCTCTCCCTATCGCAAGGAGCTGCAGCTGCAGGCCCACAGTGCAGCCAATCTTGACACGGCGCAGCCAATCTTGATAAGCAAGTCTTCCCATCGATCGGCGGTTGGCGCGTGAACGGGCTCTTTCTTTCACCTTAGCGTGCTTTTCCGGGAGAATTGCCCAATAAAAGGAATAGGAAACAGGGATCCAGACTTGTAAAAAACTTTCCATAAACAAGTTGGAGTGCTGGAGGAGTGTATCAAGCACAGAAATACTATGTCAGACCTCCAACTCGTTTATTAACATGCTGACCATGAGAAGCCAGCCTGTTCAACAGTGTAAAAGAAGTCAGAATCCATGACATAGCATGCTACCTGATTTTTACTTAGATTTGAGTGAACTAACATTTAGCCAACAACAAGTGAGTATTACAAGGCCAATCGTCTTCTGTGAACGCGTATTTGTTTAAGCTTTAAACGCATGGCAGCGGGAACAGGACACTATTGTATACTGTTGTAGCAGCAACTTAAAACAGGGCACTTGGCACTGATTACTAAAGGTATGGCCTGTATACACGCGTTAAAAACAAGCCGTTAGCTGTGTCTCGTTTCGTAAGGCTCCAGAGGTATAGTATCATCCTCTAAAGGATGCGGTGTACAGAGGATTTGTATACAGATACAGAGGAGACGTACTTTCGTAGGACATACTGTCAAATTAATTACAAAGATTTCTACATGATATCAGGAGGTAAAAATTGGATTACGTTC
Source organism: Triplophysa dalaica (assembly GCF_015846415.1). Lineage (NCBI taxonomy): Eukaryota > Metazoa > Chordata > Actinopteri > Cypriniformes > Nemacheilidae > Triplophysa > Triplophysa dalaica. The sequence goes on along the minus strand of NC_079561.1, from coordinate 12,442,768 downwards.
TACCCTAAACAATGCCAAAAGAGTTAAACAAATATAAATTCTATTGCCTTTCTGTTTTAAAATTTTTAAAAATCACTAAACAATTGTAAACTCTATTTCCTACATATGCCTGCTAAAATTAAAAAACGTTTCACCAATTGTTCACATTTAAAAACACAGCCACAGTGTCGATAATGTATGCTAAGAGTTTTTGGAAGTAAGGGCACTATTTAGAGTGCAACACTGTCACTTTGCAGTTGAAACACAGAAAAGAACGGTGTCATCACATAGCGATTGCTTGATTCATATGTGTAAACGTTAATCGCAGTTTGGGCATATAAAACAAGATTACATGCACATATTGTGCTTAAAAAGAGCGTTTGAATAGCTTCGGGTACATTGAAACCAGTCTGTTTAGCGTGTCTCTATAGCAGTTCAACTTGTAGGGTAATAATACATTGCAATTTGGTGAATGCTGCTTTGGTGAATTAAAGTCTTAATGTCCTGCTGAAACAAAAAATCGACATTGTTTCTAGCCTTTTGGGAAAAATATACATTGTTTTTATGCTGTTTCTATAATGTGCTTTTGGGAAACGCACCCCTGATCGTCACAGGTCGATTTTTACAACTAACCTGATTTCCGTAAAGCCAGTTTATATGCATGTGATCACATACAAACAGGTATTATATTACGCAGGTTTTTGATGGATTTCCGCTTATTTGTGCATATAATCACACTCATAGTAACACATTTCCAGTCTCACAGAAAATTAAACACAAACCAACCCAGAGCAGACTGCAGTCGTTGCCAAGGTGTGAATGTTTATCAGCAGGTTTCACATGGCTCTGTAATCTTGCAGTTGAATCAACAATCGAATCAATCAAGTCCAGGGTACAAGAGGACAGTACTAATCGATTCTCGGTTAGAAGTCGTGAGGTAATTGTAGAGTTATCAGCCTCCAGAGGTGAACTGCAGTGAGTTTTAATGTCCACAAATGACTCGACCCCTGTATAGCCGGTGTGGACAGCACCTCACATGGCCAGATAAACAGATAACATATTGTTTATATATTTACATTTCATGTATTAACATCCCCTGGTCCTACAATTGTGTGAGCTTTAAAGAGAATTTTCCACTAAGTGCAGATATGATTCACAGTTAAATCAAAAACAAAATACATTCAACAAGTCTCTCTACTTGTGGAGCGACTAAAGATAAATGTATTTTTGCTGCTGTACAATTTGAGGTTTTATGACTTATTTGATGTTTTATGACTTAATAATATAATAATATAGCTAATCTCAAACATTTTTATCCAATAACCATTTATTTTTTATTTGCTGAAGAACAAAAACTCACTGCCTCTGTTGGTAATATAACACACAGAAGAGAAAGTCTTTCTGCATTCGATTCATTGTGTCCCTTTTAACAGCTCTGTAAACATATCAGTAAATCATTTAACTACATGTTTACATGCCTGTACAAAACTTACCGCCACAATAACAATGTGTTATGGGTGGATAGCAAGGGGTAACTATGTTGTTGCTAATGTGTGCTTTTTGTGTGTGTTGATATGTGCTATCTAGTGTCTAGTAAATGAACTGGGCCAGTAAAAGATCATAGAAAATACAAATAAAGTACACTTGCTGGTATTCCAACCCCTGAAAACATGCAAACACACCTCATCTTTTCAATAGTATATAATGCAAGTCCTTGTATTGCTTTCAGTGCTGTTTGTCTGCCAGTAGGGCTCATTTGGCATTCAGTTCTTGGGGGGCTAGTCTGTCTCTCTCTCTCTCTCTCTCTCTCTCTCTCTTATGTAGTTCTGCTGTTGCTGTATATTAGTAGTATACGGCAGCTTTGATCAATGATTCCTCTGCGCTCTCCAGCCCGACATGTCCAGTCTCTGGCAGGCAGCAGATGGTGAACGTGGAGCACATTTACTACAGTACAGAAATCTTAAAAGGTCTTGCCTTTAATTTATCTCAATGGTGCCCATAGACCAAATTTCATATTAAAAATATATTGAAGTGCATTACTGAGAGGCTGATATTATATGCATTATTGATGATTCAGTATGAAGTCATTTTCTTTGTGACTTTTATGACCACAGAAAGACACATCGGAAGTAAAAATGATGATATAGATGTGCGTTGGGGAAAATGACGGTGCGACTGGTTTTCGCACAAGAGGAAGTTCAGCACCATGGCCAGCAACCAAGCAGAAACACAGAAACCAAAAATGGAGCATCTCGGGTGGAACATCATGAAGTGCATCTGTAGGCACTCAGAGTTCATGTGGAACAGCTTGAAGTGCTCAAGACACCACAGGAGGGTTAACTTGCTTAAAGCTGAAAGGATATAGTAAACTCCTTTCTCGATTCTACAAGAGATCTGCAATACCTGGTATTCTGTGACCACTAAATGACACTGAGCAAGCACGTCATCACTTTCAGCATACTGAGCGTTCTACACACATGCCAAAGATAGCCCAGACTTTACATAAAGTAAAATAAATAATCTCTGGGCACTGCATTCAACAGTTTCTACAAAGAATTTGAATTGGAAAAGTTAGAAGTCTTACAATCTGAAATAGCAATGAGTGTTCTTATTCCTTGAATTCCTTGTTAAATGTATAGATTGTAAGGCAGCAATGTATAATATAAACCCTAACATGACGTTTTACTTTCAGCCAACTCAACCAGATGTTCAATTAAGCCAGAACCACTCAACATATGATGTACAAACATGTGCTGTTTACTAATGATCAAAATATCACAAATGTGTATTCTGTGCTATGCATCATAGGAAATGTTTGCCATAAATTGATTATTTAAATACTTCAAAAAAGATGTAGAGTCAAAGTTCTAGGTTGATGCATGTAGGAGTATACTAAACACGTTTTTTACGTAATGCAACAGTAAAACATTGCTGTTTCCCTCCAGCCGTTGTGTTGAAGTGATACTTTTTTCCCCAGAAAGAATGTGAAACTTGTATGTTGGTTATGTCATTTTCTGTTTATTAAATGTATTATCATCTAATTTCTAATTGATTATTGTTTATTGATGCCTTATTGTGCTGTATGTCGAATTAAGTTAAAGCATGTTTAATTTTTTTTTCATTTTGGTGTTGCCCATATTTTACGTTGCTCTTCTTGTCTTTCTTGCACCTATCTAACATTCAAACAGTTTCACAATGACTATCTGCCGCTGAATGATGACAAGACACATGCTGAATAACAACAGCAAAACTGAGCGTTTGGCAGAGACGTGCATAGAACAGTGTGTACCCTTAGAATGCTGCTCTTTTAAAACACTGTCCTTTGACAGTGAGATGAAGATAAAGTGACAATGAGAATTTAAAGGTAGCAGTGCTAAGATGCTAAGACACCACATGCATTGCCAGCACGTCGTGATCAGCATAAAGTACAACAGGAATACAGTCACACAAAGCATCAGAGGAACCCCTCACCAGCACAGGCACAATCGCTCGAGCATGCTTGTGCTTAGCCCCGCCTCTGACTCCACCCCTTCGCCGTCCCTTTGGATTAATTATGCAGCTCACTGCAGCATTTTCAGCAGTGCAGCCTGCAGATCATCCTGCCACAACTCTCCGTTCCCCTCTGTCTCTCTTCTTTCGAGTCTTACAATCTCTATTATTGGAGGTCTAAATTCGATAACATTTTTCCACCCTGTCTTTATTCTCACTCATAATTCTGAGAACTTCTTGCAGCACCATAAAAATAAATAAAGGTGCAACCCCGAAGCTCATTTTAAACACGCTCTGCAGCACAAGCTCATAATGCTTCAAGCTCTAACATGCAGAAAGCAGCAGCATGAAAGCAAACCACAGCTAATGCCTGGACGGGATCAACCTATAAATCATTTATGTATATTTCAGCAGCCGTGCATTAATAAATCTGCCTGTAAGTAATAAAGGTAGCCTATGTTTATTATATTATATTATATAGTATATCTTAACTACATCTCTTTTTGGGCATTTACATGACAGGAAAGCCAATAACATTATTATGTCTAAAGTATATCATCAGTAAACAGGACACTTTAGTCTATGTCTTGCAGAGCTCAAAATACTCCACCTTTGTGTTAAATCACAGTAACCACAGTGTAAAAACCACAACGTCTCCAAAAGGAAAATTAATGGGAAAATTAAAGCCTGTTATTTGTCTAGTTACCTGAAATTGATATATTTTCAATCATGTCATGAAATCTCTTGGTTATTGTTTAAGTAAGAACAATAACTAAGAAGACAAAGAGCATGATTTGACGGAGCCTGTTGTACGTTACACAGCCAGTGCATTCAAAACAATTTTTGCCAGTTATATAACAGTAAAACATGTACATGGTATAGTTCTGCACCTTCTCTACTGATAAGCTATGTCATACTGCCATTTTTATGACTTTTTGGGCAACACAAGGCCAGCATAAATGCGTTTTAAAATCTATGCTGAGGAACACTGTGCATCAAAAAGACTGAATGTGAGGGCAAATGTTTTTTTTAAGGAGAATGTTATAAAGGCTTTGCATCTTAAGCAAAATGCAAACAACTGACAAGCTAAACAAAAAAAACCCTTCATAATTTCATTGTGTTAAGTTCAGAAAATGCAGCCCGAGTCTGACTCAGTTTTAAGTAGATCTAAACTCAAAAGACAAATCTGTCGACTAAATCCCATATCACAGTTTTACAGACCTTGTGAAACACAACTCGGTGGGCGTTTCTTGGAGATACGGGCTTTTTCCTTTTTCTTCTGCAGAACACAAAAGAAGATATTTTGAATAATGTTGGTAAGCAAACAAAATTGGCTCCCATTGCATTAAACAAAATTTCTCAAATGATTGTCTTATGTGTTCGACAAAAGCAACAGTCATGCACATGTTTTGAATGACATGATGGTGAATTTTTTGGGTGAACTATCCAATGAATTTAAATCAATTAAATCTTATCTGTAAACAATACAGGCACCTAGTTGTTTAAAAGAAATGCTTACATTAGCATTTAGATTTCATGGAAAGCACCTTACAGTGCATTTAAGGTACACAGTGTATTATTCTGTGTCTTTACTTGGAGTCAAACCCATGACCTTGGTCTTGCTAGCACCATGCTCAACCAGTTCAGCTGCAACATCAAATGTACACGCATTTCATGTACATTTCCAGAGTCATGACTAAAAAAAATTGTCCTTGTTGTTATGTCAGGTGGAATGTACAATGTGGGCTACGCTTCACCAGATTCTTAGTTTCTCACCACACGCACACATAGAGCGAGAACACTAGGCTTTGAAAGAAGACATCCTCCCTTACAGAAAGACCTCACATCACCAAAGTGATTAGCTGTCTCGTACCAATGACAAAATTTGCAGGACAATTTTTTAAGATGTACCGCCTTGGGTGTGATCAAATGCATAACGGTTAGAATCAATAAAAATACTTCAGAATGATGTTTTGAGCATGTATGCTGCGCTGTCAATGGGGGCTGGGTACTGCAACATACTGCAGTGCTGGAAGCTTTTAGCACACCCACTCGATCATCTCTCTCCTCTCTCTCTCTCTCTAAAACTCACCCACAGTGCCCTCTGCCTTTTATGTTCCTGTACTATTCTTTTTTTCTCCAACACATGCTCCTCCCTCGTTCTTCTGTCCTACATAAGAGTCTAAGGCACCTTCCTTTCGTGACACGACGCCCTTCTCTCATACAGTACTCATGTATACAGTACGACGTGAACTAATAAAAACGTACATGCTTAAAATGCAGTTTTAACAGATTAATTCTTGAATTGTAAAACTCTTTTGTCACAAGATGAATTATCTTGTCAATGGTCAATGAGCGTTGCAGGAATGGGATGCTTACCTGCTTGCACTTTTTCTGATCTATTGCACTTCTGACTGCTTAAGGGAGTTTTTAAAGAATTATGTAATGAGATCAAACTTAACTGCCTTTGATTTGCATAGCTCAATTGAATTATTAAAGTGCATTGAGGTGTAGTGACTAAAAAAATCGGTTTAATAGCAAATGGCACTGGAAAACTATTCACAAAGAAGAAATGCTTTCTACTTTACGAATGGTTTCATTTAAAAATACACTAAACCGGCTACTTGGTCTTTGTTAATTCTTCTAACATTTTTTATTGAAAAAGGGCGCCCTCTACTGGTCTGAAATCTTTCATTTGTATTTTGTAGGCTGTTCCAAGGAGTGTTTTCAACTAACAACCATCTATATAATTTTAATAAAATTTTAACAATATTTTTGCCAACATTTTTGTTTTGAAATTAGTTTTGACATTGATGCGTTGATTGTGCTTCATTTTTTATGTTACTTTGATGTCTTATCATTGTTTTGGGAACACTTCACTATATCGTCATTAATTGTTATTAATACGTAGAAAACAATGTGCAACATATCATCGCCTTGAAATTATATTGTTCTATCTGCATTCTGAGCAGTTTTGAGATAACGGGCTTTAAAATTGTTGCATTCCATTTGATTTAGTAGATTAAACATATTTTGTCCCAAAATGTACACAATATAAAGAAACAAACATCACATAATGTGAACAACTTGTCACAGAATCAGAATATGTGAATAACTCAATTTTACAACTAAGTCAGATAGAACCTTATAATTCCAATACAATATTTTAAGCGCATCTATTAATCATGCAAGTTTAAACAATGTTAAAGATATACATTATATTGAACTATGTATTATTAAATGTTAAAATTCACATGCACTACGATTTGCAAATGCTATAGAGGCATTGTCTGTTCCTCATGTTAAAAATAGAACCTTATTGTAAACTGATACCACAGTTTTCATAATAAAGGTTGTGATTAAATGTAATATAGTGATACAAATATAAGAAAATAATTTGCACACCACATAAGCTGTATTGCTTGGATGCTGTGGCAGAACCAAGTTACCATCTGTTACAAATAGGTATTTACAGAGTTGTATTTTACAGTTAGTTGCTAATGTAATAAATCAAGCAACACAGCCTATAGTGTAAACTGCATTGTCCCATTGTCCTAATATCCTTATAGAATTGTGTACACTTAATGATTTTCTGTATTAAAATTGCTAAAACAAAACACATCTTTAAAGATAAATAAAAATCAATCACAGTACATACCCTGGTTCATCACTTTCCTTTTGAATGCTTCACATACATTTACATACCAAAAAATGCATAATTTACTTACTATGGGTGCAATGTCCTAAAGAGAATCGTAACGATTTGTTAACCCAAAGCTTTACAAAAATATATTAAAAATATTATTTTCTTCAAATGCATCCAACCATCTCCTGAGAAGGTAGAGAGAAACATTCAGTACAGGATCTTTGCCCGGTACACTTGTTCTTTCAACATTTTACTGCTTTCTGTACCAGCGGTGTCCTCTGACCGGCAAAGCTCCTGCAAAGTAATGAATGCGTAATGAAAGCCCCGGCCTTTAATTGGATGGAGACAATTTATGTGGCCTGTCCAGGCCCTTCTATCATCTCTCACATAGAAGAGGTTTGCAATAACTGATGAGGTCTCAAAAATGACTATGAAATGAGGTAGAATATGGAGGAGAGAGCAGTGACTTCAGGGAGACAATGATTAAAAAGCAGAGGGCTATCTTTACAGTACAGTCTTATACGTACAACACCTCCGTCAGAGAGAGATGAAATGTCCATAATGACTTCCAGCTTTCAGAATTAATCACTACTTACCATCCCCAGTTAATACAAATATCATGGTCTAATTATAGCACTTGTGGTGAGATCATAAATTAAATTCAAAATAAAGCCAAAAAAGTAATAGTGTTACATGAAGGTTACTTGTTTGCCAGTCCAAATCTGATTCTGCACCCAATGTATTTTCCAATGGCGTGGATATTTAAATTAAGCAAATGTTTTAAAAAAAATATTTATTAAATGGGAAACCTCATTACAACGCTAGATGGAGATATTTACTTTGTTTTAATTGTTAAACCTTTAGATCGCGCATGATGATAGTATTTTGCAAAGAATCAAAGGTTTTAATTTACTCAACTTCGTCATGGTCAGCCCCGCAGAGCGTTGTATTATATAGGAATGATTTTTGAAGAATATCCTGACACCTTTTTTCATATTAATGTACAGCCAAATGATGTAAATGAACGATGACACATCCAAATGGAGTCCATTCGATTCCATATGGGTTTTATCAATCCAAGTCTTATAAAGTAGTATGTTTATTTGAAAGACATTTAATTTCTTACTAAGCCCCTTTAATGGGGTGCTTCAGCTTCCCTGTGTTTTCTTAGCCCCTCTCTGCTTGCGGCCTACAGTGTAGTTAAGATGTAGCTGTAGGCGGGAAAGTCACACAATCCTTAAACATCCCGGAAAGAAGTTTATTGAAGGTAATTTCTTTGATGTTCTAACTTGTTTAATAGCCTCCATAAATGCATTAAATGTCAACAATAATACCATACAAAACTGCCGTCTTAAATTAGCGAACTGTTGTTTATTTATGATGGTTTGCTCGTGCTTTGAAAGCTGAATCTACTGCGTTTTGTTGACCTTAATAAATGACGCATTTCTTAAATGTAAGGTCTATATTTCTGCCTTTATCTAGCTTACCGTAATAACGGCTAATGCGAATGCTAGGATAGCTAACAAGAATGATGTTTACATTTGTGCCATTGACACTTTGTAACTTTCAAATGAAATGTCTGTTTGTAGCACAGTTCCCAGGCTCACAGTTTTTGTTTACGACACACGGAAATCAGGTAGACTACAAAATTGAAAGACATGTTTGCTTTTATAGTTTCATGGATAAACAACGTTTTCTTAAAATGCTGGAAGACGGAGAGATAACAGGCGAAGACAGCGGCAGAGACTCAAGGGCTCATATGAAGATGCAGGTAAGAATTTTGGATAAATGTGAACAACTAAAACACCTTTCTAGTTTGCTACAGTATATTGTCCATTTTCCTTCAAATTTTGTAGTATTCCAGAATATGTGGTAAAGAATTGCATTTATGTAATGTGTATAAAGAAAATTACAGTCCGTCATATAAACTAGTAGTATTTATACAGGACACTTTGACTAAGGACACGCGCAAACACACAATGTGGTCCCAGTTTACAACACAGCATGTGCTCTTTGTATAAGCATGGAGTGACATAAATCCTGACACAAAATATTTAATTACTCTCTGTTACTATAATACATTTATGGTAAAACAGCATACATATCTTATATTTTAATCTCCACTAAAACATGACATATCAGAAACCAAACTCTGGCAATTCCATTCAGATACAAACATTTTTACATAATAGGTAAGATATTTAGTGGTTTAAATACACATGTGAAGTATTTTGTGATGGCAAGAGCCATCCATTCGCCAATTGTTGGTTATTGTGTATTATTACACAGCTCGTTGGAATGCTAGATACTGATTGGCCAGTTATGGCATTTGCAGGTTCGTTATTCCAAGATAACAAACGCTCAAAACGTATAACACACGGTAACCCGGATGCTGAAAAACGAATGAAAAACTGTCTATAAATGACATTATCTTTACAAATGATTAAATCGAATTGCCTCTGTTGACATTTCGCTAGAAGAGTTTTATATACATTAAATATGTTTTAGAACAAGAGTTCTGCAATTTAGTTTAAGGGGAATTATAAAACACCTCACACTCCTCGCTGTCATTTAAACATTAAAATGTGCAACATGCCACAGGAATTAACGTGTTTAAAAGAAGTGCATGCACTAGAAATATATCTATACATTTTGTTTAACTTTTTTTGTTTTAAACTGTTTCTTTAATTAACTCCATTAATAAGAGTGAAATATTTAATACAATTTGGGTATAAAAGAGAAAACAGAGTTTAAAATGATTCTGCCTGTATTATTAGGCTTCACTCACACCAGTAGAAGATAGGGACCAGATAGACCTTAACAAAGGTAACATCTATTATTTTTTCTAACATTCTCTTTGTTAGTCCAGGAAGACCTATAGTTTCACACAGTCATGTGACCACAATAATATTGAACCAATTTTGATATTGCGATAACACAATATTGATAATATTGTTGCATCCCTAGTAAAAGAGTATTTACACATGGTCCCATAGTGGACAATGTGACGGTGAGACAGCATCGATTAAATATTTAGATTTCATTTGATTTAAGATTTGAGTTGGATTTTACAAGAAAGTGTTTATTAAACAACTATCACTCAGTACAAGCGCAAATAAATCTGCTGGATTTAATCTTCATGATAACGTGGATCTAGCATATGATATGGAGTGAAATTAAATGTGTGTGAGGCATTAATACATGTAGTCGTTCTGATCACATTCACTTTCTAAAATGACTTGAGTTCACCAACTCGCCATCTGTGTCGCCACTTCCCTTTTACTCCAGGATGTTGCAGACAGGTGCGCACATTCTCCCGTCAAGTTTGTTTTTAATTGATCACAACATTTGGAAAGTGGTGTACGCACGTTTACAGTTCCGTTTTGTGACTAGGGGTCAGTATTAACAGTCATGTTGTCAGCTACCTTAACAATGCCTTAACTCTTATACACAATAATTTGCATGCTACACACCATGTAAATATTATAAATATTACACCACACTAAAAGTGGCAGTTTATGTAAAAATATATTTCATAACATTACTGTGTGGCCTGAGCATGCTTACAAATACACCAAAGCAAATCCTCTCACCAACACTAACATAAATAATAACTATCAATGTAATTGATTAAGTAAACTTTTATTTAACAAATTGAAATCACACAATCATAATGGTATATACTTGGCACTTATAAAAGAAGATACAATTGAAAACATTGCTTATGGTTCAAATAATTCAATATAGCAATACAAAGCAGATGCACTGTATGACAATTTAATATATACTAGGTGTGTACATACAGATACAGTATACTGTGTTTACATCTGGGGCCGGTTGCATGAGCTGCTTAGACTAGTCTTAGAAGTTCTTCGCATATTTTTTTTCTTCAAAACTGGTCATAACTTCTTTAATTGCTAGTTAATGAGACTAGTTGTGAAGACGCAGTCTTAACTTAGTGGCTTAGTTTAAGCAACTGGGCCCTGATTTTAATTCTGAGCACATTACCGAAATTGCTGTCTTTATGTTTATTCACTGTACAATAATGAGCAGGTTTACTATCATAACAATAAGCATGTTTCTCCACCTTTGTAGGTAGGAAAGTGCAATTGCTGTTAGACAAAGTGCTGTGCTATTTATTACATAATGCAGTCTTACAGAAATATGCTTGTCATTTAGCTGCCTCAGTGCAACAAAGAGAAATGTCACCCTGATGTTCATTGCGGAAAAAATGTTTCAGGATCCTAGAGAGGTAGAATGGAGACATTAAGCTCATACTCTGTATTCATTTTAGAGTAATAAATAAGAAAAAAAATCTTAATTGTACCTTTAAAAGATGTTAGGCCATTAGACTCAGCTGATGGTGAATCTTCGCCTTTAAAAAGGAAATAAGATTACAATTCAAACAATTGAATTATAAATGCTTAAAGCGATATTTCAGAGGCACAACAACATTTCTCACCCTCATGGCATCCGGATTGGATAAGACTTTCTTCTTGAAGAATAATGCAGTCAGAGTTATAATACCACATATTATATATACATTTTCTTACAACTACATTAACATTAATTTATTTGGCAGACCCTTTTATCCAAAGCAACTCACAAGTAGGAGAGCATATAAAGATTTTGACAACACGCTAAACAGTACCGTTACTTTACAAGGCCATGCCACTAGGAGGATCAAAGCTGAAGTAAGCAAATGAGATAATGATTTTTTTACACAAGACAGATGGTTATTGGTTAGTCAAATTAATGCGGAACAGGTGTGTTTTGAGCTGTTTTTTGAAAGTTGGGGTGGATGCCGACAATATATTCCACCACAGGTGTACCTTCTTTTTCCAAGCAGTAGAATGGGAGTGAAATGGGCGCAATTTTTTAGAGCTCCAAAAAGGACATCCATCGAACAAAGAACATGCCAGACATGGCTCTATGGACTTAACAAAGATCTTCTGATGCGAATAGATCAATTTTTTTCAAGAAAAAAATCCATATTGATAGCACTATTAACGTTAATGTTTAACTTGCGTTATCCCTCTGCCGAGCATTAACCAGAGGCTTGTTTTTCCGGCAAATGACAGTGACAAAAGCTCCTGCCCACAGGAGATATCCTATCCTACTGCATCAAAAAGAAAAATGGCGCGTTCGTCACCAGAGCTTACAACACTCCTGCGATATTTGCTGAAAAAACAAGCCTCAGGTTTTAGCCATTGGATATGAATATTTGGATATAATATGGATATTTCTCTCACATCGATTTGCTTCAGAAGACCACTTTTAAGAACACAGAGCCATGTCAAGCAGTTCTTTGATCGATGAATGCACTTGTTGGCGCTTCAAAAAATGCACCGCCATTCACTCCCATTCTACCGCTTGGAAGAACAATTAGACCTGGTATTATAACTCTGGATCATTAATCTTCAAGAAGAAAGTCATATTCAATGAGGATGCCTTGAGGGTGAGTTAAACATGGGGACATTTTGGGGCAGTTACCCAGACAAGGAATAGCTTAAAACAGGACTAGGACTTAGTTAAATTAGGATAATTAAGTTGTTTTAAAAATACATTTTAGAAAAAAAACATTAATGTGTCCATCTTGAGACAAAACAATCGCAGTGATATGTTTTAAGATTATGTCAATGCAAGTTTTGTTTCATCAAGGCATCACTAACATTTAGCCCTGTCCGGGAAACCAACCCTTAATGTATAGAGCCCTTTTAAACATTATTATACATCTGTTGTTGACATACCTTTTATCACACCATCCACATGAGTGATTGAAATATGATCCATATTCAGTTCCTCCTTTTCCTCAGAATCTGAAAGGCAATTAAGATTACAACAATAGAGTCTGTGTATTTAAGCAAACTCTCATCATTCAAGTTTGATCAAGGAATGGTACCATTCTCTGTTGGCTTGTTTTCCATGTACTCCATCAAGGGTGTCGTAGCTTCTGTGTAGAGTAATCAAAGACCCACACAAAGTTGATGCAATGTGGAAATATTTTACATACTGTACACTTAGTCAAAACCACAGAACCCTAATAGGAAACCTTCTGAAGTAATAATAATAGTATAAACGCACATACAAACAAACTTTGAAACTTACGATTCTTGGAGTCCGCCATTGAAATAAACAAGTCCTCACGCACAGTCTCATTCCTCACTAATGACAAAAATGAATGTTTCTTATGTAAATAAAAGCTTTTAAAAATGTAATGTAACATTTTAAGTAATTTAATAATGCAACATTTAAGGAATGAGCTAAAAACTCTACCTGGTTTGCGGGTAATTTTTAGTATGATGCATCCACTGATCAGAATAAGAATACAGCAGACAAAGAATCCTGAGATAGCCTGCACTATTTTTCTTTTGAACACTGCAAAAAAAAGCGTGAAAAACTTAAACTTAATAACATTAAAACCACAAATACGATATCGTGCACAATATATATTGCAGACCTGTTATTTAATAAGGATATATAAATGATGATAGAATAAATTATGCGTTTGAGTGAACAGTTCAGACCTGTTTTGCTTCTTACTAAACATTGTGCATTTTAAACAGCTTATTAGCCCTTTAAAGGATTACAAATAAAAATAATTTACATATTTTTAGTTTTTGTTGTCAGTCCTGATCTACTGTATAACTGCTACATCGTCTGACATAATCACATTAAGAGCAGGTACTTTGGTTGTATTATCTCCCATAGTGTCTGGGTAACGCTGTGGTGGCATGCCATGGCAAAATGAATATAGCGGAAACACTGTCAGTACTTTTGGTATATTTTCCGATAGATACAATGATGACTTTTAAACAAGTGTATACAAAATGTTTTCTTTGTCGTTATAAAGTAGCACATAGAAGGCGCTAAAAACGCAGGTGCTTAAATTTTTATTTTATGAAGTGATTAAGCATATCACCAAGAAGCTGCAGCCGTGGTGTATCACCACCAGAAAATGAATATAGCGGAAAGAAAACAAAATAAAACTTTTTAAACACAGTACAAGGTGTAAAACACAGCTTTAAACGCTTTATCACTTTTATATAGAGATGTATTCTATCTGTGAGTGCCATTTTACTCGGTCATGTTTATGTTTATAGTAGTAAAATTCTAAATAGTTTATCGCAGTTATCAATTGTCAAGGAACAGTTTGCGACAGAACCCAAACGCAGGCAGCTTAAGGGTTAACAAAAATACTTTATTTAATAAAACAAAAAAACACCCTTGATGGGGAAAAACACAATAAATGATATAAACTTCAAACCAATAACCTCCCATGAGGGTAATAAAACAAACACGATGAATAATCCAAAATAATAAGTCCAACACGAAAAAGGGAAAGTCCACAAGAAAACGTTATCTACAGGAATCTGACAAGGGCGAGTAAAACGCACGTACAAAGAACAAAGCAACGAGTAACAATGAATCGACAAGAAACGTGGGAATGAGGGGAACATTAAATAGGGAAGCACTAAAGAGGATAATTGCACAAGATTTAACATTAGCCTGAAGATAATGGGACAGGTGAGGGAGATGAAACACAAAATGGGACACTAATGGAGAAACAAGGGGGCGGAGCTAAACGAAAACAGGACGACACGTGCCGAAATGTCAAAACATACCACCACGTGTCTTAAAACACACACAAGACATGGTGCTATCACGACCCTGTCTATAAGGCTCGAAAACTCAGAACAGGAAGGACAGGATCCTGACATCAATTCACTTTATTCATGTGGGATATAACATGAAATACACTAGTAAGTATTAATGAGGAATGGTTCAAGTAAACCAATGGTTATAAAAATGTAATGCAATTCAATTATGTTTGATTTCAAAATTTTTTAGGTTGGGATGTCAAACCAAAAATAGAAATCCACTCCTATATGTCCTTTACATAATCATCGTACGATCTCTTCTCAATTCACGTAGAGCCGCAACACATATATAAAACTACATATCATGTTGGTAATAAACAATTATAGTTTGTAATCTTGTCAGAAGAGGATGCTGCTTCAGTGTGTTGCAGGCAGTGTTGCCAGATCTGTTAAACGAAACCAGCCCAAATTTCAAAGCTAGCTGGAAACCACAGACGTGGCCACACTGATGCAGGTTGCTCAAATGGCAAATGAAAATCTTTTGGTCACGCTAAACCTTTACTAGCATAAAAAGTATGTCATTACTGAAAAAGCTGCACTGTTTAAAAATTAACTGATCCACTGTCAAGCTACAAGTTTGGTTGAACCAGCGGAAACACGTTTTGGAACACAGCTGAGCAGAATCGACCAAACACTGTTTAGTCCTATCACCAGTCAAACTTGACTGACCAGCTTGGTCTACTCCACAGATGCTATCACACCTTGAGTTGAATTCTATGATGATCTTGAGATTTCGTAACTTTCTTATAATGCACAATTATTTTTTACAGTATGACTAGTCAATGTGTAACAGTATATTAATAAACCAAGTATTATGGTTACTTACCAATATTATTGGCCACAAACCCCTCACTCCAAGAGGAGTACAGCGGTCGTACTGTCCTTTTCCCCCTGCACTTAAATTCATTTTTTATAGTATCTTCAGTTGATTCCACTTCTAATGTATTAGAAGACTCATTCAGCTCCTGTCCGTTCTCTGACCAGGTATAGTTCCATACTTTGCCATCTGAGACCTCACACCTCAGTGTCAGTGTATTCCCGGCCATGATGTCACTCAATTCAGTGCTCAGCGTCAGCACAGCAGGTAAACGAGCTGAAAGCAAACAAAAAACATTTTGTCAGGGAGAATTTGGTTATTATTTAAAGATAGTACAGCTTGTCTAATTTTCATGTCACTGATGGCAATAAACAAAATTGCAATAAGGATGTTTTTTGTTAAATAAATGCATTACAAGGATGCAGTTTTTATTTAAGAATTTCTGCTACATTCATACTGCCACGGCAGGCCGCCACACCAGAAATCAAACACACATGATTGTAGCTTCTCAGTGACGCAGTGTTTCACATTCATAGCCTTAGTTGAATTAGTCTTGCCATACCGAAAATATTTTACACTTCTAAATCTGTACATTGTTTTATGGCAGTGTTTAGGCAAAGCATGTCTGCTATTCACAGTCAAAACTCAGGGCCACGCTAAAACCAGTGTTGCTAACTTTATTTTAACACTAGATTTAGTGACTTTTCGAACCTCTTTAAATAGCATATAGAGACAAACCAAGCAACTTTTTGGATGAACCTCTTCTTTCATTCAGTGGGAAAATGTCGCCATTACTGCCCCACAAGCACAGCTATATGGACCATTGAGAATCAAGGACTGGAACCGCTGTTTTACAAACTGAATTTACTTATACATTTGAGTGTTTTAAACTCTGTGGCTACATAATATAAATGAGGTTTTATCAGTATTACTTTAGTATTAAAGAAGTTCAGTATCAGAATTTAAAATACAGACGTGATTAATATGTTAATATACAGTACCTTGAACTTCCAATTTCAGCGGCTCACTTGAGATTGAGAAATCGCCTCTCTTCGCTTCACATATGTAGTCACCGGTATGATGGAGAGATGCCGAGTTTATGGTGTAGTTTATATTTTTGATGGAAGGTTGTGTCGGCTTTGAGTCCTTGGACCAGTGATATTCCCAACCAGCACCCGGCATTTTACAATCGAGGTGAATTCGCTCATCAGTGTAGAAAAACGTTATGTTTGGTGGATGTATTCTTAAGTCCGGTTTTGGAGTTTTATCTACACACAACAAATGTAAAATGAACAATAATAAACAAGCGCCTTGGGAAACATGTGCTTGTTATTCTTGATGAAAATATGTCACAAATATTTCCATAATTTATAGAAATGATATAATTATTTCTATAATTAATAGTGATAAATGATATCGCGCGGAATGGTATATTTAAAACGTGTTGATTTACGTATGTAACCTCAGTTCCCTGAGAATCTTCCCATCTTCCCATCTCTGATTGTACTTTTAAAAGGCCAATGAACTTGGCGAATGGCATGGAATGCCAGTGTCCGCCCCGTAAATATCAGTTTAAAAGGAATATGGCGGTCCCATTCATTCACCTTTGGGCTGAGGAACCAGAGAGTCATTCTTGTTGGTTGCAGCAGATGGCGATGCATTGGCAAGAAGGACACAAAGTCTCGTTCCCACCATTAGGGAACTGAAGTTACATACATAACCAAGACGTTCCCTTTCTGACGGTCTCTCGATGTTGTGTGCATTACTGAATGGCCTGGGCGAGTCACAAGTGACAGAACCGCAAATTGTAACCTTCCAGGGGTATGGTAAGGCATCAATTTTGTGAATCATGACGAGAGGGTCTTTGTAATGGCCGTACAGGCCGTGGCCTTTGCTACCGACATGCCTCGAGACCTACCTGATCGAGACTCCAGCATGGAGAAAGGATATGTCTGTCCAAGAGGCTAGGGTGCGACGGGATTGAGAAGTGATGGGAATACGCCTCGTCCTCGTGTGCATCGCTCTTCAAGGAACTCGACTCTGAAGCCAATGCTGAAGCAGGTCTCATAAACATCAACTCTAGCGGCAAGACTATTTGAGGAAGCCCTATGCCCCAGGAGCCTCTGAAAAAGTTTCAGTTGGACTGCCGAGTGCCGCCTGACGAGGGTCAGACAGCGCAGCATTGACTTGGAGCGCTCAGTGGTAAGGCGCGATGTCATGGTAACAGAGTCCAGTTTTATTTTAACACTAGATTTAGTGACTTTTCCAACCTCTTTAAATAGCATATAGAGACAAATCAAGCAACTTTTTGGATGAACCTCATCTTTCATTCAGTGGGAAAATGTCGCCATTACTGCCCCACAAGCACGGCTAAATGGACCATTGAGAATCAAGGACTGGAACCGTTGTTTTACAAACTGAATTTACTTATACATTTGAGTGTTTTAAACTCTGTGGCTACATAATATAAATGAGGTTTTATCAGTATTACTTTAGTATTAAAGAAGTTCAGTATCAGAACTTAAAATACAGACGGGATTAATATGTTAATATACAGTACCTTGAACTTCCAATTTCAGCGGCTCACTTGAGATTGAGAAATCGCCTCTCTTCGCTTCACATGTGTAGTTACCGGTGTGATGGAGAGATGCCGAGTTTATGATGTAGTTTATATTTTTGATGGAAGGTTGTGTCGGCTTTGAGTCCTTGGACCAGTGATATTCCCAACCAGCACCCGGCATTTTACAATCGAGGCGAATTCGCTCACCAGCGTAGAACAACGTTATGTTTGGTGGATGTATTCTTAAGTCCGGTTTTGGAGTTTTATCTACACACAACAAATGTAAAATGAACAATAATAAACAAGTGCCTTGGGATACATGTGCTTGTTATTCTTGATGAAAATATGTCACAAATATTTCCATATTATAGAAATTATATAATTATTTCTATAATTAATAGAAATTATATAAATATTCTGATGTATTACTTTAAGAACTAGGGCAGATTGCTTTAAACATATGCCATGATTTTAAGGCAGCATTTTAAAAGTAGTTTTGACTAACTAAAATCTATTAGAAAAGACTTGCATACAATGGTTCTCTTAAGTCAAGTTCTGAACACTGCTTCTCGGGAAAAGTAAGACACTAAACAACTTAAACAAAATGGCCAACAGTAGGGGATCAACTCAGTTTTTTTTGCTGAAAATATTGAAGAAAAAGCAATACTGTCAAATCAATTTAAATGAACAAATTTAGCAATAGCATTGAGAATAATAATAAATATTAGGCTTGGACTACAGTAACTGAGAAAATGTATAGTATAAATCAGTTAGTTTCACAAACCGTCAAAGATGTCCACAAAAGAAAAAGTAAAAAAATGATTTTTCCGAAAATTCTTTTTCACAAGGACTTCCAGGGGATTTTATTGGTCTCTGGTAACTCTTACCCTTATTGTCCATTTAATGAAACATTTTAATATCACAACACAAAGTCAGGGCACTTTTCGACTAGAGCAGTTAATGCTTTCCATGACAACATGGATCATAAAGAAAAGTTATCAAAGGGGTTATCAGTCTTACTTTTAAATCTTAAATTAAACCAATCTCAGATTTTATGCAACTGGCTTCAAAAATAGACATCAGTTTTAACAGAAAATGTAGACGACTAACTAATAAGACTAGTCTTAAACAGATGAATGCAACCAGAAAAGAAAAATGTTTACTTGCCAAAAATCTGAATCTGCGAAGCTACTGTTTCAATTGTAGTCACTGGTGATCTCTGTCGATGTTCGGCTTTGCACTTATAACCTCCAGAATGACTTCTGTTTGCTGATTGGATCAAGAGCGTGTCCTTGTCTTCAGAGAGCTTAGTCATGTTTCTGTACCATTCATAGCGCCAATCTAGCGGATTTTTATTAATTGAACACTTCAGAGTTATTTTTTCAGTTGGGTAAAACATTTTCCATTCAGACTCTATAGAGAGTTTTGGTTGAGGTGGCTCTGCACGGATAAACACAAAAACAACATACAGAATGATTTTTTGTGAATAACGTTTTTGTTGCATCCTTGGACAACACAATGCAAAATGCAACACAAAAGATTAATCTTACCGATTATTGTAATTAGTTTAGGCTCAGATGAAAATGTGACCTTATTCCTGCTTATATGACATGTGTACGACCCATTGTGGGAGAGTGTGGCACTTTGGATAGTGTAAGTTTCGCCTTGGATGTCATGTTCAGATTTGTCTTTTTTCCACTGGTATGCCCAATTTGATGTCTGCTCTTGAATACTACATTTAAGTTTGACCTGTTCCCCAGTATAAATTTCTGGGTATTGTGGATCTTGTCCCACAATGAATGTTGGCTTGGATCCTGTGAAGGACAGAGACAACCTTTTTATTTCTTTATCCCTTATGTATGATTAAAATACAAATGGCATATCATTCGAGGCAATGATGAACAGCACCAAAATTCCCAACTTAAAACAAGTCAATTTCAGAAAAGGTGTGCAAAAAATAAATTGCCTAAAATAAATAATACAAAATAAGAGATAAAAATTGTTGTACTGCAGCACATAAAGCCTGTCTATGCATTTATAAAACTAAAGTAAGTGTTTGTTCTATTCATGCCATTACACATCACAATGTTATGAGCTTTTGTAAACAAAACTTACCATAAATGTGTAATGAATGTTGTGTGCTTTTTGCTGTCTTCACAGACCTTCTCTCTAGCTGAGCTTGACAAACATACATATATAGCCCAGCGGGATGAGATTTAACCGAGAGTGACAGAGTATTTTCATATATGTTTGTGTCAGGACCACTGGACACAGTTTTGTCGTTCCTGAACCACATATAGATCCAGTTTTCTGATACACCTGGAATCACACACTGCAAAGACACCGTTTCACCAGGAAAAGCATCTTTCCATTCAGAACTAAGCTGAGCTTTCGAGATTTCTGAAGTGAGATACAGAACAGTCAAACTCATGACAAATGAATAAGCTCTTGCAAGTGTTTAAAACAAATATTTGTAACTGTATGAGAAAAAAAAGCTTTGTCACCTAACCTTTGACAGTTACTGTGCGTACGTCACTTTGACCAGAGCTAAGAGTTCTTCGTTTGACTTGACATGAGTATTTTCCACTGTCGGACACTTGTACAGATTTGATAGAAAAACTGTTGCTGGTGAAATCGTGAATCGGCACTAAGTCTCTAAAAAATTGATATTCCCAGTTGGAGAACTGCACATCGACACCACAGTTAAATGTTATAGCTTCTCCTTCGTAAAACACTTGAAAATTTTGGCTCTGTGTCAAATTTGGCTTGGGCCATTTATCTTAAGAGAGAAATAGAAGTCAAAATGAATTTACTTTATTTAATCCTCTTTCATAACATGAACGAAGAAAGTAAAGAGATGATTATTGCTTTAGCACTGTCTATAAAACACTATGGACCTACAATAGCTGATGAATTCTTTGGAATTGTTTGTGGGGCTAAACTTACCGTGGACTCTTAGTGGAAAAGCATCACTCTGTTGGGTAACCACCGATCTAAGTTTTCCTTTACATGAATATTGTCCAGAGTCAGAGGGTTTTGCTGTTATTGTAAGAGTGGAGCTTGTTTTAATTTTTTCGTTCATCTTGAGCCATTCAAAAGACCAGCCGTCAGAATTGCCATCAAATCCACACGTCAGTGTGATTGTCTCGTTTGGGAAAAACTCTGTCCAGTTTGGATCTGCGGTCAGCTTTGGTCTAGGAGTCTCTACAAATGAATAGGAGGTCAGGAGATTTATACACTGTGTCACTTACTGTAGCAATAACTGTTTCCGTACATTAACTGAATCTCTACGATTGCTTCTGGGACTGTACAAGAGTGGGACTTTTTGCTTTAACTTGAAGTGTAACAGAAGAACTCATTTCAGTGGTCACTCTGTCTTTAATGAATCACTGGCAGGTACATTCTCCAGAGTAAAGTCTGCTTTACAATGCAAATACAACAATTGCGGTGTATAAAGCATTTATAATTGTAAAAAAAATCCTTTTACGTGTTTGTAAATTATTTATTTGCTGTTGTGTGTGAAGATGTTCCACCCGTACCATATCAGCGAGCGTCCGCTTCCCATGCTGTTGTGAATGGTCGGTGCCCCTCTCTATGCACACGTTTTCATAAACTTTTAGAAATAAACAATGGCGTCAACTTGACTTCATCAGTTAAAATCATTCGGATTGATCGAAGTGTAACGGAGATCTGCTAGTGAATGTGCAAACATCAAAATGTTTCCTACTATGGTGAGGGACCACATAGGCGTCAGACCGGTTATATTAATTGAAACTAATAACAGAAGTATATATTGGACCCGAGTTGGGAAATAAAACAAGCAGATTGCGTCATAGAAAATGGACCAGGAGACATTTGCAAGCAGGACTTTAAAGGACACTTCATAGTGTTTTAGAGGTGGCCTATGCTCACAAACACATAAACACGCGCATGCATGCATGCACACTCTATCAGCGTATTACACAGAGCAGCTTTGACAGCCGATGTTAAAGTCATGGAAGCTGTTTTTTGACTGTTGGCGATCTCAGGATGTGTGTAGCTGAATTCTCATTACCAGCTGTAGGACTACGATGAAAGTGAAACTACTTAAGCGCACAGCTCAGTCAAATGTTTACAATCTCTGATAACCAAACACTACTCCAGCGGCTCTTCCTCTTCTCTAAGGAAGGCCTCACCCCTTTTTTGGCGTATTCCTTTGGGCGGAGGTTATTAAAAGCACTCGGAATAGTGACATCATGTACCCGGAAGTAGAGGGCTGTAGTCCACTTCCAAGCGTTCTCTGTAGTCCTTGAAAAGTGAATTCTGTTAAAGCCAATATCTCGCTTGGCACTGAACTTTGAGCTTTATCATTTGCAGGTATTATTTATGCTCTAACAGCAACATTACACACTAACTTAAGGTTGAAAATGGGAACGCGGGGAATGGTATATTTAAAACGTGTTGATTTACGTATGTAACCTCAGTTCCCTGAGAATCTTCCCATCTTCCCTTCTCTGATTGTACTTTTAAAAGGCCAATGATGGCGAATGGCATGGCATGCCAGTCTCCGCCGCGTAAATATCAGTTTAAAAGGAATATGGCGTTCCCATTCATTCACCTTTGGGCTGAGGAACCTGGGAGTCATTCTTGTTGGTTGCAGCAGATGGCGAAGCATTGGCAAGAAGGACACAAAGTCTCGTTCCCGCCATCAGGGAACTGAGGTTACATACATAACCAAGACGTTCCCTTTCTGACGGTCTCTCGATGTTGTGTGCATTACTGACTGGCCTGGGCGAGTCACAAGTGACAGAACCGCAATTTGTAACCTTCCAGGGGTATGGTAAGGCATCAATTTTGTGAATCATGAGGAGAGGCTCTTTGTAATGGCCGTACAGGCCGTGGCCTTTGCTACCGACATGCCTCGAGACCTACCTGATCGAGACTCCAGCATGGAGACTCCCCAGACCAAAGGGCAGGACCTTGTACTGGTATGCTCGACCCTCTAAGGCAAACCGAAGAAAAGGTCTGTGCCGTCGGAGATTCAAGTAGCCGAAACCGAAACGGATCGTCCTTACTAGCCACCGTGATAGGCACGAAAACGCTGCTCTGCGTCGTAGAATCCAGTAGATAATCAGGAGATAATGCGCTCTGCATTTAAGCTTAGCCGGTTACAAAGAACAAAAGGTGAATGAATGGGCATGCCATCTTCCTTTTATACCCCTATGTAGAGGGCATAGACTGGCATGCCATGCTATTCGCCAAGTTCATTGGCCTTGTAAAAGTACAATTAGAGATGATAGGTTCTCTGGATCAAACCCCATTGTGTCGAACCGAGAGAACTTTGAGAGACCGACAGAAAGGGAATCGGTGTTATCACCAGCAGTAAATTGTAGGCAAAATTCTTTAACAAAATTCTTTAAAGACCTCATTGACATGGGAACGAGAAATCTTGCATCAGCCGCCAGAAAGCAGCTCACAGCAAGTAAAAAGCCTGCCCTGGTAAATCATATGTAATGGGGAAGGGTGGTTGGTATCAAGCTGGTCTTGTTTTTTGAAGTTCATACCTTAATCTGCAAAAATTATGAAAATAGCACCCTACATGTGCAAACAGAGTGGCTGAATGCCATAAAAAGAATAGAATATGCTTACCATTAACTTGAAGTGTAACAGCAGAACTCATTTCAGTGGTCACTCTCTCTTTAATGAATCGCTGGCACGTATATTCGCCAGAGTCATCCTTTGATGTCGACTGGATTTCTAATGAAGGTTTGGATTCTTTGAGTTCTCCCTTATTTCTAAACCACTTGTAGCTCCAGTTATCTGAGCTGCCCTCAATCTCACACTTCAGAGTGACTTTTTCAGATGGATAGAATACTGCTAAAGCTGGTTCCAAAGTCAGTTTTGCTGTTGGGATTGCTACAGAGAGAGAGAGAGAAGAGAGAAACAAGAAGTCCAGCTACTTATTCCCTATATGAATTAATACTTCTAGTTTGGACAACTGTGTATTGTTACAGCAGTTTTGCTACTTTATCTGCAAGAACAATAGAAATTCAAAAGCAAATGTATAACAGACGTTCATATATGCATTTGGCACAATTTATCTAAAGCCATTTAAACTGCCAACAAGAAAAGTCCCACCTGACACGTACGATAAGAGTGGCTGTATAAAATAAGAGGAAAGAATTATTATGCTTACCATTAACTTGAAGTGTAACAGAAGAACTCATTTCAGTGGTCACTCTCTCTTTAATGAATCGCTGGCATGTATATTCTCCAGAGTCATCCTTTGATGTCGACTGGATTTCTAATGAAGGTTTGGATTCTTTGAGTTCTCCCTTATTTCTAAACCACTTGTAGCTCCAGTTATCTGAGCTGCCCTCAATCTCACACTTCAGAGTGACTTTTTCAGATGGATAGAATACTGCTACTGCTGGTTCCAAAGTCAGTTTTGCTGTTGGGATTGCTACAGAGAGAGAGAGAAGAGAGAGAAACAAGAAGTCCAGCTACTTATTCCCTGTATGAATTAATACTTCTAGTTTGGACAACTGTGTATAGTTACAGCAGTTTTGCTACTTTATCTGCAAGAACAATAGAAATTCAAAAGCAAATGTATAACAGACGTTCATATATGCATATGCACACATGAAGAGTCACACCTCACACGTATTATAAAAGTGATTGACTAATATAAGAGGAAAGAATTATTATGCTTAGAAATGAAATGAAAGCCAAAATGGATAAAGAATTGTAATATTTTTGCGAAACTGCAATTTTTTAATTTTGCATCTCTGTCCACATCTCTGTTTGAAAAATGAAATCGCAGGTTACTTTATGTATTTATCGTTATATGGGTTAATGTCAACCGATGTTAAATTTCACACAAAAGCATACAGCTCAATATATCAATCACTATTATAAGCTTAACAACAGTTTTTATGTACATGCCTAATAACAAAAAAAATTTTTTTTAACCAAATAAGTTATGGATTGCAGCTAAATATACAGTATATATTAAAATACATATATTAATGTTATGTCTAAATTAAGTAATGTCTTCAGTCATGAATAAATGGTGCAATGTTGCTATACTCTGACCCTTGGTGGCACCCTGTTTGATGATTCAGAGGTTGGCCATTATGTGTTTAAATCATTGTAGTTCTTAATTTACAACACTTAAGTCAGAACTTAAGAATCAGTCTTAAACTTTACTGAAAGTTGCTCTTAGGTTCTTTATAAAAGGCTCATACTCCTAAGAATTTTTTGACACTTAAGTCAAAGTTTAAGCATTTTTGAGAAGTTTTATACATACCCAGAAAAAATGCAAAATGATTATTTATTTTAATAAAACAACTCAAATAGGAAGTAAATAGATAACAACTAAAAATAATTATAATATAAATGTTTTCTTATATAAAATAAAACAATCTCAATAATACTGGAGTTAGAAATTAGAGCTCATAAAACAAATATTTCCCATCCATCCATCCATTTTCTACCGCTTATCCGAACTACCTCGGGTCACGGGGAGCCTGCGCCTATCTCAGGAGTCTTTGGGCATCAAGGCAGGATACACCCTGGATGGAGTGCCAACCCATCGCAGGGCACACACACTCACTCATTCACTCACGCACTCACACCCTACGGACAATTTTTCCAGAGATGCCAATCAACCTACCATGCATGTCTTTGGACCAGGGGAGGAAACCGGAGTACCCGGAGGAAACCCCTGAGGCACGGGGAGAACATGCAAACTCCACACACACAAGTCGGAAGCGGGAAAACAAATATTTGATTATTATTATTATTATTTAGATAAAGGTCAATGAGGAAGGTATTTTTAACATTTTGTAAAGCTCTTCGGAAATGTACTGGGCCCTGGAAGGGACATTGGTGAAAATAAAAAAATCTGAAAACATTTCTAGTGTGCACGCGATAGTTTCACGTGCGCACGTTTTAAAATATGCCCTCCCAACTGCAAAGACGTGTTTATTAATTTGTAATTAATCTACATTTCATTTAAACTAGTGCCATCTTAAGGCCTTTTTATGCTTAACAGCCATACAGTAACTCGTGAGCACTCAAAAAGGTTCTCGTGAGCACAAGAAACGTTTCTCATGAGCATAAGAAACGTTGCTTGTGAGCACGAGAACATACGGCATGTGAACGTGAAATGTCTTCTGATTTTTTTTTCACCAATGTCCCTTCCGCGGCTACGTTCAAATGCTATAGGGAAAAAAATAAAAGCTTATTGTATTGTTTTGGATTTTCTTATAATTGACA
Organism: Triplophysa dalaica; assembly: GCF_015846415.1. Taxonomy (NCBI): domain Eukaryota; kingdom Metazoa; phylum Chordata; class Actinopteri; order Cypriniformes; family Nemacheilidae; genus Triplophysa; species Triplophysa dalaica. The sequence goes on along the minus strand of NC_079561.1, from coordinate 12,416,357 downwards.
TGGCCTAGGGACTGTGTCAGTAAACACTTTTATCAGTTCACTCAGTTGAAAGCAGTCGAAAACAGCATGCAGTGTCAGTGTTGCCAGTAAAATGGTTCTAAATAGACAAGCTGCTTCGAGTGGGATTCAAACTTAAAACAGACAATGAGTTCTGAAAGGGAAGCAGGCGCTTTGACCACAAGGCCATAATCTAACACAAGTTAAGGGGGCATTTGTTTAAGTCGGCAAGTGAAGTTTACCTGAACAGACCACACTAGCTGGTGTCTGTCACACATGCATAGTAAATGCGATAAGATTATCAATCATAGTTGATCATAATCGCGTCATGATGCAAGAAGCTATTCACATGTCACATTTTTGCGCTCTCAAGGAAAGGGCCACAAGGAAAAACTCCAAATCACTTTGCAGCTTTTCTATTTGGTCATTGTTGCAGCTTGAACGGTAATTATTCAGTTTGACTAATTTTGGAATATGCACTGCATATACAATGAGGGGCTTTGAAGATCAATTTAAATGAGTCAGCCTTTATATTCAGAAATGTATAATGCTATTTAAATGATAGTTTAATTATTAACAAATTTCTCCAAAAATGAAATGTAAGATTAAATAAAACTAGTGGTGGCCTAACGCCGTTAACGCAGTGAGACTTTTATCGCGCGATAAAAAAAATGTCGCCGTTAATCTATTCTCAAAGTTGGGTTGGGAGCTGGGTCTATACTACGCAAGCTATGATGACTTTCACCTTGATATTTTAGCGCGGATGTATACCAGCTTAACTGCACTGTACGGGGCGAGAACGAGATTTTTCAACTCGCGTGATTCGCGTCATTCGCGGAAGCAGAAGCCGCCTCATCATCTCATGACCAGGGCTTCATTCGCGTCCTTAGCGCCGCCTCATCATCTCATAACCAGGGCTTCATTCGCGTCCTTAGCGCCGCCTCATCATCTCATAACCAGGGCTTCATTCGCGTCCTTAGCGCCGCCTCATCATCTCATGACCAGGGCTTCATTCGCGCAGCAAGTAGGTCTATTGCCTCTTTGCATTAACACATAAATCACTCGCGCTTGACACGCCATTCGCGTTTGGTCTGAACACAACATAACGTTACTGTGAAATTACCGCATCAAACGTGACGTGCTAACATGGATGCATCTATGAAGCCGCCGGGTTTGCTTCAGGGAATATTAATTTTTAAGAAGCTTCCCAATAGTAACATCGACAAGACTAAGGTTGTTTGCACCTTGTGCAATGTGGAATTGGTTTTTTAAAAAAATAAACTTTCTCTCAACAGGTAGTGGTCTAGCTTTAGTTGAAACCAGTAACTTTGTATTGAGATCTAATGTATTATGGCTCCTGTATGACATATCGCTTGTTGCTCCCTCACTCTTTGTAAGTCGCTTTGGATAAAAGCGTCTGCTAAATGTAAATGTACTGTAGGAGCTCTTCCAGTCTCAAGTACCACCTAAACGCAAATCATCCCTTAGCTAATGCGGAAGTAAACACAAGTTCATCTTATTGAACATAATTTAATTTTCATCACCAATTATCATAGTAGAACAGCTTTCTCAAGCAATTTGAGATGCATTTTGGAAACAGGAGATGAGCCCCTGGTCTAATGCGCCACCTGGCTTGAGAAACCCGTTCTCAAAGACTTACTTTTAGTCATTATTTGGGTAGCACACATATTCTGAATGCCTTCGGCAGAATTCAAATGAGCCATTTTAATCTAGATTAATCTAGATTAATTCCAAAATTAATCTAGATTAATCTAGATTAAAAAAATTAATCTATGCCCACCACTAAATAAAACACGTGAGAAACTTCTTAGACTAGTATTAAAATGTAGTCATCATTTTCTTAAGCTTGGTATAGACTGATTGCCCTTTGGTTATGAAAAATAAATATTCTAAAATGTATTTGAAATCAAAATTTTTCATGGTAAGTATACCGCAAATCCATTTACATCTTATGTACTTAATGAAAATCCACTGCGATTGTATTTGTGGTACACTAAATTAGTATACTTAAAGTCTGCTAAATTGTAACAACTAATTTTGTATGTTTAATTGTGCAGAATTAGCGCTGAAGTCCAACTAAAGATTCTTTCAAGTGTATTTGATTGTGCTAAAGTGGAACTATTGCAAGTATTCTACGGTACACTTTAAATATCTTGCATTTATTTAATTAAAAAATCATAAAATCCTTCTCAAGAGTGACATTAGAACAAAAGTTTATTGAAACACAGGCTTAATATGAAGAAATGTGCATTGTGTATAAAAACTACTCCAAATAAAGTTTAATTATAATTTTATATCAGTAAGTCATGTCAGTTAATCTGTTAATACATTTAAACTATAGTTATTATAAAATAAGTGCATTGTAAAGAAATAGATTTATTAATAGTGCAACCACTACTTGTTCTTTAGTAAATATGCAACTAATTATATGCAGCTGGCACCGGAAGACAAAGCTGATAAATATAATAAATCAGACTTGTAAGAGAATAATCAGCCCTTAGTATCCTGAACTAAGATAAATCCCTGTCAGAAACATAACATGACTGTCAGAAACATCAAAGCACAGCAGCACCTCAGACAGCAGCATTCTTCTTCCCTTCCTGTCTCTCATCCTACGGTCATGTCCAATGAATGTGTAAATCAATTTTATCATAATCATAAAAATCACAACAATAACAGTGTTCCATTAAGTTAACAGCTTTTGGGGTCTCTACATTTTTTTGCTTTTTTATTAAATATTGTTAAATCAATGTTTTATCAACAAATGTTTTATCAGGCCATTTAGTTTATATTCTGATAGCCATAGTCTATGTGAAACATAGAAGGTCTGGTAACTGAGAAAATGTGTTGTAGCCTCTTGTCCTGAAGCGAAGTCCTAGGGGTCTATATTAATATTTAAAAAACTACTGACAACAAAACATAACAACTGAAATTAATATATCATGAGCAGGAGTACTTAGAAAGTTACTAACAGCCTTTCCATAAGAACTGATTCTAAATATTCTTTCCAATTAAAACATGAAAACATGTTCTTAACGTGTTGATTATTCATGATATTAATATTATAAATGGTATATGGAGATACAAGACGACATGTTTTATAATCCGTCACAGATCTATATAGCAAACAGTACTGACTGACAGCTAAAAATACTTTATTACTTCTGCATTTTCGTTTACTTAAGCCTTGAAGAAAAAGTGTCAATTTATTTATATTTATATGTGACATGTCTTTGGCCGGAGAAGCAGCGCTAACAGAGTGGAAAGGGTCAAAATAAAGCAGGTTTGGCGCTAAATAAAGAAATTCAAAGATAAAGCGGAAATATAATCAACATAAATGTCCATGAGTGCGCGAGTTGTGTACATCTCAGTTATGTAGACGCACTGCTCAATTTTAAGCACAGAAATAGTCCGATTTTTTTAATGGTTCATTATGTCTTGTGGTCAGGATGGAACGAAAGATAAACTGGGTGAAAATCTGTCATCCGATGGTAACTGGACTGTTGCTTTGTCAGCGAAAGTTGCCATTTTCACCACCCTGGTTTCACGCAATTTTTTATCTGCTTTTCAGTTTTCAGAGAATTGTAATGGCACGACCACTTTGAAACAGAAATGACGTGCCGCCATGTAGATAAGATGAATAACATGATGCTAGTTTATTGGTTTAATACAAGATTAAGGTATAGACATGTTTTATACGAAAGTTAACCAAGTAAAATGAATTCTCCTGACTTCTCCTGTGATCTGACGCTACATATTTTTTTTTATTAACTTGACCTAGAAGGGGGCCGGGAAGTGTCGTTGGAGGGGCGCGGCGCCCCCTATGGTAATGGTGGGGCATACACTGAATAAAAAGTTCTCCAGTATATCTTCTTTTCATGGCTTTCTCAAGTCTCACTTGTGTCTACTTTTATTTATTCCATTGAGTTTTAGGAAAAACAGCTGAAATACTGTTAATACAACAATTATAGATATAGAGAAAAATAAGAATCTCAACTAAGTCTCAGATATTTCTCATGTCTCAATTGTTTATACTCTTATTTCTCCTAATGGATTTAAGGAGAAATATGGGAGACAAAATGATACCTAAATTAGACAGTAAAGAGATCTTTAAAAATATAGAGATTTCCACAATCTCAGTTTTCACTCTCTTAGACATCTCTCATTTGCATCTAATTTTGTTTCTCCGAAGGAATTTTGGGAGAAATATCTGATGAAATTCTGACACTTAATAAAGAAACATAGGACAAACACAACTATGTCTCCTGAGCTTAGAAAAAGCAACAAATGAGCAAAACAATTTTCCTCTGGTACGTCTATCACCATCACCCACGTCTCATTTAAAGGTACAGTTTGTAAGAATTGTGTAGTAAAATATCCAAAAACCACTAGGCCAATGTTGTATATTTTTTCAAATGCTACTTACAATATCTCAAATGTTTCCAACTGCTTTTAAATCCGGAGAAAAGCGCCATTCTAAACAGTGGACCTGAGCTGTTTAGTCGCCTGTCAATGGCGTCATATCCGCGTTACTCTTTGTTACCGCCTTTACTGACGTAGCAATGGCATGACACTGTCGTAGACAGGTGCAGAAGTAGGTTGTACCGTCGGTCCGTCTTGCATTATAGCAAATGATGAGGGCACGTTCAAAATAACTTTTACTATGATTGATTTGAACACTTAAAACTGTGCAGTGTTATCACACCATCGAAATGGTTACTGTAACATCTATGATTAACAATTTAGTTTTAAACCTTACATTACTCGGGTCTAATTCATTATAATTAAATAATATGATTTTAATCAAACGCAACATTTATTAAACTTTATTACTTTACATTACTTAACTCTTCCACTAACATGATTTCTCGTTCCGGTCTAATTGATGTATCAGCGGTACCATCAGCGGTGGAGTTGAAGACAACATATCCCATCATGCCACGCTTCTACACAGAGTCACTACGTGGTTGTTGTTGTTTTGATCGTGCGCCCTCTAGCAGGGATTTCTACAAACTGTACCTTTAAGCTGATGTGCTCATAAGTAGACCAAACTCCTTCAAAAAGGTCTCTCCAAAATAAAGGATAAATAAAATAATTTTAAGTCAAATTAAACAGTCAAAGCCTTTTTGCACTAGACATGCTGGTTTAGGCCTCATCGCCAGCTGCAGTCATGTCCTCATTTCACATGTAAACCGCATGCAATAGACAACTGCCTGATGTTGACAAGTTTAAATAAGGTAGGGCAAAGTTCACAAGATTATATTACCTTCAATGTCCTCTAAATGGCAATATTAAACTGCTGAAAAAAAAGATAGGTGCCATGCAAAATGTAATGTGTAATTGCATTAGTCATTACAAATGTAGTGGAATAAAGAGTACATATACTTGATGACAAAAATGTAGTCAAGCAGAGAGTAAAAGTTGCTGAGTAGTTGTACTCAGTACAACTACAAAGTGGTCAAACAACAGGTACAGGAACTAATTACGTGTACTCCAATCCGTTGCACCACAGGAGTGGCTGAATACAGTAAGAGGAAAGAATGATTATGCTTACCATTAACTTGAAGTTTAACAGCAGAACTCATTTCAGTGGTCACTCTTTCTTTAATGAATCCCTGGCAGGTATATTCTCCAGAATCCTCCTTTGATGTTAAATTTATTTCTAAAGAGGACTTGTGTCCTTGTAGATCTCCCATATTTTTATACCAATTGTAGCTCCAGTCATCTGAGCTGCCCTCAATCTCACACTTCAGAGTGACTTTTTCAGACGGGTAGAATACTGATAAAGCTGATTCTAAAGTCAGTTTTGCTGTTGGGATTGCTATTGATAAAAGAAACAAGAGAAATTTAAAAAACAGAAAACAAGTCCAGCTACTTAAATTTAAAATGAATAAATTGCTATGATTGGGGAAATTGTGTACTAATTATAACTTCAATTTAGCCACCTTTCACAAAAAGGAAAAAGCAGATTCATTATGCACATAACATGCACATTGATGCATTTGTGACGGTTAAAGCAATTAAAACTTCAGAAAGAAAAAAGTAGTTCAACTATGATGTTGACGTACCTTGTATTTTTAAAGTTTCAGAATCACTTTTTTCAGACTCTGTAACTCCTTTCTTCGCCTTGCATTGATATTCTCCACCGGTACTCACAATAATGACGGCTTGATCCAGTGGAGGTTTAAGTGAAGTTGAGTCCTTATACCATTCATACTGTAAATCTGCAATGGCCCCATTAACCACACATTCTAGATTCACGTTCTCTGTGTTGTACAACACTTTATAAAATGGTTTCTGAACAATTTGTGGCTTAGGAATCTGAATTGGGGCTTCAAGAAGAAAATAAACTTTGTCAGAGCGGAGAGTTGTAGATATTTTTAGTTTCTGTAAAAGTATTGATACAGAACATGTCTAGAAAAAGCCACTAACAGCACACAAACAACTGATCTTTACTGAGCAAATTTAACCGTCTTTTTTCACTAACACTTTACGATAAGATTGTATTTGTTAACAGTTAGTTAATGCATTACCTAAAACAAAGTATCAAAGAACCATGCCTATGCAGCATTTATCATTCTTATATCATGTTATTTAAGCATTTATTTTTAACTAACATCAGCAAGGTTTCAAACATGAAGTAATGGCTTATTGCAAAGTGTTACCTATATTTGTCTTTCCAGTATTGACCGTTGGAGGTGATACTTGTGCACCGACTGCCACTGTTAATAAAAAAGAAAAAAATATTAAATCTTAGTGTCAAAAGACAGAAACAGGACATTGTTTCACTGTTTACATTATGTGTTCCAACTACATACAGTAACTTCATTTCTCCTAGGCAAATTATGTGTCCTACCTGCCAAAAAGATGATTTGAAACATTTCCATTTGCTGCAGCAGTCAAGATTAAGGCAAGACCAAACCGTTGTGAACAAAGCAGCTTCTTGAGAGGAGTGTTTTCCTGTCATTACCACTTGAAAACGTTAACCTCACAGGAAATGAAACCTTTTTTTACATAGTGTCTACTTCTATTTTACAGACAAAGATTGAGTAATCGTGCATATCAATGTAAATTGTTTTATTAATGGATTATCAAGTGAAGTTTTGAAGTATTATGTATTATTAATGGATGATCAGTGAAGCTTTGAAGTATTGTGTATTGACAAATATGAAAAAAGTTCTGGCATGCATCTTACAAAGCACCACATACAGAAAAAGTTTGGTTATTTTTCTTATAAATGTACATCTTTCAAGTTTTGCCGAGACCTAGAGTATTTTATTGGTTAGATATGTTTTGATAACAAGATGCATAATAGCATCCCTAAGATAAAGGAAACTGAAATATAGCAAATGGTGTTTATTGTGATTTTTTGATAAATTTATGACATTGCATTTTTCTTGACTGTTTTTGTTCAAAACTTGTTTTAAAATGCTACATTTCTTGATTTTATTTGTTTTGTGAATAAGTCATAATCCACTACTTAAAATGACAATGAGGAAACAGGAAGTTGAAAGAATGCTCCTTCAACACTTCTTTGAACTACGGTGCACTGAACCACACATACAGCACTTAAGCTGAAGCCAGTGCGATAACAAAACAGTTTGTGTTTTGTGTCCATTTCTGGAACATGACATTAATTGAACAAAGTTAGAAAGACAGTTCTAGCATTAGATGTAGAGTATTTATGACATGAAATGTTGAATAATGTGAGATGTTGTAGCAATGTTAGTTCTTTTGAATAGAATAGGCAAGAATAAGAATGATTTGCCTTCAAAAGAGGGCTTGTTCTTTTATTAAAAAAACACACCCAGGTACAAGGAGGGATGATAATAAAAAAGTTACAGATACAGGAAATTGCATGACAGGCAAAACATATGAAATCGTATTCAACCAACACCTCATGTTAAGTCTGATAAGTCTGATGATCCTATAATTGTTTTAACTTTATAAAGTTATCTAAAAAACAGAAATTAACAGAAATAAGGTTGAGCCTTGATTTTCACACACACGTCATCTAATCTTCGAGCACAACTAAACATCGGGAACAAAAGAGAAAGTGAAAGGTGTCCGAAGAGTTTTCACAAAAAGAATTACCCTGAAAGAGTCATCTCTACATTTTCACAAAGCGAAGTGACAGTACAAATGCTTCAATATAATTTTATTGAAGTACATAATTAAACAAATATTAAACAAAATGTTCTCTTCCTTTTAGACTGTGAACACTGGTTAACCTTATACATCGTAAGCATTTCACTAAGCTCAGTGGAGAAGCCTGGTACTGCTATGGCCCTATTCAGGTTAGACCGCCACTACCTTAGGTGTTTTCACATAATCTTGTGTGCATTTTGCAGTTAACTAGCAAATAAGATGCGAAAGAAAACTTAGTTCTCTACTTACGCTGTTTGCTGTGCTGTCTGTGTGCGTGCGCATAGGATATGTGTTGCGAGCTCATTAGTAAGAAGAAACGTCTGTGAGGCAAATCGCTTGAAACTTTAAACAGGCATAACTTTGAAAATGCATGCAGTTAATAAACGTTCATGGTGCCGAATAACTGCAATGTCTGTGATAGAGATACTGTTAAATAGTGGATGTGTGTCGCACTGCATGCATGGATGTGGCATACTCCGTGGCATACTCCGTCTCACGCACAAACACATCCGAGTTCACTTGCCCAATACAAATGAGTATGTGTGCTCTACCAGACCGTCAGGGGGCAGCGCGAAATCGCGTCATTTAAAGACCTACTGCAAATTTAGAATTGATGAAGTGTTTTCGCCATGGTAAACAATCCGAGCAAACAACAAGACAACAAGAACAACAACCAAACAATTTGGAGAAGGATGTGCTTCTTATCTTGCTGTTCTTGGTTTCAGCATGTTGGTTTTGTATCTTCCTTGTTCTACAACGGTACACTGCACCCATTCTGTGTTTGTATTGACTGACTCCTATTGGACTAGTGCACCTTTTTTTGCGCATGCACTGTTGCACGCGGCACGTCCGTGTTTGTGTTTTGTCAATATAGTTAGTTTTTTTTTTCAAATCAAAACCTAATTTGTGGAAATTATTCAATATTTTACTCAGGTTGTTTTTTGTATGTTATTTTTTTAAATTTCAAACTTATTTGTGTTTACACTTTTCATTTTTATAAAAAATAATTTATTTGATGTTTAATTTATTGGTCACTGCTAATTATTATAATGTTTACTTTTTAAATACAAACCTGGAAGCAATGTCTCAATTTAGTAACATTAAAGGTATTCAATAACATTTAAACAATAATTTTGTAGCATTAATGCATTAGAAGTATTTATTGCCATGAAAACAGCGACGTTTCATAAATTACTTCAGGGTTGAGGTCAGAATTAGGTGACTTATATCCGCTCCGGCTTCAATGGAGGTGAAGTATTTCCGCTTTTGAGTGGAGCACCACTCGCCCCATCGGCTGCAGCCAGCCCCCATTGGAAAAAGCGGGCTGCACATTGACGACCGCGGACCCTTCTAAAGACAAAATTGCATCAGGCGGACCATACTTCCTTGTCATGAACACTGTAGCACGAATAATGATCTGTCTTTAAAAGCATTGTTGCAATACATTTACATCTAGCGGTTGAGTTTTGGTATCGCAGTCTACATTTTAACCAAGTAACAGTTTTTCTAGGTTTCTTTTGATTGTCATCAGAAATAATCTACAGGCACTCTATTGTTTGTGAATGTGTTCCGGAAGTTAAGTTGGGGTCACCAAAGTGCACATACGCAGTAACGTTTGTTTATGTGGTTAAGATAAAACCGGATATATACAGTACATGTTTGCTTTGGAGCTTTATGTCAAACAATTTCTTCTACCATTATTGATAAATGCATCGTCGATACATATTGTTTCATCTCGCAGCCCTACGGAAAATGCTACCGGAAAACTCACAGTTGACTACATCAATTATGTATATTTGCCATTAAGTTAAAACTCATCATTTCTCTCAGATTCATTACAATCAATTGCTTTATTCTTTTCATCACTTTACTTTATTACCTTTGTGCAGTTACAAAGAATTTAATGAATCAAAATAATTGAAAACCGGACCATAACTATATACTTTAAATGAAAACTACACAGACTATTAACAATAACCAATAAGGATAAAAAGAGAAACATAAAAGTAAAAAATTCGGCAAAATAAAGGTAATGAGATACCTGGCAATACTGAAACAATAAACCATTCAGAGCAAGACACATTAGACATCTGAGCCCATAAAAACATTGAGGAAACTACAAAGAACATGAGTTAAGAAAAGCTATAATACTTTGAACATGCTCAATACAAGCCTCCACAATGACCACCACCTCCTGAGGCACTTCATCTTTTCTGAAAAACACTGTGTTTATGAAATTGTCTCACCAACGATACCTTAACAGAAATAATAAAAATTTTGAAAGGTTTAAATTAGCCCCTATTTCACAAATGTATATCACACAAGTGTAAACATGGCCCTTACAAAAGGAGAAATAATAAATGTTCAAGAGAATTACAATAACAAAACAATGTATTACAAAGAAAATAGACAACGTTATACAGATACAGTAATGTGTAAACAACTGAGCATGTTATCAAAATTGCTGTCTGTGTGTTTTATTTTTGCTGTAAGGTCACTCTTGTGCAGCTATTCTTATCCATTTCACATATTTTCTGAATAACAATTCATTTAAATTCAAAAGTTCAAAACAAAGGCTTTTTTTCAATACAACTGCTGTTAGACAAAGTGCAATGCCGCAATTCTAATGTAGGCTTATGGAAAATATGCATGTCATTAAGCTTTCTTAGTGCAAAAAGAGAAACTTAATTCTGATCTTGATTGATGACCAAATATCTAAGGACCTGTAAAGGTAAAACAGAGACATTATAATAGGGATTGGAATCGTTTGGTAACTTTCAAGATTCGATAGAAACATGTTTCTTGAAAATCAAATTAGCATACATATTTGTGATATCATCATGCCACATTTGCGTTCAGAGGCTGAGAAGTGTTGCCACTTTCACTTCTAGTGTAGTCTCTAGTGTATTTGTATTTTGGCATTTAAAAGGCTGCTTTTCATTTTTGAATAATTTTAAAGTATTGAATGTGTAAAATTATTTTTCCCTCACATCTACATTATAATAAATGCAATTTCCAAAATTTATACAAAGCTTGACAATTTTAACCAATATAGGAACATAATTAGAATGAAATTGTGTTAAAATAAAAAAATACTTGTACCTTTAAAAGACTTTAATCCATTAGCATCTGCTGGTGGTGAATCTTCTTCTTGAATAAAATGAAATTCAGTTAATTTATATTAAGTGTAAAATTATAAATGATTAGGATTTAAGGGCATACCTTTTATGACACCATCCACATGAGTTACTGAAATATGATCCAGATGCAATTCTTCTTTTGCTCCTGATTCTGAAAAACAATACTTGTTGGTATATTGCGCATCGTTTTTAATGTGAAATTTGTACTACATAAAAAACTACTGATTATGTGGAAACGTCCTGCCCATACTGCGGGCGGATGGCGAACCAGACGTTGCTGTCCCACTCCTGTGACAGGAGTGGCTATGGCCCTGCCGTCCGCTACAGCGAGTGGCGAGGGTTATATGGGTAAACTGTGAGCGTCAATCTGTCAGCCAATAGCTTGCGGACTATTCGCAACCCGCCGCGCTCATCTGACCGTTCCCAAGGAAGCGGTCCCTACCCCTCTTGTTCCTCAGCCACGTATTCGGAAACGGTGCGTAATGATGATGAGATGTCCCTGTATCGGAGGGTGACACCGCACTGCCCCTTTCCCAATGCTTTTGGCTGGACACATGGTACCTCCAAGCTTCACCCTGCTACGGTGCCATTCTTCCCAGAAGAGCATCAGGAACTTAGTAAGACCTTGAACGCCCCCTTTTCGGCTCGTTCATGTCAAACTAGTTCTGTCACCCTTACTTCCCTCGATGGTGGGGCACTGCTGCAGGCCAAGCTGCCTTCTCTCTCCAGGCCATGGCCATCCTGCAGGTTCATCAGGCATAAGGCCTTGAAAGAGCTCCACGAGGATAAGACCGACCAAGGGTTAATGCAGGAACTCCACACCGCCACCGACCTTTCTCTACGGGCTACCAAGAGGCACCTCTGGCTAAATCTTTCGTAGATGCAAGTCCACTTTTCTCGACGCATCCATCTCGCAGGGCGGGCTGTTTGGTGATGCTGTCAAGGACTTCACCCAGCAGTTCTCGATAGTAAAGAAGCAGACGGAGGCCTTGCCGGCCTTCAAGATCCCATGCGGCGTCTGCTCACCAGCAACCTTGTCCTCTTCAACGCCGGCTCCGTCGCCCCTGAGCAGGGAGATCGAGTACACCATCTGGCCTTTCCCTCGCTGGTCGGCCGACCAGGGATGGTCCCTGACCCGTCCCAACATCTGCTGGGCCCCTCTCTCTCTGGGTTTTTTCACAGCTGCTCTCATTCTCTGCACGACAGTGTCACAGTGAGACGCAATGTCGAGTATATTCAGCAGTCTTCAGCACTCTCAAATAGATGGTAAGTTGATCTGCATCGCCATTCAGGTAAATCAGCTTAGCCGATATCCTCCCACGGGGACTACCCACAGTCGATGAAGCAGATTGCACCCCTAGTCCCCTGAACCAGTCCCTGGGGCCTGGCTAGAGCTTCCCAAATTTTCACGGTGGCTACAGAATACGCAAATTGCGATTCAATTCGTCAAATGCCCACCCAAGTTTCATCCTCTCAACCTCAGTCAGAGGCAAGGATGCTCCCGTGCTTTGGGTCACGTGCTCTCTTGCATGGCTGTTCAGCGGGTTTTAAAGCCTGTTCTTCATAGTCCTCGGTTAATGCACATGAGACTGCTCCATCATTGGCTAAAGAGTTGAGTTCCCTGGAGAGCGTGGCAATTGCCTAGAGTTGTTGGCTGCTCTGATACTTGCTCTGAAGAGGCTGCAAACTCTTGTGCAGGATAAGCCGGACTGGTCCGGCCGGACAGCACAACTGCCTTGGTATATATCAACAACCAGGGTGGCATTCGCTCACGACGCCCTGTTGAGACTCCAACCACACTCTGGTAGATCTGTTTGCCTCCCTGGACACCACCCATTGCCAGCTATGGTACTCCCCATCCGAGGCCCCCCTCGGCACGGATGCTCTAGTGCTACAGACGTAGTTACCCCCCATCCGGGTGATTTCCCTCTGATGTATCTTCATGATTTGGTTCCCACCTTGGTAACCCATGATCTTCCCTAGGTTGACCTCCAACTCGCGGTACTTCCTCAAGTCCGCACATTCCTCCAATGAATACTCCCCTACCGGCAAGACCATGTTGGTGTCTACACTAAACTCCTCCCTATGGTAGGAAGTGGTCTCCGTAGCCCTTATGGTGCCGGGCTGCTTCTCGCTGTTAGAGTAACAAGGCCGGTGATGGCCGGTGGTAGGGGCTTCCCACCTTTCCAAATGCTTTGGGACCCTCTACCACTCCCCTGGAAGGTAACAATTTCTGTTGGTTCGACACAACGTAGAGGGACCGACAGAAAGGGAATGTCCTGGTTAATGTAACCTCTTTTCTCTGATGAAGGGAATGAGATGTTGTGTCCTTCATGCCACTACTCGTGCTACCCGCTGCAGCAGTCGTGAGAGGCTCTCAGGCTCCTCAGCCCAAAGGTTAATGAATGCAGTACGCCGTCTCCTTTATACTCGGATCCGGGGGCAGATTGGCCTTTTCAAAACTAGTCAGAAGATGATATGTTCTCAAGTCAAACCCCATCTGTCGGTTTGACACAACGTCTTGTTCCCTCCATCAGGGCACAGAGGTTACATCTGTAACCAAGACATTTGCAGTAGTTTGAGAGCCCCGAAAAGACGACGTGTAGATAGAGTCAGTTCAGACTGATGCATCTGTGTTATTCATTGCTCTGAGTTCCCAAACAGAAGTGTTCATTTAAAACATATTGTGGATGTGAAGGATGAACGCACAGTCATGCACATGAGTGACAGCGGTTGTGCTAATCGGAATTAATGGCAGGGAGAGATCATATCAATTTATTATTCCTTCGACTAAATAACTCAGCAGTTGATTGTGTTTCAATTTGAATTATAAATTGATCGATTAATGTGATATTATTTTAATAACAATAACTTGTCTTGATTCTACGTATTCTTTCTTATTGATTTATTTTAGTAATGTATATAGTAGAGAGGGACTATATATTGGAGGAAGAGCTCCCACTAATATTGAAAACCTAGAATCGCTCCTGGTCATCTCATAAAATAGTTACAAATTCCTATGCGATCAGACTGGTCATCAGTTAAGCGCAATGAATGAAAGGTACCTTTTTCTGGGGCCTTGTTGTTAATGCACTCCATCAAGGGTGATGTAGCTTCTGTGAAGGATAATAAAGTAATAAGGTGAATGTAATGTGGATAATTGTATATACGTAAATATGAAGAGTTTGGTTCCAAAACGCTATAAATCCATTTTCATTAATTTGAGTAAAATTTGTGTTTTCTCTACAAAGAAAGTGGCAGGATGAAAACCACTATTTTCTGTTTCAAAGTTTCACATAGCATCTTTAGGTTCTAGTTACATAAAAAATAAAAATCCAGATTTTGATTTAAAAAGAATTATTATAAAAATACATTCAATCAGTCATCGCTCCTAATATAAATTCAACAGGTCATCATTTTAAAGCTATAAACGTGTGCCTTATCTTCTTAATCTCCTCACGTAAATGATTTGATTTTGATGGCTTACGTTTCTTCCCCACTGCAGAAACCAGCACAGGTTCATCAATCCCGTCAAAATTATAAAAAAATGTTTTATTTGTTGAACACAAAGTACAAAGTAGATCAGGGAAACTAGCATGCTGACCGTATTCAGAGCTGTTATTACTGTATACAATGCGAATGGTGTGCTGTGAATGGTTGAGCGGATATATCAAATTCTGCAGAGAAGTGAGACTGGCGTATATTGCGGTTTGGAAAGAAAGGGTGAAAACATGACAGAATAACATGACGGATATCGCAATTGGCATCAAATCAAAAAGTGACTTTTCAATACCGACCTGATACAATAGGCCTATAGATTTTGCCGGCTTATCGCGTTTTGGAATCAAACTCTTCGTATACTCTGTGGGTTTGTTTTATTATTTGATCCAAAATGACACAAATACACCTGTACGAAAACTTCACATATGATTAAAGCTAGATGTGTGGGAAGTATTTTAGAGTTTAAATTGTTAAATTGTATGCAAAATCCTGCGCAAAACTGCTTATTTCTGGGGACAGACATGCACACACACAATTTTCAACTTACGGTTCTTGTAGTCTGCCATTGAGATAAACAAGTCCTCATGTACTTTCTCTTTCTTCTCTATTGATAAAATAATGTTTAATACAGTTTGTAATTGTTAAGCAATACCAAGCTATTATACCCAGCTAGATAATGTTGTAAATGTTAACATTTTTAGGAATTCACTAAAAACACTAAATGTACCTGGTTTACGGGTGATTTTCAGTATGATGCATCCAATGATCAGAATAAGAATACAGGTGACGAAACATCCTGATATGCCCAGCAGTAATTTTCTTTTGAACACTGCAACAAAGGTGAGGAATGCACAGGCTAAAGTTATGGAAGGTACAGCATTAACCAACAACACTATTAGCAGCTTAGTAAAATTCGAGACAATTCTGGAAAAAACTATTTTCATTGAACTTTTTGTTATTCCTTTTATTTGTGCTTATTTCCCTCAGGGATTATTTGTTGTGGCTACAAGTTTTTTCATCAATAAACAATGGCTATTTTATAGGTAGAAGTTAAGCAGCAAACATGCGTTTAGATTTAACGTATGATTGTTGTGATTCAAAAACGATAAAATACCTTTAAAAACAATTAAACAACAAAGATGAGTCAAACTAGCAGTAAAGCCATCATAACCTTTTGAGATGGTGAAGTTGGATCTGGGAGTCTGTATGATTTATACTCTAGAGCAGGGGTGTCAACAGTCAACTGTTTAAATGCAATGTGTGGGGACCCTCCACGCTATTTAGCAAATTTATCTAAATTGTTATATTTATTTGGTATATAGCCCAGAATCTCATTTCTGTTCGAATTTTGATGTACATAAATAGTAATAGATAACCTCAGTCTCACCTTTAACATGAATTGACAGTTGAACCATTTTTTTTTTAAATTGTGTTCTATTAAGAGAGCGACTGTGCAGTGTAGTCCAAAACATTACACATTTAACTATTGAAAAGTAAAAGGGAAATTATTTTGTAATAATTGTAAAATAATAATAATCATAATTTCAGGAATTTCAAGGCCCTCTATGTACTCAGTCACCCTTTTCCCCCACTTGCGCCACCCTTGGGTGTCAGACTCGACTACTTTCATAAAAGAGGCTAAAATCCTTATGAGGTATAGAAAGCATGTCGAAACGCCTGTATTCCAAAAACAGTAGGCGAAAAATACCCTGATATTCTACTGCTTCCGCCAAGATTTTAGGCTGTGCATTGTATGCAACGGGAGCTGAGCAACAATAAAATTATAAATTGAAGACAGCGGAAAACTGCAAAGTTTATGGCTGTTTTCAAGTGTTAGTACAGACATAAATGTATGTTCTTGTGATTAAATTACACTCTTAACAACGCCTATATGCATTGCTTTCACGTCATTGGTCAAAAAGCATATGGATCACATGACATATAAACACACTTGATCCAGCTATTCAAGTCGTTCAGGATCACTAGAAACTTTGTTTCTGTGGTTGTAGCCCAACTCTGAACTCTTTGATGTGTATGCTCTATAGCAGGGATCTCAAACCCTGCTCCTAGTGAGCTACTGTCCTGAAGATTTCAGCTCCAACCCCAATCAAACACACCTGGACAAGATGTATAGGGTTGCTTGATAATTACAGACAGGTGTGCTGAAGCAGGGTTGGAGCTGCAGTTTGCAGGATGGTATCTCACCAGGAACAGGGTTGGAGATCCCTGCTCTGTAGGGTCAACCTTCTTTACCAGCTTGGTCTACTCATTTGGCCTGGGCAGTATTGTGCAAAAATTATGTTTACTTACCAATATTATTGGCCACAAACACCTCACTCCAAGAGGAGTACAGCGGTCGTACTGTCCTTTTCCCCCTGCACTTAAATTCATTTTTTATAGTAACTTCGTTTGCATTCACTTCTAATGTATTAGAAGACTCATTCAGCTCCTGTCCGTTCTCTGACCAGGTATAGTTCCATACTTTGCCATCTGAGACCTCACACCTCAGTGTCAGTGTATTCCCGGCCATGATGTCACTCAATTCAGTGCTCAGCGTCAGCACAGCAGGTAAACGAGCTGAAAGCAAGCAAACTATTTTAGATTTCTCAAGCTAGGGCAAGAAGAGAGCCTCGTATGCCTTAAAGGAGTCATATGGCGTGAATATGTGTTTTTCCGGTCTTTCTTGTGTTATATGTTGCCCACGTATGTATTAGACACGTAAAATTGCAAAAATGAAAGTGTCGGAACACAAGATGCACAAAGCTAATGCTCACCCAGACCTGACTGAAACTCCTCGTGTAACCACACCCCCACCAATCCACATCAGTTCACACACTTGCAGTATTCAACCAATAACTACGCACTGGTTAATTGGCAAATCATAGCACAGCTCGCTTTTCAGAGCAATGAGCGAGCCAAAGAGGAGATAAAACCTTACACGGTATGTGGAAAATACAACGTTTTTTAACCTTAAATCGTGTATACACATTGAATTACATCTAAAAGAAAGGATAATATTTGTTTCAGCTGTGTCATATCCCCCCTTTAATGTTATAATTGGCTTCTACTACTAAAGTTCATTGATAGAAACAGATTAAACAATTTTTTTACTTTAAAAAACAAACCATGTAACACTTTTTTTATACTTGCCACCATGTTGTATGATGTCAAACAACTGACGCACAGGTCAACTGAACTAAGTATACAGAAACGCTACTTTATTCTCCTATAGATATAAGGTGCTCTAATGAAAAACATAAGGAAAATAATGCTAAAATAATTAAAGAAATAAAAACATCATACATTAAAATACATACTGTAGTGAAGTAGGCGGGATGAGAGTGTGGGTCTCATATCACGGTAGAGATTGGGAGCTTAAGAGGACGAGCAACCGGACCGTCAATGAGGGAGGCCCAGGCCTGGTCCTCCTCCGTGAAATGAGACCAGTGCTACCGTGAACTATTAACAATATTTTACCAAATCTTAAAGGAGCCAGTCTTTTGCTGTTTGTGAGGCTTTGATTATGTTTTTGAGTGTTTAACAATTGATGTTCATGTTTCTAATAAAAGCTTTATATTTCACATATTTCAAGTCTATTGTTCACGGCCGTCCCCCTTCTAACAAAACAACTGGATTTCCTCCGGTCTATATAAAGTCTCTCTTTCCGAAACGCTCTGTGACAAGCAGAGTGGTACGAGGGCCGTGAGGGAACGGGCGAGGCCAGTAACGCGAGTGACAACAAGGGTCAGCTGCGCATTGCACCTGTCTTACAACTCTCTCGCCGTACACTCCTGTTGCTCCTCCTTTTATGCTTCCGAGCTCCTCCGTGAGAGATGCAAGACCGGTGCAATATCAGTGTATTATTATCATGCCAATAAAACTTTTGAATCTTGAATCTTACTGTGCAGTGAACTTTGAGCATCATAACTTTGCAAATCTTTTAATGCTATAATAAACAACAATACATGCTAAGTACAGTTCAAAGACTGAAAACTAATGTTATGACCCCTTTAAATTTATCATGGGGTAAAGTATGCTTAATCCGACTTTTCTAACCCCTTTCTTTCTTAGTCATAGAGGCTTACGGTGCAGCCCATGAAACATCTCGACTGAAGCCAATGCTGTAGATGAATAAATATGTGTTTACCTTGAACAGCTAAGGATCTTATCTTTAGGTAGACAGACTGGTGCCAGGAGGACATACTGCCACCTACGGTACCTGTTTATTTATATCGCTCATCTTCTGTTTACTCATTTTACTAACAGGTTTACATCCACTGACTGTAGCGTTAAGAGAACGGAGTTGTTGTGAGCTTTTAAAGCATTTGTATAGCATTTACACTGATTTGTAATTTATGGTTTTATGGTCTTTGCTAATATTGATTTATTAAGGCATACAAGTCTTCATAGAAAAAAAAACCTTTTAGCGTATAGAAACGGAGTTTAATTTTTGAAAATGTGGAGGTAAGGGGTTTTTACCTTGAACGTCCACTTTCAGCGGCTCACTGTAGATTGAGAAGTCGCCTCTCTTTGCTTCACACGTGTAGTCACCTTTGTGATGTAGAGATGCTGAATCAATGGTATAATTTGTATTTGTGATAGAAGGTTGTGTTGGCTTTAAGTCCTTGTACCAGTCATATTCCCAACCATCTCCCGACATGTAACAATCAAGGTGAATACGCTCATCAGTGTAGAAATGTTCAAAAGTTGGATGTATCTTTATGTCTGGTTTTGGAGTGGGATCTACACACAACAAAAGTAAAATGATCAATAAAAAACTGCCTTGAAATGTGTGTGCTTGTTATTCCCGAGGAATACATGAAGTGAATTGTGCTGATTGTGGTGGTTGTCCACTGAAAATCTATTTTTAAGACTATACAAGAAGTTGCAGTTCTGACACAAATCACTCCACACCCTTAGAGAAGCATGAGAAAGGGAATAGCAACTTAAACTGTCCTTTAACTTGACCTCTTTATAACAAATGTGACTTTCCGACTTGTTCCTTCTAGACCTGATTCCATGTTTACAGAAAAATGACTTGCCAAGAATGTGAATCTGCAAAGCTTCTGTTTCACTTGTAATCACTGGTGATCTCTGTCGATGTTTGGCTTTGCACTTATAACTTCCAGAATGACTTCTGTCTGCTGATTTGATCAAGAGCGTGTCCTTTTCTTTAGAGAGCTTAGTTTTGTTTCTGTACCATTCATAGCTCCAATCATTTAGATTTTCATTGATTGAACACTTCAGAGTTATCTTTTCACTTGGATAAAATATTTTCCATTGAGACTCAATTGAGATTTTTGGCTGAGGTGGCTCTGTGTAGAAAACACATGTGCACACATAAATCTGTTTTCAATTTAAAATAAAAAGCAATATTTTTGCAATTGCAGTTTCAGTGTCATGTTTGATGCTTTTTTGTTTCAAACATATTCAGTAATTCATTTTACTCTTTTATATATTTGAAAGGAACATACCATTTACTTGCACTTTCACAGTTTCACTGTCAATCGAGAAGTCGCCTCTCTTTACTTTACAGAAATATTCACCAGCATCAGAGGGAGATGCTGATTTAATGTTGTAGTTTGTATTTGTGATAGAAGGTCGTGTTGGCTTTGAGTCTTTGAACCAGTGATATTCCCAACCAACACCTGACTTGCTACAAGAAAGCAGAATTTGCTCATTTGTGTAGAAAAACTCGAAGGATGGCTGTTTTCTAATCTCTGGTTTTGGCGTGGTACCTTGAAAACATAAATGTATAATTAATAATCCATCCCCAAACAAATCTGTTCTAAATCACATGTGCTTTTTCTTTAAAGTCTGAGACTAAAATTAACGGAACTATACTTCCGACATTGTCTGACTTATATTTTGGAAACAGTTCTTTACAACTCCTTTGGACCATAGTACTGCAGATTTTGTATCTCTCCTTTGTCTGAAACAGCTCTGGTTTAGCTCTCTGTTAATTGGTTGATGATTTGAATCAAGCGTGTTAAATAAGAGACACACAAAATTGCAGTGAAGAACTAAAAATGACAATATCCAATGACTCTTCAACAATATGAAGGCACCTTTAATGTGTCTTTTTTATTTATCAGTCATACTTTAGAGTATCATGTTGTTGTATTTGGCAAAAATATTTCCTTTCTATAATCTACTTCATATCTGACTTCCTCATTTCAATTATCTTGATTTACCAAGAATGTTAATCAGCAAAGCAGCTGTTTCACTTGTAGTGACTGGTGATCTCTGTCGATGTTTCGCTTTGCACTTATAACCTCCAGAATTACTTCTGTCTGCTGATGTGATCAAGAGTGTGTCCTTTTCTTCAGAGAGACGAATTTCCTCGTTGTACCATTCATAGCGCCAATCATTTGGATTTGCATTGATTGAACACTTCAGAGTTATTTTTTCAGTTTGGTAAAACATTTTCCATTCAGACTCTATATAGAGTGTTGGTCGAGGTCGCTCTGTGTGGATAAACAGAAACCACACAACAGAATGAGTATTTATGTATTTTGTTGCAATGTAAGCTTGGACATAAAAATGCAACACAAAAGATTAATCTTACCGATTATTGTAATTAGTTTAGGCTCAGATGAAAATGTGACCTTATTCCTGCTTATATGACATGTGTACAACCCATTGTGGGAGAGTGTGGCACTTTGGATAGTGTAAGTATCGCCTTGGATGGCTTGTACAGATGTGTCTTTTTTCCACTGGTATGCCCAATTTGATGTCTGCTCTTGAATACTACATTTAAGTTTGACCTGTTCCCCAGTATAAATTTCTTGGTATTGTGGATCTTGTCCCACAATGATTGTTGGCCTGGATCCTGTTTGGAGAATGAAGAAAATATATTTAAATACCAATGCAATTATTTGAACATATTAATTATGCATTATTTTAAAGGAACCAATAAAAAAATCAAGACTAACAATAAGCTGCACCAAAGTTTACTGTTAATAATAGGGCTGTGAAATATAATAGTTTTTGCAATGCCTATGTGAAGGTTTACTGCATTATTAAAAATTGCAATTAAATATCATATGTGTCTGCGGATACTGATTTTACTGTAAACAAAGTATTTGTATTATCTCTTACTATCTAATAGTGTCTACCATAAACCATATAAATATATTTTTTAGTCTATTAAACTATGTCTTCAGAGGTTTATAAAGACCTTACATAATGAAGTGTTATGTCTTTATTATCTTAGAATGAGTTATTTCTATCTACATACACTTCGGGTCACCTTGCATGGAATTCACCATGTTGTTTCTACAATAGCCCTACATGGACAAACTCCACTACAGAGCATGTTTCGTTAAAACATGATCTCTTCCTGCAAAGAAGCGAAACCGCACTTCTGTGTCACTTCAATGAGCTTTTGGTTACAATTCCTCAACCTCATCAAATGCCGCTAAAATCTTCACATTGCTACTTTAAGATGTAAAGTGTGCCACATTGTGTCACTACGCGTTCTACTTGCGTTATCAATAAAAAAGTGTGGGTCCCTGGACCGTAGTTTTAAATCGCGTG
Organism: Triplophysa dalaica; assembly: GCF_015846415.1. Classification (NCBI taxonomy): domain Eukaryota; kingdom Metazoa; phylum Chordata; class Actinopteri; order Cypriniformes; family Nemacheilidae; genus Triplophysa; species Triplophysa dalaica. Next base: position 12,394,011 of record NC_079561.1, on the reverse strand, counting down.
ACTTTAACAAGAATGAGCTGCAACAGTAAATGTTTGAGACAGACTAACTTGTGCAGTAATATCGAAAATTGAGGATGCAGCGCACTGTGATGCACTGTACCATACCGTCTATAATTGTGACCTATTACACAGCCATGGGCAACGTGCAAAGGTCTGTGATTCCCCACTAACCGATCAAAACTAATAACACAGAATCACTATAAATCATCTTGACCAGTGCTGTTCAATATAACACTTAGTCTAATAAATAAATTTGCTGGATTAATAACGTATTTTTATATAATAACCTATATTTAAGATTATACACAAAAGAAGGAATTGTATGTTCCTTGCATGTATGTCTTGTCTGAACTTTGTGTTTTACTTTAAACCCGAAAGTAAACAGAAGGTCAATATTTTATGTACAAAAATGTACTCATGAAGCAGAATACAAGACCATCCATAGCGTCAGGTACAGACCACCTCATTGTTTGATTTTCCAATAGCAACAATAACAAACAAAATAAGAAAACTATAGCAAGCTTGTGTTCGATACAACTTCATATATCTCAAGTTGACAAAACTTACCATAAATGTTTAATGAATGTTGTGTGCTTTTCGCTGACTTCACAGGCCTTCCCTCCAGCTGAGCTTGACAAACATACATATATAGCCTAGTGTGACGCGATTCAGCCGAGAGTAACAGAGTATTTCCATATATGTTTGTGTCAGGACCACTGTAGACAGTTTTGTCGTTCCTGAACCACATATAGATCCAGTTTTCTGATACACCTGGAATCACACACTGCAAAGACACCGTTTCACCAGGAAAAGCATCTTTCCATTCAGAACTAAGCTGAGCTTTAGGAATTTCTGAAGTGAGAGACAGAACAGTCAAACTCATGACACGTGAAAAGCTCTCATGATGTTTTTATCAAATATTTATTAAAGTATACGAAACTAAAGCATTTTCACCTTACCTTTGATAGTTACTGTGCGTACGTCACTTTGGTCAGAGGTGAGAGTTCTTCGTTTGACTTGACATGAGTATTTTCCACTGTCGGACACTTGTGCTGTTTGGATAGAAAAACTGTTGCTAGTACCAGCATGAATCTGCAAGGATTCTCGAAAGAAGAGATATTCCCATTCGGACAACTCCACCTTGAAATCACATTTAAATGTTAAACTTTCTTTGTTGTAATTCACATGGGAATCTGGGCTCATGGTCAAAATGGGCTTGGGGCATTGATCTAAAGAGAGAAATGCAAATCAAAATGAATTTAACATTATGCAATTATGTGTCACAACATGAACATAGAATGATAAAGAGATGAAGATTGCTTTTGCATTCTCTGGGAAACACTAGTATGCACAATTCTTATGCATTATTTGTATGACTATTCTTACCTCTGACGTTTAGCTGAAAAGTATCACTATGTTGGGTAACAACCGATCTGCCATTAAGTTTTCCTTTACATGTATATGGTCCAGAGTCAGAGGGCTTTGTTGTGATTGTTAGAGTAGGGTTTTTTATTGAATGATTTGCCATTTTTGAACCATTCAAAAGACCAGCTGTCAGAATTGCCATCAAAACCACACGTCAGAGTGATTGTCTCATCTGGGAAAAACTCTGTCCAGTTTGGATCTGCGGTTAGCTTTGGTTTAGGAGTCTCTACAGAGGAAAAGTTTGGAAGTGATGTTTAGAATTTATTTGTACTGGTTCAATTTCGATAGCTCACATACAGCAACGTTTTGTTCTTGCAGCAATTCATTTTTAGAAATTAAACCTTGAATATTCACCGCGGTTATGCATGAAACAGACAGAAATGGAGCACTGCTTAATTGACTGAATATATTCTGGCATACGTGTTCTTTTTTCCGTATTTCGTGTTTTTTTCTACTTTATTAAGCGTTTTGTCATTTTAATACTGTATTTTGTCTTTTATCTTCTGATTATTGTTCCTCTTAAACATCTTTAATCATTGGAGGCAGTAAGAATGTTATTCTCAATGCAGTAGAATGTGACCACGGGGACGCGCATCGTCTAAGCGAAGCGTAGCTGCGCCTAGTTTAGATGATGCAACAGGTGTAAATATATACGCAAGTCTGGACGTAGATACGCCCGACGTTCGGGTTACACCCAACATTTTTAGGTCCATCTGGTGCAACTTACCACAGATGTAGAACTCAGCAACACTTACTATAAAAAACTCTAATCTACACATTAAAACTTTGCTGTGATTTCGAAGCAGGTTTGCCTGTAAATTACTGTAAATTTAATGTATAATTTTGTTTTAAGCATAGACGTACCTAGTTTAAATATTTTCTTTCATAAAACAAGACTAAATATCTTGGGTCACTTTTCTTGTTATGTAAATGTATAGTAATTTAAGAAGTTTAAAATATTTTACATAAAATAAGAGAAAAATGCTTAGGAATAATGTCGTTTTTTTGCAGCGTTTCTGTGCTAATGCCATTCTCTTCTTGCTCATTTTGGATCTCAAAAGTCAAAGTGTTTAAATTTCGATTAAAGTAATTAAAACCGGTACTAATTTGAAAGTGTATTAAGTAGTAATTAAATCTACAGTAAGTTCCTGGCAAACCTGCTGCAAAAACTACAGCAAAGTTTACAGTGTATGAGAATGCTTCGGGGACACTAGGAGAGCGGTCGAATCCAATAGAAAGGATTATGCTTACCATTGATTTGAAGTGCAACAGCATTACTCCTTTCGCTGGCGACTCTGTCTTTAATAAATCCCTGGCAGGAATAAAATCCAGTGTCAGCCTTTTCTGCCAACTTGATTTCTAAGAGAGATCTGGAATTTTGTAGGCCTTGCCCGTTTTTATACCACTTGTAGTTCCAGTCATCAGAAGTGCCCTCAATCTCACACTTCAGAGTGACTTTTTCAGACGGGTAGAATTCTTTAAACGCTGGTTCCAAAATTAGTTTTGGTGTTGGGATTGCTATTGACAAGTAAAAAGACAAATGAAGTCAAAATATATAGAAAACAGGTTCAACACCTTACTCAATATATGAATTTTGATTTATTTTAATTTGCTTACTAGGTAACTGCTGACATATATTAAAGGTCTCATGAATTGGCCTTGTTCAATTTATTTATTCTGTTGTATGATGTCTAGTTATGATGTTCGCGTGATTTTACATTCAAAAACATCAAGATCAAGAATTAATAGGCTATTTTCTACACTGGTTTTGTGGCCAGCTCTACAAACGCTAAGTTTAATTGAAGACTTTATAAGTAAACACCCACCACTTTGATTGGATAGCAGTTCGCGTAGTTGGATGCTTCTGTGAATTTGGTTTGTGACGTAACGTTAGGTTACACATTAGCACCATTCACAGTTTTCACATGGCATTAGTATTATCTGGAGACCTCCTGTGACTTATAAATGACCTCCCCACATCAGTTTTTCATGTGACGCATTCGCAAGGGATGATTTTACTCAAATTTACTGACTTATTTCCCGGTTCTGATGGCATGGCTTTGGGTGTAGTTTGTAAAGCTTATAGTTGTTTGGTATTTAATGATGTATGACTGTACCTCTCATTATTTGAGACCAGTTATCCCGAAACGGACAAAAGATCATTGCGATCGCGGGACTCAAATGTTATAAGAGTTTCCATGATATATAAACAAATGGGAGACTCCCGGTAACTTATGGATATCATCCAGCATTCGAAATAATACCAAAAGACTTCAAAACACCCTCCATTATTCGCAAACGGTGGATAAAACCTTAAAATATTATATATGAGCTCAGAAATGCCAGTTTTCATGTGCTTAAGATCACACACAACCTCTGCAATTAATACAAATGACTGAGGTCCCCGGGTAATACTAATCTTGTGCGAATAGTGCTCAGGGCACATTTGACAAGAAATACCTTCTTAGTAGTCTCAATATATTCTCCTCATAAAGCATCAAGGTTGCTTCATAAATGACAAATGCGTCCATTTCTTGAAATTATTAATGAAGTCAGCACTAACCCTCCCTTTTTAACACTTTCTTTATGGATAAATCCCCTTTGTCTCATATATGGTTCCCAAACCTGTTTATGGGGACCCACAGCTCTGCAAATTTTGCATGTCTCCTTTATCTAATACACTTCACTCAAATCATCAGCTCATTAAGGGACATATCTATGAACTGAAGTTAGCGTGTCAGTTAAGGGACACAAACAAAATGTGCAGAGCAGTTGTTCCCCAGAAACCACTGTAACTTTAACGATCTAGTCCAAAACAGACAACTAGGAGAAGTATCCAAGTGCAGCATCAAAGTAATTTAATGAAGCCGAAAGTAACATGGGCATGGCATTACCGAAAACAACAAGACTACGTCAATTCAAGAACCTACAATGATAGAAGAAAGACAGACACTATATATATATACACACACAAGATAACAAGACACAGGTGAAGTGGCAATGAATGGCTATGGCAACAAAAGAGATGGGTGTGGTCTATGATAAATCCATAGTATTGAAGAAGGGGGCGGAACAACATTGGAACAAGAGGGAAACAAGGTACACTACAAAACAGGCGAGAGACAGACAGGATCATGACAGTAACCATATAATAAGAAATACATCGGGGTCCTTGTGGCCCTGTCAAGGTTTATTCTGCAATAACAACCCTCAAACTGTACAACTTCCCTTACTCAAACAGCAAAAAATAAACCTTATTGTGGCTTTACAACGCTATGAGGTGGATTCTGGATTAGAAATCTAAATTACTGTAGGTTCTAGGAGAATATAATAAACTTTGTCAGTGTGCCAAATTACCCATATTTCAAATAGCCTACAGAACATGTAATGAAATGCAACTAAATGCACGCCACACAGACATTTCATAAAAATGCTCATAGTGTGTTTTTTTTAAGTATATATTAAAGGATTATATACAAAAGTTGGCAATCCAAAGCTACAAAAAATACAAAAATGTTTTGATTAAAATTCTATAGCATTGCGTGTAATGTATTGAGCCATGCCATAGTCTTTTAATCAACACATTTTTGTATTTTTTTAAGCTTTGTTGTGCCGACTTTTGTTTATAATCCTTCATTCGTTTTTTTGGTCGAGCACCCATTTGAGGTTGATATGCTTGCTTTTGGCCTTTTATGAATATATTGAACCATCTGTTCATATTTTACTAAATCCATGTTTATAAAGTCTTAACATCAGAAATATTTCAGTTTATGAAAAAATTTTCTATTTCTAAAAGGCACATAAACATACAAAAAACAAAAAAAGGACAAAACAAACTTTGTTGGAAGCAATAAAAATCCTGATGCAATAATAGCCAATAAATGGGGAAAGATGCCCCTTCATAGAACATCAAATAGTTACTCTGTTTAATTTTCATGTCCATTTATGAGAAATATGTACCGTTATGGATGTGGCAATCCTGAAAATGGCACTTACTTTACTATGAAAAATCATTCACTTAAAATTGAACAAATGCTTTAAAAACTTGGAGAGACCTCATATGGGTATTTAAACCACCAAATGTTGATATGTGCGCTGTAATCATAGTACAACCTTTGGTAAAGACTTGTTTTTTTCATGGAATTGCCCAAAAAATAAAATTGTTTCAGAAAAAGACCAACCAGAAAAGTTCTACAAAAAAGTCCTACCATCATTGACCTCTTCAGATGCTACCTGGACACTGACCGCCACTGTGAAGAAAAAAGATTCAGAAATCTTGCTGTGAAAATGTAATAAAATGATTTGTGTAAGTGTTTATGGTCAAAAGCTGCTAGCGGAGACAGAAATAAATTCATTTAAAATATTTATTTGATTTCCTTTGTAAATAATTGTTAGCATATAACATATAGCAGAGTTCCTCATTAAATATTGTACCCTACCTGTCAAAAAGATCATTTGAAACATTCCCATTTGCACTAGCTGTCACGAGTTAAGACTGAACCCTCAATGAGCAGAGATACTGTACAAGAACGATGTATTTCCGTCATTACCCATTTAAACATTAACGTTAATGTTAATGAAACATTTTTTCATAGTTAACAAAATATAGGTCCTGAAGGCCCACTGAACCACAGAGTTAGCCTAAACATACCTGTAATATACAGTATAAAATTGAGATAATGGCAGATCTAATACACAGAAAGACCCCACTGAACATGTTTAAACAAAATATTTTATTCATGTCATGGAGATTGAATGGGCAGCATGGACTCGCGAATGTCATGGTTCCCTTCTGTTTCTCCCGGTGTTTTCCCCAAGGACTTCCTTTCCTATGCTCCCACACCTGTGTCTCGTCAGTAATCCCCACACCTGCCCATCATCACCCTCATCACCTGTGGACTATTTATACATATCCTTCTCCTTTGATCAGTGTCCGGTATTGTTTGTTTATGCTTATCAGTTCCTGTCTCCCCGTGGATCTTATAAAAGATACCCTTTGGGTTATACTCCATTGTCGTGCGCTTCTCTACACCCACTACACGTTGCAGCGAAATCAAGCATGAAATCAACAGATTATTTCCAAAATTATACATGAAACCGATAGGAATGGAGCGCTGCTTCATTGACTGATATGTTCTGACAGACGCCTTGATATTTTCCCTAGTTTGTTATTTCGTTTGCATGTACTTTAGATTTCGTGCTAAGAAAGTCAGTCTAAATGCAGTAGAATGTGCCTGCGGGGATGCGCATCGTCTAAGATAAGTGTAACTGTGCCTGGTTGTAGTTTTAGATGGTTCAAGAGGTGTAGATATTTATCGCAAGTCTGGATATAGACTTTGGTGCGACGTTGGACTTACACCCAATTTTTGTACTTCCAGCTGGTGAAACATGGTGTTTATTGTGAATTTATCTCTGTATCACTGTTTTCTACACATGTGTTCAGAAGAAACGTGGTTAGTCAATGTAGGATTTCTTGTGTGAAGAAGAATACACGTAATCCACAAGTGGTAATGAGAAAACAGGAAGTTGATAAAATGCTGCTTCAACACTGAGATGCACTGTACAACACAAACAATATTTTAAGCAGAAGCCAGTGATACCAGACAAACGTGTTTCTGTTTTTTATCAATTTCAGAATGTCATCAAGTTTGAAAAGACAGTTCTGTCTTTTTAAGTATTCACAAAATAGCGTTGACTAAATTATATTGTTGCAATTATGCTAGTCGATAAAAGAGGCTATTTGAGACATATGACAATTTTGACTTTATTACTGAAATATTTTGCATTACAGTGTTTCATTTTTTCAGACATGTTGCAATTTTTATAGTTTATGAGTTAGGTATCAATATTAGTCATTTTTGTTTCTAAGTAACACTCATCTGACACGTGGTGAACCTACATCCTGCAACCACAGCTGGGGTGGGTTTTTTTTAACGTAGTTAGTAACCCAACAGCAAAGCAAGGATGTCAAAACTCAAGATGAGTTGCAAACTGGCTCATGGGCAGAGACAATAGTTTGCTGCTTTGGATTGTGACACTTTGGTAATGTTTTGCGTTTAAGTAGAACTTAAGTCTGGAAATGATGATGTATCGTGTGAGTTAGTAGAAGTTAAACTGTCAATGCAGATGTTAATCGTGTTCACCTCTCTCTGTTCAAAGCTACTGAACAAGAACAAACGACCACAAATCCAAATTTAAACCCTTCATGCTTCCTTTACTCAACCAATATGGCATTGTTGAAGATATAGATCTGTGACCACTGTTCAAAACTGCACTGACTCTAAACTTTATCTTTATAAAGTGATACAGGCCGGTTTATAACAACACAGTTTAATCAATAAAACTCTCCACAGTGCAGGACCTTATCCAGAGACAAAATACAATTTAAAGAGCAAGCAGCTAATTCACAACCATTTGTGCAATATCATGTAAGTTTGTAATAAAGGGTGTCTTGAATTTATTTTCTTTTAATCGGAAACAGACTGCGTTACAATGAGGGTCTTATTAACAAAACAAACAAGTTGTAAATAGTGTGACAAGCAAACAATATACAATTATTTATAACCAAACTCCTCCTGTTAGCACTCAAGAATTGTTATAACCCCTAAAAGCAATTTTCAAATATTTCTTATATTTTATTCAAAGAAGTTATCATAGAAACAAGGTTGAGGCTCGGCACACTTCAGCTCGTCTTCCAGCACCACTGTAAACATCTGGAAAAGAAGAGAAAGTGGAAAGTCTCAGAAAAATGGAAACTCCTTTACCCAGAATGCCAAGTTTCACAAACAAGGCTTAGCTTAAGCCAGGACTATGCCTTAGATAATTGAGATATTTATGTCTTTTTATGTTTTAGAAAAAACATTACTGGTGTGTTCATCTTACGCGAAAACAATGGCACTGGTCTGTTTTGAAATATGTCAGTGCAAGTTATTTTCAGATAAGACAGTTCAAACATTTGTTTTAGTCTGGAACTTTTCTTAAGCCTTGAATGTGAAACAGTGTGGTTAATCGCACTAGATAGAACTTGAGCTTTGTTTATTTTCTACTTGTAGCATTTGTACTTTTCTAGCCTACTCTTGAACCAACAAGCATTGCTAGCCTGCATATGATAAAAACCTGGTCATGCTTTTTATTTGTCAGAAGTATATCACATACTGTAACTAATAAGTCACTTTTTACTATAGCAAAATTAGCATAAAAACAGGAGTTCAATCATTTTAACAGAAGCTTTGTGGTATAAATTCAAGTTTTCTCACCGTTTTATATCTAAGGTCTTGCTTTCTGCTCCTCATCAGGTACTGAAAGAGACAAATTAAGCCATAGCATCAATCTTTAAAAGTAACTGTGAGCCAAATATAAAATCAGTTTTAAATTGAAAATGAGCCTCACAAAGGGTGGGACAATAAAGAACCACCTAGTAGTAGTCAATAGAACACTCTAAAGACTTTGAGGAAAGTCATAAAGACACTCTAAGGTCTATGATGGTGAGGTTTGTATGAGCACCACTAACATTTTCTTTGATATTGATGATGTATTTTGTACTGAAAACAAGGTACTGGTTTCAAGTAAGGGGTGATACACAGCCAGACATGGAGGCCTCTGCATTAACATCCTTTAATGCATGGCTAGATGTGGAGTATCCCGCTTATATCATGATAATTTGCCAAGTTAAAGCTGATATTGAGTTATTTTCTTCAGTTAATTAAAAAAATTGATCAAACTGACTGGAACTGCCCAGAACCATTTAAGAACAGAGTTACGACACTTGCATAGACATCTTTTCGAAGAATGGAATGCGAAAGAAACTTGTGTCATGAAGTGACCAATAGTTACAATAAAAGTGCACTAAAGCCCATTCATTTCAATCCCTCCCAAAAGCATTTGCTGTACAGTTGGTGAAATAACGGCGCGATTAAACATTTTAACAAGTTGGCGGACATATCTTATATTCATAGATCTTATATTTATTGATCTACTATTCTTATTACTCTCCAGAGTTATGCTGCTATAAATTAGTCAATGTAGTATTCAGTGGACACAATGTGCTAAACATATTTAGCCAAATTTATGCAAATATAGTTGCTGTTATCTGTCCCACTAAAATCCATTAAAATAGGTTGATATTAAGGATTGTTTGAAACTATTGAGCGGTCCATGAACCATGTGACCACATGGCAGCGAGATCTATGAGCACTTTTCAACAATCGCGCCGAATTCCTCTCTTTGCTAAATCGGTTCACACCGTGCCGATCATGCCAGCCGGTACATAAATGGTTTCATTTTCCACGCAGGGCTGATAACGGACATTTTAAGAATGTAAATGCAAACGCTTCATGTGCTGCCTTGGTAACACAAGCGACTGAGCTATAACGGCTCTCGTATTCATTAGCATGAACAGAGAATAGTTTGTTATCGTGCCATGTCGAAACCAGGCTCACGTGAAAAAATAACTTTAACCGTCTCATACTGTGCTTGGAACTGTTTGGCGCGATGGTGGAAAGCGCTCAAAGTGTGTCGCAAATCTGTTTTCATCAGCTCTGGAACTACCTATGCATTAAACGCTTTAATTCACACCTTCAAGCCGAATCGAGTTTTCAAACAGACTATGGTATAAAACAGTTGTAAATAAGCTGCACAGCTGATCTTTGAAGGCCACTGAGGCTAACTTATGTTTAATAAAAGAAAAAAACGTTTTTTTTATTTCACTGTGTCTTTAAGAGATAAGTGAAGCTGCTATCAAAAACCTTTTGGGGTTAAAAATAAACAAAATTCATTTCAGCAATAGCATAATGATTTTAAGTCATGTCAACAAATGAAACCTTCAAAAGATTTTTAAAAATAAATTCCTGCAGTTGTTTTATGTGTTGCTTGTATTTGTAACAAATGCAACTTTTTGATCGCAAGTTAGGCAAACACTGGTAATGGGCGGTTTTCTCTTCGCTGCAATGTGGAAATGTGGTCATGTCCCTCTGTCACAGTTTCATTTTTAGCACGCACAGCCATTATCAGACCCGCTGGCCTCTTTGAGTGAGAGCGGCCACATTCTCACAGTTTGCAGTGGCCTCCATGTATGGAGATCCCGTAAGTGTAAACAGCTGCCATCGCATGTAAGAAACTGCGATATAAAAAACCCAACACAAAATGTGCTAAAGGGAAGAACAGGTCTGCAATATGTTTCTTCTTAGTACAGTATCTCTGTACATCCTGGAGGCACAGTGTGCATTCAGCAGTTTTTATGGACTCATAAAGAAATGAGTAAGCACTTAACAGACATACCTCAGTTCCACTTTATATTATGGTACAGAAATTCATTAATAAATACTTGCTTATTAATATGCTTATTGGTTGTACACTAAACTTCTGTAAACTTCAATGCAATATTGGTGGAAGATTGTTACACAGCATTTTGAGAAATGCTGTTATTCACTCTTGAGATACTGTGATGTCATACACTGATGGGTGCTTGTACGCCTGTATTTAGTGGAACTACACCGTTTCATGTGAATTTAGATAGTGAGTCATCCATGAGAATTATCTGCTGTTATAAAACAGACTCGCTAAAGAAAACACGATTAATAAGAAGTCACCATAATAGTATTGAGTGTTTCCTTTAGTTGGGCTCTTACCCTTGATTTATTATGGTTAGTTATTTGTTAGCTGTAATAGTGTGTTTCTGAAGCACATTTATAACAGCCAAGAAAAAACATCAAATTGTGGTGTCCTTCTTGTATGATTTGTGAATACTTCTTACACTTTATTTCTTACACTAAAATCCCAATACCTAAACCTAAAAACTACTTTATAAACAGTAAGTAGGAGGTTAAAAAGGCATAAAACGTAGTTATTAGTTAGTTAATAGTGGGGATGGACCATAATCTAAAGTTTGACCTGATTATATAATTTTGTCTATAGATGTAAATAAGTGAATCTTAATAAATGTGTTAGTGCAGATCATGTTTCACCGCAAAACACAAAGAAAGGAAACATTGCATTTGCAGCATTCAGAGATTTTTTCACTGTAACATTTCCATTATAAATCTCTTTTCGTTTTCAGATTACAGAGATGAGGATTATGTACTGTTTAAATGATATTTACTGTATGTGTTAAAGAAATACGAAATAAGTTCTACTTAATAGTTATGTTGAAACTTAAAATGTTGTATTACAGGAAAGAAAACTAAATAAAAATCACAATACAAATGTTACAAAACATATTTGCAAATTAAACAAGTGACTTTGCATCTGACAATATTTAAAATAATTTATAGAGTTTTTTTATTGATTTAGCAGAATGTTTAACTGACCTGTTTATTTCTTCTCTTCTTGAACAATCACCTCTGGTGAAAGAAAAGCGTAACTGATCAGCAAATGCCTTCATGTATACATTCATGCACATTACTCGTTACATACATGTCATTTTAAACCAGCTCAGCAAGCAAAATGCTTACTTGCAGTTCCACTTCAGGATAAACACCTCAAAGGATCACAGTCTCAACAATCAGCTAAAAATGCATTCACTAGCATTCGTTACAGTCACAGAGAAAATGATCCTGTACTTACTTTTGACCTCCAGCTTGCAGGCCACTGTAGCTTCACCCAGAGCATTCTTGGCCCTGCAAGTGTAGACTCCGCCATCAAAGTTGGACGGTTTGCGAATTTCGAGTGAGCAAACTCCCTGGCTGTTGATTTGCCTGTATTTGGGATCGTCCCCTATAACCATCTGATTCTTCAGCCATTCGATCTTAGGCTGCAGACACAGAACAGATAAACAAAGTAAGACATGGTTCCGCCATCTTTTCATGACTATTCTTGGTCTTGGGGCGAAGCCATGGCATAGCCTTAGGTTTCGTGTGGACAGAGAGCAATAGTTTACCTAGCGCTCTTCTATACTCTCTCTCCGGTCCGGCTCTCTGTTCCCGCCATCTCGTTTCCTAGTTACCTTCCCATTAGTGTTTCATTACCCACACCTGCCCCTTGTTAATTTCCCTTTGTCTGTCTCCCTTTAAAACGTCCTCGTGTTCATTGCCCTGTGCTCGTTCTTTATATGTGCCGTCCCGTGCTGTGCTGTGCCGTGCCGTGTCATTAGTTGCCTTGCCCGTGCTATATCCTGTCTGTAGATCCCTTACCTTGCCTGTTGGTTTGTGATGTTGTGTCGACTTGTTTTGATTTAGTTTTTTGCCCCCTTGTGGGAATTCTTTTCGTTTCTTGTTGTTAGATAGGGCTTGTTAGGGCTTTTGTTTTGTTCCTGTTTTCTAGTTTAAATAAACCTTTGTTTACCCGTCATCACCATCTGCCTGCATGTGGGTTCTTCTGCCTTGCCAAACTGTGACGTTAACCAAAGATAACGGCAAAGTCATTTGCAATGCATCAGTTTTGCCTGCACTTTAAACAGTAGATCAGGAGGTCTTTTTTCGAATAGTTTGTTTTCAATAAGAATGATTGAGTCAAAGCGGGTAACAGACCACTAAAGAGCAGGATTGTTGTTGAGAATTCACTTAAGGTTTGATAGCTGTTGTAAATAAATCACACAGTGATCATACTATCACTGTATCATACTTTTACAATTACCGTATGTCATACTTTCAGGGAATGTTCCTAATGTGACAGTCTCAATCCTCATTTACTTTCAGTTTGTAAAAAAGTCACCATAGGATATTCTTTAAAAATTCTGTTCTAGTACACAGAAGGGAAAATATCCGATTTGATAAGCAATAATAAGTGAAATAACAAACAATGTTAATAACACCAACAAAACTCATGGCAATTCACAACATTCTTACGAGGTATCTAATCAGTATGAAGTTGTATGAATCTTTTTATATTTTTGTAGAATAATTACAAAATCCTGTGAGATCAGGTTGAAATTTCTTTACATCTGAATTCAATTACTTGTGCCTCTCTATCGCCATCTCGGTTTAAATCATAAAATTGCAAGTACTTGTAGAGTTGTTTTTGATGCTGGTTGAACTATTCAAATTGTATGTGACAGTCCCATTTTTTATCACTAATGTAAACGTATTGTTGCGAATCAGAGTAAAGAAAGATCGTTTTCAACACACATTTTCATGTCCTTGGTCACTTACTGATTTTTGTTCATGTTTATCCAAAAATATTTACAAATTTTGTAACCCTGATTAAAGAAAGCGTAATTCATGGATGGCAAACCTTGACACATTTATTACATCCACAATAATGTTGTCAAATGCTGTAACTCAAACGATTCTAAACTGCAGTGCTAATGACCCTCTAGCCTCACTGAATTTATCCCTGACACACTGACAGGCATCATAGTGCTTTATATAAAATGTCACACGTCTCAGTCTCATGATTTCTGCCCACTCAAGCTCCATCAACTGGAACGGCATGTTTCTGTATTGCTTAGGTCATGTTTAAAGAAGCATTTTAGGATTCTGTTTGCAGTAACCTGATGATGCTGGACAACCAGTGATACCCAAATGAATCCTGACTAATCTTTCGGAATAAGAGAACCCTGCTGTTGAAAGCTCCTCTTGGGATAGGGTCTACACAGATGGCGTCTATCCGGTGCAAAATTTCTTCTCGCTTTCACCAGTTAAACTCGAAGGGTCCAAAACGCCAGCATTAAATTTGAGTAACATCATGGTGGCTTTGAAGGTTTAAAGTTTCCATATGCATCTAACAGGCTGAAGGCGCTCTGTGTTATTTCCAAATGGAAAGTGGCCCCCATCAAAATATGTGCTTACAGTTCTTATTTAAAATTTAACAGATCTCTGAATTTCTGGCTACTAGTTCACAATTTATTCACCCTACAAATGACCTTTTTCTATGCAGAAGAGAAAAGAAGATTTTTATGTGAAATGTCTCTGTGGTTTTGTGTCCATATAGTGGAAGTCAATAGGTTCCTAGGTTGTTTGGTTATCAAAATATCTTCGTTTGTGTTCTGCTGAAGAAAGACAGTTTGGAAGCAGGTCTGGAATGACAGTTCAACTGCAACAATATTTCCCTATTGTATTAATACGGTAATGTTTTATCACATTGCTTAGGCCATGCTTCAGTGAAGCGATATTGCACGTGCTACTAAATGGTTTTCCAAGTGTTCTTGAACCGAGAGAAAATACAGAAATCACAGCCTGAAATGAAGTGAACACTGACCAGTGTGCATAAACATTGAAACATCCCAGTGCTTTCATACTCTTTACTCATAGTCATTTTTTACTTTCATACTCGAATCACTCGACACGTCAGCCTTGTTACCATCAAATGGAGAGGACCCACATAACAAGCTTTATTAAGCAGGGATTATGGGCTGTCCTAGAATGCAGGTCCTACATCAGGACCTGCATTCAGCCTAGATTTGCATGTATCTCAGCTGTTCTCGAAACTTGAGTCTCCATTCCTCTCCTTGGGAATGACAAGCCAACGCAGTCCATACATGTCTATCTACCAGCTGGCTTCAGTGGTTAGCAGAACACCCAGTGGAGATATACTTCTTCTACTTTATGACTACAGCACATGTACTTCAGATTTATGGGAATACATAAGCTGTCTATTTATTGAGCTCAAACCCAAGGACGTCTGGATCTGATGATGGCATTGTTGGATTATCAACAGCTATTGTTAGATTATGATGACCGCTTCTTCAGAAGTATATTTGTAGCATATTGGCAACTTCTGGGACTCCAAAGATGCAGGCTGGATATTTTTCATTATAAACGACAGATAATATTGAAAGCGTTTAATATAACGGCAAATATAAAAGTTTAAGCAATGAAGATGATTGTACTTCTATTGGTAGTTGGCAAACTGCATTCCTGATCTTTTGCTTAACTCTGTTGCATTGCCAATGGCCTCTGTGACTTTGAATAACTCGAAAATGAATGACTTCGGTTGCTGGAAAGCCATTTTGAGCTTCTCTTTAGCCATCAAGTATTCATAAATTAGTATTTAGCTATTCATACAGTTTGTAAGCATTAACAAAAAGCATGTCAAACATCATCTGTACCTTTGGTGTTCCACGAACCGCACACAGTAGCTTCATGGTGTAGCCCACAGTTGCTGCCCTGTCGCTGAGGGGGGCTGTGAACTTGGGAGCTTCGCTGAAATCGTGTTCTTTGTACTCCAGCGGCTTGTAGACAATACCTACAGAACAGGGGACAACAACCTCAGCCGGGTCTGTCAGTTGTACAAAGGGTATAGCTACTTTATGCCATTAAGTCTAGACAACAATTTCTGTGTAGGGTTTGCTTATCTTATAGAAACCTTAACCTCAGAACATGCCCACAAACCTCCCACAGTTTGATATATTTTGCACCAAAAATGGATATGATCTTCTTCAAGAGGGGATCAAAAAACCTGATAAAATTGTAGTTTAGCATTTTGGTTGTATATTCGGACAATTTTCACTGTGGTTTGACTTTTTGCCAAATCAGTTTGTCTAATAAATCTCTTAAAGGTTTGGTGTTTTGCCCATTTTGTAACGTACGTCTCATATTTTGTTGGTTTGATTTAACATGAGGGGTCATTAAAAGCACAAATTATCACTGTTGGCAACTACTGTTCGTAGATACACATTGGCTGCTGAAAATCATGGGTCACTGACGCCACCATATTGAGCAGGGCAAGACTGTCAAAAAAACATATACAAGTGAATAAAGAAGATGTGGGTTTTTGTTAAAGTATAGTAAAAAAAAAAAATTCCTTATATGTATAAACTTATTCTACCATTATATATTTGCATTATTCTATGCAATGCAGTTTTAAATGCCTGCATGGATGAAGGATGGGAGAGGGTCTGCAGCTTTCGTGATTATAATCACATGTTGAAAAGCAAATCAGGATACTAATAATAGGCCTCCTGTTCCATGTGTTTGTGACCAAATTGGACTGTAAATGAATAGATCCCCTCATCATACTTCCTATGGTAATTGATAATAGCGGCATGTGCCTGAGAAGACGAGTATTTAAGCTAGGCTGGAAGAAGAGATGTCAGCTGCATTGCAATCCAACTCGGCTTTGTTTCAGCTTTGTGACAATAAAGTCTAACTTACTTTTGGTTTCAAAACCTTGACTTAAGAGTCGTTCTCCAGAATTAAAGAAAGAAAAACCACAACCAATTTTGATGGTTAATGATTTGTCTCTATTGATTAATTTATTGTCCGAAAATATGTATTGTCATAAGGAATAGTACTCGTGCACACTTGAAAAATGTGCTTTCTTTGCCAAAAGTTTGTAACTCCCCCTTCGTTGGTATGTTTATAGAGCAGTTTTGCCATTCCTAACGTAATGGCGCCGTTGACACATTCAAGGACTGGGCCAAAGCATTAGGAGTCGGACACCTCTTTCAAGGTGGGTGGTCTTTGGCCGATTTAAGCTGCAAAGTTGCAGCCAAAGGTCTATCTAAGCTTTCTTTAGTGAAAAACTGATTAATGTTGCATTTGAGAACTGTTCTGTTCAGCAAAACCTCTGCTTCGCAAAAAGGCACTTTGTACTGCAGAAGCATTCTGTCAGCAACAGCTCGGGATGAGAGGCTGAGGAACCCTCAGTAGTTTAATTTAACCGTCAACTGGATCCTTGTATTTTATGTGAATTCATGGCGAGGGAAGACTGACAGTTTCACACGACCACACCAGCATAATCCATGCTGTAATGCAGATGCACTTATGATGTGAGGAATGAAAACCATGATTAGCACTGACATCGCAGCCAATAGTTTTGCAGTAAGCATAATCGAAGTTGCAATATGAAGGCATGTAAACACCTTAATTGTATTTATGCTGCTCTGATCAAGGTGCTTCTGTCACGTACCTTAAGTACAAATTCAAGGTAAACATGACGGTCTGAAGTTTTACTTTCAACACAACTTGCTGTCAGTAGCCTTTGCTCCTTACCTTCATACAGAAACAGTATACCAATGAGCGTATACCACTGTTGTGGAGACATTTTTCATCAGATTTCTATATTCATTACGGTGCCGAATAACCATTAAATAGGCCTACGTCCACACAGCTGTGTTTTGCATTTGACGCGATTGACGCGAATATATTAAAATGGTAGCAAGTAACACACACCTACAGTACCGGAGAGCATTGTTTGTACTCTGTATTATAACAAATAATCAGATTTAATAACTTTAAAGTAAACGGGTGCAAATTAAGAGGTGTTCTCATGTCATGTAAACATGTTACTGCACTCTGATTATTGAAAATTATCGCTTTATTGATGCGCATAGTCCCGCTTCCGACTTGTGTGTGTGGAGTTTGCATGTTCTCCCCGTGCCTCGGGGGTTTCCTCCGGGTACTCCGGTTTCCTCCCCTGGTCCAAAGACATGCATGGTAGGTTGATTGGCATCTCTGGAAAAAATTGTCCGTAGGGTGTGAGTGTGTGAGTGAATGAGTGAGTGTGTGTGCCCTGCGATGGGTTGGCACTCCATCCAGGGTGTATCCTGCCTTGATGCCCGATGACTCCTGAGATAGGCGCAGGCTCCCCGTGACCCGAGGTAGTTCGGATAAGCGGTAGAAAATGGAATGGAATGGAATGGATGCGCATAGTCATTTGTGTAATGGTAAAAAAACGACCTGACTTGTTTAAGGACAATTCCTATTTTTCATGAAATATTGCAGCGTTTATTGTAAACAGTTTACCAATGCTGGCCACTCTCTTTTTAAAATTCATGTGCCCTCATAATCTTGAATTAAAATCTGAAAATGCCCTTACGCCCTCTCGCCGTGTTCCCAGGCGATTCCAACCGATGACCTTATTACCATGTTATACCAGTTGAGCTTCAGGTGTACAGTTTCTGCTATGTGGTCCAACAAATTATCTCCAACATTATCTCAAGCACTCTTTATACCTGACCCATTCTTATAATTCCACTGGTAGTCGCTGTAACCACAACAGTCTGGTGTTGAAGAACATCTCCATTGATGGCCATTCAAAGGAAGTTCTCATGGTGGGAAGGTATTCCCACCAACTTCATTGTAACTTTACTGTAACCAACTTCACACGCCCATGTGATAAACGAAAAACAAAAGAAGCGACGTGACCTTACCTGTTTTCTGAATATGAGCAATGTTTTTCGTGACTGCCGCGCTTTCGCTCCTTCCGACCATGTTTTCAGTGAAAACTCTGAAGCTGTATGAATTTCCCATCACAAGGTCAGAGACTGTGGCGTTGAGCCTGTGGAAGTGCTCTAGAACCGTGAACCAGTCCTGTCAAAAACAGCATTACTGTTAAAACAAATCCGTACACAGGACTCTTGACTTTACTATTACACGTGTTAATAGAAAACTGAGTATTTATAAAACAAATAAAAATACATGGATGATTCAGTAAACGTCGAAACCATTTTTTAGCATTTGGTACAGTAATTTAGTGCAAAAACCTACGATCTAGAATCAAGTTTGAGGTGATAAATTTACAGGAATGTAATAAATGATATGTCCCTATGTCCCTAAATCAGTAGTGATATTGCCATATATGTAACATATAAGATAATAATATTATTAACACATATATACATCTTCTGGATGTATGAAGATAAATGTTTAGAACATATTTACATTTAGATTTAGTCATTTAGCAGACGCTTTTATCCAAAGTGACTTACAGAGACTCAATAAGCAATATGTCAAACAGGAGCAATAATACAATAGGTCCTAATACAAAGTAACAAGTTTCAAGAAAAGCTAGACCAATACCTGTTGTGAGCAAGAGAGAGGGTTAGCTTTTAATTTTTGTCTATCGAGTATTCACAGAAGAGATAGGTTTTAAGTAGGTTTTTGGTGTTTCATATGGTTGACCAGACTGAGTTAAGAAGAATGTTCCAACAGGAAGGAGTTGTTAAGGAGTCCAGTGATGGTCCTGTAAGCAAGCATTAGTGACTTGAATCTGATACGGGCTTCCACCGGTAGCTAGTGGAGAGAGATACAAGGGGTGTCAAATGAGCTCTTTTGGGCTCTTGGAAGACAAGGCATGCTGCCGCGTTCTGACGCATGCGCATTCTGATGTAGTGCCCGTGTGGTCAGAAGGCGCATGCGTCAAGTGATGCTGACACTGTCATGTAGCTTGTGTGTTTGGTTGCGTTGCAGTCTGAGGAGTCAGAAAGCTTCCTAAACTACCTTGATTTGCATTTTTGGGAGAAATGGAGGTCGTACAGATGTTAAACTACTTGAGGGTTAGTAATTATTTGCAAAATGTTCATTTTGGGCCGGAGTTACCCCTTTGTTCTTATCTTTGCTGATCTTTTGCTATTCCTGCTTGTGTCCCACGGTTACTTCATGAAAAGGTTGAAATAAGATCGTGGATGACAGTAATGTGAATGATGGAGCATCTAAACCCAGGAAAGGTTACGTATTTTATTGAAACCAAAACAAGCATCTGCAATGTGAAGAAACCAACCGCCTTATTTAATAGCTTCCTCCAGGCCTAAACAGTGACCTCATTAATTATGAATGTCAACTGTATATTTAATTGATGCTAAATAGAAAATTAGATTATAACCTTAGTTGTGAACTTTGTCACTGAACTCTTGAGTCACTATAGTATTATTCTTTGTGTCTGTAGAGGAATATTATTTGCATGGGCATGTAGGCTAGCTTGTTGTTCTGCCTTGTCCTTAGGAAGGTGAAGCTCAGATCAAGTGGTATGTGGCAACATTTTACAACATAATTAATATTCCACTTTTTAAAAATAATCTTTACCAATACTCGATATATTTACCTTGTAAAGCTAGTTACATCTTAAATGTAGTTTTAGGCTTTAGGCACAGGTCTAACTTAAAAGCAAAATTAAACTTTGGTACAGTGTTGGATAAGCAGATTAAAGATATTTTAACATCATGTCGACTACGATTAAGTTTAGTTTGCTGTCCCACCCAACACTATCAAAGTTTAAAAGTTGCTTTAAAATGTTGGGGACATTCGGAAATATAGGGTTTCAGACAATTTGATTTTTAATCTAAGTTTAAGTTTAAACAAAACTAGTAAGTAACTAGGCCTAGTAAATCAATATATTTTAATTATATTATAGTCACCTAACTTTTACAGATTTCTTACAGATGCAGTGATACGGAAGTTTCTTCACCAGGGGCCCTTTGGGGATGGCAATATAGCAAAAACTAACCAAGATGTAGGAACACAAAACTGCAGGGCTTTATCTAATCCACTAAAAATGCAAAATGTTCTGATTCTTATGCCTGTTTATTGTTTTGATTGATTGTGCAGCTTGATACGATTTTTTTATATTTAATTTACTTTTTCTAGCTTATTGTTCATTTAATGTACGTTTAAAGTATGGAATGTGAGTACAAAGATCCCGTATTAAAAGATCAAATATTAAACCATATATTTCATAATTAAACGATTATCGCATATATAAGTGAAAATGTCACATGTATGTCTAATGTATACATAACACTTAATTAAGAATACATATATCTCACATATATAAATAATTATAAACATTCCATTTACGACAATAAATATATTATACATATATAAACATAGATTTTTTGTGGTTGACATATATCAATATATGAAAGTGTCAATTTTCTAATAGTGTCTTTTATGGTTTGGGCATATACAAAATATGTATTTTATATATGAATATTCAAATGTGCACATATATTACATTTCCGTTTGCTGAAAAAGTACTGTGACTTTTAATAATGTCTTAAAATACATCTTATTTAAAACACTCTATTCTTAAAAGTGATGCATATTACAAATAGTATTACATTTAGGGATGCGTGTTCCCCTTTGGGAAATAAAGTGCATTAATTACATACTAAACCTACAGTGCGTGCTAATCAACCACACCATCAGCAGGTGCTAAATTCTTGCTGAATTCCCCTTTCGGTTAAATATGATGAACAGGATAATTTGTGTCACTAAATGAAGTTTAAGGCCTAAAAATACACCTCGGGTGGGTTCCATCTTATAAACACGTCGTAAACAAAACCATATCTACAACAGGTGTCAAAGTTGTGACTTTGACATTCAAGACTAAGTGATTTTTTATTTACAACATACATACAGAAACTTGTGATCAGTCCGGCCATTTAGTATTTGATTCCTCATCGTGATAGTCTCTGAGTGATGAGCTGTCATCGCCCACAACTCTCTGTCTGTCAGCGCTCACATCTTCCTAACTTTACGATCTCTTACCACAACCCATGTGACCCAGACCTCTGACACCCGGATACAAGCTTATAGATAGACGAGTGGGATGTCCATATACAGACTCTCAGACTCTTGCTCTAGATTGACTTGGCAGATGTCTAAATAAAGCTTTGCCTTTAAGTATGATGGCAATCGTCCCAAAACAAGGGCCCCTAAGTAGTGTCTGCTGTTCTGCTGGTAGTTATCACAGTCTAAAGTGATTTCAGTTGGGTGTCAGAACAATGGCACATCTGCCCAGAGGCAGACTTTCAGAAAACCATCTGAATAGTTTTAGAATAAGTCACTCAAAAATGAAAATTCCTTCATCATTTACTCATCCTTATGTCATTCCAAACCTGTATGTCTTTACTTCTTTAGAACACAAAGACGATATTTTGCAGAATGTTGGTAACCAAACAATACTGACCCCATTGACTTCCATTGTAGAGACATGAAAGCTCTGAGATATTTCTCAAAATATCTTCCTTTGTGTTCCATGAGGGTGAATAAATGATGACAATTTATATTTTACTGTGAACCATCCCTTTAAGATATTTTGTACTTTGTACGCAAAAAATTGCAACATTTTGATACATTTTTACACCATCAATCCCATAATCACCATCAACGGATTACTTACTCCAGTTTTCTTGTCTGCCTTCTGAACGGTGTATCCTGTGATGTCAGTGTTGCCGTTGTCTTTGGGAGGGGTCCATTCCAAAGCTGCATTGAAGCCCCAGGTGTCAACCAGTTTGGCTGAGGTAGGTGGTCCAGGTAGATCTACACATAGATGTTCAACCATTAAAATTAATCTAGTCTTAGATTGGTCATTTGACACAGTGGCTGTGTCCCAATTCGGAGGGTGAGTTCTTTGAAGGCTGGATTTAAAGTCCGATTGCCTCACAGCAGCACGACTGAAGGCTGGTAAGGCTGTCCCGATTCAAAGGTTGCTTCAAAAGCAGCCTCAAAATGCGACCTTATTTCCGCGGGTGTTTAAGGATAGAACGAATGTATCCTTCACAGCTTGGCTATCTTGAGATTCATCGCACGCCTGTTACGGCTTGAAATTTTAAAAATAATCATACAAAACTTTTGTTAAATAAACCTTTAAAAAAGTCAGAAACTTCTCTGCTGTGTCCTGCTGCTGTCAACGCGCAACATGAGCAGCAATTAGGAAATCCCCGCGAGGATAGGCCGTCTCATTTCAAGTTCGGTATTTGGACTTTTGAGGCTGCATACTTTGAAGAACAAGTGCTCATTTTTAAGTCTGCGACCTTAGAATTGGAACACAGCTATCATCACTGAACTAAGAGTGGAAATGGGAAGTGAATAGAAGGAGACTGCACAGAAATGAAAGGTCTCTGGATCAGGCTGCGTCTCACCGACGATCTGAATAAGAAGGGAAGTCTTGTCTTCAAAACTGTCCACCTTCACGGTCATCTCGTAGACACCGGAGTCCTCTCTCTCCGCCTTGCGGATAAAGAGTATGCTGTCCTTGTCGCTGTTGCGGATGTTCACCTTCTTTGTATCCAAAGGCTGGCCATCCTTGATCCATGATATCACTGGTTTAGGTTTGCCCTATAAAACAGAAAATATATGATTGACAAAGGATCACGGGATGTGTGACCTGCATTTAAACATCACAGATATGTATTAAAGACGTGACTTACAATGAACGGGATGACAAGGTTGATCTGTGCTCCAACTTGCCTGGTGTATTTTGACCTCAGGGCACGGGGCATACGAATCTTGGGCCGATCTGAAAGAAAGATTTATAGGAAAGCTTTGGGATAGGACATTTATTTTAAAAGTCTTAATCATAACATCCTTTAAATTGGATGGAATTCCTTTTGTTTCAGTGGGTTAATTTATGCTGCATATTGGAAAGTTAAACCATAGCAACATATCTTAGATCAGTGGTCCTGAAACTTTTCAGACCAAGTACCTTTAATAAAATGAGTTGTTCCAAGTACCACCTAATGACCGCCATAGAAAATCACATGAATAAACATTGAAGTTAATAGTAGAGCTGAGAGTTTTTACTTATGATTAGATATAGCTTGTCCTCCAATTCTAATGTATTATTAATAATTCAAACACTTACAAGACACAAAACCCTTTTTTTGTAAACAGATGGGGGATTTTTTTTGCTTTGTGGGGACTTGCAGAAAGACTACAAACCTAATTTAAAGACAGATAACATGGAAAGGATATTTGACACAGATGATAGCCTAAGTATTAATATGTGCATAAACAACTGTATATAGCAAGCAGATATCTAGGGATCAGATTATAAATGGGACAGGTGTGTTATAAGGTGATGGTTACTGGGTCTATTTTAATTTGGTCTGTCTCGTTTCACTTTGTATTCGACTCAAACTTTACTGCAGTGGCTCTTGACAAAGCGGCGCGTCAAAACTAAATCGCAACGTGCGCTTCATTGATTTAACCTCCATATACCACAAAAGACGATATTTTGCAGAATGTTGGTAACCAAACAATACAGACCCCATTGACTTCCTTTGTATGGACATAAAAGCACTGAGCTATTTCTCAAAAAATCTTCTTTTGGGATCCATACAACTATATTAAAATTGCACATGGGCTAAATAAGATGCATTCTGTATTTATGATGTGTATCTTTTGAAATTGTATTTACATTTAGTCATTTAGCAGACGCTATATCCAAAGCGACCTACAAATGAGGTAAACAATGGAAACAATTGGAACAACATAAGGAGAACAAAAAGCATAAGCTCAGCAAAACTGGTCTCATATTGCCTACCACAGTATACAAAGCTAAGGTTTTTTATTTCTTTGTTTTATTTAAAACAAAAAATGAATCTAAAGAGTTATTAGTTTCCT
Source organism: Triplophysa dalaica (assembly GCF_015846415.1). Taxonomy (NCBI): domain Eukaryota; kingdom Metazoa; phylum Chordata; class Actinopteri; order Cypriniformes; family Nemacheilidae; genus Triplophysa; species Triplophysa dalaica. The sequence continues at coordinate 12,369,586 of NC_079561.1, read as the reverse complement.
GTCATGTCTTCGAGTACCACTAGCGGTCCACATACCATAGTTTGAGAACCACTTAGATGATCCAAATATAGATCTATGTGAAACACTTCTTCAGGTCAACATCTCTGATATTAAAGGCCAGCATTTGGGAACTGGAGACTTGGAGTAGTTTCTTGAATACATGTAATCTATTTCATAGAAGCATAGCCCAATTTTAACCATGTATACAACCAATACAAGTATAATAAATAAAGTGACGTGGCGATTGTCAACTGACATGATTCATTATGACTACAGTTAATCTTTTTCATCATAATATTCAAAAAGACTAGTACCAACCTAAACTCAAGGAAACTGTCCTTTCTCTAGATAGTTCCACCAATGAAACAGCCTCGAAACTTACGCTGTTCTCTCCGAGCAAACGATGATACTATCACTCAGCAGAGAGCTCAACATCCCAAATACCGCTCAGCAGGCCTGTAATCCTCCCTAATAACTACATTTCCCAGTTATGTCCCAGGACTGCAGGAGCACCACGCTCATTCATTATTAAAGGAAACTATTTGCACCTTGTTTCTGTCTGTGAAGCAGTACAGATTGCTGACGCGGTTCATCTGTGAAGGTTAGGTCACATTCCTCTGCAGAGTGCCTCGCAATACCTGACCTGATTTCCCTAACGTTTGCGCTTGTATGTGTGAAACCCTTCTTTCAAACCTATTAACAGGCGACGTTTGAACATGTAATCCTGTATGAGGTCTTGAATCGCTGCCATCCTTCACAACATTCACAAGCTAAACCCAAATATATGAACACATCGGACCCTTTGATTCTGTATAATGCTAACATATAGTCAGTAAGTTTGGCCTATTTATAACATTGTGTAATAATAGTAACAATAATGACCGGAGTCCAGAAACTCTATTGGGTTATTTTAAACAAATAAAGATGGTAATATATGTTGATCTTTGTAAAACCATGAAAACATTATAAGTTGTATTTAAAAAATGTGGGGTAACTCATTTTTTTATCATTTTCAATGCAAAACTTTAAAAGCTACTGTAAGATGCGGATTTGTTAAAAAAAAACTTCAATCCATTGAAACCAGTGAGATATTTTCTTAGTTATTCAGTAGGCACAGAATTCCTATTGAAAATAATGGATATCTAAAGTACATATTTACATCAAACCAGAAATCCAAACGTAATTCTTTATGTTTGAACAATAAAGTCAAGGTCAAGTTCCACGTTGGGCAGTGAGACACCAACAGATCCACCATTGAAAGTGGTCAAGTGCATAAACACCAAATACAAACAGATCTTGGCCCTGCACCTGTCACACAAGTCACGCTAGGCGAGGGTAGCTTAAGCATTTCAAATGATCCTTTCACTAGATAAATATGCTTATAAAAATACAGGATTATTCATAACCACCTTCGCTACATTTAGAAGGACAACATATGTGTTTACAACAGTCCTTAGCCCGCAGGCTCAGATTGCATTGACAGCCTTGACTCGGGTCTTTATGTTTGTAATTTAAATGCTAATGAAAGCTCTTGTCAGCACAAGCCAATCGGATTTATATACCCACAGCTGTTGAAACCATTGAGGGGAAAAGAGGTAGCACACGGCCCATCCACTGACGAACTCGCGCTGTAACCTGAGCTTCAACGTTTTTCTACGTTTGTCGGGGCTTTCTTTTATTATATCTACATTTATGCATTTGGCATACGCTGTCATTCAGAGTGACTTACAATGAATTCAAAGTATACATTTTGTCAGTATGCGTGTTTCTTGACCTCCATGACCACTACCAGTTGAGCTACAGGAATGTAAACTACAATGTAGCCAGTGTAGAATAGGTGACGTAAACTCTCACCCAAGATCTCTCGGATGACAACAGGCTGAGGCAGGGTGGCAGGCTCGCTCCGGCCTCCAACATTCACGGCCACCACACGGATGTTAAGCAGGTCCCCGGTTGTCAGGTTCTTGATGACAAGGCGGTTGGAGGGGTTGAGCTCGACATTGGCGACCACCCATTCAGAAGCTGCAGGGTGTAAAATGTATAGACGATGAAAACCTAACACTGCATTCACACCAAACGCGAATTAATGTTTTGTGTTAGTACATTGGATACAAAGTCAATGCAAAGACACATACTCGCGGTAGGCGGTGCGAACGCGCGTCAATTTCGTCTTTAGCGAAAATAACAAACTTTTCCCGCGAGTAATAAAGAGCATGGAACACGATTGTACGCATTTGGTGTAAACCAATCATAACATTGGGTTCACACCAAATGCGAATTAAGCGTTTTGGGCGGTAAATTACATACACAGTCAATGCAAAGACGTGTTTAAACTCGAATTCGAAGCAGGCTTTGTGAATGACGGGAATCGGGTTGCGAGAATGCGAGAACGTGCTTCAATCTCGTCTTCCGCGAAGGTTGAAAATATTTGTCAGCTCGTATCTAATGTGAAAATAACGAACTTTTCCCGAATGGAATAAAGAGCGTGGAACACGATTGTACGCATTTGGTTTGAACCCAGCATTAGAGTTTGAGAAACAAAATTCGTTTGGATGGAACCTTAAGTAATCGCAAGATCAAATAAGAATTTAAAAACACAAAAACATGATGTCATGGTGATGTCAGTAGAGCTCCGCAAATCTAAATGTGGTGTGTGCAGATAGAGTGACTGTTGGTTGAAAGCATCTCTTCCTAATAGGGATACTTACTGGGGCTGGTTATAAATTAGTCTGCTGACGACACTTCTAAGACAGGTGCTACAACAGATAGTCATACAACCTACTTTTCTGGTGACATCTGATAGTTCGGAATGGTTTGGTTTCAAGATGAAGGCTTGATGATTGAAACACCAGCCATGATCTAACAAGCTTATCAGCAATATTGAGGAAATGTACGCACATCCTTCCTTGCAGTATTCCACGGTGTATCCATCCAGTCCACCCTTTCCGATGGTCTCGGGGGTCCTCCATTTAAGAGTGACTGAGTCGTCATTGACATCGACCACGGTGAGGTTTAGAGGAGCACTTGTGGGCACTGCACATTCAGTAGACACAAAAGACCTTCTGTTAAAGTATTATGAGAGGCAAATTGAAGGATTTGATGAACTGGTGGATTATAAAGCCATAAGTCTCAAGAAACAACAATCGGCATCAAGGACCAGAACCAACGATTGAATAATTGGGATGGATGGGTAAATGAATGGACAGGTGTCATAGAAGATGGATGAATGGATGGAATTTGGATGGATGGAGTTGAGTGGTTTGGGGGATAGACGATTGGACAAGTGGATAAATGAATTGATCTGAATTGGTGAACAGATAAATGGAATTTGATAAATGTTTGGGGTTAGAATGAATAAATTAAGGGATGAATAGATGTATTTGGGTTAATGAATGGACAGGTGTCATAGAATAGACGGATGCATTGGTGGAATTTGGATGGATGGAGGGATCTCCTTAAAAGGACAGATGATGGATGGATGGATGGATGGATGGATGGATGGATGGAGTGATGCTTACCTGCTGAAGGTGGTGGTGTTGGTGCTCTAGGTGGTTCTTCTACAGGTGCAGGTTCAGCAGGGGCAGCTGATGTTCACACATGCAGGAATATTAGGATTATAATGGAATCTTTCAAATAATTTAAAGTATTAAAATACGATTGAATTTTAAGGTTTTTAAGATTTTACCATCCGCTTTAAACTGATATTTTTCGTAATTAAATTGTAATACCTAAGTATAAATGGTAATTTTCTGAAGGTTAAATCTCAAAAAGATTCTAAACTCAAACTCTGAAATGAACCCTTTTCCACATAGAGGTCACTAGATTCTACAGCTACAGTATCTCCTCCACTCAAGTGAACATCTTAAAAACTTTTAAAACATGTTAAATCAGAAAGGGTTATGTGAAACCAAAAGAGCTTTACCATCAGCTTGAGCATCAGTGGGAAGAGGCGCTTCCTCAGCTGGGCCTAAGAGCAGATTGTTACACTTTTATTAGCTCTTTGCTGCTCAAAAGCCGCTCAAAACATTCTTCTTCTTCGAAATACTTTCCTTAACCATGCTACATGCTAGTTCACCTGTTAGTTTTACATGTAAACACTCAAGCAATAATCAATAATTACCTTAGCATATTGCAGCCCGAGCTACAAGGCAGATACAAAGACGAGCTGAATGAGATGGAAACAAGCGGCAGACCACAAAAGTGTCGTGATGTAGCTTTTCCCCTCAAGCTGTGAAAATATCAGCTTCCTACACTCTTAAAAATAAAGGTTTCTGAAGAGTACTTTGTAGGAGTGTATGTCTTAAATGAGCCATTAACATTCACACAACCTCAAAAGGTTTGACAGACTATAAAAAGACAAGAAATGAAGAAGCGACAAACCAGGCTATTCCATGGCATCGCTGTGAAGAAGCCTTACTAGCACCTTTATTTCTAAGAGTACAGACAACAAAAGATCATGTAAATATTTTGTTAAATATTCATGAAGGCACAGGCATGTAAGAGACATTTTGAAAGCACAGGCTAGTAGTATCGGCCAACATAGGTGACATGACCTATAACATTCGTATAAATAAAATACACCGATTATAATGTTCAACCTTGTTATCTTTACCCCTAGCGGGGGTCACATGTCAATGGTCAGCAGCCGTCTTAGCAGCAGGGGTAGAAATAGCTAGTGTTAAATAAATGTTAGGTGATGTTAGGTACATGTTAGTGGGTAGGTGGTCAATTTGAATGCCTCCATACACATCAGTATATGTCTCCAGCTGTATGTGATGTAAATGATACACTGAACTACACTATTCTGAATCATGTTATTGACCTATCCGAATCAAGTATTCCAGGAGGACATTTAATAGCTAGTCTGGTTTATGTTTCATGTTTATCCTCTCTTAAGCAAATAGTGAAGATTTTCATTCTCCTTTTTAAAACACTCCCATAAACATTTATGTTGCTTTCATAACAGTATAATAAAGCAAATTGTTATTGCTGCTAAACTGGCACCAGGATGTCTTATGGGCTTCATTCATTTCATATTTATTTTACAAAAAATGTTTTACAACAACCACAGACTCCACTGAAAAAATAATACTACACTGTTACAACATTAAAACGTAATACAATACTATGTTTATCAATAATCAAAGAGCGAATGAAGTACGCTCAACATTGCTTTAGTACCTTCAGGAGCAGGTGCTTCTGGGGGGGTAGTGTCAGCTGGGGCAGGTTCTTCAGCTGGTGGTGGTGGTGCTTCTGCGGGGGGAGCCTGGGGCGCAGGCTCGGGCTCTGCCGGCTTCTCCTCTTTAACAACAGCCATCTTGGCTGATTTTTTAATGGGTGCTGGTTTGGCTGGCATGGTGGGAATACTCTACTGGGCTATGTCTTTGGAGACATCCAATTTATATGGACTCTGAACTTGGACTCCTCCTTCTCTTTAAATAGCCACCAGTACATTTAAGTGTGAACTGGCCTTATCAGCTCATAACCCTAAACTTAAGAGAGGTTCTTGGCCCATTATATGAAGCAGGGAGTCACACTAAGACTTTTGCTTGACTTTATATCACTCGGCTTTAATGCTTTAAATATTTTGGACCCTCAATTCCTCACGACTTTTCTCTCCCTTTGGAAAATTGTATTATAGTAAAAGCGTAGTAACCTTGTTTTTTAGAGGGAGCTTGTTTGTTATTTGTAGAATCAGTCGTAGTATCCCGTTGTTAAAGCAGTCTGGTGGCACTACAGTGTTTACTACGGTTTTACTTAAAAATAATAATAATACAATAACATTTATTAATTGAGCAGACGCTTTATCCAAAGTGACTTAAACATAGAGAGCATTAACATTTTAGTTATTAATAAGAACAACCTTGGTTAATACTTCTTAAGGGCTCTTTTATTTTTCTCATTTTGTTTGAGGTTTGTCGCCCTCTTCTGTGTAAGCTTTGTAAATGCAGCTTGATGTATAGCGACCACCAGTGCTTTGCAAAATTGTCCTACAGAAGATACAAATCTTCCAGCTTGCTCGCAAGTAAATACTGTTGTGTTCAAAATTATTCAACCCCCACCGAAATTGATTGTTTTGGTCGGTTTGACATTGATTATGATCATTCAGTCATCCTGCTTACAATTAAATCAAAGAGGCACGTGTAGGTCAGACAAATATAACATAACATTTATAATGAAATAACCACAAATGTCTTTTCTGAGCTCACATCATTATCAGTTTTATTCAACCCCCAAGTGACATTCAATCTTAGTACTTAGTACAACATCCTTTTACATTTATAACAGCTTTTAAACGTGAAGCATAGCTTGACACAAGTGTCTTGCAGCGATCTACGGGTATCTTCGCCCATTCATCATGGGCAAAAGCCTCCAGTTCAGTCACATTCTTAGGCTTGCGCACTGCAACTGCTTTCTTTAAGTCCCACCAGAGGTTCTCAATCGGATTTAAGTCTGGTGACTGCGATGGCCACTTCAAAATGTTCCAGCCTTTAATCTGCAACCATGCTCTAGTGGACTTGGAGGTTTGCTTGGGATCATTGTCCTGTTGAAAGGTCCAACGTCTTCCAAGCCTCAGGTTTGTGACGGACTGCATCACATTGTCATCCAATATCTCCTGGTACTGAAGAGAATTCATGGTACCTTGCACACGCTGAAGCTTCCCAGTACCTGCAGAAGCAAAACTGCCCCAAAGCATGATTGACCCCCCGCCATGCTTCACAGTAGGCAAGGTGTTCTTTTCTTCATAGGCCTTGTTAAAACATAGCATTGATCCATGGGCCCAAACAGTTCTAATTTTGTTTCATCAGTCCACAGAACACTATCCCAAAACTTCTGTGGTTTGTCCTCAGCAGTCACATGGGGACTTTTCTCCACTCTACGCTTCAGGCAGCGCACAGCAGTCGAAGTCAGCATCTTCTTTCTGCCACGACCAGGTAGCGTTTCAACAGTGCCCTTTGCCTTGAATTTGCGAATGATGCTTCCTATGGTGTCTCTTGGTATGTTTAACATCTTTGCAATCTTCTTATAGCCATTGCCCTTCCTATGAAGAGTAATCACCTTTTCTCTTGTCTTCCTGGACCATTCTCTTGACCTCACCATGTTTGTAACCACACCATTAAATGTCTAGAAGGAGCTGAGTATCACAGTCATTTTAAAGCTGCCTAATTGGTGCTTATTAGGCTTTATTGCTGCTCCCTGATATCCACAGGTGTTTTCAATACCTGATTGAAAACACTTCATTGAACCTCTGTTCTTCAGAGTGGTAGTCTTTAAGGGGTTGAATAATTATGTCAATGAAGAATTCACAAAAGAAACATTTACTACTGTATTAGAAAAAACTAATTGATGTCATTTTAGTTGCATATGGTTCTTTAAGAAGTCCTTGTAGGATTTCATTCTGAATACAATTACAAATGTACACTTAATTCCCTAAAACCATTTACAGCATTGGGGGTTGAATAATTTTGAACACAACTGTATGTATACTCCAGCATGTGCATGAAGGTTGCCAGATCTGCTAACAAAACCAGCTTATTAAAATATAGCCCAGTGACACTATCCCAAATACCAAAATATTTGGTATCACTCCTCTACCTTGAAGACATATTTCATTACTGATTTTAATTTCACAGATTCATATACCCGAATTTATCACCTCTACGTGAAGTGTCACTTGTCCCATAGTTTGCTGACTTCGCCTTTTTGAGAAAAACATAACTAAAGGTCCATCTGACAGAGTGTTTTAGAAAAAAACACTGGTCGTAATCGTACCAAAACTAGGGCAATATCGTGTTTCCAGGAGAATTTTGCGAGCCTATGGCACTGGATAACGTCACATGCTAAATAACATCAGGTGCAACGTCATCGCATTGTATTTTGAGTTTAGACTTGTGTCGGTACTTCGGATCTGTTGTGCTTAAACTCTCTTAATTGTCATAGTTATACAACTAACATATGCTAACTAAACAAAACCCCTTAATAGAACATGTTAACCAGGAGTCACACTTAATGGACTTATAAAATCCTGATTTATAACCATCGCTTTGTCTGAACAAAATACATAAATAAAGGCTATATGCAGTGATTTTTGGTTTATGATGTTATTGTTATTTGTATCAAGTAACAAACTATGTGCATATTTACAGATGAACCGTGTTTATTCATGGTCAAATGTCCACATTAAACGTAGGTTAAATGTCAGAACTAGCTTTTCAACAGCAAGACAACAACTAACAGTAATGTAAACATTTTGTTTAATAATTATTTGTCTTAACACATTAACATAAAATCTATGTTCAAGCTCAGTAAGGACTCCTGTTTCAACAGTTAGTTACAAGGACAAAAATCATAACATTTATCAGAATTTCCCCAAAATAAACTAACAACATTCAGGCTGAATAAGGAAGACATCTTAGTGTAGGAGTGTCATGTTTATTGAAACTTGAGTGAATATATGATGGAATTCTCTCAGATCAGCACATGCCTCTTTCCAGCAACCAGTTGCAAAAAATGCAAAAAAATGGCCAGATCTTTTTTATAGTTTACTGTGATTGTGGTCGCAAATGCGTTCACTATGTACATTGTTTACAATTGCAACATTCTATACAAAATAGTACGATTTACTGAACAATAAGGAAAAAGCAACAGAAATTTCTTTAAAAAAAAAAAAACATATATTTTTGTTTGAAATCTCAGTGGGATATAGGTCCAATGCGTTTTTTTTTCTCACAGACAAACAATGGTGACACATCAACAACATTAAAACTGTCCAATTTTCACATTAGCTTATTACAAAGTACACCATTGTTATCTGCTATTGGTCAAAATATCGGAACCTATGCTAAAAACGCTATACAAAAACTGCATAGTGACAACAACCCAGAAATCTTGATAAACTTAACATGTGAGGCATGTTTAATGTTAAACAAGTGAAAACCTTTGTACAAATCATAGATAGTTAGAAGAAAGCAGAAAACAAGAATAAATTAATTCAAACATTCCCTCTGTTAGACACCCAGTTTTAGGCTGTCCAAACTTTACCAGGTTGCTAAATAACCAGATCTGATAAACCACATTCTATAAGGATGCAAATATAGTTTGTCACATATGGAGAGATGTTGAGTTGGACTGTGAGAGAATGGCTTAAGTTTGTGCCAGCTGGCAAACTAGCCTTAATTTCCAATCTGTTTTGAAAACAAGGCTACCAGCAAGCTGAAAATCTTCATAAGCTAGCATAGAAATAAAACGGCAAGTTAGCTCACATTCTTATCCTCCACAGCACACAATCCCTTGCAAAACACATCATAGTTTAGGTATTGCAATGTCCAGCAAGTTGGCTTATATCAGGCACATTTTCAAGACAAACCGTGGGGTATTGTCCCCAAATCCCCGAACTATCCAGAAGCATATTATGGGATGTTTATGATAATATCACGAGACAGATTTGAGGTACTAGTTTAAAGTGATGCACCACTGACACTTTAAACATGGTGAGACCATCTTCTGTAATACCTTGTATGATCCGAAAGAGAACAGAAAAGACACTTCGACTGAGAAAATGTTCACATAGGCAACTTGATCTAGTTACTTTGTGGCAGTTAAACTCCTTGCCTACAGGCTATGAAGAGATGATTGACAAACTGGATGGTTACTAAGATCTTTTACGTAATGTATCTCTAACTGGACATGTTTAGTTCATACTATGTCATGTTTTAGGTTTGCTTGGTTTATTCTACTATCTTTTTGCTCTTTTTTTACTTTTTTGGAAAATCCTATTTACAAACGTCAGACTAACATTTTGTTGTAAAAAATCATAAAAAAGGACTTTTAAAAAACTCTTACTCATTAGGGAAGCTATGTCTGACATTAGGACAGGAAAACACAAGCACTGTTGGCAAGCATTGAGAGCATGAGGCGTGTTGGCAAACTAAAGTTCCATCATAGCAGATATTGACCAATTTATATTCTTCTGTTCTGTGCACAATGACAGGTTTGACAACTGCCAATGACAACTGCCAATTAGTATACTATACACAATTATGTGATTTAGTAATAAATGATGTAATCATCATTAAGTTGAAAGATTGCTACTGGGCATTTGTTGCCAACACATCCTCAAGATAAGGTGCCTTAATCACAATTGTCCTCAAAGTTAAAGCTTTCATGCACTTACGGTCTTGCAGCACCTGCAAACACATTCATGAGTTACATCTATTATTATTTTGTGTGTGTGTGTTATGTCATGATGAGACAGAATGATTTAAGAAACTCTACTGCGACTCATTAGCACAACTTACAACCAGTTAAAAGGTTCACAGTTGGCTACATTGTTACAGAAGACCAAAGAACATAAGTGCATGTACAAGCTTACGTGTATGTTGTTTTACTCTGAACTTTCCGACTCTACAAAGGCATTTGTTTCATCCACTTTGGCTTTGTTTACACTGGACACAAATCTTATTTTTGACCGTTGGCTCAAATCGAATCCATTGTTTAAGCAGTGTAGTAAACATCTGATACATCTACACTGATTGCTACAGTATACAAAGTTGTAGGCCTCAATAACTTTGTTCAACATCAGATTTGGTCTCTCAGTGTAAACCAAGCCTTTTTTTTTTTTTGATGAGCTATAACCACCTTGGGTGTTGAAACTAAGGTCAGGTTGAACACACAAAAGCAACCGTTGAAGGTAAGATGTTGTGTACTGCTTCATTGCACCATTTGGCAGCACCTCTGTTATTACCCAACACTGAAAGTGAGTTCAAACCATCAGCGATTCAGACGTTGGAGGTCTGCGGGTTGCTATGTTGTTTTGAAGTGTTCCTGCTTGGAGACCATATTCAACAATACCCGGGGCTGGATAACAAAAGCTCACTGACTGTGTTGCTGCATATTTAAACTCTGCATATTTTTAACTCTGCTCAACCATGGCGAGTCACCAAAGTTCAGTCATGTAACCTCAAACTCTTATTCAAAATGAACGACAAGTCCCTATGTAGCCGAACACTCGGAATGCCCCTCAGGTTTTGAATGCAGGCATTGCCCTTACTTGAAAGCTGAATATCAAAGTGCATCTTTAAAGATGCATCCCTGTGGTCTACAGTCTACGTCTGCTCTTTCATCTCTGTGTTTAATGGTTAAACGCAACCTGGTTATTACAGTGTGTACTGCACCTTGAAACTGCATCACTATGCAAACTGTGAGGTAATATGTAGTTATAATCAGATTTCTATGGAACTGATGTCATGATACATGAGGGGTTTCTTTTAAGGCTGATTTCTAAGCACCATCTTGTACGTTACGTGTTGCATCCATGCGAGTTGGTCTAAATGTCGAGATACTGCAAGGGCACCTTTGACAACAGGGTTTTATGTGTTGGATGATACTCTTGCAAATAAATACATTTTTGGTCCATACGGTCAGATCTTCCCAAGAACAAAACTGAACAGCTGCGGAGCACGTTTTGCTCCCAGTATGGTACATAAGATCTCATCTTTACAATCCTCAGTCGCAAGTATTGCCATGCAACTTGCAGGTTAGAGAAGCAAAGGAAGGACCGGTTAAGACAACTGTGCAAAAAAGCTTCTTGCTCAGATCTGATAAGATCAGTTCTTCATTTTCTCTTTCTTCCGAGCGTTTAATCGATCTTGAGTAGGACGTTTTTGAGAGTTTCATCTCCATTTACCAACCAATCTGTACAGAAGAGTGTTTTAACAGCTCTAGCCATTAGAGACCACTTGAGTCTTTCGGTTCAGCCTAGAAACCGGGGTTGCCCGAAATGTCCCGTTCCGGAGATTCAATGTAGTTGGCGGACTCCTGGAGTTTCAGCAGCATGGCCATCTAAATGACAAGAAGGACAGCTCGTGAGACCACATTCATACTTCTTACAGAGCTTTGGTTTAGCTGTATTGACACTCACCAGCGGATCCGTCTCCATGGTGGGAATTGGGGTATCTTTGCTGGATCTATTGTCACTGGGTTGTTGAGTGGAAGCAGAGTTGGGGCCGGTGGTTGGAGGAGGCAGGTGAAAGAGTTTAGCCTGGTCCTGTTGAGATGAAGGCCAGGGCAGTGTGTCTCTCACCCATTCTACTGGATCCTCCCATGCTGCTTTCTGACCATGGATCTTAAACACAAAACAGAGTTTTAACAACCAATGTGTTTAAAGGTTTACACTTCAAGCAGAAGTTGGACATTCCTTTTGAAACAAAGTTGGACTACTGTAAAAGCTCCAAAGGCCACACATTGTGGTCACATGATCTCTTACCTTCACACCATCTTTGGCTCCCTCCTGTAGATAAGGAATAATAGACAGATTCCAAAGTTCAATAAACCAGGAACGAAAGTCTGCTATTGTTACTGGACAGGAGAGGAAGAAACATGGCCCTGCAGACACAAGAATTGTAGATGTTTTTGACAATTGACTTAGATGAGTGCTTTCCTGTATTTCAACCTATAACTTTTCCTAACACTTGCAAGTGTTCGTGCAAGGCCTAAGATGAATTTGCATTTGCTATACTATGTCATCCTTGCTAGTACTTCACACAGAATATATATTTTTTCCTCAAGAGCAATAAGTGAGCAATGCAGAACATTGTAGAATGTACCTATGAGAAAGTCCGAGGTGCTGTGTTTCTCCAGGAACGTATGTAGATGATACCAGAGTTTAGAAACCCAGTCCAGAACCCTCAGAATCTCAGTACCATGAATTGCACTCTCATCCTCTGTCTCGATCAGCTTCCTGTGCAAGTAACGCACTAAGAACCCATTGGCAGGCTCCACGTTGTTGGAGAAGGTGACCATTCTTCAGGTAAATGTGAAGGGGAAGAATATTTTAGAGAGGGATTTCAATGATTTTCATTAATAAAAGAATGAACATTGGAAACCGAAATAAAGACTTACCTAAAACTGAGATGAAGGCCATGATTGGACGACATCTTTACATGGTGATTGGTTGTTCCGATGACATATGGACTGCAATATTAAAAGTGAAAAAGAATCCTTTTATTACTATAATAATGTAATTTATAATTAAATAATAATAATGAATTTTGAATTGACTTTATGAAAAGGGTCAACATTTCTTCTTGCACAGTTTCAGGCCATTTTTTGTACCAAGTTGATAGAAATATATTATATCATTAACACAGTAGTCATTTTTTCTCACCATTTGTGATATTTGCAGGTCAGTGCACTGTTGACCAGGTCGGTGATTGAAGACGCCTCTCCGACATCATCCAAGACAATGACCAATGGAACATCCTCAGTACCACAATCTCGGTCAATCTGATTGGCCAGATTAGACAAGTACAACTGGAGGTCCTGAGGGAGGGAACACCAATGTGAGGCTTTGCAACTGTATGCCATGCAACACATATGGTATGTGATGTTTTAACTACTAATCTAACTAGTTTCTCATCCTCTAATAAAGTGAATATAAGGCAAATCTTTACCTTGCAGGTCTGATGGTGCATGTTAAAGGTTGTGATGTTGCCTCGGCCAGCGTCGCGGCCACTCCTCTCCAGCAGGTACTCGGCCAGGTGGGTGGCGAGGTAGGTCTTCCCTGTGCCGCTGGAGCCTGACAGAATCAGCCGCCGGTGCTTCAGCAAGAGACTGATGTAGTGTTGCATCATGGGCTTGGGAACGAGCGTCTCAAACACAAGACTGTCCACACTCTTCTCCTTAACCCCTAAAACAGTAAGGAGGAAAAACGTATAGTGAGAGGGAGAATCAGATGATGATTTACTTTATCACAGTGAAGTCAGGCTTGAACATTTTTGTCAAAATTTCCAGTTTCGAGTCCAAGCTGTTCTTTCGCACTAGTCGACTTTAATGCAGTGCCACTTAAACTTGTGATTTTGTCACTCCTCGTTGCATCTCACATTCAGTGTGAACATTAAAATGACTCGACAACTTGAACTCTGTCAAGTGTAAGGATGAAAGATGAGGGGACTTGAGAGCGTGTGAGTTTGAAAGCTTGAAATGCACCTTTGAGGGAAACGGTAATGAGTCCCGGGTAATTTTTGAGACAGTTGCTGGGTGAGCTCTCTGGCGCTTCTCCTCCAAACACTCTCCTGCTCTGATGAATACTGTAACTGTGGATGGAGTCCACAGACAAACCCATGCTAGAACCCGGGTCCACCTGGGAAGTGTAGTCCTAATAAAGAAGGACAAAGAGCATGTCATATTTATGTGTCAGGCAATGTACATACTCCAAATTAAAAATGCAAGTGAAGTATTATATACTGTAGGACCTATTTTGTCTTTATGATCTCACCTTGAAAACCGTTGAGATGATTGTGTCTAATGTAGACCAGTCTGTATCTTCATTAACCCTCACAGAGCCGATGAAGAAATCATGTTGTCTTACCTGTTCATAACAATTGTTTAGATGCAAGCTCATTTTTATGGACATAAACTGAGGTTAATGTTGTTTTGTGCATTTACCTCTTTGGATACTTGATGGTCAGCTATACGGACCACCACACGTGTAAAGAGGTCGTCCCTCTGAGACGGTAGGCTCAGTAACTCCATAGGAGCAATGTCTATATGAATACAAATAGAATGATGTTATAACATTTCTCTAGGGATGTGAAATGCTCATAGTTATAATTGTGTATAAAGAGGTTGGTACCACCTTGCTCCATAGTTAGGTATGTGGTACCACCTCAAACTCACCCCTTAAAAAAAATATTATATGTGAAGTATACTTTCTCTATGAAGTATGCTAATATCAATGTATTAGTAGTGTAGGTGTAAAGCTACTTGGGAATAACTTGGCGCACTTGTAGAGATACTTCAGAGTATTTTTAAGTTTAACGGCTGTAAACTCTTAAGAGCCCTTGAATATGACATGAGGTAAATAATGGAACTCACCAGGGTTGGAGTATTCATTGAGACTGAGGCTGAAGGACTTTGTAAGGGTCATGGGCGGTTTATTTTGGCTGCAGTTGAGAAGGCTGGCGAGACCTGAGGGTTGAGAAGTGGAAGTTGAGGGTGGGCCGCACGGCTGCTCTAAAGATGATGGAGCACTTCCTGTTTTTAGCTGGTCATTTTCAGTCTTCAGGTTCTCCACCATCATCTACAATAAGACCAAAAAACATTTTAATACTTCAATAAGTGTCTAACCGAGAGCACTCGTTCCTCTAAGCCTGTGTTTGTAGATCTTAACCTGCATGCTGTTCATGGTCTCTTGTAGCTGCTCCAGCTGGTGTGCCGAGTTTAGCGCCTCCAGACGAATGTCCGTCAGCTTCATCTCTTTCTCCCACAGCTCAGACCTCAGCTCTGATACCACCTTCTCATCACCCTCATCACCCTCGTTTTCCTCATCACACTCGTTGATCCTGATGGGACAAAAAAAGGTGTTACCTTTTTACACTGTCAGTGTTAATTCCCATTGATGGGGCATGCATGAAATTGCCCGGTTCTGTCACTTACACAGAAGAGGCGGATGATTGGGTGGACTGGAAGGACGGGGGCGGGTTCTCTCCCTCTTCATGGGCCAGTTTTGGAGAATTGGGAGCGGAGGAGTCTGGGGTGGTGATCTCTTCAATATCAGAGTACATTGTGCCACCTTTAGAGCCCTTCTTAATACTGAACGCCTTGCCAAAAGAACTCCGCAACTACAGAGGAACAGAGAACAATGTTTAAGGCGATAGTTCCCTCAAAAACTCTGCTATTTATGTCTCTGTTTGTCCACTCACCCAGCTCTTCTTTTTCTTCTTTTTGGCGTCGTCTTTCAGACTGCCCACACTGGAGTGACTGGTGATGCTGTTCAGACTAGATATGCTCTCGGATGAGTTATGCCTCCTGATACGCAACTCTGAGGAATGGAGAGAGTGTCACCTTAAAACTTCACACCAATCTGTTACATTTATGACTGATGCATGATGTCAAATAACAACCAAAACAATCCAAAGAGCTTTTGGTTTTCTCACCTCTCGGGGCTACATCAGGGTTATTTAGGGCTACGTGGATAACGGCCTGCGCCTCCATGTTCTTGGACTTCAGGTTCTCAATGGTTTCTTTCAGTTCTGTTAATTGAGAGTCCTACAGAGAGATGTAGAAGTTTACTCAGATGGGATTTTCCAAACATCTGCATTTCATGTTCTGACTGGAATGTCATTAGGAACTTTGTTATTTGTATTAAGGTGGAAGTATTTCTTTTCTCCATGGAAAGCTGTGTGCTGTAGATCCACCAAAACCCTTGGATTAAGACACAATGTTTATATTATATTGTATTTAATTATTTTCAAATATGATGGGATGTCAGAAGTAAGGAAATCCTCAGTTAGGTTATTTTCTACTGGAATTGTTGGAAAGATCCAAATCCGTAACGTGCTTCATTTACAGTATTTAATGAAGGACAAATGAGAAGAAAAAAAACAGAATATACTGCCATCAAAGACATTTCTGAATGGTGAAAGATTAGCTGAACCCCAAGCTGGCTGAAAGAAATGGAAAACTTGCCCATCACAGGTTCTGTGAGAAAACACAGTCGTGTTCGATCTGTACAGGATTAAATTCATAAATTATGTCTGTGAAACACTACCCGACCTCCTCTGGGAAATCCAGTTCTGTGTGAATAGCCCATTTAAACCATAAATACTCAAACAGCATTTCCCAAAGCTCCAGTAGTGACTTTTCTCCAAACAAATGGAGGTTAAATTCTAATTATTTTACTGCCTGACTTCAACCAATCAAATCAGAGACACCTTTTATGTCCACGCAAGCCTACAAATGCTCCTTTAGCTTTGGTACGGTCCCTCAACATCATTTTATTATAAAAAAAAACAATAAACAGTCCGTGGGTTTACGGATGATTGAATCAATAAATGCAGGTCAGTGCCTCACAACTTCATCTTTTTTAGACTGGCTGCTTTCTTTCACAGAAGGTAATGCACCATGAAAAACATTGGTTCACTCCTAAAACATGAATGCTAATGTAGCCTTGGGCCAAAATGTGGAGTGTGGCACAGATAACAACCCCTCAACCTCTGTTCAATCCCAATCTGACCCAAATTTTGCTCTTTCCCTGTCAGTGGTTCTATGAGGTTACAAACATGGGTGAACCTTATAGACTGTATACTGACAGCTGAGGGATGCTCAATATTTTTCTCCAACGATTTATAGCGTGAATCAACTGGAGACATTATAAATAATGATAGACGGATTGTTTTTCTTTGCCAGACTATGATGAAAGGTTACGCTGCTTTTGAGTGCTCGTAAAAAGTCGATATTAGGAAACAATAGCACTTAAAGAGACTGAGGGGTCAATAAAGCATGAGTTTTACATGTTAAACAGTGTGATAAGAATCTTAGTCATGAAAGGAGACGGTTTTAAATGCTTATTTTTGAATATAACATACAGCTTTCCAGACTGTATGCTTAGATCTTTCAATCTACAGCTCTGTTTGTGTTTCGAGTGGAGGTTATGAATGTTGTATTACGTGATGTGACTCATGTTTGTGTGAGAATAAATGTCAAACCTTCTGCTCTGCACTAAAGGAAAGTGACTGAAGTCGAGTGGTCATGAGCGTCAGACTCTGTTCAAACGCTGCCACCAGGTTTGCCTGGAAAAACAAGACTCATATTAATACATTTTAAGCACTGACAAAATCCATACAATAAATATGTTAACAATATTTCAAGGAAAAGTGATTTATGAGAAAAGTTTGTGCTTTTAAAGTCACTTAGGTACATCATCTGTCAGGCTTTTTCCAAATATAAACAGTGGGGTTTACACATCAAATGTGTGCGTAAAGGCATATCATTTAAAGCCTTAACAACACTGATGAAGAGATGTCATGTTCATTAAGATGATACAACATTACATTGTGAAAAACATTAATAATCTTTTTATTCCTGAATATTTTGAACTCTTTCATTCAATGTGTGTTGAGAAGATGATCAAGCAAAGAGGATTTTCTGAATAGATTTGGAAAATGTGAATTGAGATTATATCAGAGACGGATGCAGATGATGATGATATTCATGAGGGTCATTTCGGAAAAGAGTTTATATTCTGAGACGGTCTAGTATATACATACATTAGCAGACAGCTGGGATGTTAGACAGGCCACCTTCTCCTGTGAAGACTCCAGCTCTCTCCTGAGTTTACGGATTTGCTATAAAAAGATGCACAAACCTATCAATCAAACAAATATTTCGATAAAGATTGCAGTGACTCAATAGCACTGTCGTCATTTCTCCCTAAAGTAAATCAAATATTATAGAACACAGAATGAATCTGTGGAGTTTCAGGAATCTCATTGCAGCTGCGGCACGTGGCAGATGATATTCAGCAAAACCTTTATATAAGGTTTATTTTAAATACACAAATTCTATCCGTGCATCTGAAGGTGAAAGACAAATGGTGAATATATTCATACACATTGATGCACATGAGACCACAACACAAAAATAAGTAATTCCTCAATGCAGTCTTCATAGTTGCAACACTTTTTTTATCAAGTGTGTTAAAGTTAGTGGACATCATCATTTGGCATCCACGACCAAGTAGAAACACGACACAAAAGTACAACTGGTTATTGCCAACAAGACATAAGTGTGAGTGTCTTTATCCCTTCACATCAAGTCTTAAACACTGAACAATGAACAGCATTCTTCAGTCGTTTTTTATCCTGAGACTAGGATGTATTTTGTTAATTATACCAATAACCAATATACCAATTTATTTTTGTCAGACAAGGTCAAAAGTTGCACCTCTGTCAAACTGTTTGGTTTCAAATAAGCAGACATGGTGTGAATAGACTTTATGTTTGTAGAACCGAAACACATCCCACGAGATAAAGACACCAACAATTAATATGTGGTTAGAGTAAGCACATCTCCAAGAGCCCAGAAAGAATCGGTCATAAACACATAAAACATCTTGACAAAGACATATTGTGGCAGAGAATCATAAGATCTGATCCCGTGACACCAGACAATAGATGACTTCGGCTGTTATGATTTCTGAGGACAACGGGTCATTATTGACTGTCACATGAACATAACAGAGACGGTGAAGGGAAATCAGAGAGAGCGAGACTCTTACCTCGCCCTGCATTTTCTCCTCGGCCTGACAATGTGAATGAAAGAAGAGAGAGACAGTAGATGAAGATCAAAGCAATAGCAATGAAATAGATCTGAGATCAGGATAGAAAGTATTGTAGCAATTACTGACTTGTTATTGAAATTATGTTTTAAGCCCAAGAAACGTATTGATTAGTTTTTTTTGTTGAAGTTATTAAAGAAAACAGACTATGTTACGGTGAGTATCATGAGGATATCATGTGTAATGGATAATAAAGATTTAAATGACTTTTGGTATTTGGGCCGGAGTCGTGCTAGTTTTGATAGGCCAGTGGGCTGGTTGATACGCAGATCTGGCAACTGTTCAGCATTTCAGTGTTCAATAGGGTCTATTTAAGCAGGGGGGGTTTCACTCGAGTCCTCTTTGAAGAACCAAATTCGAATCACTAAGTATACATTTCAAAGTGAACAGTCTTTGCATTCACATTATATTTGGACTTTAAAGTGGACAGGATAATATATTTATTGTATATATTTTGTATATTCCTTTAATGAAATCACAGCTTTGCACGTCCTAATCCTGTCGTAAAGCCTAGACACACTTTTTAAAATGTAATGAATTGTGCAGCACTATAAAATGTATTTTAATAAAGCAATGATAAATGATGTCACTATTTATTAAAGGTTAAACTGTTGTATTTCTATAAGCTTTGTATGGATGGTGTTAGTGTTATTGTAATGAGATAACAGTTTATAACTTTATGAAACAGAGATAGCGGTGTTATTATATATGCCTCTAGATGTGTCAACTGCCTTGACTACACTTCTGAATAAAGCTGTTTTTGGTACAGAAACATCTCTGTCTTCCGTCACCCGTCCAAAAGATAACAACTGCGGTTTTTCAGTAAAGAAACTGGAGAAAGCTTCTTCAAGTCCTCTTACTGTGAGAGATTTATAAATCAACAGGAGCAGGCCCCGAGAATGTGTGAATACTCACAGAAGAGTAGCTGGAGGAGGCGTTCGATACCAGTGACAGCAATGAACCATGAACTGTGACACACAAACACACACAGAGAAATATTGCCAATTAAAGTGGTTCTAAATATTCATGTGACAGAGGACAGATGCTAAAAAAATTAAAAACACATAGTTTATTATGTGTATCTTATGATCTGTTCTGTTTATCATTAATAAAAGCATATTTAATGTCCAGAACCTCTCCAACTGTTATATGAAGAAAATGCAAGTGGTTCAAATGTCTCACCGTCATCCGATGCATCTCTGTCTCTGAAGGAGCCGGATCGGATCATGCTTTTGGGCCGCTCGGCGAGCGATAAAGTGCTACCCAGTGGAGAGGCTTGATATAACTCGAAACTGGGCTCGTGGGTAGGGATACTGTTTGATCGGGTCATCCTCGGAGTGCCAGAGGTGGGGCTGGGTGTCACTGCAGAAAACGGACAGCAGAGGGAGCCGGTTAACACACATGATATGAAGCAATATAAAACATTTTCGTTTTAGTGAAGATTGATTTTGAGAAGTCTTTTTAGTGGTGGTGAAATAAAAATAAATACTATAAAACGTTTATTATTTGGAAAAATCAACTCACAATGAGACCTTGCTTTTCTACTAATGCAAAAAGTTTCGTATAGAGAATCAAACATTTAGTGATGTGAGTTACACTTCGCTGATTCGCTGATGAACTAAAAATGCATTTTTTAGTTCAGGTAACACAGAAAATGTCTTAACATTGTTCATTCATATATACAATCGACATTGTACAAATAATAACTTACTATTAACTTACTATTAATACATAACAGTTACTTTAATGCCTACTAATCACAAGCCAATAAAATTGCAGCAGATAGACACCAGATATTTTTTGGTGAAAATAATTGGAAAAAGCGTGAAAGAAAGGATCACTAAGTTTTTCTCTTTCACAGAGACACTTACTGATGCTTGTAAGTGGCATCTTTGCTGTCAGTATAGGTGAAGGGAACTGCGACGGGGTGTCCGTCTCTGTCAAGCTCATGATGGTGTGTGAGTGACGTCTCTCTTTGCTGTCCTCCTCAACCTGCGAGAAGCTGTGTTGGCTGATGGGAAATATGAACGTTAGTTTCTGCCAAATGACATGAAACCCACAGCACAAGTAAAACGAGAGTTAACGTTACCTTAGTCCTTTCTTTGGAAGAGTATTTCTGTCCCTTTGTGAGCTGAAAGAAAGAAAGTTATGAGAGAGAGAGAGAGAGAGAGAGAGAGAGGAAAAAGAGCATTATTCACAACGCATGGATATGAAGAGATTCAAGTCTAAGAATAGGTCACGGTTTCCTTTCTGAGGCAAAATGAGCAATTACACTCAGTCAGGACTTTAAGCATAGATATAATGTTGTCATAACGCAATTATTCTGCTCTTATTTTTGAGGGGGTGTGAACTGAGTCAAATATGGTGTAAAGTGGCTTTGTCCAGGAATATTGGGCCAGACTAAAAATTTCTTCTGAAAACCTAAAAATCCATTTTTTTATTTGTATAGGTACCACTAGCGGGACCAAATGTACACTTTTCACTCTGAAGTGATCTGTGTTTTAACCTAGATGACCTGACAATGCCGCTGAAATGACATTGAACAGAACCCTGTGCTGCTGTGTCTGATGGATCTGTGCTGCTTTTTGAATATGTCTATTTGGCAGCCCCGGTTTTAATGTTGCCATGTGAAATGATTAAAGATGCCAATGGCACAGCGGACAGCCTCAAGAAATGATTTTGAGAGAGAAAGATTTAAGAGGTTTAAGTGGATGGTGCTCGTGAATGTAAGAAAACAACAGTGAAGAATTACTCTCCTGACCTCATAGGAAACCCGGCGAGTGATTCTTTTATGAAGGGAATAAATCATCAAACATAACAGTGTCTACAGTGTTGAGAAACAAATACAGAGCAAGGCCTTTACTAATAGATTCCACCGAAAAGAGAAATAGGCAACAGTTATACAGACGTAGTATGTTTACTACCCCTTCAACTATTAACTGCCTGCAATGCGGTCCAATACAAATACAGATAAACCAAATGAAGGCCTACGGGACACAGTTTTTAAACTCTTCCAAAAAATGCACAAAATGTTATGGTGGTGCCTAATAAAGGAGATGATGACAACATTGGTTAAGGGGTGGCGGCAAGCTGTATGAAGCTTGACAAAATAACCACAGGAAGAGAACGTGTGAGCTGATTTTAGATGTTTCCATTGACACACCCAATGATGAGCGACTGATCTGAACACAGCACAAAATGTGCTTGTTTGTGGTCATTTACATGAGATGTAAATCCTGCTTTGGAGCAGAAACCGAAAATCAAAATGGTTATGTAAAGTTTATTTTTTGGTTGATATTCGCTTTCGATTTCAGTTAAAATAACCTACCATAAAAATGATAGGCCTTTCATTTCTTTGTAAACAGGCAAACTTACAAAATCAGCAGGGGATCAAGTAATTATTTTCCTCGCTGTAGATCCCTCACCTGTCTGTTGTAAGAGTGAGCGACACCCTACTTCCTGCTGACCAGCCGTTGACCGTCCCTTTCTCCTCACGTCTGGGTTTGGTTTCAGTCACAATGTTCCCTGCTGGAGACACGCTCATCTGCAGAGACAATGATTCCATGCTACGATGCAGTC
Source organism: Triplophysa dalaica (assembly GCF_015846415.1). NCBI lineage: Eukaryota > Metazoa > Chordata > Actinopteri > Cypriniformes > Nemacheilidae > Triplophysa > Triplophysa dalaica. The sequence continues at coordinate 12,346,890 of NC_079561.1, read as the reverse complement.
CAGAGAGACGTGGGTAGAACGAGGGCGAGCCACCAGCACTCCCCCCTCGACCCATGGTGGCACTGGAGAAGCATTCAGAGGAGTTGACGTTGAGGATGGGAGCTGGGCTGGGGGTCAGACACGAGACGCTTGGGCTGCTCATGCCTGAAAGGTCCTGTAATTTGGAGAAGGGAGGGACTTTAGGAGGAAGCTTGTTCTCCACGTTGAGTATCCCACAGTCCAGGCTGTTAGAGTTGAGCTTGTCCAGGTGAACAGGTTTGGGCAGAGATCTGGCACTGGACGGCCTGGGAAATACAGGGAAAAGTCAGTTGTGAAGGCTATAAAACAAATTGCTGAAAGATTCTGGAAAAGTATCTGTAAAAAAACAGATGCTAATCTGCTAGTTGCACTTTGTTTATGGTATATGTCTATCTGTGTATCTCACCTTTGAGAATTTGGAGAGGGAAGCTCAGAATATTTTGACAAGTTGGATGGTTGCCGGAGTCCCAGGAGCTTGGAAGGAGGTTCCACTGCGCTCTCTGTTGACATTATCGTGCCGTTCTTCAACGATCCACCTCCGCCACACTCTGAATCAGATGCTACAGCTTTGGCCTTGGCTTTCTCCTTCTCACGGTCCGTCTGATTGACTGGACAGCTTCCTCCTGTACTAGCACGGTGGGACCTCTTTATGCTGACCGGTTCCTTTAACCTGGACTGGACGGGAACTGTTTTCAGGCCCTGCAAACCAGCGTCTATGTTACTGCTGACTGGGCGAGCGCCCGGGCGTCCACTCGTCAGACTCAAGGTGCTGGACTTTGCGGGTCTCGGGAGACTGCGGTACTGAATGTTGTTACGTGCATTCGGAGCCATGAAGCCTTGATCACAGTTTGAAACATCAAGGCTGATCTTCCGTCCTGCTCCTACACCACCAGCAGAGGGTTTCACTGGTATACCGGAGGTTTTAGGAGTTTTGCTTATATCTGAAACTGTATTTCCTCCAGTCGTTAGCAAAGGAGCAGTGCTGGGAGCTGTCTTCTTAAAACCGAAGGAATTTACAGTGCCGGCGGATGGGCGGACAAGGCCGGAAGGGGGTTTTCGCTGCTCACCGCGGTCTTTTCCGGCATCTGAGCTGGATCGCTGTAGACCTGATGTTTTCACTGCCGTTTTGGATTTATCCACAACACGCTGATCATTCTTTGGAGCTGTGGGGGAACACAAATAAGCACAATCAGACACGTGTAACCTTGTAATCATGAGGATAATTACAAATCATTATACGATAAAAAGAACATTTGGGTTTTCGATGTTGCTTGTTACATCACTAAATAAAGGAAACTGTTTTTTAGATGACTACTGCCAATGATAAACAATGTTTAAATGTGACCCCATTAAAAACGCATAAAATCAACAAAAGATAAACAACCATTAGTTTGCAAACAAAATTTCCATTATGGTCCATCTGCCAACAAAACATATTCCAGACTAACAAGCTTGCTGATTTTTTTTTTATGTTGTTTATGTCTATGTGGTGTTTTTAGGCGGGGACTAATTTGCATATTTGTGGTTCTGCAAATCTTATATAAAGCAAGGGTGTAGAGCTACATTTAAGCTTTTTTAAAGAATGAATAATTTTTTTTATTATCGATTACAGAGGGACTTTTATGTTCATATTGTAGAGGTATAGGTATAAACAATTTTCAAATGACTTAACACCTCGATTTATATTCAGTACACACACAAGCATTAGAATAACGCAGTAAATGGACACCATCCATCATGCGGTCTAAAAATGTACTGCATATTCTATTGACTCTAATTAACATGACTGAAATGCATGACGGGCCACTTGAATATTTAGAGGACTCTTGAAGAACAACACTTTAAGAGACAAAGAGAGAGAGTACGGCACAACCGTTACAGCGCTGACAACATGACAAGGGTGAACCAAGCCCACCCTGATAGCCCATCTGGATCCCCTCAGAGGTATTTATAAACACAACAGAAAAAATGAGCCAAAACACGTAAATGTAACTGGACCAGTGGATGAGCGCAAATCACACCGAAAATAAATGTGAAATGTTTGCGTAAAAAAAACTTGTTAGGCATGTAAACGGCTCAATGTGTAGACCGCAAAACAAACTGAAGAAGAGTAACAGTGGACTACAGCGTGTACTTCGTCCATCGCGGGGTGCTTCAATTAACACCGATACCACCCAGGACGACAGCCAACACAAGTAAATACAGCTGACATCCAGTCGAGATAAAAATTTAATGTGGAAAGAAATATGTTGAGCTGGATCAAGCGGCCCATTAACGGACAATGATTGGATTAACTGCTAGCGCGATCGTATCAGGGGGCGTTTGTTTAGACTGGAGAGAGTGAGCAAAATTGAGTCAGAAACAGCAAAAAAGGGAGTTGATGAACACAAAAAGGAAAAAAGGAGACAAAGTGGTGAACTGAAAGAGTGTGACCATTAAGCTTTCAGTCTGATAGATACAGCTATGAAGAGAAGCACATATAGATGTCATTTGTCCCTGTTGTACTCCATTACTACAGGTGTCAGGATTATATGATAAAACAGATACTCTACTATTATTATACTGCAGATTGGAATAACAATGTGTCAACACTAATGTAAAGAAAATCAAGATGAATTTTCTTAAAAAAACATTTGATCATGACTAGCACTGTTTTCAAAGTCAAGAGTCACTGTTACCATTGCTTATTTTTGAAGATATTTACCCCTTTTTCTATGCCAGTGTTTTTAAAGCAGGCGTAACACCCGCGGTTTCTGCCAATCTCATATTAATCTTGAGTACATATAGAGTAGTATTGCATACTTCGTATCTTCGAAGAGTATTTAGTTTGATCACATTTATAAAAGATAGATGCAGCTTTACGATTGTTTCCAAAAACATACGGCACGTGCGGGGGGAGGGGTAGGCTGAACTAAAGCACATCCGCACCCATTGCCAACAAAACACAGACATCAGTTTCACTCACCGCATGCGGTTCATATCCGGCATGAATTTCCGGGAGAATTGTCCAAAAAGGAAAATTGTTACAAAACAGTTTTATATGTTCGAAAAAAACTTTACAAAACCTGTACTATCCCTGGGGTGTGTATCGATTTATGACAAGTTGACCATGTATCGTTTTTTGACAAGTTGACCATGTTAAGCATGAGAAGACAGCACGATTAACATTGAATAGAAGTCAGAATTCATGACACATCGTTGCAGGGCCGCTTTAACTCACATGTAGAAGCTACAATAATTCAAAACTAAGTATACTACTTAGTACAACCCCTTAGCAACACCATAGCAACTACATACCAGTATTTCATTAAATGCATTATTATTAAGGGTTTTTAATTTTAGTATTTCATTACATTTATTATTATTTAGGGGGTTTTATTTGAAGTATTTATTTACATTTAAAATGTAATTTTAAAAGTAGAATGAGCTATTTATAATTACAATGCAATATTCCATGAAAAAAAAATCATTTTAAATTTCCTGGGGACTTTAAACTTATTTTAGTTTATTGCTGTGGTAACGTTCCAAATTGTTCTTCACATAATATTTAGACCAATAAATAATTTGATTTCAATTAATATAAATGTTTAGTAGTTTTAGTTAGTAACTTCTGTATAATACCCTCGATGTTGGCTCTTCAATACCAGTCCAGAGAATCTGTGAGATCAGCTATCACTGCGAGTAAGGGATTGATCTGGTAGAGTTTGACTGTTGCTCTATCCCAGCTACGAGAACCCATAAATAAGACTGATCGGTTCATTTCTCTGCCAGTTTATGAGAGACTGTATATCACACACATCTCACACGACAAGGATCTGCTTTCTCCATTATATTTCTCCATCAACTATATTTTTCAAGATGGATATTCAAGATCTAATTCCAGAGGACAATAAATCATAAAAGACAACATTGAATAAAAGCTAAAACTAATTCTCTCAGTAACAATATGCAAATGTAATAGTGTCACGTCTTGTATTTGGTTCGTCCAAATTGTGCCGTCTGCATTGAGAGCTGACTTGTGTGTTTCACATACCCGTATGTAACATCTACACACTCACCGAACCAATAATGACGGCTTGTGTGCTCAAGTGTCTCGAAGAAACAACTCAACATCGAGATCGAGATTTGCAGTGAATTTGCTTAAATCTGCAATTCATCTTGTAAATGTTTAAAAACACACACAACCGTATTATACGGCACATAAATGGCAGAAACATGTGCGATTGCTGATGCGCTGGCCGTGTGCTAACACACACAGACTAAATCAAAGACTTAACCTGGCCGTGTGCTAACCGTGTGCTTTCCTTTAGTTCAGTGGCAAGAGCATTGCGCTAACAACGCAAGGTTGTGGGTTCAATCCCAGGGGATTGCACTTAACTATGTAAAAATGTAGGATATAGGATAATGCAATGTAAGTCGCTTTGAAAAAAAGCGTCTGTCAAATGCGTAAATGTAAATGTAAACCTGACTCTGTTGTATTTACAGGAATACTTCACCCAAAAATTCTGTCATCATTTACTCACCAAATCTGAATAAATGTCTTTATTCTGATGAAGACAGATAAAGATATTTGGAAGAATGCTTGTAACGAAACAGATCTTGCCACCCATTGACTACCATAGTAGGAAAAATTACTTTATCATTTGTTTTGTTCTGTTGAACACAAAAGAAGATATTTTGAAGAATGTAGGTCAGCAAACAGTTCTGGGGCACTTCTATTGTTTTATTCCTACTACGGGAAATAAAGAAATGTATAAAGATTTGGAATAACTTGAAGATGAGTAAATAATGACAGAATTTTTCTATTTGGGTGAACTGTCCCTTTAAACTGACATCATCATGATGTGTATTTTTTATGGCTGGAATTATTCTCAAAATGTATATTACAGCAGCCAGATGTTTTCTTTCGGCACAAAGAAAACATTTTTGTCACAACATGACAAGTGGCTCGCTCGCAAGGTGGCATTCATTATTTTTATAACACGTTTATAGCTTGCAATGAAGCTATTTTTCCTCTTTTAATTCAAAGCTCTCCGGTTGTAAATTTTGTGAACGAATGAACTGGAGCTAAAAACAATCAGATGGGTTGATACACAATCAGGAAGAGGAATAGTGGGTGGTGGTGGGTGATTTAGGGTTTCAAGAGCTGTTATCGTAACCCCCTCTCCCGGGTGCGAGACAACAGCTGGCGAGACCCTGTGCCAACCCTCCACTCCACCTCCATTGAGCTGAACAGGGCGTCTTTCTTTAGCGGCGACTCCACCCGTGCCAGCGGCAGAATCAGGCTTTGTTGAAACTCTGTATTGGATCTAATGAAGCAGAGCTAACTGCCATCATCTGGGTTTGACATTGACACACAGAGAGCTGCATTCAAAAGATGAAGCCAATAAGAAAAGTGTCTTTGTTTTAAAGATGAGGTCACAGTCATTGATACTCCCATTGGATTTACTTGATTGATATTTTTAAGGCTGTCATACCTTCTAATAGAAAAAAAGATATTACTAGTGAGATCTTCATACTTTCTCAATTTTTTCTCAAAAACAACAATAAGATGTGTCCAGCAAACTGAGACTTCTATTCATTTGCATTTTATACCACAGTACACTTACTGTTTATCACAAATCAAATTATGTCACTTTTATTTTTTATTCATTCGTCCTCATGTCATTGAAAACCTAAATATGACTCATTCTTCTCTGGAACACAAAAGAAGATATTTTGAGAAATGTCTCAGTGGTTTTTGTTCATTCAACAGCGGTCAATGTTGTCTGGTTATCAATGTTCTTTAAAAAAATCTCCTGCAAAAGAAATAAAGTTTTTCTACACATGTGTTGACATCACTAACCTCCCGGCACTTTGAGCATGCTCTGTGAGGTGTGCGTGATGGGGGACGTCACGCCTATCGGAGGGTTGCGGCTCTTCTTCAGTCCGCTGGGCGGTTGTCCGAGCGTCTGTGGTTTCCTCAGTTCGCCTCTGACGGTCGTGTCGTCCTGCCTTCTGCTCTTTTTCCACTTGCTGGACGTCTCCGCCTTCAGGCTGCCCGTGTCGTATCCTCCCTCCGTCCGGCACTGAGTCTTTCCCTCCTCATTGTACCAGGGCAGGCCACTTTCCACCAGAGAACGCTTCTCGGCATCGGTGCGCAGCTGTAGGGAGAGCATTGAAAATCTTGAAAAAAATGCTTGCTTTGCCAACTTTCTATAAACCACTTTGCCTAAGTGACGACATATTTAATTTATTATTTTTTACATTACAACTTAATACATGTAATAACAGTGGTGTCCAATTTTTTGTCTTGTTTAACTGTAAACAGACATACTAAACTAAACCCCCTCTTTTTCCATTACATTTTAGTTATTTGTATTGAATTTTGGATATTTCTTGCTTATATATTTGGTTATCTGTACAACAGTATTTTTAATCTATTCTATTTAGTGTAAAATATTACAATAACAACCACTGGTTACAGCACTCCAAAACTGGCATACAATGAGAATCACTCTCTGGTAAATAGAAAAAGGAGGAAGATGAAACTCTTTACATCTACGCACATAAAAAAAAAACACCAAACATGGACGTTTTTTCTTCAGTGAAATAAATCAGCACATTCTCCTGGATTCTGCTTCACAGCTTCCAAGAAAAACTACAACTGTTTGACTCTATCTGTCAAAAGTCTAAATAGCAGAAACAACTGCTTTGTGTCTCCTCATAGTGAAGAAAGCTACATCTGTTTATACAACATAATAACATTTGTATTTATTAAACCTGCTCTACGTTAGATGTCACGCTCTAAGCTCTGGTGCTTCTGGTTTTGTGTTACCAATGTAATTCATTTGGGTTGAATTTTCAATCAAGAGGGTGAATAAATGATGACAGGATTTGTTATTTTGGGGTGAACTATCACTTTAAAATAAAATTCAAACAGATTCATATAATAGTATGTAAAATAAGCAGAAGATTAGGTTTTGATTGAGGGATAAGACAGAGTTTAACCACCACACGCTCGGGTTAAATGACCCATGTCCGGCTTGAGGACAACCCCCCTCTGCTCTGTGGAGGAGCATACCTGCTTTATTAAATGTAAATAGCCCTTTGTGAAAGGTTGATGTCACTGGAGGAATGTCTTCTTCTCTACCTCCCTAAGGATTCTGGGTTAAAGGCGAGCTCACATATTTGACCAATTAAACCTGTCTGAACATCACTGTTTGTATAACTGTGATTGTGATATGTCTTTTCCTTCTCCATGTGAGTTGCAGAAAGCCGATCAAACACTGAGCCCCTTTAGAGTACAACATACCCATCTGAGGGGTGTGGGCTGGTATTTTAGTCTTGGGGGTTAAGGTACAATGTGATATGTTTGATGTGAAAGATATTGTATAAGGTTTATACAAAGCGTGTTTCTTTGTGTACATTTGACTGAAATGAACTTTCTGCTGTGCATTTAATACGGCATTTATGGAAAAAATTTGACTGGAAATAACAGGGTGTGAGAAATTACATTGAACTGAAAATAGTGTGTTAAATTGTGTAAAAGAACAGTTGTATATGACACGCTATCTAAGGAACAGTTCACCCAAGAGATGAATCGCTCATTGACTCCCATAGTATTTAAGTTTCCTACTATGGCAGTGAATGGGGATGAGTTCTGTTTGGTTACATACATTCTTACAAATCTTTTGTGTTCAGCAGAACAAAGAAATGTATACAGGTTTGGAACAACCTGAGGGTGAGCAAATGATGACACAATATTCATTTTTAAGTGAACTATCCCTTTAAGTTAACACATGTTCTGCAAATTTTCCATATTTTTTGATACAACTGGATGTGTCAGATTTGAAACGAAAATGAACCTTGGTTTAGTATAGTATTATAGTAATCAGTATTTTCTGTTTGTTAGTTTTTTTGTGGTAAAACCATAGTAACCACAAATGAACTATTTTCTCATTACAATAGCCATAGTTTAACCAAGGTATTTGCAGTAAATCTACAGTCACACAAATGGTAATAAATCTACCAACAACAAGAAGGTCACTCGATTTGTACTAAAAAAATCGTATTCTATACTTCTTTATGTGAAACACTTTGTTTCCACCGAAGATAAAAATTATAAACGGTTCAGAATGACAACATTCGGTTCATTTTCAATTTTAGTGAATTATTCCTGAACCTTCTGGGCAGATTTATTTGGAAATACCAACAATCAACATACACACAGAAGTGAGTAACATAACTTCATCTTTGAGGATGAAACCAGAGCCTCCCTGAAGGCTTCTTGGTCAGATAGAGTCACATCGCATGTCTTTGGGTGGGAAAACGGTTGTGTGTGTTCTGTGGTGAATGATTTCAGATGAATATCGACTGAGTCAGTGTGCGCCCCTCATTCTAAAGAGGTTAGCGGTTTGTAACACATTCATCGCATTAGCAGCAAAAGACTGTAAGCTCGAACCCGGCCTGCCAGTTAGACAGATCAGATGTCATGTGTCTGTGTGGAACATCCGAACGGTGCCAAACCTAGATGAAACCAACCGTAAGATCAATATGTCTTTTCAATAAGAGGTGAATTACCACAATGGCGGAGTTTCGCCGGGAGCCAATGGGAGTCGTTGGCAGGGAGTTGAGGGAGGAGCCTGCGTTGAACTCCTCTGAGCTGAGGTTGTCTGAACCGTCACTCAAACCGCTGCTGATGGAGCTGCTCTCATCCCAACTGCAAAGAAAAAACGTGACATGCGTCATTACCATACCAAACCACTGAAGACCTCCATCATGCACAGCAATGTAATAGAAACTATCAGGGCGCCACAATTAAGTAGAGTGTTATGGTATTACCCTAAAGCCAAAGAGTTTATTTTGCGAAAATAGTCATCTGTCTGGCTTATTAGTGGCTATTTACGAAAAAATAAATACAGATGTTTTTGCACATGGAAAATATTTTGTTTAGTGGTACAATAAAGACAATAGAATTAACAGTAATGAAACTGAATATACAATATTTTATAAATAAAGGAATTTCAAGTTGACGTAATGCGACTTCGACACACGTAAAGAAAAGCATGTAAAGCAACCTGCAATTTTATGCGTAGAAACAGAGATGGCGATAGAGAGGAAAAAGTTACGGATTTCAGCTTTAATGATGCCACCTCCTATGAGCAAACAATCAAAATAATCTATTCCTTTAATATCCACAATTCAGTGCCGTGACTTTTGGGCTAACTTTTATATAAATCACTTTGGATGTTTATCAAACAACGGACCCTACTGAATCTTATTAAACATTCCCAAGGATGTCTATTATAGTCCCGATCTATCAGCCTCTTTAATAAGCGAATGCTTCAAGATGAAGGTGACTTTGAGATAAGATCACATCTAGTCAAACATTACCTGATAAACCCTAAAAATGATAAGACCTACGTTCCGCGGATACCTTTGAGAAACACTGAACACATTTTGACATAGAGAAGTTTGCAGTTCTTCTATTCACAACCCACATTTGATAAACTGTGTCATGAAGGAACATAACCGGTTCCTTATAGATAAAAGGCATGTTATGTAACGGATGATGATTCATTTGAACAAAGGGTTTGTTTCAGTTGTGATGGGATGTTCTGGAAAGCTGTAGTGACCTATAGAATGAAACAGGTGACTTTGGGATCATGTTCCTCATTTAATGACATTCTTTTGGCAGACGCCCTCTTGATCTTATGACATGTTTTTTATGTTTAAGGCCTACTGCTCCTCATATAATATTGTTCATGTAAGGGTGCGTTTATATTTGGCATTAACATGCGATCTCGGTGATCTGAACAAGCAGATCGGATCTTCAGACAATCAGGACAGTGCACATTTACACTGGTTAACATCAAGTGGCTTCCACATCTGGATATCTGATTGGATCGCTATAATTTTCTGCCCATTATTTTAAAAAGCCTGCTTTTTAAAATACCCCGTTATTTAGCCCTGAACACTTATAACGGGGAGGATGAGCATGTTACAGATTTGATACACTGGAAAGTATCCACCGCAGCCATGTTGAAATTGGGAAGATATAATGAACCATTAAAAAAATCATACAATTTCTCTGGTTAAAATTGAGCAGCGCATCTACATAACCGAGATGTGCACATCACGCACACTCATGGACATTTATATTGATTATATTTTTCCGCTATATCTTTGAATATCTTTATTTAGCGCCAAACACGCTTCATTTGAACCCTTTCCGCTCTATGAGCGCTGCTTCTCCCGCCAAAGACACGTCGCATATAAATACCTGCAGACACCAAATGCAGGTAAATAAATGGACACTTTTTCTGTAAGGCTTAAGTAAATGAAAATGCAGCAGTTATAAAGTATTTTTAGCTGTCAGTCAGTTTATAGTTTGCTATATAGGTTTGTGAAAGATTATAAAACATGTCGTCTTGTATCTCCATATATCATTTATGATATTAATATCATGAATAATAGGCAAGTTAAGAGCATGTTTTCATGTTTATTTGGAAATAATATTTAGAATCAGTTCTTATGGAAAGGCTGTTAGTAACTTTATTTTAAAATGACATATTATTTTCAGTATTACATTTTGTTGTTTGGACTTTGCTTCAGCACCAGAGCCTACAACACATTTTCTCAGTTACCACTACCAGACCTTCTATGTTTCATATTCACTGTGGTTATTTACATTTACGCATTTGGCAGACGATTTAATCCAAAGCGTCTAACATTGCTTTATCCTATACATTTTACATAGGTATTTGCAGTCCCCTGGGATCGAACCCACAACCTGCAATGCTCTTACCACTGAGCTACAGGAAAGCTAAGCAAAGAATATAAAGTAAATGGCCTGATAAAACATAAGACTGATTGATTTAACATTATTTATTAAAGTTAGCCCCTGCTGCAAAAAAATAAAGAGATCCCCTCAAAGCCATAATCCTAGGGAGCAATGTAATGATACACTGTTACAAAGTATCCACAATAATTTTGTAAGAAAATGAACGATTGTGTAACGTTCGGAAGCAAGAGTAAGCTTTCCTCTGTATTAGTCATCTGCTCCGCAGTATGACAGGTTTCAGACAGACAAGAGATTAATGATAGGATGTGCCGGTAAATGTAGATAAACTGGCTGGATTGCGTTTACATTACACTAAGATCCGATCACAATGCGTCCTCGACTACCTCTGGATCAGGACATGCTGATCGGATAACATTCCGATGAGGAACGTGTTTACACTTGTCTTTTCAATGTGTATGAGGAAAACATCCAGATACAGGTCTTTTGTAAATGACAAATGTAAATGCAGCCTTACATGCGACAGTAGGGCGTGAATGGTTGTGCGGGTGTGTCATTGGCCACCCAAGTGGGTAAGACTGTTCTAGGGCTGTACCAAAATACCGGTACCGACAAAAAACATGATATTAAAAAACTTAATTTAATATTACAAATATCATAATATCGTAAAGTATTCAGGACCCGTTCAAAATCCTGCCTTAAGAGAATGGTTACAAATGCTCTCTCCGCCACCACACACTTCTATTTCAAGTGTGATTCATTGACCAAATAACAGACAATATCGAACAAAATTAAAAATGAATTTTACTGACGGCATCTTTTCTTTCTTACAGTTCAGTTCAGTTATACAGTTATACAGTTTCTGCTGTAGTATTAACACTGGCTTTAGTTATAACCTCTGAACACACAACCAACACTTTTCACCACATGTGCTTAAATTCCTCAAAAATCCCAATGACACCTGAAGATAGTATTAAACAGAGGTATATTGAGGGAAGTCTATCATTATGAGATATGTGAGTACCTTCAGCTGTTTTGTAGGACATGCAGCCCTGAGGACTGAAACAGTGCTGGTATCTTTATGAAGGATAATGACCGGGGCTTTGAGTTTGACCGGGCAGTTTCAAACACCTCAATCTTCAAACTCTGTCATTACACTCCAACTTCTCATCATCCGACCCTCCGTGGAAGGATTTAAATGGAGAACAAGTCGCATGCTTGTCTCTCACAGCTGGGAATATTTGTGAGATGTGATCTGGCAGCTGTTTTTTGCTTCAATGCGTGGCAAGTGTGCCATTTGTGCAACTTAAAACGCTGCCGTTTTTCTTCAAACCTGCTCGCTGAAATAAACACTACAACCAGGACCACTTGACAGCTACAAAGAGTCACAATGACATATCTGTGATCTGAATTAATCATCTGTAGTGTCGCTTTAAGAGTGGGGCTTCCCGGAAGATTTCTAAGCCATGTAGCAGCCGATGTGGAAAAAGGAGGGCAAGGAGACCTTGAAAACTCAAGTTTACCTGCAGCGTCCCACATACTTCAAAGGCATGCCAGAGACGTCACATGGTTTTAGATAAACCCGACTTAATCTGCATGTTCAATGCCGATAATGAGGAGCAACCTCATGCCGGCTCTGCTGATAGTGTCAGTGGGTGAAGTTAAGGGGTCTTAACCATATGGACATTGCATGCGTTTTTAAAGTTCACAGTTCAGAAGACAGTTATTGAGAGACCAAATCAAAGGCAACCGAACTTGTAACACTCCGTTCCGTTTCTTCAGATTAGCGTAAAATCTAACGTTTGCATGGCAAGTCTTTAGACTTTCTAAAAATAGTAATGTTACTATGTCATAAAACACATAGGAATGTGCAACGTTTCAACAACGTTGTCTGTACGTAAAACTTTCCAAAAACATAAAAAGAAATTCTGTTTTTTACTACATTGTTGTCGTGTAAATTGGGGGTGTAACGATTCACTGTGAGCCGGTTGAAAATCGTAATATGTGATAAATCGTAATAATTGAAATTTAAAATATATGACGATTCAAGTCGGTTGAAATGTGAAATGAGTCGTTATACATGTTTTGAACAGCAGGCCCCACTGTGTTTACTGCAAACTTGGAAAGCATGGATGTGCTGATATTTCTTTAAAACATTGTTACAAAAACCCAAGTTAGGAAAACCACAGACAAAATCTTTGTTTGTTTAAATTAAAGATACTTTTCTACACATATTTTATTTGATTAGGAACTTGTTCTAAAATTGCAATTTAGTTTTGTTATTTGACATAAAATATATATTTTTTTGCTGACTAATGCACACATTTGCTAACCGCCGTGTAACTCTGACGTAAATACTAGTGTCGTTTTGAATCAACAAAAACCTCAACACACCGCACCCAACACCCTCTCTTTATACAAAGCATTTGTTTAAGTAAACAAATCAAACTGTCGGCTATATGAACGAAAGGCAACAACAATCGTCGTGCAGAGACCGTTTTAAGATGTAAAGGCGAATAAGGAAACAAACGCGAACTGCGCATAGCTAAACAAAATAAAAACGACAAGCAAACTGACAGACACCGCTGAGCTAATAATGCTAGTGCTGTTGAAGCTGTCAGTCTCTAACTGAAGCACATGCATCTATCTGTCCTCCCCTCCCACAAGATAGCTCTCAAAAAATACAATAACGCCATGTCAAGACTGCACTGTAATTGTGCAGACACTGCCAGCTAGAAAACAACAGAGCGTTTTAAAGATAAAGCACCCCCCCACACTTTTAACTAAACATTGACTTTAATTGCATGGATGCCAGGCAAGCAGATAACAGCAATAGTTCGTTTCTAAAGACAGCACCCGCTGTCCAAGAGCTATTTGGAGTTTTTAGAGAGGGTGAGTTGTCTCATGGCATCTCGCCACACATATATCACACGCAAATTAAACAACTGGACAACCATGAGCCGTGTATCCAGGTGGCATTTGATAAATCCGAGAATGATGATACACAAAATTGACAGATTTTGTTTAACAAATGAATAGAAACTACACATAACCACTTTAAAAAGCAATGGAAACCACGACAGAAATTCTAATGGATTTAATGGTTATTTTAGGAATTGTATTGGATTTAATGGAAACTATAAGGGTCTCTGCTGTTAATGTGTTGGGTTTGTCTGGATTTTATCTGGGATGGAGACCACTAAGACTATAATCAATTAATCCTACTGAAATAAGCAATGCAAAAGAAAGAAAAAAGAAAGCAACTTTGTAAATGTTTTAATAGTAAACATCTGATGGTTCACAATGGTATTTGTAATGGAAACCATTACAATTTAAATAGCTTTTTTCAGCAGGGGACACCTCTTGATTTATTTATTTCTTTGATTTAATGAATATTACTGAATTAAATAAAAAAAAGCTTTTATATCATCTACCAATTTCTAATGTTACGTGTCAATTGTCCCAAAGCACATTATGCTGCCTGTGGCATACATCCTTTATCTTCATATCATACCATCTATATCCATTTTCCCTGCACATTCTTCATTTTTTTATGCTTTGCCCATCCCAAAATTCCAAGCTTTGCAAAATACTGGAATACCAAATGACAGGTGGCAGATCCTCTTTCATCAATGCCAATTGGACACCCAAAATCCACAGAGTGAATGACGCCTCAAACCAACAAACCACACATGTGTCCAAACCAAAATAGTACTACAAATGCTGTTTATTAACCATAATGATACACACTTTCCAAAAATGTCGCATGCGTTCAGATTAAGCATGCAAATCCACAAAGAGGAAGGATATTTTGAACATTCTTGCCCTTGTAAGAAAAGCCATTGTTGACGCTAGGCTACAGTTAACCCCTCAGGCGAGAACAAAGCCCCAGTTAAAGCCAACATTTGCTGCCAAACATGGCTAAGGTGTGTTGCAGACCTGGCTGTCTGTCAAGATTTATTTTTTAAAGATCACATCCTATATGGCAGATATATTTTAGGCTGTAAAGAGTGAATATCTGCAGTTAAGGAGGTGGGGGGAATCAGGAGCATTAACCATGGTTTGACTATACTGTATAAAACAATAGTTGCTTTGCTCAGTGGTTTCGTGTCCATACAGTAGAAGTCAATGGGGGTCAATGGAGGTTTTTTCTTCAATTCGAAGCCCATTTTTATCATCTATGTAATTAATCCAAGCTCAGCCTACATATATCAAACTAATATTGGATTTAATAACATTCAGATTATCATCTGTCTCTACTGTGGCAGGTACTGCGACACACTTTATGTATGTGTCTGTATGTGTTACTGTAAGTGTGGGTGAAGCGATGGCTGCGACTGGCAGCACAGATGGTTCACAATACGGGGTGTAAGACCACCTAACCGGCTAAGCTTTAGTGAACAGATTGCCCTGACTACATCGAACCAAGACAGCTTATCAAAGACACGTCACTTCTGGAAGATTTATGCATTATAATTTAATTCTGACCACATCCGTAACACACATAATCAAATCAGACCACATTCAAAAGAGTCTGACAGCAAAATCTATGGATCCGTTGGGACGGACAACCTTTGACATGTACACCTCATCCGTTTTCTGTTAAACATATGGAGACAAGTCAGAGTGTCTATGTCTGCCAAAAGCTGTCCGTTAGGGCGAATGCGTTACGCTGAATGCTGTTCTCACTGGGATCAGTCATTTATCTGACTGACCGGCTTTTTGTGTGAAAACAGAAATGTATTTCCTTACTGACATGTTTTCACTGTCGGTTGTAGTTCTATTGCGCGTGTTAAAATGAAAAACAATGTGATACAATAACAAGCCAGCTTTCGCAAGCCCACAAAAGCAACTAAGCCTGGGATTAATAAGGATTATATATCAACTAATTTCCCAATAATAAATCTATTCCATATGTTTATATCATGGTTTTGAGAGGTGCTTAAGTTCACAAAAGGTTTGTAAAGCTTAACTATTTTGTATCCATGACTCATCTTCCACAAGTCTAGATAGATTTTCGGCCCATTATATGCCATTAAGAATGAGAACAACTCATGTTGTACCTCCCGTCTGTAACTATTACGACTCATGAATTTGTATGATCTCACTCGAACACTTTTGTATGATCTGTTTTTACCATCGTGACGGTTAAACTACTTTCTTTCTCTAATAATCGAACATTTTAATTCCCATCGTACACATTCGTCCAATAGTTAGGAATTCCTGTGAGATCAAATTGCGAGAACCAATGAGATTTGAAGTTGGTCAGTTATCAACATGCTGCCATATTTACAGGTGCAATGTGTAAATTATAGGACTACATTTTCGAAGCACTACAGTGTCTGACACAGGACAAAGATGTTATCATGTCCTTGACGAAGGAAATAAAGTATTTACGACGTGCGCTCTGTAGAGTGGTTTGTCCGTTTAGGGCTACTGTAGAAGCATGTAAGGGGACCCACGGTGTATGTAGATAGAAATAGCTCATTCTAAGATAATAAAAACATGATGTTTCATTATGTACGGTCTTTATACACCTCTGAAGACATAGTCATGTATATTATATTGCATTTCTGTCATTAGATCCTCCAAAAAAATACACATTGCACCTTTAAATTTAACGCATCTTTTTGTTTACATTGATGATGTATCAATCGCTAAATAAGCTAAAAAATCAATTATTTCTCTCACTAGTGTATTGTTTCACTTCAGAAGACATTAACACACTGGACTCATTTGAATTGTTTAATAATACATGTGCTTTTGTAGCTTCAGCTTTTGGGATTTCATGTAAGATATTGTTGAATTTTTTCATTAAATGGAATCAATTGTGAGAGTCTTACATCTAGGATAGCATTAGGGTGAGTAAATGTTCCTATTTGGGTGAACAGGCCATTTAACAGAAACATTAGTCATTATATTCTTCCTGGACTTTCTGAAGGCCCCACTAGTCTGCAGTGGTCCATTAGTCAATTTTCAATTCTGTGAACTTGATGACAAAGCATCCGAAGCTTAAACATGTAAACCAGACACTGTGGTATAAAGCAACATTTGGACAGCTCAGAGGGCCAGAAAAACTCAACTATTGAGCAAATCCAGAAAGTGACTCAAACCGGATTTAAGGCATGTGAGTAATTCATTAATGTTGTCCCGCAATGATTAACTGGTATTCTTCCAATAACATACTTTCTCCTTGACAGGGAGAAAGTATTTTACCACCAAGTACCAAGAACTTGTTCTGATATAAAATGTAATGCTGTTTGGGATTTCAGTGGCCATTTTCCCAAACGCAGATTAGTCTTAATGAAACTGCCCAAATGGGATTCTCTATTGGAAATCCCTTGCGGTTTTGGACTAGGCTTAATCTGGGTTTTATAAACTAAGCGATTCGGGTGATCGTCTTTTCGACTGCAAAAACTACTTAAGAATCAAGGCCATGGCTTTGGATCCTTACACAAAAACATGTAGCGTTATCCACTTTTCTGGAGTGAGAATCATACCTTTACATGGCATATGGATGGCTGGATAGACAGATTCTTCATGGACAACAGTAAATCCTTTACTGCACTCGGTATCGTGTTTTATTCAACCGCAGTACTCCTCAGAACATTACCTGAAGGAAACCAAGATGCTAAACCAACAAGCCCCGGAAAAATACTCAAGAGTTCAAGTTTCTCATGGCTTTTTTCCAGGCTCGACGGTTGATGTAACGAACGCATTCCCGTTTGAACAGGGGATGCTGAGGAGAATGTTTTGGTTTGAATGAAGGGGACTTGTAAAGGGGAGAACAGAGAGGTAGAGTAAATGAAGAGCACTCCTCCCAGACGGGCGTAACTCGTAGCAGCTGTGGCCACCGTTAAACCCAGCGTGGCCTCTTCCTCCTTACAGCTGCTGAAGAGCAACTGCACGCAGCGCACTCCGCCGCCATAACAATACACAGACACGGATTCAAAGATTAATCTCCCTGTACTGAACTAAAGCTGGAGAGAAAAAGACGGGAGGATGACGAGCAGCAATAGGGGCGAATATACTGCCGTTATAAGATACTATACGTAAAATAAAACTGTTATAACTGTTTTATCTAACAGAATTGTCATGTTTTTTATGTAGTCCAAAAATGTCAAATTACAGAAGACTGCAAACGTATATGCTGGAAGTAAAATAACATGCAAAACATCTTTTATTATTTATGTACATTTTCATATGTAAATGTGTTTGTAAAAAAATGTCCGGCTCCTCAGCTGAGGGAATATAATGTTTTTACATTGACATCTTTTATCAGATTATGATTCCTTGCCAATTGTATGAAGTATGCACATACTACTGAATATTATTGAATTAAACATAAATATGTTGTTGTAAATTAACATGGTTTTATATTGTGAATAAAAAAAAATTAGGTTCTATAATAGCTGATGTCTTAAGAGCAGGAATAAACACAAATTTTACAATACTATTGGCTGTTTATAGTTTATTTCAAAGTGAAGTATTAAATTTGTGTACTGATTAATCTGTCATGTCAATAATTCATCATCATACTGGCTGATATATCATTTGTCACTTAGACACACGAATAATTACTTCCTATATATTTAATGCTTCCTACTATTTCATGTGAACCTAAAACCTTCACACTGTTCCTACATCAATACTGAAGTTTTTTTTACCTAGAAAGAATTTCAAATCAGCCAATTGCGTGTCCCATACAATAATACAATTATAAATCATTACAAAATATCAGAGAATCAAAATGAATCATGAACACAGTTCAGATTTTGGGATCCACTGCATCCAAACATTTACATCCAAAACAGGATATCCTGGGCCCAGTTCGCCCCTGATAGACCATTTAAAATGATCATTGCCCAATACCTCATTTGTAACAACAGCAGACAGGACTAAAGCTTTAGGAACTATTCGCTTAAATGGAGTAAAACATCCTTTCCCACCCCTTGTAGCTACAAACAGTTCACACCACAGGAAACTGGACTGTAGCTCATCCATGACAGCAGTAAAACCTAACAGCTCGAGAAGAAAGTCTGACTTTTAAAAAGGTCTTAAGTGATTCCAATCCAATACAAAAAGAGCCATTTGATGACAAACACGACACATACAGGCCAAGCAAAACTCCTATTTAGCATAAGTCACCTTTTACTCTCCTAAACGGCTGGAACAGTACTTTATATAACCCAAGAGTAACTAGGCTCATATCAGTAAAATAACAACAATGCTTTTCCTGTATGAATTACACAATCCACCAGCTGCCCAACCACATTTCACTGCCTGGCAGAACCATTGTTTGATTTTAAGGCCCAACAGCTAAAACAAACAGATAAAGAAATTGAACTGCCAACTTTGGGAAAGTCTAGTGATGCAACTGATAAGACGAACGGCAGTGAAACTGGTCTCTGTCAAGAGACGCAAAGACAACTTCACGTGGCTAAATGGCTGAATGAACAGAGCAATAACAGTTTGATCAGATCTCTATTCCTAATGGCTTTACATAAAAGGTCGATTGAAGAGGTCAGTCACACAGAAAGAGCGAAAACACAGATATGCCTTTTAAGGTCACAATCAATATCGACAGAAGGGGTGGGGGGGTACCGTCTGTTAGATTCATGGGGCCGAGGTCATTTTTAAAGTTGGTTTGAAGAACGCAGACGATCATTGTAGTTTATACCTATAATTATGAGTAACGGCTGTATCATGTATGTGTGTGGGGGGACAAAATGTCATGTTTGTTTATCTAATTATTTAATTTCAGTTTTTATGTGACATGAGGTGTCATGAATACATACATGTTAAAAGTGTAGAGTGTATAAATCTGTTTACATTTATTCTGTGGGCTATATGTTAAGATATCATTTTTGATAAATACATTTTATAATTATATATGCATCATAATATAATAATAATCCTAGTGCATTTTGATATAAAATCTCTCTCTAACTTATCCTCTTTGTCAAAAATATATTTTACATGTAACGCGACGGAGGACACGCCCCCTTAACATTCAAACGAGCGATTGTTGCACGCGCATATAATGGGCAAAATGCAGTCTATATACGCAGCTCACTACTTTTACAGCCGTACAAGTCACGTACAGTTAATGTAAATGTAGAGCATTGTCTTACAGCAGCCCACTCGCATCCTCTAATGTAGGTCATTGAGGACTATAGAATAATATAGTCTACTGTCCGACAGACACGTCCTCTTCCGCGAGTCCTCGTCACTCTGGCCAATCCACAAAACTACAGTCATCAAACAATAGGGAAGCTTGCTCTTGAAAGCGAGATATCCGCCTGTTAGCCCCTCCGCAATGCACCCCCGGTCCGCACCTCCATTCATTCAAATTCAACGCCTCCGCCTGCGACACTCCACGAGCCAGCGGCGCAACAATCGCACACTTTAAAACAACTCGCGAGACAAAGACATTTATTATGCGCGAGATTAAATGAATGAGGATGATATGACCCGAGAGATCCATCAGCACTCAATGAATGATATCACTACATTATCATGACATTAATGTTCATTTGTGGCCGGATTAACAATGTTGCACATTTAATAGACGACACCCGCTGACAACTAACGTTACATGCTTATACTTATACCTTACAATCGATCAGTGAGGTGTCCTCTATAGTGTTTGCACACCTTGCGGCCAATGTCCCATCGCAAAGCCGGGCTTTCAATAAAGAAATCGCTACAGGAATAAAGCGCCGGCTACTGTAATTCAATTTGTCTTACCTTGAGAGGTGGTAGTGCATTGACCGCCCTACTCTCTGACCCTGAACCTGCAGCATTTTCCCATTGAGAACTCGGCCGCTCATTATTTCTCACTCCGCTTTGTTTCACATGCTATATACAGTATAAAATCCCGCGTTCGCTCGCTGTAGCTCCGCGCAGGTTTGAGTCGGGATCGGCTCTCTGCGCAATGCTCACATTGAGAGAGAGAAAGAGAGATAGAGGCGAGGACAGGCTAGGCAACACCCCCGAATTTCCACCCCCTTCTCTTTCTCTCCTGAGCGCATGCAGCCAGCTGTGAGGCTTTAATGCTCAACGACCGCCAGACCGAACCATCAAATCTCTACAAATACTGTTAGCAATTTATTGTGCTTCAATTCTGACGACTAGATTATATAATTTATTTAGAAGCACTTTACGTGTAAATGACGTACCATTTTTATTTTGATACTTTTGGAGTATACTTTAATATAAAGTGACATTTATACATTTGGTACGTGTGTTCTCTGGAGATCAAACCCATGACATTTGTGTTGCTAGCACACAGCTCTACCAACCGAGCAACAAGAATACTATATTAATTACCTTTTCAGGTATGGAGAGGATAGCTAGTTTCTTGAATGTTTTGATGGTATATTTGCACGTCAATGCTACACATGTACTGTCATCTCTTCCAACGCCTCAAAATAAAACGTGAAAAATATGTGTAAAGACATAATTCATGCATGAATGTATTAAACGCATCATTACCAAACTGCACAACAAAGTACACATTTTCATTTAAAGTATAAAGATATGCTTGCAAACTAATTATTTGTAATATCGTTAAATAAATATTACATATAATGATATATAATAAATATTATAATAATAAGAAGTATTTAACCTGGATAAAAAATCCCATTGAGACTTCACAGTCTTTTCTTCCAAGGAGACCTGCTTTCTCTTTATTCTTATGTCATATCAAATATTTGTAAACCAAATATATAATAAGTATGATAGGACAAAGTACATACTGGGTAAATGCCAAAATAAATCATATCTTTAGTGATTCTGCCAAAAGGCACTGATGGCCATATTTATTTTAATTTCCTTTTTCCTCAAAAAAACAAGATTTTCAGAGAGAAAGAATGTCAAACTGTTAAAATGTACAGCTCAGTGTGTGGCTTTGGAAAAAAAAGATATGGCATAAGAATAAAGAGAAAGCAACTTTTCTTTCAACAAACAAACAACCCAGTCCTATAAAGAGGACAGCAGATAGTGCTCTTAGTCAATAGGCTGTTTTCTCTAAATGAACAGTCTGACTGAATAAAGCCAAGACTCTATTGGAACCACTGAGACGATGCATGAATAAAACCTTTAGGAAAGAGGACAGCCCTGAAGAAATGACAAAGAGGCTCTTCTTCTATTGCACACACTTACAAACACCACACACACACACGCGCACACACACACAGAACATCAAGCAGTCACACACACGGCTGGTGGCCCTGATGTTGTGTCTAGGCAGGTGTGTGTTGTAAGGATGTGACAGACATGCCTGATTGGTCCTTTGGCAGTGTGAACAAAACACAGAGACTGCAGGTGTGCCAGTCTCCTGCCCGCTGGGTTGCCTGGCACCAGGAGACGAGAGAGAGCAAGACAAAAAAAGGGACACTAATGAGTAAAGAGTCCCGTATAATGAATGATTTTCCTCCCTTCTCTGATCTCCCACTTGAGACAAGGCACTGTGGTCAGAGCACAGATTCAGTGCCGCTGTGAGCAAGTCATTGCGGTTTAATTGCACCCCATAAATGTTTGTGGAGAACAGTGTGTCTGGTTTTAGCAACTACGGTCGACATGTGTGACTGCCGAAGTTACGTAATTCACGTAAACACCATGTAGATAGACCAGTACAGTGTTTAACCCCAGAATAAAAATCGATTCTAGTTCACAGAAATATTGAATATAGACACACCTGTTATGATGTCACTGTGTCAGATTATGCAATTTCGACAATCGAATCTTGCGTCTTGACATCCCATGTCGTTCACGAATTACTTTGATACCCCAAATCGTGCCAAATTTGGGATGAATTCGTATAATCTGATGCGACCATTAGTGTCTGTGGTATTTTCAAAACACTCCTCAATTTAAAATTTGTCTCAACCAATAGCATATGCTTGGGGGTGGGGCTATCTGTCAAAATTATACTTATTTTGTAGTTCCATCGATGTTACATTTCTGTGATGTTATAGAGAGAAATATATCCATATGACAGGCGGCTGGAACCAAAGGGACAAAAAAACAAGAAGAAAAGGAAAAAATAATAATTCAAAGAGAATTGAAAAAGAGAAAACTGTAGGAAAACATTTCTTGTCTTTGGACAGTTCTTGTCTTTTCGCTAAACTGAAATCAAATATCAATCAAATATAATAAAGCGTTCAAATTCTTAGAAAATACACAGTGGAATTAAGAAGAAAGTCCGAAGTAACAAACTTCTAACAGTCCTCCGACTTCTCCCACATTCTGCTTCTCTGTAAAAGCTTAGTGGTTGACTTAATTGGCAACTGTGGCGATTGTAACGGCCCCTTCCTCAACATAATGGCCATGCACCGACCTAAGACTTTGATTTCCCTGGGAACCTGTCAGTGAAAAAGAGATGAAAGAGGAACCCAGGAGCTCCGAGGAGACCTGGGAACACTCATCCACCTTATCTAGAACTCACAACCAACTTCATGCCCTCCCAGGGGATTCCCTTGACAACATCCAGTTTGACAAACATAGGAAAGAAGCAAACAATACAACACTTGATCACATGGATCAATGTGGATGTCCACAAATAAAGTTTGCTGGAGTATTTCTGAAGTAAAAGTATATGGAACAATTGATCCCACGTGAGTCTACGGGCGAAGAGACACTTTAACACACACTCCCACCTATCCGCATGTTGGCTTTCATCATACAAGTTTACATTTTTCTGCTGCCGGCTCGCCCTCCCCAGTGCACAATGAGATCCATTGACGAAAGGAGCACAGCGTGTTGATGGATTTAACCTCCCCAGGTTTAGATTATCTACACTTTCTAACCTTTCTCATATTTGAACTGAAAATGTTTGCAACACCCCACATACGCTTGGAAATTTATCATTTACAAAACCGACCATTAGGGCTCCACCTTGAGCAAACTTGGCAACTTCTAAACCGATAAAGCACATTCAAAATATGGCCCCTGCATATTTGTGTCTCTCCTCCCATGAAATCTGTACAGTCTCAGCATAATGGGTTTAACAACATGTGTATTATCAACAGAGAAAATGTTTTCTTTGGAGCCTCTGGGTCCTTCAGGATGGCCCTTTGCCCTTTGTATACCAAAGTCCATATATTTTCAAACTCACTTCCCCACTGTATGATGTGGCCTTCAAACCTTCTATTAGTCCGTTCTCTTGTGGAGATTAGGAACAGCTGTGGCAAAAGTGCACATGAAAACAGTTATCCCCTTTAAAATATCTACAAGCGCAATTCACTTCTTTTCCATCTAAAGTTACAAATTTGTGTGAAAAACAATTATTTAAAAAAAAAAATTGGCTCCAAATATCTCTATAGAAAATTCATTATTATGAGAACATTAAGAAAAATATTTTATAAGTATAAGGGATAATCCACAGCTAACCATGCAGGATTTAATGCACTATGTGTAGGCCAAGGACCACCCGACGCGAATATTTAAAGCACAGCTATCTGTGGATTATCCCGTGTATACCATGGTCATTTGCCTTCTTAAAGCTGTTATTGATGTTTATAGTGTCATTATTGATCTGACAGGTGAAAATGACAGTTGTTTTCGTCAGTTAATTTTAACTACTCGTACAAATACCCATGCATACAACACTTTTAATGCACACCTTCCAGCCAATCAGAATCGAGTATTCAAACAGACCATTGTAAATGTGTTTTTATCTTAGTTTTCGAGTATTTCTTCCTATCGGACACAAAATGTATGCACATTATACGTTTTTTAAAGCACAATGTATGCAACAGAGTTTTTATAATATAAATATAAATAGGTGGACGTTAACACAGCTATTTTTAAGTTAGACTGTAAAAGAATGAAATGTAGATGTTTAATGCTTTCAGGTCTTAGTGAACCTTTATAGACTTCCTTTGTACGAACACAAAACCTCAAATTTCTCAAAATATCTTCTTTTGTGTTCCACAGATGAAAGAGTCATATACAGGTTTTTTTACAACATGAGGGTGAATACAAGCTGTAAAGCTTGTTTGACAAAATACACTTATTCCACAGTGCTGGAGAGGTATACCAAAAGAAAAACTTTAACAAGAAGCCATTTCACCTAAATTTTCAACTTTCCATTGTAAATGACAGTAAAACTAACCACAGGGGACGAAAAAAACTCGTCCTCTTTTTCACATTGCCCTCTTTAAACACTTTACCCTACACCGTCTATGCTGTGGTCAGACAGAAGAGACAAATCCAGGGCTACTCAAAAACACTCAGATCTCTTTAACAGCAGTCGCGGCTCTTTAGTTGGTCGGCTGCTCTGCATTCTTGGGTGTTTCTTGTCCCATTTAGTCCTTTTATGAGGGAAAGGGGAGCTGATGTGACTGAGTGGCTCCCACAGGGTGTTTTTAAAGAAGCAGTTGGACTGGCTAATACAGGTGGATTGGAGAAATAGAGGGAGTGATGCATGATAACTTACAGGAGACCATTAGAGAGACCCAAACAATGAGCGTGTTATCTCATCGTTTGACCCTGCAAGTGTGAAAAGTGTGATTGGGTTTGTTTGTGTGCCTCCAATTCTCGAAGTTTTTTCGAAAATGTGGGCCAATATTTGCCTTCTAGAGCTAAGAAATATACCTCCCTCAGATAGTTAAAAAAAAATGCAGCACAGACAAAAACATCAGTGCTCCCCCCAAAAAAGAACATAACAAAGGCTTTGAACAACACGAGGGTGAATAAATGACAAGTGCACTATTCCGTAATGCACGCAAAGCCACTTGCAAAGTTTAAACTTTGGAAAAACACATCCGCTAACCTTGAAGGACTTCCACTTCAATTTCACTTCCACCCTGCTTTGCGCAATATTGTTTTGTATGGCCCCTCGGCACAATTATTCCCCCGGCCCACCCAGACAGCGCGGACTGGAAAAGTGAGGGACCACTTCAGAGAGGGACCAATTGACAGAGTTTAATCCTTTTCAAGACATTACAGCTTTCCAAACCGCAGTCGACACTATGGCCATTCCACCCAGCTTTGGCCCCCCTAATATTTAGGAGACCTGAAATTCCCCAGAGCTGTTAAGCTGTAAGTATAGTGTTGATGGATTGAGTTTCGCCTGTGAATCCAGGTTGAGTTGAGCGTTAGAGACACAAAGTATGTAACTCCAGACTCCAGCTGGCTGATTTGTTTGTTTCGTGACTTGCGTTTCAAACCCAGCGGATATCTTGATGCTATGTCGTCTTTCTATCCACAACAAACAACAACTTTGCATCATAGCCTCATCTGACCTTTCTCTTGACAACATGTGGATTGATTTCGGGCAAGTGAAAGACAATTTGGTGCAAGAGTTGTATACCACCCACTCATGTCTTTATCCATTTAAGAAGCATTTGTTATGATTGCAAGGTCTGCGTTTGCATGCTTAACTGTCTGACAGAAGTGCGTCACGATAGAGGCCAATACGCTTTATTAGCATCCTTTCAGGTTCTCCGCCATTGTGTCCTCTCCTCTAAGGCAGTTTAGTCTCATGTTAAGATTTCTTTGGCAAGTCAAGAGATTTGGAGGCCACCTCCAACCCCCCTTAACCACCTTTCAGGACATGCTGTTGTGTCAGCTTGTCTAATCGCTCTCGACCCCTTCCATTCACATCACGCTCCTCTCGTGATCTGAGAGAGGATTAGAGACCTTCCGGATCATTCAGTTGCAGAATACATGCGCATTTCTTTCCCGAGCGTGGAAGAGGGACCACGGGCAGTTGAGGAAGGGGGTAAGCTTTTGTGGGAACAATGGGGAAGATTACAGTGAAGATTTGCACAGGAACAGCAGGAGGGTGTCTCTGCTATAGAGGCAAACTCATACCCCTTTTCCTCCACCAGGGTGGTACCTTTTCTTTAAGAAGCAGTGGCTTTGTATTCTTGGTCCAGTTAGAGTGACACAAAACAAATTTGAATTGTGTGAAACTAGATCCGATTAAAATCAATAAAGTTTTCTGCATTAGATGCAGCCAATGCACAAGCACTTCATGCCAAAGTTGACTATTTCTAAAAATGTGTTAAAGCAAAATAATCGTGTTATAATCATCATGTTTTATTCTGTCAACTTGTGACAAGGATTTTCCCACATTCCAAGTAAAACATGAGCGATTCCCACAAGGCTATCGGCTCCGAAGCATCTCTCTAGTTTTATTGCGGACATTCTTGTATCTGTAGTTAGGGTATGAATCAGAAATCTATGAGAGTTTGAGATTGCTTAAAGAAGAAATCATCGGTTTGTAACGTGGCAGCCTCGAGGAGCCCATAATGATGGTACTCGAGCAAAGCCTTCTGGGTAATGAATAAAGCAGCATGATGATGCAATAGCCACAATATAGTACAGACTGAGAGAGACACGCTTTAAACACAGCTGTTGATAGACCAACCAGACGGTAATAATATAGTAGAGTCTCCACTGCACGCTTCTTTTCCATTTGGGACTTTCTTTCGCATTAATGATTCCCTAAAGGTCATATTTTTGAGAAACAACACAAAATCCCATTGGGGAACCTGTCACAAAACTTTTCCAGTCTGTCTTTTTGGTCAATATATCGATGGGAGCGAATTTGATTGACAACATTCCTGGTTAATGAAAGCATTTCCATTCCTCAATTCCCACGTCCCGCAAGTCAGGGCACGTTCTGGACAATGGGAGGTTGTCCACCTTCATCCATATGTAACTTCAGCCTCCCACGAGTCTTTGCTGACGGACGACCTTCAGCCAGGACAGAGGAGTTCTGGGTCTGTTAGGGTCACATGACTCCTAGATTCACCTGAGACCGTGGGAGAGATGTCAGAGGAGTTACGCCTCAGGGTATGATGGGAGCTCAACAGCACTTCGTCAGCAACATGCCAGCACAGCGAAACACTTCAGAGAGCAAGGGGAAACAAATGGAAGAAAGAAAGACTCTAGATGCAGAAATTCTTGCAAGCTTGGACAAAGACAAATGAGACACAACAGGGGATAGAAACAACATAACTGAAACTGTGTGTGTGTGTGTGTGTGTGACAAAACAGCAATGCTCTGTAAAATCATTAAAGTCGAGAAAACCAGTTGAAGGAAAGCAGTGGAGAGGTGGAAGCAGACAGCACTGATGCATAAATATTATGATATGCAGACTGAGACTGGGCAACAGCCAGAGGCACATGGCTAACAGGTCAACTATACTCAACACAGATAAGCGCTTTGTTTGCCTGACTGCTCATCAGCATCTCTTCCCTCGCTCTATCTTTTCACGCTTATCTCGATGGTCGCTCCCACACCTCTGAGACTCTATTTCGAAGGTAGGAGACATGGCACAGAGAGCAGGGCAATGGTGCAATCCTCACCCTCATGGCATTCCAAACCTGTATGACTTTCTTTCTTCCGCGGAACACAAAAAAAGATATTTTAAAGAACGTTGTAACCAAATAACATCAGTGCTCTTTGAATGCCATTGTGTGGAGACAAAACCACTGAGCCATATCTCAAAATATCTTCTTTTGCTATGTAACTATGTAAAGAAACAGGGCTAAAAGTGGTTCTTGAATCTTATTAGGGGGAACCACTTTAAGTGCTATATAGAACAATATCTTGGTTCTTCAAAGGTTCTTTGGGATTACTGAGGTGCTATATAGTCTAGAACCCCTGAAGAATCATACAGGGCCTTAACAGATTCTTTATACGGAAACAGTGTTATATAGCACCTTGGTCACCCCAAAGAACCTCTGAAGAACCACTGAAGCCCCAAGATATGGTTCTATATAGCACTTAAATTGATTCCCATATGATAAGTGCAAACAACCACTTTTAGTGCTATATAGCACCATTTTTAGAATGGAGGCTATGGAGAATCCACATTGTTAAAAAATGTATACCTTGAACATAATTAACTCTGGATAAAAGCTCCTGCCAAATGCATAAAAGTCAAGTTAAAAATAAATAAATTAATTAATTGGTGAGGAAGGACATATTTCATTTTGTTCTTAGTTCAGGAATGTACCATTTAGATTTTATTTATTATTATTTTGCTTTGTCAATGCAATTCTAATGCAGTGGTGCACACATGTAATTCATTGTGTTTAATAGGAAGCAAAGCTCTTGTTTATCAAAAAAGGCAGAAATAATAACAATTAGAGGGAGAAGTGATGTATAAAGTAATTATTAAAATCTGTCTGACTTTCAGCAGTTGTTAAATATATTTCCCTCTATGAAAGGACTGAAAACTATTCTTTTGTTACCTTGCATATGCCAGAAGTTTTCTTTTTCTTCTCAGACTACTAAGATATCAGTCACCATATAGATATGTCATCAACATCGCACCTTATTATTTCCCAAATGTCTACATCAGTCATTTCATCACTTGTCTTGGAAACAAAAACACTTGTACAGACGTGGCTGTTAGCTGTTCTCTTCACTAAATCCGACATTTTTTCCTTCGTTTTTCCCTGCTTTCCTTGCCACCTCAAAACCCGCAGCAAATATCCGGGCTTGGTTTTCCAGTCTATAACTCTCGGTGCAGTGAATGCTTTAGTCGTTAGTGGCTTCATAAAGACCCGATGGTGCTTTAACTCAGCAGAGCATCCGTGTTCAAATAAACCCTTTAAACCATCAGCAAAATGTGGATTTCTCGCTCCACCCTGTCCAATATCTCTGAGGAGATCTACTCCTGCAAGGATGCGGATATTCAGTTCTTTCAAAGAAGGCAATGACTTGTTCCTCAACACGTATAATAAAAAAAAATGTGTCTTCATTTAGCACCCTCATGTAATTTAAATCTTCTGAAAAACGACTCTTGTTGAAACCAATGTCAGCACAATGGTCTTCCAATTGAGGTAATATTACTATTATTAATGTTGTTTGTTTATAACTAAACTTTAACATGGTTTGCACTCTCACTTACCTTTATTGCTAAAATATGTCATAGAAATTTCCATCAAATTTTCATAGATTTCACAGTAATTAAACATGCAACAGGACTTAAGCATGACATCACCATGACAGTAGAGAGAATCGATTTCACGGTGACACGAGCAAAGCGGTGAGCACATTCACAGACAGTCAGAAAATAAGAACAATGGAATTTTATTTCTTAGAATTGTATTTAAAATGTTTAAATGTATCACAGTTCGTAGACCTCATTTACAACCATAGTGGGATAAATGGCTTTTTATATATTTTTCATCTGTTTAACACAAAAGAAAATATTTTAAAGAATGTCAGATAGAAAACAGTTCTGGGGCACTTTTGACTACCATTGTCATTTTTCCTACAATGGTAGTGAATGGGGTCCACAAACTGTGATACATTATACATTAAATTAAATCCTAAGATATAAAACTACAAGCATTAGCTCAAATATTTTTCTCTGTGTCCAACCAAACAAAGAAATGTATAGAGGTTTGGACAACTATTAGTGAACACTAATGACGGAATTTTCATTTTTGGGTTTACTATATTTTTTATGTTTTCATTATATCAAAATCTATTTGACTAATGGATAAAAGGGAACTACGTTATGTCTTAATAATTATGACAAATACATTTTTCTCCCACTGAAACCACCCCAAACCGCCCCATGTTGGTCATGTAGGATACGTGACACCCAAACATCCTCAAAGCCTATGAGATGATCATTTTAATGACAACAATGAAGCTCTTCTCCTGTCTGCTACCCCTGCTAGTGCCACTTTATTTAATAATAAAGTTTGGGAGCACATGCCCTATGACTGTTGCCATGGAAAATGTGTGTGTGTGTCCCAGCATCCCTGGGAACGTGAGTCTTTGTTGTGATTAGTGATGTGTGGGAGAGAAGAGATAAGGTTTGCCACCAGGCCTCATCCATTCAGCTTTACCTCTGTTCCCACCACCCTTTAAACATAAAACAACTGTTACTATTAGTTTATTTTACTTTCAATAAATTTTCCCGAAAACAAGATAAGGTTTTCTAAACATTAAAACATTAAAAGTTAAAAAAGTCCTTTAAACGATTTTTGATGTAAAAATAAATACAATAAAAATGTATATAGAATATATAAAATTGCATATAGGTTTTTACAGGTCAGTAACAAAGAAGAACGAATGTCAAATATAAAGAAAAGCAGGTATATCCAAAAAAGTCTTTACTGAACTGTAATATATATTTTTTTAATCATACATAAAAAATTAATTTGCTCACACTCAAAACAACACATCAATATTCCACAAACGCACTCGCATGCATCAATGCACGTACATGTTTACGTCTGGATTCATACATTAGTAATCAACTTTTTGCATGCTGTGTTTTATTATTAACATTCCATGACCTGAACTCTCTCAGAAAAAGACAAATCACTGCTGGAATATCAGCTGAAGTGGGGATATACACGGCACACCCACCAAACCCATACAAACAGACCACAGCTGATTGTGACAGGGTCTCTAGAGTACCAGCACCACATTCCCACAAGAGGGTGGAGGTCTGTCACGCGTACACCATCGCTGGTTTAAATTAAATCCATATATCTGATCTTTCAAATGAGTAAGGGAAACCTTGACTAAATCCAGCTGCCGAGATGACTTCATGCTCAGTGGTCAGGAGAAACCAACAGGACCTCATGACTCAACCAGGTTACGCCTTTTCAGTAACAACCCCAATTACCCCCCACGGCTATCTTCTCCCACTCATTAAATTAACTCTGACAACGGCACATTAGATCTTTCACACACAGTCAGAACGCCATAGAGACCCTCATTAACCTTTAAACGGGAAACATGTTGAAACAAAGCAGATTCTAATGACTTTTAACATGATCCAAAATGGAGAAATTTGACATGTGCAGGTCTTTTTACACCCAAAATATCGACCTATGATATTTCTTTATTGTATTTTACCATAAAGAAACTGAACTCGTTAAGATTTTTGCAATACACTACTTTATTTATGACAATTAAACACAATCCCCCCAGATATTCATTACTGCAACGTGTCATTAGATTCTCATTAGAAAAAAACAATCATTAGTATCATGATATATAATTATTTACTATACAATATACAAATTCCATTCCCCAGAAAATGAAAAACACCACATCAACTCGGTAATAAGATATTAAGAGAGACATTTGTGCAATTTGCCTTTGGGGCAATGTGGCTGAGAGCTGAGTGCACTTACATCTTTCGTCCTGTAGAGGGAGTAGAAGGCTTGTGCACACAACTTGACCTTTTTAAAGCCTCTGACTGAGCTGTGACCTCATCACTAACCACAAGGCCAAACTTTACCCGTGTTTACAACATTACCACTACTGGGCCAGATGCAGACAAAATCTCTTACACACTCTGAGAAAAAGATAATAAGACCGTCACATTGATAGTTATGTGTTTGGGACCAAATCTCCCACTCCAGACATATTAATTTACACATGAATTTATTTATTCCATGAAATAAACTACGAGTGAGCAACAAAGCTGAAGACACAAACATAGACACACATTACGGCCAACACAAACTAAATCCTCTGACTCTGGGGAGTCTGTGAAATTCAAGTGCAGGGCAAAAACATCTCCATCATCTTCATCTGATTCATAATGGCAGGCAAACACACACCGCTCTCCTATCTCTTATGTATGCCTTCATCTTTTCCAAGACTCATTTCACCCCTCGGTTCTCTTAAAACACTGAAGTTCACATTGTCATTGTTTTAATATCAGTTATGACACTGTTCTGGATTGTTTTCATTAAAATATCTCTTTTTAAAAAGGGGATTTATTAACTAGACAACATAAATACATCATTAACATCATTTAAAGGGACAGTTCACCCCAAAATGAAAATGATGTGATCATTTACTCACCCTTGTGTTGTTCCAAAACTGGCACACAAGTCTTTGCACATAAGAAGATATTTTAAAGAATGTATGAAACTAAACCATTCTGGGGACCATGAACTACCATAGTAGTTTACACTACTATTGAAGTCCACAGTGCCCCAAATCTGCCAAACGATCAAAGAATTTTCATTCTTGGGTAAACTGCTCATACATTCCAGAAAAATCTTGCGTTGCAGTTTGATATTGCTAGTTGTTGTCATATTGGTTTTGCACATTCATCAGACAAATTTACTAAAGTCTGTTTTACACCTCTGAGGAAACGAAGGAATGTACACATTACACATGTGCTCAAGTTCTGTCATACAGATTAAAAACTAACTGGACCAAAATCCCTAAACTTAACATGGAGTTAGCATTTAAGCTATTCACACCAAAAACGCTAACAATTAAGATTTTAGCGTCAACACGAATGCTTACATTATGTTTACTCAAAGCTCACACACTGCAGTTAACATTTTAAACGTGTGGGCCCTTTAAATTTGAAAAGATTATGATTGGCTCTCAATATTTAATCGTTCATCCCTCTAAAAGTGGCCCTAATGATATGGTTTAAATGAAACTTAACTAATTAATTTTTTTTTTTTTTAAACCATCTTTTTAGTCTGTTATCATCATTGATGTGAACGGGCCTCAAAATATCCGTGGTTTAGTCACTAATGTTTAAAGTTGATTAATACTTTCCAGTACGTCGGTGACTCAAAAGGTCAAGTTGACTCAATATGATTTATCTGACACAAGCGTTCAACGTGTGTCATGCTGGAAATGGGTGTTACTCTCTGAATGTGCTCGAATAGATGCAATTTCAAAGTAGCGTTTCGAGTTTGTATGATGATTCAGTGCGGTGAGTTAGCTGGGGGGTCTCTGACACGTTTACTTTCCTTTTCAACCTTATCTTTTCCTTTTCACAACCTTCCCGTCTCCACGGGTCTCGGGGCGGATCAGAGACCCCCTAACTGACTAATAAAGATGGCTTCAGGTTACCAAGGCAACTCTCCCCGTGATCTTCTGACCCCGCCGAGATCTTGGGTTTCTACCTGCAGCACAGGATGTCCTGTACGAGTTCTGCTGGTGTGTGTGAAGTTGAAAGCTTATCCAGGGGCTGTGTGACCCCTCAGGAGGGGGAAATGAGAAACAGGAAATTTGGGATAACGTCTTGAGAGCCTAATACGCTAGAAGAATGAGCAGAAATACGGTCAGGCGGTTCAAGACATTTGAGTTTGTGTTGGACGGTGAGATGTGGAAGTGCAGCATGATGGGAATTAAAATCCTAGATAGGAAAAACACTGCTGGAATCTGAAGTTTTGCCTAAGTTCCACAGCATTAACAATTATATTTTTTGTAGTCCATAATTATCCACAGACCACCAGTGGGGCGACACGGAGACTAACACAGCAGAGAGTGAATGAAGGGGTGTGGTGTCCTATGTATTATACATGACTTAAGAAATAAATGATGAACTGAGAGAGTCTGCCTGTCAGACAGAAATTTGGAGCAGTCAATGAGGGAGCAAAGAACGTGATAGAGACATCCTGCGTCTCATCCAAAAATCCATTAGTCATCCACTGCTCCCCACCGCAATCAAATCTCTCAATTACGCCCCGTAGTTGAGACATGATGGATGACCGTGCTGCAGGGATCATGGGATATTTTTACCTTCCTGTAAAAGCTGTGATTTTCAGCGAGCTGACGTGATTCGAAACAACCGCAGTTTGGTTTCACCTGGCTCTAACCTTACCTGAGGTCACAAGCAGAATGAAACATGATTTCCTTAATGTTTGAGAGATAAAAGGACTAACTATGATCTATTTGAGAGCAAGTCACAGCACCTGCTCACCTTATCTGGTAATCTGCTTGTGTCGTAAAACATTTAACATTTTTGACATGCGGGTAGTTAGCACAGGGTTGCCGGGGGGAGGCCTTATGGGTAATGAAGCTTTTAAAAGTTTCTTCATCCTGTGGGAATTAGTTACTGGATCCCGCGGTTTGGAAAAGGGCCAGTCAATGATTGGTGAATTGAGAAATATTACAGGAATATTTCGCCATGTGTAGTTCGGGCGTTTCAAACATAAACAAGACACACAAATGGAAGTTTATCTAAGGAACAACCAATAGATTCAGGAGATTTTTATTACTAGACAATTTGTATCTCAGTTTGTATGATTTGCACACACAGTATGTCAGATCAACAGCAAGGATCTCCCGTTCCTTGTGCAAATTAACCATGGTATTATTACGGTAAAAGAGTAATGAACATGTTTTCTTTTGGCAGACGCACTTCCATTTGTATTTCTATCACAATTTTACTATAAATACCATGGTAAATTTGTGGTTACTGTTTTTACTTCAAATAAAACCTTAAAACTATGGTTACTATAGTAAAACAATGGTTCATTTTCCTAAGGGCTCTGCTATCATAACAAGTCCATTCATTGCCAACATTTACTTGCCCAAACATCATTTTTCTCAAGTCACAGAACAAAAGTTTATGTTTTTTGTACACTGCAAATATATTGTTTTGTCCTCAGTTTTGTATTGTTTTTCAGTACAAGTTTCTAAACATTCTTAACTGGATACATTTATTTGAGAAGCAAAATGTTATTGTTATATGTAAAATAAATAAATGTCGTATTTTTTGCTAATGTGTTGTAAGGGTATGCAATATGGATCCGGGGCACTGAGCACGCAATAACGGTTTGGGTAGTCGTGGCCTAATGGTTAGAGAGTCAGACTGGTGACCAGAAGGTTGCTCGTTCGATTCTTAGGGCCGGTGGGTAACGACTGTGGTCCCTTTGAGCTGCTTCTACCAGATGACCTTGTAACAATGCGACACACACCCAGGTCTGATCAACCTACGGTGGGTCTCCCTTGGCTGAGGGTGTCTTGCGATAAAGGGCTGAAACACCCAATGAGGTTAAGGTGCACACCTGAAGATTTGTCGCATTGATGGGAACCATACAAGGGCATTGTCAGCAGCACCTCACCAAAAGGCATCTTTCACTCAGGATAATGTGATGAAATTCGCACACACAACTCAAGGCAAGGTTAGTATGCTATGTAATTCTGTAATCATTTAAGCCGAAACAAAGAGGATGCCTACCCGACGAACCCCGTTAAACTTCAGACATCATTCCTCTGCATTCCTGCATAAGGCATGGAAAATGTCCTATTAGGCTAATCAACTGTGCTGAAATTGTGGGATTATGACAACTAGTCCTATTAAGAGAATGTGTAAAACATATAATGTAAATAATATAAATATTATTATATGTTATTTGAAAAAATTAAGATGCACCATAAATTATTGGCCGATAAATGGTCATTTTAATGTTATCAGTATCAGCTGATAATAAAATATAAGTCGAAATATTATAGCTTATAAATCATAAATAATTTCCTCTGGTTAAACTTCTTCAGCTGCACACTGCTCACAGTTTAAATAGAGTACAGTACTGTATTTCTGTCATGATCATTCACTTACTGCTATTAGCAAAACATTGTAGATGTAGGTACAAAAGCATATTGTCTGAATCAGACTGCTGTCTGAATGCTTTCTGTCTTGAGACTTGTTAGACATGTGCCTATTGAGAACATTTATCTGGGTTGCTCTGGAAGATCATCTTTAAAAAAATATACAAGAAAAGTTTGAAGGTTAAAGATCGGGTGACACACTTAGTTTCTACAAATTTCATATTAATCTTGAGCACCTATATAGTTGTATTGTATACGTCGTATTTTCGAAGAGTGTTTCGTTTTATCAAATTTATAAAAGAGAGATTACGGAATAGGATCACTGTTCATTGAAAACAGGGATCCAGACTTATAAAGAAGTTTCTGAAACAAGTTGGAGCTGAGGGAGTGTATCAAGCACAGAAATAAAACAGTTTAAAGATGTAAGAATGCATGACACAGCATGTTACACGATCTTTAAAGAATCTTTAACTAGTGTAAAGTAGGCTTGCAACATGATTTTCAGGGGAAAAAAGAGAACTAATGGTATTATGGAACTAACTATTTTCAAATACAAGCAAGTGTCCACTTTTTGCCTTTCGTTTCAGTCTTAGGACATTTTTATTAGTATTTAGATAATGTATATCGGCCATATATCGGTTATTGGCTTACAATGTTTAAGAATTATCGGTTATCGGCCAAAATTTACATATCGGTGCATCCCTAAAACAAATGAAAAAACTTTGCCTTCTGAACAAAATGTCTTGAGATTTAGGGTTGTTTAGATATTTGTACCGGAAAACAAGAAAAAATATAATGTATAACTCTTATGTGGTAGGAGAATTAGGAGACTTATCTTTGGGACCATGGGGTCAATTCATTCCCTCGGGGGCGGTCTAATCTATAAAAAAAAACATTTCCTGCTGGGAAAAGCAGGAAGCTTTGTAGTGGTAACCATGGAGACACACTGGCTAAAGCTCAGAATAGCTCACTGTATTAAAGGTGGGATGGTTCATGTGGAAAGGTGCTGACTTTAGCCTGCTAGCACTTAAATTATAATCGCACCCTCTATGCGATTTGCCGTCCAAAGCCACGCCTCCTCCAAACGCATGAATGTATTTCGTAAATCCACATAACGTATTACAAACTAAATCCATTCAATTCTTCGCCGAAAAAAGGATGTACATACCTGTCCAAAAGAAAGAGATCAACCATGGTATCGTCTTTCAGACCCTTTGCCTGCCTGAGCTATCTCCATCCTTTAAAAGCTGAACCGATGTTAATTCGAGTTTTTCCTCTACAAGATCCAGACATTTGTTCGTCACTGCTTCTTCAAAGACTGACTTCGTTTTGTAGATTTACTCATTGTCGGTTCCGAAGGAAAGTTTGATTGTTGCTGATTGTCCACCATTCTCCCTACATTGAGCCAGAACATTACATTCGGCCAGAACGTTTTGATTGGGCAAATGTCTTTTGGTCCCACACCTTTCACAGATTATATATTATAATAAAAATATTATTTGACCACTACACTTCTTGATTGCTATCAGTATGTAAAGAGATTTCCAACCAACATAACAAAAAAAAATTCTGGACAGGCTCACCCACCCTGCCTTTAAGCAATCGAAAAGATACCATGTTATAACACACACTGCCATTAAAATAAAGACACTGTACCTTACAATCCATTTAAACACCATGGTTATTTGGTAAACGAACAGTAGCATGGTATACAGGAAAGTCTGGTGGCACCACCAAACCCTGCGACCAACACAGTTCAGTTTTGTCAACATTTAACTCAACATACTGTACACTGCTATGTTTTACATTGTCCAATCTAATTCAAATGGAAGTAAATTAAAATAATTCTTATATGAATTATCAACATGCACTTTTGATTTAGTGATTGAAAGGCTGAATATTGTTCTCCTCACATCATTTACTTGAAATCAGACTTAATTGAAATAAAGGCCCTGATGTGTTTGTCACAGCAATGGTTATTCCCACTTAAAACCACTGACCTAAATACACAACCACTCCCACACGCTCTGTCCTACGAGATGTCTTTGTCTAGTTCAAAACCAACTCGCAGCTCTGCCGATGGCTTTGTGGGCCAGTGTTGCTATAGCAACAGGCAAGAGCTGCACACGGTGGCGCCAGAATTCCCTGGCCCGCTTCAATGAGCATGGGCGTAAGTGAGGGACCCCCTACTGAATATCTAAAACATGTCCCCCCACGACACCTCAAACCGACACACGCGTTCAAGAAACGCATTTCCGAGCCATATTCATTATTAACTGACTAAACACCATGTGTTAGGTGCAACTTTATAAGCCATGGCACAACTGCTGGTGCTCACATTAACAACGTAAAAAAAAAAAAATTGTGTATAGGCTAAGTAAATATTGCAAACATAAAGCAAAATTGAGTAAATTCCAACCTGATAACATTAATAAATTAATTTTAGGACCTGCTAATTTTTTACTAATTCCATGATGATACTTAGACACTATGAGATACTAATTCATACAAATTGGCCACCTCATAAAATAGTTTTTACGTTATTAAAATACTTATGATTGTCACAATATAGTGTCAATTCTATCATTACCAAACACAATCCGCCCCCTTTATGTCCCCAAAAATCATTTCTTAAACGTCAGGGATCTGGAGCTTGTCTAGCATGAACTCCTCAGTGTTTATTCATTGAGGAAAAAAGCTTTATGTGTATAATCTTTTGTCATGAACAAATACTGGAGCCAGTCTAGAGCTTTACTGGTGCTAGAGTTATGACCACTGTCCAGTTTATTTGGGACATTCCCGTTTCACACCACAGGCTCTTGAAACCAGTGTAACAAGACCCCAATAAAAACAGCTACTACACCAGAGAACATACAGATATGACCACATTTAATAAGGGTTACAAATCTTTCCGTGACATCTTAGCTTGATTCTGAAACCGAAAACCTAAACGTGTTTTTTAGCACAGTTTGAGCTTAGGAAACAACACTTTTAAGTCATAACTTATATGAAAGCACTGCAGGAAGCAAATCCATGTGCTCCTCTCATGAAACACTTCTGAGAGTTGACTCATAGTTGTTGAGTTTGATGTTGGCAACATAATAGCACAATACTCTAAAACCATTTATAGCTATTTTTATTATGAATGTGGTAGGCTGCAATACAGAAAATGTGGGATAAATGTACTGTCAGCTTGCCATTACTGTTTATGATCGACATTTCTTCGTCTGACATTATGGTATAAGATGTACTTTTACTAGAGTAAGCTTTGCACAATAAGCAATGAGCAATGAGACGTGGGATTATTTTATCTTTAAAGGATATCTAATGCTGACATGTGAACAGCTTTAAGAAAACCATTCTTGAGACATTTGGAAAACTAACTTTGAGTTGAACTCTGAGGTCAAAATTAGACAGCTAACGGTGTAAATACTTAAAGGGATAGTTCACTCAAAAATGAAAATTCTGTCATTATATATATTCACCGTCAAATTGTTCCAAACCTGTTGTAGGAAAAATTATTGTATCTTTCTTTGTTCTGTTGAACACAAAATATTTTTTTTACATTTACATTCTACGCATTTGGTAGATGGTTTTATACAAAGCAACTAACATTGCATATACTATACATTTGTTTCAGAGTATGTGAAATCCCTGGGACCGAACCCATGACATTGGTGTTGTTTTCGCCGTGTTCTACCCACTGAGCCATAGGAGAGAAGAATTAGATATTTTGAAGAATTTTCCTACTATGTCAATGATTTTGTTTTTTAGTCAATGATGTCCCAAAAATTTCAGTTGCTAATGTTTTACCAAATATCTTTCTTTGTGTTCAACAGAACAAAGAAATGTATACAGGTTTGGAACAACTTGGGGGTAAGTAATTCATGACAGAATTTTCATTTTTAGGTGGAGTATCCCTTTAACAAATGGCATCATCAAATTACTCTTTTGTAAGAAACTTATTATGTATATTTTAGGATCCAGTAATAAGCTGTAACTTGTTTATGGAACACAGGTATGTGACTTATTACATACGGTATTAAAGCGGATTTAACACACACGTTTTCTGCCAATCTCATATTAATCTTGAGTCTCTATAGAGTAGTATTGCATACTTTGTATCTTCAAAGAGTCTTTAGTTTGATCAAATTTATAAAAGACAGATACAGCTGTACGATTATTTCCGAAAACAGGCGAGCCCTGAACGCTTCAGGGGCGGGGACTACAACACGAGCACACAATACATCATCGCATATCCCTGCATAACTGTTGATTCACTATAAGTTTGTTTTGTTAACATTATGCACACACACGCCGATTGGCAACAAAACACAGACATGTGACTCAGTTTGACTTACAGCATGCGTTTCATGAACAACATCTTTTCAAGTTGGGACGGCTCCATCTATCAGTTTCAAACAATCTCCAAATCCAGCGTTATATCATTCGTTTACATAACATTCCTCACTGAACACAACAGTGAACAAACAAACACAGCTGAACTTCAGGAATGCAGTGCTCTCTCTCTCGCTCTAGCTGATTGACGTGTGTGCATGCTCCTTCTCCCGCTCTCTCTTGTTGACGCGTGGGCGTACGCTTTCATCTGGCTCTCGCGGGTTGACGCATGGGCATGCTTTAGAATTGTCCAATAATGGACTAAGAAAAGTTATTAAAGTTAAGAAAAAACTTTACGAAACCTTTAAGAACCCTGGCGCAGTGTAGCGAGAATATACTAAAATACTAGAAATACACAGAAATACTACATAATACGTCCAACTCTTTTTTGAAACTCATGAAACACTGTGGCACCTCCCCTTTAACAAACAGCTAAATGTCATAGAACAAAAATAACTACAGGTAAAACAGTATTATGCAAATAACTTGTAATACATTTATTGGATATTAGATTATTACAGACAACAAATCTGAAACCTAAAACGTTGCCCAAAAAAAAAACAAATCGAAGTGCTAGCATCTACTGCACATTTAGACATGCAGACATATGTACCCGCCAGATCCCTACGCTCTGCAAACGAACGGCGTCTTGTGGTGTCATCCCAAAAAGGTAAAAAATCTCTCTCGCGCATCTTCTCCGGATCTGTTCCACCTATGTGGAATGATCTGCCCGCTGCTACAAGATCTGCAGATTCTGTAGCCATCTTTAAGAAACGTCTGAAAACACATCTCTGCCGTCAACATCTGACTGATCTGTTCTGACTCTATTTTCTTCTCTACTCTTTAAAAAAAAATTGTAATGATATGAAATGAAATTGATATGAGACCAGTCTTCTTTTTTGCACTTATGCTTTTGTTGTACTTATGCTGTCCCAATTGCTTCCATTGCCTACCCCACCTGTAAGTCGCTTTGGATAAAAGCGTCTGCTAAATGACTAAATGCAAATGTAAATTTAGAACTAAACCATGTGTAATCTTTTTTTTACACCTTAGCACCACAGTGGCGGGGTTTTAATAGTCAAGCAGCACTGACAATTTTTTATTGAAATGTAAAAGGACTACTAAGTGTATGAGTGGTACTCTTCTGGTTATTGCTTGAATTAAAGTCATCAATTCAGGCACTGTTAACTCAATAAGCAATTTCCCAATCATTAAACCTTCTACCCATCATGCACTGCATCTTGTAACACAAATGTGATGAGCAGACAGAATATGATGAGAAAACAAAGAAAAACAGCGTTACCATGGCAACACACATACCTGAGGAGAAGATTTCAGAAATCAAACCATGAAAGAGCACGTTGGGAGGCTGGATATCTACACTACTTAGAAATCAGTCTGAGCATTAAAGCCTTGCATGTGCAAGCTGCACTGCTTTTTAAAAGATGTGTGTGTTTAAATCTTATAAGTCGCATTGAATTTACGTCACGCTAAGCTTGTTCATAAGTCTCCCGAGAAAAAATGATCTACGGTTCTTTCAGATTCAGCAGACTTAATGATACTCATTTGCACACATCAACTTTGTCTCAAATGTTTTTCCATAAATCCTTTAGACGAGGTAAAAATAGACCTACATGATACAGTTGCTGACAGCCTGGGTTTGGTTTAAGAATAATCTCATGGTTAATATTTTAGTTATTTTTGAAATCATTAAATTTGATCACAGACTTTTGTACCTTGGCTAATCTAAGCAAAGTCATTTTTAAGGTCACTTATGTGACCTTACTCCAGAGGTGTGTGACATGTGCTTTACGCCCTTTTTCAACATCCTTTATCTGCTGTAATGAGCTGATAACATTCATTGACTGTCTGTGCACTTAGTAACCTTAGCAACTCAAGACAGATCTCAACGTGATGCCCAGAGGAACAGCAAAGTGAGACAAATCAGGTGGTCATTTCAAACCGGGCAGACAAGGAGAGGCCAAACCAGACGAAAACAAATCTGAATCAAATCACATCATATCAATAAAAGCTAAGGAAAAATGTACTTAAAAGATATCTAAATGTAATGCACATAAACTGTATCCATAATTTCTGATTGATTCCAATTTTGTTGTCAATAAAAACACAGAAAATAATTTTATTACAGTTTAAAGCTGCAATACTT
Organism: Triplophysa dalaica; assembly: GCF_015846415.1. Taxonomy (NCBI): domain Eukaryota; kingdom Metazoa; phylum Chordata; class Actinopteri; order Cypriniformes; family Nemacheilidae; genus Triplophysa; species Triplophysa dalaica. The sequence goes on along the minus strand of NC_079561.1, from coordinate 12,304,207 downwards.
TGGCCTCTATCGCCACCTCTGTTTGAAACATAAAATTGCAGGTTTCTTTAAGTTCTTTTCTTATTTAAAAGGGACGGTTCACCCAAAAATGTATAATAAAATCTCATCATTTATTCTGGGAATGTTCAGATACCGAGCACTGATCCAAATCCTGTGTGTATATCTGTATATACTACTGGCCCTGTATGAATTAATTAATTGTTTTATGGTTTGCCTCAGACTTATTCTTTAATAAAACATGCACAATACAGTAAACTAGACTATTCTTATTATATGACAGACATTTGAGAGTTAAATATTCCTTAATTTTAAGTCACAGTTTAACTGGCTGGTAAACTCTGAAATACTGCCAAATAGTGGGCATACTGCTAGTTTTCATATCTTCTTCGTGGCTCTAAACAGTGATTAATTGTGACGACACATCACAACTTCTTGTGTTTGCATTCTGAGCAGCGAAGAATTTATTTCCCATTTGCAGTGTAAAGCAAAGCTAGCAGGCATAACTAGGTCTTGTTTAAGAAAACGGTATCGGATCGGTACATGGATTCAAGAACTCGCTGATACCGACGGCAGAATTTTTTGTGGTATCGGTGGCATTTCCCATTCTAGTATAGGTATCTGAACAACCCTAATTTAATCACACTTCAGTTGTTCCAAATCGGTTTAAATTTATTCTATCTGATGAACACAGAGAAAGATATTTGAAAAATGCTTTTAACCAAACAGTTCATGGCAACCATTGACTTTCAAAAATTTGGGTAGTGAAAAGTGCCCCAGAACTGTTTGATTTCCTACAGTCTTCAAAATATCTTCTTTTGTGTTTAACAAGACATTAATAAAACAAATGATCCTGCTATGGTAGTAAATGGTTCCACTTTAACAACATGGTGAATAAGATCATTCTAGGTAATAAAAACGTAACGCTTCATTATGTGCGTATTCTGAATTATGTAAATCAAAGGATGTCAAATTACAATTCAGTGAAATTGTACTTAACAGCTCAAATTATTTCAAGTTTACAGTGAGGTCAGATAAGGTAAATGAGGTTTTCAAGGATTTTTTATGGACTTGCTCAAACACGGATTTATGTTAATTTTTAACCTCCAATGTTAATTTTTAACCTGCAAAAAATTTTGCTAACATAGTCTCTTTACAAGTTAACTTCTAGTCCATTGTGCTGGATTTCAACTGTGATCTACTGAAGTAGAGTTTTATTTGTGACATCAAGTGCTGTCAAATACCTCAAGGTAAAGTACCGTCAAATGTGAACTGCTTGATTGTAAACTTTCTCACTTAGCAGCAACTGAATCGTGACTGTTGACAACTATTCCCTATCAGATTTAACCAACAGCGCAGGTTAAGAGAGGGCAACTTCAAAGCTTTGTTGATGGCTAAAGCAAATACATCTCATTTCCTCCGTCATTTCCTAGTTTTGTGTCCACAAGACCTGCCATAAAAACACACACTTAACACAAGACCTATTCTTTACACACAGCTGTTACTAGCTGAAGGAAGACTGCATTTAATAAAATCAGCTGTCTCATTGGCGGGCCTCAGATTAAAGGGATTTATAAAGCATCACTGAAACTAAATATCATAATTTTACTCACAGGAGGAAAAAGCACTGAATTTTTGTTGGAAAGACTTCCAAATACTGACTACAGCCTTTAAGTTATAATTTATACAGAGGCCCTATCACTGGCATATATTGTATGGGCAAGTGACAAAATGACAAAACATTAGGGCTATGTTCAAGTTTGACTTCTTTTTGACAAGAAAAAGTTGGGATTTTTTGTAAAAAAAATTCTCACAGAGTTGTGGTTACAAATGCCAGCCAGCAATGTTCAGAGGCAGCTCAGAGAAAAAGATTTAGACAGGCTTCATAGGAAGCGTAACAGTAGTCTATTGAAATCATTAACTGAAAGCGTCTTTGCAACTTTCCTGTACCTCAGTTGTAAGAGCATCGCGTTTTGTGGGTTCGATCCAAGGGGATTGTAAAAACCTATGTAAAATGTATAGAATAAAGCAATGTAAGTTGCTTTGGATAAAAGCATCTGCCAAATGCCTAAATGCAACAACCAATCACATAATTTAAGACTATAATAACAATTTATTGCTACAAATGGTATTAAGAGTAAAAATTAAACACTGAGAAAATCACAGGCGTGGACTTTTTTGAAAACACTGTTTACAGATGCTAGCAGCTTCAAAAAACGAAGTCCAATGTGAACATAGCCTAGAGCTGGAATCCGTAACTTCTTTTGGTAAAAAATTAAAGTCAGTTATTGAACATAAAAATTAAGAAGTTTGACACAGTTTGACATTATTCGACTTTAATTCACATAAAGATATGAATGTAAAGTAACCTACAGTTTCATGTTTCAAACACAGATGGCGATAGAGAGACAGAAGTTACAGATTGCATCTTAAAGAGAGATTGCAGGTAAAAGAGTCAAAAAAATGTTTTCTATTTAGTTCTATATTAATAACTATTACAAAATTATATATTAAAAAAATACAATAAAAAGATAACAAATAATTTATAATCAAAAAGTAAAAAAAGATTAATCTGAAAAACACTTACTCGTTGGCCAGATCATCGTCATCGACATCTATGTCACCATCTTCATCATCATCATCATCTGGTTGGCTTTTTCCGGTCAGATTGCCGTCGCTAAGGTAACCAGACTTGAGGTCGGCAAGGTCGTCATCGGCAGTGTCCAGACTCTCGATGAGCTGGATGCGCTGCCGGTGGCTGATCTGCGTGGACGCGCGGATGGGCAGTGAGTGGGCTGTGACCCCAGAGGAGGGGGCGTCACCCGCCTGCAGTCGAGGACTGGACTGACCCTGGCGCCACGAGAGTGGCGATGACCGATTGGATAAGCTGGAGATGCTGCGAGCATTGGTCTCATCGCTATCATAGCACATGCTGCTCTCAATACAGCTGAAAAGCAAAAATCAAACAAAATAATATAAGAAACATTAATATGACAGAATCCACCAGACTACATTACTTAAAGTTGAGTGAGATCAGATTAAAAGTATACATTACGTAAGAATGTTTGTTTGTTTTTTATTGTGTAAATGTAAAAAAAAATGTTGGGGTTACTTGGGGAAAACATTTCAAATTAATTTGATCCATTTTAACTTATTTCTCATATAACATATAACCATCATGCACTTCATCCACACATCATTGGTTAGAGAAGCAGCATCCCTGGGGATTCCGGGAAAGATATAGTTTGGATGTTTATAGGATGTTTAATTTCCTTCATACGTGTCTCACACATTGCTCAAGCATTCTAGAGGAAGTGAATCACACACACATTGACCCCTCGGGCCACTTTTTCTGATTTTAAAATAGTACATCAGGGTTTGGCCACCTGGAAAAACTGGCTGACCTTTCATTGCTAAAGCCCTCGTCTGGATAAACTCATATCCTATCCTTAAAATGATTTTTAATGCTCTTATTTTGATTCCTGGTGTCCAGCTTTTGTTTTATATTTTTAAGCTGAGCGGATGGAAGTAGATTATTACCCACTGTCCTTGAGCTCAATTTTCAAAGCATAAAAGCCTTTGGATATTGAGTGTGCTCTAATCTAAAGGAATGTTCAAGGTAAATAAAAAAAAATGTACATTTAATTGACAACATATGTGGCACATTGTCAATCACCCCAGAAACCAATTTTGACTCCTGACTCCCAGAAATCTACTTTTGTTTCTTTATATAAACAGTTTCAGCAGCAACAACATAAACAAAAGTTATGTGGCCCAATTTTAACTTTCGGTAGACCTTCGCAAAGAATCAATAACTGTTTAGTAGTTTTATCTCACCCAAAAATGAAAATTCTGTCGTCATTTACTCACCTTCCAGTTGTTCCAAGTCTGTACAAATTGCATTGTTCTGATAAACACAGAGAAAGATATTTGGAAGAATGCTAATAACCAAACACATTTCGTCCCCCATTGACTCCCATAGTAGGACAAAATACAGTGGTAGCCAAATGTTCCCCAGAACTGTTTGCTGTCCTAAATTCTTCAAAACATATTTTTTTGTGTTCAACAGATCAAAACAAAAATAATAAAGTAATTTTTCCTACTATGACTGAAACATTTCTTGCGAGTTTATCAGCTTTACATGGTCATAACAGAAGTCGTGTATAACATTGCTCAGACAACATCAACATGTGTTTTATACACAAATCTCATGTGAACACATATAATGCACTGCAAAAAACTATGAAAAAAGAAAAAATACTTTTTTCATTTGTTTTTGTAGCCTTGCCGCCAAACTGGAAGTCTTGTTTTTTAAAACAATATCAAAATTCAGAGTTCATTCAAAAAATGAAAAAAAAACCAATACGAGGTAATTATAACCTTAATTGAACAACTTTTTCAAGTTTTTAGCATGAATTTACTTAATTTTGATATTTATTTCAGAAAACATTTGAAACTTTATCCAGATTCTTTGCACAACAGACATTGGGTACATTACAAAGTAAATGTGTATTACTGTACGCATGTTTGTGCTTTTTCAAATCCAAGCGACAGAAAAAAAGTATTTGCCGGTCGTCGACCGCTCAACTTCTTTTATGCCCACCTCTTTTAATACCCAGAATGCATTGCACATACAAAATCCATAAAGTGGAGTGATGAATATTTCTCAGAGAAGCTAGAGTAGATGACAATGGTTTTCAGAGCATTGACGTGATTATGAATTATCTTTTGAAAATGGCAGCACTTGTGTGTGCTCGACTGTCAGGCAGAATAATAATGATGGTTAAATGGCAGTAATTAGCGTTCCTTTAGTGCTTCCATGGACGTCTCAGAACAGTTCAATCAGATGAATAGAAAATATGACAAATCAAGCAGAGCATGTTGCTCAAGCAGGCGTAATCATGCATTAACAAACAAAACGGTAAGCTCCGCCTCTCTCTGTACAGTACAGACTCTCGCTTAAAGCTGGAGTCGAGGCATTATAGTGTTTATGTGAAGATGAAGCATTAAATCAGGATCATTATGTTAAGGTTTTAATAGAATGACTCGTCAGCTGCTGAGACAGGGTAATTTTATATCAGGAGACAGAACTAAAATCACTCACTTAAACAATTACACTGAGCAAAAGATAGAGTGCTAACACACTGTACACGCAAAAACATATCATATAGCACATGAAACTAATGCACACAAGAATCTGTTTTTCACAGCGTGTTTGTGTACAATGTGCATGCTAAGCAAAAACGTAAATAGAAAAAAATGATAAAATAACTGAATCTAGATCTGTTTACAGTTTGTCATGTGTTTAGTAGTGACTGGTTTTTAGGCTGTTCAAGGATTAATCGCGATTAATCCCATTCAGAATTAAAGTGTGTTTATAATAATATATTCACACACATATTTATACTGTATATGTGTGTATTGTGCATATTCATTTTGTATTTATAAACACATACACATAAGTGTATATATTAGAGTAAAATCAATACATTTTTATGTATAAATTAAATATTATATACATGCAAATATTTCCTAAATATACACGTGTACATGTATGAGTTTACAAATACTAAATCAATAAACACAGTACACAGACATATATTATATAAACACACACTTTTATTCTAGATGTGTTTTTTCGCAATAAATATTTAAACAGTCCTAGTTTTAGTCACAATTAGTCTTTAAATATCAAATGGACTTGACAAGCTAAAAAGTGTGTCTTCAGAAAACTTGAATAAGATTTAGTTTTATATTATCTTCTCTTATTTTATAGGCATAAATAATCCAAGTCTGGTTCTCCAGTAAATATATTCAATGAAAGTGATTAAGGTTGTCCCAACACAAATGGAATAAGTTATGTCAAAGAGTCGCCTAATTATGTCAGTATTACACATTTCAATTGTGTATGAACAAGAAACACATACAAATATGTCAGATACAACTATATTGATTAAGTTAAACAAAACAACCCCCAACAATATTTTTTTTAAATGTAGGGCTGTGATGAAAGTGAAAGGAGTTAGTGCGTAGCTCAGTCAAATGTTTACAATCTCTGATAACCAAACACTACTCTGAGGAAGGCCTTTTGACTCAGAATAGTGACATCATGTACCCGGGAAGTAGAAGGCTGTAGTCCGATTCCAGCCATTCTCTGTAGTCCTTAAAAATCAAATTCTGTTAAAGACGATATCTTGCTTGGCACTGACTTTGAGGTTTATCATTTTGCAGGGATTATTTATGCTCTAACAGCAAAATAACACACTAACTTAAGGTTGAAAAATGAGATCGCGGGGAACGTGCTCTTGGATATCTCAAGTTTGCTTGCATTAGATTTCACTGTAAATAAGACAAATACTGCTTAAAATATTTGGCCAGTGCACATAACGTATGAAGTAGGTTATCATATTTTACCATTTCAGAGAAAAATAAGGAGTTAAACATGAATTTGCAAAGAAAGATGGGCTCAATCTAACACAGCACACACTAATCCACAGCTCTGACATCCCCTTTAAATGTTACACAACATGGTTTGGTTCGCAGGGCTAACATATTGGTTTGTAATGCACCATTAACAACTTCCTTGAGAGTTAAGAGGACTGCTTCTCCAAACCACAAGATACACAAGCCATTAGTTTCATAACCAATACATTAACACAACATATACGCCCTGCCAGAAGACCTCACGCACATGTGCGTCTGCGATGAGAGGGAAATCCATCCCTGTGCTGTGGTTTGTATGTGTGTTTGTGGACCTTGGACAGGGAGAAACAACAGCGGGAGGTGATGTGAGAGGTGATGTGAGAAGGACAGACAAACATCTGCTGCACTGCTGGTTTCGTGACTGTTCACTGCTTTCGGTGGGTTCATTCAGACACCGCTAAATCTCTCTCAAGGACATTAAAGGTTATGTGGGCATACACCACATCAATATTCTGTCAATTCTTTCATCATTGAAACTGAGCCCCCACTGACTTCCACCTTATGAACACCAAACCACTGACACATTTCTCAAAATATCTTCTATTGAGTTCCACAGAAGAAAGAGTCAAAGGCAAGTTTCGAACAACATGAGGATGAATTTATACTTTAGATAACTATGCCTTTAAGCTATCAGGTTATAGACTGTCCCCCGCATGAAAGATCTGCTGAGGATGCCTAAAAGCTTGACCTTCCGTACCTATGGCTGAGCTGCGACCCCCGCAAGCTTGACATGGTATCTTCCAGGTTCTGCCGGAGGTCGAGGACATTCTGAACGGTGCGTTTCCTCTGGGACTCGGGATCTGCAGGAAAGAGAAGAGAGGATGAGCGGTCTGTTAAACCAGAAATTTAGCATAAACAACTACAATATAGCCATACGTACACAGACACAACCACGAGCGTTAAAATGTAAAGCTTGTGGACTACAGCCAAGAAAAACATTAGCATATATCAAGTGTGATATCGAGCTATGTTTTTCACTGACACAGTATCTCTGTTTTCAGAAAGATCAAACAAGCGGCTTATCCTCATGCTGTAAGAGCGCAGAGCGATGGAATAGAGGAATATAACAACTCAGCAAATGGGCAGCTTTCAGGGAGAGCACGAATGAATTAAACATTACATTCCTATACTGCCAACATGCCAAAAGCATATCGAGCTACCATACCAGTGAGTTCACTTAAACAGGACATTAGTATTTACAAAAGGTCTTCTTTCAGTTTAATTGCTTTCTTTATTTAGGTAAATGTGCTTATTCAGATTGATTTGACTTTCAAGCAGAAAACTAGCTGGGAATGCATTATACGTCTTAAGTCCGACTGTTTGAAAACTGCTGACAGGCGCGGGAGCTGCGTTTCGTCTGATCAGCCTCCCACCCTAAACAAACAGCGGTGCTTCAGTGTAACATTATAAAACCACATTACACAGAGGTCCCTCTGCAGTTATCACTATATAACCTCTCATATTTATTCACTGCCACTTCAGGCTGACTGGAGAACAGTGGGCTATATTGTATTTTTGGATGCGATGGTCAGCGCATTTTTGTGTGCAATACACATCCAGCACTCCGGGAAGGATTCTTAAATTTGTCCTCTGAGGCCGAGACAAGCGTCTTCACAATCAGATTAGTCTCTTCCTCTGCCACCTCACATCCCTCCTAAAACCTCATCACTGGCAGCATCTTGCATGTTTCCCCTGGGGTGTGTAAATCCCAAAGCTTGACCAGCCAGCACAGCAAGACTCCATGCCAAACCTACTGTAATGACATCCAGACTGGCATTAGTCAAAACCCTGGTCTTAATTCACTTTAATCTCCATCACATACGGATCTGCCCTTGAATGCACATGCAGACATGTGTGTTAGTGTGTAGCGGATCAGCACAACAAATGTAGGTGGCCCACGGTTTTGTGATGAAAATGGAGGACCCCTGCCACTGCGGATCCCTGTGGAGTGCCTCTCCATTCAGCCGTAATCTCACACAATGAGATTTATGAAGCACAGTGAGTTTTCCAAATAGGTTTAAATGAGCTATGTGGTAGGTTTGATTGTAAGCTCATGTGGTAGTTTGGTCTAAAGCAAGACTGAATAATACTCAACTGAGGTCATACTTTATGCTATACTCTAAATTAAAGGTGTGGGGTACCCCCGTAAAAAAAAACAATATTATTTCGGGTTACTAGTAGAAGAACAGTTGTTACACGAACAATGTTACACGACCCATTCAACAAATTGTTTATTTAATACAATAACTATATAATCAATTTTGAATACAAATTGATATGAATATAAATTAAATTAAATGTAAATAGTTTAGGCCAAGCGCGTGTCTGATGAAACCATCTATACACGTAATCCAAAAATACGTAAATATGTATTGCAAAAAACTGCAGCTAATTACATATAGGTCACTGTAAACATGTCAGGCCTTAACTCAAAATATGTGACTGGTCGCATGTAAATTTTTCAATCGTCTCAAATTTACTGTGTTCACACCAAAAGCGAAGCATCGCATCCCACACTCTATTTTACTCACAGGATTCTTTATTTTTCGCTTCACTCCTACAAATAAAGACCTCACGCAACAGGGAATGTCTTCACTTATTTAGACATGTAGAACCGTAGTAGTCAATAAGGCCTTTGTGTGAATATCGTGTGTTTCACAACAATCAGACACCCCAGTTTACGTAATTTGCGTTGTCCGGCGGCCAATTCACATCTATTCAAGTCTTTGCATTGACTCTGTGTGTAATTTACTTGCGCAAATAGCTAAATTGGGTCTTGGTGTGACCACAACATTACTGTTATTAAAGAAACATTTTGATGCCACAAGTGACAGTTTGCAATTGTGTCAATTGAACGTTTATGTAACTACAAACATTTCAGTGTACAGTATATACAATATATTATAATGATATGAAATAAAATATGTTATGTAGTAAAAATGTTACATAATAAAAAGTACATTTCTATATATTTATTTTACACAGCAGTAAATATGCTTGAAAATCTCCAAAATTGATTTAAAATAAACGAATAACAATAAAGACCCCCACCTGTAAGTCACTTTGGATAAAAGCGTCTGCTAAATGACTAAAGGTAAATGTAAAGAAAAAAAAGCTGCAACAGAGCCAATTTGCTTTCACCATGCCACTTGACCATATTCTGTTTCCTATTAAAGGCACAATATGTACGATTTTTGCATTCAAATATCCAAAAACCACTTGTACTGTGTATATTTTGTTCATTTGTCTAACAACATTATCCCAAATGTATCTAACAATGTTTGTATCCAGAGAAATTCACAACTTTAACCAATGTTATGCTTATTAACTGCGTCGCCTGTCAATGATGTTATGTGCACGTTTCCGCTTGTAGTGCTGCAGAAGTCCTTAGCCTGCTCGCCCTAATACAGCACTGTGCAGACCAAACAAACATGACATCATAGTATGACAAGAGCAATTTGAAAGCGTTACTGTTAAGACGCTCTCACGCTAGCACGCCAATCTTTTGCCTTATCTAATAACAATGATAATAAAACTTTATGTTTTGACATGATTTGCCAGCTCCGCTGGATTGATTTCCATTAGCAGTGGAAGTGAAGACTACAATTCCCATGATTCCAAACTCATGAAGTTATGATAATATTTTTGTTTTGTAACCTCTAGCGTCAAAAATGACATATTGTGCCTTTAATAAATAACAACGTGGCTTCTAAGACTTATGTGCAGGTACAAATTTGAGTCTGGTTTGTGTCATCTCACACAGCTCCCATCTGATTCTAGCTATCTTTCTTTGTCCTGTCTTCAGTAAAACTGAATCTGGCAAAAGCAAATGTATTGATCAACTGTATTATTATATATTTGAATGTAGCTCAAGAAAGCATTGCTGTTATAGGAGTTACAACAGGCTGTTACAGTCCACACTAAACCCCAACCCCCCCCCCCTCAGCAGCATGATCACAAGATGACAATAACTGTGTCTGCAGTCTGTGGCTAAAAGGTCCATTAACTCCATGTGATAGCACAGAACTGAGTTCACAGCATTAAGCTGTGAGAGGATAAATACCAGAAAATGGACAGATTTGAAACAACATGTTGAAGCAGTTGGACCTTACACTGAAAATATGCACAGCCGATGCAATCCACTGAATTCCGTTTCCACATCTGAACGGACACCAAACTGTTTCAACATCCAATCGTACTTGAACCTAAAACAACATTTGCTATTTAAACCAATGGTTGGGTTCGTCCCTTTCTGACCCAATGCTGGGTTGAAAATAACTTCTTTTCAGAAAACACTGCATTGTGCATGGACTTGCTCCAGTTGGCAAACATATACATGTGGATTGTCCTGTTGGGCTCTGGTGTAACTAAAGGAGAGTGAGAAGGACATTACGCTTGCACTTCCACGCCCCCGGACCCCTGCAGACGTGTCCAGCTGGTCAGTGCTGGAATGACCTCGGTGAAGACGGCGAGGTCATGAATCAGCAAGATGTCCATCACCCTGATGGCTGGAGTCTGAATCTCAGCTCATCTGGAAACACCACTCAAGGCCTCTGATGGTGAGAAACATGCTCACGAAGACACATTGATTTCACCTAAAGACGTGTGACGTATAGAAGATCTATTGATTTCATCAGCTCTGGGGATTAGCTCAATAGTGAGCTGATAGAGGCATTGAACGCACAGAGCCGCTACCAAGTGAGCAAGCTGTTTCGATTTCAAAGGTTATCTCCAGTGGAGAGCAGAGAGGTATCAAGTATACATTTATTCAATAAACAGTTGTGTACTGATTAGTGGAGGTGCTCTATTTTATTTAGTCCAATGTTTTTAGGTGCGGTGTCATACTGGGGAGGTAGGTACACATCTAGAAACAACCCGAAACGCCCTAGCAACTACACAGAATACCGTAGCAACCACCCAGTTACACACTCAGAACGCCTGCACAGAAATACACTAGCAACCACTCAACCCCTCAGCAGTGAAGTGATGAGATTTGTCTGGGCAAGTACCACTTACATTTTTTGGGGGTGTAGTTACAATTCACTTTTACATGACTACGCCAGCAGTACAGTACTGCTAAATATGAGTATTTGGACGGAGACACACAAACATTTTAACAAACCTTACAATAAATTCCCGTGTGTAGTACTAAAAATAAAATGGATTCAAACTTATATCTAGAGCATTTTTCCCAATATGCATTGTTGCAAAGCTCCTTTGGAAGAAAGAGTCTTTTACAGGAAAACAGTGCAACAATATTCAAATGATAAAAGTAAAAAAAGAATATATATCCAGCAACCCTTATAAAGGACAAGTGTACCAAAATAAAATAAATAAAACAAAACAAAGATATTATATTATATTAAATCTGTTTAGAAAAACATAAATATGCGTCCTGTTAGTATATTTAAATATAAGAAATGTTACTATAGTGCGTATTTTCAATTTTGTATTTGAAAATATATGTAGTAAAATACAAGTATTTTGGCAACACTTTTATTCAAGAGATCTTTGTAAGTTACCATAATAATCTATAAGAAGCCTAATATTTCAACAAACTCATGCTTTTCAACTATTTTACATGGCGGCTGATCTGTATGAATCCATTTAATCTCATTTGTACTGTACGTTTTGGTATAATCTTTAAGGACTAATTACTATGGTTAGGTTTAGGACGTAGGGTTCCAATAGGGTTCCAATGTTTTTTCTTCTAATAATCAGAAATTTTGCATCAATTGAGTCATTTCATACAAAATATCGACCTCGTAAAATCCTGTTCGATCAAATATTTCTTAAAAATAAGGCATAAAGGGGGTCCGTCACATTAATATATACCAAGATATTATGTTATTACGCCTGCTTCCCTACACTAGATGGCACACACACTTCCCCCTTCTGCTCGGCTGAATCTGTGCTTTGAAGATTGGCACTCCATCCAAAATGCCCAAGAGTCACATTTATTTACTGAGCAGTGGTACTTAAAATCATATTAGACACACTGGAATCGATCATGCTAGGATAGCTCATTTCATTTGTGCATGAGTTAAATCCATTCCTTTCTACATTCATCTGGATGAATGTTCAGCAGAGCAACCCAAGACAACAGAAAGACAGCGAGGGGGCCACATAAGAACCAGAATTGTTAACTACTATACTGTATATCTTAACCATTTACTTCTTCTCATATCATTCTAACTCTGTATGACTTTCTTTCTTCTGTAGAACGCAAAATTATTTATTTTAAAGAAGTTGGTAACCAAACAACATTGGCCTCCATTATAACTTCCCTTGTATGCACACAACATTTTTAAAAATATGTTCCTTTGTGTTCCACAAGCAAAGAGTCAAACATAGGTTTAGAATGGCACAAGGGGGAACAAATAATGATTTCTTTTTATTTTGGGGTGAACCGTCCCTTTAAGCATATGTAAGTACATTGTGTTCATTAACAACCATTGAACTGTGTTCATGACCGATTAAGAGCTGCATAAAATCTGTTTTGTCCATGTTCAGACACCTCTGATCTTTGTTCACATGACAAACAGCCTGCAAGACATTAAACAACTATTAATCATTTTGTACGAGCTTTAGCCGTAGCTGGTGTTCTTTCTATCTATCTGCTCTCTGATGCAAAACCGAGATGTACTGCATGCTGAAACAAAAGGCATCAGCCAGAGTAGGTTTACCACCCCAATCCCCCTCACTGGATCTAATCGATTGCTTGCGGTTGTTAAACACAGCCCTCATTTATGGTAATTAAAGTCTCCCCACTCCAGGGGTAAGGTTGACAGAAAGGTTCGAGCCTGTCAGACTTCCTGTTTTCTAAATCGTCCCGGGCCCAGAGGACCCAGCTGCGGCCTGCGTGAGGGAATGAGGAAATTAGAGATGCAAATTTCACCCCCGTCGCGAGGACTTTCCCAGGGGGAAAACTAATGAATCAAGGCTAGGCTGTTTAAATGTGGCGAGGGGGGGACTCCAGTACACCTGCCACCACCCTCTTTACACCCTTGTGTCCTTGTGTTGGGGTGCGTGGAAAGCAGTGAGTAGCAATGCAGGCTCTCTTTTCTCTTCCTCTTCAGGGGTATTCAAGCTGATGAAGGACTGCATGTGTTAAAGCAGAGACAGTGGAAGAATTCTAATGATAGAGGCTTTAAAAGAAAACTGGCATCAGGCACTTGATTAACATGTTACAGTAATATATTGAGAAGATTAAAAAACGCTTCGAAAAGAGTAGGACGACTCTACTGTATAGTCAGCAGAAATGACAAAAGAGAAAACATTAAAGGAGATAAAAAAAGTTTGATTCTAATGGATAACACTGAGCCCGCACAAAGTGGGCTACTTAGTCAACTGGCTTCATTGATGCAGTCACACCTCATTTTAAGGGGTTTAAAAATACCCCTTGATCACAGGAGGGAAGATTAACAATAATCCCATAATTACAGTCGGCCTAAAATTTGGATTTGATAACAGATTCAAAAAGCCCTAGATTGCAATTGTATGGTCTTTACTGACTTTATTTGACTAGTGTATGAATTTTAGCAACATATAGAGGTGAAGTGGGGAATTGCAACCAACTGCTCATTCCACTGCTTCCTTTAGAAGAAGAACGGCAGGACAAAGATGTCGTCACGTTTTCACTTCTTTATCAAAGGAGATAATGTATTTATTTACGAAACGAGCAGTTTGTCCGTTTAGGGCTACTGTAGAAACAACATGGTGAATTCCACGCAAGGAGACCCGCGGTGTCTGTAGATAGAAATAACTCATTCTAAGATAATAAAACCTAACACTTCATTATGTGCGGCCTTTACAAACCTCAGAAGACATAGTTATGTATATTATATTGCATTACTGTCAATAGATCCTACTAAATATTACACACTGGACCTTTAAATGGCTAGTTAACCCTAAAATTAAATCCAGGACAAGGCCCTCATGAAACCTACGTTGTCCAAATTCACAGCTTTTCTAGGAATTGAAAAAAAATGTACTTTTTAAACTATTAAATACATTGTTGTCAAAGTTGACCAGCACGTTTAATGTGTTTTATTGGTAAGCTGTTTTCAATTCCCAGTGCCAAAGGGTGACTAATGGCTGGAATACACAACAAGACTAGACATCATACACTTGCAGACTTTTTGAAAGTTTCAGATAGAAACACACTAACTGATCCAATTTGCAGACTAGCACAGACTTTCTGCAACAAGTCCAGACTGAAAATCTTGGCAAAAGTCTTGTAGTGTATTTTAGCCTTACTAACATTAATTTATGCCAAAAATCACAGAAGGTTTCAGAAGGACATCAGCGATCATATCCAGAAAAAAGTAAGCATCGAAATCAAGAAATTGCAATTATTAGGGAGCAAGGGAATAAGATACATACATTGATGCATACGTTGAAATCTATAATACCTGAAGTTATGGCGTAATTCTTCTATAAACCAAATATACTAAGATGACGCACACATTTTCATTTTTAGAAGCTCTACCATATGTAACAGAGCTGCCACACTGTCTCAACAGTACAAGTCTTTGATATTGTCAATGTCTTCCTAATGACTAACTGAAGCATAACCTGTCAATAGAGAAGCTAATAGGTTGTAGACGGATGCTTACTGGAACCATCATTTGCCTTTCTGAGAATGCTGTGCGAGCAGGAAGTGAAATGCTCTCGCTAAATGGACATTAGAAAGTGCTGACAACACTGAATAACATTTTTGGCTGAAAAGGGCCGCTCTGCTAACACGTCATGTCTGGAGGCATCGCCAGATAACATCGGAGTTTGGTTGTATTCATTGTTTTTTACAAATAATGATCCATTTCAGTCTATTACAATTTCTATTATCCAAGATTCATCAGCAGGGCTTTGGAACAGATGATTTTTAATTGGCTAATTTAGGTGTAGATGATGACAGAAATCTAAATAAAGCCAAATGAAGTTCATTTGGATGTTAATGGTGTTGTAGTTTAATGGCCTAGGAATGTACCAAAGTAGTGAAACATTTGACACACTGGCAGACCTTTTGGTATAGTTTGATATGGGAGACGTTCTCAATAGTTTACCACATTTTGCATTTCATTTCCAATTTACGCCAAACCACTCCTTTTTTTTACAGCTGTCTCCTTTGTAGTCTCAAGGTGCTCGGATACAAAGCTCTGACCTCGGCAACATGAAAACAGGAAGGTGTGTACACACGCGAGCATGCCGCATCTGTGAATAACTCAGCTCCAAAATAACAATAGAGTGTCCTGCAGGCGCTTCAGACATACAGTGGAGGACACACAGCAGGAAATGAGAAGACGGACTGGAATATCCGTGCAAGATCACAATAATATCCTAAGGGAATAACTTCGGAAGCAAGAAAACCGTGACACCGCTCTTATCAGGCTTGTGGGGTTTTCTGAGAATATTGAAAGGCGTTCTTGCATCACTCACACTGTGATCACATGAAGCCGCTTGCGAAACCATCCGAGAGGCCATAAACAAACAGAATCCCAACAGCTGAGAAATACCAATGAAACAGACCTGTTCCCATGTCAAATCTGATTTAAAATCAGAAACCTAGCCAAGAACACGTTTTCGCATAATACTAAGGTTGGGAAAATGTCTTTTTCCATTTCTCTCACTTCATTTCACTCATTTCAGAGGCAAAATAAAGTCACATTTTAAGCATCCACCCTAATGGATACAAGTTTTGGACACAGCAAACAAAATGTCTATTATTATAACAGAAAAAGGGAACTACCGTTTCAATATTTCTGTCACTCAGCTCTCTGAGGACTTATTCAAAGAAATAAAGGTTTATTTTAAAAAATATTTATTGAGTGGGAAACAGATATTGTTCGCCTTATTGGCACACTTTACAAAGTTTTCACTTCTTCTTTTAAAGGCCCAGTTAGTGAAATCTAGCGGCAAGGTCGCAAATTTCAACTAATCGCTCACTCAACCCCTCCCATTCGAAACACTACGAGGGCTGACAAAACATGGCAAATTAAATGCAAGGGGGCCGGCGGTGTATGTACAGTAGATAGAAATAGCTCATTCTAAGGTAATGAAAAACATAACGCTTCATTGTTTTAATATATCTCTGTAGGCATAGCTATGTATACTATATTGCATTTCTATCAATAGGATAATCCCAAAAATTACACTCTGGGCCTTTAAATGTCTGCTTTGGCTTAGATCTTGAAAATTGAAGTATATTTATTTATCGACATAAAATAAATCAGTGACTGTAGTAAGATCATAGAAGATTCATTTGGTTGGTACACCTCACATCAGAAAAAACAATTAAATGTTTCGGTTGAAATCTCCTTATTGCACATTTGCTTAGCGCAGTTTGAGACAAGGCTGGGTCTAGGATTTATCTCGGGCCCCTCCAAAATATCCACCTTATCAATTAAAATATTTTAAGATTAAATTCTTATTTTTATCATCTGTTAAATATTGATCTGTTAAGCAGCTAGCCAAGTAACATGCATGGTTTGAAATGTAGATATTTCGGCTTAAACTCTATAGCTGACACTTGAAACTAATAGTCTTTTAGTCTTTTTTAAAGAAAAATCGAGCAGCTGGATAAACATACATCTACATTTGCTTTCCATTTAAACTCATTGCTGTCTGAGAGAAACGGTTGATTTATTGAAGACATCTCATTTCATTCCTATTGGGGAAGTTAAAACCAGACTGTAGTTAATCTGAAATATTAAAATATTATTATTATTCATAATAATCATTCTAGCTCAGTGAAAGAGGTAAAAAGACCTTAAAAACCAAGTTCCCTGAGGAAAAGGTTACTCCAGCCCACTTGACACTGTCAAGTAAAACACTGGAGAAGTAAAAGTTTGGTGAGGAATCTTTAGATACCCAGGGGCAAGGAAGTGGGAGTGATGCCCGGACAGCTGCGTGGTTCATAAACTCTCTGGCGCTTAAAATCTCAAACACCCTTGCTGCATCTACAGCAAACCTCTCAAATGCTTGTAAGAAAGAGCCAGAGCCAGAGCAGTTGTCATGTTCAATTAGTCAGGGAAGAAATGTAGAAATGGACCCTTGTTGAGCGTATCACACTCCTCGCTTAATGTTTCCTGAAACTCAATGAGGTAAAAATGGCAAGTGCTGTGTGACAAACAAAAACATTGTAACTCCAAAATTCGACCTCAGGCCCGAATGACCCCATCACACCATGAAAGTTCAATAAGACCAGCTGTGGAACTGGAGACCATGTGTGTGGAGAACACGAGATCAACCACGTATCTTGCTTGGGGGCAACGATTGTTATTAACAAGGGCTCTCCAGTCTTCTCTGCACAAAGCAAAGTTGTGAACGTGGTCCGCACGGGTTCAAATGCATATAGTACACATTCCTATTCACGTTTTGAAAACGTTTGCCAATCACCTCTTAGTCCCAATTCTCTCAAAATCTCTGAAATCCTCCTATGCGCAGGCGGTGTGATGCCAAACACTTCCGATTATATCCCTAGATTAAATCTGGACAAGGCTGTGGGTGCTGAGATAATGTATTAATGTGGGTTAGGGCCTACATTGTCTAAATCGAACAGCGCCCGGGCGTATTTGACCCCTAAAGCCTGGTTCGATTGACTAGTGTGAGTGCATGAAACCACGGTCTGGCGAGTTCACTTACTGCACCCTAGACTCATTGGAAGAGGTGGGCTGGAGCGCAGTTTGGTTTGGAAAGGGGGCAGTATGAGCGCAAATCTTGCCGGAGCGCAGAACTGAAAGAATAATGTAAATTATGCGACTTTCAATTCCTCCCCGAGATTCAGTTATCACCGTAAAAAACCTCTGACACACAGCACACTACATGTGCAGGCGTGTG
Organism: Triplophysa dalaica; assembly: GCF_015846415.1. Classification (NCBI taxonomy): domain Eukaryota; kingdom Metazoa; phylum Chordata; class Actinopteri; order Cypriniformes; family Nemacheilidae; genus Triplophysa; species Triplophysa dalaica. Next base: position 12,285,889 of record NC_079561.1, on the reverse strand, counting down.
TGGCCGCAGCCAAAACTACTCAAGATATTAGTTTTGTCAAACATAATGCAAAGCTGTGTGTAACGATCGGCTTTATGATACTAAATGATGCGAGGGTGATTTAAAAGCGTAATGAGCCTTTTACTCTTGTATCACTCTTATATGACAATGACATAAACACATAAAGAGCAATTGAGCGCAGGCCAGCGGGGAAGTGGGGACAATCGCGCTCGGGCACAATTGAGAGCAACCGGGATATATGCGAGTAAGCCCTTAGTTTCTCAGGAGGGCCTCCAGGAGAATCCTTTGAATCGAAATACTCTTAGACTAACAGATGTACAGCCTGGTTGGATTTTATCATTAAAGATGAGTCATCAGAGTATTTTAAAACAGATTGTAAAAACCAAGTGAACATCTGCAGGCTCACGTTTCCACGCTTCTTTCTCTCGGCATCAAAACAGACTTGGCGTCTTTACAATCTCAAGCTTAAGTCTCAATAGAGAAGCAAACGTGTTTGGAGATCTATGAGAATTCAAATGATGTGTTTCAGAGGAATCGGGTATTAAATATTAATCTTCCTTAACCTGAACCAGCCAGCCGTGCACCCTGTGCCCATTTGAACCTCGACTTGACACCTGGGTACCAAATCATCAACCATTAAACTCCATTTATCTTTGTTACTGTCTGTAAAGATGTGGAGGCAGCTGTTTGGTGTATTTAGTTCTAGTGATAAACAACACATCAGTGACAAGACCAATAATCTGACTTTGACCTCTCAGCTGTGTTTATTCTGGAGTTTCGAAAAGAAGGAAAATATTCCAAGTTTCAACAGGCTTGCTCTTGGTACAGACTGAACTATTGCAACACATTCGCTGTGCTCCAATAACTAACTCCTAAACTAGGTGGAATATTACACTGTAAGTGACTACTTCGCTGATCTTAACGGGACACAACTTTGTTTGTGGTCACTGATGCTTTACACTGAAAAAGTGCTCCTCATGTGAAGCCCACAGAGACCAACCCGGCATCCGGGTTCCATATAGTAAAGGAAAATCAGTATGTTCAGTATAATGAATAGTAAATCTGAAACCTCAGTATGCCAAAGACAGTATGGGAGATCCACTGCTTTTTCCAGGATTTGTCAGTATGCATTGGATGGACGTTTTTCTATCCTACAGTATAGTAAAGATGATAGGAGCTGAGTTGCCACTAAATTCAAAAAGTTATCACATTTTAATATCGGAAAACTTTACTAAATTTGTTGGCTTTTTTCAACTCATCAATGGGTCAAAAATGGACAAACCCAACCGTTGGGTTATAAATTAACCTAGGCTGGGATGTTTCAACCCAAATGGTTGGCAATGGTACCCTACCCATTGTTGTGTTAAATATAAACATACTCTAGGTCAATTAAATCCAAATATTTGTATCCTTTTGGTCGTGTTTGGTTCTAACGTTTGTGTAGCATAAAAAAATAAGTGGACAGGAAGTATCATTTTTGTTTACGTCTTGCAAAATGATCTATAGTACATACTAATAACCAAATGGTAACAATTTCACTTTTTCCAGTATATACCGTCAAAAAAGCCGCACAATCTAGGCATCGTACACAGTGTTACCGCTAGGATTTTGTGGAACTGGTGATGGATGACGTCACAGGCTAATTAACAAAGTTTTATGAGTTGGAACTTCAGACCTGTTTTGCTTCTACTTTCTAGACATTGTGTATTTTAATAAAGCATATTGCCCAATAAAGCTGTTCTAGTGTTCATATTTTCTATTTCTTTTTCATACTTGTATATCAAACAGTTAGTAACATTGTCACGTTTTATGGAAACGCAGTTTTTTGTACTCATCTATTCATGAGCCATCCACCATACGGAAAACTGAATGTGCTGCTTTTCCTTGCGCAGAGTATTAGATGCTGAGAGAGAGGCGATCCCTGCTCCGGAAAAGTGAGACCTTGTAATCGCGGGGCAGTAGTACTGCCAACAATTTCCCACTGAATGAAACATAAGGTTTATCCAAAAGATGCTTAGTTTGTCTGTATGAGCCTCGACTGAACAAAAGTCGGGGGTCGGAAAAGTCTGTAAAACTAGTGAAATAGTGCAACACAGTGGCAAGGTAAATAAGCAATGAAAGGAAACCGAGAAGTTGCAGGCGTGGTGGGGAGGATGTTTGGTGTGTTTGAACGCCACGGCAAAATGAATCTAGCGGAAAAAGCAAAAGCATGTCCGTATCCATGACACCATTTTGCATTGAAATTTAAAGCTTGGATTGAGGTATTAGAATAAACTCTTAAAAAAAATTGCAACAGCAAACACCAAGTATACTGAACAGGGGCAACCAAATTGGTATTTCCTATCGACAAAGTAACAAAGACCAATTCAACCACAAAACAAGAAGTATTCAAAAATACAAATTTGCTTCCACGACACATAAAACTAAACATTTGAAAACTAGCTGGACATTTGAGGAAGCCTATCATTTCACAAACACACAACCAGCTGAATGTGAAGTCAGCTACACAAACACAAGGTCCATGTTGCATATAATTGAGTGGATTCTTTCCGCTCCGCAGTTTTGCAGACGTGCAGAAATCAGATTAGGAGTAAGATTGCATTAGCCGCACGAAGCATGCAGAGGCATGGAGACGCTGGTCATGACAGTAATCACATTACAAATCTGTTGGGCGTCAAACAGTACACAAATCATCTCTGTGGTCATGAAATGGAGGCGGTGGGTTGCGAGGGTTTCCATGTCAACAGAGAGGGATGAACTAAAACTTGACCTTTATTTGCAAATGCATGGTTCCTCTTTCGAGCTCCTCTTCCTCTTTTGAGTTTGACTGTCTCATTATGGTGGATTCTGGTTCAATTTGTTTACATTAGTCAATGCAATAGATACCAAGAAGCAACAAAGAACATTTACAGCATAGCAGGTAGTAAATAAACCATGAATGTGTACTATGGCTATACATATGTGTATGTGTTGTTCCCTTTAAGATCTGACATTACACAACCAGACCTGAAATGAAATCATGAGCAGTGAGAAGGAAGCCTGCAGGATGCTGGGATGTCAATCAATCTGACTTCAACCCTTACGACATCTTTCCTGACTTAACAAACATAATACACACAGCCAAACCACGGCATTAGACAAGAGTGAAGGTTTCCATTTAAAACCGTTCTGCTTGAATGACTGGTCATTTCCCGCACACTTATCACCACACATCTGCTCAATGCACCAGTCCACATAGACACACATTGAGGGCACATAATAACCCAACAATATCACATACAGGAAATGAGGAAATCCTGTGGCATGACTAACAAAGCACTTCCAGGTCACTGTGCCTCGCTCAAGAGGAAATGTATTATGAGTTTTATTATTAAGATAAATGAATAGTCTTATTGTATATTATTAATTAGGCCACCCATTTCTTAAGGTTGTTTAAAGCCCAGCACAAGCACACAGAGGTCTCTCTGAATGAGGCTGTCAACAGCGATCATGTCCCCCACTGACCCAGCCCAACCAGAGCAGCTCAAACCAGACAGAGATGATGATGATGATGATGGGAGAGATAGCAGTAAAGTGCCTCTGGTTAGGATGCTGTAGGGATGTTCTTGGCTGTGAGACACACCCTGTAACAGTGGAGTGAGACACTGAGTAGTCTCATAAACCCAAACCACATTGTTGGCAAAAATGTGTTTTTATATGCCTGTTATGCTGTATCATCTCTACAGCGTAGAACTTAATCAGAACTTAATAGATGAAACAGGTTTTTATGCATTTTTAAGTGAAACAGATCATTCAGTAGGAAATAATGTAGGCCAGGATATGATTTTATCCATTTTGATTTGATCAGGATTTGTAAGGATTTATCAGGATTTGATTGGATCATGATATAGTTGATTTTTTCCCTGCCCAGGCACTAGCAGGAAAGTTGAATATATTCAAACATTTATATATTTGGCAGACAACTTCACCCAAGTCAAAACCTTGTTTTTGCGTAAAATTGAATGAAATATTGTCCAAAAAATGCTGTATTTTGCATGACACGCCAGTAGCTAGTGATTTTTTCATTTTGTAAAGAAACATATTACGTATTCGCACGTAATATGCATTTCACTTTACAACTGTGTATTTTTTTGGTTACACGGTAAACTAAATTTGTTTTTAAAACTTTGCACTTTGAATGCGTTTTCAAAGTCTACATTTCCTGACCACCAAAACACTGTTGTTGTGTAAACAAACAGCCACAACACCTAAAGTTTTCTGTTTATAGTTAACAACTGTGTTATGTAAACAGCCCCTTGTAGTGTATTCAATGTATACATTATATCAGTATGTGAGTTACTGTATATAGGAATCAACACACAACTTTGGCATTTGGGCCACTGGAATTACAAATCGGACACATAATACAGACCAAAGTCATACTATAAAGTAAATTTTGTCTTCGCATTGTCCATACAGACTAACTGAATATCTGTATTTGGCTTCATTTAAACTTAATGACGTCACTGAACATGAAAAAAATTAAACTGAAGGCTAAACTTGCATCATTTCATTTCATCTTATCCAGAGTTCCATAGACTGCGGTTGAATTTGTTTTTAAAGAGTTTTCATCTGCACTGTGAGATATTTAGTTTGATAGAGAAGCATGTGTCAGATTCATTAAGTACTGTGTATGTCTAAGAGATGCATTAACACAATGATGATTCTCCAGCTGGTCTCCTCAATATTTTAAAATGGAAACCCAAACACAATGTGTACACACATACACACTTTAAATAGTGCTTTAACAGAGCTATCCCTCACAACAATCTAACTGGATGAATGAAATACACTGTTGTTGCTTTGAAGGGTCTAAAAGGAGAGGTATTGGGCTAAGCAGCAGTAATGCATTCAGTTACAAATTCATGCAGGACACAAGCACAAAGGAGACTTTGAACTAAACCCGCAGGGCAACAAAGACTGCGGGAATTAACAGTGATGTACAGCGGTCAAGAGGCTGAAAAGAATACAAAGTACTAATCAGCTGAACAATATAAAATATTTTTTTCAATCCTGCACGTTTCCCTTCAGAAAGGTGTCATACTACAAGGTCAAAATAAGCTTCAGGGAAGGATGTGAAAGTAGTGTAGCAGACAGACTGAATTCCATTTTCTCATATCTGAACTCAATGGATCTACTTCAAATTATAACTATGAGGTTCTACTCTGAATTTACCGCTAACAAGACATTAACTTCATCAGATCTTGCTATCGCTAATAGCTTAACAAATTAAGACATTGTTTCTGCCCAAAAATGAAGAAATGTGCCATTAATAACCTACCCTTATTTTATCCAAAATACAAATAACCTAGGTACTTTTCCCATAAAATAAAAGGGAATGGGGACAAAGACCTACCAAGTGTTTTAAAATCATATGATAGCTTTATACAAGAGACACGCTTGATTCTCACGTGGACACACGTGGTCAATATTTTGATGTGAAAGAACAGCTCAGATAAGATATAAACAACCATTTTACTGTATTTTACGCAAAAGAAAAGACACATGCTTTGAAAGACATTAGTTATTAATGACAGAATTAAAATTTTCGGGGTGAACTGGCCCTTAAAGAATAGGAACTAGAATAGGAAGGTGACTAAAAACAGCTAAGCAATCTGCCAATAAGTCACCACATTGTTCATGTTTTCTTAACTAAAAACAAAACGCACAATTCTTGTGCGCCCTTGCCGCCTCATTCTGAGTCACTGACCTTCTGAAAGAGTGTGACACCCCTATTATTCTTTTTGAAGTCCCCCGGTGACAGAAAAAGAGAGTGAGAGAGAGAGGGAAGAGAGGAAGAGAGAGGGGAACCATCTGTCAACTGCCCCACAGATCAATGGCACCAGCGGCAAGGCTAAATATGTTGCCCACCACGACTTGAAAACAATTCAAGCCAGTGAGGTTTATTTTTAAGTTCCCATTTTGACATTTTTTGACATTTATTTAAACATATATAATGTAAGCCTGCTTTAATATTAAAATAACACATTCTGAATTGGCGCTATCGGTGCAGATTGTAGAAATTAATATCAGTAATCCAATTCACAGCCTTAGGGAACAGGAGCAAGGATGCAAACGCTGAAGATTAGGGCAGTGTGTCAACTCTGAATGGTACAATAGTGAAGCAAATATACCCCTGGAACAACCCCCCACCCCCCATTTGGAGTACAGATTGGTCTCGCCCAATGCGTGCACAGATGCGATGTGTGAGCTTGCAATGTAAACAAAAGGGGTCGTGGAAATTGTTTAATGGATCAATGCACTGTTTCACAGGAAATAAAAAAGACAATGATGATTAACATGCAGATTAAGCATCAAGCAAATAGATGTGAGGAGAGTAGGTAGCGTTGTGAGCAGCACAGAATGTAAAGGAAACAGAAAGGTGGTTGCTAAGCAGGAGCAGGGCTGGGTTGAAAAATGAAGATGCGAGAATGTTGGGTCCGTCGATCAGGCAGGTTGTTAGCATTGCTCATTCCTCGGCATTGCAAGAAGATTAGCAGATATTGGTATTACTTACCGAACATCTGACTGAAGAGAAGCTGTTCCAGGTCTCCAAGTACTGTTACAACCAATTCCGGATCCACCTTTAAAAAGGTCTTGTCCCCTTCCTCAGGTTCTGATGCTTCTTTCCCATCTCCCGGGTTGGTTGCTCCAGTAGTTCCACTTACAGACTTCTTACCATTAGCTTTAGCTTTGCTTGACAGGATCTCATCATCTGACTTGTCCTCTGCCAGATCTTGAGACTTGCTAATGGGTTTGACCTCAGCATACGGACCCCTAGGTATTCGACTGGGTTTGCTCAGGTTGGAAGTCGGGCTGAAAGGTTTTGGTCTTCCCTGAAACAAAGAATGTTCAGACTTGGAAAGGTTCTTAGAAAGCGGAATACCCTTCCCAGTGCTTCCTCCGGCATCTTTTAGCTTTGAGCCAGACTTGTTCTGTTCAGCCACTGGCTTTTCCATATCATCCGACCACTTGGGCTGGTACAGGTGCATCTTTTTCTCCAAGTCCGTAAGCACACACAGATTGGTCAAAGACTTCTGTTTGCGCAAGCTGGTAGGCACTGGTAGACGACCCTCAGAATTACCAGCTCGGTAGACTTTTAACTCAGTCCGAGGAGAAGCTTGTGGGAGCCCTGACTTGCCCCTTTTCGCAGCCATGCCCCCGACTCCTTTGGCTCCCGCCTGGCCCTGAGGGGTCTTGGCTTTGGAGGTTTTGTCAGCCTCAGTATCCAGATCTACTCCTCGTCCTCTTGGGCTACCCCCAAGCATTCCTCCTGCGTAAAACCACGTAAAAGCATCAGTAAGTCAAACGGTTTCACAAAGAGCAAAAGAAGAGACAGTGCAAGGTCCGCAAGCTCTGTCGCTTACGTCCAAATCCTTATCACAGGGAAAACGAGCTGTCCAGTAACACATAGAGAAAAACCGATAGACCGATCCTGTATTGAAGAGGTAATCCGTGTTTCTGGTGTCTTTAGCATGTAAATCCAGCATCTGGCTCTGCGCAGTCAGACTGCCTCTGTTGCAGCTGCTCTAGTGCTAGATACTCACTCATTCTTCCCCCCTCTCTCTCTCTCTCTCTCTCTCTCTCTCTCTCCTCCCTCCAGCAGAATGACTTGCTGCTCAGCCGTGCAGCAGCAGAATGACACAGAAGACAGACGCAGAAACAGTCCCTCCCCTCGCTCCCCCACGCTCATTCAACCACACACACACCTTCCTCCACCCCCTTCTCTATCTTTCTCTCTCTCTCTCTCTCACACACACCCACTCTAAAGATGCTACACTGCTCCCTTGCACAAGTGTTATGGCATGAGGGACCAGTGATAAATTACATGCTCTTTTTTTAAACAGTCGCCTGCCTGCCAGCATGCTTCCTCCTCTTTGGTTTCACTACAATGTTCTGTTAATATAAAACCAATATGTTTTAACTGCAAGGAAATAGACATTAACGCTTTACTGTCATGTTCACTTAGCGTACATGGTTGGTTTAACCAACTTTATCTGTCACAATAAATCTTATGCTTACTGTACTGTAAACGTAACTGTAACCTTTGTGCCAATTTGATAGGACAAATGGCCTTGCAACTTCCAAAAATTTAAATCGCATTTACGGTGGTTTCGATAAAATATTGTGGTAGAAATGAATTATTCACATATGTACATTTGGTCAGTCAAATCATGTATCTTTAGCTTTGTGTTGTAAACTGTAGCGTCGTTTACCAAATCAAATGTCTCTTTTTTCCTGTACTACACAAAATGACAAATGTCAAAGTTACAATAAAACTGTATGGTGATACAGTCTGACAAGTTCAGTTGCAATTTTGGTTTAATACAAATAATAAAAATATAAATAACATAGGTACATAATTGCTTATATTGCAGATCACAAAATATAATATATATGTCTACATGTATATCAGAAAAATTATAATAATATATCTTTGGGCATCCAATGAGCCAACACTGTTGAACTGGTGCCACTTCTAAACAAAGCCATGCATGACGCATCTGGCAATAACAAATATACAGGAAATTAGGTGTCAGCTTTGATGTGACTGAGGACACCCAAAAGGAAAAACTGAAATTGGTGAAGATAGTCCTCCATTTTGACACTGAATGGACCTAATTTTCTGGCAGAGTTTGGAAGGCCATGTCACAATAATACGATGCACTCGAGAACATACACAGCTTCCTTCCTCTAAAGCCGAAAGGGACGTGAGCGTGTTTGAATCCATGTCGAGAGTGCTCTACTTTGTTTTGTCATTTCACTGTTCTAACCAACAGACCGTCCAAGTGGAAAAAACTGACCTCACCCACCTTCTCAATTCAAAGAAATTGTGTTGATAAACCAGGATCACAAATTTGATTATGCTCTCATATTTTTATCAAGTCTCAAATACTAATCGTCAGCAAATAAAAGTGTTAACACACTTAAAACAAAAACAAACTTCAATATCGCTCAACATTTATGTCGCATAGAATCAATGATCTCAGGTAAAGTGCATGCTTTTAAGGTGGTGCATTATTTTATCCATAACCACATGTGTTAATACCTCAGTTTCAAATCATCATGCACTTTTTGCACTAATTCATGATGGCAACTTAAAACCCACTGCTATATAAGTCAGTGAGTAAATTGATGAACGTGTACGAACGTTTGAAGTTTTTGGCAGCTATCCAAAGAGCAAACAAAATATTCAAATGTAACAAACAGCTTTAAATGAAACAGTGTTGCTACTGTCTTTCATAAACGGTTAACATCATTCAAAAGTGGCTCACTTGCACACCAATGGACAGTTATTTATATTTTCATACATCAGTTTTTTTATATATTTTACAGATATAAGGGAACTCTTGACCCTATTATGGAAATTAATTATTGGTAAATTATAGTAAGAGTCTAATATATATATGCTCTTAATACAGTTTTTAAAAAGTTAAATACTCAGAACAAGCCCTTTGCTGTGGCAGACCACTTATAAAAAGATATCTTTTAACATTCCTTAAAACAGTTAACTTCATTTGGTGATGTCACTCCATGTTTCTTATCTCAGCCGTTATTGAGGAAAGAGAAGAGATGTAAACCAACAGGCGAGACCCAAGTTGTTCCCTGTAGAGGCATTAATGTCACACTAGGCATAAAATGGAAGGAATAACACAGAGCTGGATGTGTTCACGGGCGAGCTCTTGCTTGTAAACACCACTCTGTTTCGAGCGTGCTCAGCAGTACAGCTAGGGATAGCTACACTCACGTAAATTTCACCACAGGTCGCCACCCCGTCTCTTGCTCGCCGGGTTTTAACACTGAGCCGACTGTCCGGCGCTGGTCACACAGACACTGTTGAGAAACTGCTGGACAAACTTCACAGAACTACTTAATATTCAGCTAGAGTTCAACATTTAAAGTCTGATTACATGATCCATCTATCATTTGGTAAACTTACAGTGGAGACTGCTGTACATAAGTGTCTTCTTGTTTATTCCCTAAAATGCAGTGTTTATATTAAGATTTAATGATTTAGAGAGCTGTGTTTTCTGAATGGACAATTTTTAATCTCCTCATACATACATATCATTCAATGTGCATTTATAAAGGTATGTTTTTACATACTTACATACTGTTTATTCAAAATATATACAGATTTATATATAAATATTATCTGCATGGCAGAAGTTATTTATCATACTTATTTGAATGTGCCACAGCCTACGGCATTGTCTTAAAATCTGCAAGAATTATGTGAGAAAATGTGACTATGGGCAGTTTTCTAAATACAACTTTCAACTTAAGATCGTATAAGAATGATCTTACTATGTACGGTATTAAATTTTTGTCTATATTTTTTGAGTCATTTTAACCAATAGCCGATACTGATATACTGTAAGTTTATAAGTCTTTTTTGATGATAGAACAAAGGGTGCATCTCTTGAATTTTTTCCTATCATGGCATTTCCAAAAGTGCTCTAAAACCACGTATTACCCTAAATTTTAAGTCTGTAATAAAAAAGTAATCGTTTATTCATTTACGTTTTTCTGTTATATTGTACCTCATGTGAATATCTGCAAAACTTTTGTAGAATTTTATTTATTTTACATAATTACATGAAATTTGTAAAGTGAGTTTTACTGTTTGACAGCAATAAACGGCATATAGTAATAACGTCTAATAAAACCTTTATGGAAAGAACCTAACAACTATTCAACAAGTAGATACCAAGTGTTTTCCATACAGACTTATTGAGAATCGTTGATAAATGATCAAAGAAATCACTTGTTTTAATGGCCAATAGCTTTAACTGCAGCTTAATATCAGTGTAAACAGCTTGTATAACAGTGTTTATTTTCTGTCCTCTCAAAATAACTAAACATGAAGTCGTGTAAACCGCTGGCAACAAAAGTGAGTACACCCCTAATTGGAAATGTCCAAATTGGGCCCAATTAGCCATTTCCCTCCCCGGTGTCATGTGATTCGTTAGTGTTACAAGGTCACAGGTGTGTTAAATTTGGTGTTATCGCTCTCACTCTCTCATACTGGTCACTAGGGACGGGAATTGATAAGAATTTAACGATTCCGATTCCTTATCGATTCTCTTATAGATTCTCATTGGGTGAGGGAATATGTACAAATTTGTTTGTTTGTATTAACTCGCTTTAATATCTGATAAGAACACAGCACATACTCAGAGTATACACAAATTATGTGTAGCAACCTCAGAACAAACCTAAAAGTAGGATACAAAGTAAAGTCCAGGGACCTATAGAATTTTTCACATTCATCATTGGTCCAAACAAAAAAAAAACTGCCATTTAAGTGCCATAAAAACTAAAAACACAGACTAAACAGTCAAGGAAGAGCTTGTGACAATGACAATGGAGATTATTATTCATATAGTAAAAGTTTACACGATGAAATGGCCCTCACATGAACTAAATAGAGAAGTTACCCGTTAGCTCCGCTGCCGCTTGACTTACTTGTTGACAATCACTTGTTGTTGCTCTGTCGCAACAACAAATAGTATAGTAGTGTATCAAACACGCGACAGTCCTGCAAATGAATTGCGTGCTGTGTGGCCAAATGTTTCTGCATATTGGAGGCAGTTCCTCCCTTTGCCAAAATTAAACTTTTACAGTTGTTGCAAATGACCGCATTTGCGTCTTTTCTAGTGAAATATAACCACGCTTTTGGTCGCTTCTGCCTCGATGACATGTTTGCTGTGTAACCAAAACAACGCAGCGTGTGTGTGAGATCATGATGATGACACATTTGCAATGAGCGGAACCAATAAGCGGAATCGTTAGGCAGATACGCTAACGGTTCCAAGGAATCGATTCACTGGGCACCGCTTCTAGAGAAGAACCGGTTCTCGGTTCCCATCCCTACTTGTCACTGGAAGTTCAACATGGCACCTCATTGTCGAGAACTCTCTGACGGTCTGAAAAAAATTGCTCTACATAAAGATGGCCTAGGCTATAAGAAGATTGCCAAGACCCTGAAACTAAGCTGCAGCACGATGGCCAAGACCATACAGCGGTTTAACAGGACAGGTTCTCACAGAACAGGAACAGAACCAAATAAGTTAAGTGCATGTGCTCAGTGTCCTATTCAGAGGTTTTCTTGGGAAATAGACGTACAGTACGAGTGCTGCCAGCATTGCTGCAGAGGTTGAAGGGATGGGGGGTCATCCTGTCAGTGCTCAGACCATACACCGCACACTGCATCAAACTGGTCTTCATGGCTGTCCACCTAAATGGAAGCCTCTTCTAAAGATGATGCACAAGAAAGCCTGCAAACAGTTTGCTGAAGACAAGCAGACTAAGGATATGGATTACTGGAACCATGTCCCGTGGTCTGATGAGACCAAGATAAACTTATTTGTTTCAGTGACAAGCGTGTGTGGAAGCAACCAGGTGAGAAGTTTGTCTTGCCGACAGTCAAGCATTTTGGTGGGAGTGTCATGGTCTGGGGCTGCATGAGTTTTGCTGGCACTGGGGAGCTACAGTTCACTGAGGGAACCATGAATGCCAACATGTACTGTGACCTACTGAAGCAGAGCATGATCCCCTCCCTTCGGAGAATGGGCCACGGGGCAGTATTCCATCATGATAACGATCCCAAAAGAAGCTGAGGGTGAAGCTGATGGACTGGCCAAGCATGTCTCCAGAACTAAACCCTATTGAGCATCTGTGTGGCATCCTCAAACGGAAGGTGGAGAACCGCAAGGTATCTAACATCTACCAGGTCTGTGATGTCGTCATGAAGGATTGGAAGAAGACTCCTGTGGCAACCTGTGAAGCTCTGCTGAACTCCATGCCCAAGAAGGTTAAAGCAGTGCTGGAAAATAATGGTGGCCACCAAAAATGTTGGCACTTTGGGCCTAATTTGGACATTATCACTAGGGGTGAACTCATTTTTATTGACAGCGGTTGAGACATTAATGGCTGTGTGTTGAGTTATTTGTAGGGGACAGCAAATTTACTCTGTTATACAAGATGGACACTCAGTACTTTACATTGTAGCAAAGTGTCATTTCTTAAGAGTTGTCACATGAAAAGATATAAAAAAATATACTCACTTCTGTGAGATACTGTACATTCATAAATACCTACAGACTCTGTGGTGACTGATTATGGCTCACTGATGAATGTTTGGATGGTTAGGACAGGAGGAACGTTACAGGACTGTGCTATAGCATTAGCCTATTGCTGACAAACTAACAACACAGCTGTGAAATAACGAACTTAAAGTGTGCTTGTGAAATATGAATCATGTGTGTGTGGTCTCATTATATAACGCTACATAAGACTGACAGATCAGATTTTACCCAGTTTTACCTTAGGAAAACCGCGCTGTCTGCATACTTTGTTGGAAAACAATGGCTGTTCTTTCACAAGAAATCTAATGTACACAATGGGAAATATATTCACAGTTTGCTGATTAATTACATTTGTGGACTTCAAGGGCAAATGGATCTTATATTGTGAATGCTTGACATGGAGGATTTAGAGCTTGAGCTTGTTTGGATTTCTGACTGACATGCAGTATCGTAATAAAGTTATGTTGCGCCATTATGAACGTATGATCTGATTTGCACTCCACACCCAAATGATTATATTACTGCTGCTAGAGCATATATTTTATAAATCTGTGTTCAGATATCAATGCGAAACAGTGTGTGATGCATATTACAGTTGTTAAACAAAAATACTTGGTAAATAAAAAAAGGTGAGAAACATAAATACGTAGGGCTCATAAGGGTAGCACAAAATGTCAGAACACTGGCTTAACCTAAAACCATGTCAATTTTTAACACAATGGTAGTTCAGACGCAATAAGACATTTTTCATATTGGGCCGATATTTAATTTATAAGCCAATACCTGCCGATTATACATGTATCTGCATGCCGATAATATTGTGCATCCCTATAGATCTTACAAATGGTTTTTTTTATAAATCAAGTGGAGCTATAGTTTTAAACTTTTGCGCTTTGTTCTGTATAAGTTCTCAAAGTTCCCAAAGTAAACTTCACACAATCCCAGTATGATTGGCAATAAAACACATGTGTCACCGATGTTAGGGCCGAGGGCCAATAACCACACTCCGGAGGAGCAGACACCCGAGGACACCAAGAGGCGGACAACAAGAAGTGGATTTAAAAGGGTAAGTATTTTATTAACTTAAAACATTAAAAGCAGTGATGCAAATGTTCGTGGGTGAGACAGTGGCTTCCTTCGTCTCCTCGGAAGTGTTCGTGAGACAGGCAGCCGACAATGCTCAGACTCGGCTGGTGTGTAAGTTCACAGAACAGTCCAGGGGATGACAGCAACTTCTCCTCTTCCCCGAGGGACAGACAACGACGGTGTTCGGGCTCGGCTGGTGTGTAAGTTCACAGAACAATCCAGGGGAGAACAGCAACTTCTCCTCTTCCCCGAGGGACAGACAACGACGGTGTTCGGGCTCGGCTGGTGTGTCAGTTCACAGAACAAACCAGGGGAGGACAGCAACTTCTCCTCTTCCCCGAGGGACAGACAACGACGGTGTTCGGGCTCGGCTGGTGTGTGAGTTCGTAGACCAGTCGGCGGAAGGACAACAGCTTCACCTCTTCCCCGAGGGACAGGCAATGGCGGTGTTCAAGCTCAGCTTGAGTCCGTCGCCACTCCGGGCACAAAGGAAAACCTGAACACAGCTTTAGGCAGATCAATTCAAAAGGATCTTCATATGCAGACGTCAATTGTCATTCATCTCAGTTTCTGGAGAAACACAGTCGTTAGACCTCACCACACTCGTGCATAAATCACTCTTAGAAATCCTCACACGTGTGTATTTCACTCTCTCAGACACTGCAAACTCACTTCATCTCCACAGTGATTAGTCGACCTGTTTCTCCTCTTGCTGTAGGGTGAATGACTCCAAGGATGGCGACTGCAGAAGTTTGACGTGAACACATCAGCGACCTTCCCCTCTGCTGTGTAATCTCTTCCCACTAGAACACCGATCAGACATCCAACCTTCAGCTCTCTCCGGTTACGCCGCCGTCAAGACACACACCAGTCCAGATACACCACACTTGCTTGCCCAGAACACCACTCTTTTATACACCCTCGTCCTGAGCGCGTGCTTCAATGAAGCGCAGCTTAATTCGCTTCAGCTGCCGCTTGTTATGGCCAGCAATCAAGCCACCCGGTGACACCCTCCCCCACCGGATCCGTTCTAGTCCCGAGAACGGGGTCCCGACTCCCATTCTCCGTATCTTGCAGGGGGTACTCCTCTAGTCTCCCGTTGGGAGCGTCGAGCTGGGGCCTCGGCCTCCCCCTCCCTGGGCTCAGGAGTGGGGGCCCTTCGGATCATAGGCCAGCCCACCCAAGTTGGTACAGGGGCCACAGGTGCTGGCGGCGCCTCAGTCTCTTGTCGCAGGTAATTTGGACAAGGACGCAGCAGGTTTCGGTGCAGGACTCTCACAGGGCCTGACCTACCCTCGGGACGGATGGTGTACACGGGTTGGTCAGGCCTTTGCTGTTGCTCCACTACGTAGGGGGTGGTTTCCCACCGGTCGCTGAGTTTACCCTTCCCCTGGCGCCGGTTATCCCGCACCAGTACCCGTTCTCCGGGTAACAAAGGAGCCTCTCGAGCGGTGCGGTCGTACAATCTCTTGTTCTTCTTTGCTGCTGCCTCCAGATGCTTGGTTACCTTGTCATAGGCAGAGTGGAGTTGACGATGGTGTCGGTGTACCCATTCAGTGGTGGTGGCGGGGGCTTCAGCCGGGACTGCTCCTAACAGCAGATCTGTGGGCAGGCGCACATGCCTCCCAAACATCAGGTAAGTCGGGGCATACCCCGTTGTGCTGTGGATGCTGTTATTATAGGCCTGCACCAGAGCCGGCAGGCTGTCCGTCCAGTAACCTTGATGGTCTGCATCTAGTGTTCCCAGTAGACTCAAGAGCGTCTGATTGAAGCGTTCGCACCCTCCGTTCCCCTGTGGGTGATAAGGCGTGGTGCGGGTTTTCCGGCATCCGTACAGACTGCATAGCTCCTGGATGACACGGGACTCAAAGTTCGGCCCTTGGTCAGAATGGAGCGTCTCGGGACATCCAAAGGGCTGGAAGACGTGTCTCCATAGGGCACCGGCAGTGGTGGCGGCGGTCTGGTCCAAGGTTGGTATGGCCCAAGCGTACTTAGTGAACAAGTCAGTCACTACCAAGATGTTCTGGTAGCGGTCTGCTGGGCGACTTAAGGTCAGGAAGTCCATAGCCACCATATGTAACGGGGCTCTGGGTCGCACCGGAACCATAGGGGCCCTCACGTCTCGTCGGGACTTGAACAGCGTGCAACGGGGGCATCCTTGTACATACCTCCCCACCGACTCTTCCATACCACTCCAAAAGAAGTGCCGACGCAGTAGTGATACTGTCCGTTCTTGGCCCTGATGTTCTAACTGATCATGATAGGCCTGGAGCAACGGCTGAATTTGGGCTTCAGGCACCACCACCTGAGACACCATCTCATGGGTCCTCGAGTCCAGAACAGACCTACAGATCACACCATCTCGCAACTTCAGCCTCTTCCACTGCCCCAGAAGCTTCTTTACCCTCACCGGATGTCCCTGTCGTTCCTCCACCCCAGGGAATTTGTTCCTCTCCAGGTAAGTCCACAGGGTAGCCAGCCCTTCATCCTGCTCTTGCCGTTCCCTCCATCGATGGGGGTCCCATCCCCAATTTGCTGGTATGCCTTCCGCTCGTGCTCCAGGTGCTTCCACCACTCCCACCATCAGCCCTTCTTCTGGTTCTGGCCCTGAAGTTCCCCCTTCCCTAGCTGGTGGTAATCGGGACAGGACATCGGCATTTATGTGCTCTCGGCCTGGTCGATATTGTAGCCGATAGTTGAAGTTGGCGAGCTGGGCCACCCACCGCTGCTCCACCGCTCCCAGCTTCGCGGTCTGCAGGTGTACCAGCGGACTGTTGTCGGTTACTACCAGCACTTCGGCTCCCCACAGGTAATCCTTAAACTTCTCGCACAGAGCCCACTTCAGGGCCAGCAGCTCAATTTTAAAAGAGCTGTAATTGGCATCGTTCCGTTCAGCAGGGTGGAGGCTCCGACTGGCGTAGGCAATGACCCTTTCTGTCCCGTCTTGTCGTTGGGCCAGTACGGCTCCCAGCCCGCTATTGCTAGCGTCAGTGTAGAGGACGAAAGGCTGGGTGAAATCGGCGTAAGCCAGAATGGGGGCCTGCAACAACTCCTGCTTGAGTCGGTGGAAGGCGGTCTCGCACTCCTGACTCCAGGTGATGGTAGGGGAACTTCGGCTCCGCGAGGTACCGGTACCGGCCAGCAGCTGATTCAGGGGTTTTGCAATTTTTGAGAAGTCCTTTATGAAGCGTCTGTAGTAGCCGACGAATCCAAGAAAGGACCGTACCTGCCTTACGGTCTTCGGAGGGACCCAGCCCTGCACTGCAGACACCTTCTCCGGATCAACAGCCACTCCTGCAGCGCTCACCCGGTGCCCCAGGAACTGAACCTCTCTTCTGAGGAGCTGGCATTTCCCGGGCTGGAGCTTCAGTCCATACCGTTCCATTGCCCGGAAGACTTGCTCCAAGTGTGACAAGTGACCATTGAAGTCAGGGGAGTAGACGATCACATCGTCTAAGTAAACCAAGGCGGAGTCCATCAGCTGCCCTCCCAGGCATCGCTGCATGAGCCTCTGGAAGGTCGCAGGAGCGTTACAGAGGCCGAAGGGCATACGATCCCATTCAAATAGGCCGAAGGGGGTGGTAAAGGCAGTCTTCTCGCGGTCCTGTTCCTCCATCCTCACCTGCCAGTAGCCACTCGCTAAGTCCAGGGTAGAGTACCAGCTGGCGCCGGTCAGTCCCGTAAGGGAATCCTCGATCCGGGGCAAGGGAAAGGCATCCTTCTTGGTGACCAAGTTCAGTTTCCGATAGTCTACACAAAACCTCCAAGAGCCTGTCTTCTTGCGGACCAGGACAATTGGGGCGGCCCATGGGCTGCTGCTCTCCCGGATAACTCCTCGTCCCAACATTCCTTTCAGTAGGGCTCGTACTTCCGTATACAAAGTCGGAGGGACTGGGCGGTATCGTTCTCGACTGGGTGGGGCGTCTCCAGTAGGAATGGCGTGCTTGACTATGTCGGTGCACCCATAGTCTTCGTCGTGGGTGGAGAAGACGTGTTGCCACTTGGCCAGTAGACTCTGGAGTTTGCGGGTTTGTTCTTCCGTTAGGCCCTCTCCTTCCAGGGACTCGCTCTGAAGGTGGCCCGGCATGCCCTGTGCAGTGGAACCAGGACGAGACTCCTTCTCCGCCAGGCCAACCTCGACCACTGTGGCGCTCACTTGGCAGAAGCGGACCTCCTGCTCCTCCCTCACCTGGTGGGGGTCTACAGGCGTGATACGGGTCAGTCGTTGGTGACGGTACAGATGGACGGGGTAAGTATTCGGGTTTCTTACTTTAACTGCGACTCGGCCCCGACGGGCTACTGTTAACCCCCGAGCGACTTCAACAGTCTGGCACTCCCAGTGGGGTTCAACAAGGAGGCAATCTTCAGGGCCATAGGTCCGACCTGGCAGCCGAACCCAGACCACAGCTTCGCTCCGGGCAGGGACAGAAACAGCATACCGGCAGGCCACCCGACCCACGTCCTCCCGGTCGCGTTGGAAAATCGCCACCTGCACCCGCCGACAGTCAGTCACAACACGCTCCCACTCCTTCTTCTCGGCTGTGGAGGTGTAACGAAGAGGTCCAGCCTGGAACAGTTCCTCCCAACAGTCCATGATGACATTCATCCCTAACAGGGCTCGATGTTCTCCCAGACAGGAGTCTCGCACGATCACTACCCCCTTCTTCGGGATTGTGGTGCCGTGAATTTCGAAGTTGGTGACCTGGTATCCGATGTAGGGGATGCGCAGGCCATTTGCCCCACGCAGGGTGAGCCAAGGGACTTCAGCTTCGGGTAAGTGATGAGCATCAAACAGATCTTTGGACAAACTCTCAGACAACATAGTGACCTGGGACCCTGTGTCTACCAGGCACCGAACAGTAACGCCATTGATCTTAATCTCCAGGAGGGGACAGCGTCCCACTAGGCCGTCTCGTGGAGCTGAGTCCACACAAGGGTCTATCCGGGGGGTCCCGACCACTTGACCCACAGTGGCCGGTCGTTCTAAAAACCCCCTTGCGAGCTACGTCGGGAACCGCATTGGCGGCTGTAGTGTCCGGGCTCTCCGCAGGTGTTGCAGATCGGGCGCCCCTGCTCATCCCACTGGAACCTGGAACTGAACGGACGGCTGGTGCGTCTTCCCGGATCTCTCCCTCCGTCAGAATACGAACGTTCTCGAGGTAGGGGCAGGGGCTCTGGCCGTCCACGGCGGAGTTCTCCAAGAATGGATTTTGAGAGTTCGGCCATTTCTTCTCGGACGTCTTTCATTAACTCCGCACGTAGGGTCCGCTTCCAGTCGGTCGGTTCGGGCTGTGTTGGGGCACTCATTCCACTTGCAGCCATACACACCGGTGTTTCTACAGTCTGATGGTGATCTTGTTCCAAGGCTAGGGCCTCCTTACGTACATCTTCGAATGTCAGGGTGGCGTCCCTTCGAAGCTGTAACCTCAGACTCTGTCGTATTGGACCTTCTCGTAACCCCAACAGGAACTGGTCTCTTAACAGTGTCTCTTCCTCTCCCAGTCCATGATGTTCTCGATTCTTCAGCCTGGAGAACAGTTCCCGTAGTCGCAGAGCGAATGCTCGCAGTGTCTGCCCAGGTACCTGCTTACAATTGAAAAACTGCGTTCGTAACACTGCCACCGGAGTCGAATCACCGTATTGCCCAGACAGAAATTCGAATATGGCCCGTGTGGTGGCTCGGACGGCTTCAGGTGCTGCTCGGACTTCTCTCTTCGCCTCCCCCTCAAGTGAATTCAAGACAAACTGTATCTTCTGGGCTTCACTGAGCCCTTGCAGTCCGGCCAAGTACTCCACTTGCGCCCTCCAGTCCGAAAAACTCAACTCAGAGCCAGATCCACCATACTTTTGAGCCCACGGAACTCCCATGAACATAGATGCCATCGGCTGCCGGACGGCTGGCAAGTCCTCGTCCGCCATCCTGGGTCCTCCGGCCGCTCAACTCCGAGTGGTAACCCTGCCGACTACGCCAAAAGTGATGTCACCGATGTTAGGGCCGAGGGCCAATAACCACACTCCGGAGGAGCAGACACCCGAGGACACCAAGAGGCGGACAACAAGAAGTGGATTTAAAAGGGTAAGTATTTTATTAACTTAAAACATTAAAAGCAGTGATGCAAATGTTCGTGGGTGAGACAGTGGCTTCCTTCGTCTCCTCGGAAGTGTTCGTGAGACAGGCAGCCGACAATGCTCAGACTCGGCTGGTGTGTAAGTTCACAGAACAGTCCAGGGGATGACAGCAACTTCTCCTCTTCCCCGAGGGACAGACAACGACGGTGTTCGGGCTCGGCTGGTGTGTAAGTTCACAGAACAATCCAGGGGAGAACAGCAACTTCTCCTCTTCCCCGAGGGACAGACAACGACGGTGTTCGGGCTCGGCTGGTGTGTCAGTTCACAGAACAAACCAGGGGAGGACAGCAACTTCTCCTCTTCCCCGAGGGACAGACAACGACGGTGTTCGGGCTCGGCTGGTGTGTGAGTTCGTAGACCAGTCGGCGGAAGGACAACAGCTTCACCTCTTCCCCGAGGGACAGGCAATGGCGGTGTTCAAGCTCAGCTTGAGTCCGTCGCCACTCCGGGCACAAAGGAAAACCTGAACACAGCTTTAGGCAGATCAATTCAAAAGGATCTTCATATGCAGACGTCAATTGTCATTCATCTCAGTTTCTGGAGAAACACAGTCGTTAGACCTCACCACACTCGTGCATAAATCACTCTTAGAAATCCTCACACGTGTGTATTTCACTCTCTCAGACACTGCAAACTCACTTCATCTCCACAGTGATTAGTCGACCTGTTTCTCCTCTTGCTGTAGGGTGAATGACTCCAAGGATGGCGACTGCAGAAGTTTGACGTGAACACATCAGCGACCTTCCCCTCTGCTGTGTAATCTCTTCCCACTAGAACACCGATCAGACATCCAACCTTCAGCTCTCTCCGGTTACGCCGCCGTCAAGACACACACCAGTCCAGATACACCACACTTGCTTGCCCAGAACACCACTCTTTTATACACCCTCGTCCTGAGCGCGTGCTTCAATGAAGCGCAGCTTAATTCGCTTCAGCTGCCGCTTGTTATGGCCAGCAATCAAGCCACCCGGTGACACATGCAACACCTTATAAAATACTTTTTATACATTTTATGCTTTCAGTTTATTTGTGGAACATTTATAAAATCTATGAACGAATATGTTCCATTGGCTTTCAGTAGACCTTACTTTTTGAAAGCTTTCTTTAAAATGAAATATGACTATTACTTGCAGCTAAACTAAATACACCACACCCGAGTGTGACTCAGATATCAGCAAATATTTCCAAAAACAAATCCACACAGAGCAGAGGAACTGACACACTCATGAGGAAATCCTCTTTACAAGTCAAATGAACAAACCTTCGATCACTGACCTTTGTTTATAAGTTTATCTATTTGTGTGTTGTGTGATTCACACTGTGATATTTCTGCAGGCCATATAAATGGCTCTTTTCATTATAATCAACTCTATCTGTTTTAAAATAACCTGATGTTTTACTCAAATGAATAGTACAAGATGACCTTTGGGGTAAATTATTTTCTTTATTTAAGATTTATGTCCCGCAAGCTGTCTGAAAATGTTCTCAGCCTGAAAACGTTCTGTTCTCCAGTTATAAAATAATTTCTAGTTGCATCAATTAGATCTTTGAGAAACTGTTTTTGAAACTACTTTTGTACAGTTTTATTCTTCCTTTTATAAAAAATGGCATTGTGTGCTATTATTCTCAACAATCAGACTTACTTTTGCAGCATGGATGATAAAACAGGCAACACTGTAGGAGAAACCCAAAACAATATCCAGGGACCAAAATATCATAGCGACTTTGTAGACTTGTTTTACCAAACTAAGCAAAAAACCTCAATATAATAATCAAGAATAACCAAGCAGCCGTCGAGCGATGCCTTGGCAACCACTCAGAACATCTTAACAACTGAACAGCAACGCTCTGGCAACCATAAACATCTGGAAATGCAATGGCATGTTCTGCATGGTCAAAATCTGGGTAATACTACTATATTAAATTGTACTTTCTAAAAGAAACATTCTATAAACAGCAGTGGTTCTAAACTGGTTTGGCCATGGGGCCCACATTTTCCCATGGTCGTCAAGCCGCGACCCACTTTTTCAGATATATGACGTCATATAAAGTTTGTTTAGAAAAACGAGTGACTAATCCCAAAATAATAAGCTAACAAACATTTATGGCTAAAACTGATGAATGAGCAGCCTATAAATTAAGGTTAAGGCTATTAAATAGCAGTCCCAAACTAGGTTTGAGGCATCTCCCAAATATAAACATACAAAATAACACAAAGCAAAAA
This sequence comes from Triplophysa dalaica, assembly GCF_015846415.1. NCBI lineage: Eukaryota > Metazoa > Chordata > Actinopteri > Cypriniformes > Nemacheilidae > Triplophysa > Triplophysa dalaica. The sequence continues at coordinate 12,263,320 of NC_079561.1, read as the reverse complement.
TACCATGGCATTTTGAAGTACCAAAGTGAATACACAATACTATCATTGAGTGTTAACGAAAGATGAATATGAATATCATACATGTAAATCCTTCCTGCCTATATCACACAAAGGTCCATCTGATGTTTATAGGTAGCCTACTTTACTTTTATTTCACACGTTGCATGCCATTGCACATAGTTTCATTTGCTACTTCTTTCCTTCAGTGAAGATTTGGGTGAGTAAAGCAGTCTATTGCATCTGACAGGACAAGATAGTTTGTTTTTCTGAGGTGAACAAACTTGTGTAACATGTTAAGAAAATAACGATAGAATGACACAGACATTCAGCCTGACAACATCTCACCTAAATGCAAACATTGAATTGAGACGGTGAGCACTCACTCACTCCAGGATCTGCCAACAGCTTTTACGCAATTTGTTTTCAAGTCTTGAATCAGAATAATATTAAGAATTACATATTTTGTTGTTTATGTTGGTTCTTTGACTATTTGCTCCTTAGAAAGGTCTTGCGATCCACCAGTTAAAAAAACACTGCTGTATACCATATATTAGAATATATTTCTTTATACTAAGATAAAACTTTTCTTTATATCAAAGCATCAATATCTCCTAATTCTTGTCTTTATTGATGAGCCCTTGTAGTTCTCTCACTTCAGATCTAACACAAACATACTTAAAGAGCCAATGTTTAACATATATTTTAACATGTTGCAACCCTGATACAAAATTACACCTGATGGTTAGATGCAACCCACGTGTCATGAAAATGACTGGGTGACAGCACTAATTTCATTTTATGATGGGTGCCAAACTAAAAATGTCTGTTCCAAAAATGAGTCCTGTGCACTCACTCACTTTTTCCTAAAGTGCTGAGTTTACCAGAAAAACAAGTCGAGAAATGATCAGAATGCATAAAAGATGCATCTTTAAGTGTGGCCTTGTGCACGTTTTATACAGTAGCATGAAAATAAATGTAATTAAAAAGCAAAGAATTGTGTCACTCCAGCATTCTGCACGGTGCTTTAGAAGAGAGGGTATCTCTTTCTCCCCCTAACTTTAATGTTTACTCTCTCTGTCTGTCTCTCTATCTCTCCCTCTGCATTGTTTGGTTAGGATAAGGATGCAGGGTTATTATGTGATCAAACTGATACACGTCTCCTGATGGAGCCTTTTAACAGATAGGCACAATGATCACTAATGTGACTGCTGCATCTTATCAGACTTTGTGCAGTTTTGAAAAGCATTAATGAGTGATGAGAGGAATGCTTTCAAGAGTCTTTGTTTCCGCAGACCAGAGGGTGTTTTGTGTTCTGCAGTCAAATGGATGGACTAAAGAATGTAACATGAAGGTAACATGCAGGCTAAAGGTACTGTATATGATTTTACGTGTGTGTACCGTGCATGTGTGCGTGCAAGAGATTGCATGAAAAATGTTAAATGATGCTGCACATCACCCCTGTTCCCTATTGAAAAAAACAGCATATGGTGGTTAGGTGAGATTTGAAGTATGGTAGCTGGTTTGTGCAGCTTAATCAGAAACTGACCAGCTTAAACAAGCACAAACCAGCTTCCATGCTTCAAAACCTACCTAACCAGCATATGCAATAACAGGGTTATTGTAGTTATTTTGGAGGTTTTGATAGAATTCATTTCAATTTGAGAATTTGAGAATAGGCTCGTGACTTGACTAGGCGATGAGCAACAACATAGCAACCACCCAACATCCTAACAGGTCCGTCTGTAAGATGTCTGCTAAAGATCTGGATAACATCTACCCTGGAAAAAAATGTGGTATATATCCTAGAAGAGGCAGTTTTACAAACATTCTAAATCATAAACATCTTACCGACATCTACCCAGGACACGCTAGGAACTGCATACCAACATGCTAGCAAAGAACCAGAACACCCTAGCAACTAAATTGATATATGCTAGCTAATACCCTGAACACCCTTGCAACCGCATAGCTACATGCTAAGAAATACCCAGAACACCCTAGCAACTGCACATCAAGACCTAACGACCACCCAAAATACCCTAGCAGGTGCGAAACACAATCCTAACAACTGCACTGAAACATCCAAACAACCCCTCAGAAAACCCTAGCAACCCCATAGCAACATCCCCTTTGAATGTGCAAGCACTGTTCACATATTCTCCAACAATTATGTAAAATTGTTATGAACTTGTTTTACACGTGTGCCTTGAAGTGTCCATGTCAAATTGACTATAAACGACACAAACACACATCAGTTTTTCTCTTCTACCTTCAGGCATCAAGTAAATTAGCATTTATAGTGCTTCTGCCTCTTACTCTACTGTAGGTTAGAGTCTCCAAAGCACCTGTTTTCCAATCGCCAGTCTCGACATCTCATCCTCTGGAAACGCAATGTGAGATTCCATTTGAAAAGGTGAATATTCTTCTTGTGTGTTAATCCTCCGTGTCGGGATTTATGAGATGGGCTAAACCGTTCCCAGTCAATCTGAGCTTTGAATCGGTTTCAAAACAAAGATTAAGTTACTTACTGATGGTGACGCAGAGCCAAATCAAACGATTAAACAGCAGCAGGGATGATTTCCACATGTCTGATAGACCTCTGCATAGACACGTGTCAATAGATTTTGCTACAGTAGTAGACAATTTATTGCAGCTGGTCTGTGTTTTTACATTCTTTTGCACTCGAGTTAATGGATTCTTAAATTTAACGGTTGAAAAATGGATGCTGGAAAAAGAGAATTAGGTAAAAGGAGCTCAAAAATAGGCCACTGCTGATTTGCAATTTGTCTTACAGCCAATGGGTCAGTTGCACTGTTTATTTCTCTTTGTCCTCACCATATGCTAGATATTAATTCAGTATTGATCCCTGTAAACAAGCATGAAAACGCAAATCGATACGTTCTGTCATTAATTGCCATAAAACCAGATTTGATTTTGTTTTGGAAACCTCTGGAAGCTTCACTGAGCATTGAGGAAATATCCTTCAGAATCTGAAATTCCCAAAGAGAGCGATGATGCCATCTTTGCTCACGTGCAGTTAGATTTTATTAAAGCCGACGCTAATAAGGATGTTAAAATATTAGCGTCACAAATTGGAAATCCAGGGATTTTTCCGCTTAGAAAAATTGGAGGCGGGCGGCTCCGTCAAATTTCGTGCCTGCCTCAGTCTCTTGCCTGAATTATGTCAGGTGTCTTCACAAAAAAACAATGCGTGTATTCTGTCAACATACTGTCATTTGTAACTGCAGTTGCGGCATTACGCCTAAAGGGAGGCCCTGTTTCGTTATCAGCACTTTGGGGCGCTGAAGAGTCACCATTACAAGCTATAGTAGCTGTATTAGCTGTGTTTTTTTAGCTTTGATTTGCAAGTACATTCAATTTCTTAAAAGGTTTCTAAAAGTAATGTGGTGTATATTGTAAAATGTTTAAAGCTGTGCAGTTGACACATTGAATCAGCTTTATACTGCACACAGCGAGTTCGCCATATGAATGCACATTGTGATCAGATTGACTCGCAAGCAAATGACTCCTTTGAATCGATTCGTTTAAACAGTTGAAACTTTTCAGTCACTAGGCAAATACAAAAAATCTGTGAATCATTCAAAGCTCAGTAAACCACAAGAAAACGCAGGATGAGATTGAGCTTAACAAATTTAGTAAGACTGGTTAACTTCATTTAGTTAGCTACTGTGGGTTGAAAAGTTAAAAAGGATAAAAAGTTTTGTTTGATTTAAAAACATATCTGTTTGGTTGAATAAAAGTAATGTTTTATATCACTTACTAATTGTCATTTTCATCTTATTTTAAGTTAATATGTAAAGTATTGGGTTAAGCAATTTAAAGGTACGGTCCTACACATGCGTGTTGTACAAGATGAGGATGGTACCACCTCTGCCTCATTTTGAGCAAGGAAACATCCTGAAATTCACAGATTCAAAGCCTTCTACGAAGCTTATCAAAGCACCTATTCCGTTCCTTTCCTTCCTATTCCGTCAGGAGCATCTCATCTCCTCTCTCAATGATAACAGATTGAACGGTTATAAACAACCGCCGTCTCTGACTACGCTGTTGTTAAAGTGATATTTCTGCTTGTTTGATGCTCGTGTCTGTGTGCATATGTGCAGGCGTGTGTTTGTGTGTCAACCATCTGCAAATGAAGGCTGCTGGCAGATGTTGAAATAGGAAGCGTGTGATTTGATCTGCTGACAAACTATTGTCAATTCTCAGGGGTGAATCTGATCCCGGCCCTGATGAAACCCTTGAGCCCTCTCACCACCACACTTACTGTCAAATCGGCCATCACACACTTGAAGTGATAGTTCACCCAGAAATGAAAAATCTGTCATCATTTATTTACCTTCTTGTCATTTCAAACCTGTATGACTTACTTTCTTCCGCAGAACACAAAAGAAGATTTTGAAATATGTTGTGGACCGAAAAGCAATGGCAGCCATTCATTTGAATTGGTTTTGTGTCCACACAATACAAGTCAATAGAATAACCGCTGTTCGGTTATCAAACTTCTTCAAAATATTTTCTTTTGTGTTCTGCGGAAGAAAGAAAGTCGTAAAGGTTTGAAATGACAAGAGAGTGAGTAAATGATGATAAAATTTTCGTTTTTGCATGAACTATCCCTTTAAATCACTAAAACACTGATGCGCAGACACACCGAAAGTTATCAGGTCAGAGCTCTAAATTAGTGTTTTAAAGTCATTTTAGACTGGGGTGGATGTTGAAAACATTGATGTCTTAATATTTTTGTCCACAATGCGCTGTATTTTAGTGCCATTAGTTTCATTAATAGTCATTGTGATGGTTTCAACAGTGCCCAGAACGTGTTTACACAACTCAATTACACTCTGAACAGAGCCGTGGGTCAGAAATCAAATGAAGAAAGAGCTGAAAGTAACACCTGTTGGTTAAACCCAGTTTAACTGATCTGATCTGCAATCTAATTCAATATGATTCATTTAAAAACAAAATATTAACAACTTTGCATGGCGAACAATTCAATGGATGAAAAAAGTACATTTAAACAGGACCCCAGGGTGGTCAGACATGTTTAACAGGTGACGTGTCATCTAAAGCAGAGCACACTTTACACCACAGCCCGTGATATGTATTTGGAGGTGGCTTAAAGCTTTTCTGAGTGTGTGTGTGTCAGAGCATTGAGAGAGTAAAGACAGTCTCTGTGATTGTTGTATTCACTCTCTCTCTCTGTAGGCGTGGAAATCCCACAGCGATGGCTATCCTAGCCTGTTTTCTCTCAGAGTGCCTCGCGTCCGCTGCCACGGGCGACAGGTCACTTACAGCTGAAGAATTAGGCCAGAAAAGAAATGTAGGGACAGATTCGAAGCTCTCTGCCCTCAACTTAAGGGATTCAAGCAAGAGACTGCATGCGTATTTTATACAACACAGATCACTGAGAATTCATATTTATATTAAAGCCTAAAAAAAGATAATAAATAAAGTAAAGAGAGTCAATTACGTACCAGCAGTGAGATCGTCACAGTTCACTTCAATGGAGTCAGATGAACAGTCGCTGAACTCGTCCAGGGATATGACGTCTTCTTGAATCTGCAGCCTATATGACAGAATTAAAAAGGTGAAATAAATCAGTCACAACATTCGCTGTTCTGAGACCGTCTTTGACTGGCAGTCATTGTAGCCACCTGACCTGAAAAACTAATTGTTGCTGACAAGACAAGAACTTTTCTTCATTCCGTGACATTTTTATCGGTATATGTAAATATTATATTATTATTTAAATTTGAATAATAAAATATATATGTACAAACTGTAGATAGCCGTGAAGAAAATAAGGACTGTTTAAAAATTATTTTCAGTTTTTCTGAATTAACTATTTATGTTATTTTTGTTCCATTCTGTGAACTACTAACAATATGTCTCCCACATTTCAAATATAATTATTGTTTGTATTTTCAATTATGTGCAGAAAATAAAAACTGAAGAAACTGATCAAAAATAATGTTCTGTATTTTTTCAGACCTCAAAACAAGTTAATGTTCACTTTTAAGCAATACAACAGAAATATTATTGTTTACTTTTATGTGAAATAAATATAAACAAATTACTTAACTTATGAACTATTTATTAATATTAATATTTTGTTAAACAAAAAGGTAAAATATCACACGGATAAACTGCGAAACATACAATGCGCTAAAAACCTTCATCTAATTTTAACCATTTTAATTCTGGAATAACTTTCTGTTTATGGCAAGGTGTATGTTTTCTCAAAAATATTCAAAGAAAATCTTTCAAACTTAAGAGCAATGGCTGGTTTATATTCCTGAACAAATGTTTCAGTCACCCTGATGCCCACCGGCTGTCCAGTGCCTGAGTCATCAGAGCAGATAATTCAGAGTGTGTCTGTGCTGGCGGGAGAAGGTTTTCTTGCCTATAATTCGCCCCAGAATTCCCAGTGGGCACACACAAGGTACGAGAGCGAGACAGACACTTAAACCGCATCACTGATTCAGACCTGGAAACATTACCAGTGAGAAAAGGAGGCTAATCTGATGATGGAGTGTCGCGTTGGTGCAAATAGAATGAAATGGGTTGAGAAAGAGACACTGGATGGATAAAATGGTAACGGCCAATATCATGCAGTCAGAAACAGGTTAAGGAGGAATATTGAAATGTCATTTGGGACAAGATGGCAACCTGGGGCTATCATAATATCAGAGGTCTAATAAACGATTATCGTGACCAGAAGAATTACGATATTAACATTAACATGATAACCACCAAAATGTTGTATTTTTAATAAATGATTCTATAAATCTTCATCTTCAGATTTGTAAATTTGTTGTTCTTTTTTGGCACAGGTGTCACACTCAAAATATGAGTGTAGGGCACGGAAAGAGAGTTTCCAAAACCCTTTTTTCTCTGAGTTACCTGTATCGGAACGGTGCCACGGCAGCCATATTGACCTTCGGTGTCTGTCTGGCCTTCAGCAGGTCCACGCTGCAAGCATCCTGATTCATGCCAGCCGCTGTGACCTCTGGATTTGGTATCTGTGGGACCTCTGGACTGAGGTCATCCGGCGTGCACATCTCCTCATCTGAGAAACTACTGGAAGCGCTGTTCTGCAACGACACTCTATCTCTCCGAACTTTGAGGAGACCCGAATCTGCATTCGCAGCTCCCGGCCTCAGATTTTTGTTACCAAATCGAAACGTAGGGATTCCTGTCCTGCTTTGACTGCTTAGGGAAACGCCGCTCTCTTCTTGGCATTTGGGTCCTTCTGAGATCGTGCTGTTACCGTTATCTAATCTTCCCGCTTGAGAACGCAAGCTCTGGATGTTCTTGTTGACGTTGGACCGGAGGTCTAACAAACTTTCAGACCTGGACCCATCCAGAGAGCCCCTCAGAAGCGGGGAGTCTTTCCGTCTAGCTTGTGGACTGCTTTGGGCTGATCTAGAGTCTTGGATGTGTATTTGAGGATTGGTGGCAGAACGTTGAGCGGGTGGGCTTCCTCTCAGCAGCAGATGCTGGTTTCTCAGCACGTCTCTGGAGGAGACAGGAGGAGAGCTGTAAGAGGTTCGATTGCTCCCGGGGATGTGTGTGGATGGTCTCGGCTGGCCAACACTGGTGATTTTGGGTTCATGTTTTGGGGAGGGGTGTCTGGTTCTGTGTAGAGGGATGGCAGAGCCCGGCTGGGCCCGTGGAAGGCTCTTCACATTCACTCCTGCACTCATGGCGGGACAGAGTCAGCTGCTGAGAACAAAGGAAAAGATATCATGAGGGCCTGAATCAGAGGGTGTTGACATTCTGTTTTTATTCATGCAAGAATATTTTTAAGGTTGACCCTTGACATACAAACACAATGTCAAACACAAGAGTAAACGGTGCAGCTTATGGAAACAACACAATACAATACTTTGTGAGAAATATCTGCATTTGAGACATTGGTCAGAATATATTTCAGAGATAAACACACATAATTTGTTGAAGATAAATTTGTTTTATGGTTTTATATTTCTGGTTCCATTTTACATGTATACAAAGTGGTTTATGTTATTTCTATTGATAATTATGTAATATATCAGCGCAAAAAAAATCATTATTAAACTAAGCTTGTCAATTATGGTACGAATCAAGGTTTAAAGACATGCTGTGTAACTTTTGCCATTTAAAATATGCTTCAAGCTGCAATCCATAACTTTTGCCTCTATCACTCCATCTCTGTTGGAAACATGAAATTGCATGTTATTGAACATTTCCCACAAACTTATGAATCACAATTATACGCTTACAGTTGAGTGAAGTGACAGTTTTGAATTTTATTGCACTCGATTAATGCTTCATTAATAAAACGATTCTAAAAGCTTTTATAAGTTTAAAAACACTAAAGTGGCTAATACAGAAACTAAGATGTTGACATATTTTCACTTCTTTGCCGAAGGAGATAATGCATTTGTGAAACGCGCTCTGTAGAGTAGTTCGGCCGTTTAGGGCTACTGTAGAAACAACATGGAGAATTCCATGCAACGGCACCCGCAGTGTATAGAAAAAGCTCATTCTAAGGTATTTAAAACATAAGGCTTCAATATGTAATACAAATACACCCATTTAAATTAATTTATACACATTTGAAGACATATTTATCTATATTATTTAGCATTTCTGTCAATAGATCCGTCTTAATATCACGCATTGCGCCTTGAACAGCTCTGCAGCTTTAAATAGTAGTTTTGAAAACAAAGCTGGCTTTCATATAACTTCATAACCTTGTGATTTCGCTAATCTTATCTTAAAATTTCGACTGATAAATGTGTATTTCCACAATGCCATCAGCTTACCAAATTATTTTATTTTTATCTTATACTCATCATTATACGCACAACATTTGTTACAGTATTTGCTACATTTATTGAAAAACAGAACATTACTGGAGTTTTCAAGTCACTTTGTTTCAGTTAACAGAAAAGTTTGGGATACACTGGTGAACAGAGCGTCAAAGAAAGCTTAGAGAAGACAGTGATTTAAAGAGATGAACACTAACTCTTAGTTAACGTTCCAAATTCCCAACTGTTGCATTTAAACACAAATGACATGGACCGTTTAACCAAATCTGGGAAAATCTCCTCACAAGCTTCTCTGAGGCATTCGGTAAAACCACGCCAAGGGGAAGGATTTGGCATGGCTGTTTAAGAGTGTTGTGAAAGAATAGGAGATAAAGGAGACCTTATTTGAAATACAGGCTTTAGCGTCAAAATGAGTGATTATCTCAATCTCATTTTGTTAAGCCAAACAACTTCAAAAATACTGTTAAGCGCCATCTGCTCGAAATAAATTCTAATAGCAAGTCATGTTGAGATTAACAGTAGTTTAGGGTCCGAGGCCTTTAAACCTGTGCCAGTTAGCCAGTCTGGCAGATCCAGTTGTCATCAAAGTCTTTAATTTCAGCACTCAGACAAGCCCTGTGTACCTTGCACAATTCCATGGTAACTGTCACACAACACAACAAATAAGTCCAAGCAAACCTCAATCCATCAAGCTCATGGCCCTGCTGTGAGCCACATATTCTTGTGAAAGGTGGTTGTTTTCCTACTCTTCTCTGGCAAATGAGAATCACAACATGTGTTACGTTTCAGACACTGTGAAAGACCCCACGACCGGTGGGACTCAAGCCAAGACTACCGTGGTCTGAAAAAAGGCTGCAAGAGGTTTCAATCCAAAATACAAATTCTGTCATGTTTTATTCACCCACATGTCATTGAAAACCATGACTCTTTCTTCTGTGGAACACAAAAGAAGATATTTTGAGAAATGTCTCAGAGGTTTTGTGTTTATACAATGGAAGTCAATTGGGGTCAGTTTTTTTGGGTTATCAACATTCTTCAAAATACCTGCAGAACTCATTCAGGTTTTGAATGAAATGAGGGTGATTTAATAATAAAGAAATAAATGTTATTTTTAGAATGAGTTGAATCTGAAAATGTCTTGACTTACATATGTTTAACCTGTCACAACGGATGTCACAAGTATTGCATAAAATGTTCTTGCTTTTTGTTATATTTCTTAAATATAACAAACTGAAATTGCGAAGACACATTGTCTAATAAACCGAGCAAAATGTTATCACCAGCAAGTTGTGCTCCAGTGTAATTGTGCACCTGCTCTCACCTACAGTCCCATCACAGCTTAAACCCATCAACTGATATAAGATAGAACATTGGGTGCAACGTGAGAATACACAATTACACTGCCACATAAAAATACAGTTTAAACAAAGATTTGTGCCACCTTTCTCCCAAAATAAATATTATATAGGAAATGAGATTTCAAATGAAAATGTGCTGAAAGCCATCGCCTAATATGTATCCGTTTCAATGCGACCATCTTGAAAAATGTGTAGAAAGTTGGAAATATCTTTTGTGATGCAATACCCAGTATGAAATATTTAGTTCAAAACTGATCAAGCCTTTTATGCGATATTTATGGCTTTTTATTATTTATGGATTTAAAAGCATGATTTTCTGTAAAGCTGCTTTGAAACAATATGAAATGTGAAAAGCATCAAATAAATAAAAATATGAATTGCTTGACCTTAAAATACAACCCAAAACAGAAGCAGAAACAGAAATAAAACTTGGCCAAGATTTAGTGACATTCCAGAACATACAGTGCACTCCACTATTATTGGCACCCCTGGTAAATATGAGCAAAGAAGGCTGTAAAAATTAATCTTGCAGTTTCTCCTTTAGATCTTTTATTTAAAAAATCCGCAATATTCCAACATTTCATTTAAGTAAAACAATTTGAAGTGGGAGGAATATCACATTAGGAAAAAATGTTTTTCTGTAATACACCCTGGTCACAATTATTGGCACTCTTGTATTCAAAACGTTCTGTAAACTCCATCTGCATGAAAAACAGCTCGGAGTCTTTTCTTTTATGTCTGACGAGGTTTGAGAAATCATGGCAAGTTATCCGAGTCCATTCCTTCATACAGAATCGCTTAAGATCCTTAAAATGTTGGTGCTCTCTTACCCTCAGTTCGTCCAACTCATTTTCTATTGTTAATATCAGAGAACTGGGATGGCTATGGCAGGATCTTGATTTTGTGTTCAGTGACACATTTTTGTTGATTTTTATGTTTTTTTTTAACCAGTGTGCTGATGGAAGATCTAACCACGACACATTATAATATTTCTATAAGAGCAAGTCGGGTTTCGATTTTTTATTTGTTGGTATAAAACATGATGCCATGTGTCTGAAAGAGAGGGCATTTGATATAAAAGTAGGTTCACAACCATAAAGATCTGTCGATTTATTTAACTGTGGACAAGAGTCATTTTTTTAATCCCTGTGTGCACCAAACCTATCTTGTGTTATTGCTGCCAAAAAAACTATTTTTCATAACATATGGCCATAGCATCCAGTCCTGGTTCAAATTCCAGTATCGCAGATTAATATGGTGTAATAACACCTGTAAACAAAACATTTATATTAAGGAAAGTTCAATCAATTCAGTTATATTAGTTATACTAAAATATTCATAATTATTGAAAGTTGTCTTTACCTGAACATCCACTTTTAGCGCTACTGAAACTGATAGAAACCACTAAGATAATATTACTCAATGTTTTAGGAGCTTTTTGCGGAAGCAGCGAGGGAAACAGATACATGAGCAGACTGTGTCTCTACCATGTGATTCTAAAATCACGTGATCAACAAAAATCACCTCTGTTTTTTTCCCATGGATTAAAGATTTAAACATGCCTACTTAAAGGGGACATGCAGCCAACCACAAATAAAAACAATAATAAAAACATGTATAAAAACATATCCACAATTCCAGCAATTATCAATGTCCAAGAAGCTACAGTGTGAAATGATGTTGTAAAATTAATTAATCTGTACAAGAGGTAGTTCAAGATTGTAAATTGTGACAACTTCTAAGCGTCAATATGGTCAGTGCCCGGCTCATAGATATCATATTTACCCATATTTCTAGATTTGCATTTTTATACCAAAAGACAAAATCATAGAACACAGACTTGATTTGAGTCAAAGCACTTACATCACAATACAACTGTTCATATCTATAGGTGTTTCCTGTTTTCTAATATGTACTACCTCTTAGCATGTAACCAGATGACAGGTGTAGTATTATTGACAGAGCACTTCAGAACAGAGACTTACAGAAATGTTGGTCAACAGAGCTATCAAGAGTTTTCAGCTTTTGATCATTCTCCTAACCAAAAAAGATCAATGGTGTTTTGCTGTAAATAAGATTCATTGACATATGTCATTGACATCTGGACAACTATTCTAGTGCACCTGCATAAACTGGATTGATTTGGTTAGAAAGACAGATTCTTGTACACTGAAAAGGTTTGCTATGAAGCGCAGCTAATGTTTAATGAATTGCAGAATACATCTGATATCAAGGCCCACCCACACGCTGTAACATTTCCATTAGTCATCACTTCACGAAGGGCTCTCTTAGGTGAAGTGTTATTTCTAGTCTCTAAAACCAGAAGCTCAGTTCTAAATATCTATAATCACAAAGAGAAGCTGTTTAATTACTATCATTTAATTGGTGGCTCAACGGCACTGTATCTTTAAACCCTGCATTGGTTCGGCCCTCGACAGTGGGTTGTTGTAAAAGGAATGAGTCAGTGACAAGCCGTAAACAACACAAAATAGGCTTAAGTGTCGGCACAAGAATCATTCACACACACAAGATGTCTTGGGATTATGACCTTATAACAAATCTGTCGGACCAATTGAGTCTGGCTGCTGAGGTTATCCAATCTAAGACAATAGTGCGGAAACTATTGCGGGTCAGATCAAAGGCTAATATGGCGTGACTGTCTATTCCTCTGCCTCTGTTTATCCAGCTCGGTTTCCAGCTCAAATTATATCATATTTTATTTCAAAGAGAAGTAAGTGTATGGCAGAGAGGAAATATAAGGGCAGGTTGTGTATGGCCAGCGGACAAAGACCATGAGCCTATTCCATCATTTTCTTCTTTGTTTTTTAATAATCCTATAAATGTCAGGTGAGGTGTGGGGGTTCTCTTGAAATGCTGTATTAATAATCATTAGGTGTCCAGCACTAGCAGATGGGACCCTTTCCTGGTCTGTAATGCTATGGAAATTTCCACACTGAAAAAATCTGACACATTAGTAAACACAGGGTATTTCACACAGACGTTCAAAGCACATACACACATGCAGAACAAACAAATATGGGAGAAGATATGTTAGTGGGCAAAAAAAATAGAAAAAAATCTATACATTTAAACAGTGATATAAAAAAGAATCAAGTAAAATAATAATGCTGTTATATTTTTCATTTAACTTTATGACAATTATAATTTGATCATATAATTTTATATAAACCGAAATAATTAATTATCAACCGTTTAACACATGGGTCTTCAACCGAGGGGCCACTTTTTGTTCAAAATGTAAAGCCTGGGTACAGAAATAGTTCTGTTTATAGTGCTTATTAGACAGGCAAATGACACAACGCCTCTTCTGCATTGTACACTCTGACAAAACTATCGTACGTGTTTAAAATCAATGAAACGCGCACCTTGTACTGATGGTGCACGTCAAACAAGTTGCCCCAAAAAATGACACACTTCTTAGTCTGATATGCACTGCAGAAAAAACTCGTGAATTTTACTATAACAGTCAGGACAATGCTGATCCATGAGAAAGACAATGGAGCTCAGAATTATTAAATAGTGGTGTGTTCCACAACACACAGAGACGCGGAAAAAATTAAATTATAATAAAATGGCCTGTTTTATAATAGAATGCATAACATCTGCATTGATTTCTTTTGCATCCAGAGACAACCTGAACCTCCACTAGAATAGTTTTTGTACCATTAACCAGGGTCTCATTGAAGCCTTAATTAAAAAAAGGTTAAGGGTAAGTAAATGTTTAACTGTCCATCTCACAGTAAAATGAAAATGTATGATGCTGCAAATCCCTTAAAATAATCAGACAATCTATATTATCAATAAAAAGATTACAAAGAAAAGTATGTATGTGCAACAATAACATGCATAATAGTGCTAATGTAATGTCTTAAAATAATATTTCTGTGAAAAAAAGGGTTGTTTCTATATTTCAATAGCTCCGTTTTCACATTTAGTATAAGGGGGTCCCTGCTCCATGCATCTCTCATCTAAGGGGTCCTTGCCCCGAAAAACGTGGAAGACCCCCGCTTAAACATATTCTGCTATCAAAAATGCGGTAAAAGAATCTCTTTTATCTCTCTCTTGTCTGCTTTCCTACCAATAGAAACTTGCACAAACCGAGACTGACCCACTAGGCTATACATACTCCTCATAACAGCTACAATAGATAAAGTGTTATCTGACGTGACTATCAAAACGATCGCACATCAAAATGAGGTTGAGTCTGGTCAGGCAAACAGGCCAACTAGATAAACGGCAGACCCTTATTTGTATGGAGTAAAGTAAAGTAAACTGTGCAATCTTGTCTATTCATGAATGTGTTCCACTGACTAGAAAAGGAGGCTTCGCTTCCTCAGTATCTGTGTGAAGTCTGCCATCTGCTGTTGGCACAAGAAATGGCGCAGCACACAGACCAGTACAAGATCTTATTTTCAATAAATGCTGTAAAGCATGAAACACATTATTTCATGCTGATCTTTTCTGTAAAAGACAACGAGTGTGCCTACGACACATTTATTTACAAAACATGTCAGAAATCTGTGTGAGTGAGTAGAAACGTGTAAAAATCCACATATTAAATGTTGGCAAAAAACCAACAGAGCATTAATAGTGTGTTCTTGTTGAGTAGGTATTTGTCAATAATGCAGCAAAGAAAAATAACTGGGGTCTATCCTTACAGAATTCTTTAAGAATAATTTATTTTTATATAACAATACCACAAAATATAAAATAAAATAATATATATATATAGATAATTGCATAAGTAATATGCATAATTATTTGTTTAGTTTTAAACATTCATTCACATTCATGTTAAATAACTTTCAATTTATTTCACCCAAAAAACACCATTTATTTTGTTAAGTTAAATATTATTTAACAAGTGAGCTATGTATGTTAATCATTAGTCCTCCGTCACATTAAAATGTTTTAACCAACAGAATGTTTCTAACATCACCTTAAAACTTTATTGTTTGCTCTGTTAGATAAAGTGCGAGAAACGTGCCACTGACACAATGACACAGTTAATCACAAGCCGCTGTGTTTTCACTCAGTGAATGATCGCGTGACTCATGATGCCAAACACAATAGACACCCAGTCGGGGGTCCATCACCCTTAAACTGAATTAGATTCACTTCAGCACACCAGTTTACATTCACAGCAGTTCCAATCACAAATGCCTGTCTCTCATGGTTACTGTGGTGTGACTAAGCTCTTCTTTATTGTCATTATATAGCCTGTGAGTTTGTGTGATGGTTAAAACTGACCTCTTCCCATCAGTTGTCTCTGTTGCTCATCCAAAGCTCTTAAAAGCCTATGAAAGGTAAAATTGACCCCAATTTCCCATTATTCCTTCAATTACCATTTCTGTGTATTTATTGTAGCCAGAATATGAAGTCCTTTCTGTAAACATGGATGCAAATAGTTATTCCTTCATCATTTAAAGCCTATAACTGACAGATGTTACTCTAGAAACCCTGTCAAAGGTCAACACTTCATCCATTATAAAATATAATAATGCACAATACAAAATAACAAAATACGATGAATAAAATGTATTATTCCCCTGGCACTTGGTACAAGTCTTCAAATTGTGAACACGGTCAGTTTGTTTAACCTGATCGTCGATAAACAAAACTATGAAAGGTAAAAGAAAAAACTACCTGGATTAAAGGAAATATGTGTCAAAGATAAACATGGTTTGTGTGAATCCCTAAATCTGTTTGCCAGTAGCAAAAAAGCATTGAAATTCAATACATTTTGAAACCAAACACTCTGAACATATCAAATATATCAACAGCAAAAAAAATCCTCAAAAATATATGTACGGTTTAAAAAAAATACAGCAAAAGGCTTGTGTGACTACAAATGACTATCTGCTAAATTAGATATTTTTAATCAGATGTCAAATCATATACATCTATACCATACGCACCTCAGCATCTAATGGTAATATTAATACATTCAGCTTTATGATTTAGTGACATTTTTAATTACAATGATGTACCTTTAACATTGATCAACAGTTCTATGTTAGGTCACCAATTGATGTCCGGTGTAAATTTCCTAAGTGGGTCCTAAAACAAACCCAGCCAAGAATCAGTGTAAAATACACTGTCTATTATAAAACAAAACATGAAACCAACAAAAATAATGAAATCACATGACGGTGACAGTCTTCTTTCTAAGTGTCATTCAACCAATGTCAAAGAACTCAACAGGATTCTCAGAAAGACAAAACGTCTTTTGTGAAAACACAACTATTTGTATGTCACAAACCATTGCATAACTCAAGAAACTTTTCACATTTCAGTAAAGAAACATCCAATAGATGTTAAAAATATTTAGGAGAGTTATGGCTTACCTTTATTTCTCTATAAATTCACGTTTCTTCTGAATGCGTTAAAAACCGCGGGCTGTATATCCGCTATGCAATCTCGAGAAACAATAGGATGTTTTTTTTCCTGAATTACACTTGCATCCTTTGCCGTGCTGTTCCAATGCAGCCCAGCGTCCACTCGGAGGAAACAGGAAGTTTTCTCACAGGGCAACAATGCTCTCAGCCAATCAACAGTTTCCAATTCTTTCAGCTCACGGATGTCTTACTCATTCAGAAAGTTTATTGTTGAAAGCTGACCTAACTCTGAAGTCACATCTGTGGTGGTCATAATCATAACATGTGACACCCAATATTTCAAGACAATCCTACCAAAAACATCATCAAACCCATAACGCTGTAAAGTCAAGCAGAGACACTACAATCACGAGAGCTATACTCACACCGAACGAAAGCGTGCTCTCTATGGAAGTAAAAACAGGCTCAGTGTGTCCTGCGCTCAAACACTACGCAGTGCTCGTGCACGCTGTCACACATGCTGGATCCCTTACAAGTGTCACACTGACTCATCCATTCTGCACTGACTCATCCATTCTGCACTGACTCACTATGACTGAATCCTGAGAAGTGACCCACTCATCCGACCACTTTCCAAATGTTATTCAAAACTACATCCCTGCAAACCTCGTCCTGTTTAAAACAAGAGCATCTCTCTCATCTCACTGCTGTGATTCCGCTCACCCTGGAGGCTGTCTCAAACCGTACATTTCTCTCTATCTCTAACGTCATACCCCTCCTGCCGCAGTCCGCCTGCAGTCCGGATCCTTCCCCCTCCCTTATCTCTCACTCTTTCACTTTCTCTTTTTTTATTTCTGCCAGTAAATGGACCCGTTGGCTGGGTTCCTGCTCAGTGTGAAATATTAGCTCTCTTCTACAGCATCAGCAAGCCGGACCATCAGGAGGATGAAGCAGCTAAGCAAATTCTTGCTGCGTGTAAATGACTAACAATGATGATGAAGACGTTTGAGATGTAGCATCTCAAATCATATGACAAATCTATGACAAATCATATTTTTTAGCAGATGAGATATGCGTCTCCTTGAGAGAGAGTGAGAGTGAGTGAGTGAGTGAGAGAGAGAGAGAGAGAGAGAGAGAGAGAGAGAGCCAACGGTGTCCCGCAAGGATAGTAAAATGTAAAATAACACTGTATAAATAAAACAAGAGAACAACACAGACTCTTGCGACCGCTAGTCCTAAAAACAAGGAAGACTCACTCAACTCATTCGTTACTAAAAATGTCCATTGTTTTTGTAGGACCATAAACCATAGTCAGGGTAGATGCCATATTTAGGCACAGTAAGTCAGTGTGGGATAGTTGTACATGCTGTTCAATTATGTACTTTCAAAACAGGATTCCAGGAATAATGAAAGAAGCAGATATTATTGGTGTACGTCAGTCCCAAACAACATTGTCTACATTTAATCTGTCCGGCCAATGTTGCTACATTTTTAATAAAACATCAAAAGGACAAACAAAACAGATGCCTTGCTCATATTGTCAAAATTTGACTAGACTAAGAAGTTTACACAACTAAATAATACTAGGTTTAAAAAAAATGTGTAAACTAAGTAAATTACATCAACTAATAGTACCAAAAACAATGTATTTATCCCTTAGAAACCTTTTTTATACACTGAAAAAGGAACTTTGATACTAGTCCAGTTAACTTCATTTAAATAAGTTAATTCAACGTAATATTTTTCATCAACATGATTTGCATGATTTTTTCAAACCTCAGTCGTAGAGGATTTTCAATTCCCAGTACGCTTTAAGAGTAAGAGAGTCATTTTCTTGTTGTTTTATGTGTTTTTAGTAAAGAGTTTTCTTTCTGTTTGTTATATTTTTGGGTAAGTGGTGTGAAAATGTATTTTTATTGTCAAAAAGACACATGAACCATTAGAATCCTCCAATAATTTGCATGATTTATTGTTCAATAATTCCGTCTGAAAGTACACTGAGCAACATCTTGCCTCATTATCTCTGACACTTGCCCTAGCAAATATAGCCAAATCTGCCTCCAGGGTGGTTAGCATATTAACATCAACCCCCTTCATCTCCACATATTTAAATGTCTCATGAACTGGCCTTTTTTATTGTTTTATACTGATGTATGAGGTGAGGTGATTTTTACATTAAAAACCATCAAAATCAAGAAGTGATAGGCTCTTTTCTACACAGGTTTTAAAGCCAGCTCTGCAAACGCTCGGTTTGTTCGCGAGAATACAATTTCCTCTTATATAACAAAAGCTTGGGTTTAAATTGTGGTTTTAATTCATACCCCCTTTAAAATATTCACTTCCATCTCTGTAATTCAACATCAGAATTGAGTACGATTTGCTTAAATTAGAACAGTGGGGAATTACAGTCATTTGGGCCAATTTGAGAGGGATGGGGGAAAATCCCGGCGATGCTAACCGGTGCTTAGTGACAGAGGGGACGTTTTAATAAGGACTGCGAGAGGGCTTTGTAGAGACACAGCTGGGCTTGTAAATGAGCATTTTCTTTTTTTCAATGCACGCTGCACTAAATAGGGTGCAGGAAACACTTATTTAAGCTGCAGGCCATGAAGATTGGGCTGACAATCCCAGCAGGGGGACGGATACATCGTCAACAAGCACACATAAGAGGGCTAAGGCTGACACAAATGAACCCAGAATGTTAAAAAGCTTTAAATGGCTTTAAAAGACCTTCATATAAACAACTGCGTAACTGCTAAACTGATACCCTTTAGAAAACACACCAATGTTTTCACATACAATATCCTACAGGTTACTCATTGCGTAATTCCCTTGTCAATGAGTCACAGGCATGAGCAATAGTGTACAGTAATGCATTTCATTTAAGTACAATTGAACTGCTAACTGATCTATTTGTTTTAAGCAGAGCACAATGATTGTGAAGGTCATTAGCTGAATCCCTGGGGATTTAGCTTTGGACACGGCTCTATTTCTCTCTCTCACTCTCTCTCTCACTCTCTCTTTCTCTCTCTCCTGGACGCTGGGTTATTTTACCCATTTATTTCCAAAAAGTGCTCGGGTGAGTTAGCAGCTGAGTGACTGATCCTAATAAAAAGATCAATGTTGACAATATTACTTAATTGTCGATGACCAAAATGTTTTGTCATCAGAAAATGAAACGTATTCAGAGATGATAGTCTCTCTGTCGCCCCCTAGGAATCAATGGCAAAATTGCACACCAACTGACACAACCCCTTCAGTAATTATTGTGGGAAATTGAAATTTAATGTTAATAAATGAATACAAATGTTGAAAATTAGTTTTAATGCACTTATAAAATGTTTACAATGACACAATGTATTTCATGTAGTTATTTTCTTTATTCTGTTGTTTCTTATGTCTACACTGTTTTTAATAAAATTTATTTTCTGTAAAGCTACTTACCAACATTACAAAATTGTTAAAAGCACTATAGAAACAGTGAAATCCCAAATTGTTGCAGAAAAGTAAATTATTGAATAGTGAATAGAAAAAAAGTGTCCTATTTATTTATTTCTCATCTGTCTTTATTCTGTTCTACTGCACTTTCCTAAGCCATTTTTCAGTGGCCATGATGAAATGTGATTTTCTAAAGTTTTTTGGTGTTTCTTGGCAATTATTTGCCAAATTATTTACTAATTTTGTAACAAATCTAAATCTAAAAGTAGAGCCTACTCTAATGTGTAATGCAATATTTCATCTTAAGCAGTTTAACATTTGTCTGACAACATGTTAGAGATAACATTAGCCAAATATGAAATATTCATTTTTTTTAAAGCCTACAAAACAAGCAAAACATGAGATGTCGACCAACTCAACACATGGCAACAGCTCTTAGAAATCTGTTTCCTTCTGGCATGGGAGACACCATGTGGACATCAGCGCTGAATCCATAATGAATTTCACACAATGAGCATGTCCAGAGCGCACAGCAGTTAAACACACAATGATTGATGATATTACAGCACTCAGTCTTATATAATGGAACATTAAATGTCATTTGAGTGATTGTTTATCACTTTAAAACAGTAATGTGCAATTACTGTCAACCCTCGCAGATTTATTACAGAAACCATCAGAACAAATGCCTATAAATACAGAGGAATGTTCTGGAAAGTTCAACCTTTACGTGAAAAATATGTTCTCATATTACTGTCAGCTGAAACTCATCTCTGATACTGAAGTCCATTACAACACGATACAAACATTTCAAGTATGTTTAAGCAGAAGTGACTCTTGAAAATGATTTTGGTGTAATTTAATGCAGTGAAGTTTATTATTATATCCTCAATTTATACCTTAAAGGGATAGTTCACCCCTAAAAATGAACATTCTGTCATCATTTATTCATCCTCTTGTCATTTCAAACCTGTATGACTTTCTTTCATCCGCAGAACAGAAAAGAAGATATTTTAAAGAATGTTGTAAACCGGCACCCGTTCACTTGCATTGGTTTTGTGTCCATACAATAGAAGTCAATGGGTTCCAGCATTGTTCATCAAAATCTTCTTTTTGTTCTGCAGAAGAAAGAAAGTTTGCAAGGTTTTGCAAAAATACCCTGTCATTAAAATGATGCAACAATAAAATACGGACTTCAAATACTGTTCATTTACAAAAAAGTGATATTACTGTTGTACAATAAAAAAGCAGCTTTTTCTTCACAGTTGTCTGCTATGGCCTTTCAAATCACCCGTTCTCTGGCCCATGTGCCGCAAACATAAAACATCTATTACAATCATCTATGGATACATAGAGAGGACGCCAAGAAAGAAACACTGTAGCTGTATTGACCACTTTCTCATAAAGCCGAAATAGAGTCCACAGTGAAACCCCAAACTCATCCTGTCCATCCATTTAAGAGCTCAAAGCCACTAATAAACACAGTTTACTTACAAAAAGAAGATTGGGCGTTCAGTGCAGAGCTGCTTATCCTGTTCTGTGTGTATTTTCATGCTCTTCTTGAGTGTGTTTTGGGAGGCATATGCTCTCTTGAAATGAAAGACATGGTCACACTAGATGCACGCACACACTGGGATATCTGTTGCGGAGCACACAAAGACAAGAGCTATTGAGGGTCTTCTCCGTAGATTACCCACATTCCCCTGTGACAGTGCTAACGGGTGGGGCGAAGTGTATGTGCGAATCTGTGTTTACTGGGGGTAAAGTCAGCCAAAGCCAAACTATTTCAGCCAAAGCCGGGCACACTTTGTGGCAATCATTATGTGGGGAAGCCCCAGCAGACGGCACCACAATGGTAAGCCTGTGTCGCCCGGGCATTTGTAAGAGGCCGCTACTTCATTTAACAGCCTACTAATGATGATACGAACACAGCCATCTGTGTGCACAGGGGCACTTTTTGAGCGGATACAAAGCGGAGTTGACATGAGATGATTATTTGGGTCTTTGTTGAGTGCTTTCAATTGTTATTATCAGCATAATGCAAATGAAATGTAGATCGTTTTTGAGAAGGGAAGAAATTAAAAGGGGGGTTATACACAACTTCCGGTCTGTGTCCGGTTAGTGTCAAATTAAATACAAATAGTTATATTATTAAAGTTAATATTAACTAATATTATTGTATCATGATCGTATTCAACAATGTTTTTACTGAATGGGTCCTGTGGTTTTGACGCATTTCAAGTTACAGTATTGTACATTGACATCTGGCGGTCTAAATTCAAAATGTTTGAGAGACAAGATTACCCAAGTAACGGTTCTTCTTGATTTCTTTTGCTGTTTATTAGAAATAATCTCCAGGCACTCAAATTTGTGTATGTTGTCTCTTTGAAACCATTAACAATTCTGGAAAAACACTGTAACAGTAAAGATAAATTGAATTAATAAACCTATTTTACATTATTTTGTTCATTTGTACAGTTTCTGTTACCCTACAAATCTAAGGGATATAATCCATTATACAAAAAACACCTAACAAATTTTTTTATGTAACGGATTAAAATATAGCACAATGTAAATCTTCACAAAGGCTAAAGCAGGTCACAGCTCCATTATCACACAGACAAACACATAATCCCTCTGCAAAATTTAACACGCAACTCAAATAATATTTTTAAATTACTAAATGAACCCTTACACTAACCCAAAACCTGCTTGCACTTAAACACAGTACATCTAACACTTTTTATCTGCCTGTCAATACATGTAAAAAAAAACTAAAATATGTTATAAAATAAAATAAAGTTCATGTTTAGTCAAAGTTGCTCTCTGCCTTGTTGTTAAGCGTTTTTCACCATTTGCAAACAGTTGCGTTAATGCAGTGTTTCTCCACCAGGAGGGGAACTTGCAAGGGATCCAAATGGGAATCAAAATGACTTCAAATAATTCAAAAAATGAGATTAAAAGACCTTAAATAACTAAAATCAAGGCATTTCTCAGTGTGTGGTTATTTCTGAAACATATCACACAGCGAGGATCCCTCACTCATCCTTTATTTATATTTTTAGATAATATAATAGCAAACTGACTTAAAAAAGATGAAATAACACAATTGTAGGAATTATCTTGTGACTAAGCTTCCAAAATAACTGATCTCTATGTTATATTTTGCATCTTCAAAGTTGTCAACCTTTGCCTTAATATGAAAATACGTGAATCATACAAATCAGCATTTTATCATACAGCTTCTCAAGGTCTCAACCTAGAAAGTTTTTTAAACAGTATTGAAGAAATTGCCATCTACCGTACTCATACTGGCTGCTTTATATCAATTATTTGGTCCAAGTAATCTATTTAAAACATCTTTTATAATAATTTTGTTATAGCACGATAAGTCATTTCAAATTCAAAAACATACAGCTAGAGATTGAAAGACTTTTTAGATCATTAGAAACATTTTTCTCAAATATCCTAAACTTTTGACTCGTGGTTTAGATGTTTAGCTAAGGCCAAGCGTCTAGAGTGTTTTATTGAGTAGAGGTTAGGCCTTGGAGTTAGAGGTTGAGATCCACAAGATGGAGCCAGTGAGTCCTAAATAAGAATAACTGAATACTACATTTGTTTTTACTAATCATGCCTAATGTTAATGTACAACTCATTCTAACAACATCAATATGGTGAAGAAACCAACAAGACCCTGAACTGAGTTTTATCCAATCTTAAAGTAACAGTGCTCAGATTACGCAACAAGATGAAAAGATTTTGCTGTAATATCCTCCTATATATCCAAACCATCCCTTGTACAAATAGATATGTCACATGTTGTCCGTCAACCTTAAAGGGACAGTTCACCCCCCAAACATTTCTTTCATTTATTCACCCTCAAGATGTTCCAGATATGTATGAATGTCTTTATTCTGATGAGTTCTTTGGCACCTTTGACTATGGTAAATTGCTTCCTAAATGTATTTGTTCTGTTGAACACAAAAGAAGATATATTGAAGAATGAAGGACAGCAAACAGTTCTGGGGCATTTTTGACTATTGTAATTTTTCCTACTGTGGTAATCAATTGTGGTCCAGAACTGTTTGGTTCTAAGTATTCGTCCACATATCTTTCTCTGCATCAGAACAAAGACATTTATACAGATTTAAAGGGTTCTTATGGCGCAAATATGTGTTTTTCTGTGTCTTTGGTGTGTTATAAGTTGCCCAGGCATGTATTAGACACATAAATTTGCAACAATTAATGTGTCGGAACAAAAGATGCATTCTATCTAAAAGTGAATGCTCACCCAGATCTGCCTGAAACGCCTCTTGTCAACACCCCATCAAATCTATGTCAGTTCGTGGTATGAATCACACGCTTGCAGTATTCGACCAATCACCACGCACCGGTTAACTGGCCAATCATAAATCACATAGCGTTTTAGAGCATTGAGCTTCGTAAAAAATCAGCAGGTTTCAGAGACGCGGGGCAAAGAGGAGACACAAACCTGCAGGTTTGGGGAAAATAAAGCGTTTTTGAACCTTAAATCGTGTATACAAATTGCATTACATCTAAAACAACCGATAATATTCATTTTAGCAGTGTCATATGACCCCTTTAAAACAACTAGAGGGTGAGTAAATGATGACAGAACTTTAATTTTCGGGTGAACTGTCCCTTTAAATGTAGCCTATTTAAAGTCTAAGAGGCTCATTTTTAATTACCTCACTTAACAGATGTTTAATATTAATACCTGATATTTTTCATTCAAATCCCATTTTTTAAGGTTCAAAACCACACAGAAACATGCAAACTTGCATCGGCCTTAAAACTTATTCAACAGAAGTTCTCATTTGTATTTCACAGTTTACTTTTCTGTCACTGGGACAAAAACAACCCAAACCGAGCTCCAGATTTCCACTCACCCCACTTACATAACTCCAGCACTGTAATTACCCAGATACAAAAGGAGATACTGTGACAGCAGGGTGTGTGCAGGCAATGCCTGATGGGATATTCAATTTCTCTGAAGACTACCATAGTACATTGCCCACACGCCCCTGGCATTTCTAAACCCACCGAAGCATCAAAATGTGAAGGTCAAAGCTGCTTCATTTGTTTCTGGACTCCATCTGTCGGTGTAAACGCATCGTAAACAATAAAGGGTAAACTGACATCTAGATCACCAAGCAAAATCTTGACAGCATAAATCCTTTATCAACATAAGTCACATTTAACAGAATATTCTGCACAGTCTCTTTTTTGCAAAATGTTAGAATCCAGACAACTGGAAGCCAAATGGAGAAGTGTTATCTTAAAAAAAAAATTCAAGACACAAGTCTTGCTTCAAAAGTTATTACGTCTTGAATTAAAAGAGTGACATTTGAGTTCAAATGTTTCTTAGAAAAATTAACCGTTGAGGACCTATTACCATTTGAGCAAATCCATCAATATTGCTGTGACATTTTCAGTCTAAACTTGAAATATAAATTCTACATGAATATATTTATTATAAAAATATTGAATCATCCATTTATATTTTACTAAACCCCTAGTGTCCAGACATCAGGGAAATGTCAGTCTACACACGAGTGAGTAAAATTCATGTGTTACAGATGTTAGATAAAAGAAGGCATGTTATTAAGAAACAACAGACTTTGTAGGATTTTGTGGATTAGTGTAAAATTCAAAACCAGATGCAATAATATCCAACAAATTGAGAAGGGATGCTTCTTCTTAAAACACTAAATACTTATATTACTGTGTCAGCCAGCAGAGGGGGCTTACAGTCTGAGAGCAAAAACACACACAGCAGGGTCGTGGAGGAGCTCTGTTCCTTTAACTTCTCACCATCGTACACGGTTTTGACTCACTTCCCTTATCGCCCCACCCCAGAGCTCCTGTACTCAGATCTGACACAGACTCTCCACCGTTACGTGTGTTTGAAACACAAAGAGCTCTTTGCATTTCCACATTCATGCTGAGCTCCTGAATTCAACATCACACCACAACAAAGATCACGACAGGTAAAACAATTTTCTCCGTTTTTTGGTCACACCCACATGCTTTCCTTTCTCTGGTATGTCGGTGCTCTCAATTTATGTGTGGTTCATAAGGTTGTAATTATTTCAGGTTGTGAAAGTTTAAAGTTGTGTTTTCTTGAAATTCTTTTGCATTCTTTCTAATCATCAATTTATTTGGTTCTGTATTGAGATGGACAAAACAATGGACTTAAATAAAGTAAAAACGATATTTATTCATTTGAGAATAGCCTATAATCCAACATGTACACTTTGATTCATTTATTTCCCAGTGATTTCGCAAACTAGAGACTTTTCTAATCTTGAATCAGGAATGCGACCCAACTGGTTTTGTTGAGCCAACTGGAAGAAAAACTGGATTCTAAAAAACGTTTAGTTTGAGGAATATTCTTTGGAAAAGTTAGGCCTGGAATCTAGTTGAAAAGATAAAACTGTGTGAGGAAAGAGCGATTTACTGAAATATTTATATTCTAAACAAAAACATGATCATACAACACTTTGATATTTAAACATGTCACAAAAGGCTGTATCAGTTTGTGTTAGCAGATAGTGCGATTGTTTTGTAACACTTTGTGTATGTGTAGAGAGGGAGTAACTCAGTACATGCTGTAATAGATTGTGTGGGCGAGCTTGTAGACTTTTCGCTCATATTGTGACTGGCGTTAGCCATATTTGGACACCGCAAGAAGTGTGAAGCTCATTTAATCCGACTGAACACTTTCCGTTCATGTATTAACTGAATCAACCTGCTTGTGACCTTCTGAAATAGCATTACGTAAAAGCTTTCACCGACAAAAAAGCTTTCATTCTGAGTATCTTTAACAAACTTGTGTTCAAAAGAAGAGTCATATCTGACTCCCAGTGGCTGTGTGCCGAGTGGTGTTTCCTCACATCCCTGATGACCCAACATGTTTGGAGCCAGGGGCCGCCGCTACTATTTAGACTAGACACTGCGGAACTATGCAGGAATGTCTCAAAGACGTCCAACAAGACCTTTTATGGACAAATCAATGAGACATTTCCAAGGAATTACAGCAGATCAGTGGATAATAAACTGCTTGCAACATGTATTTTACTTTAATTTGGTTTTGCTTTATCCCTAATGAAAACTAGATTGTAAAATGCTATGCCGAGGTGTTTGTTTACCCAAAATATAAATTTGGTCACCATTTATTCACTCTCATGACTTTCTTTCTTTCTTGTGGAAAACCAAAAACATTTTAAGAAATGTTTCAGTGGTTTAATGTTGAATACAATGAAAGCCAGGGGGTGTCGATGTTGTTTGGTTAACAATGCTCTTTAGAATATCTTTTGTGTCCTGCAGAAGAAAGTCATACAGGCTTTAAAGGAATAGTTCGACTAAAAAATAAAATTCTGCCATAATTTACGAACCCTAAGATGGTTTTAAACCTGTTTACATTTCTTTGTTCTGTCGAACTCCACGGATGATAATTGGAAAATGTTGGCAATTTTCAGTTCTGGAACATCATCCACTGCCATAATAAGAAAAAGATATGGTATATTTTTAACACAAAATTAGATATTTTGTAGAATTTAATAACAAAAACAGTTCTGGAGCACTGAGTACCATTTAATTTTGCCTACTATGGTACTAAATGACGTCCCGGAACTGAAAATTGCCAACATTCTTCCGTATCTTTCTCTGTGTTCATCAGAACAAAGTAATTTATACAGATATGAAATAACAGAAGGGTGAGTAAACAATGACAGAATTTTCATTTTGGGGTGAACTATCCCTTTAATATATCTGAGGATAGATCAAGATGATTCAGGATCAGGAGGGATTAGTTTTGATCCTAAAAACTTGGAGGAATGTTTGGAAATCAGGCAAATATGCCAAGGCAGCAAAGTTCAAGCTGTACTCTGGAATCAGAGCACAGACCAAATGTGCTTTTGTATCTGTTTCTAATCCAATTTTGGCATAAGCAAACGTTAATAATGAAGCCTTTTCTGCCTGTATGAATACCACACAAATAATCCTTTTCATTTCATGACACTTAATACACTACAGTATTGTGGAGAAGTTTTAGGCATATTAGATTCCTCCAGCTCCCCTCCACCTAAAAAAGGTTTAAAGTCACCATGAAACAGAAGTTGCGATTTACTTATGTTCCATATCATGACATATGTCCGAGTGAAACGGCTTCTGAAACCAGAACCAAAAATTAGGGCGGGGCATTATTTGCCCTTCCCTTTTTGATTGGTTTGTTGTAAGATAGGCCTGGAGGGGAGGGCTAAAAATGCCTGGCCATTGGACACCTCTTTTGTGTTGTAGACGTCATGTGGTGAAGAGTTGTTGTTGAGAGGGGGAGAGGAGCTTAACGTTTTTGATTAAAGATTACAAGTGCAAATGAAGAAAAATAATAATAATGATGTGCACGGAGAAATCATTTATAAGAATCACTGCAACACTGTGTTAAACACTTAGAATTTCCCTCCTTGACTTCATGGTGACTTTAATATAATCCAATGTTATATTTATTTATCTAATGAATACGTGACTGTGCATACACACATGAACACATTCAATGATGAAACCTACTGTGGTGTGTATTTTGCAGGATGCCTCTCGGAGGGGGAAACAAATGTGGCTGCTGTCAGAAAACGGTGTACTTTGCAGAGGAAGTGCAGTGTGAAGGGCGGAGCTTCCACAGATCCTGCTTCCTGTGCAGTAAATTCCCTTCATTTTCCTGTGTATAAGTAGCCTAACAGATGATAAGCTGTGCATCCAGAGTACTTCACTTCATTATGATTAACCGTGTTTACCAAAGGCAGACACAATTTCATATCTCATATGATAATATTAAACTGATTTATAAAGTCATTTTCTCTACAATGACAATACCTTTTGTAAATCGTAGTTTAATGGTAATTAAAAAGT
Source organism: Triplophysa dalaica (assembly GCF_015846415.1). Taxonomy (NCBI): domain Eukaryota; kingdom Metazoa; phylum Chordata; class Actinopteri; order Cypriniformes; family Nemacheilidae; genus Triplophysa; species Triplophysa dalaica. The sequence continues at coordinate 12,234,403 of NC_079561.1, read as the reverse complement.
AAGCTATATACGTTTCAGTGTACAGCAGAGGTTCTAAACTCGCGAGATCCACTTTCCGGCCGAGTTTAGCCCCAACTATAACAAAACACCTGAAGATGCTAATCAGTGACCTAAGAGACAGACGCTTTCAACGTCTGCGCAGATTGTTTGGCATTTCGCTTTAAAGTACCGCGAGAGCGATTCATATGCGTACCGAGCAATCTGCACTTGAATCGCTATCGCGGTACTTACATCTCATACGCTGATAGATTTGCGCAGCGCTGCATTAAATTGAACTCATCTATTGCTTAATACGCTGATTAGCTTTTTCAGGTGTTTTATATCAGAGTTGTGTCTAAACGCGGCAGGAAAATGGATCTCGAGGGCCAGTGTTGAGAAACAGTGGTGTACAGTAAGACAAGCATTGTTTGAACGCGCACGCCTACCCTACAATTAAATTGCACTTAGCATTTATACAACTACTTACATTTAATTAGCATTTGAGAACGACTCACCATTTTATTCCTGTATAAAAGAGACTCACAGACTCCTCCGGTTGGTGTGGGGTTGTTTAAACAGGTGTGTTGATTATGGGGAGCTGCGCAGCCGGCTCGGCGTATGAAATCAAAGCACCGCGAGAGTTATTCGAAAGCATTCGAAGCAGTGTGCTCTCGCGGTACTTTCATGAGGCGCCCGCTACTTTAGATTCGCGCAATTTCGCGGATTAAATATTATTGTGTCTACAACAATAACAGTCGTTTTACTATGATATTAGTAGTAAGATTATTTTAATACAGTCGAGTAAGTAAGATTTATCTGCTTTTCATGCGGTTTCGGAACTCTATTAATAATCATTTCATAGTGTTTTTATATCGCCCTCTGCTGTCTGAATTTACAATTCACCGTTTGGCACGCAGGCAGGACTGCTACAATAACATACAGAGACACACAGTCTGCAGCAAAATACATTAAAGCCCACTTTAATGAAAAAACTCATAAAAAGAAACGCTGTAAAGATGCAAAGAGTCTGATAGATCTGCTGGAGCTCACAATTTAAATGCTTTTAACTAGAACAGCAGAATCTATTCATCTAAATTAATGCAGAATAGATCATCTTCAAATACTTTCTTTGTTTTTAATAAATAAATTGTTAATATATTTGAAAAGCTTTATTCAAAATAATAAATGTTCATAACTAAAAGAATATAATACACAACGACAATAATGTGTTAAAAATATATTTTTCAAGATTAGCTGCATTAACATGTAGCTCTGCCTATTCATTACAAAACCAGAAAATACTGTCTGCAGAAATGTTGCCAAGACATTTCAGAACAGCATTCCTTTTTTAACTGTGCTATTAAATTTGTGCTATTTATTTGTAATTTAGGTCTGTGTCTTTATTTTTCCCTTTCAGTGGTGTGCAGGAAAAATCTTGACAGCACGACTGTGGCCACGCATGAGGACGAGATCTATTGCAAAGCCTGTTACGGCAAAAAATACGGGCCCAAGGGCTACGGGTACGGCGGTGGTGCTGGAACTCTGAGCATGGACAAAGGAGAGTCGCTGGGCATTAAACCACAAGAGTAATGAACCATTTGATTGACCTTGCTTTAATCTTATACTCTTAAACTGAACTCACTGACTGTGTTCTATATCTCCTGACGGCAGGACTCTGCATCACCAGCCAACCAACAACCCCAACACTTCCAAGTTTGCACAAAAGTTCGGTGGCTCTGATGTTTGTCCACGATGCAGTAAAGCAGTTTACGCTGCTGAAAAAGTCATAGGGGCCGGAAATGTACGTGAAAAAATGCACATTGAAAAATACGCATGTGTTTTTGAGTTAATCTCAGTCCCAAATGTCACCCTAGCTATCAGCCCAGAACCCCTGGAGATGGTCTTCAATGATGGAATGTTGTTTTTCTTCGTAGGCATGGCACAAGGAATGTTTCCGATGTGCTAAGTGCGGTAAGGGGCTCGAGTCCACAACTTTAGCCGACAAGGATGGAGAAATTTACTGCAAAGGTAGAGTATCCAATCTTATTTACACACACTCATATCTAGTCTTGTCTTCTGAGTTCTCTTAACGTGCTCATTTTGTGCTCTACTTAGGTTGTTATGGCAAAAACTTTGGACCAAAGGGTTTTGGATACGGTCAAGGGGCTGGTGCGCTGTCACACACTCAATAGAACAGAAAAACACCGCACATTCCTTAACCACGAGCATGTCAATGTCTTCAAACAGTCCGTCAAGACGAAATTGAAGTCGCAAGCACAATATGACACATTCCACATTTCAAAGACCTTGTAAACGTTGATATAACTCTAGAACATTACCAAACACCTGGAAGAACGTCAACTATGTAAACAAAGCATGGGATTAACGCTTAATCTACCAATCTAAAATGCTCACTTCAAATTACAGATTTATAGTGGAACTTGAGCTGTGCTTTCAGCTAAGATGTATTGTCTGTTCTGTACAATGGATGGACACACAAACCAGTACTAAAGCAACATGCTTGTTTGAGCTTAATCACTGTAAAGTATGTTCCCTTCAGCTCGATTCACAGCATGAAAAATGACATTCCTTGGCTAAAGATGCACCAGGTTAAGTGGTTTTATTCTGCTGTCAATGGAAAAATATCACATGCACTTTGAACTTGTGTAAGAAGGAGGTCAAATACAAGTTAAAATATGCGTGTTGTCTTTTTTTATTGATGTCCATTACATTCAAATTTTTTAATTATTAAAATATGATGTAATTTGTGCATGGGATATATTTAGTGTCAGCACTGTGGCTCAAGGTGCCTTGCCGATCCCGTTCCCCTCCCTCCACCCTACTGCTTGTTGTCCTCTGCTAACATACTGTTCTGTCCAAAGGCAAAAAGATATGGTTAAAAAATAAAGATTTCATTTTAGGTTCTCTCCATTTAATATTGAAATTCAAGGTAATTTCTTTACATTATTAGTGTGACAATGAAGACTATAGTTGCAATATTTATTCTAAAATGCATTAGCCATTCACACTATGTTTTATTTTTACTGTACTTTGAATGTATTTGTCAATTTGATTTATTATTAATTTGTGTAAAACACTCTCACTGTCTGCTAATTTTACTTCCTGCAGTTTTTGCATGTGAACGTTCAGTTTTATAGTCTGAGCATAACAAAGCAACCGCATTCTGTTCACATCATTTGATGACATGCAAGGTTTATGACCTAACAATTCTACTATGTCAAAAATGTATTCAGTTTCACTGTGACTGAAACATACACAATCTGATACAGTCACACTTGTTGTGTCACTTCCCCTCGGGAAGTCCCTGACAAAACATTTTTATTGGTAGGGAACATTCAGTTGTTCTAAATAATATTAAAGTTCTGAAGAATGTCAGGCTTGCTATTGAAATGCTTTTAAAAACATAGTGGTTATACATTTCTTCTGCTGGGTTTTCAATTAGTTTTACAAGCTTATAAATTTTTTTTTTTTAACATATATCTTATTTATTTCACCCAACTACTTCACTTGACACAGCACTTATCCAATGAATGATGTTTCCCAAAATTTAGAACGCAGTTTACACTTAAAACTTCTTTAAATATCCCAAATACAAGTAACAATCGAGAGTTGTATAACGCAAATAAACAAACAGTATTTGCTTTTCCCACTTAGGCCTACTTTAAAAAGAATGCTTAATTTGTGGTTCATTATATTGAATAAAAACACATCTATAAAATACCCTTTGTTAAACATACTTTTACTGAAATTTTATAATTAAACTTTATTGAAAAGCAAAATAAAACAGACATTATAACGCAAATAAATAAAACATCTTTGTATTTTCCCCTTGCTACAAAACATTTTTAGTTTGTGGTTCACATTTTCTTAAAACACATTCAAGTAAAACAAAGACAAACTCACTTACATTGAAAATTTTTTTATTTATAAAACTTATTTTGCGCTCATATCTCAGTCATCCTGTCAATCATTGCGCTGTTTCACTGTTTAAACGCAATCTCTCCGGTGCTCTGGGCAGCGCGCTGTTTGGAGAAGACCCATCGGATCGCGTTATATGAAGAACACGACCCTGACGTTAAATAACCTGATAATCGATATTTATCCACTTGGACATTGTTTTTATTTGTCAATACTTGTATTTCATTTTCTTGTTCTTTTCTGTGATGTGGGAAGTTTCTTCGTTCGAACCATTTGGTCATTTGACTATCAAAGAGTGATTGGTTGACATAATAACTTGATTAAATTAAATATATATTTATTGAATTTTCGACAAAAGTTAAACCAAAACGTTTAAGATAATGACTTTTTGCAATATTTTTTATTATTTAAAACGTTTTATCAAAAAAAATTAAATCATATTTTGGCACAATGGCTCCCCCCTTGGCGGTGCCCCTATGCACCGCATATACTGCATACCCCATTTTTGCCCCACTGACAGAAACCTGAATTAGGTCTATAAAAGATATTGAATCCGCCCCTGTCTGCTTACACTTTAAAGTGTGTTTTGAGAATGTATAGGTTCAACACATACAGAGATAAATGACAACAGAACCAAAAAAAAAAATTTTTTATGTGTGGTATGGCACCCCTAAAACATATGGGTATGAGTTTTTGAGGTGAGTATCAAGTGTTAACAAAGGATAAAGATTGCCCTCTATTGGTCAGAATGTGTTCTCCAGCGTTTCAGCTATCAAAGGAGCGGCTATATTTCGCACCAGCAGTAATCTTTTAAGATGTTCATCATTCCATTTATTTTGCATCTATGAGGTTAACATTATCTATGAGTTTTGCTTCCCGTCATTCCTAAAAGACAGAGATGCAAAGCAACATCGAGATGGGCTACTTCTTTCAACCAATGTTTCAACATGCATGCAGAAACTAGACCCTTCATTTTTTTAGTTCTGTAAATGTATCGATTGATTTTGTCAAGCAAGACAAAAAACAGCGAGATGAGGATCATTCTAGATGAGCCTTTATTAAACTTTAGGGCAGTCCACCACCAGTGACATCATTTTGGAAGGCACATAGCCTATTAACCATATAAGGTCTCACAGTCAAAAGAATTAAAAAAATCACAACTTTCCAAAAACCGTTATACTGTAAAAATAAAAAACTTTAGATGAAAAACTGCATTAAATTTTGAATTGAAATCAAATTGACTGGAGTTGCACTTTCTAAAGCTTATAAGATAAGGTTGAATTCAATTAAATAATTTGTATATGTTATAGAAATGGAAGCTTGATGTTTTTTAGCACTTTGTTTACATCAGAATTAGCAAGAGTTTTTAGCCAAGTATGTTTGCACATAAAAGGAATTGGTTTAGGTGACTGCAGCATCCATTACACAGAAACAACAACAACAGTACACAGAGACCACAACACAATATAATACAGTACACAGATGATTTAAATAAGGGCCTATGGGTATAAAAAATTCAAGAAATACAATACAATAAACATAAGATAAAGATATGGAGAGTAAAGCTATATGTGTATGTAAATATGTACAAGTAAAAAATAAGAATAGACAATTGTAGTACACGGTATGTGCTATATACAGCAGAATTAAATATAATTAAGAAGTTCTGGAGTTCTGGAGGATATAACTAATATTGCACATTATTTTTGCACAATTACATTGGGATTCTGACAATGTTTTATGATTACTTTTCTTCTGGTGTGATGTCCCGTTTTACAAATAATTCCAGATGAATACGATTTATCTTCACCCAGTATGAATATTTATCAGAAACACGAAATCTGACAGTGCGAAGAGGGTCATCACATGGGGAGGTAAAGGAGTTTTAAAAATATATTTTCTTTCTTTCTCTTTTGTTTGATGAGAGCATTTTATCTGAATGGAAATCAGTGCAAATGATCTCTTATCCCTGTCGAAAAAACAGCATCTGCTTGGTTAGGAATGTTTTGATGCTGGTTTGACCAGCTTAAACCAGCCAAGGATCAGCACATGAACATCTTGAGCAGATGACCATCTCAAACCAGCACAAACGAGCATCAAAACATACCAACAACAGGAATGATAGATTCCCGTATCATTGAGTATATTAACAGCAGTGTGAACTGCAGCGTTAACTATCGTTTACACTTAGTTTAAAACAAACATCCTTTCAGGCAAATGCAATGGGACGTAAAAACGCTAGAGTATGAATAGATGCACGCGCTAATGTTTATCAGGCAGCAGCATTCCAGCGCGCGGGTAAGTAGGGCTAATCCCCGTGACGTCACATAGGGTGGGGGTGAGTCCATCGGAAACACGAGAAGTGTCGCTTTCAGAGGAGCATGTACCAACATGCCCACAATACGGGACTTCCAAGTCAACTGTGGCTATATAATAAAGTCGGAAATGGATCTTTAACCAGGCGTCTGCCGGCACTGCAGCGACGATATGTCATAAACAAGAACCGGTTAGTGGAATCACTTTTAGCGTTTCCAGTTAAAATCGGCACAAATGAAGCTTTAAATTCGGTAGGCGCGCACCGGTTTTGCGCGTTTGCGTAAAATCTTCCATTAAACGGCAGCGGACGCGTCACCTTCGGGATTCACACCAACAACTACAGATTGTTTTTTGACGTTTTCACGCTTCACTCACAATGAGCCTGACTAAAGTCATGAAGGACGGCTATTTGGAGAAGAGGAGCAACGGACTTCTACAGCTGTGGAAGAAGAAGCGCTGCGTTCTGACGGAGGACGGTATCCGTCTGTATGACTGCAAAGGCGAGAAAGAGTTGCGCTTCGAGCGGATGGGCACGCTGGATTGCGTGGAGTACACACGGGGTCTGGTTTACTTCACCATCGTGATGAACGACGGCAAGGAGATCGACTTCAGGTGCCAGCAAGAGGGAACGGCGTGGAACGCGGAGATCGCGCTCGCGCTGGTGCGCTTCAAAAATCGCGTCGCCGTTCAGACCGGCAGGAACAGACATATGTCACATCTGGGCAGCTGCGGGGAGGGAGACGTCGAGCTATAAGGGTACGACAGACGAGCGGATATGCTCACCGCTGTTACCGTTTTATTTAACAAACGAGCACTTTATTCTGAATGGTTGATTCTAGAACGGAGAACCATTTGCGCGTTCACAGCTGCTTTTCATTTACTGGAATGCACCTATTCATAGACTGCCAGTTATGACGTTTGTGTTCTCGTCTATGGGAAAATCACGACAAATTTGCATGACCACGTCATTATAATGACAGTAATGCTTGAGGTTTCTGTGTAAAAAGCAAAATTCGTTTTAAAGGTGAACCAAATCTCAGGGGAGAATTAGGATCAGGTTTAATTGCAATTTAATTTGTGTTTATCCAGAAGAAATAAGCATTTTTTTTAAGACAAGGATTTAATGCTATTTCCTGCACGTGTGTGGACAAACAGAGGATATTATTACTCAAGAATTCTCAATTGTGTTTCAAATGTTTACCCCATAATAGCTTTGAAGACATAGACATACAGTCCTTATATAAGGAACAGTTCACCCAAAAATGAAAATTCTGTCATCATTTTCAATCCCTCTAGTTGTTCCAAACCTGTATAAATGTCTTTGTTCTGCTGAAGACAAAGAATAATATTTGGATGAATGTTAGCAACTGACATGTCTGGGGTATCATTGACTACCATGGTAGAAATAATAATTGTGTGTAAGTATGGCTGTGTATATATATATATATATATATATATATATATATAAAACATATATAGTTCTGTTTAACACAAACATATTTTGAAGAATTAAGGAAAGCAAAAAGCTTTAGGTCACCTTTGACTAGCATTGTATTGTTTTCCTAATATGGTAGTCAATGGGGGCCAAGAACTGTTTGCAAGTTCTGCAACTGTTTTGATAAAAGCATCTTAACCCGAACAAAGACGTTCATACAGATTTGCAACAACTCAAAGGTGAGCAAATGATGGCAGAATGTACATTTTTGGGTGAACTGTCCCTTTAAGAGGATGGTGGTATAAAATAATGTAAACTGTATATCTAAAACATTCTGATTTGGGATAAATGTGACTGCATCGAAATCTTTAAAAATCTAAATGTTTCATTGCAGACTTGACACATCTGAGCTCAATTTGCAACATTATTGAGATCTTTTCTGAAATTCTAGTGGAGACATGGTGAGAAATATCTGAGACTTCAGCAAACGTTTCCATTTGCTCAAGATTTATTATCATGTCTTGGTGAAACAACTGAGAGATCTCATCTGGGAGTTATCTGTCTTATAGGAAGATGTGAATGAATGTGTGGTGTGTTGAAAAAATAATTTGACTAAACACATCTGCTCCTACTTTCACACCACAGGCACAATCCTATTTGCTCAGACGTTTTTCAACATCACACTGACACATTTTAACTGTTGTTTCCTCTAGAATATCTCAGCTCACACGCAGACTGAATCCATGAAAGAGAGACTGAATGCTGAAGAAAGACTTATTCTGATTCTCGACCACAAAGAAGTTTGAAGACTCTTTTGTACTTCCACCATATTTTTTAATCACCTCCACGCCTTTTTGTGTGAACACGAACAATGTGGATGGAATCGTATCCGTTGGTGTCAGTCGGCACGGAGAATCTCTTAAACAGTGGAATTATTTTGCTCGCACGTTAGTTGCAGAAGCCACTGGATTGCTCAACCCTTAATTCAACGCATGCAAATGTCACATTGAGTGGATTTTAGTGAACACTTTGCATTTTTCAAGAGACATTTACCTCGCGCCAAATGGAGGACATTGTTTTGCATTCACCCAGCAGTATTATAAATCAAAGCATGATGCCGCTTTAGAAGACATTCAATGAAGTATGATTCACGGCCCCTGTGCCGAACTGTTAAACATTTCAGAAGTGCTTGGAAACACAACCTGGATTCATTCAATCGTCCTTCAAGGGTTTTTAAACACAGCAGGAAGACCGGACTGCTGTTTTTTGGAACGTATCCCATGGATGAATGGAAGACTTCATGTTGGTTTCTGTTTGGCAACGTTGTTATTACTTTTACACAGTTTCTCCATATTCTCTAGCTTTCATAGCCTGAACAGCTACCAAAGTTCTGTGCTCTTCTAAGGAAAGGAATGTTTTTTGTATAGCAGACACATTGTTCGAATAAATAAGATAATTTGTGGCTTTGTACGTTATATAAGTGTGAATTTCTTAATAAAGGATAGTTCACAATCGCCTGCTCAATTCTACGTGACGCGTGCAGGCCATACTTCCTTAATTTACCCGACTCTCAAACTCAAGTGCTTGTGCGGCACATGCCCGGACAATGGCCTCACTGACTAATAACGTCCCGCCTGTTCTGTTTTCCTCAGTTGTCAGTTTAACTCTGACGGCCCTAAGAGAAGTTGTCAAACAGGGCTTTTTGTCTAAAGAGCGAGTTTGTTTTGTCATTGTGCAGTAATCCATAAAATGGAAGTGTTACATCTTAAACGCACTCCAAGCAGAGGTGGTATATTCAGCGGTGATCTGAAACATGGCGAAACCAGTTTGTGGTCAAAAACAGGCGACTAACACACTGCGATCCGTGAGGTCACTTAATCTGATAATAACACACGGAGAAGTCAGTTTGTGTGCATACTGTATAGCTCTTGTCCCACCTCCAGGCGGTTTAAATGCCGTGGGCCGTGCCTGTGGTGTTGCAATAATAGGGAGATTGTGTATATTGGAAAACCCCAAAGCTTTCTACTGAGAAGGCTCTGTTAAAAAAAGCCACAATCCCAAGATGACTCAGCGGCCTGGCAGCGGAACCTTACCAAGACTTTCCTCATGCCTTGACCTTACTATATTTGTGAAATAGTCTTGTTGTGAAGTGTCAAAATAAGTGCTCTCATGAATGTCTTTGGGTGTCTGATGTGCGTAATTAGACCAAAATATACTAATTATCTTTGTTGCTAAGCTGTGAGTCGCTCGTGGAAAGAGCCATAAATGTATTATGGCACAATTATGTTGCATAATTCTTCAAAGGGAATTTACAGCAATAGTTGTTAAGGTTGCCGTGTCTCAATCCTTTAGAATATGTGGTGTAGACAAGCCTGGATTTGATTTACTTCCTGTTTGGCACCCTGCTATACTGCTTTGAGATGTTTCCATTCCCATGAAGACCGAAAAAACAATGCAATACAGAGAGGTAGTTCAAATGAACCAAAAATGGAGATAGACACATCAGCTAGACAGGAAAATAATCGATCATGACATTCGATGTTATCGAGAACATACCTTACTCAATAGCTTAAATTAATAATTAAGAAATAACTTTCCCAAATATATTTTTTTTATCATAATTTACCCTCATGCCATACCAGATCTACAGTATGTGTATTTCTTGAATACACGTTGAAAGTGAAAGTCAACAAAAATATAAATTTTTCTATTGGCTCCATTTGTTGAACCACCCAAAAGCACTTACATCTATCAGATTTGTTTTTTGTAATTTTAGTAAATAATATATTTTTATCATATTTTACAAATATTTATGTATATTAAATATCTATTTTAAATATCTTTTTTTAATTCTTTTTTTATGCATGTTTTGTGTCTAGTTGTCCTATGATATTGTGTCACGAGACACACAAAAACCAGATAAGATTAGAAGTTATCAAGTTCACTCACTTCACTTCAGTGCACATTTATTAATATAATGGAGTCATATGGATAAGTAGAAAAAGATATACTGTGTGTGTTGTTTTTTCGAGTTTCTAGTTCAAGTAGGACCTATATACACTCACCTCAAGGATTATTAGGAACACCTGTTCAATTTCTCATTAATGCAATTATGGTGGTGGTGTAATGGTGTGGGGGATGTTTTCTTGGCACACTTTAGGCCCCTTAGTGCCAATTGGGCATCGTTTAAATGCCACGGCCCACCTGAGCATTGTTTCTGACCATGTCCATCCCTTTATGACCACCATGTACCCATCCTCTGATGGCTACTTCCAGCAGGATAATGCACCATGTCACAAAGCTTGAATCATTTCAAATTGGTTTCTTGAACATGACAATGAGTTCACTGTACTAAAATGGCCCCCACAGTCACCAGATCTCAACCCAATAGAGCATCTTTGGGATGTGGTGGGAGCTTCATGCATTCCACAAATCTCAATCAACTGCAAGATGTTATCCTATCAATATGGGCCAACATTTCTAAAGAATGCTTTCAGCACCTTGTTGAATCAATGCCACGTAGAATTAAGGCAGTTCTGAAGGCGAAAGGGGGTCAAACACAGTATTAATATGGTGATCCTAATAATCCTTTAGGTGAGTGTATGTACATGAGGTTTGGGAACTTTTTTTAAAAAAGGGTTTGACTGAATAAAAATGTACTCACCCCTCATGCCATCCGAGATATACTGTATGTGAATATTTGGGATGGCATGAGGGGTGAGTAAATTTTCATTTTTTAGATTTGATATTCTTTTAAGGAACCCATTCAGTCCTATGTTTAAAGTAATAGTTCACCCAGAAATTCTGTCATCATTTACTCACCCTACTGTCATTTTAAACCTGTATGACTTTCTTTCTTCTGCAGAACACAAAAGAAAGTATTTTAGCATAAAAAACGCTTTATAATGCACTCTCTTCCAGTTACATAATGCCAAGATTTGCATGTGGACATGCTGTGGCATCTTTTTTCCAAAGGTGTGGTGCATCAGTTTATAAGAGTTTACACTCACCATATGTTGGCAGTCACACTGGATACGTCTTTACACACACACACACGCGCGCGCACGCACGCACACACACACGCACACACACACACTTGTTGGGTTGCAATGTTTTATGGGGACATTCCATAGATGCAATGGTTTTTATACTGTGCAAACTGTTTATCATATTCCCCACTCCTAAAGCTATCAATGACACAAAACTTTCTGCTCTTTTAGATTTCCAAAAAAAGTTAATTCTGTATGATTAATAAGCCTGTTTCCTCATGGGGAGCAAAAGAGCAAAAAATGTTCCCACAAGGACGAGGATTGGATATTGCCATCTTAGTGGGATTTTGTCCCATACCGTAGGGTTAAACAGATACACACACACACACACACATACAGACGGGTCATGAGAGCATTTAGTCTGTCTGAAATAGAGCCAAAAACATACACATGAATTCATGCAAGTGAAATGGGCTGAACACTGATAATAAACACTGCTCAATTCTTACTAACTGGATTTTTTTACGAACAGTTATGCATAAACATGTTAGAATTACTTTGTGGAGCAATAAGGAATGTTTTAAGGTTTTTAATTATTTATATTTTGTCAGAATTAAATCTCTTAGAAATGTGCAAAGTACATTTCCTGAAAAGACTATTCTTGGCAGAAAATGCTGAAAAAAAATGCAGCTGATGGGTTCAACCTGAAAGAATACAGCTCAATAAAACAGTAATGTGGTGTTTGTTTTGGCTTGTCAGTGATGGGGTAACTCTGTCTCTCTACACACATTCCTGGAGGTTCTGTGCGTCACTGACACAAGCATGTGAGGCGTCAAGTGTGTTTGTCTGTTTGTTTGTGTGTGTGCGGGTGCGTGCGTTCAATTTGAGCTATATTTCTGAGGGCCAAATGTCCTTAGTAATACATTGAATTATCATTACAACTGACATGTCAGGACATTTTAGAGGTCCTCACTAAAAAAGGCTCATAATTCAGTCAAATATTGTTCTTCTATAAAACTGTCATGTTTGTGTGATTATTAGGTTCAGGTGTTGGGGTATGGTTAGAGGATAGAATATATCATAAGTCTTATATAAAATCAGTGGAAGTCTATGAAATGGCCCCCATATAAAAAGAAAACACATTTGTTCCTTCAGTCAAATTCACACTTTTTAGCAAAAGGTGAACACACACAGCTTGTTTATTTATACTGTAATATATAAGTTTTGGAATTTAAATGATCACATGAAATTGTAGACACAAAGGTAGTTTACAGTAATTAGCCATCCTCTGTAAGGCCTGCGTTTATTATACTGTAAACTATTGACTCATCTGATAATCATGACTCCTGCCATCTACTTTTCTCTCTCTGATTCCCATCTATATGTGACAGGGCTCATGCTCACCTTTCCTCGCCTCTATAAATAGCCTCTTGTACACAGTTCCTCCACCAAGACTCGAATGGCAGGGTTAACATCCACACCAGTCTACCAAAAAGAAATAATTACCCAGTCTACCTGAAAGACGCGCCCAAGGTGGATTGTGCCGGTATTACAGTGAGGCTGTAGCTTTGGCTTTCTCAAAAGATGTAAATATTCCATTAGTTATGAATTTCACGGAATACATAAATTTTATGAACTTCGGTGACATTGGTTAAACTTAATTTTTTATAAGTTGATTATATTTATTCTGTCTCTGGTAGGGGCTGACATGTATTTGAAGCTACTTGTTATTGTGTGCTTTGATGTTGTATGTTTCTTGTCTTTCTTTATGTGGGTCTACAAAACAAAGTTTTAATTTTTAAAATGAGCTTTATCACTGATTGTGGTATTGTGACCTTTTAACTTAAGTTTCTTACAATGTCACTATGGAACGTAACAAAGAGTAGGCCTATGTTAACTTTTGAGAAATAAACACAATTTGTAAAAAAAGCACAAAATAAATAGTTATTGTATCTTAAATGTAGCCTATATTTAAAGCTTTTGGGAAAAGCAGAGGGAAAGAAATAGAAATGCAATGTTCAGTTGTGGCTCCTGTCGACCAGCAGGTGTCACCATGTGCCTTAATAACTGTCTTATTTGAAGACTTGTTCTTTAGCTGCTGCTGTGGTAAATATGAAAAGTGTCTCTTTATTTGAATAATATTTGTTGCTATCACAACATCAGGCAAAACTAAATGATATTTGATCATTATTAACAATTATTACAGATATCATTGAACTTCACACAATTGACCTTGTGAATATATCACTGCACACATCCTTCAGAGAGCTTTCTGTGCAATATGTAAATGACACCTGTGTGTGAACTCGTAGCAGTCACTAAAGTGACCTTAATGATAAAAACAATAGGATAATAATAGCAATAAGTGATATTTTGTCAAGAATGAATCAGAAATAAAAGTACTTTTAAGAGCAACCGAAGAATCCAAATGTTTAAGTGAGAAATTGTATCATGACAAGTGGTGAGTTCTGAACTTGTGTAGATAAACCAGACTGGTGATGGTTCACTGTAACAACAGACAGACAGATGTGGAGACATCAGAAGTGTACGTGGGTTTGTGTGTATGTGTGTGTGTGTTAAAGTTAGACACTTAACGATTGGTGTTCTAATAATATCCGACAGTGACAGATAAGAGATAGACAGGCAGTGTGCGTTAAATAAGGCTGCAGATCTCTCCTCTTTTATCTTTCATTAGTTCAGGGGTGACACAACATGCATTAAATTAGAGATAATGTACAGGTAGCCGGTTGTTATCGCAGAAATAAGCCCCGACAGTGTGATCAGGACCCGACGTGAAGGGTCTGGTGTAACATTGAAGGGGCTTATTTCGTGTCACACGGCTACGTGAGAAAAAACTGGACATGAAATGTGAATATGAAATATTTTATAAGCTCATTTTACCGTATGCAGAGCTCCCACGAGGAAAATCCGTTTAGTTTTGAAAAAATTAGGCCTACCTAAAAAGTGTTATTTTAAATATATATTTTTACAATTTTATCAAAAAACGTGTCAAAATGATTTGCTGCATCTGGGTTACCGTGTGATATTAGTTTTGAGAGGTCGTTATCTGAGAATAACGAATCTGCAAATCATGGGACTGACCAATCAGAATCAAGCATTCCAAGGAGCCGCGTAATAAACGGTTTAAATGCACACCTTCCAGCCAATCAGAATCGAATATTCCATCAGACAACGTTATAATTATAGTTTGGTAATTGTTATATCATTTATTAACATTTGGGATTTATTATGTACATTTTTTTAGTTTATTATACTTTAACATCTCAGCTCTAGACAAAGTCCAAGCTGGTACGAATTTCTTTAATATTTTTTAGTGCAGTCATAGATAGCCTACCTGTTTTAGTGTAGATACCTCAGCACCCCACTAGATAGCGCACATAAATCCTAATTTAGTGTAACGCTCTCCGCCTCTACGTTTCTCACCGGACTCCAATTCCCACAATTCCCTGCACGCACACCTGACTCATTATTTGGACACTATTTAAATTTCATCTTTTTTTCTATTCATTTGTCGGTTCTACTGTTTATTTGATGGTTTCTCTTGTTATTCGTTTGTTAACTAGAAAGTATGAATTTCTCATGCTTTCTGAAATTAAGAAAGATATTATTTGTACCTGTGGATTATCTACCAGAAAGAGGATTAAAACTTGTTATTGAAACTTTGTGTGTACGTCTTCAATCCCCTCCTGAAGATACCGTGATACTTAGATGTTATGGAGACCGAATGTGTGTGTGGGTGTAGAGAGGGTATGGCCAAGGTAAAGGAGGAGCTGGATTAGAAGGTGTTGGATAAGGAAGCAAACAATAGTGTATCTGATGGAAAAAGCTCCGCCCCTTCAAACACATGGGCATGGCATGTTTTTTGCTGAGCTTCTGGTATTATGCCTCCTAACACAGTTTTGTCCTCATATCTTCAAATGTAATGCTGAAAACACGGCTGCCCGCCCCAAGTAAATACTAAAGTCATTGTTATATAAATGTATTGAGATTGAAATGATAAGCAGGGAAATTTGTCATGTGATATTTGGTTCTTAAAAAACAGGACCTCCTATGCATTAAATCTTAATAGTCCCCACTGTGTAACCAATGAAGCTGTCTATATTAACATTTTTGCTTTTGGCAGATGCTTTAATACTCAGTGACTTATTATAAAGTATGAATTCAATCTTTTATTAGTAGGGATAGTGGGATAAGATGACCCCGTGGGTAAGTTGATCCACCCACTGTATCTGAGCTACTAAACCCTTTTGTTGCCATGTGACTATACATTTTGAAATCACCCATTATTTCTGCCAGAATGTGAAAAGGTGAAGCACAAGGGATAATCGGGCTGCTTCGATGTACTTTAAAAACTATTTTTGGCTTATCAATGTCAAATATTAGCCATTCATGGATAATACATCAAAGGAAATTTATCCACGTCTACAAATATTTAAAATGCATCTTGATGATTTACCAACATGGAAATAATGTAGCAGCAAATTAGCCTGAATTTATAATCTAGCTGGTTTTTGTTTCTAAAATAGCAGTTATGTGGCAAAATTAGCCAAATGTTGAAGGTTGATTCATTACATTTAATCAATTTCAAAGAATTTGATGCTAAGGCAAGGTGAATACTGAATCATTCCTCCTGTAGATCAAAGACCTTACGGATGTTTTTGGGGATGCTATACTGATCTCTCTTAGGTTTAAAGTGTCCATGGATATACACGTACGATCCAACCAGAAACTAGTAAAATAAGAGGATAAAGAGGCAATGATGTCATTGAACAACTGATTAACTGATGTTGATATCTATGAATGCCTAGAACAAGAGCCTATAGCAGAAATAACACAAGCCTCTCTTCCTTGTGTTCATTTTGTCATATTGAGAAAACTGACACAGAAACGAACAACATCAAATGCCTCTGGTGGTTTTAAAGCGCTTAAAATGTAAAAATCTTTTTCTGTGTGTTTATGGCCCACATACTGTACATCCGGTGAGACTATCCATTTGAGAGAATAACAGTAAAGTTAAAGTGTATCCACTGTCAGAGCTCCAAACACTACCTTCTAACCTTACTCTCAAAACAATCGGCTTTGGCCCTTGGACAATTGTTGATAAAGTGATAGCCGTCTAGATATGAAAAGAAACAATACACACTGACTCCTCTCTGTATTACAGAGCTCATGCAGAAGGACGACATCATCATCAACACGTGTTTGAAAGAGCAGAGGCTCATGGGATATGAGCGATTTTATAAGATAAACTATGACAGATTGCTGATTCTTTCTTAGAATAGTGCTGAATGTAAAACACATTGAGTATTGTATGAGAGTTTGCAGCAGAGTTATATGTTATACTGTAAGAAAAGCTTTTGTCTGGATGTGTTGCTTGAAATAATCTTCTATTCTGTGGTGTATATTTGATTAAACAAATAAAACACGAGAGGCCAAACCCTGATGCTTTGTTTGAAACAAGTATATTAAAGGACTCATGTATAAACAGTAATGCAATGCAAGTATAATAGTGCAAAGAGCAGGCAAAAGTGCAAATAAACATTTAATTTGCATGTAATCAGATTGATTTACTTAATAAAAATGGTCTAAATAATATCTGTTTACATTGATGAGACCAAAACTATAAAACCTTACCCAGCGATGTTAAGAGGAAAAGTTATGCAGTTTTCTTTGACACGTTTATTTAAATACATGCACCCTTTTAAATATACCAATTCTAATAACAGATATAAAATAGTTTCACTTGAATTTAGGTGGCACTGAACTGTGCAGTAATGTCATGAAAGTTGTATTGCATTGGAGTAAATGATTGCGTAACTTAAAATGGCTGATAAGTAACTAATTACCAGCTTAGTTCAGCTTTTATTGTGTCAATATATTTTGTTATTAACGAGAGCTATTGTAAGCTGTAAAAATAAACAAAGTATGAGCTGGTGTAGCCCCCTTTAAGGCGGTAAATATATGTTTAGTCTTACACTTACATCTGTTAGACATGTTGTTTCAGTAATACTCTTGCTAGCTAAGGTTTTAGTTAAGATTTTGTCAATATTCTCAAATGTTTGAACTTAAAACAATTCTCTAATAAATGATTTTGTGAACAAGTGGAATACAGTTACCATGCCCAATGCCTTTTTGCATGGTAATAAATGCAATTGTGGTGCTCTTCTTTGATTAGTCTAATTTGATGCAAATGTTTTTTTTTCGATTCTAAGTGATAATGTTAACTGCAGGCTGTTATGAAGACTGTGGACTCCAGCATTATATTTGCATAGTGGACTCTTCCCTGTTTTGGCATTGGGTGGGGTTTGAAGGGCATTTATGGAACTTGCTTTTGTAAAGTTCATTATAATGCTCTTTACGTGGTATCCGGTATGAATGAACAGGCTAAACAATGAGTAAAACTAAAACAGTAATTAAGACACGCTATCAAAACATGACCAAACCAGTATTATACTGGATAGTCTACTACGACTTCCTCTACATTTTTCAGAAAACATTGGTCAAAGTGCAGCAGGTCTGCCATTGTGTTATAATGTAGGTGTGGCACCGAAATCTAAAACAAACACCTTCAGCTCCTGAATTACAATCAATTCTGAATTGTAATCCTCCTACCACTATAGCTTTTTTGTCGAAGATAGAGTGGCATTTGTATATCAAGAAACATAAAAAGCTTTCATTGGACACAAACACAGGCCTGAAGTTCACCTAATCCGTGTTTGGTTATAATTCATTTTTGAATTTATTTCTTATTATTTATTTCTTTAATTTATTCATTTTAATTAAAATTTCATTGCAAACAAATTGTATTGAATTAATACATTTAAACTGCTCTACATTATTAATTCTTGGCAGAGGTCTACCGGAAATTAAGTTTGGGCCACACGTTTATTTATGTTGTTGTTGATGAAACGGTCTATAAGGCTAAGGTTTTATTCAGCTAATGAACAAAACGAGCTAAAGCAAAAGTGAAAAAAGAAAACTGAAGATGGATTTTTATCAAACCTTTTTTTTATAAATCTAGCTTGTTGTTTTAAAAAATGCTTCTAATTATGGTTGTGGTAAAAGGAAATCGCTGAAATATGTGTGTTCAGTTTATTTCATGATTTTTGAATTGATATGCAGCGCAGACCGATCCGCTCGTGTCATCAAAATATCGCGAGAACAATTAAACAGCAGTACGTCAGACACGCTGTCGCGGTGCTGTGATGTAATTTGCAGTTTAATCTGCGCAGCGCCGCTTGCTGTTGAGCACACCTGCTTTACGCTCGGCAGGAGGCGATGATTGTGATGGTCATGTGACGTGATTCTTGTCAAGGTGCGGGGTAAAGGTAGACACAGCGACAGACAGGATCAAATACATTCACACACCTGTCTCTCCGGTAGTCATTGTGATTAAAGAAGCAAGAATAATGTCCATTAGCCGGAAAAACTGGTCTGCTTTATCTACGTAAGTACATTTAAATGTATTAATTCGTTATGTATTGATTTTGGTTAATGTTTGAAGATCTGAGCGCGAGTCTGTTATTTTCATTCTTGGCATTATATCATATGGAGATATTCGTGCCAGTTTAAAATTGCAATTGCATTTTCTTTCTCATTATTTAAAGCAAAAAAGCACAGATTATGTTTTTTAATGAATAAACAAACAACTCTTTAACTTTAAGTTAAATAATTGTTTTCCTTTGAAATACAGAAGCAATAAGAGAGTGCATAATCTTAATCTTCTAAAATAAAATAGGCTACCTGACTAAAATAAAAACCGAAAGTAAGTGCGATACTGGACATACAGAGATTAAAGTTGTGATATCACGTGCACTCACATGGAAAGAAATGTCACACTTACAAATTTAAGGCACAGAGTATCCTTCAACCAAAACCAGCTTGAAAAACCAGTTATTACACAATGAAACACTGTTTTCATATGGTGAAATACAATAGTCCACCTCTGGGATATGTCATCGAGACCCTTGATAATAATACATCTTCTCATTCTTTTGTATTTTAGTTGTGTTGTTGTTAAACTCAGTTCATCCTTCTGTCATACATCTATTAGATCAAATGATTGTCAATACAGATTAATGGGATGCTGAAATGGTTAAAGCCGACATGCTGTATTTTATGTAGTTCTAGCTGATGTTATCAACATGGTTTGTATACATTTGAGGTGTGTATGTGTTTGATCTACAGGCTGACCCGACAGTGGACTGTGGAGGATGAGGAAGAAGTGGAAAGAGAGAAGCGGAGGAGGGAAAGGGGCTTCAGCACCACTGTCGACTCGGATGAGAGTCCCGACAAAGAGACAGAACCACACACCAGTAGGTATGAAATGAACTGGAGAAAGATAAAAAAGAGAAGTACATGCTTTCTGTTAACTGAGGAGTTGTATTGGGCTCTAGATTGATAAGACTCAGCGATATGTTGAATTGAATGCAAACTTCATTTGAAATATTTGCATGACACAATTGAACTTTCACAACACACGGGTAGGAGCTTCTGAGACTTTCAGATAAGCGTTTATGGTACTATAAAGATATGAATATTATCATATCAATAGTTAACACAGTTTACTTTTGCTTTTGCATGCTTGAACGTTGGCACTTCAGTTGTCACTCAAATGTAAAATCTGCAACCAATGATTTACGTTACATCACATAAACACATTTTGTAATCTAACGTCTCCAGTGTTAGCGGATCAGCTGATGCTGGTGAATCCACTGAGGAATCAGGAGGAGGTCTGGACCAGCTGCAGATGGACTTTGTGGAGATGTTGCGGGTCCGTGACGAGCGGCGGAGGAAGAGGCAGGTGGAGACTTTAATGAAGAACAAAGAGGGAGAAGGTGGGACAATGGAGGACAGCTTAGATGGGGAGACCCATGTGGAGGGGAAGGGAGAGAAACGGGACGAGGAGCACAGAGAGAAGGTTCAGCGTTGCGTAGAGGCTCTCATGTCACCAGAAGACTCTGTTAACTCAGAGAAGAACGAGAAGGTAGGAAAACACGGGTTCTTTAGGAAAATTCTTCTGTTTTATTAAAACAATATCATTGTTAGTAGTATTGTATTAATATATGTGGCTTACTGTGAAGTTCCTGCCATTTATTGGCTCGTCATAAACTAATCTAAACTAATCTAAATCTTTTTGGCACAGTTTACAGAAACATGTGCCATGTCATAAGTATTTTAGGAGACGGCTGAACTGTATAAATCTCATTTGTACGTTATAGAAGAAAAAAATCTATATACAAAATCTGGAGATGCACTGATACTTAATTTCTCCATTGATTCAAATGATTATTTCTTATTGCACGGCTCGTTGGAATGCATGATTCTGATTGGCCTTCCGATACATTTGCAGGTTTGTTATTCCCAGATAACAACCTCTCAAACCTAATAACACACTGTAACCTGGATGCAGCAAATCATTTTGACAGTTTTTTTGTGACAAATTTAATAGAAAAATGTCTTTTAATAACATATATGACATTAAATTTACAAATGGTTAAACAAATGGCCTGTTCGTGACATTTGAACGTCGTCTCCTACCGTAAAGCCGAAAGTAAATGGCTTTTCCTTGCAGAATGTCTACATTTGGTATGGTCTCGCTGGCTGGTCTCGAGAAATAAATCCCTTGATGGCTTATTTTTGCAATAATAACCAGCTGCCTGGACAATATCCCTTACAATTCATACAGTATAATGACTATTAATATTCAACATTAAAACTATTGATGTTTCTTAACATTTTTTATATACAGAGCACAAATTCATTGCATTTTGCTGTTCTCTTTTGATTGACAGGACATTTGGCACTGATCATCGACGATTAACTAGCCGATAGTGTGAAAAATAGCTTTTATCGACCGATACCGATTATTACTTGATAAATGGGTGCATCTCTAAATCACAACCTTGCACAACAGTTAATTATCCCACGCAATCACATTGGCAGAACAAATTTTGTGTATTTTTCCTCAAATATGTGCAGTGTGCAGTCAGTGTCCATCAAAGCCGTGCAAATGACATCACCTATTAGTTTGAACCGGCCAGTAATATTCAAATAAGATACAATTTTCCTTAAAGTTAATGGTTGTACATTTGTTAGCGTTTCTTATTACATTCGAGAACAGTGAACTACATTGTTGGTCTTCACCCTATTAATCTGCTCGTCTGTGAATCAACACATTCACACAGTATTAATCTGACAGGTTTGTCATGTGACCAGGGGTCAGAGGTCAGTACACCACCTGCAGAGTGTGTATTTAATCATCAACAGGATTAACAGAAAGATCTGCAGGAGGTCTAGTTTATCTTACACACACCTAAGGGCAAAAACACGAGAGGGCATGAAGTCATTTGACCCACTTCTGAAGTGTGTCGTCATTTCTGCGACAGGTTTTAAACAAATGTGAATTCTCTAGAAGAAGGGCTGCAGCGGTATAGAGGACAAGAAATGAATAAGATTTATTTATTACCTTTGACATGGAAACTCAAAAATGCTTATAGAAACCTTGAGGTTAGTAAATGATGACCTTTTATTTTTAGGTGTCCTGTCCCAATCCCGAAAAATCAGATTTTATGCCTAAAGGTAAAATACCAGGAATTATGAATGTTTACGTCATTTAGATATTTCATCAGGCACATGACTCCAAATAACAATAACTACAATCATTTAATTATTTGTTTGTATTGGAAAAAATTGACCCACAAATATTGAATTCAGTTCCAATGAGCATTGTTTCAAAGAAGTTTTAGAGAAAACGCCAAATGGTCAAAATGTGACTATAAGTAATTCATGTGATGTTTGTTCTGCAGTTATCTTTTCTTAGACCAAAAACGTGCTCTATGACACAATGCGTATTTGTTTTTCACAAATGTCTTACTGTTTTTGCAGTCAGAAAATACAAGCAACCAAAATTCAACATCAGTGACTCCCACAAAATCGTCCCGCAAGTTTGTGAGGTGTACATTTACTATAATAAATACAAATATTACAAAAGCTTAATTTAGTTTAAAATGTTGATGTGTATTATGGTGCAGTAATAATACTTTAACCCTGTTTATATTTTTTTCTTTGATTAGCTCTCTCTCCATCTCCTTTGATAAGAGTCCCTCATCACCCCCGGCGACGAGCAGAGTGGTTTCTCCTCTCAGCCCCAAGTCTCCGCCCTCTCAGCATCCAGAGGGGTCACCGTATAGCCCATACAGTCCACTCACTCAGACACCCTGAGCCCAACACTAAATGGAAACACAGAGGTGAGACATCCACGTTCTTCCACAAGATTTCAGAAGTCGTGCTGTTTTGATTTTAGTGTTGTTTCATTACAAAACAGTAGTGCCACGGTACAGTACTTTGATATATGTGATCCTGGACAACAAAACCAGTCTTATGGGTCAATGTTTCGAAATTGAGATTTTACGTAATCTGAAAGCTGAATAAATAAGATTTCATTGATGTATGAGTTGAACTAAGTACTACGGTTAAATACTTAAATAAAAAACGTTTTTGTTATTGCTTATTGTTATACATTTTGATACGTGAAGCAGATCATTTTACAGTCTTAGAACCATGTTATTGATTTACCACCAAGAACACCATTGCTTCCTCTTTGAAGGAGATCAGTTGAACTGTGAACCTTTTCTTACACATGATAAGCTTTCCCGCTAATGCGAACACAGACAAAGCACACAGATTGACATGCATGAGTTTGCAGAGGTGTAGCTCTGTTTTTAGTATCTGACTTACTGCTCATTGACTGTTGTTTCAATGATGCCTTTGCAGTGACAATAACATATTCTTTCTTATTAGAATACTTGACCCTAAAGCCTGAATGTGACATTACAGAAGTGTGTGTTTTTATTTTTAGATCTCATCTGGCACAAGATGCATTCATGAGGTCTTTTTGCACCTGTTGCAGTGTGCATAGATGTTTACATCCATGTACTTTAGAACATTGATACTAGGACTCCCTCTAGGGGAACAGTGGAGACATGACCTGAATGGGAACAATGTCCAAAGCAAAAAAAAGTGGTTGTAACCAAACACAATGGACACCTCGACTTCCATTGTATAAACAGGAAGCAACTGAGACATTTCTCAAAATATCTTCTTTTGTGTTCCATTGAAGGTGCAGTCAAATACACTGTTTTTTAGTGACATTAGGGTTATTAAATGATGACGGAAGTTGTATTTTTATATAGCCATACATTCACATCGTCTTACTATTTCTCTTGTTTCATATATGCACAGGGACATGAAAATGGCACAGCAAGCAATTTCGAACCAGCCACAAAACCCGCGTTTACACGGCAGAGCTCCAGAACCATCTCATTTAGGGTAAGCAAGCGCCCTTTTCTCTATGTAAATAATTCTGCACATTTTTCCGTCATACATACTTTCAAGAATCAACATATTCCTAGATAAAGCATCAAAGTTTGCATTTCTTGGACAGTAAAGCAAGCCTTTACAGTCACATTTGCCTATGCCAATAACATTAGACTTGCTTTTCATTTTTTATCTACTGTGCCGTGTTCAAATAGTTGGCTAAATATTTGAATAAGTCAACACATACACAGCTCATACAACTGCTCTGTACTTTATTATATGTTTCAGATGATGAAGAAGAAGGAGGAGGACAGGATGCCGCTACAGAGAAGGTAAAATTTATGCACAATACAATTCTTTTCAAGTAAACAAGTTTTATTCAGATTCAGAGTAGAGAACAGAATTGCACAATACTGTTGTTTGGTTGTGTGCGCTCACTGAAGTTGTTACGGTATTTCTGAAATAAATATTGTAGTTTTGCTTTTTATGTATTTGCAATTGTACATGCAAGAACTGACCAATGAAAATATATAATATCGTATCATATCATATTGACGGATATTTGCACTATTTTATTTTGTTTGTGTTTTATTTTGTTAAACATCTGTTGAGTGTTTCTTTCACTAAAGGCGCTTTCATGTTACATTGGAACTGCCTTTATAACTTTTCCCCATCCTTCATCATAGATTTTATCTTACGTATATAAACTATTTCAGTTTTTTACGAAATGTTAAGTAAAATGTATATCTCCTGGGGGACATTGTTTATCTAAAATGTTTTATTCTTAGATATAAATATTATTTTTCTTTCTTCACAATATTAAAATTGTCAAAAATAAACACAATAGAATATATGAAGAGTTTGGTTCCAATCATGTTTTTTATCATGTTATCATGTTTTTATGTGTGTTCTATTGTGTAAGTTAGCTGTATTTTTTGTTATTATTGCTTAACTCAAAACAAACCAACTGCCGTTTAATTGATATTATTGGAATGCTCAGTAAAAAACATGATTTTTGACTTTTGAGTTATCTTATTTTGACACAAGAAATTATATAATAGGACTATAATAGATAATAAATACATCATAAAGTCTAAAAGCTGCATCATGGTTGACAAGAATGCTTTTTAAATCTGAATTCCAATTTCATCAACAGTGCAAGTGTGCGGATTGCAACGAAAACATTTAAATCCAATGAGGTAAGGACATATTTACTATAAATCTAGTCTATACTGTTGTATAAACACATCAGAAGTTTTTTTTAGTCTCCACATCAGCTTAAGTTATCTTTTGATAAACCAACAGAGTCCTGACCAAGAGGATGAACAGAAGTCCCCATTTCAGAGAAAGTAAGTCACACAGTTTTATACTGAGTGTTCAGCATTTCAGTATGAACGTTAAATAGGAAGATTCAATTCTACTTTTCCTCTGCTGTCCCATCAGCTCACGACAAAGAATATCATCCCGCTCCATTCAGGAGAAAATGGAAAGACTTGCTCATGCGTCACAGGTCTGCTTCTCTTCTAGTACTCCTAGTCGGTGGTTTAACACTGTAAAAATGTTGCAGCAGTTTTGAGAGTAAATGACTGTAGATTTGATTGCTATTTAATATCTTCCTATTAGTACTGTTTTTAATAAGAGTAAAACTTTACTTTAACTTTTGATATTCAAAATGACAAAGAAGAAACTGGTATCATTACTTGCATTAAACTGCAAAAAATGACATTCTTCTTAAGCATATTTATCAGTAAAAATATTTAAAACGTAATGAATTATGTAACATTTACATAACAAGATAAGTAACCTAAGATATTTAGTCTTGTTTCATGAACGAAAATATACGAACTACGTAAGTTTATGTTTAAAACAAAATTGTAAATTAAATCTACACTAAGTTACTGGCAAACCTGCTGCAAAACTACAGCAAAGTTTTACAGTGTAGGTAATAAGATCAATCCATATTGCAGAAATGGGAGATGGCCAAATCTCCAACGCTTCCCAAGACTGGGTGTTTAGCAGACGAGGTGTCACGGAAAAGGGAGCTGTTTGAAAAAGAAGAAGAGAAGAGCCACATCTTCTCCACACAGGTGATGGCCATTATTAGAGGCAGAGTTCTGACTGAATGGAACTTTTGGTTGTTTATTTACTTTTATGCATGATTCCCTTTCAGGAGTTCCGCAATTTTTCTTCTGGAATTTCTGGTCGAATTAATCAATGGGTTCAGAATAAAAAATTTACCTTGTCACATAGTCCTTCGGTAAGTTCTGCGATTTGTATGCAGCTTTCAATAATAAAATCTGGTGAGGAACATCACAACGTGGAAGATATATGAATATGGTTTTGAGTCAGCCATAAAGAATCTTAACTCCCCCAAAACTAAAAATCCTGACATCATTTATTCACACTTTAAAACCTGAATATGACTCTAATATTTTAAGAAATGTCAGGATTTTAGTAGCTGAATCTCTTGGTGCTGTTTTTCAGCAGGTTTTGGCTAGGTGGCAGTATTTCACTTTACAGTGGGCCCATCTTTGTTAGTCATCATACAAATATTTGTCCTGCATTTCATGAATGTGGATTCATTTGCACCATGGAGGTTCCTCCGAAATCTATCAGTAAAGTTTACGAGCCAAACTGTCATCATATCCTCAAACGACCTGTTCAAAATTTCCATAGTTTCCTTGTGTCCTGAAATGACCCTGTTCAATATTTCCACAGAGGACAATGCATATAAAGGACTACAAATTACAATGTTGTAGTACAGGACAGTAACACGATTGATTCTTGCATGCTCTGTTGCTTTGATGTTTGGTTAGATAAAAGGTTAACAGAGTGCACACAGAGGAAAATAAATGCAATGAAACACACGTAGAAAGCTTCTAAATACAAATTACTATCTTTCGAAAATTTCATTTATTACTTTTCAGTTTCATTTATAGTACAGCGTCAAGAAAAAAACGATTAAAACAAATAATGCTATGATGAATAAATACCTAACAAATTTATACAAATTAATACTTTATTATATCTTTATTAAATGTTGTCATGTTTGTATACTAAATGTCTCTTCTAAATTACACGGTAGAGGAAAATGAGTTTAAATAACAGTTCTGTCCTGTACTGTGCCGTTTTCTCGTTTTCTGATAATTAACCGTTGACGGATGTTGAATTGTTTTACTCATGTTTAGGATCTGAGGCACGTGAACATCTCAAGCAAGAAGAGCTTGTTTGAAAAAGGAGCAGAACAGGAGCAGAAGTGAAAGTCAAAGCTCAAACAATCCTTTCTCTCAGCAGATTCAGATAAAGGAACGTCTCCAAAATATTTAAATTTTCTTGCTTTCATTGCCTATTTTTTGCACTTTTTAAAACAAACTGATTTACATTCGATGCGTATGTTATTGCTTCATATGTGCACTGATCGAACCACTGATAAAAGTGTCTAGACAAGACTATTAATACTGCTTTTTAAAATGCTCTCTATCCTCACATAAAATTGAAAGAATACTGCCCTTGTTGTGTGGTTCCCAGTCCAGCTTCTTCCTTTTAACCCCTGTGTGGTCTTCAGGCCTGGGGGACCTGTATTCAATGTTTACTAAAATGTTTTTCAGCCTTAGCCGTTTATTTATTTAAATATATTTATTCAAAATAATTGTTTTTCACCCATATCATACATTTTTCTTTTACATTACCTCACATTAAAAAAATCATAACTGAGATTTAACAGATTGTAGATTTTAAACATTAGGCACGCTTGGGATTTTGCTTACAATTGGGTGAAGTAAACCTCTGTAAAGCATTTATTTTAAATAGATGTATTGATCATAAAGACCATACAAGGGTTAACATATAAAGTTATTGGGAGACACCTCTGACCTGTGCCATAACTCATAGTAGAAGGTACGAACGCTATTATTTTCACAAACCTGCTTGATAGTGATGCCTAATATTTAACCAAGCTGGGAAACCAGGGCGTAAAACCACAAATAAAAAGTCACAATCCAGAACTGAATGGATGTGTCTCATCAGGCCTTTTCTTACTGGCTCAAACCAAAGCTTTTGTTTTTCTTTTTATATCTTTAGAAGCACTTTTGACGTGTCAAGTAATAATTGCTTATAGCCTGGAAGGTTTACCGCTCGGATGAATAAATCTTTTTATACCAGTGGTTGTGATGTGTTATGTTTTTTGTAAAAAATTAATTTGAATGTGTAAATGTTATAGTGCTCAAAATAATTTTACTGGAACATGATTTAATTAGATTTTTAATAGAAATCTTCTCAGACTATTGGCATGAGAACAGATATGCAGTCTTTATCGTGGCGTCACACAGTGAGTCAGACAGTTCAGACACTAAACAGCTCCATGTGTTATCAGTGGGCACCTCTGAGAGTTGTGTCGATATGCACATTTGCTATCTTCATTCTCTCTTCCATAACAATGGCAACGACCTTATAGGGAGCGATGGCAAGACTGTTCAGCCCTATCTCTCAGGGTAAAAATAAACACAATGAGTGAGAAGAACTTGCTGCATGAGCCCCTGAAGACCCCCAGCTTTAAAGAACAAATCAACAAGAGGTGGTCCAGAGTTTGACTCCTGGACATCTCGACAGCTTTGCTTTAACTGCAGATCCCTGCTATACATCAGGTAAGAATGCATGCGCTGTGTGTTGTTCTGCAGTACAAAACAACTTTTATTATGACAAATACTAATACAATATTTACATTTAAATTAGATTTATGTTTTTATATTTAGAACAAAAATGTTGACTATTATTAAACACTTGTTTTATTTTATTTAACAGATTGTGTCCTACTTTCAACACTGTAGTTTTGTTGACCAAAGAATGTTTTCAGTTATGTAAAATGTAAACTAAACACATTTGTCTAAATGTTAACGCAGTCAGATCTTCTTGCTTTGACTAAAGTACACACACCGAGCTCTCTGGAAACTTGTCAAATCCTGCTGGGAAAACTTGGAACAATTTGCATAATCGCAGAGAATCTGTGCCAGCTCAAATGTTGCTGTCATTCAAAAGATGAAACTCGTGTTAATAATGTTCAACTTTTTCCTAAAATCATTATTCTGATCGTTTGCAATGAAAACTCAGAAAATGCAAAAGAAGCAGAGTCACTTTTCAATCCAAATGCATAATAAAACTGGATTTTATTCTTTTGTACAGAGTCAAAATGTCAGACAACGAAGACGTTGAAGAGTACGAGTAAGTGTAACATTCAGTACGCAAATGCAGTAACTTCCATCCATCAGTGAGAAAAAAAATTATACTACACTTTCTAACCTTGCATACACTTAATTTTCTTATTTTGATTATTTATTTTAGTAATACTATCCCAAGTATCACATAAGTGTATTTGCATTTAATATGAAAAGTCAAGAAATGTTGAGAAAGTGATTCAGCAACTGAATAACAGCATCATTTTGTATTATTGTTTCGCAGGGAGCAGGAAGGTGAGCACCTGTTTTATCATATTGCTTTTAACATACATCATAAAAGTATTGCACTTACAGGCAGCTATAATGTATCAAAAGACATGTAACATGTGACTATATGCTGTTGACTACTGTGTTTGGCAGCATGTAAAAGCAGCATGATTGTAAAAGTCAAATTGTGTGTCACGACATGGATCTATTAATCATAATGCTGAAGGAGTGCAATAAAACTTTTACCACATATCGCAATTCAAGCCGATCAGCTTTATTCATTAAACCTCAAACATCATCAGAGTTAAAAATGTAATGACACACTTTCAGTGTTCTGAGTGTGGATACAATAAACAGATAACCACCATACAGATTTTTGAGCTTGTCTGTCCACTTTGTTATTCATCTTTTAACACATGCTTGGTTTCTATACATCACACTTAAAAATGACGTTCGTCGAGTTAGTAGAGCAGAACGTTCTGAAGGCTGTCATCAGTAATCCATCATTGTTCACCTGTTTTCTGTTGCACTTACAGCACTCCAGTGCTACAGTCTAGAATACAGTAGTAACTTTTATAGCTCCATGCTTTTTTGTGATTAGTGTTCTCTTCATCTGTTGTTTGTCAAGGCTGTTTGTTTGTTTGTTTGTTTTGTTGTTTACTAATCTGCATGGTATGACTTAGAGGTGCAAGAGGAGGAGCAGGAGGAGGAGCAAGAGGAGGTGCAGCATGATGAAGGTATCTTAAATGATGCTTATCTTTCTATAAAGTACAGTACATCATAATATAGCCTGGCACAGTAAAGTATATAGTAAATATACAGTATGAACATATATGACACAGACCAAGCAATATTCATACAATATAGTCTATACTGTACTAGAGTATACTATGCTGTACTGTTTTATACACTACGCATAACACTATATTATCCAACACTACACTACAGTGTTGAATAATATACTTTACTTTACTATAATGTACTACCATCTGCCATATTCTATTGTACTGTACTATTCTTTACTGTACTGTACTTCACTGCATTACACAATACACTATCCTATGCAGCACTATAATACATTGTTGAATAATATACTGTAATTTACTATATTGTACTACCATGTGCCATTTTGTATTGTACTGTACTATATACAATTTACTTTATACTATGTACAATATACTTCAATATTCTATGCAACACAATACTACAGTGTTGAATAATATACTGTAATTTACTATACTGTACTACCATTAGCCACATTCTATTGTACTGTAGTGTATTGTACTTCATACAACATACTACACTATACTATGCAATGTAACCCAATACTGAACTGTATTATGCTATTCTATACTATCCATCTTGATTCTTGACATTTGACAACTTGCAGTACTTTTATAACTATACCATATTATACTGCACTGCACCATATAATACACTACACTACACCATAACACACACCACATCAAACGGCGCTATACTGTGATATGCTATACTTTATATTTCTATTCTGTACTATACTGCACTATGGTATGGTGTACTATACGATACGACACAGCACTATACTTCTCCATACTATCCATCTTGATTCTTTACTTGACAGCTTGTATTACATCTAAAATAAAACTGTATTAAATAAAAAATTAAAAGATCGGAATTCAAAAAATAAGTGTATACCTAATTTTGACTAGTAGTGTACTTACTATTAAATACCTTACTAGATCAATATATTGATACTCATTTAGTATACATCTAAATATCATGTTATTTCTTGTGTGACCACAGCTATACCACCATATCATTTTTTGTAAGGGGTGTATCATGGCGTCTTCAGACATGCCCACGGATTAACTGGCACCAGTTGTGAGACCATAAAGAAGTGTAATTGTGTTGTGTAATCATTTGAAAGATCTGAGGCATGCTTTAATCTAGAAAGGCTGCCATCAGTACCCATCATGCCCAGGCTGGTACAGCCTACAGCTTTTGTGCATTTTGGGAACTCATCTTTCATCATCTGAGTTTGGTTTTCATACTCTCAGTATAATTTAAATTTGACAGAATGGCTAAACTCAAAGGGACTTTATGTAATTTTATACCCAATGCAACAAAACATCCAGACTTGACAATACGCTGTAACCCATCCTGCATTTTTCTCCATATTCAGAGGCTCCAACAGAGGATGTAGAGGCGGAAGAAGAGAGCACACAGGAACAGGGTGAGTACTGTACCAAGATCGGACATCCACTTATTCACCTGCACATTTCCAAAGAATTTTAAATAGGAAAGACTGGGGGAAAGCTGTCACACATTTTTCTTATTTTTGTCAGAGTGAGCCATATACACTCATTCACACATAAATGGCGTATGATATCACAATAGAATAAATACATACAATAAATAAATACATTTTGTAAATTAACTAACATTTCCTCATCATACTTTTATTTAAAATGTATTATAGGCGAATAATTAACATTTTTATGCTCAACAACAATTAAGAGAAATTATGGAACAGCAAAAAAGAAACACTATAAAAATGATAAATGTTATAAATATACAAAAAAATGTATTTACATTTTTTATGTTAAGATAATGATAATTCATGTACACTACTATACATGTTACACAAAACAGTTGAAATTATTCCATATTTTGTGTAAAGAGATGAATGGTTCTCCATCATTATTTTGTTATCATAATTTTTTTTCAGTCTCACACTTCTCTGAAGTATTATCAGTACTGATTCAACACCATTCTCTTCTTTCTTTCTTTCTTTCTTTTTTTCTCTCGTTCTTTTTTACAGAGGGTGAAGAGGAGACTGAAGATGGAGGAGGTAAGACATTTCAGCTTGTAGAAAGTGTGTTTCGCACACATGTACACACACATTCTTTCTGAATAATTATTTTAAAACAGTACATTTAAAATCCCATTGAGATAATGAGTTCAGTACATGAAATAACTGAAGTAAGCCAGGTCGCATAATACAGTATTTCAGAGATTTGCATTGTTGTCTGGTTCAATCGGTCCATCATCCGTAACAGACTTCTGTTCTGTAAAAGTGACAACAAAAGAATAAAAATGCAAATTGCAATTTTATTAATTTCGTATCATGTTGGTTAACTTTTTGTTTGTTTTGTTTGATTCTTTAGAGACTAAGCCAAAATTCCTAAAGTAAGTTCAGTTTGTCTTGTTTCTAAAGATCAGTATACAGAAAACAAGACGTTTCAGAACTATAAATGTACATCATTTTATTTTTCAGACCTTTTATGATGCCAAACTTGGTGCCCCCAAAGATTCCAGATGGAGAAAAGGTTGATTTTGATGTGAGTAAATCATAGATGATAATAAGCAGTTTCATAAAAAAAAACATATTTTAATGTGGTAATCTATTAATTTTTTCTACAATTGCTTTTACAATATTTCCAGTACTTTTATTTATTTTTCTAAACTCTTAACACAGTTATCACAACATCTGGCTGTGTAGGCAATACAATTAACACGATGAAAAGCAAATTGAAGTTATGCAAATACATAAATCACAAATGTAGTCTATTACTCTTCTACGTCATGTAATGTGAAGTGAGGGACGGGACAGATGAACCTTTTGTGAGGGACCCCTTCCTAAAATATATATCCATCTATCATGTGCAATGAAACATTAAAATTGTATTAGATAAACAGTTTATACAGTATATAAATTAGTATAAACACAACCGTCTTGGTTACGTTTGTAACCTCAGTTCCCTGATGGAGGGAACGAGACGTTGTGTCGAGATGACAGATGGGCAGAGGTGGGTAGAGTTGCCCAAAATTGTACTCAAGTAAAAGTACTGTTACTTCAGAATAATTTGACTCAAGTAAAAGTAAAAAGTAGTCATCCAAATAATTACTTGAGTAAGAGTAAAAAAGTGCTTGGTTAAAAAACTACTCAAGTACTGAGTAACTGTTGAGTAACGTCTGATTTATTTTTTAACAAGCATTCAATCAGACAGACACAAATACAGTGTGTGTGTGTGTGTGTGTGTGTGTGAGAGAGAGAGAGAGAGAGAGAGAGAGAGAGAGAGTGTGTGTGTGTGTTTGTGACAAAAAATGCAGAAACAAACAACTTCACAAAAGAATTACTCAGTGATGTCACTATTAAGCTTCAACAGTAGTTGGTTCTCAAGGTTCTTGCTGTGAAGCTGTGATCGTTTTTCAGTGAACAGGAGTCCTTAATGACTGAAAAGTCTAAATTAAATTAAAATAACAATTAATTTGAAAGTTAATTTGCTACATTTCAGATTAATATATTTGTTTTCCTTAAAATTTTATTTAACAGTAACTTCAACACTTTGCAGTTTGAATGATGTCCTGCATAAACAAAATGATGGAAAATGTTTATGTTTCCACTGTTCGATCTTGCCCACGCCTCATACACACACACTCACTCACACACACACACACACAGATATAAGTAAACACTTTGTGACTTTTCGATAGCGCCCACGTCATTCTCTCTCTCTCTCACACAACATACTAAAGCATTGCAATGCAAACGCAGCCCGCTTCAGAGCTAAAGCGGGACTACAGATTAAGTGTCCCTAAAGAACCCACGTATCTAACAGTAGTTCTGCATTATATTAATTAATTTGCACGCGAGTTTTATTTATTTTTATACCGTGTAAGTTATTTTCTGTGTAAGTTAAATGTATGCACCGAACCGTGACGCCCATACCATTTCGGTTCAATGCAAATACATGTACCGTTCCACACATAATATATATAGGAAATGTTTAAAACATATGTTACCTAAAAGACAAACATTCGTCGATCCACAGCAAAAAAAAAAACGATTTTAGAACACAAACCGCTACATGTTTCCTCAAGTTAGATGTTGAGTTTTTGAATGCTTAAATGTCCGTTTGTTTTGGGAGACACAGAAGACACCGCATAATGTAGCTGCTGTTTCGCACTTTTATTAAAGTAAACATGCTTTCAATATGAGGACAGGGGTGTTCCTCCTCGGCTGTGTCTGCATTGCCGATGGTTGATTGTGACATTTTAGTTTTGCTACGACTGTAAACTAACCCGTCCCGCCGAACACCGCTGAGATTGAGTATGGTCACGTGACGAGACTGCGCAACTACGTTTGATTGGTGAAACAAAGTCACATGGTAGAGCCTTTGGCAGAAGTCTCACTCTCTGTCAAAATAAAACAATGACGCGTAGAATTTTAAAGAGGTCAAAAGGAAAGTAACGAGCTTATTGTAGCCTAATGTAGCGGAGTAAGAGTACAGTTTCTTCTTCACAAATCTACTCAAGTAAAAGTAAAAAGTATAGTGATTTAAAACTACTCCTAGAAGTATAATTTTTTCAAAAACTTACTCAAGTAAATGTAACGGAGTAAATGTAACTCGTTACTACCCACCTCTGCAGATGGGGTTCGCCCTTGACAACCAATCAACTGAAATTTGCTACCGGTCTCCGCCCCCGGATGTCCGGTATAAAAGGAAGCCGGCGTGCAGCGTTAATTTACCTCTTGTTCTGAAGAGCCTGAGGGCCTCTCACGACTGCAGCAGAATACGATACGAGTTTGTGGCATAAGGGACACAACATCTTGTTCACTCCATCAGGGAACTGAGGTTACATACGTAACCAAGATGTTCCCTTTCTGTTGGTCTCTCGACGTTGTGTCGAGAACGACAGATGGGGTTGCCTATGGAAAAACGCCACAACGCGGTATCGCGTCACAATCTCTAGCGAAGCGACGATAACAGGCCTGGGCGTGTCAGCTCGATGCTTTCGCGAAACTGTGACCTTCCAGTGTGGTGGTCGAGGGGTTCCAGAGCTTTCTTGGGAAAAGATGGGTACACCCCTGACCGGTAACCTTTCACGGACGGAGGCCTTAGCTCTCTACTGGCGAGAGGCAATCCAGCTCGGGTTTACACCGGGTAAGCGAATCTTCCTTAATTAGGGATGCGCTGCAGATGCCATCTCCTACCTGTGGGTAGGAAAATGATGGATATAGGTATGGTCTCGTCCTTGGAGGAGAACGTATGGAACGTGCGGACGGTGTAGTTAATCGCGAGGTGGAGGTCCACCTGGGGAAGCTCATGGGTTACCAGGAGTGGGAACCATTCTCATGAGGTTACATCAGACGGAACAGCCCCCAGGGGGGGCGGGCGGGACAGACGTCCGGTAGCACTAGGTCTGGTTAGAGCTATCTCTGATCAGGTCATATGGTGTCCCGGCCTAAGGGGGAAGGCTGCTCTTCCCAGCCAACTTCCAGGGGGTGCTTGCTTAGTGATGGATGGAATGCCTATTCTTAACCAGTGTTTGGGTAAAAAGGAAGGTTGTTAACCCCCAGGTTGTTAACCCTTGCGAAGGTGTTTGGGTGTAGCCCAAGCCGCAGCTCTACAGGTGTCTGCTAGAGAGGCGCTTCTGGCCAGTGTCCCGGAGGTGGCTGTGCCCCGTGTGGAGTAAGCCTTCACTGCCAGTGGGCATGGGAGAATCTGAGATCGGAATGCCGTTTTAACAGCATCCACGACCCAGTAAGCCAGCCTCTGCTTGGAGACAGCCTTCCCCTTCTGCTGTCCTCCAACACAGACAAGGAGCTGGTCAGAGCTACTGAAGCTCTGTGTGCGGTACAGGACACAACACGGATGGTGTTGGGTCTTCCTCCCCGATGGGGAGCGCCTGCAAGTTCACCACTTGTTCCCGGAAGGGAGAAGAGGGAACTTTGGGCACGTATCCGGGCCTGGGTCTCATGATAACGTGAGAGTTTGCCAGGGCTGAATTTAAGGCAATCCGGAGACACAGAGAATGCGAGCACCAACAGGAGGGCCATCTTACTCGTCAGGTGAGGAAGATCGGAACCTCCGAGGGGCTCTTGGATCCACGTGAGGGTCCCAAGAGGGTATGGAGCGGAGATGAGGCGGATTCCGCCTCTCTCGCGCCCCTTAGGAACCTGGTGACTAGGTCGTGTTGCCCTAGAAACTTTCCATCCACTGAGTCGTGATGAGTGGCGATAGCGACTACATACACATTCAGTTTGGAGGGGAGATGTTAGTCTCCAGTCCAGTAAGTGGGCCGGGGGTGTCTCTCCTGGACCACTACCGTGGACATTGCCCGACCCTGGGCCCGTGGTGCCACCTTGGTCGCAGGTAGATCGCTGTCAGTGGCAGCATGGAGATCCTGCATTATACCCGGGTCGGTCTTACCCTCGTGGAGTCCTCTCAACGCCTTGGCCCGGCGGACCTGCAGGATGGACAAGGCGTAGAGAAAGGATGCAGCCTGGTCAGCGGCAGCGCAAGCCCTCGTCATCAGTGATGTCAAAGTCCTAGATGCTTTGGACGGTAGGCGTGGCCGATTCCCCCAGGTGGTAGCCGCACCCGGGGGATCTCGACCTAGCCATTGGCTGCCTCACCATCGAGGGAAGTAAGGGAGCCGGAACTGGTTTGACTGGAGCGGACCGTGAGTGGAGCGCTCCAAGTTTTACACAGCTCCTTATGCACCTCCGGGAAAAAAATGGCCCCCGGGGAGGGCGTGCAGGTCGCTGCAGGTAGGGACGATCCGCTGCTCTACATCGTAGATCCGGCAATGTTGAAGAAAAATAATTCATTGAATTTATGTGTTCGTAGTTATGAGCGAAGGCTCTGAAGAACAAAAGGTAAATTAACGCTGCACGCCGGCTTCCTTTTGTACCGGACATCCGGGGGCGGAGACCGGCATGCAAATTTCATTCTGCAAATTTCATTGGCCTTTTCTATAGTAGTCAGAGTTGATTGGTTCTCAAGGGCGAACCCCATCTGTCGTTCACAACAACGTCGAGTGACCGACAGAAAAGTTTTGCCAATAATGTGTTCTAGGTGTGTTGTTGTGTAAAGAGTTTAGAAAACTTGTAAGGTGAACTAAAAGCATTGTCATAGCAATTGTAAAAAACTGTAAAAAAAGTAATGAGGCGTTGGAGCTCATGCTTTCTTGTGAAGATATCTTCTCACTATTCACAACTGATAGAACCTCTCACACCTAAATGCTTAATTTTATAACATGCATTACAAAAGAAAAAAAAAACTGTACACATATTTGGAATTTTTAGTGGCTAAATGATGACACACTAAATGCTGATCACACGTTTTGTCTATTAAACGTGGCAGACCCAATGTCAAAGTTGAAATATTTCCTCCCCTCAGGACATCCACCGTAAACGAATGGAGAAAGACCTGAATGAACTCCAGACACTTATAGAAGTTCACTTTGAAAGCCGAAAGAAGGAAGAAGAGGAACTTATCGGCCTTAAAGACAGGATTGTGAGTAAGCCTCCATACAAATAACCTGCGACATCTCTGTTGGAAAAATAATATTACTGGTTAATGTCACATGACATTGACATTATATATGAAAAATATATATAACATTTAAAAAATTCAGTCTGTCAAGACTTGGATTGTAGTTCAGTCAATCACAAATGTCATTTTTGCAGAAGAAACGTCCACAGATCTCTTGACAAACTATAATGCTTTCAACAAATTCCGCAGGAGAAAAGACGTTCTGAGCGAGCAGAGCAGCAGAGGATCCGCAGCGAGCGTGAGAAGGAACGTCAGAAGCGTGTGGAGGCGAGTGAAGAACTGACATCTAAGAGTGATGAAGGTAAACCGGAATTATAGCAGCTGTCAGCTAAACGTTTCCTGTTTCCCAGGAGGAACGAGCTCGTAAAGAGGATGAAGAAGCCAAAAAGAGAGCGGATGATGATGCTAAGAAAAAGAAAACGCTCACCAGTTTGCACTTCGGTGGCTATATGCAGAAGGTCAGAGTTTGATATAAACGCGGAGATTGTTAACAAAAAAATGAAAAATAAATAACATAAGAAACTGTGTAAAATTATGTTTTTTATAGTGTCCTCAATTTATCTACACTATACAAACTATTATTTTTTACACAAAATGAAAAAATATTTTACCAAAATGTACTGCTATTTTTTACATATTTTCATGTAAGAAAACAAAAATTAAACAACAATTTCAATGTTTCAGAAATTAATAGTATTTTTTAAACCATGAAATTTCTGAAAAAGAATTCAAATTTTCAATAAAATCATAAAAGCAGCTAAATTTTCTTGAAAACGTGACACCCTGGTTGTCGAGAAACTACATATTTTACAGGATTTCTTTACAGTGTGGGGGATACAACCGCATTTCAACATTGTCCCTTTGTAATTGTACTGCAGATAGAACGTAGGTGTGGAAAGAAACAGACTGAGAGAGAGAAGAAAAAGAAGATTCTTAGTGAACGCCGCAAATCTCTGGACGTTGACAATGCCAATGACTCTGCTTTCAGGTCAGTGTCTCAGCTGGGCACAGGGATCCACAAAACAACGCCACATAATAAAATATAGCTTGTATTGCAAAATAAACAAGATCTTTAAAACT
Organism: Triplophysa dalaica; assembly: GCF_015846415.1. NCBI lineage: Eukaryota > Metazoa > Chordata > Actinopteri > Cypriniformes > Nemacheilidae > Triplophysa > Triplophysa dalaica. The sequence continues at coordinate 12,195,561 of NC_079561.1, read as the reverse complement.
TTTGCTACAACATAGCATCAACAATATGGTGCCAGTGTAATAATGCAATAGCTCGAGTAGGAGTCAGGGGCGGTTCTAGGGGGGCCAGAGGGGGCTAGTGCCCCCATGTCTGCACACTTGGCCACCCCTAAATCTGAAATGATATTTCACCAAAACAGAGCAATTTTGAGCTGTTTTCATCTTTTCAAATAAAAAAATTACCGAAAAATAATCATGACAACAAATGTTAGTGTTCCCCCTAAAAGCATAAGTGGTCCCTGCCTGGCCCCCCCAGTTACAGTGGCCTAGAACCGCCACTGGTAGGAGTGCCCTTATATCAGGATGGCTGTGATTAGACCAGAGGCATGAAGTACAGGAGACAATCAAAGCCGCTGATTTAGAGCCCCATCACACGACTACAAGAGCGATGTTGCATTTATACAACAGTTTGATGGCACAAGTGTGTAGATAAATCAGAAACAACATTGGAGTGTCTATAAAACATGGGGAAATGGGGAACTACTTTCTTCTGAATTCCAGCCCAGCATAACAGTTAAACAAAGCTACGTTACTAATTCCAAACCATCACATATTTAAAATTAGCACAGTGCTGCTTCAGTGAAGTTATTAGTGAGAAATAATGAGACACCATGTGCGTGTTCAACTGGGCTCATCAACCATCACACCTTCCAGAAAAGCAAGAAACCTGGGAGTGGTGATCGATGATCAGCTCAACTTCACTGATCAAGTTGCCATCACCGCCCGGTCCTGTAGATTCATCCTCTACAATATCAGGAAAATTAGACCCTTCCTATCAGAGCATGCTACACAAATCCTTGTCCAGGCTCTTGTCCTGGCCAGACTGGACTACTGCAATGCACTACTGGGAGGACTTTCAGCTTGCACAACCAAACCTCTACAGATGATCCAGAATGCTGCGGCAAGAGTTATCTTTAATGAACCAAAGAGAGCACACGTCACTCCTCTACTCATTAAGCTACATTGGCTTCCCGCAGTCGCTCGCATCAAATTCAAGACTCTGCTCCTGGCCTACAAGACCACTACTGGTTCGGCACCACCTTATCTTAAATCGTTAATGCAGACATATGTACCCGCCAGATCCCTACGCTCTGCAAACGAAAGACGTCTTGTGGTGCCATCCCATAAAGGTAAAAAATCTCTCTCGCGCACCTTCTCCGGATCTGTTCCACCTATGTGGAATGATCTGCCCGCTGCTACAAGATCTGCAGATTCTGTAGCCATCTTTAAGAAACGCCTGAAAACACATCTCTTCCGCCAACATCAGACTGATCTGTTCTGACTCTTTTCTTCTCTACTCTTTTCTTCTCTACTCTTAAAAAAAAAATATATATATATATATGAATGAATGATTCCGTATACTGTGTTAGGTTGTATGAGACTAGTCTTCTTTTTGATTGCACTTATGCTTTTGTTGTACTTATGCTGTCCTAATTGCTTCCATTATCGACCCCACTTGTAAGTCGCTTGGATAAAAGTGTCTGCTAAATGACTAAATGTAATGTAAATGTAAATGTGTGAATGAAAGCGAGAGACTGTAAAAAGACACTCACAATCACCTACTGTAACAGCTGTGAATTGCTCTAACAGACACTGCTGAATGTGCGTGTTTTCTTAGTTTCATAAGAATGACTTTATTTAGTGGCGGAGTTAAACAAACAGTGAGGGGTTTACCGAGGTGTAATGATACAAGTGGAATATTGCACGGCTCTCAGCAAATCAGGTTTGAGAACCAGAAAGAAAGAATTGTTGAATAATAAACTATTTAAATAGCAATGTTTAATGAATGACTCTGTTTGTTAATAATTAATTATTCATAGTTAATAATTTTTTGGTTGTCAAATAATACAATGAAGGTGACATTGTGTACAGTAGGCCCAAAGATTGCATTGATACAGACTTTAAAGTTTTCATTAAACAAGTTAGGGGGTGTGGCTAAAGCTGATAAAATGAAATAAATACTATAGTATGTTATTTTTTTTCATGTGGGAGAGCTCATAAAGACACTTACAGACGTTTTTTTCCAGTACCTGGATGAAAAATGAAATAATATTATTTCTTTCTCTCTCTCTCTCTCTCTCTCTCTCTCTATGACCAGGGAAAAAGCTGCAGAGCTGTGGACTTGGATACGAGAACTAGAAGCAGAGAAGTTTGAGTTACAGTATCGGTTTAGCAAACAGAAATATGAGGTAAGAAGAGACCATCCCTTGGTAGATTTAAAATAAACCTACATTTAAAAAATTGATACAATCGAGAAGTCTCATCCTACATTTGTTCTTGTTTATTATCCAATTTCATTATTTTCATTTCAACCTTTTTTGAAACAGGAAGGTTCTTCTTATGTTAAATGTTCTTTATTTTTTATTCAATGGTATCATAGAACCGTTCGAAGCATCTTTTTTTAAGAGTGTACTTGCATGTACATGCAATTTCTTCACTGTCTATTTCTGTAGAAGCAAAATGGAAGTAGGCGTGAATAAGCAACCGTGGTGCCATTGTCCCGTGTTTATTGAATGAAAAGGAGGGTCAGTCAGAAAATGATTCTTAATGTCCTTTACAGATCAACATCCTGAGGAACAGAGTCAGTGACCACCAGAAAACGTAAGTTTGGTGTCACGTTTAGTTTGGTCAATCTCTATTGTTTACTATCTTTAGTATCTAGTGTCTATTTTTATTTGATTTTGCATAAAGAATAATACGTTTAAAATTTTACGCTTTCTTCACTTTGTGCAAAAGTAAGAAGCAAGCATGGTTGCTATTGTTCTTAAGTTATTGGTTGTAATGCATGATTGCACGGCTCTCCCAGGCCTGCTTTGTTTCTTTTTTAAACTCCTTTATTTCCTTGAGGGGATTCTCATTCAAACTGTGACTCATGAAGTTTCTGCCTCCGGCCTGGAACACAGATGCATGAATGTTTGTGAACGCCTATCAAATCCAGTCATCTGGCTGCCGTTAAAGTGGCAGATATACTCTTTGGCAGATAACGAATGTCTCAGCCAAAACTGTTGGACTTGGGGGCAAGGTGGTTGTTTTTTGGAGGCGACATGCTGAACAACAATGTCAGCACTTTACCACGTCCATGTTTCATGTAGATAACCAGTCACCAGAAAAATATACTCTGGTCCAAAACCAAATTAGCTGCCTAGTTAGACGACATTTAAATCATCACATGACACAACGTCTGTTAACAATTTTAAAGCGTCAGCGGCAAATGATGCCTTTGAGGGCAACTCTAAACTACAACTGTAATCACAATGATACAGATATTATAGGCATCATTTTCAAAGGGATTTTTTTCAGCCGCAGAACGATAAAACATCGACAGGCAATCAAAATCCATCAAGTGCTTGCAGATAAACATAAAAAAACAGAGGTGTAAGCAATTTGATTACTATAGAACGCCCCCTCAAAAGCTGTAAACACTGGTCCACATATCGTCACGGGGATTCCTTCCAAAACCTTGAATGTCCACATTTTTCAGGAAATGGAAAAAAAAACACGTTTTAATGATTAAATGCTGTGCTGTCAAAGTTGACACACTTTTGAATTCTTTTCAATGCTTAGATATTTGCAAATCCCAGTGACAAACATAAAGGTTAATAATGATTTATGTCAAAAAATAAAAATCACAAACTATGAAGAGACAACGTTTCAGAAGAACAACAGCGATATATCCAATTATTAAAAATATTTGTTCAACATTTTGATTTGGTTGTATTTTGGTCAAACATTTGTCCAGTGTTAAAACTGGAAGTTTTTCTGGACCAGCATTGTTTACATTTTCTAAAGTGATCCATACTAAGTATGTTTTACATGTGTGACCCTGGACAACAAAACCAGTCTTAAGTAGCACGGGAACATTTTTAGTAATGGCCAAAAATACATTGTAGGGGTAAAAATTACAGATTTTCTTTTTGCCAAAAATCATTAGGATATTAAGTAAAGATCCTGTTCCATGAAGATACTTTATAAATTTCATATATAACATATCATATTTAACATATATAAAATCATACCATGGTTATACTATCCCTGATGTCTATTGATGTCTGCATTTACAGCTACGAGATGTATTTGTTTGATTGTTTGCTCACATCTCGGAGACATCTGCTGTGATATAAACATCTAGATGACATCTGTGAGATGTTTATCATTTAGAGTGCATGTAAAACTGCATTTTCTAAGATGTTTATCAGACATTTCTGCAGTTCTACACGACAGATCTTTAGCAGACGTCTTACAGATGTACCTGTGCTATCTGGGTATGGTTTATTGTGGTAAGACTATTGTGAAGAGATGATCTTCACTGCTGTGAACGGTAGTACTGGCACACATACACATTTACGTATACACACTTCCTGTGTTCTGCCTGGTCGTTCAGCCCTTTGGGAGGCACACTCCACTTGCCATCTGATCAAAAACAGCACCACCAGCAACTAGAATTCACTGTGGCGCGAACCAGCCCTTATCACCAACAAACTGACAGGCTGGTCGACAGATTCAATCAAACACTGAAGAGCATTCTGCGGATGTTTGTCACAGTGCTGAGACAAAGTGCTCAGCCCAGTGCTGAGACTGAGGATAGAGGCATTGTAAAGTTTGTCTTGGAGATGAGAGATCAGCTGTAGGGTTACAGAGAACAAGCAAGAGGAAATCTGCAGCACAAGAAGCTCAGAAAACATGGTATGATCAACTGGCAAGACTGCGGCAGTTACAGCCAGGGCAAAAGTTATTGCTATTATTGCCAACATCGATAAACAAGCTCCTAGCAAAGTGGCAGGGTCCATATACTGTGGTAAGGAAGATGGGGCCGGTAACCTATGAGGTCCACCCAGAAAAGAGAAAGTCACATCAAACGTATCACGTATACCTGTTGAAGGAATGGAAAGAAGAATGTGTATTTTCTGTGCAACTTATTTCTATCATAAAAACATAGGCCTATCATAATAGTTGCTTAATGTCTTTATAAGAAATGCATCATATTGTATTATTTGTCTGATGATGTTCTATTTTCCATGTTTCAACCATCCATAACAATGAGCCTTTTATCATATACTTTTCAGTGTCCCACATAAGAAAACAACTGTCTCACATTAAGAAACTTCTCATTTTCTCAGACCATTGGCACTTAGAGCAGTAATATGTCTATAATTTCTTTCGTGAATGTGTTATGTGCATTTTTTTTTTAATAAGACACATCCAGGGTATTTTAAAATGGTATTGGTTGTGTATGTAATGTTTTAGCTACACATCTCAATATTTCACAAAATCTGAAATGCCGAAAATGTCCCACTTTTTGGGCAATTCACCCTATATATAGTTCAGTAGGATGAAGACTATTTGTGTGACTTCTCATTTTTATTGCTTCGGTAGGTCAAAGAGAACCAAGAGAGGCCTCAGGAAGTGAATATGAAAGCTCTTCGCTAACCCACACTGAGCTCAAGAAGAGAAACATCCAGAAAAGCTGCACACACTTCATACAAAGAGTAATTCATTTTAAACGGATCATTCTCACCTATTAGAAATGTCTGTGAAAAACACAACACAATAAATTATAAAAATGAACAGTACTTTCTAAGGCATTTTTATGTGATGATTTTACTTGTACTGATCAATTATACTCTTTCCATCTCTTTTAACATTATTAGTCATTTACGAGATCTTAATCTGGGATTGTTTGTCTCAGTAATATATCTAGAGTATGTGAGGTGCTTTTAAAGAATCAGTAAAATAGATTTTTGCATGCAAATACACACAGCAAAAAAATATGCGCAGGCAACAGTTTGAAGCACATTGCCAAAATTCCCACAAGTTATCACAAGGGTTCATCTACAGCCTGAAAAGCATACACTAGATATTTTCAAACATACGGTGATCAGTTCATGTCGTTTAGTAAGGGAACAAGCAAAGGTAAGTTAACAGGACATAATAAACCACTTCAAAAGACACTCCATCACTCGTACAGCTTTTTTCAGTTAGTGTTCCCTCCCCTCAGGCATCCAGTGTCAAGATTAAAAAGACAAACAGGGTTTGCATATTTTAGCAACATGTCACACTTTTTTGACACAGAGCAATAACAGCATTAGTGTGAGCATGAAAGTGCTGTTATACAACAAAACACTAAGTTCTTGCACAAAAGTTGATTTTACAAGACCGCACTGAGTACTTGCGCAGAAGATTCAGGATCTGCAGCTGCAAATTCAAAAGATGCTTCCAAGCCCCCAATACTAAAGTTTGAAACTGTTTATGTTACGGATTACTATGAGATTAACAGAGAGAAAGACTGAGGGAAGAAACACCTCCTGAAATGTATTTTTTTATTCATCGCAGTGCTCTGTTTCCCGTAGTCAGGAATTATCTGCAGGAATGCAGAGGGGAATTTGTATGACTCATATGGTTTTTCCTGGCTCACAGCCTGGCATTTTTTCTTTTGTTTGTAGGTGGAGATGAAGGGTAAACATGAGACAAGGATCATTAAAATATATCTTTATAATCTAAAGCCTTGTTTGTTCATGTTGGGTGATTTATTCACCTGTAATCTGTCTGCTCAATAAAGGTCTATTATACTTTGGCATGTAAACAAAATCTAGTAAATAAATAATGGAAAATTCTGATTAACTTTTTTTTTAATGATTTAGCAGTTGCAAAACAAAATTTTTATGAATACGTACAATTTAATTCAGACATAGAGCCATGAAAAAAAGAGACTTTTCCAAATTGTCATTTCAAATCAGCATTTCTTTATGCATTGTGGTCATTCGAGTCTGTTGAATTTCACCAAAATCAAATCTCATGAGTGACAAAGTCTCCTAAAAGCAATGTGAAAGACTGAAAGCAAGACAAGCAACATGAACACTTTGAAAAATCATATAAAAAAATATTTTTAACTTTTCCTATATACATGTAGAAATATTACTGTTGTAATGCTTAAAAGTACATATGACCTTGTTTTCTTTGCATTTCAAGCAAATAAGTGCAAATAGAAACAATATTTGTATTTGAAATTTGGTAGAAATATTGTTAAAAATGTACAGAATAAAACAAAAATGATCATTTTACCTATAAACAGTAAATTGTCAAATCTGAAAACGGTCTCTGACATGGTCTCTCAATTTTTTCTGTGGCTGTATTTAATATTCGAATACAAAATGTATAATATTTTTTTCTTTCGTTAGCATTTTCTTTACAATAAACTCTAGTCTCACAATTGCAACTGATAAAAGGAATTAAAATGATCTGCACAGTAGATTTTTTTTCATAAACCGACACTGGAATATGAGCATACAAAACAAGTACAGCATCACAACAATAAATCATTCAAAAACGTTTCAAAGTAAAAATAAACTGCACATTGTGCCACAAAACACACAATATTCACTAAAGACAACATCACACAGCCTAAGCAAACAGTAAAACACAGCATACTGTACAATAAAGAGAAAGTTTTAATGTTGTCAGTGTAGAGATGGGTCTTTAAAAGAAACAATTCTTCACTATATTTGTCAGATTAATCAAGATTAAAAAATGTATTCTTGTTTCCGACTCTTTTTCTTTTTGTGTAACACAAAAGAAGATGTTTTGAGAAATGTCTCAGTGGTTTTGTGTTCATAATAGAAGTCAATGGGGTTCAATATTGTTTGGAAAGATTCTTCAAAAAAATCGTCTTTTGTGTTCTGCAGAAGAAAGAAAACGGTCCGGGTTTAAAATGGCATAAGGGTGATAAAATGTGGACAGAATGTTAATTTTTTCATGATCACTTTAAAACGTTTAAAACTTTAAAGCTCTAAAAACAGCATGAAAGCAACATTTAAGTAATCACAAGAAGAACATTTACCCATCAACAACCAAAGGTCTTACAGAGAATCGTCAGAATCACCATGTATAATGATATACTATGTTTAAACATGTTTGCTATACTGCTATTGTTACACAGGAGTAGAAAAGCAATACAAAAAGAGGAGTGAAATTATTACTCTGCAAGACCAGAAGTGCAAGTCTGGAAAGGCATAGTGTAAGAACTGTTTCTCATGGCATAGCGTACATGTTTTGCATGAGGCACTAAACAGAACATTGCAAGAACACGTTGAGTTAATGTGCCCAACAAAATACAGACATTCAAATTGCAGGACACATTCTGACTTCCAGGGCACCACATCTGCAAAATTAAAAAACACATTAAAGAATGTGAGTCAAAGCTCGAGCAACATAAAGTTGCTTAATACTCACGTACATGCTGATCAGCGGAATTGTTTGTCGGATATTATTTTGTAAGATGCAGCCGTGACTGTGTTAACAAATGTGTCCTTGATCATTCCATTCTGTAAATAAACAAATTCAAAACATACATATTATTATTTAAATTAACGGTGTGAATGTATTTGGTAATAGAGGAAATTTTCTTCTCAATGTCTGTATCACGAGCACATCCCAATAATTCCTTTGATCCACAAATATGCTCTGCACATTATAGTAACTACTGTGTACTTGTCAGGATTCAGTCTGCGTTTCCACTGTTAGTTTGGACTTTAAGTTTGGGATTACATTAGTTCCTTGTTTCTCTGTCATTTTCTTTAAAGTTTTATTTAACAAAAAGTACAAAATACTGCACACGGATCCGCTGCTTTGCCTGCCTTTTTTTACACAAAGACTCACCAACGAACACACTGGGGTTTAAATACATTGAGAACTTATAAGTAACAAGAAAAACCTGGTAGAAACAATTATCAAGAACCAATGAACAAAAGAGCTACAAAAGACTACCGCTTCGTACGAAATCGCCTACTTCCATACTATATTGCCGATGTCCGATGTCCGTGCCAATAAATGAATTTCTCGAGACTAAATTATGTTTTTATAGACGCTCAAGTATAGGTATAGGTATAGTGAAAATTCACCTGTCCTACCTAAAACAAATAATTCTGCATGATCACAATTTTGGTCAATCAGAATATTGATGTTTAAAGCTGCACTTTCTATATTCTTTGGAAAAACTAAACATAAAACAGTTTTTGAGCAAATGCATTCAAGAAAGTATGTTTGTAAAGTAACCTGAAATTTAACATTTCGTCCCAGTTTCACAGACAGGACTAACTATCTGGCAAAAAACACAATTTAATAAAGTATTTCCAATAAACAATTAAACCTGACATCAACTATTCCATGACTTTTATTCCCTAAGCTTAAACTACACTTAAACATCTTTATCGAGGTCGCTTCAGCTGCTGCGCAGTGCACAGGTTAGCAAGAAGCCACGCCCCATAGAATCATCTTTATCGACTGACGATTGGCTCTTTTTACTGAAAGGCGGGACTTCCTCCGCTAGAGCGGCCATATTGAGCGTTGCATATCCTCCTCATTCATAGTAATGACAGTGGCGCATCTTGTTTATATCTTTTATCTTAATCAAATCTTAACCAAAAACCCACAAGCTAGTTCAAACAAGTACTAGCACTGCTCAAGTCATAACACTTAATAGTTTTGTGAATAAGTTACATAGAAAGAGGTGTAAATTATTGTTAAGCACTATTGTCCCGGCCACCACACTAAACAATGCGGTACTGCTTTTCTTCCTGAATAAAAATATATTTGATTTAAAATAATATGAGTAAAACCGCAAATTTGTGGTTAAACAAATAAACCAAACAATTATTGTAATTATTGTAAAGCTAAGCTAATAATACTGATTTATAATTTGAGGATTTATGGATTACTACTAGGGGCCAGATTTACAAACAGCTTGCGGCAGTGCAAACGCCTCTTTTGGTGTAAAAACTAGGGTATTTTCTAAAGGCATGCAGTAAAAATTAGCGCTGAAATGGCATGAACACAGATGTTATGTAACTGACCTTAGGCATTTGTAGGAGTTTCCTCTTCAGACACAAACTTTATGGGAGGAGAGGATTTAAATAAAGGTGTTCGCCTTTGATTGTAATTCCATTTTTTATTGCTTTATTTAACAGCACCAAAAAAGCACGTCTTAAACCCTGCGCTAATTTGAGCTGATCTTAGAAGATTGTTTTGGTCATTATGAGAATGAGATATTGTGTTTTTTCATGTGTGCCTTGTTAGTAAATGCCCGCTCCGGTCTGCGCTCGCGCACTATTTTGCACTGTTTAATAAATCTGGCCACAAGCGAGTAAGAGAGCGTCACATCCAGGCATCTTGGGGATTTAAAGCCAAATCACATTTAATTATATGATGCTTCTGTACTGTGTGTGTATTATGCCTGCTCCGCCCCATGCCCTTCACCATCGTCCGACGGAGAAAAACAATTTATCTTCCTGGATTATTTCGCTTCACAGAGCTGGGTGGGGTACAATACAGTGCCTGGAAATGTGTGTGCAAGCAAGCGAGAGTCTTGTTGGATGTATAAATGGTCATGCAGATGGAAAGATGGACTGTAGCCTGGGGCTTTTTAACCCGATCCAAGAGGAACAAAAAAATTACCAATGCTCACACCCTACTTTCCCTTGAAATCAAAGGTAACTGCTGCATATTTTATATCCTCAACTCACCCTGAAGGATTGATACAGATACATAATCACTTTCCCTGGAAACATTTACAGGCAATGCTTTGTTAACTACTGCTATAATAATAAATCCAATTCTCAACTGTTTTGTTTATACCTCACATGCAGTTCCACAGAAGTTCATTACCAACTTATATTAAATAACATGAGTAATCAAGACGTCATCAATCAGCTTAAAGTCTTTGGAAGTGTTAAATGGGGTGAACCTTAAAAGTCTGACAAAGACATATCTGGGTCATATTATTCCCTTCATCCTGTTAATACATGTACACAATTATCGTGCCTCGACACACTTTCTGTTTTAACTTGAATGAAGAATAATAAAGTCAATGCAATAAATTAGGGATGCACGATAAATTATCGGCCATATCGGTATCATCTGAAAAGGGTGATTTTTAATGTTGTCGATAATAAAATTTAGGCCGATAATCAAATTAAACTTCTTCAGCTGCTCACTGCTCACATTTAAAATACAGTACAGCATCTTTGTCATGATCATTCACTTACTCCTATGAGCAAAATGTTGTTGATGTAGGTACAATATGTAGATATAGTATTTATGAATGTGTAAATTATAGGAACGAAAACATATTGTCTGAATCGGACTGCTCTCTGAAGGCTTTCTATCTTGAGACCCGTTAGACATGTGGCTATTACGAACATTATTCTTGGTTGCTCTGGAAGAACATCTATTATGTATTTATTAAATAAAAAATAGAAAGCCTGAAGGTTAAACAATCTTTAACTAGTGTAAAGTAGGCTTGGTACATGATTTTCAGGGGGTAATGGTACTAATGGTTACCTTGTGCAGTCAATGTTCCATGTTGTTCATTTTTTGCCATTTATTTCAGTCAAGAGGAATTTTATTTTAATAGTTTGATACTGCATATCGGTCAATATATCGGTTATCGGCGTACAATGTTAATGAATCGGTTATCGATATCAGCCAAAATGTATATATCGGTGCACCCCCACGTTTAATCCCCTTGGATGTACACATACTTGTTTTTTGTTTTTGAGGAGGCATAATCTCCTTACTTATTGTAAAAATCGTATCACAATGAATGTGTAAAATATTCCTTCCTTCTTAAAATAGCCTTCTTATGATTTCTGGCTGTATGTGACTTGGAGCTGAGAAAAACAATAGAAAAGCTGCTTCATCTACTTAAAAAGATTTCAAGTGGGAGATCTTACCTTTTTCAACCTGCTGTAAATATCTTTTTGTCCCCATAGACTGTAGAGGAGAGCTCCAGCAGGCTGTCTAGCATTTGAAAATGACCTGCAAGTAAAAAAGAAACTATAAAGCTATAAAACACATAACATTCTTGTGTTTTGGACACTTTCCCTTTAACGGCACAATTTCTCAGGGTTCATGAGCCGGTTATCTCTTCTGACATGTTAGAAATTGCCCAACAGCTTAAACCAGCGTATTTCTCTTTTGCTATCGCAAGTTGGAGGTGTGGTTGGTCCCACTATTTTATCTAAAGTAAATCTATGTCTCAGAGAGGAGGTGGTGCCATCATATAAAAAAGCAAGTTTAGACCCTTCTATCAGGGTAACGATCCATTTCAAAGGTTCACATTTTTAAATAAAAAATAATATTTCGGGAAACTGTGCTGCTTTAGTGCTGCTTGATCTCAGCTAAGTTTTTGATACAGTGCATCATGGGATTTCTTCTCGATGGTTTGAGTCAGTGAGTGGGCATTAGCGGGACTGCTCTTAAGTGGTTAGCATCATATTTACACAGAGAACCTTTGCTGTGAAAAAAGGGAGCTCTATTTCCTCCTCTTATTCCACTGTGGGTTCCTCTCGTGTCGTGTTTTGTTTTCCTTGTACTGTATAAGCTCCCTCCGGGTTAAATCTGTCAAAAACATGGTGTGGCATACCATTGTTATCCAGATGACACCCAGCTGTATTTCCTTTGAATTCTAATAACAGCTCCAATTGGTCGATTTTGCTCGAGTGCTTGGACGAAATTAAGCAGTGAATGGTATCAAGGTTTCTTCATTTTAACTAGTCTAAATATTAATTGTGATTTTTTGCGCATTGAAGTTAGCAAAGCAGCAGTCACTTAAAGCTGTTCACTTTAGCCTCCAATGTCAGTACACATGTAAGGAATCTTGGTGTGATCTTTAACTCGATAGTTAAATTCGATAAACAAACAAACCGTGTGGTTAAGGGTAGCTTTTTTCATTTAAGGGGTTTTGCCAAATTGAAAGGCTACAAGTCTTTTAAAATATGGAAATTGAGATTCATGCTTTTATTTTGTCGTGACTGGATTATTGTAATTCCTACATATATATATATATATATATATATATATATATATATATATATATATATATATATATATATATATATATATAAATAATTTAGCTTTTAGAATTCTTTGATATGTCTAGGGCTTGTCTAGTGTTTTGTGTCTTTTGTAAAGTGTATGTGTGTATACTTTTGTTAGTTCATGGGTCTGTAAACCATTTTGGTTAACTTGTGTTGTTTTCAAATGTAGAAATAAAAATGATTGATTGATTACTTGACTGACTGTCTGTTGATATACTCACATGTTTTCACTGAGAAGGCTCAGATTCATGATCATAGCTCTTTTAAACAATTTCTTGCTGTGCTCGGGCTCTGCCACCGCGAGTGTTTGTATCACGCTGCACGCTGTGGCGATAGTGTCGTCCGCCTTAACATTCTTTATATCCACATGTGAGATAAAGGATAAAACGTGTGGAAGAGCTTCCTTGGCTGTGGATAACAAAAACATGCAGAAAAGTTTAAACCATTACCAAAACACACTAAAATACTACAATATATGACACCTACAGCTCTGTTGTCTTCTGAAAAATACTCTTACCCATAATAGCCCGCAAATTTGACACCCGGGACATGTTTCCCACCACGGACATTGCCGTCTTCTGCAGGTTCTGGTTCGGTGAATTCAGCAGGGAGGTTAAGATTGGCAAGCCGTTCAGTTTCTGAATAGCCTGACTCATCACAGTGGACACCTGGACAGAGATCCAGAATTGACTTGACGGAACGACTGTCGGTGAGTTACATGAAATAAACGCTTAGTGTTGTTGTTGTGCATAAAGTAGCTACAGGGTTTTTTGAAGCAGTGAGGTTCTGTAACGCTCCGCAGCACGCCTCCAGAGTGGATTCATTCTGACAGAGCCTCAGCAGAAACTGGTACATTTGCAGTGTCTTTCTATGGTATAGCCAACTCACACCCTCGGGATTAAGAGTATCCATCGCTGGGAAGGAAAGTTCCTACCACAAAAAATATGTGATTTTATTTAGTATACATTTGTAGGTGCTTAAAGTTAAAAGAGTTCAAACTGAGAGCACCTCAAGTGAAAACCACTTAAACTGCTCACCGTAAAACTAGATAAGTCAGCCATTGCTAAAAAGAGCTCGCCAAAAATAAGCATACTTCAAGTTCATTTTATAAGTATGCTTTACTAACGTTCAACCTATTTTTTAAGAATACTAGCAAGTATGCTTTTATCAATGTACTAGTAGTATACTTCTACACTGTATGTGCACTATTTTTATATAACTTGGGGCTAATGGACTGATTTTTAAAAAGTATACTTTTTAAAGTGTAATGACAGTAGTAATCTTTAAGTACATAACTAGTTTTCTACCTATACTACTTGTAGGAGATTTTAAGTTTATAAAAGTACACTTTGAATAATACACTTTCTCAGTACGAGTGAAAGTAGTGGAAAGATATCACACTCAATCGGAGTATAGACAACTATAAATCAAGTATAATTAGAATACTTCATATTTTGATTGATATACAAGTACGTAGTATATTTTAAAACTTTAAATATACTGGTTTATAACGTGTATACTTCTAACGGTGTCTGCACACCAAAAACGCTCTAAATTTATCGCAGGGTAACTTGCTTTACACGTCACTCTTTCGAATAAAAACATTGCGTGGCGGGAAGTGTCCAAACATCTCAATAAGATCTTTGTGCGAATTTCCAGTTTGAGTTGAATTTTTTCAAATTGCACCGAAAATGCAAATTAGTTAAATATCAACAACATAACCAACGTTACTGTGCATGCCCGCTTTTGTGGCCCGAACCTAACTTCCAGTACACATCCGCAAACAATAGAGTGCCTGTAAAGGATTTCTGATAACAAGCAAAAGAAACCAAATAGAACCGTTACCGGGCTAAACTTGTCACTCCAATACTTAAAATTTAGACTGCGATACCAAGCTCAACCGCAAGATGTCAATGTACAATACGGTACACGACCCATTTAACAAATTATTTATTTTATTAAATATTTTATTATTATTATACAATAAAAAAAATCATATAAATGAATAGTAATTTAAATTAAATAAAATATATTATTAGCCACTAGCCAGACCTATGAACAAACACAGACTGGAAGTTAACTTTGGGGCGGGCCGGACGCGAGCGACCGTCTATATCACAAGTGTGTGGTAATCACGTCAGCCAGTTCTGGTCATTCACATCCGCCTGCATGAATTTGTGTCTTTGCATAGGCTTCGTATGTAATCTACTTGCGCAAATAATGTCATTCATTTTTGGTGTGTATAACCATAATACATAAATAAAGCATATAAAAATATAAAAAGTAGACTTCTTTTTTGTAAGGGCAAGCAAAATTTGAGTGTACTGGAGACCAGAACATTTGCTGGTTATCAGTAATTTTCATCTTTTAAGGCAAGAACAGTTCATACCTTTTGAATTTTTGTGCTGAAGAGGCTGTTTTTGCTTCTGGCCTCTGCTTTTTGCGTGGAACAATCCTCAATGATAGAAAAGTGCTTTGGAGCCTCTTTATCCAGCTTGTAGCTCAGGTTATGAAGTATACAGACACAGTTTTCCACTGACTGCACACCGCATCACAAAAACAAAGAATAGAAGGACAATGAATACAATTTACATACAGTCTGTTGCACTACATATTTGGCAATATTTTGTACAGTAGTACATTAACTTTGGCCTAACTTTATGAATGTTTTCGTTGGTCATGGTGAAGGAGATTTCCTTTTCACTCAGTAATTACAGAAATCCTTTACTGTATGTTTAAGTAGTAAAAAAGCTAATAAAAATGTAAGTGAACATCTTTATTTTATGAACACATCTGTTCATAAAAAGGACATTATAATTACCTTGTCATCTAGCTCGCCTAGTTCCAGCCGACCCTGAAGGTATTTCACGAGAGAGTCGATCAGGTTTGGGCAGTTCCTCATACATATCCTTTCCTCATCACTGGAACAGCTGAGGTTTCTGTAAGAGTGGAAAATAGTTTAGCATTAATACACACTACAACCCATAAAGTTTCTTATTTTTATCAATGGCGGAAAGAGTACTGGAATCATCTGAACTTTAGTACAAGTACTGTTACATTGCTAAAATTGTACTCAATTACTAGTTAAAGTACTGGTGTTAAAAAAGTAATAATGTAAAAACTACTCAGAGTGCCAGTTACTCGTTACTTTTCAGGCGGTGTTATTTAATGAATTAAGAATAATTATAAATAATCACATATGTTTACTACTCACTTTTAAGGGCAGAGCACTTGATGTAGAGACTTTGGAGAGAGATGGACAATTTTATCTCATGATATAGCCGTTTGGATGAAATTTAGTGAACGGGGTGATTTAGGAACTCAATATTTCTCCATATCTTTGACGAGCCTTCGTTTATTGTCCCTTTCCCGCAGTGACTTTCAAGTGTGCAAAACCGCCGTTTGATACGCGCCCTGCCTGCCGCAAATGTTCGTCCTCGTTCATTAAACTTAATTGGCGGAAGATGTCTTGATATCTGTGTGATGCAAGTTTTCTACGCGTGATTTGAGTGGAGGGGTTATGTGACGGGACTGATTTTAATCCTTGCCAATCACATCATATATAAAAACAAAACAATATATAAAGTGGCGACTACAATGTGAAGAAAAATAGCGCATTAAAAGTACCCATACAGCACTAAAAATGTACTCAAGTAAAACTACACTGTTTTTAAACTACTTAAAACAGTGAAATTCCTGAAAAAAACTACTAAGTTACAGTAGTTTGAGTATTCGAAATACATTAGAATCCACCACTGATTTTTCTTTTAATAAAACAAGATGATGCTTTAGGCCAATCTGTGACACAAAGCATGATCACACCCAAATCTTGGCAATGTTTCTAATGATAAACAGAGCTAGTAAAAGAAAGCGGTTTTCAAAATCAAAACCTCCAAAAGAATCTACCCGTGCTCTTTGATCAAGTTAAGATTCAGGGAATTGGCAAGAGTGAATCTAGTTTCAGTTGCTTCAAGCTCCAAAACTTTTTAAAAAATAAACGCAAATCTGTTTATGAGCTCGTGCATAATAAAGTTACATAATAATCTTAAAATAATAGTGGGGTACAATTACGCAGAAAAATAAACAACCTGCAATTTTATGTTTCAAAGAGAGATGGCGATATAGGGGTCAAAGTTACAAATTGCAGCTTTATTACTATTTCAACCCATAGTCATTCAATTGCTTTGTTACGCTGTTTTGTCCCATTTATCGCCCACAGATGTTTTGAGTACTTCTGGATCTAACAGCATTCTAACCTTATACAGCCAGTGGTGTTGAGGAAGATCTCAGGTTCGATCAGATTTTCAGTATGCCTTTGAGGCTGGGTGTATGGGACCAGAATGCTTTTTGTAAGCATTTCCAGTCCAGTTTCATTGAGATCTGGCTTAAGATCATCGGCTGAGGACAGATTCCACAAAAGACCTGTGGGACAAACATGGACCAAAATTTCACACTATGTACTTCATTTTCTTTTATGTTGTGTATATGGTTTGAAAAAAAAAACATTGATGAGGAAACTGAATCGTAAAAAGTAAATATGAATTGAAATTAAATACGGCATGCCAAATTTAAGGGCATTTTTTGGTTCTGCGTCAGACCTAACGTCTGGGTTTTATTTATACTTGCGAGTGGTTGTCGCGCCAATTTGCAATTACACATGCCAACCGCTAGTAGGCAGTGTCCATGGGCATGTTGCTGGCAGTATCAAGGTAAGTACCAAAGAAGACGCCGCTTGTTGCACATTTATGATATTAAAATAATTACTTGCATAAATATATACATAAGGAAGAAGAATAATCCAAGTTTACCGGCTGAGAAAATATATTTTTTAACACTGCCACATTACAGAGAAATGCTAGATCACAATAATAAAGTGTTAAAAATATAAAATAAGCGCTTAAACGGACACATAAACGAGGAAAAAGTATGATTATCACAACAAGTAGACTATAAAAGTGGTTGTGTAAACACTGGAAATTTCTTTCAACATGGAGCAGGATAGACAGCAAGGAATAGGAAGCTCGTGGACAAGGGATCCATAAGAGAGGTGGGCATGGGCACCAACAGAGAGGTCAGAGAGGAGGGTATAGGCACCAACAGAGAGATGGGCATGGGGCCCGTCAAAGGGTTGGTCATCATAGAGTAGGCAGAACTGTTGTCTATAATGAAGTCCGGGCCATCATCGTTGATCATGTGGTGAAGTGAGGCCTTACTATGGCAGAGGCTGCCAGATTAGTTGTTCCAAATCTAAAAAGATCAAGTGTAAATTCTACCATCCGAACTTTTCGCCAAGAAAACCGGCAAGTATGGACGATATATACTCTGCTTTACCATTACATTTACAGTAAATTGCTATGCATGTAAATTTATCAAACATGTTACAATATTCTTATAGTATGATATTTACTTTACTTCGTCAATACAGTATACTCTGTTCTATGCTTATAATTGACAGAAAACCACGTAGTGGTGGCCGTGGCCATGTGCTGACCGCCAAGCAGGTGTGGGCAGTGGTGGAAATGGTGAGAGCCAGGAATGATATGCGGCTGTCAGAAATAAATCAGGCAATTGAGGAGGATTATGACACCTTTGCCAATGTGGCATCCATCAGCCTACCAACAATAGGTCGCATTTTGAAGAGGCACCAGGTATCAATGAAGCACATTTACCAGGTGCCTTTTGAGAGAAACAATGACTGGGTAAAACAACTGAGGGTGAGTATGTTCAGGTACAGAACTATATATTGTATTACTTATTCTATTTTATGCATCGCCAACTTCATATGTATATTGGAACAACACTGTAAAAACAATTAACAGAAATATATATTTTTAGCAGGTGATGGCGCTTGACGCTTGATGTGACCCATCACAAGTACATATTTGTTGATGAAGCGGGCTTTAACCTGACCAAAACTCGTCGCAGTGGACGGAACATCTTTGGCCAACGGGCCACTGTCCAATTGACTGGACAACGTGGAGGAAACATCTCTGAAGGTAGTGTCATAGGACGTAGGCCATTACTTTGCTCTTATAACGCTGTACATCTCATTGAGTTTCTCAATGAAATTGAGCCGGCCTGTCAAGGTGAAGGGGTTCCAATGCATTGTTTGGGACAATGTCAGGTTCCACCATGCAGAGGTTGTTCAAGCATGGTTTCAGTCCCATCCCCTAATACATGACCCTCTACCTGCCTCCATTTTTTCCTTTCCTCTACCCTATTGAGGAATTTTTTGTCAGCATGGAGGTGGAAGGTCTATGATCGCCAACCCCTTGAGTGCATCACCCTCCTTCAGCCCATGGATGAGGCATGTGATGACATCAGTGTAGACCAATGTCAAGCATGGATTCACCATGCAAAAAGGTTTTTTCCAAGGTGCATGAACAATGATGAGATTAATTGTGATGTGGACGAGAATCTATGGCCAATTGATCAAGAGAGACTAGATTCAAATGAATGTAATGTGTGTGCACTAAATGTTATGGGTTTTTGCTTTATTTAAATGTGCACATTTCATTATTGAAAGTAAACCTATGTTACAATTATATCTAAAAAATAAAATAACATTTCCCCAAATGATTGGAGATTATATCTTCATTGATCCTTCACTTGATTACACATAAGATATTATGGAAATGATATATTCTGTAAAAGTTGGGTAATGTAAGTGTAATGCCTAATGTGAAAACTGTGTAATCTGTTTTTTACAGTTCTGTAGCGTCCTAATTTAAGCACTAAGGATGATTTGAAACACATTTCTTGGATTGTTTGCTATTAAATGAAATGCTTGTTAAAAGTACTAAACTGAAAGATCATACTGTTGCGATACGTTGATTAAACCAAATGTTGTCATTACATTTTTCAATAATCTTGTGTTTGAAACAGTGATTATGTGGACTTAAAATATGTGCAACTGAATAAAAGCATTACATCGGGTTTTGAAAATTGAAAAAGCTGTGCAACAAGTGTGATCAGTTTGGATTTTTTTACTACGGGTTTTGAAAAAAAACACCGTACAAAAATGCTTAGTAGGAAAGTCATATTTTGCGGTGTGAAATTAAACCAAAGGCTAAAGAACAAAATTATTTTTGAGTTTATAAAGGCTTGTACACACCGGGACGATTATCGTGTGCCTTTTGCAGACGTTTTCGTCGTTCATACCCAAGCATGCAAATGAACTCCCTGACATAGATAGTGCTTAACGAAAAACAGAAATACCCCGGTACATGAGGTGGCGCTGCAAACCTTTTCGCTTCTTCCACTCGCCTGTCACACAGAAGAAGAATTCATCTAGCTTACGTCCTCTTCATCATTGGTATCAAAGTGTGCTCGGCATGAGGCATTAAACGACGGTTAAAATCGCACGCAATTATCGTCCAGGTGTGGACAAGCCTTAAGACAATGATGTAGAACATTAGTTCTACTATCTCCAAAGATAATAATATCTTTGGAGTGAATTAAAATGGTCTTACCGGTGAGCTGTTTCTGGATTTCCACATCTTTATTGCTTTGGACTAAATCTAAAATGACTTTTATTCCTCCATAAAGCTTCACCGTGGACTTGTTTTCTGAGTCCTTAAAGACGACATTACGCAGTGCAGCGGACACTGTCTGTTGTATATCCAAATTCTCGCTTTTCAGCAGCTGAATGAGTGTATGAATCCCTCCCAACTGACAAACCTTCCAATAAGACCAAACACATCAAATTATTGGACAAACACTCACTTATAGACAGAGTATATGATTGTTATGTTGTACTATGGTGTCTTTTTGCATATGGTCCAAAAAAAAAAAAAAATCTAATTACCAAACATGATGACACACCATAGTATGACAAAACATAGTAGGTTTAAGTATGTCTGACCTCTCGCCTGGCTTCTCCTTTAACGTATGTGCAGTGCTGTATGAATGATGCTCCACACAGCTGTTGGTACATGTCTGGGTGCGTGAGGAGCTCCACTGCTTCCTGAAGAGTCATAGCATTCATTTCCCATTTGGAACCATTCATACTGATCAAGGAATAAAACATTATTAGAGTTAGCACCTTCTTAACACGATTGCTATAAAGACATTTGCAACCCATGCAATTGATGGCACATACATAAATCAACACGGAAATTATGAGAAGTGACAGATGCAAAATGTAAAGCCTGTTTGCAACCACAAAGTTGCCACAACAGCTTTTAAACTGACCTACACTGTGAAAAATGTTCCGTAGTTTTTTACGAAAAAATACCGGCAGCTGTGGTGTCCAGTAAAATTCCGTAAAAATTCTGGGAAAAGCACCTAAACTGCTTTGTAGTTTATAACTTCAGGGCAAAAACTTAAAGCTGTTTATAAACTGAATACATTTGAGCTTTTTATATTAAAAGCATTTCTTTATATGAAATGAAATCCTGAACCTAACGC
The DNA here is from genome assembly GCF_015846415.1 of Triplophysa dalaica. Taxonomy (NCBI): domain Eukaryota; kingdom Metazoa; phylum Chordata; class Actinopteri; order Cypriniformes; family Nemacheilidae; genus Triplophysa; species Triplophysa dalaica. The sequence goes on along the minus strand of NC_079561.1, from coordinate 12,174,265 downwards.
ATAAAAGTGAAAACATTCGATTTTCTTATTTTATTTATTTGCAATTCATCATTAAAAACCATCAAAGTCACTTTTAAAAAAAGCAACATGCAGCATAACATCAGTACCTCCTTGGCTGACCTTGAATTAAACACAGAGTCCACTGGTGACCCATAAAACATTTAATGTCAGAAAAGAAAGAGAAAAGAAAAATTCCGTAGTTTTTACGGAAAAATACCGGCAGCTGTGGTTGCCAGTAAGCTACCGTAAAAATACTGGAACATGCTGTTTTTATTCATCCAATCAGTTCACAGTTGGAAACATGAGTCACACCCACTATAAGTCTTGGAAATATGTCAAAACGCTGAAGACGATCACAACTTCTGCTTCACAGGGACTGTAGCACAGCATCCATGACTTGGATTTATTGTTGTTAAAGTCACCATTATTGTGATCAGTGTTTGCTTTAGTTGGGCTATTTCATCCTTCTTTTGCTAAACAGCATTTGTCTTTTGGCAGCTATGACATATGATGATGTTTAGTTTCTTATTGAGGTCTGAATGATCCTACATTGGAAATCCGCATTTCCTGCAACAATCCATATAAAAAGTTTTTGAACGTTTAATCGGTCTGCATTTTTTTTTTACTCAGACATCAAGAATCAGCGTCTCGATAGTGGTGACCAACAAATGAACAGCTTAATGCCACAATGCATGTTGGGAGTTATTGATGGGTTTTGTACTTTGAATGCATTGCGTTTATTTTAAGAGGTATTTTGGTTGACTGTCCATCTCTCATTAATTTCACGGGCATTTTTTACAGTGTAAGAGGTTAAAAATAATACATTTTAAGATATAAAACACTTTCACATCATTAGTGAAGCACAGACTCTCAAGTTCTGTGTGTGGGAACTGGGTCGTAGCCAGACTGTGTTTTGCTCAGAGGCATTTTCTGAACTCTTACCCAGATAAATCTGATTTGCTTCGGACATGGTTCACAATCTGTGATTGGCTGGCAGTTCTCACAGTTCTAGCACGTGATAGGTTCCCGTTCTGGCTTCCTACGGGGATTGGCCCATTCCTGATGGACTGGGTGATGCTGCCGTTCTGTCTTCTCACGGTATAGTGGCATGTCTGGAGAGAAAAAACAAGTGTATTTCGTCTATTTCAGTGGATTTCGACCAAACAGAAAAAAGTGGTTAAAGGGATGGTACATGTTATCCATAAATTTTGATTATTAAAATATTCCATTGATAATTTATTGTCTCAACTTAAACGTACTTCACTTTATTTTAAGTGAAACATTACTAATTATCATTTAGTTAAAATAATATTCTAATATATAGGCAGATTTCATTTGATTTCAAATGATAGAAACGTTTTTTAATAGTTTTAGTAAAACGACATCGCTTTGCCCCTTCTGAATGGTTAAATCATCATTCGAGATCTGACCCAAATGCTATTTCGTCTATCTAAAACTGTCCAAATACACCGGCTTGTTGATTCTTGTATTTGCTTTGCATTTCTTGTTCTAGTATATTAATTGTTGTTGAGCTCACCAAGAAAATTCCACATAGCTATTTAGTTTGGCATAAATAATTCAATACATTATGAAACACAACAATATCAAAAACGGTTCTATTACAAAATACACAAGACTACAAATGTCATGGATATGTGTCTAAAATGTCAAGAGAAGTGTGTGCACATGCCAGCCACAAGGCTTTCCTGACACTTTAACCAAGGGATTCATGATGTATTTCAATCTAAGTGACCCAGAAACTCAAACAGAAGCCAACTAAAGTAAATAATAAAATAAAACATGCATTGACACAACAGCCATTCGATCCAATTCAATTTAATGGTTAGATTTGATACACATTTTTGATATGTTTTGGATGCAACTTGGGGTCCACTGTAAAAACCATTTATCTATCCGCTTCACACTGTTCAATAGCACCAGCTAAACATTCTCTGCTTAAAGTAACAGTGAAAGGATAGTGTAGAAACTGATAATACTTTGGGTTAAGTCTCTGGCTTAAGGGCAAAGCTGCTGGAACAGCGAAGCTCAACGAGGTCTACCGTTACAAACATAAAGTGAGGATGAACTGACACGATATGCAGGAAAGGACTTGTGTAAAGTCAGAAGATTTTGCTTGAAGGCAAAAACCTTCTCCTAGAGTCAAGCTTCTTTAGACTGGGATCAATAAAGACAGAATTTAAAATATTCTATATACAACTCCATACACGTGATTGTTAGTTCGTGAACATGCTCAATCTATTCATTATTCATCTTTATTGCTATGTTTTCCGTGCGCAGTGAATCGTCATTAATTTCACTCCGAATATGATATGTGTTGTCCTCAACTGAACACATCTCGGTGTTATCTGGGCAAACACATTTTTTCTGTAACTTTTAACACAACTTGTGTTGTCCCTTTTATTAATTCCATACATAATCAACACAAAATGCTTTAAAAAGGAAACATAATGCGTTAAAAAAGATTACACAAACAATGTGGTAATGTTAAAGTAGCAGTACAGGATTGTTTTGAAGACTTTCACTCATCACAAGTGGTGATGTGACAATAAAAGTGATTTGATTTAATTTACAAAACGAGGTCTTCATATGTGTATAAAGACCTTAAAAAAAACGAGCATTTATGTTTTTATTACCTTAGAATAAATTATTACTATTAACTTGCTCAAGCTCGTTTGCAGTGAACGCCCAGAAAAGGGGGCATTCCAGGTCTTCGTGAGGCCATCATTCACTTCTGGGAAAAAAGTACTGGGGGGGAACACGGTTGATACCGCGCTACGTATCTGCGGGGAAGGCTGTGCGGTGTACTGCAATCCGAGGCGGCCCGGGCAAGCATAGTTGACATCTCCGTGTCAGACTCATCCAGGGCACGATCGACAGAAGCTGTGTGCTGTGGTGCTGTGTGGGTGCACGCGTGTAGTTAGCTCCGTGTAACAGGGTATAGAGAATGTGAAGCTGATGTCACATCCTATATTGCATGTTGGATTGGTGCCGCCATCTTGGAAGGGTCATACCCACTGCAATATTGTTTATTATGTACTGTTACTTGCTTTGTTTGATATAGGGAGAAATTGAAAGTGAAAGAACCTGGGTAATTTCCTGAACGACTGTGTTATGTTATGAACGACGTACTATAGTTATATTTCATAATAAAAATTGCATTACATGCACTATCAGCCATCTCCAAAGATGGCGCAACATTCAACACGCCGTGACATTGCTTCACATTGTCTAGTCTCGGATATTTCTGAATTTGTACCGAACTGTCTGAACTACACGCGTGCAAAAGTATTATCGGGGTACCTCGTGTGATTTATAATTTACCTCCCCGCATCTGTATTTCATGTGGCGATAAGTGAAGCCCGTGAATTTACTCAATTTTACGGACTTATTTTCTGGATGCGATGGCAAGGCTTTCAAAACACTTCAAAACAACCTCCATTATTCGCAAACGGTGAATAAAAAAACCTTGAAAAACTGATTTATGTAAATGCAGATTCGCACGGGAATAACATTATCACAGGACCTCTGTGTTCGTCAAAATATGGTAGGTAATTTGTGGGGGGGGGGGGGCACGGTGGCTTAGTGGTTAGCACGTTCGCCTCACACCTCCAGGGTTGGGGGTTCGATTCCCGCTTCCGACTTGTGTGTGTGTGGAGTTTGCATGTTCTCCCCGTGCCTCGGGGGTTTCCTCCGGGTACTCCGGTTTCCTCCCCTGGTCCAAAGACATGCATGGTAGGTTGATTGGCATCTCTGGAAAAATTGTCCGTAGGGTGTGAGTGAGTACGTGAGTGAATGAGTGAGTGTGTGTGCCCTGCGATGGGTTGGCACTCCATCCAGGGTGTATCCTGCCTTGATGCCCGATGATTCCTGAGATAGGCACAGGCTCCCCGTGACCCGAGGTAGTTCGGATAAGCGGTAGAAAATGGAATGGAATGGAATTTCTGGGGGAATTTTTTCTCTACAAATTACAGACATAGCGTAATACTAATCATGTGCGAATAGGGCTATAGAAGAAAAAAATCTACCCAAACAACGGGGCACCAACTGATCAAGAGAGAGGTAAAGAGAATAAAGTTTCCCAGCACCCACAGTTTAGTGTAGTTTTTAAGAAAATATATCCTTAAAATTTATATAAAAAAAAAAAAATATTTGAATGCAACTCAAACACAAAAACATGGGAGGGGATATCCCTGTATATGTAATTTAGTAAAGATGTTCACTAGGACACAACACAGTGGTCTCTTGCTTTAAATCTCTAAAGACCCGGAAGAATAAAATCCTATAACGTTCAGTAAATATGTGAAACACATGTCTACTAATATGGAACCACCTTGAAAATAATTCAATTTCTCAGAACTACATTTACTAATAAAAGGTTGCTTCATTTTCAACTAATATAGTCTTACTATAGGATTGTATCTAAGGTTCTTAAGAAGATTTGTATGTGTTTAAAACAGTACACATACAGAGAAGGATATATACCAAAATGTGTATGTACACTTTCCTTTTAATTTGCTTTACCTTGATTACCTACAATTAAGATTTTTCTTGCAATGAGACAAAAGGCTCTTTTTTGTGTTGAGTGACAGAAAGAAATATTACCGCATGCTTATACAGTATCATCATGAACACTATGTTTAACTCCGTTGCAATGCATATATTTCTTTGGCAGGTGGCTATAAATTATTGAAAATAATGATTGTTATTATTGTAAATACATCAAATTTTTGAGCGGCTGCTTTACAGAATTACACACTGGAAAGGGTTTTTGCTGTTTGTTCCTCCCTGTTAAACAGAACTGCATAAGCTGTATCTTAAAGGGATAGTTCAGTCAAAAAGTGAAAATTCTTTTATCATTCCCTATCATGTCATTTCATACCGGTATGACTTTCTTCTGCAGAAGACAAAAGAAAATATATTGAAGAATTTTGATAACCAAACCCACAGACTTTCACTTTTTCATCTTCTTTTGTCAAAGACAGGTTTTGAACACCATAAATAATTGATGAAAGAACTTCAAACCTAGGGTGAACTATCCTTTCAATACCTTGACAACTGTACAGCAAGTAAATTAAGATAAAAGTGTCAAATATGTTAATGTCACTATTTTACGCATTTATCTGTTTGTGTGTGTGACTGTATGACTGTGGTTCAGATTCGTTTTTAAAAACAAAAATAAAACACTAATATCAATTAAGTTAAACTTATAAATACATGTAACAGTGTTCAACATATTTAATTCATTTAATTCATCATTAACACAACAACATTAACCTATGAATTCCACAGTTTTAATGCGGAGCCTCAATTTCTAGGAGTGCAATGCATTACGAGTCTAAAGTGTTAGCTGAGATGACCATAAACTACTGTCAGACTGTTGTGCTTAAGTAGTTGATCAGATCAGCTTAGAAAAGATAAAACATAAAAGCCTTCTCATAAGTTTAGAGAAAAAATAACTATACACCTTCTAATGATTACTTATGCCACTATAAACATGTGCAGGATGTACAGTTGTCATACATGTGTACAGATCACAATCTATTAAACCTGACACCTTTCTTTCCTGGGAAAAAACATTTCTGATCGAAGTTAAACCACGTAGCGTGGTAAATTGTTGTAATAGAATGTTGCCAGATTACTTTATAAAGTATATATCTTTATTTTATAAACACACGTTAGTAGAAAGAATACATAATGGCATATATGACGTTATATTGTCTTATAATAAATATTAATTTGCTATTAATGACCTTTTATTTAATAGCATGAATTCATGTGTACAACTTCCATGCATGTTATTAAACTCTTAATAGTCAAAGTTTATAAATGGCTGATATAACACGCTTTGTGGAATACTTGAATCCGATTGGTAAATCCCGACATTCTAGTCTATGTTATTTCCAGATGACAATCGTGGCACTGCGAGTCATTTTGACATAACAAATAATTTAGTTCCATAAATTTAATATAAATACGCCCAATTAATACGTACATTTAGGCATTTGGCAGACGTTTTTATCCAAAGCGACTTACATTGCTTTATCCTATACATTTTACATGGGTATTTGCAATCCCCTGGTATCGAACCAACAACATTGCGTTGTTAACGCAATGCTCTTACCACTGAGCTACAGGAAAGCAACTATATATATAATATATACTAAAATATATAGTATAATAACATATAAGAGATTATACAGTATTAAAAAGTGATTATACCAAACTGCATCTTCGTCTTGTTTGAACTAATAAGCCGAAAAATTTACATCCGGATTGTTATTATTACAAAATAGACCCTGACAAGATGTCAACGACATCAAGCAGCAAGATGTACATTATCCCTTAAATGTCATCACCATATATGAATCACTAAACAAACACACAGTGAGAGCAGTGCGTACCATTCTGCTTTGCCATCTGCTTGTGTTGGTGGAGCTCCTGCTAAAGAGATTGACGGGCGCTGTTGTTGGCGAAAACTGGAATTTAGGCTCACTGTATTCTGTCGCTGACGCCGGACCTGAAATAAATGCAAACAAATTAGTTAACAATTACAAATATGCAGTTTGTTCTCGTGAACGCGCACCATACATTGAAAAGAAGGAGGTGAATACATCAATAAGTAATCATTATTATTATGATTATTTTTCGCACATGAAGTATTCTCGTCGCTTCAAAAATATTCAATGGAGCCATTATGAGCAGATGGACCAATTTTACAATGTCTTTAGTACTTTACTGGACCTTGACAACAACTATAACAATGATGTCTATAAGAAGGCCTGGAAATCACCTAAAATACCTTCATTTGGATTCCGAAGACACCATGAGGTCTTAAAACATGTTGAACGCCATGTGGGTAAAAATAACACAATTTTGAGATGAACATTTCCTTTAATGGCAAATAAATGCACTTCCTCACAGACTTGCTTCAACTTGCTGATGGGAAACATGTTGTCAGATGCCAGACACAGAAACTCTTCATCTCTCTTTGACTTAAATAGATCTGTTATCACCCTTTTCACAAGGTCTAATCTAATATAAATCTCAGGTACAGTGTGTCTGTACAGTAAGTTTGCATAATAGATTCGCATTTAACTCGAGTTAGTTAACATATAGCAGCCAATACACACGAGGAGAAGTTGACCTTTTTAAGGTATTTACATATAAAAAAACATTATATTATTGATTTATTTTCATTTTACGGTTTCTCTTCCTCTACTCTTTTAGCTAAAATGTATTTACTGTAAAGCTGTTCCGCAGCAATTTAAAATTGTGAAAGGCGCAATAAAAATGAATTTAAATAGAATATTTGTTCTATCATAGAACAATAAAGTTATTTTATCATACGAATACACTGCAGTTCATGACTACAAACTTACTAGTTGGAGACGGAAGGGAGTCCTTGACCATTTTCGACTTGGTTCTCTTGATGCTTTTCACCTGCTGCAGCACGCGCTGTTGTCCCGTGCATTGGTTCTTGTCGGACGGCATGACTAGAGACGTGTCCTCCGTCAGGCCGATGCCCATGGTGGAGCGAACCGACTCACCCATGCTAGCTGGTGTCCAACCTCAGCAGACTATCCTTCGTCTGCACTGACTCAGTATGGAAGCGGATCTTTTTTACAATTCTGTGGAAAACCACACCTAGGAAACGCCCACTGGAGAAAGACCAACCACAGGTCCCCGTTCAACAACACACGTTGTTTCATAGCAACCGCGTTTGAAAGTTAAATTTGAAGTACAGCATACACAGAAAAGTAAAAAAAGATCAGAGATGTCGACACTACCGTTCACAAGTTTAGTTTAATTCACTGAAAATGTTTCTCGAGATCTTAACTTTTTAAACTGAACGACAGGAAATGCTGCAGTAACGTACCAGACGGTTTTATCGGTAGCACGTGACTGAAATATTTAAATTTGTTAAATAATATATTTTTTATTGATTTATTTAGAATGCATAACTTGCATGGTGGACTGATAAATGATTTAGCACCTGCTAAATAAATCCTCAATGTAAAAACTGTTTGGAAAATGTCACAACATTTTGCAAATTCTATAGGCGAGTGATGACAACATTGTGAATGCAAAAATGTAACTTGCTTGATTTTTTGTTCAATTCTTTAGTCACCGTATTGTTACATTCGTGACATTCCACTTTTGATGAGTTTACCGTTATACAATGTGAAAATGACACTAAATAACAACATGCTTTCCTCGAATTGTCACAGTTCAGTAATACATTTACATGCATTCATTATGCAGATGCTAAATAAATATTGTATCTATTCCTAATGACCATACTCTCCAATGTGGATTATGTTAAATCTAAATCAGTGTTTGCTATCACACTTTACTGATATGTCTCGAATGAACCAAACACTTCTAGATCCAGAATTATAATGCACGCTATGAACATGTACACTGTATAGTGTATTTCAAATATGTAGTTTCAAGTAACGTATCTAATAGAGACACAAAGCTATACATATTTGTATTTTTACACCCCGTAGGCTGTAACGGTAAGTGTTGTTTTGATTATATTGATTAATAAATGTATTAGCTATTTACACATAAAAGGCACACTGTCTGGAATTTTAAAAGAAAACACGACTACAATTACAAACAAGAATTCCAATAATTATATGCTGTCTGAATCATCATTGGAATCCATATGGAGTTTCATTGGAAGTGGGCAGGTTAAATATGTTGGAAGTTGGTAACCAAAACAAACATCTGATGGCTGAAAAGGTTGTTTTGTGGTTTGCTGTTCTGCATCACAAACCGGTTGGTTCAGTTCATTATTCAAAATTTGTTTTTACAGTAAAACAATGGCTGAAAACCTTTTTCTTTTATTCACATGATAAATTTTTTGTATTAGTCCTGGGATATTGAAACTCCTATTTCAGAAATCACTGGATTGTGCAGGAGCGTTAACTGGTGGAAGGAGCGAAAGAGAGAAAGAGAGAGAGACTCAAGAACATGTCTCAGAGTACTGGTGCTTTATTCATGACAATGATTAAATGAACTGGACAGTCAAACAGCTTAAAATGCCAAAAATGTGAAATGCCTTTATTCTTCATCTACCTACGTAACAACAAACCGATGGAACAAAGAAGTCACACCAAATTTCACAAAAACAAACAAGACTTGCCACCGAATCCGTCAAGATTCTCAGTTCGTCACAACCGAACAGAACAGCTCCTCCTGTGTTGAGGTAGGTACAGCCTCACAGCACTTATCACTGGTCAGCGTTTCAAGTTAAAATCAACATTTTTTTAACACTGAGGAACAGCAACTTGAATCTCCACCTCACTCCTCCTGTTATATGGAACCGTCGGTGGATGAAAAAGCTGACGCTCTGCTTCCGGCCAGTTTAGACTGGAGGTCATCTGAGGTCAGTTTCATCTGGTCTTCTGTCTCTTTCAGGACTTTGATGTGTGTTGTGAACAGAAGGTAGAAAAGCAATCCGGACAGCAGGACGACGGCTCCTGCGGCTGCCAGAAGGCCTGTGGTGGTGAAGGAGAAGTGGCTGCATGAACATAAGCAGGGCAGGAGGATCATGAGCAGAGGGAGCAGGAGAAGCAGAAGAGCTCCGCCCATCATATGCAGAGCTCTGGCCTGCAGAGTCTCTGTGTGACAGAGGCCTTCTTTAACCACCGCGCGCGCTTCTGCGACGATGTCCATCTGCTCTGACACCGCTGTGAATAAAACGGGATAATGAATCAATGCAAAATAATATGGTTAGATGTACAAATGCAATGTGTATTAAATGGGTTGTTACAGTATATAGCACAATGACATTCATACACTTTAAAATGCGGTCAGAAAATTACAGGTTGTTAAATGCTGTTTGCACGTCATGTTGTCTTGTATAGACAGTTTCATCTTAACAACATAAACAAACGTTACAGAGCATGCGCACTTTTGTGACCCTCAACGTAACTTCCGCTACACACTCACAAACAATAGAGTGCCTGTAGATTATTTCTGATAACAAGCAAAAGAAACCGAAAAGACTAAACAAAACTTGTTTCTATCCATCCATCCATCCATCCATTTTCTACCGCTTATCCGGGGCCGGGTCGCGGGGGCAGCAGTCTAAGCAGGGATGCCCAGACTTCCCTCTCCCTAGCCACTTCCTTCAGCTCTTCCGGGGGGACACCGAGGCGTTCCCAGGCCAGCCGGGAGACATAGTCCCTCCAGCGTGTCCTAGGACTTCCCCGGGGTCTTCTCCCGGTGGGACATGCCCGGAACACCTTACCGGGAAGGCGTCCAGGGGGCATCCGGAAAAGATTTGTTTCTTGATTTGAACTTGTTTCTATAATATTTAAAATTTAGACTGCGATACCAAGCTCAACCACTAGATGTCAGTGTACCATAAGGATTCTTTAAATGCGGCCGAACTACCCATTTGACAAATTGTTTATTTAATAAAATGAAAATACAACAAAATTCAACTAATAATTTATTTAATAAAGTACAGAAAATTAATAACACAAATTATTATGAATATAAATAAAATGTAAATAGTTATATTACTAGACACTGGCCAACACTAGCCGGAAGTTAACTTGGGGTCAAGCATGCATAGGGCTATCACGATTATGAAATTGGGCTGAAGATAAATTGTCTAATAAATCATTGCGATTATGACGATTAATTGTTTGTTTGCAGGGTTGAATTGAAAGCCACCATTAAAATGCTATCAGTCATAGATAAGCTTCTAGTCTGTTCTTTTTCTCACTTCCAGGACAACAATACAATTTTAATTCTAAGTTAATGAAATTTGGGTAGGCTGGTTTTCACACTGAGATTAGATTAAATAATATTAAATTATACTGCATGTTATGTTTATATTATTTGTCATAATATTTAAGTGATGGTGTTGTGGTGGAACATTTTATAGTTACAATATATACACTGACTAAATTATGAGATATGCAGAGGCACTACAGTTCCCCCTTCTGTCTTCTACAGAGATGTGCAATATTTGCTATGATCTGAAACCATCGCGATGAGTTCAAACAATCGTGATGAGACGATTATTTGATAATCCTGACAGCCCCAGGCTCGCCCAAGTCCGATGACACGGTCTACAGTCTGTTTAAATGTTTATACGTATAAACCAAGTAGTTGTATTGTTTTAAAGTGATAGTTCACCCAAAAATGAAAATTCTGTCATCATATACTCAAGCTCTTGTCATTTCAAACCTGTTTGACTTTCTTTCTTCAGCAGAACACACAAGAAATTTGAAGAATGTTGTTAACCGGCACCCCATTGACTCGCATTGGTTTTGTGTCCAACCAATAGAAATGAATAGGTGCCGATGCTGTCCTTCAAAATATCTTGTTTTGTATTCATGCGGAAGAAAGTCAAACATGTTTGAAATGACAAGAGGGCAAATCAATGATGACAGAATTTTCATTTTTGGGGTGAACAATCCCTGTAATGATAGGAAATGATAGATGAATGCAAAAAGTTTATGGCGATATGGACAAATATCTAGACTGATGGCTAATTTTGTGGTTGTGTGATCACATTTTCTGTAATCTATCAAGCTGCTCATAACCTGCAATTTCTGTACAGATGAAACATATTTGGTATTCTTTGAGTTGCTTAGTAATCTGGTATTCCTGCATTCCAATTTTAGGGCTGAAGTAAGATAACTCCCACACTTTCATAAACTGATCAACTCACACAAATTCACTCTTTTGGAATTTACTGTATCCGTGCACCACCAAAGCCCTGCTCTTCCAATGTTGTGTGTTTATATATTAGACTCTCTTTACAGTGATAAATATCTTCAAATATATCCTTTTTGTATGTTCTATACTGTGTTGCTCAAAAATGTGATGGCATCATTCCAACATCTGAAAGTCTTAAGGAATTCTCCAAAACAAGGTTAAAACAAAGAGATCCTCCATGAATGCTTCTTGTTTGACTGGGATGAAGATGTTTTCTGAAGTCATACCAGTATGTGAGTCGCTGATGTTTCTCTGTCCATGCTGTCTGCTCTCTTCAGACTGCAGAAGTGTGATTTCAGCTGTCAGAGCCTCATGGTCAGAATATGGAAAGGGTTTACCAGCCACTGAACCTTTGGTTGTGGACAGGGACTCACATTTCATGCTTACTTTCTTGGAGCCCTGCCCGAGAAAATGAACAGTAACCCTATGAGATTTGTTTCAGGGAATCGTTCTATTCATGATGAGCTGATTTCACCATAGTAGGAAAAATAACGGTAGTCAATAGTGCGCCAGAACTGTTTGCTTTCCTACATTCTTCAAAATATCTTCTTTTGTGTTCAACAGACCAAAGAAGTTTATGAAGCAATTTTTCCTACTATGGTAGTCAATGATGCAGTCATTTTGGGTGTTTTTGCTTAAAGTTTAAATTTCGATTGTTTTACCTTCATAAGGATGTAGTCAATCCTGATGCCTTTCTCAAAAGGAATGAGATCTTGCTTTTTTGTAAAGTGGTTAACTGCTATCAGTGTGTGGCCGTCTTCACATCCCTGCCAAACACAATAAGACCATTCTTATTTACTGCAAACTGTACAACAGGATATACATCAAACCGAATGTGCATGCAAAATGATGTGAACTCACATCAAATGTGTCTGTTTCAGTATAGCAGTCTCTGAGTCCAGTGTGAGCTCTTATGAGACGATTCCCAAGATCCTGAGGGTGCATGTTCAAATCCCCCCCCAGAATCACCACATCTGCTCCACATGATGTGTGTCTAACAGACATTCAGAATAGTGAATATGACGCTATTGTTATATCATCTCACTCTTCTCTTTTTTGACTTTTTTTTGCATGCTAACCTCTATGAAGCACATCTCTCTTACCGCACAAACTGCAGTAGTTCCCACGACTGCACTATTCTGTGAGGCAGGTATTCATCTTGCGCCCTGGAGTACTCTGCATGCAACTGAGAGGAAAAGAGTTTTGTTACTCTTCTGCAGTATAAAAGCGCATCATCTTTAGTTACACATGGGAATAAACCCAAACAGGGTGTGAAAAACATGAACGAACAGCATTAATGCTGTGTTCACACCAAACATGAACAATTGCCTTCAACGCTCTTTGTTTCTCGCGGGAAAAAGTTCTTTATTTACGCGGGGGAAAAAAACATCACAGGCCTTTCAAACAGAACTTGTCACTAAGCAGGTTTCCATCACCCTGGTTTTGTGCGTTTTGAAGTTTCGTATCAGAAACGAGTGATGGAAACGGAAACGTTGCGTAAAGTTTTTACGCTCGCTTGAGGTGGTTTTTCATTTTTATGAAAAAGGGTCAATGGAAAAGGGAGATGGAAACACATTTGCTGAATAAATTCCTCCAAAAAGTCACGTAATTGCACTATGAGACGGCGTAACCTTACTAACCAGAGTACTGATCTACTGATCTTGCTACACAGCATCAGAAATGTTGTTACGGTCATTCTTAAATGAGCAAAGTCATCAAGTATTTCTGTAATTCCTCTTAGAACTGTCACGACTGTGTTTCCCGAACAGCAGGCATCCAGCAAGCAGCGCATTTATTGTGTTTCGTAATCGTATGCTTGCGCAAGTATTATTCTATATGAAAATCATTATATTCAGTGGCTTCTCTTACTTTTCTTACTGATATTTCATGTGTGTTTAATAGGAAGTGTCGGTTGACTAGTTGGATGGAAACGGTGCTTATTCGAAAACGTTTTATGCGATATTCCTGTTTTGCGCATAAGCTAAATTCGCAACTTTGGGTGGAAACCCAGCCAATGGAGTGGGGTTTGTCTATTGGGCTTATGAGCTCTTCGTGCGAATTTCTCGCTTGAGTTTAAATGCGAACGCGCGTCATTCACGCTGCCCAATTCGCGTCATTGGCATGGCCTGCAACGGTTTTGCGTCTATTCACGTCATTGCATTGACTTCATATGTAATTTACTCCTGCAAATTAATTAATTCGCGTTTGGTGTGAACCCAGCATAATACCCCTTTGAGTTATTAGAAGAACTTCCTGTTTCAGTCTTTAATTTCAGACTACATTACACGAAGGTTTGAAACAAAAGACCAAATCAAAATGTTAAACAAACATCTTTATGATATAATTATATAGATATAATGTATATATACATATATATATATATATATATATATGTAAGATTTAAAAATATATATTATTGAATAAATAACAACTAAGTCGGAAGTGCTTCTGGACAAGTGTTTACATCTTTTGAAGCGGTCTATAAGAGCAACAGTGATGTCATCATGCTTAGATTTTCACTCCACAAAGTAAAATATACCCTTCTTGAGCTACATTTATTCTTTTAGGTGTTTGCAAACTTACGTGTGTAACGTAGACTTGTGCCTTCAACCCAAACACATCTACAACGACCAATCCGACCGATTTACCCCCAAACCAGTCTCCATGGCGAAGCTAAAAGAACACACATGTAAAAGACAGATATAGATGAACACGTCATCCAATAAATTGTGCCTGAGTATTAATCTCTGTACAAACGAGCTCTACTAGATTTAGCTACATTACACTTAAGTGTCATTCACACTATATTATTATAAAGCTTAGGACACACGTATTAAAGTATGTCAGAAATACACAACGTCTCCTGTAACGTCTGGACTAAGTCTTTTCTTAGAAGCTCAACGGCCGTTCATATACACACATACAGTGATAATTACAGGATAGTGTACAGTCATTATCATGAAATAAACCTGAAGTTACACCCTGTCAGGTTTTGTTTTCTGGGATTATGATTAGCTGACTGTACATTCTGCATATTAAACGCCTACAAAAAACAAACATCGACATAAAAAACTGATTAGGTTTTTATCTTGTTTTCCTCTTTGTATATTTGTGTATCGTCACAATGTAAATTTTCAAATTACACTTTTGTGTTATCATTGGGTTTCCAAGAAAGTTTTGTTTAAAACAAAAAGTGCTATGAAAATGATGAAACACATAAATATATAACACAATTAATAGAAATAGCTATATTATATATAAAAAATCAGCAGTTGCCCAATCAAAATGAAGCATTTCAACCTTAATCTCACCATATATGGATGGCCATTAAGCGAGTACTGGTAGAGCAGGGCATCTTGGATTCTGTGTCTGGAGAAAACAGCAAGACCACTCCCAATAACTCCACTGTAAAAACAGTATCAGATATGAGAATGTAAGCAATAAAAGATAAAAAGATATCTCTTGCTCTCTTCTATGAACACACACACGCCAACAATCAAAAAGCTGTTCTTGTTTTTTGAATATATAGTAAGAGCCTTGTGTGTGACTTTCTAAAGACTTGAAATTATAGTAACAGAAGAAAACTATATTCTTTTTGAGAAAGAAGCATATGGCTCAAGAAGTGGGTCCCTACATCATGAAACAAGTTACATGCTAAATTGCGATATTTACATTGACCTTGCATTAATGGGACAGTTCACCCAAAAATGAAAATACTGTCATCATTTACTCACCATCCGGTTGTTCCATATCTCTCTAAATTTCTTTGTTTTCCTAAATTCAAAAGAAGCCAAACTCTTCAAATGATGACAGAATTGTAATTTCTGGGTCAATTATCCTTTTCAAGTAGAAATACATAAGTTCGTTACTCAGCGAGTACATAAAAAATCTGTGTCAAACAGTCTCCTCATATTACCCTAAATCACAATAGTACGCCGCTTATAATGATTCATAATGAACTGACATTTCATATGGGAAATGTCAGTTTGACGTTATTTGACTTCAAACCAAATAGAGATAAGGAGGTAAGGCAACCTGCAATTTTATGATTTGAACAGAGATGGTGGTTCAGGAGCGAAAGTTACAGTGCCGTTTTAACTTAAATTTAAACACACCGCCTAACTTTATAATTATTACCACTAATACAGTGGTCAAATGCTTGCCCAACATGAAAACTGTTATGTAATTCCCATTTACAGTATCTAACACTAGTTTTCAGCAATAACGGTCGATAGTAAGCTTGTTGATAAGACAAACGCTAAGTGTGTTAAAGCTAAGCCGTGAAAAGATGCAAACTCAGCCTTATTGCCTGCATGCCTTACGATCAATGTTTTTTTCTTGTCTCATAATGATAAGACAGCAGCTAAAGGTCAACGGTTCTCTGTAGAAGCCATAATAGCCAGGTGCTGTCTAAAATGAAGATATCCCAGAAACTTCTTAAAAGAAGTTAAAAAATAAATGAATATTTTATCCTTTTTCACTCTCTGCTTTTTTCCATCCAATAAATGCACACAGTGACCAAAGGCTGTCGATAGTACAGTACAATCACTTGTATAATTTCAAAGACTTTATATACAGCCAATGAGATGTATGTACAGATTCTTTTTATAGAGAAAGTGTCATATATGGGGTTCTTTAACACTTATTTTGACCTGAAGTCTATTCATCTGGAATGTGTGAGAGCGTATAATCGCGGGGAGAAGGTTTCAAAGTCTTTATTTCAAAATTCCAATGGCTTTAAATTACAAAGAAAGATTCAATGCCCCCCATGCCGTGGCGAGTTGAACTGACCTTTTAAAATAGTGAGCGTACGGATGAGAGCTGGAGAGCTTTCTCTTCAAGAACAGGAAATCTCTCTCGCACCACACCTAAAAGAAGCATCAAACAAACTCAGGATTTATGCACAATTTTTTTTATAAAATACAGTTAGCTTTGACGTTTTGGGATGGGGTTGTTCATATTTAAATACAGTGACTTGTGATAAGTGACATCATTAGGAAAAAAATTGTGATAACCAGCCACAACAAGTAATAAGAATCACAACATTTTGTTGACAGGGCTGCAACAACGAATCGATAAAATCGATAAAAATCGATTAGTAAAAAAGTTGTCACCGAATTTCATTATCGATTCGTTGTGTAGCGCGACGCGGAGACGTTTGGTTATTAAAAAAAAACTTTATTTGAGCGCGGAGCGAAGTAAACACACTCGGTCTCTCTCGCGCACTGATGCTAGCAGAGTTCGGCGCCTCATATACAGGGCGGAGCAAAAATTAAAAAACGAGCGGAGGAAAGATACATGACGGAGGCAGAGAAATCCCCGCGACCCAAGTCATCATAGGTGCGGGAGCATTTCACACTAAATAAACAGAAAAACTTTGTTAACTACAAAATATGCAAACGCGACATGGCGGGAGCAACGCGGCAATGATCCAGCACCTGAAACGCAAACATGTTTGAGTCTGTGATGAGGAGGAAGGGAGTTCAACAGCAGGTTAAGTCACTACAGAATCCTACTTTTGTTCCGTTTCGAAGTGAAGAACGTAATGTCCCTGGTGCTGGTGTTTACTCGTTATCCAGATTGACAAGCATCACAAGTTAGCATTAGCTCGTTAATAACAGTATAATAAGGGGCGGTGTAGTTACTTTGAACTTTGCATTGTAAGACTAAAGACACGTTTTTATTCACTCGCCTTTTTTGGACCATTCATTTATCAATCTGTTGTCATGTATAGCTACACTGCAAAACTTCCTTAGTAATTTTGTCTAATTTCCAGTCCGAATATCTAAAAAATCTTAAATCAAGATTACTAGACAAGAAAATTAATTGATGCTTAAAACTTCTGTTTGAAATTATATCTCATTAAGATTATTTTTCTACCCCATTGGCAGATAATTTTTCTTGCTTTAAGCAAACAATCACTTAATTTGAGGTGTTTTTTCAGAAAACAAGACATAATTTCTTATGCTTTTTCATGTATCTAGTTCATGTTTCTTGACATAAGATTTTTTTTAAATTTGGACTGACAACGGGACAAAACTACTAAGTTAGAAAAGCAGTTTTTGCAGTGTATATTCTGTGCTTTCTCCCATATAGGTTATTATTGACAAATATATTTGTGTGTGTTGTACTTTTTAATTTAATTTTAAAGTTCTTTTATAGCTCTTGGTCATCTTAAGCTTTGTTAAAATGTGGTGTATAAATGAAGCTTGCACTTACTACAATGATGGTAGTAATTGAATGAATAAGCTTCAAGTGAATTTGAGAGAGTGTGTGTGTGTGTCAGTGTTTGTCAGTGTGTGCGTCTGCAAAAGTTTGTGCGTTTGCGAGTGTGTGCATCTGCGAGTGTAGTGTAGAGAACAAGTTCTTACATTCAAACAAATCCTGTTAAGTTTTCTGATTTGTATTGTTCTTTAGTTTTTATAAATTATTTATTGTTCTGGCAGCTCAGGTGGCACTTTTATTTAAAAAAGTCTATATATTTGGCAGATGTAAAGCATACATGTGTATGTTTTTTGTGTTAGTCCATTTTTATTTGATTTTATTATTTTTATAACAGCTCAGGGATGTTCAAGGAGCAACATGCTTGTGCACTTTCTAAAGATTTTAGTTCTGTTTTTGAATAAAGGGTTGGAAATGAATGCTTTTCTTGGTTTTTATCCGATTCATCGATTAATCGAAAAAATTATTTACAGATTAATCGATTATTAAAATAATCGTTAGTTGCAGCCCTAATAACATAGTGAAAGCTGATTGGTCCAAAATCTTGTTCCACACAGAGCAGTTGAGAGAAGAAGTTGCGACAATGGAAGTTCAAAATTTGTCACATGATTCATGGAGCCTTCAGATATTTCCAGGAAGTTATGTTTTCTTATTTTCTGTATGCTTTATTTCTTTTAACCTTCATAAGTTCTTAAATGGGTTAAAAGTTTACCTCAATTGGTCTGTTTAGCCGCAGCTCCGTGCATTACTAGTAACTTCCGGGAACTATTGAGAGGCTCAATGAACCGTCATCTAGTACCTCAGAGATGACGTATTTTTGCAGGCTAACCCGAAAGTAAGCGCCCCGCTGGTTCCCTCGACTGAAAGCCTATGCAATTCTTCCAATAGACTTTTGGAAGATCGCAAAAAATAAGATGTGTTTTCAACAAACGTTTATGATGTTTGTCTATCAAGATGATATTTACAAATAAACACAACATTTGTTACTTTTGAAGCGGAAATACAATCGGCAGAAGTAAAAAGCTAACACGATGCTTCACAGACTTCTAAAAACCCTAAAAAAGAGTTGGAACCACCAGTACTTAAACGCTAACTCGCTTCTGGGTTTTGCATACAAAATACATCAACTCCTCAGCTCCCTATTGCTGTGAAAAAACTTTTCCATTGGAGTCAACAGAGTTGACGCAACTCTCTCTCTAAATGGCTCTGGTGCCAAACAACTGCATATCATATTTTTACCCTAAAACTGTTCTGATTGGTTGTAATTGTTTGCAACAAGCATTTTAGCATCATAATGTAGAAAATGACTTGTTCTGTAGTTTATGGTTAGAATTTGGTGCAAGTTATTTGCATGCTACAGAAAGTCTAAAAAAGGACTGAAGACAACAATTTAACTCACTTCCTGTAACAATGCGATGTCATGCTGCTCTCTATCCAGTAAATCTCCAATCATCTCATACCGCTGTGCACAGTGTTGACTGAAGAATCGAATTCCCCTGAAAAACACCGGAAAAGATACGAAACACAAAACCGGTAACTATTGTCTTACGTTTGACCCCTAACCCACCCTGAGAACTCCAGTCACACAACAATAATACATTTACACACACACACTCATACTTCACACAGCTGACCTCTGACACCATTAGATACACGGCTATGTGTGCTTTTAATAAAACGCTGTGTCATCAAAATAAGAGCACATTTTGAAAACCACATATTTCAGTTTCAGCTATACAATCGCACTGAATTTTGCGCTGTTGTTTTGGAACATGATGCTGACAGTGCTGGCATCAGCAGCACGGGAGGCCCAGACGGCACATCATGTGACTGCTGGAGTCTCACGTCAGCTCATGTGCTTTCACCTTCACACTGTACTTACACACATCACTCCCATACAAAAGGAAAATTAAAGCTAAAGCTCATAAATCATAAAATAAAACAAAAGTTTCCCACCTGATTCATTCACTTATGCAGGACAAAGATTCATTAAACCAGTTCTGACATCACAGACTGTTTTTGCATATTTATTGAATATTTAATACAAAGTTTAGATTGTTTTAATGTTTAGACACAAATAAAACTGTGAATAAATCTATGACAACCAACCTGCCTATATACTTATATTTAGCACAATAAACCATGGTTAAGTTTCCTAAGGAAAGCAAAGGAAAACTCATAAAATATTCATACTGATACATGAAGCAAACAACTAAAGCAATATACACTTCCGTAGTCCTTAACAATACGTTATATTTAGCATTCCGTTTGATATTTCATGGGATAACGGCACCGGTGCCGCGGAAGCATCATCAGAGCTCACCAGCAGTTGAGAGAGAAGACGCGCAGTTTATCCGGTACCGGACGCTCCGTTGCCATGGTGCCGCTGGGGCTTCAGTCAGCTCCTGTAAGGCAAAGTAATTTGAGCGCTCTTATTTGAGCCCGCTTTAATGCGCGCGCATACACATATGCACGCACATGAGTTCGACTTCATTCTGACCTGCGGAGACTGATCGGCGTATGACATCAGCGTAGCGCGAGAGGGATTTAAAGCACAGTTTACGAATCGCTCTCGCGGTAATGTGACGTTATAATCCGATAGGTAACCTGCACAAGCGCCGCGTCAAGGGGCGGAGTTTATAACTAATCCACAAGGCAAATTTAAATTACACGAAACCAAACTTTTATTTTCATTTTTCATTTTATTATAGTTAATCTTCTAATCCATGACGTGGAAAGTATTTGGGATGAATCATATATTATACACGTCCGCGACCTGAATACTTGCATGAGGCTGCCACTCAAATCGATGCTCCGCGCGCATTACACTCACCCGCGCTCGATACAAACTCCATTCCTGAGCGCGTGACGGTGTTCTTTCAATGCCGGATCGATGATCATCATCGTCCAGTCAAATGACCTCCACTGTATCCACTGTAAAACATTACGCAGCATAAAGTATTTTACGCGCATGACACATTGGATGTAAACACCAGCAGGAATTGTGGGTAATGTAGTGAGCTTGATTTTAATGCGATGTCGCGAGGAGGGTCAAGAGGTGCAGTTTTTATCATGAATTATTTCATAAATAAAAGTCCATCTTTAAAATGTGAACACAATAACTATTCAAATATTGACAATTGTATTCCATTATGTTCTCAACAATTTGAAACGCTGGTTTGATGATACAACCAATATTTATTAACAACCAGAGCATTTCTGATATTTGAACAAAGCATTGAAAAAAGAAGAAACCAAGATAAAAACCTTTCCTGTTCTTAAACTATACACAACACATTTTACACAACTGTTTTTTCTCACGTACAGGTACACACCCAAGTATGCACGCGCACACACAAATGGATGACTTTATTTTTCTGTTGTTGCTAGAAGGGATACATCTTAGGCTGTTTTTGTCTGTCAAACCTCTTTTTATATATTTTTGCAAAGACCTTAATTGTTATTTGGGTACTATCTCTTCTTCTAACAATGCCACAGCATTAAAGTCTGTTACAATGTGCACAAAGTATAATATTTCAGCTTTTTAATAATGAAAATCAAAAGGGTCTCAAGGCTTTTCTCTCTCTCTTGAATTTATTTTACGTTTTTGTTACCCCTGGCTCAATTTTATTTGTATTTATTTGTATTTGTCTATTTATTTATTTTTATTTTTACTTGCTTTTATTTTACTTCCTTTTACTAGCTTTTGGTCTTCTGAATTATTGTTGTTTATTTCTGCTCTTAATTGTGACTATGTTTTTGATGTTACATTTGTTCAATAAAAAAAAAAAAACAGCTACGGCTGGAAGTGGTGCAAAATTTCGCCATATAATTACAATAAATTATATGAGCTAACGCTGCACCTACCCCAACCCTAAACCTAACCTTACAATAATAAAAAAAAGATCAGATGTTTTCAACGTGACAAAAATGATGTGGTATTGAAGTGCGCATGCCCAGTGTAGGTAGCTGTATCCCTTCTAGTCAAAACCTTCTTTTACACGTCAAAGATGACCTGAACCACACAAAAAGTTTAGAGAGTTTTCTGGTGGATGCTGTTCACATTCTTTTGGATGTCATCTTTGGTTGAATCTGTTGACATTTGCATCCAAAATCTCCCAATGAAGAATTTCGTCGTCCTCTATGCAATATCAATATGTATATATATACACACAATTGTATATTAATGTACCAACATTAATGAAATAAACAGATGATTGTAAATAAATGGCACTGATCACGTCCGACACATTGCTAAGGCATTTGTTTTTAATGTGTGCGTATCACTAAGAGTGGGGTTGTCTATGGTCCAAACGCTATCAATTTATGTGGGTACCTTTAGTAAAACCAAATACCACTTATTCTAAACTCCAAGTGTTTCAACGTTACTAAAAGAACCTGAGAATCCTTGGATCGGAATAATCCATATGTTATTGCACTTTTGATGTGGAATTAAAGGTTAAATTCACTTTGCGCATCTGTTTATCAATTGCCTGCCTCACAGCACTCAAATAAAACTCTAAAAACTGAAATTGTTAAAGTACAAAATCTTTTCTTGCTTTTTAATATCAGGAACAACTCAAGCACCCAGTTTCACATGAATAAAAGTCAAGGGATGTGTAATTGTTGGGGAGAATTTATAACCAAGATTAACACGTTGAGAGTTTCTTCAACCAATGTTACCTGATCTTAACAGGTATGATGAAATTATGCCCCTTCTGTGGCAAGGCACTCAAATTGAGGGTATTTAAGTAACACCATGCATACCGTTTTCACAATAAGCGTTATCGCATTGGCACATTGTTTTAAATGACAATTTCTACACTTTAGGTTTCAAACCACATCAATGCTTTTAAATGCTCCAAAAGCACGTACCAGGAGGTAGAAACTGCTCACACATTTGTATTTTTCAAAATTCGAGCCAAATAAAGCAATTCGTAACGTAGAACATGACCCTGGTATGCTATGTTCACGTAACTTACGCTTACCATCCTAACAAACATTCAACATTTCTTTCCAACAACCAAATAGCTCATTCGAACGGCCTCCAATCTGTCTCAGGTTAGAGGTAGTGTGTGCTGGTGTGATACGAACAAATCAATTCTATCACAAATGGACTTGAATTGACCAGCATTCCTCTGTTATTTGCTTGCAATTGCTTTTAAAAAGACCTGTGTGGCGTTTTATTTCCAAATAACATTTGATAACTTCTCTCACAGTACATATAAGAAGAAACAGAATAATCCCTGAAAGTACGTTGTCTTTCCTTTTAAAGTACGTAACTAAATATACAATACAACCTATAGTGCCCAGTATCCTGGTTTGCGTTTTGTCCTTCTTGTGTACGTTTGTTTCATTTGAACAGTGGCTGGAGGTCTCTCGGCACAGCGTCATTCAATCCTTGACAAGTCTGTAAACATGATACTGCGCTCCATGGTCGCTTGTGGACACCTCGAACACGAATGCAATGCATAGCAAAGTCTCTTGTGTGTCTCTGTTTGTTACAACCTGGTGAGGGGGATAACACGTGTTAGGAAATCTAGTATCGTGTAGTAGCATGTTATCAATGTTGTTCATACTCTTACCTGCAGTATAGTGAAGTTCTCGAGGACGCTGTTCATCATGTATTTTTCTGGTAGGTGCTTGAGTTTATGGATGAAGTTGATCATGTATTCGCACATGGGGGAGCGATGGATCCGGTAAACGTACCTCCCACCCTCCACACGAGCATATTCTGTCTGCGGGTTACAATCACAAACTTTGAGCACAGTGGTTGGTTTCTTAAGCCAAACTGCTATGTCTGTATTGACCATTTACACTATATGGCCAAAAGACTGTACAACAGACTCATTTGTGTCTTTTTAAAGGGACAGTTCACTCAATTCTATCATGAATTACTCACTCTCTAGTTGTTCCAAATCTGTTTAAATGTCTGTGTTCTGTTGAACACAAAGGAACAAGTTTGGAAGAACGCTTGTTACCAATTGACCACCATTGACTACCATAGTAGGAACAATGACAATGGTAGTCAAAAGTACCCCAGAACTGTTTGCTCTCTTACATTCTTCAAAATATCATCAGTGTTCATCAGAATAACGAAATTTAAACGAGAGTAAATGATGACATACATTTTATTTTTGAGTGAACTAAAGGTACAGTTTGTAGAAATCGCTGCTAGAGGGCGCACAATCAAAACAATGACAATCGCGTAGCTTGATGACTCTGTAGAAGCGTGGAATGATGGGATATGTTGTCTTCAACTCCACTGCTGATGGTACCGCTGATACATCAATTAGACGGGAACGAGAAATCATGTTAGCGGAATAGGTAAAGTAATAAAGTTTTATAAATGTTGCATTTGATGAAATCATTTTATTTCATTATAATGAATTAGACCCAAGTAATGTAAGGTTTAAAACTAAATTATAGTCATAGATGTTACAGTACTTGTCCATTTCGATGGAGGTACAATGCGCAGTTTTAAGTGTTCAAATCAATCATAGTAAAAGTTATTTTTAACGTAAGTTACCCACATCATTTGCAATAATGCAAGATGAGCCGACTTTACAAACTACTTCTGCACCTGTCTGCGACAGTGTCACGCGGCTGATACGTCAGTAAAGGCGGTAACAAAGGGTAACGCGGTCCACTGTTTAGAATAGCGATTTTCTCAGGATTTAAAAGCAGTTGGAAACATTTGAGATATTGTAAGTACTCAGCTGAAAAAAATACAGTGTATAACATTGGCCAAGTGGTTTTGGGATATTTTACTGCAAAATTCTTACAAACTCTGCCTTTAAAGTGATAGTTCACCCAAAAATGTCATCATTTGCTCACCGTCATGTCAGATCACACCTGTATAAATTACTTTGTTCTGATGAACACAGAACATCCTTGAACACATCATTGACTGCTGTAGTAGGAAACATTTAATGTTAGTCAAAGGTGCCCCAGAAAGGTTTGTGTTCCTAAATTCTTCAAAATATCTCACTTTGTGTTCAACAGGACAACAAAATATACAATGTTTTTTTCCTATTATGGTAGTGGATGATGTCAAAGAACTCAAAATAGCTAACATTCTTACAAATATCTCTTTGTGTTTAACAGAAAAGAGAAATGTATATAGGTTCAAAAAACAACCTGAAGGGGGAGTAAATGATGACAGAATAAAAAAATTGGGTGAACTGTCCCTTAAACCTTCACATTCAACAATTATTCTCGAATAATATAAATCTAAATTCTACATTTACATTCACATTGCATTTTGCAGATGCTTTTCTTTAAAGCGACTTAAGTACAAGGTATAATTTCAGGTATAAAGTTCTCACTTTGTGTAAATGTAAACAATATAATAACCTTGAAATCATTTGAATCCACTCTTCTGAAAAAGGCTTTTCACTAGACGTTCAAACATAGCGCTCCTATTGA
Organism: Triplophysa dalaica; assembly: GCF_015846415.1. Lineage (NCBI taxonomy): Eukaryota > Metazoa > Chordata > Actinopteri > Cypriniformes > Nemacheilidae > Triplophysa > Triplophysa dalaica. The sequence continues at coordinate 12,148,849 of NC_079561.1, read as the reverse complement.
CGCATCATTGAGCTTAGGCACTGATGTTGTCGACGGACCTGACACTCATTCAGTGTTGCAATACATCTTGAATTGTCTAATGCGGTTCACATCTGGGGTTTTTAGCAGGTCAATTAACTTCATCTGCGCCAGACTCTATAAATCATCTTTATTGACATTGTATTGTGCCCAGGGGACCCAGTCATGTTCAAACAGATAAAGGAACCTCCCCAACGGTTGCTGGATACACATTCTCTTGAATATAATGTTATGACATAGAATTATGTTTCTTCTCTGGAATTAGAGGTCTCGCCAAACCTGTTAACTACAACATACTTTTTACTCCGTACCGTAGTGCCATGTTAGCCGTTTATATTTTAAAAGTGAACTCACCTCAACTTTCTCTACCACTTGCTTCCCAAACGAGCAGACTTTAGTGGACACAGTGATGGTCATGTTTTCAGCACTGCTGTACTGACTGCTGACACCATAAAATGAGCCGGCTCCATCCTGAATATTGTTACTGTTCAGATCAGCCTGAAAAAGACAAATTCCCTCATCACTGTGTCATTCAAACCTGTATATGAGTCTTGGCTCAAGAGAACGCAAAATAAGATATTTAGAGAAATGTCTAAGAGGTTTTGTGTGCATGCAATGAAAGTCAATAGAGGGCAGCGTCGTTTGGTTACCAAAGAAAGAAAGTCACACAGTAAAGGAACTGACCCAGAATTTGACCAGAAAGAAGGCATTCTGAGGGCCTTTCTCATACAACTCCTTCAGCCCTCCTTTTTTCTCAGGAAACTTGTCGTAGATCTGACGGATGTCCACTGCCTCTAGGAGAGGGTCGGTGTATGAGGGGTTTGTTTGAGCGATGTGGACGAACAGGTGCTTGCTGTACTGTGGACAACAATTGCAAAGAACATCATTAATTCCAAAACTGTGCTTATTTCATTACCCGTATCTTTTTTTGTTTCCTGACGTAAAATATAATCGTAGGACTTTATATTTGCAATATTAAATGCTTTTTTAAGTTGTTCAAAAAGGTGTATAGTAACTATTTTGATTATTTTTGATTGATATAAAGTTACAGATTGCAACTTTAAATATATGGTGTATTCATTTTTCAATTGAACACTCACAGTGTCAGGGTCTCTCTGGACCTCCATGAAGGCAGAGTACTCCAGCATGCGGAGTTTAGATGAAGCAATGGTCCGGTCCTGCCATACAGGCATCCCTGTGGGGGGGAGAGAGTTGGATATGGGCTCATAACCTGTCGAGGAAACATTGCTGGTTTAGAACGGTTGATCATTTATACACCAGAAACATATGATGGCTGAACAGCTGTATAAAATATAAATTGCTCTTACTTGTTATGGGGTTAGGTAGTGGGGGTTGTAGAGAGGAGTACGGGTTCTGTGCAAAGGGTTTGATGCTATGAGACACAAAGAAAACAATCAGCAGGTTTTCCAAAGCACACTGTGATCAGATCAGATGTCACCGTTATAATACTCACTCCTGAGAAGGTCCAGGCTGCCCTGGGATGGGGCCGGGCCAAAACTATTGAATAAGATACAGAGCATGTAAACACTGAATTAGGGTTTATATGCATAAAGCTGTAACTATGTTAATCCACAAAAACTGCTATTGAGAATGCACATAAAAATCTGTATAAATCTGCCCTCGCTACACAACTGTAAACTTATAATGATTTATAAATAGAGCTATCGGCTACGATTTCACAGGAAATGTTAGTCTAGATTAGAGATAAGTGCTAGAGATACACGATATATCGGCCAATAATCGAATCGGTCGATAAAAGCAAATTTTCATAACAACTCCGATATATCCTGTCAATCAAAAGAGGACAGCAAAATGCAATGAGTTTGTGCTCTGTATATAGAAAATGTTAAGAAACATCAACAGTTTGATGTTCAATGTTAACAGTCATTTTTTGAATTAAAAACGTTCAGAAAATTCCGAAATATTCATTTAACCTTCAGAATCCGTATCGGCAGATATCACTTTGAATAACACAATTCATTTTTTTTAAGTTGTGTCTCACTATTAAGGATAACATGCTGAATACGAAATTCACATAAATATTTTTTACCATCGACGTTAATACAAAAAAAAAGGGATTATTACTCAATAGTCACCCATCATCCCTAAATCCCACCTTCCATGTGCTACAGAAATTTCGAGAAATTTCTTACATTTGAAAATACATTTGAAAATTTGCAATTTACCAATATATCGTAATTAATTATATAAGCTCAGAATTTAACTGAGCTAAATATGGACTAAAACATTAATGCTACATTAGCACCACAGAATTGTAGAGAAGGTCAGGCGAAACAAAAAATTGTTACACTGTGTAATCGAATATTAGTCTCGGCGTATCTCTATTCTAATAAGTACATAAAATAACCTACAATTTTGTGATTCAAACAGAGATGGCGATATAGAGATAAAAGTTACAGATCGCAGCTTTACAGTAGTCAACAGAGGGTTAACTAACCCTGGCTGGAGGAGGATAGGGGTGCTGAGGAAGAGGAGGCAACTGACTCTTCATCACGCTGGCCGAAACAATCTGAGCAGATGACAGAGCAGCCATGTTCTGCAGGGCTTTGTCTTTTGAGGCCTGATCCTGAGAAACAGCAACAAGGGTTCATTACAAATACCTTTCAAAGTCAATACTGAACAATGGCTCACAAACTTTAAGATTATTAGATTTAATAGCATTATATTTTATAATATAATAATAATAAATACTTTCACCCTATAACGGTTGGTGAGTAAAGGTTAAATCAAAAAATAATATTTTGTTTATTATTCAGTTATGGTGAAAATCTCATAGCATGCCCATGTAGCGTATGTGTTAAGAGTATCATGCGAATATCATGTTTCTGATAGCTAGTGATATGTTTGCAGCCACCCGCGAGGACACATTAGCACATCTGTAATAACATTCAAACACAGCACGAACATTTACTGCATGTAAAGGCCGTAACATTCAGCTAAGAGGAAAAAGAAGAGGAAACAGAAAGAAAAAAGATGACAGACATCTGGCCCAACCAGAAAACTGTTGTTTGCAAGTCTTGTTTAGGTGACAAATGCAATCCACAAAAAAAAATGCACATTTTGTTTCGAGTGTTGGAGTATATTATGTTTTTGAGATAAGTAACATCAAAACGTAGCATTGATATAATAATCAAAACTAGGGTTTTGCGAAATCTACGAAAAATGTGACAGCATGCTAAATAATGTGATATACAACATGCGATATTATGTTTAAAGTTTGTCAAATATATTTCAAAACTGAAAATTATAACCAACATACATTACATCACATTATTTCTCAACACATCAGACACAGTCTCTCAATCTGCATCAATCTAAAACTTTGACTATGTAGACCACTTTGCAAGATGTAAACACTGGCCCAGAAGCACTTCCGGTTTCAATGTTTATTTCTTTTTTAAAATCTCACATACATAATAAAAACGTAAAGATATTCGTTTGACATTTTCATTCCTTAAAAAAATGTCCTGTTATTTGTATTTTGTTGTGTAGTGTTAAAAAACAGAAAGTTCTTCTGGCCCAGCGTTAGAGCGGCGTGGTCACGTGTGGTCAAAGTGGTCTATACATAACTTTTAGATTTTTTTATTATTCAGTTATTGCAAACTTTTGCGATATGCACAGATTTCGATCATTTCGAATAGAAGTTAGTCAATGAAACATCAAAACACCTTCAACAAACAGCTGCTTAAATCAACAAACATTCAAGTCTGAAATAAAATAAAAATCAGCACAAACAGCAATCGTCTGTTTCATCTGAACGAAATAGGCAACACGCTGCCGGCAAAAGCACATGACATCACAAACCTAAGTGACAAAACCAGCCAAAGCCAAGCACCTGCAGATATCTGTGTGTGTCTATGGGTAAAGCAGGCTACAGGAGACATTTCACTTACCAAATTCATGGCCTAAAATTGAAGGGAAGAGAAACTGTTAAAACGCTGAGACAAACAGATGAGATGCAACACTAATCAAGTCAATCATGAGGTCTTCTGATTTCTCTCTTGGTATTTTTAGACGCTACAGAATATGTTGTCCTGCTATATAACAATAACTCGACTGACTATTCAGCACGTTTCCATCCGCTGTAGGAAAAGTGAACCCATTATTCAACATTTTTAGGACTACTTTTTACACTCTGAGGACTTCATGACTTTACTTCCCCACTGCAGATTTGGCACCATTTATAACCATCCAAGGACAGAACAACGTCTGAATTATGTGTTTATTGGATTGCCTAAGTATGCAAATCAACATTCAGCAGGTTATGGAAATCCATTGACGTTCAAAATAAACTTCAGTAAAACAAAAATCACCAAACACACTATGAAATGCTAAAAGGATGTAAGGATGAGTAGAAACTTGGGTTAGGCAGGATTAGACAATGTTCTTTTAACACTATCTTAAACATAGCATGCAAAGCAATATGCCTGGTTAACCACCAGATGGCACCGTTAAATTGCACTCATGCAGCGAATTTAATTAGCATGCAGTTTTAATGAACGTTTGTACAAACAGCACTTTAAAATCATATATAAAAACAATATAGTTTTATGTATTCACTTAAGCTCTTAAAGGAAAGTTAAGTGCACAGGTCAAAGCAGATGGGACATCATCTGCAGTGAAGCGCATACCTTCAGCTTAGACTGAATCTCACGAGACTTTCGCCGTGCAAGAACCTGCAGATGGCTAGATACCTGCAGGAAAGAAGCCAGAAGGGAAAGGAAAGAAAGGAAAAAAGAAGAAGAAAAGAGGAGAGAGAGAGAGAGAACAGAGAGGGAGTCAAAGAGGAGCCACTAGGTGGCAGCCCAGCCGTACCTTAATGCCTGTTTGGTATTCCCGCACTTTCTTTCTGGCTAACACCTGAATGTGACTAGACACCTGAGGTAAGACAGGGCCACAGACATTTGATATAATACTTATACAATCACATGGAAATTAGTAAATCATCTCTTAAAATGACTGATGAATCCATAACATTATCATCCGAATATTATTAAAATTGCATTGCAAATAGTACAAGTGTCCACAGGAAAACAGGTGTATTAAATGTTTCATAAATGACTTACAAAAATGTATATAAAAATGATATATCAACTATAATATAAAACTCATAGGAAATTACTCATTCCTAAAGATATTATTAAAATATTTGAAAAGTTTATTGTTAAAACAGACTCAATTTTCATGTTTGTATTGTGTTAAATTAGCTGTATTTATTTGTTAATTGTAGTTATTATTATTTAATCAAAACAACACAACTGCAGTTTGATTAATATTACTTGCAATGCACAATACAAACATGATTTTTGGAATTGTTTAAAAACTAGGTCTGTATTTGCAAATAAGCTCTTCATTTTTTATTTATTTTAAAGCATTTATGCATTATTATAGTGATTAATCTACTTAATTTAGGCATAATATAAGACTCGCCTTACCTTGTGTTGATAACATGATCAAAAATTAAACAATTAATATTCTAAGTCATTTGCAAGTGCACAACTCACATGTGGTGGTATGCTGATAACGTCAAATGTCATTGTTTCTTGTTACATGCGAAAAATAACAAGATCTTATTGACATGCTGCCAATTTTAAATAAGGCGCTCAGATATGCTTCTTTTCCTTTTAATTTCCCTCGCAAACGTATCGTTTTGCTTTAGAAGACATTTCTTTAAAGGGATCGTTCACCCAAAAATGAAAATTCTTTCATGGTTTACTCAACCTCAAGTTGTTTCAGACCTTTATAAATGTCTATGTTTGGTTGAACACAAAAAAAGATATTTGGAAGAATGTAAGCCACTGAGATTTCTGGGGCGCCATTGAGTACCATAGTAGAAATACATGTTGTATAATTTTGTTCTGTAGAAAACAAAAGAAAATATTATGAAGAATTTAGGAAAACAAACAGTTCTGGGGCACCTTTGACAATCATTTTAATGGTAGTCAACCGTGCCCCAGGAATGTCAGTTGCTAATGTTCTTCCAAATATCTTTCTTTTTGTTCAACCAAACAAAGAAATGTATAAAGGTTTGGAACAACTTGAGGTTGAGTAAATGATGACAGAATGTTCATTTTTGGGTAACTATCCCTTTAACCAATTGTGGTCATCTGGATTACTTTAATGATTATGAAAGTTTACTTTTTTGAGAGCCATAAAATAATTTTTAATTATTAATTATTTAATTCTTTTTTGAAGCTAAAGGAAGTTATCTGGGATGGTATGAGGGTCAATTATCCCTTTATGCTTATTTTTACACTGAGGGTTTAGCAAAGTGACACCTTAATGCAATAATGACGTTACCTGCTTTCGTGTTCGGTTTTTTCCGGTCCGTAGCTTTATGTATCTCGCTATCAGCTCATTGCGACCTGGATCGTCATGAAAGAGAAACACATGATACAAAAATACCCATTAGCGCTGACAGACGAGCAGCATTAACACATGCGGCTGAAAGATTTAAACAGATGCAGTGACATGCCGATTAGAATATAAGAAACATGACGTAAGGCAGTACATTCTGTCATCATTTATTTCCTCTCATGTCATTCCACACCTGTATGACGTTCTTTATTCTGCAGAACACAGAAAAATATTTTGAAGAATGTTGGTAACCAAGCAACATTGGCCCCCATTGACTTCCATTGTATGGACACAAAACCACTGTGAAATTTCTCAAAATATCTTCTTTTGTGTTCCACAAAACAAAGAGTTGCATACAGGTTTGGAATGACATGATGGTGACAGAATATTTTACTTGGTAAACTATTCCTTTAATAAAACACTTAAGCCTTAATAACTCAAACAAAGCACATAATCCAATACGAAAACACCAATTTGATTTTGTTTTTATCTTAAACTGCAGAACAAAATAATATGCCATGCTATATGTTGAATGCACTCTAATGTGTGTGAAATGTGTTGCGTGTAATTGAACACTCAGATAAAGCTAGTGGAAACGAACGCAGTAATGCCTCCACCAGCAATATCACAGCGGGGTGTAAAGCCTCGTATGTGACCATTAGTTTATTAATAGACCATTGAAAGACAAGGCTTGTGATAGATGAGTCAAGTGATGTGGGTGGTGACTTGGCAAAAAAATGAAAAACAGGACTCCCACATGTGGTAGGATTGACCAATCGGGTCGTTTTGTGTTTTCATATAAAGGCCGATTTATTAGATGTTTAAAACAATAAATCTGTGTGTGTAATGGAAGAATGGATCAGAAACAAAGGAAGACGGGGGAGGAGAGATAAAGAGGATTTCATCACGGTTTATAAAGGGTTCGACCTTGTGAACAGCTGTGCAAAGTTTCAACCATGAATCTTTCAGGACGTCCCATCTCTCCCCCAACACATCCGACTCACTTACAGCCAGACCTTCTGCACCCTACACATGATCCCCGGCTCTTATATAAAACAACGCTCCCCAGGAAACAGATCGGTGTATGTAAAATACACAAAGAAATGTGTGATAGGATACAATGACCAAACACGATCTTACTCTTGGGAACTTTGCTTCTTCACATCATACTTTCTTTCATTATATCTAAAACTTGCCCAGGCTGTTTAATTTTGACAGTTTGGGACAAATCAGTGATCAACTCTTCAATATATTTTACTGTTATGTGTTAATAAATCTGTTTATATCTTCTGTATGGTGTTGATGTTTTTATTCATGGTTATGGTTTGATTTTATTTTGAAATCAATACAGCCATAAAAATGTTTTTAACAAAACAGATGTTAACTTTACAGCATTTTTTATGTAAGTTTTAATTAACCTCACATTTATGTCAAAATGTTGTGAAAAAACATGTGGTAAAAAATAAATATCTATGATATGGGTAAAAGAAAACATGTTTATCTTGAATAAATGAAAATGGTTGAAAAAACATCACATTCATTTGTTTCACACTGAAAACATGTCCCACAGTCTAATAAATAATGTTTTAATAGTAACAATAATTGTTAAATTTATTGGAATGGTGTTACGTTGTTTATTGGGAAGAATTGAAAAAATGTATTGCTATATTAATCTTGCATCTTCCATTATTTGGTCAAACAAAAATCTGTCCCAATCTTACACCATTGGTTAAAAAATAATGTAGGGCTTCAAAAACAGATGATAAATTTCAAATTAAAAATCACTTTAATTTCAAGTTGTTTATGTATATATGCCATTGTTTTATATTACGTGTGATTTTTAGATATCTGCTTTGGCTCTTTAAAAACTAATACTGAAGATCATTTTAGGGCCTTCATAAACTCTTGACACCAAAAGATGACACCCTGTCTAGTGTTTTCTCACACCAACACCAACAAATTAGAGCCTTTTCTATTTAATTTCATTAACTGATATTGATGAAATGACAACACATGAGGATGTCAAAAAGGATTAGGCAACCAGACAGAGAGAAAGAGAGAGTGAGAGAGAAAGAAAAGAAGGCAGACACTAAACGGCAAAACACGTGGAAACGAGAAGGCAAACAGATTCAGTTCCAGACACACAGAGGAGACTGTGATAGATGCAGAGAGACTCTGGCCCATTCCCAGCAACCTTGAACCCCTGAGTCCCGGCCAAAAGCTTTCAGAGAGCCCGTCCGCAGGCTACCTCCCCACATATAGTGTGTTTACGACCCCAAGCCAAACGCTGCACTTCCTGGGAGGCACGGTGAGGAAGAAGGACAGATAATATTGGGAGAAAGTAGCAGGAAGAAAACAAGACTCAAAGCACAACTATGCGACATGGATCTGTAATAATATCTTCAAATAAAGATCAAATTTTTTATGAAGTTGGACATTACTTTTGGCCACAATTGCACTTTGGGTTCCTTCCTGCATGTCATAATGTGTACGTTCTGGTTCACAAAAGGTTCTTTAGGTTATTAAAAAGTATGAAAAAGGTGGTGGTTTAAAGAACCTTTGGCTGAATGGTTCTTTCTGGATTCAAAAATGGCATCGCTGTGAAGAACCTTTTAGGCACCTTTATTTTAAGAGTGTGCTTTGTTCAAGTACATGGTGGTGAGACCTATTGGGTCACTTCTTCCAGCAGATGAACCTAAAATGTTTCCCAATTCTTTTGCCATCATGACCCTGCCACACATGATGCGGAGAACATCTAATACAATTCTATCATTTGGCTTAAGACAGCTGACACAAACCATCCAACATGGTCCCTCTACAAGAACCTCCTGAAAAAGGTAGCAACTCAAGTCACTCTTTGGTTAAAAAAATTCCATTGACAAATTGCTGAGTCTAAAAGGGCCTTTTCGTATCAATGCTTACACATGAATATTCTGACAGATCTGACTGAAGATGTGCCAAAGGAAAGTGCAGATTCCCTCAAAGATTCCTCTAAAGTGTGTCCAGCAAAACCACGGGAGAAATTAAACGTTTTGCATGCATTTATCCCCAAAATAAAAATCTTTCCTTAAAGAATCTGACCTTTCCTTAAATCAAAAAGAGCACCTTATGCTCCAGCTGGGATAAACAGATCGCCATGGTCGATGTGTTTGGCTCTGTTGACTGCCAGTTTATGATGAACACAGCATTGTCTGTTGCTTGTGCTTGTCTTCAATTGTCAGTCTTGTTGACACAACCCAGTGAAGCTGTTTCACGGCAAGTTTCACTGAATGTTACTTGGCGAAAACCTTCAGTCAATATGTCAACAAGAATGTTGTCTAATATGTTTCCTCTAGTTTTTCTTTCGTTCATGAATCGTTTAGACAGTTTCCTCCATGGTTCACCCTGGTTAACCCTGTATCCGACCAGATGTGCATGTGTTTATTGACTAAAACCACCTGCACTTTAACAACTCTACACCACCCACCTGTTGGCCTGCAGTAAAAGTCATGGATTAGAGACTGCCAATCAGGGAAAAGACCAAAGCGACGGCCAATCAAAAACAGGTGCCATGCCTTTCCGAGCCGGCTGAAACTAGATTCTTTAAAAGCTGGCATCTCATAATTCTCATTTTTCAATTTTTGATTCTGAGACGATACATCATGACAGTGGTCTAAGATATCTCAAGGGAAAAGATAGCAATTACATATTTTCCATTTTCATAATGTGTGCAATGAGGACACATAGACTGGAAAACATCTGCGATATTTAATCAAGGTTGTGCCATGGATTGCCATGTAAAATTTTAAAAAGCTGTTTCTAGGCGATTGTCATAACTAGAAAATTAAAAGTGCATCTATGCAGGAATTTCAATCTGAGGCTCCTATGTACTGTAGCTTTTTTACCCTACATAGTGCATCTTTAAAGGGTTAGTTTACACACACACATATTTTATTTCTATTTATTCCCTATTACCTAAAAATATTTTGAAAAATGTCTCATTTTTTGTTTTCATACACTGTACGTCAGTAGGGGCTCAGAGTTGTTTGGTTACCAATGTTCTTCCAAATAACTTATTTCCTGTTCTGCCGAAGAAAAAAAGTCATGCAGGTTTGAAACGACATAAAAAACACAAGCAACCTATGATGACTATATTTAAACTTTTTGCATGTACGTCATGACACATCATGCTTAAATGTATGAGTTGAAACATTTCTGGAAGATCCTGTATGAAGTTCTGCCAATCCTGCAGAACGTGTTCTTACTTGTTCTGAAACAGATATGAACACACACCTAAGATGTCAAAACATGTGAGTTGAGTAGATGTGTGGACGATCCCCACCATGAGAGGTCAAAAGATCAGAAACTTTTGGTCACTTAAGGGCCAGCACTTATCCAAAGTGGAAAATGTCTAAAGACTTTTAAGGCAAGGGGGGACACGCCCTGACCTCTGACAACCCCTGGAGGGCATCCCTCCTCCTGTTAACCTTTTTAGATCTCAACAACTTCTAGCAATGGGACAGACGATTTCAATATTAGTAATTGTGGTAGTTTTAGTTTTCTTAACATGTAAACCAGACCATGTAGTCCGGTCTCGAACCTGCATGGCCCACAGCCCACAGGATATGTAAGAAGCATGTGTGCTTACCGACTTGCCACATCTACGATTTAGGATTTAGACTTAGATTTCTTACATCCGCAAACATTTGTTGCACATTACCTTTGCAGTTTATCATTTATCACACAGCTGGAGGAGTGACAACAGTAATTGTGGAAGCATCACATCTGGTCGTCTTGTGCAGCTGACATGACGTCATGTGTGGGCTCTGGGATTTTTCTGCTAATTCACGAGGCTGTGAGAACAGACAACCCTTAATATCGACAACTTCAATAAAAGCTGCTACTATAACATGAAAGGCTGCATGATGACAAACAGATTCACAAATTAGCCCAATCCTGCGAAAGACCTTGATATCATTTGTGTTAGCGTTGATATGTTTCCCGAACCCAACAGCTCCGACACGAGGGCAATAAACCAAAATGATTGCAGGTGGAGACTTAAAAAAGAGAAACCTGGCAACACATCACAGGTGTTAGATGACAAATCAAGCTCATTAAAGCAGCCAGACACTGGATGAGAACATTGGATTGTTTAACTCGTCTTCCCACGGTGCAACGAGAGTGAACTTTATTGGGAGAGCTGCTTTGTGTTAGGAGACGGCAGGGGATCAGCGGTGAGTAATGAAGCTCTGAGGAGCATTAACAGGCGCTAAATGTTGCCATTGATGATTAAGAACGAAAGAGCTTCACATCCATTTCAGTTTCCATTGCACGCGGTGTCGCCACCGTTGGTGACCAAACAACATTGGACCCCGTTGGTTCCCACTGTATGGACCACTGAGACTCTAACTATCTTTCTTACTGGAGTAACTGGAGTCTTAAAAATGTGCTATAGGCCTGAGAGTGACGTGAGCCAAAGAACGTGTTTCGCAAATAAATTCATTTATCGGCAAAAAAACTTTAAAAATGACCAATGTTATAATCATAAAAATGCTTAATATCGACGTTGATAATCTGTCGATCCCTAGCCACTACTACACTCTGAAAATTCTGTGTTCGGGTTGGTACACACAGCCCCGCCCATCTCCTGTCTGCGAAAGACTGTGACATGGTTTCTAAACAACGTTTCTGCATTCGCCGGATCCTTCAGCTGAGTAAATAATTTCACGTGTATTGCGCTTCCCACAGGGAGGCTTATACAGCGATATTATTTACGACACTGTTAACAGACAATTGCGCTTATCAACCACGTGGCGGAACCTGTGAGCAAAAGTGTTGCTTTAAAGCATTCTGTTCCAGACAGTAAGATTAGAAAAACAGACTTGGACGTTAAAACTTCTCTATTGTACTTTACAGTTTTTAAGACACCTGGAGACTGCTCGACTTCTGGAAAACTTAGTGAAATACATACAGCTGATGGCAAACACTGAGAAACCAAAAGCACAATGTCACTAGGGCATACACTGTCCCTCTAATGCCTCCCCCAGATGGCCGGACTATTTTAGTGCTGTCTAGTCAAAGTATACATTGCCGCCGGTGAACTGGGGGAGGAGGAGGAAGGCCATATCAGGAGACTCCGTTCGCTTTCGGAGATTGCCATCAGGGTTCTGGCAGGATTGCCGTGACATGTCCGCGTCGAGACTGTTTGTAAAGAGAGAGGGAGAGGCTGATCTTGTCGTATGGAGCCTCCGAGAGCAAACCCACAGGACTGAACACTAGTAAGACCCTGACAACTCATGCTACCACAAAAGGACAAAATGGCATGCTGTTGAAAGAAACCTTCCTCGTGTGTTGAGTGGGGGATTAAGGCTCGTGTGACAGGCGTGGGTGGAGTGTTACGGTGCAGGACAAGGCCACGGAGCTGTGGAATGTGTGTCCCCTTTAACCCAAGGAAAAAGAATGTGGGATGGTCTCCATAAGCCTCTTTTACAGAGAGGGTCAAAGGTCAAAACACCCCATAGCCAAATGAGCTCATCTGTGCTAACCACCACATGATAAAGCTTGATGCAGTAATAGTTTAACAAAAGGATTATGGTCAAAAAGTGAGTTGATCAGTTGTATGACATATGCTGGCCTAATCCCAGCAATTTATATTCATGCTTAGAGAATGTCCTGAAATACCTCAAGTGTGCCAAAGAATTACCTTCGAAAAGACAATACAGGCACTTGCATCAAGAGCGGAATTACACAGCAAAGTGAATTGCAAAGCAAAATCGCCTAAGGTTTTTGTATGACACTACTGATACTAAAGAGATGTGGATTGGCCCATAGGTGCTCTATAGTGTAAATATATCTTAAAGAGATCACCTAATAAACAAGTATGTCATCATTTATTTACAATAAATTTGTTAAAAACCTGTATATTACTCTTTCTTTTGTGTTCCAAAAAAGAAGATATTTTGAGAAATGTCTTTCTGTTCATTCAATGGAAGTCAATGAGGGTCAGTGTTGTTTGGTTATCAACATTCTCCAAAATATCTTCTTTTGTGAAGATCAAGAAAGTCAAAAAGGTTTGAAATGACATGAAGATGAGTAAATGATAGTGACATCGTTTTCAGTTTTGAGTGATCTATCCCCTTAAAGGATCACTTTAAAATTTTAATTTCATGATAATTCACTCATGTCTGTGTGTTTCTTTCTTCTGTAAAAACAAATAGAGACCTTTTCAGGGTTCTTCTGCATATAATGGATAAGAACGGGGGGCTGTTGGTTTAGATCCTAATTTGAGTTTCATCGCAGCTTCAAAAGGCTCTACATGACACCAGCCGTTGAAAAGGGGTGTTATCTTGCAAAACAATTAAAAAAAGTGATATACTTTTTAAACATAAATACACGGCTTGCACTGCCTCCCCGATCCACGTCCACGACTTCCGTATTTCGCAATCATACACGTAGATTTCAAATAGCTGAGCCTGATATGCACACGAACTGACCATTTAAACAATGCTCTTCACAAAGACATATAATGTGTCATTCCACATCGAAGAACTTTCGAGGGGTCTTATTTCTCCATACTCATGAACAATGGGTAAGAACTTCTGCTTACATCACGATAACGTTTCAAGCCATATTTTTATGTTTAAAGTATTTCATTTTCTTGGAAAATGACATTTCGCAAGACAACACCCTTCATTTAAGTTAAATTAAATGTGACCTTAAATTTGGACCTTAACCAGCAGCCCCCCTGTTAAGTCCATCATATGGATAAGAACCCTGGAAAGCTTTACTCATAAGCCTCAATTTGTTTTGACAAAAGAAATAAACACACATGTGGCTTTGTATGACATGTGGGTGAGTGAATTATCATGAAATTTTAATTGGAAAGTGAACTACTCCTTTAAAGGCTCCATTTCTCATTACATGCATACGGGAACTTGACTATGTCATTTTCAACATGTTTTTAAAAGTGTATGAAGACTTAAATTAATCAAGCAAGAATGCATCTCTGTTTACTGTCAATTCTGAATCATACACTCAATAATGAATATATAAAAGGGAAGACTATCACACTTGATAAAAGGCTGGAGTGAGTCATGCTGTATTGAGAATGCTGACTCAAATGGGAGACACAGCATTCCAGTCAGAGGATCCCATGTGGGAACGGGAAAATCTGGAGGTATGGAGTGTCATAAGTTCACCTCTGATTCATCGCGCTAAACTCCAATGCAATGAGTTGGCCCTGTTTAACCTCACATTGTTTTGATTTATCCATGCTGTTCCAACAATAGCGCTGCTATTAGAACTCTTTGTCTTGTTTTTATGTAAAAATACTGAAACATTCTTTAAACAAGATACATTTACTTATAGTCACCTTGAAATAAATGTTTAGGCTACTTAAACAATTTTTGTTGTGTCTGGTTACATCTACATTCTTCAATAGTGACGTCCTATGTTGCAGTGGTGCCGCCATCTTGGGAGGATCATACTCCTCTGCTATCATTGTTTTGATATGGACCACTACTTGTTTTGTTTGATATATGGAGAAATCGAATTTGAAAGAACCATGGGCTTTTCCTGAACGACTCAGCGTAATGCTATTGCAGTTTTTAACACAGCAAGAGAGACCTTCCATAGTTATATTTCATAATCAAACAAGGAAAACAAAACACTACATTGAACGCACGAGCAGCAATCCTCCCAAGATGGCGCAACATTTAACGCGGCGTGACGTAGCTTCACATTCTCTATTACTTCAGCTGAAGTCTTTTAAGTACATATAAGGAATAGTTTGGAGGAATCTGAACACCAAGAAAATCGTTCAAGAATCTCTCCATCAAGGTATTTCGTGTCTCCATGACTCACCGTACATCTTCCCTTCGTCTGACAGAATGATTTTTCTGCGGCCGCAAGGTGGATAAATGGCCAGAGCCTCCTGGAAGCTCTGCTCGATGTCGGGGCTCCAGACGCCCTCAGCATCTCCGTCCAGTCCTGCCTTGTCCATTCCGTCCACTTCATCCTCTTGCCCCTCCTCCGGGCTCGTATTGGCGCTCCACTCGTTGGCTGCAATCGTGACGGCTCCACCTGGGCCCCTACGTGAGCCCTCACACCCGGGACTACTGGGAGAGGCGAGTAGGTAGAAAGACAAAAAAAACAAGAACACTTAGAACCTCATGCTAGGAAATATGACAAGAACGTGCAAAAGTTGCTTGCCAGCTAAGCAGAAAAATCAGTATTTTGTGATCTTGTCAGCTGATAACAATAAAAGGAACACCTTTATGCAACTTCATTAGTAAAGAGCCATTGCATTATTTCATAACTGGTTAATTGAGATGGCTTAAGACAAACAGACGGGTTGACAGTAACTATCATTCGAGATGGTGTGACCCTGAACTCTCCTTCTGAGTTGGAGTTTTTCCCAACGCTGTTCATAAAGAATCAAAATCTTGATGGATCATGTCATCATATACACAATCCCTGTCAATCATTCCATCCCATTTCGGAGAATTACAAAGGAAAGACAAAATGTCGGAGAGACCGAGAGCCAGCACACTCTGAACTGCTGATCATCAAGGTGCCAGATTTTTCAGACTCCTGATGTCAAGTGAAGTTCAGGTGATGGAATATCAGGTTTTCAAGGCCGTGCTTTACAGCTTTCGTGAGCTGGAGGGTATTAATAGCGCTGGTATTGAAAATCAAGATCAACCTACTGAAGACACTGACAAATTTCCCTGGTGTCAACAAGAGAGGTTGAGCAAGACTGAGCAATGTGATTGAACAAGCTTTTTGTGGATGTTTACAGTCGCATGAGCTTAGGTCCTTTTCGCAAAGATAGCTTATAGAGCTTAGAAACATAGTAGAAAGTCACATCCTAATATTTTTAGCAATTTTAAGAAATTTTAAGATATAAGGGTATGTCAAGGATTTCAACTAATGCCTAAACAGTTTTTGTGTTATGGGTGTTCGTTTAAGCCAAAAAGTACATTAATTTGTACTAGTGACGTTGTGCATGTGCCATTCTCTACGCACTATGTAAAACTTTTCAAAATGGAAAACTGAAAAACCAGAAAGCTAAAATCTTTTCCATTTCTTAGTACATTTTTGTCTTGTAAATGTACCCTAAATCTCACATAACTTGTTTAACATGGTTAACACGCTAACAACATGATCTTGTAAATGTACCCTAAATCTCTTGCTTTTTTGCAGTGGAACCATAACTTGTTTAACATGATTAACGTGGTAAAAACATGGTGAACGTTTTTAAAGGATGACAAAAATGAACTGCTAAATGAGGTTTAAATAAAAAACTGCATATTAGCTCTTTCATATCTATGGGTCAGTAAAAGGCTGTTAAAATGCATAAAAAAAGCGTCAATATAAACACAATACACAATATTTAAAAAAAAAGATATTTTATATATCCCCAATCACTGAAAAGACAAATAAACCACCTCTGTTTCTTAAACTTTATAAGCAGCACAAGGAAATAGTTGTGCATAATTGTTGCCATTCGCTAGAATTTATTATTATTTTAAAACAGACTGACATTCAGAACCACATTCCTTACACAGTTTCCAAAGTCATTGAGTCCATATGCCAAATGAATCTGAAAGTTCAGGAAACAGTGTGTACCGAGAAACTAATAACCACTCACCACAAAACATTTTTGTGGCTATGGCTTTCTGTGTGGTAAGCGTTTTGCACAACCATTTGCATTAAATCCTATTCAATTCTCAAAAACAAGAAATGTGTTTTGATTTATGCAAAAAGAGATCTGGAGAGTATTAGAGCCAACTAAAAATCCGTCTAATCAAAATGATTATTATTATTATTTAGATAAAAAAGAAGTTTAAAAGACGTTCCAAACCAATGTAACCATTTATCTTTTGGAACAAAAAAGGAGATTCACATTAGGATTTGGAATAAAACATTTTTTTTTTCTGATGAACTGTCCCTTTAAGACCCATGCGGAGTTATTCACTTGAGTCTAACACTGCTACTGTAAAATGCATACTTGAAGAACCAAGCAATTTCAAGATCCATCACACCTAGTGCTTTTCCACCACGATTTGGCAAACACGCAAGAAAAGCCGCAAACAACAAAACCAGACTTCAGAATCAACATTAGTGGAGCCAGAGTGGTTATCGTGAAGGACCACTGGTATGGACCTTCAGAGAGAGAAGGGGCTGAAATTCCAGACATGCCCTTATTAAGAAAGCTACAGTGTTGCTAACACACACGCATGCACGCACACACACACGCACACAAACACACACTCACTCTCTGTTGTGTCACCCACACCTCCTCTCTGTCCTTCCCCTCCCCTCCTCTCTTCTCCTTCCATCTCATTTACAACCACCCCAGTCCAAAAAAGGCCTGAAGAACAGGGAAATAGTGGGGGGTGGTTGGGGGTGTATGGGTTGCCTGACCAATTTAGGTTTCCACTAAGGCTTGGGAAACACACAGAGCTCTTCCCAAGAACAATCCCGCTGTTTTGGTGTACTGGTTTCGTAACACATGACTCCGTAATCTATGAATAACTATAAAGAGCAGGCTAATATACTGTGCATACAAACGGAAATAATGTAAGACAGACTACAGAAGTAATGATGAAAGTTAAAATAGTGGAATCAGAATTATGGGATTTTAATGTGATTTTACAGTTCATACCCGGATCATTGTCATGTTAAATTGTGTCATGTGTTTGAGTAGCACTGATGAGTAAATATTGACCTTGAGTTTAAACATGTCGCCATATCTGTGAGCACCCGTCATTAAAAGGTCACCTGTCGGCACCAGGAGCGCATGGCCTCTGAAGAGACATCGGGTTACAGAATCAAGTGACAAACCAAAAGCATCCCACACCCTTGACGGGTAACCAATGTTCATTAAAGAAACATCTTTAGCCATTACAACGCATTGACAATGCAGAAGATAAAGTTTGAAGTGTGCAAGAACACCGCCAGTTCATATTTAATGGACTTAATATCTTGAAAAAACCTACTGTTGATTTTTTTCATTGATTTGTCAAATTGCCTCATTTTATCAAATACCTTTACAAGCCCTATATCTCAAATTTTCTCTAATAATGACAAAAAAGCAATATGTTTGGACATTCTCACAAACCACTGAAATATATTGGCAGGGATTTTATATAGAAAACATAATTCAGTAACACAATAATGATCACAATAAACAATTGTGTTCTCTACCTTGCAAAGCCTCTACGTTTATTGTATTTTATTGCATTTTCTGCTGAAAATCTCATTAACGTAATAAGTCCAGCTACGTCTGAGATGATGATATGTGGTCATTTTAAGAGTAGAATAAAAATATTCTGACAAAAAATATAATGTAGTGTTTAAATGAACAAAATGAAGAATGACTTGATCCTCCGCAACATTTAAGGATTGTTTATACGTTACACATAAAGCTTGATTTTGTTTCAAGTATCACATCTGTGAGTACCTCCAAATGCTTCCAGTTTTTTTTTCATAGTTAAAACTTTTTGTTTAATATTCTCTTGTCATAAAAAAGACTATTATCATTACCATAACAGATAGTTTTACACATTTACATTTAGAATTTAAAACTTCGTATTTCATTAATGTCTATTTATTTATGATGAAAAAAATGACTTGCTTTGGCATCATGGCATTTTTTCACGAACTATGGTATTGACATATTAAAACTGTTGCGGTCATGGTTCCGGTATTGAGCCTTGTTTTGAAAAATTGTTCAGAAATGTGCTAAAGCTTCGAAATGAATGCTTTTAAAAATGTCATGTCTAAAAAGGAAATTTGTTGATGAAAATTTTCTTGACAGTAATGTTACAAAATAAATATTAATCTTCTTCAGTGGAAAATTGTGTGAGATCCACCAAGCTAAAAGCAGGACTCGATATATGAACAAACTTTTGTTCTGAGCATTAACTGTATCTCACCACAATTTGCTAAATTGATCAATAATGAGAGACTTATAAATTCAGTCTCAGTTTATGTGTTAGGGCAACAGCAGTGCCAACAGTCTCGTTTGAGACTTGAAATAACAGCTGCCCATCACCTTACACACTCCTCACAAACACACACACACACCCTTTTTCAAAGAACAACAGCTCAACAAGCAGACCAGCAGCTGCTGCCCGAGATCACATTACAGATGAGGAAAGCATTTTAAGACTTCAGCAAGTACTGCTGGACAATCTGATGGTTTAATGAAAGACAATCTGAATCTAAATGCTTTTTCTACATGAGCTTAACTTTGTTGTTTTATTTACAGAGGTTAGACCAGCACTGCTCTACATGGACCATCTCTTAGACATTTTTTTTTAAGATCTTCAAGCATAAAAATGCAAGACTAAAATAAGCAAGACTTAAAGGAGCAATGTGGAGTATTAAGCAGCATCTAGTGGAGAGGTTGCGAATTGCAACAAATTGTTCACTCCACCCCTTTCCCATTCAAAGCACTACAATGGACAGGACAAAGATGTCGTCATGTTTTTTCTTCTTTGGCGAAGGAGATCACGTAGTTACGAAACACGCTCCGTTGAGCAGTTTGTCTGTTTAGGGCTCCGGTAGGAACAACATGGCGAATTTCATGTAAGGGTACCCGGGGTGTGTGTAGATAGAAATATCTCGTTCTAAAGTAATAAAAACATAACGCTTCATTGTAAGGTCTTTATGCACCTCTGAGGACATAGTTATGCATAAAATATTGCATTTCTGTCACTAGATCCCACAAAAAAATTACACACTGGATCTTTAAAGAAATACAGTAAACCCATCCTCCACAAAACCATCAGGAATGCATTCATATCTAATTCGATTAAACCTTTCAGAAAAGCAAGGTGAAGAGGACAGCCACTACACTGACAAGTCCAGACAGCCAGCAGCCGTGTACAGATGTCATGCACTGTAAAAGCGTTTTTCAGAGGTAAAGAAAAACACTTCACTGGACACACAATAGACACAAAGACATGTTAAAAGGAAGGAGGAATGAACTGCCTCTGTCTTCTTCCACAGACCCAACCCATGTTAAACCTGATCAACCTGCCCCTGCAGTTTTCTTTAACCTAGAGTTTCTTAAGAAAACCCCAACTCCTGTTCGTCAAGTAGCATCACTAGAATAAACTGCCATTTCTGACATGCCTTAAAAGCATAGCATCGGCTTGTTAAGTTGTGACTAAGAAATGTGGTTTACCGGCTGCACTCATTTCAAGAGACTTCTAGTTTATGAGCACTGTTTATTCATATCACACATTTCACATTAACTTTATTAAACACGTGGTGAACACTAGTCTCCAGGCTCACTTTATCTTCAACATGAATTGTTTTTTAAAATTAACCCTTTTTGTTCATGTGGGATTTTGTTATGGAAATAAAGATTATGATTGTTGTTCTTCTAAAGTTTTACAGCATGCAATGAGTGTATATTAGCATTTTTGTTGTTTGCCTTAAGCATCTGATAGAGCTTTTGGACCCAGAAACCGTGCTGCGTGATGTCAGATTTAACAAGCGGATAACATAATCATCTGTTTTTGGTCTGTCTGCAGAGCAAAGGAATAGGACTGAATGCATTCATATGCAAGTAGAGTTACTTTCATAAGGATTTTATCTAGCTATTTTTGGTCACTTTTGTTGATATGGACAAGGACAGGAATTAATTAGATAAAGCAGAAATGAATGTCGCAAGCTGGATTTGAATTTGCACAGCCAGCGTGAGGACAGAAATTCAACATGTAGAAAAATGTGAACTAAATGCAGGGATACTTATACTAGAGAAAGCTTTGATAGTGATTGATGGATAAGAATGGATAACACAACCCCTGCATCTGAAATCGCCTAGTTCCATATTATTGGCGAAAATAAGTATGAGTCACAAATAGTATGTCCGAAATCACACTATGCAAAAACATTTTGCGAGAAATGCTTCCACTGAGATTTGTGAGTGTGTATTGGGTGGACACTACCCTGCCACAGTAGCTGTGCAACAGTCAAATTAGAAAGTAAATCAAATAAAGATAGGGGAAAAATTTAACACCGTGTCTACACCGGACGCGACCGGGTTTGTCGTGCCACGCATCCAGTGTGGACACAATATAAAATTATAATGAGTTCTAATGCGTTTCTTATGTCTTTTGTTGTTTCCCGTCGGTCACTTCTGGTGTAGACTGTTGTCCGTTTGTAAATGTAAGTGCCAATAAATGAATTTTTTGTGACTGAATTATGCAGCCAAAACAACTGCATCACAAGACGAAAAATAGGTAATCGATTTAAAAAGACCCCCTTTCCATCATCCAGTCTTCAATTAGCTTCTCAGTGTGAACAGAAGGCATAAATGGGGAGAAAAAGATGTGTTTTCAATCTTAATAGAATATATGCTTTAATATGTGTGTATGATTTCAGCATTACAGTGTAAAAACTCAACTTTAAAATGTGAGGCAGCTTTTTAGCTAGTTTTTCGGAGTCGATTGAAAAACATTTATTCAAAATCGAGTTATATTTCAAATAACTTCATTATATAAAGTTAAGTTAAATACAATTAGATGTTTATATAAAAGTTAGTTCAACATAACTTAAGTTCAAATGACTCATAAAGCTAATTTGATTTAACTTAAAATTTTAAGGCAGCTGAAAGTGGTAAAAAAATTAAAGTGTAGATGTCCTACAGGCTTTATCTTTGAGTCCCAGATTCTCTAGCTTCTCCACTTCACCTTTACTATAAGAGGACAACAACAAAACATGCGAAACTCATGCAACGTATACATTTGGTTTTTATGTCTGCCTAAGGCCACCTCTAAAAATGCCCCTTGAACAGGCAGAAAATTGAACATTAATTCTAGCTAATGGCTAAAAAAACATTACAGTTGTGCCCAGCATGCCGAAAGAATCCGTCACACATGTTTAAGATACAGGCAAAGCAACAGGAAATTATACAATTCTGAAGTCTGGATTTACAGACACACCAAACCTGATCCGGACCTATGGCGGTGTGTAACCTAAAACATGAAGACCAACTTGAAAACATACAAACCAACCCGTGCTTGTAGGTTTCTACAAACAACTTGTGTAAATCAGTGGAGCGGTCGCGAATCACACGCTGACATGCTATTTAAAGCCATGAGGTCAGCGAAGACACTTGTCATGTTTTGCAGACTCTCTTAAAGCCTCACAGCCGGTGTTGAGAAAATGCCCCCCACCCACTCATTAGGTTACATTCATCGAGAGCAAGACAAATTAGGAGTAAATAAATCAGAAAACATTTCTAAACATTTAGTAGTTATTGCCTTTTAAATGTATCCATAAAGTAGAGCAAAATTCAAGCAAAATTTGGTGCAGGGATTCCAAAGCACATTCCATTACACTGTATGCATAACCTTATGGACCTTTGCATCACAACTTAATTGTGTTTAACTGTACTTAAAATTACATTTACAAATGTTTACAAAACAAAAGGTGTGATATGCAAAGTAGATCCTCACGAAAGGGAGAAGCAACAAGTCTGATTTTGAGTGCCAATACAAATTAATGGTATTCCTGAATGATATTCTGTATTATAACAATTAAGAGAAACACATTGCTGGTTTATGCAAATAATGGGATTGTTTACGGGATGGGTAAACAAAAATTCAAGGAAACTGGTTTAGTGACCTTGTTTAACAGATTATCAAATGCCATCCAGTGTAATTGTAAATTATTAAAAAAGTATATAATCATATAAAAACTTTTTGCAAATAATACAATACCTCACAACAGAACAAAATATTTTTTACAGATTTACTTACCAATAAAGCCACCAACAGCTATGATCTAAAATGTTGGGTTGTTTTCAACTCAGCGTTGGGTAAGAAAAAGGGGTCAAACCCAACAAATGAGTTGTAAACTAACCCATTCTGGGTTGTTTTAACCTATCTTTTGGGTAAAATATAATTTAATCATGAGATAATTCAACCCAATGCTTGGTTAAAAATAACTTGTACGGTCAATATAATAGTTCATACAGTTTAGTAATGAATATTAAAGAAGAGCTCATATTTAAGCAAGTTTTCTGAATGGAAACTTCTGGATTTTATTTTTGGAGTCACACTTCACATGTATCTCAAGAAATTCTCCTCTGATTGCTCACTGTAACCATAAACAACCTGAAAGACCTGTTCAATCTCTGCACAGCGAAACTCAGGAGGCGAGATGAACTCACACATGTGCCTACTGAAGATCCCAAGGTTCAAATATTTCAGATGAATGAGATTATTGACCTCCCTTTACCTCTAAAAGAATGATACTAAAAAATGCTTATGCACAGTGCCAGGCATTTGAGGCAAATGTCTGTGCCGTTATAGAATAGGACGGGTTTTATGAATTAGAAATAAAGCTCATAAGTCTAAATGAAATACACATTTTTTGCCAACATTTGACAGTATTTCATGAATTCCTGCCACAAATATTTGACATACAAATAATGGAGAAGGCGCATGAAGAACACAATATATGAATAAACTGGTTACAAACCGGGTAAAGCACTTTTCCCATGGTTGACAAAACAATTACTAGTATACAATTATTTGAAAGAAAATGAAGGACACGTGTTTTATAGATAAACAATGTTTTACTTCCAACATTTGTCACTTTTCATTTTTTTAAAACTTTAATCAACTTCGACCCAAGTTTCTAAATAATGTGTTGAAGAATAATTATGATGACATTGGTTAGTTCAGTGTAGTAGTTTTATATTCTCCCTTAGAAATGATCTCGAGATCATTAAACTATGAATGTATTTAATTAACAATTCCATAAAATAAGTATTTATTTTTATGTGAGCAGTACGTTTACATCTGAGAACCCACGTGTATGCGTGTGTGCGTGATGCAGTCATCACTCATGCTGCTCCTAAAAAATGCCAAAAATGAGAATGATCTGAAAACTGCAGCGCGAGATGACTGCGTGAAACAAAGGAGCGGAATAAGAGTTTGCCACTTACCTTAAAATCAAACTTCTGCTCTGCCGCGTGCAAGACAGGGGATTTAAGGCACAATCTCACGAGCGCATTTACAAACGCAAACAACGCCGGTGTTTTTGAAGAAATATTTCTCTTGATATGACAGTAAAGCTGGAATGTGAAGTATGACTTCGGTATGAAACACGGCGAAGGCGAGCGGAGCGCTCGAGGAGGAGTCATGAGGAGAAGGAGGTCAGATCTCCACCCCCACTCAAACTTCACGAGCAAATCTCAGTTCAGATGCGCTGCGCTCATTGGTTGCGTGTCTCAAACGTCGCAAAGCAGACATGACTTATACAATAAAACGTAGGAAAAAATGATAACAAAATATTGTAGTATACATTAAAGTGTTAAATAGCCCCTTATACCTATAGTGCACTATTTGAGGGGACAGACATGTTTAGTAGTGTATCAAGTGCACTCATTAAATACCATAATAACAACTGTACATACAAGAGGCTCGCAGGTAGCCGCTAATTTACGTCAGATGTGTGAGGCTCGCGCTGAATGAAAGTTTACATTCACTCTTTCAGGTAGACTATAATGTAGGAAATTGTCAATAGGTTATAGGGGAGTTTCGAAAACTATCATTTCTAAGTATTAACAATCATCTATTGTCAAACATAACTCACGTTTAATCACGTTTAATCTTGAGGGTGACGTTGTACGACGTCAACTTTTAGCGCCAAATGAATGGCGTTAGTTCACGTGATACACTGTCATGCGTATCAAAAACAATAGGTTATCACATACGGTAAACTTATATGAAGAAGACTTATATGTTATACTTGCTTAAATGAGACCAACTGTGTGTTTGATGATGCAGATTTTTCATCATATCTGTCAGGTAAGTGACATTTTTGTACATGGTATTAAAAGCCTTACAGTGCTTTAAATACTTGCGTATTTGGGCAGATTATAAAAAGTAAAATGACTTTTCTTGTTTGAACTAGCACATTCAAACAGGTGAACAGCCTGTGTAGTGAGCCATGTTAAAACAGCACCACCTTAAGGACAGTTTCAGCTTTTCTGAATCTCATAAAATGTGTATTCTTTCGTTACTAAGGCCAATCGTTTTCAACAATTTAGTGCATGTTTCATAGTCAAAAAATTTCTTAACTTTATATTAAAAAATCAAATTAAATGATACACGAGTAATACAGCGTATGTAATACATGAGTAATAAATAAGAGACCATTAAAAAATGATTGTACGTTTTTCTGAATTGTATTTATTTGCATGGCATTTAATAGCATGGCATTAGGTGTGTGGGCTGAAACAAATTAAGTCATAATATAAATGTCAATTTAGAAACAAACTGGTTTGTCCCTTATCTCAAAAAATCATGATACATTACCAAATAACATGACCAGATGTGTATGTAGAGGCATCCACATCATGAGAAAAGTAAAACACATTATACACAGTAAACAATGATGTCAAAGCCCTAAGCTATTACATAATAGTGCAATTGCAGAAAACATTATGATTTTTAAGAAATTATACTATATGAGCTTCAAATTGTTTTTACTGTATATTCTACATTTTATGTGTTTTAATTATGAATTAGACATCTCATTAGCTTAGGCATCAAAACAAATCCACTCACACACATTCAAACACAAAATAATCCTTCGGAAATAAATAATCATTCACTCATTTAATGTATTACTACTCAAAAAAGACACACACTCGCATCAAAAACATGCACTTGTGTTTCCCTCAGTGATCTCCCAGACTCATTCAGGCACATTGAAAATCATTAAAATCTCAACAAATAATCTTCATGGCTTGTTCTTATTAATAATTTTGCATGAACGTTGTGCGTTGATTCAGTTGCTCTTGGTCATGAAATTTCATGCCTTCACTCACAGGCCAGTTTTCCATCAAAGCTTGACAGAGCGATAGCAAAGGCCTGTACAGCACACATTGGGTAATTATAGTCCAGAGTAAACATGTCATCTGCCACCCTCCCAAACTGCATCACAATGTAGCTGTCTGCAAACCAGAACATTTAAAAAATCATATTGTATTCATGCTTCATCCTATAAAAGGTCTCAGCAAGACTACAGTCAAAACACTATAGAAGTGTCATCACCAATGAGCTTGTCAGTTCCATACTTATAAAATATCATTTTGATCTATTCATTTTTTTAACCTTTTTTAAAGGGAAAGTTCACCTCAAAATCAAAAAAGTGTTATTTTTACTCACCCACATGACGGTCAACATGTTCCGAGACCTCCTGGCGTCTTCGGACAAATAAAGATATTTTAAGTGACATCTGAGATTTTTCCAGGCCTCCTTATAGACATCATGGTTATAGTTGTTGTCAACATCCAGAAAAGTACTAAAGACATACTTAAATTTGTACATCTGCACATAGTGGCTCAATTTAATTTTTTTTTAAGCGACGAGAATACTTTTTGTACAAAAAACAAATGAAAATAACATCATAAATCAATATATTCTCCTCTGTCTTTTCAGTCTATGGTGCACGTTCATGAGAGCATTTCTATGCATGAGGAAACAGTTTGAGAATATATCGATTAAAGTCATTATTTTGGTTTGTTGGTTTGTTTTTCGCACAGAAAGTATTCTCATCACTTAAAAAAAAAACATTTGAGCCACATTGAGAGGATAGACCAATTTAATGATGTTTTTAGTACTTTTCTGTCTATGAGGAGGCCTGGAAATCTCTAGGATGTCACCTAAAATATCTTTTTTTGTGGTCTGGATATGCCGGGGGGTCTTAAAATATGTTGAACATCATGTGGGTGAGTAAAAAATAAGGCAATTTTGATTTTGAGGTTGACTTTTCCTTAAAAGTAAAAAGAAAATTGAAATCTCCCGTATATTCAATTTAACCCGTATTACTTACTGTCTTTAGTGTGGACTATCTGAAAGTTCTTGACGGAGGCCTGTGTGACCCGACCAGAGAAGTTAAGGACATATGAGGCAGTGTCATCATTCCAAACAGGTGTTTTGTTGTGGAGTTCAATCATGTTGTCCATCTGTCTGTTTTGATAGCGCACAAGCAGACTGCCAGTTTCCTAAAAGAAAATTATCTTTTTACTTTTTGCTTTTAATGTACAGGCAACAGCTTTCCATATTGTTATGTGTTTCTCAAAGAGACAATTTTTTCAGGATTTTTTGTGTATTTTCTTTCCGTAAAAAGAATCCTAATGACGGGCTTACAACTTTCATTACCAAATAATTACCACAAAAGTGAACTGTGTGACTGTAATCTTTTAGGATTTGAGATTTATTAGAATTATGTAACCTCTGAAATATTTTTAGTGTCCTTCATGGATTTTTGTGTCCAGCTGTGAACATTTCGCTTTTAATCAGTAATAAAAATATAGGAAGTATAGAGATAAAGTATAGTATAAACTGTATAGCATCGTATTTAAAATAGTAATATATTGATAAAAAAGGTAAAAGCAAATTTAGCAATTTAAAAATTGGAAAAATTAAGTAAAAGGGACCATCTACTCAGTTCAAATTACATACAGTATATAGACTACATATAAAAGCAAAAAATAACCTGAAGTTAGGCTGATGCTCTATTAAAAAAATGCCTCCTAAAGTCATACTCACCCTTTTGTGTTACGTGCTTTGTTGTTAGATGTCATATATTTTGGGCCCTATGAAATCAGTTGTATTTCTTCTCAAATTCCGTTTATTTTTCCCAAATTCACAAACAAATTTTTTTTTTTTGGATTCTGTGTTTTCAGTTTTTTTACGTTACAATAGTTATATTTTTGTCCAGATGAAAAATACTTCAGTATACTATAGCATTAACTCATTAACCATAGTAAGACCACTGTTTTTGAACCTTAAGGAAAAAGATGCCATAATGCACAACTACAAAGTAGCGTATTTCAGTTTAATGTTTGTTTTTTACACATATTTAAATGTGAGATTTGTTTTATTTACTAGTGCGTTTACTTTAATAAAAGAAATAATAAAACCAGAGTTATATTTTGACAGGTTGTCGCAGAGACCTTTTTAGTGCATGTTTGACAGTAGCTTTACTCAAGCAGTGAAATGCTCATAAAATAAACTCTCAGAGCAGCTTTGAGTATGTGTTCGGAACCCCATATAGTGAGATGCTGTAAACAGAAGTGTCAGGAAACTGCTCGAATCATTCATTCAGAGACAAGCAGAACAGGGAGATTACATACAGTATTTAAACCGCATATGAATCATTAATGATGCACAAATTAAATTTTATTTGCAGTTCAGTGCTATTTTTTTGATTAAGAAGTTCAACATTTGCAAGATTCTGCGCCATTTGCATTATTCATCAGATTCCAGTTTAATGCCTGGATTCTGCAATTCCGTCCGCGTTTTCTGCATCCCTGTATATCATATGGCCTAACATATTAAATCATTGTTTGAAGATAGTGACTGGACTCACTGTTTGTGGACGTATCGGCACAGGCTCGTCATCCTCATCCATACCTGGGATGATCACAGTCATTTTTCTTGGCCCTTTAAACCCCAAGACGTTTGTCTCCTGAAAAAGAAAATCATCGTTAAGACTTCTGAAAAACTGTGGTGTGGAGTTGACTGAAGTGAGCACTCACATAAATGATAGCAGCCAGCTCTTGCCGTGCATTAGACATATCCCTGAGCGCACGTTCAGGATTGAGACCGTTGTCAAACACTGTGAATTTGGTACCCATGAGATTCGACCTAAATAACAAAAGTACAGTATCATGGCGCACAGACACGACATGGTCAAAATGAACAAAACAAATAAACATTACCTAAGCTTTCCGATAAAATGATCACCGCCACGTGACAGGTCGGTGGCATCTATAGAGATTAAATAATTTGAGGTTGCACACTTCTTTCTTTTTCGGCCAGCCAATAGAAAGACCTGTAGGATAAGAACGAAAGGGAAAACAGGTTTTATCGTTTTACACCATGACACAATAGCAATTAAATATCACAGTACTACTGTATATGTTCACATGAAAACAGCTTTACATTTGATTTAAACCATAGCAGAATTTTGCACTTCAATGTGAATTTAATGTGTATCAACATTTTTTAACGTTTTTAAACACAGCATCTCTGTTTGTCACTCATCTCTTTTAGGGAAATATCTAAGGCGCTCACCTTCTTGTCATTGTCTAAATGGAGGTAGTAGGTGGGGTAGAAGCCTCTGTCCATGCCGCGTTTGTCTCGTGTCACTTTACATTTGATGGTGGTTCCTTGAGGTGCAGGTTGAAGGACAAACTCCTCATGGTCATCAAACTCAATTTCTGGTGATGGAGGCCTTTCCTCCTAATGTAGAGAAAGAGAGAGAGAATATTATACAATTATAAAGCTTTTTTCAGGATTTCTCAGGATTTCTTACCTTTTTACTTTTCTTTCCTTTGCCTTTCTTCTTTTTCGTCACTTCTGAAGACTCTTTTTCACTGTCATCAGATTTAGCTGAATCTATTTGTGAAAAAATTTGCAATATTATAGAATTGAAGTAAATCCTTAATTGACCATCATGTGCAATGCGTCTTGAAGGATGTAAGGATGCAACCTGTCTGTGCTTGGTTTATAAGGTATGATAACGCCTGTGAATCTATTTCTAGTAAAACAAACTGTCAAAAGGCAAGATTATTCAAATAACCTTTTTTATTTAATTCTATCACTAGTTCGTCTGTTGCCTGTTTGTCAAGTAACTGCCAAAAACCACAGAAAAGGAGGTAAAAACAAACAGCTTTAATGTTCTTTTTAAACACGATTGACACAAAACGAGACATAAGTATAATATTGACGAGACAGGACACAGAACAAAGGCATAGGGTGAGTATATACTCCGATGATAAGGGGATTGCAGATGATGTTCGCAGCTAAACCTGAGACTTTACATTGGTCCAAAAAGGTGTTATGTCGTGATGTTAGTGGTTAGTGGTTTTGCATATAACCGTGCTTATGCCTGTTAGTCATATGCATGCACATGATTAATCATCAATGGCCAACATTTCATACAGCATATGTTGTTCTATCTATGTTTTTGTCTTCTCCATTTAATTTGTATTTATGAACAAGACATTAAGGTGATTTTTATTGCAGTTAGTGTATGGTTTTGGTTGGATAGGCCATTACAGACGTAATAACGCTTTCTGCCATATTGCTTGTCATGATGTCATCCATAGCACATGTGTAAGCGCTCTAAGTCATATTTTGCATACGGGGAGGGGAGCAGAGGCTCATTTGCATTTAAAGAGACACACACAAAAACGCTGTGTTTCCATTGCAGCCACAAATGGTCATGTTCAACATATTGTAATGAAAGATATGTGATGTATTTTGAGCTGAAACTTTACAGAGACCTTCTGGCGATACCAATGACTATTTTTACATTGTATAAATCACCTGGTGTTGCAGCCCTTTAATTCTGTATTTGCCTTATGTTTGTGTTACAGTAACTCACAACAGAGCTGACTATTTTTGAGTAACAGAGCAAGTCATTTTCCTGACTAAGGGAAATCTAGAGTCATGAACTAAACAGGATCTTTAGATTCCAGCATTCACTCACTCTTTTTCTTGTTATTCTTCTCTTTCTCCTTGTTCTTGCTGTTCCTGTCTTTTTTCTTGTCTTTTTCTCCTTCAGTCTGAAACATGGATGCAGAGTTTGCTGTCGATTTCTTTTTGCTCTTGCTGGATTTAGTCTCTGGTTCACTCTCTTCGCTGTCAGACTTGGCGGCTAAAGCAACATTTACAAGTTCCTGTCAATTTCACTTTTTGTAAATTAACGTTGTTGACATAAATTCCAAGCATGCATCCTATTACACTACTAAGAATTTACATTTTGAGAAAACTATTATTTTGTCTTACTCGCTCTCATGTATTATCAAAATACATAAAAAATAAATTTCTATAAATAATAACAATATTGCAATTACCTTTCATTTTTGTGATGAAGTCTGGTTTATCTCCGTTTATCTGAAACATAGAAACTGGCTCCTTTTTAGGCTTAGTTGTCTTTCTTTTGCTCACTGTTTCAATTTTGGTCTCTGTAGAGATAATAATTTGGAAATAAAAAAGAATTGCAGTTGGTGATATATGCTACTTATTTGCATCATGCGTCTGCTTTGTTTTGGACCCTCAATTTACTAAAATAATTAAAATTACGCTGAAAACAATTTGCAAGGCACAACCTGACAGTGTTAGTACGGAAAATATGCTATTTTGGTGCATTTAGCATCTGTTAAAACTGGATTGTTGTACACAAATAAAATGCATGATTTGTGTAAAAACACACACGCAAAAGTTTGCTCTATTGTTGTGAAGTGTAGAGTTCATGGGATATTTAGCTCGGAATCCTTGTCGAAGTCAAGTCAGGACCAGTTTTGAGAACTTCCCTACGGTAATTCAGGTGTGCCACTGAGCGTCAGATAACCAACACAACTTCTGGTTGAAGCGCAATATCTTTCAGTTTGCAAATCATGCCTCAATGGATTGAAGCGCAATTTCAACCACCGCTGGCTTTCCAGAGTCAATGTTGAAACAGGTAGAGATCAGTATCAGACAGCCATGTGTTCTCCACTACTGTCATGGTTTGCCTTTTTGTAGGTAAAATATTTGAATCTTCCAGCGTTCTGAATAATCATCAAAATTGTTCAAATGCTTAAATATTTTACATGTTTAGTAAGACCTGTTAATAAACCGTGGTCAATTTATGAAACCCTATAGGAGGTCATTTTTGAAGGAATCTCGTATGTATATTTGAAGAGTTTATTTCCAAAAAAGACATAACTAAGTTTTTATAAAAATATATATAATGTTTTTATTGTGTTAGTTAGCTCTATTTTTGTTATTATGGCTCAAATCATTATGGGTTGAATAAAAACAAACCAACATGAACACAAAAAAAACATGATTTCTGGTTTTTTTAAAGAGAGTTATCTCTTTTTGGAAATAAATTCTTCATTTGTAAACAGCTGGACTTTGTTTTCCATTTGATGAAGTAGTTTCTTCACTTATCCGAGTGGTTTCATCGGACGCCCCCTAAGGGGCTCATCTGTCTTTAACAAGTGGAAAAATGAGGCCAAGCCTTTAAAAGACGAGCACAGGAGTCCCTTAAAGGCTAACTAAAACAACTGAAGTTAAATTCAAAGTCCCCCACTTCAACTCGTAAATAAATCTTTAGTGACCATCTTTAAGAAGTCTCTGCTGTATTGTTCGGGCTAATCTTCTTAGCTCACGAGATCTACTGCTAATCCTCTTTCAGAGCAGTAAACCCCCCTATGCATGTGTATATAACCATATTAGGAGTCACACACTGAAGTCATTGTCTGACCGTGTCCTCTGATACGAGGCCTAAACTGTTTTGCTTAGAAGAAAAAGATCAAAACGTTTCTGGAACTAAAATGAGTCTATGTATGGAAAATACCCAACCAAGTTTCTTTGTGAGTTCAAAATGACTCGTCTAATGACATAAATGCTACTTGACTGTTGAAACTAATTGAAGAAAGCTCAAAATGAACCTTGTCCCTGCTTGTTAGTGTTCACGGGTGGATACGCTACACTGACCTTTGGTCTTTGATTTCTTTTCTTTGGTGCCAGCGGGGGAACTCTCTTTGGTGGATTTCTTCTTTGTCTTGTGTGAGGTCGCCTCATCTTCATCCTCAGAATCTGAATAAAGCGTTATTAAATATTTTTTTTAATGACAGCAATGTAATCCACAGTCAATGTGAAATAAAAAAATACTTTTTTAATTTTTTCTTCATTACTTTAAAGATTTGTAATTTTACAAGAAAATGTCAGATCATAAAAGTTGCGGGGGCAGATGACCAACAGCAGTAACCAACAGTAAACATTGTCCCGGCGACCGGAAACACCATTCGTAAAAACAGACGATTAGTCACGTAAAGTTTATGTTCGATATGTCAGACTTTGTTCAGCAAATCTGTTTCATCTTCCACAATTCGCATTAACTCTTTTTCGCACAAATCGATAACCATCATAAGTGTGCATAAATACAAATTTTCTTCAATATAAATTTTAAGATTGCCATTTCCATCACTTGTTTCTGATGCGATACTTCAAAATGTGCATAAAAAAGGTGATGGAAACATATCTAGTGTCAGGTTTTTGCTACATGTTGTTGTGGCCTGAGGATATGACAATAGTGATAATATTGTGGTATCTAGAAATGTTTGTTATGAATAAATTTTGCATAGCTTTAATCTACTAAATTCCTAAGGAGGCACAAAAGTGTTTAAGCATTTTGGCTCTTTAGTCAAATATGTCAAGTTTAGTAAATCTACGATGTTAAAGTGTCAACCAGTGCAAATCTTTTAGGATATTATCATATATGAACAATATTAACTTAAAATTAATAACCACGAGTATTGTTATCACAGTTATTTAGATATGACACGCCTATTTCTTACCGTTCTTCTTCTTAGTGCTGTTTTTGGGCTTCTTTTTTGTGTTCTCTCCAGCGTCGTCTTTGTCTTTCTCTGATTTCTTTTTCTTCACCGTTGTGCTGTCTTCTGAGAGGGAAAAATAACGTTCAGCAGTCATGTATCATTTCAACACTGCAAAATGTTGTCTATTAAAAATAGATATCTTTAAAAAAATTATACGTTTAAGATCACTTGACTGAAAAGTTTTACTATCTTAAAAGTTCTTGAAAGTCATATCTAATTACGTGGAGATAAACCTAATTGTGCCAACGTATTTATTTATTTATCAACAGACAAAAGTTCAATTTCTTTTTTGAAAAACAGCCAATAAGAGACCAAAATAGATGGAACTTATTCGGTATTAAAAAGCATCTCAGAGTGAGAACATTTTTGAACATTGTATGCAAAGGATGTCTACACTCAAGATGTTAAAATACAGTTTGGATAAATTTACTATTGTTCTTAAATGTGGGAAGAATGCAAATAAAAAATGCATAAGTAACCCTAACCTTTTAACCTGAATCATATTAATTTAGGTAGTTAATTTGAGTAGAGCATGGTCAAATCTTGACAGTCATTATGTGTGAAAATTGTGTCTGACTTACTTTTTGAGCGTGTATTCTCTTCCTCGCCTGACAACTCGTCACTCTTTTTAGTTTTGCTTTTCTTTGGTTTCGCCTCACATCTGTTGGCCTTTCCAGAATCTGCCTCTGGCTTTTTCTTTTTCGGCTTCTACAAAAGCTGTTGACAAAAACGATAAATTGGTGTGTTTTAGCATGTCTATATGGTTGTGTTATATTCAAGGGAAGTTTGGACTTACCAGTTGCAACACGCCAATGAAAGCAAACAAAAAGTTTTACAATTTATTAGACATTTTCACGAGTAAACTAAACCAGTTGAGTTTGACTCGAGAGTAAATGATGACAGAATTTTTACTAACGTACATTTGTTTTGATTTTTAAGATTTGCAGTTCTCTTAAACAAAATTTGTTTAACATTATTTAACTCGCTGTTTAAAAAAGTGACCTCTCATGAATGCCAAAAGAGGACGGCCTGGGTGAAGGAGATACATTTGACAAAATTTAGGCCCACCCTCTCTCTGTATTACATGTACTGTGGAGCATATAATCGGATTAGTTCCAATCTCAGATGAGTATTAATAGACGTCACTTTAACAAAGAGCAAAGACAGTAGCATCCTTGATTTCTGCATGCGTGGGGATTTCACTTTACTTTTTGGGAAACCCCCTTGACAGGCTGCAACAATAGATTCTATATCACTAAATAAAGTTTATATTCAACGTCTTCCTCCATTTGTCTTCGGAACACAAATTAAGCTAGTTTTGAAGAGGTCCAGGAGCTCCCTCCCATAGACAGCAACGTTACTGACATTAAAAGCGAAATCTTAATTTGTGTTCAAAAATGAACGGAGGTCCTAGGTTATCGAACGACTTCAGGATGAGTAATTCCGGACGGAATTTTCTGTATCTTTTAAAGCCTAGTCCCTCACCAATTTAAATGTTATGATGGGTTCACACCAAACGCGAATTTAGCGATTTGTGCAAATAAATTACATACAAAGTCAATGCAAAGAGGCCAATAGACGCATCTCGCGGAAGGCGATGCAAATCACATCTTCCGTGCAAGTTGAAAAAGTTAAACTCGAATTACAAATTTGCGTGAAGAGCTTATTGATGACTTCTGTTTGACGGATCTGGTCACGTGATGACACTCCCCGTCACGTGACGTTTTTCGCGCCACTCATGCAAAAATAACGAACTTTTCCTGTAAGTTAAAAAGAGGGCGGAACGCAATTGTTCGCATTTGGTGTGAACAAATCATTAGAGGTGTCTTGATCTTCCAATATATCAGTGCGATTGTTTTTTATTAGGATGCACACTGTAACCTTTCTTTGTAAAGTATGTTTTTAAAAAGGACTTTAATTTCCTATTTAACTAAGGGCTAGTCTTGGCTTAAGCCAAACCGCCAAAATATGAGGCTAATATTTAATAATGCTGTAATTCCTACCTAACAAACGAAGGGGAAATTTGTGTCTGTGAACACAAATCAATATATTATAAACCTTGCAAAGTGCCGTGAGACTGGGTTGCAATATTACACAATGACCAGACCTGAACTAGGATTAACCTAGGGCCAGGCTAGCATGCCATAAATGTACACACAGCCTACTTAAGCATTAGCCCAATTGTATTGCTCAGGAAATATTTAAACACAGATTCTATAGCAAAAGAAATGCACGGATAAAAAATGTCTCAAACAGCCCTTTCACAATCTAGAGAAAACTTATATTTATGCAGTATGCCATGCAGTCAATCTCCAGAAATATATTTGGCTCTCTTAATAATAATAAAACTGATCCAAATTTCTTACTGTTTACTATGTTTTTAGATTGCGGACTGTTAGATAACGGACAAAAATCCAGTTAAAAAGTTATCCATGGCCTGTAAACAGGAAAACAGATTTGAGTCTTGCCACAGCAAAGATTCACAGGTTATAAGGCCGCTTTCTGACTATAAAAAACAACATGTCATTCAGAAGACTACTGCAAAGAATATTATCAATGCAAACCATCTCTATCAAAGTGGCTACCATTAACTTTATATGAGTATAACTTTCTCAGTAACTACTTCATAGAGCTACAGTACACAAAGTATAAAACTGCTTTATAAAACCTCTAACAATCACTGTTCATTTTCTGAAACAACAGAAGTCTCACAGAAATTGTAGACACTAATGCTTTAGAAGCTTCAGCTATAAACGCCACCACAGTTAAGCTGAATATCTGAAAATCTATATCGCTCCTTTCATGAACCGTACCTTATCTGCAGACATAGTTATTGAGATGACCTCAGATCAGTCAAAACAGTAAAAATCCACATAAGAGAGCAGAAGGAACTGTCATGAGTTTTCATACGCGTGTGTGGAGAGCATAAGAGCAGGGGATTTTGAGTTAGATCAGTCTGGAGAGGTTGATAATAGGATTCAAGGTAAATCTGCTTCAGGAGCGACCAAACAACACTGACAGGAACGTACCATCTACATGCACAACAAATACTACAAGATGAACACAAATTACATGACATTTATGACAGTGTAGTGCATGATCATTATATGCAATGTTATGCATACTTAAATACAACAATATACTCACACACAATCGATATACAAATAACTAACCTTTATTGTTTTTTTATAGTCTTCATTTTGAAGGCTAATAGAAAGTTAAATCATTAACGAAATTAATATGAGTAAGAAAAATTGTATAATATTATGTACAGTACGGAAAGAAGCTCTCACTCATCTATTGTCCAAACCTCCTGTAAGATCTCTTTCTGCAGAGGCATTGCACAAAATCTCAAAAGATCAGTCCATCAGCAAAACCTGCAAACTCTCAAAAATACCACAGTTTAATCCATCAGTTGGTTGTTTACTATCAGAGACCTAGTGACAGAGACAAGTGCATACACATTGATCATTTAAATGTCTATTATATTCTCTATTTCTGCACCACTGGCTTTTCTACTGGGAAGTTCTTAATGTGTGGGTGTTACTGGGACTCTTCTCAGGCCAATAAGATGTGAGTGCAGTTTCCCATAATGCATTTGGCTTTAGCAAGGCCATCTGTTAGTGGGAGACAAATCATTCAACTACTCCTCACAAAACCTGTCACTGCGGTTTAACCCGTGCAATTTTTAATAGGATTGTCATCAGAATTAGATGAGGACCACATGTTACTTATAGGGGGGTTTGTTGCTCAACAATAACTCGCATAGTAATCTTTATGAATAATCCTTAAAAAAAAATGTTGCACAAAGATCTTCTTTTAACATGACTGTGGTGTGTTTTGTATGTATATCGATATTTATGTTCAGTTATTAGTTTATATATTTTGTTTTGTTATTAGTTGTTATTCATTTGTTGAGTAAACGCTACCTCAAAATATGTCATGAATCTCTCTTTGAGACATGGCGTGAGAACCCAATTGCAGGCAGGACTCAGACGTGGGGGTAAACAAGGGAATTTATTAACAAAGAAACACAAAACAAAGACCCACGATGGGGTAAAACAAGACAGGATAACAATATAAACTTTAACAAGGACAAGAACACTAACTAACTAGACTATAAAACAAACACTTGAAACAAACACTAAACTAACACTTACTATAAGGGAGGAAACAGGAACAAGATGACAAGCATAGAATAACGTTCAGACGAGGACCAGGTACATCTACAATGAACGCGCACAGGACAATGAAACATGAGGACTCTTTATAGGGAAGACAGACACAGGATCATAACGAGCAACAGGTGCTGGGGATTAGCACTAAGGAGAGGCTGACGAGGAACGAGATGTAGGGAACAATGACGAGACACGAGAAAGATCACTCAATCTCACACAAAACCATAGGTTATGCCATGACTCCACTCAAACAACAAGAATAAACATGACATGATAGTGGAATCATGACAAAAATAGTGGCAACTCTCTTTTACAGCGAGGGAGTAGATGGAAATTAAAAACCATTCAATATTTAAACAATATTTAATATAGCTTTTAAAAGCCAAGCGATGTCGTATACAGTAATCGTTATAAACAAAACATGGCCTACCGCGAACTGTTATTAATATCTGGTCGGATTCATACAAATTTGTAAGAATTTGTTGTTTAAAACTAAACTCTTTTTGAATGAACGTTCATCCCTATTTTATACAGTCTATGGTCTGTACACATTCATATGGTCGATTCACACAGTACGCGGTAAGTGGTGGAATTGCCGCGTGGCAGCCACCTTTAAACCTATGTTGCTGCCGTTCACAAAAAGATAAAATATTTTTTATCTACAGCTGCGCCTGCCGCAAAGAGAAGTGCCCGTGGAAGTTGCAGGTTTTGGATGCAGGAGCACCGCTTGTGGACCGCCTCCGCTCTGCCAACGAAGAGGCCCACGTTTTGCCACTTACCGCTTGTTTCACTTTGAAAATGTTGTGGACAAACGCGACTGCCGCGTACCGTAGAAATCCGACGTCATCAGTTTGACCAGTTCAGTTCTATTTGAATTGAACTGACAATTATTTTACATTTAAACAATTGCACATTGAAACCACTCAAAGCATTTGGCACATAAGGTGAACCTTTTCTATTGAGAAAGGAATTGGCTGTCATTATTGGGTGAACTATCCCTTTAACTCGGAGTGGCAAAGTACTGGCAACATGTGAGATGTACTTCAAGCACTGGTTATGCTACAAGATGTCCATTAAATAGTTCCCTAATTATTTGTTTAACTAAAAAAGGTCTTCACCTTGTTAGAAACAGAGAACATTGTGCCATTCATCAGTCACCTATAGTTTCTTTTCTCTGGACTTTACCTTTCAACCTTACCATCTTTTTAGCATTTTAATACCATAAGTTGTTAGTTTTCTTGTATATCTTTTGTTAATAAATTATATTACATCTGTGTCTTCCTTGTGTTGATAATACAGTAAAGGGCTCTACCAATTTGCCGGATCTCACAAAGTCCTTCAGATAAACCAGGTGATGTGCTTCCTTCCCAACTGGTTTCCCCCGATTTAGAAGGAGGGAGGGGACATCTGACACACACACACACACACTTGACGTGTGACCACCTCTAGTGTCTTGTGCATGGCATCCTATACTATTGGGTGTGAAGTTAACTATCAATGTAATCACTTTAAAACATTTCACATATTTCTTGTGGTTAACATTACGACTTTGTTTCTGTAATCTTTGGAAACAATACAAAATGTAAACAATAAATGAAGGTTTGTCCTTTCCTCTTAAACTTATTATCAATAGAATATCTGTAAAATTCCTAAAATTGGTAGCTAAATCCTTGTCAAAATGAAATAATAAATCCAACAGATTTCTTGTCTATAAAAATAACAAATCAGCTCATATGTTACCTGTCACATTCATGTTAACGCTTTCTTTGGAGACAGGGGCTAGTTGTCACATTGGCCACTGAGTATTTCTCATAGTATCTATTCTTTAGATAAAAAACTGCATGATTAAAATGATTCATGGAGATCTTTTCTTTTAATAAAGAACTCAATTGCACAAATGATCAGTGTCCTACATTAAATAATAACCCCACATTGCTTTTCTCCACCTCAACAAGTTCCTTGTAATTACACATTTGTGCCACAAGAGGTCAGGATATGCAACATTTGTGGTGCTTCTAGTTTCAATTCTTCAAATAATGAAATGAACCTACTTCAATGTCTTGAACACACCATGACACTGATTGCAAAAATATGTGCTTTTCATAAAATAAGAACATATGTTAGACAGGATTTGTGCTTCTAAAGTGCTTTTATCACTAGTTCAATCTGAAGCCTGCAACACTGAGCTCCATTTCCCGTCCTTAAATTCATTAAAGAATGTGGCCTGTCTGACCTATAGCTTTAATGTTGAGCCTGAGGTAGAGAGTCGGAGTACAGCGGCCTGGCATACATGCCCTCCTCACCCGAGGGCTCTGACTCCATCCTCATACCCCTCTCCCCTGTGTGATTATCACAGTCTAGACTAATGGATCTGCTGGCTGGCCTGCACCCTCTGACAGCCTTTTCCACAACTGGCATCACGCCCGAGAACGGCTAGTGAATTGACCCACTGTGGTGAGGCTCCTCGGGCCTTAAAGGGACAGCGTCTCGGGTAACGTGGGGACGTTTCTATTGCTTGTTGTGCGTTCCGAAAATAGTAAAGTGTTATAAGCTCTTGATACTGTAGGATATACGCGTATAAAGATTATTTAGGGTGGAAGTTTCATTGTAGATGCACACATGCACGATTTAACTGGCCAGAGAAAAAAAAGGTAGCACAGTGGTTGCTTTTTCACAGCTCTGGAATTAAAAAAATTGTCTGATTAAATGCTGCAACATGTAATGTTTTCTCTATGTCGCCCTCTCAGTTTGAAACATAAAATTGCTAGTTACTTTACATACTTATCTTATGATGGCAAATTACATTAAACTGACATTTCCCATGAAATTGTACATGACAGGCTCAATTTTAATTTACTGTTATGAGCTAACACAACAAAAATTCTCATAAAAACAGAAAAAAAAATGAAAACACCCTTTCTAGACCAAATGCAAGGGGCACGATGTGACTCGACAAACCAATTAAAAACAAGGCATCTCGACGTATCCTGTATGGACAAAACTTTCAATTACAATGGGTTTTTTGTCTTTTGTAGTGTTGCGTTGATCGCATGAAGTGTAGACATGAGCCTAACATTTTTGTGTAAAGTAAAATTTCATTTAAAAAAAAAATCTTGTTATTTTACAAATTTGTAGTTTAAATCAATATTTTCATTTTTAAGCGCATTTCAAAATGACATCAAAAGTCTTTGAAATGACATGTAAATTCATTAAAATTTGACAGTGCACTGTTATGAATCAGTTGATTTTTTATTGGTCTTGCTCAATACCTGATTTTTGTTTATTTGTAATCAAAAAACAAGTTATGGATTGTATCTTTAAAGAAATTGTTGAAAATACTTCACCCAAAAATGTAAATCTGTCATCATTTTTTCACCCTCGAGTTGTTTCCAATCTGTATAAATGTCTTTGATATTTGGAAAACAAGCAACTGACATTTCTTAGCCACCGTTGACTTCCATAGTAGCAAAAATTAAAATAGTCAAAAGTGCCCCAGAACTGTTTGTTTTCCTTCATTCTCCAAAAAATCTTTTGTGTCGAACAGAATTTTTTTAAAATATTTTTTCTTACCATGGTAGTCAATGGGGCACGGATTTCTATTTCTTTTCTACTCTTTTTCTCTTAGATTTGTATACTGTGTTGCTGTACTTATGCATTTTGTTGTCCTTATGCTGTTCCAATTGCTTCTATTGTTTATTGTTCTACTGTCTTCATAAGCATCTGCTAAATGACTAAATGTAAACGCAAGAACTGTTTGGTAACAAGGATTCTTCCAAATATCTTTTTGTTTTCAGACATTTATACAGGTTTGAAACAACTTGAGGGTCTGTTAATGATGTTGGTAGATATATGTCACGGTTCAGTAAGGAAAATAAGTAGAGGATCCACGTGCAGTAAAATATTTAATCAAAAAGACACATAAGGGTAGATCAATGGTCCGAGAAACATTAGGGGAGCCCATACAACAACGATTCACACCAGAAAACTGAACATAAGGGCTATAAATACACACAGATGAAGGACAAACAGGTAATCACACACAGGTGAGACCAATACACGATGACGTGAGGAGGCCAGGGAGGCGCAGGCTGGTCAGGCAGCCAGGGAGACAGGCCCGTGTAGGGGATCAAGGCTAACGCAGTGGTGCGGAGGCGGACCTGGACTGTGGTGGCCGTTTCTGGAGGCCAGGGAGGCGCAGGCTGGTCAGGCAGCCAGGGAGACAGGCCTGTGTAGGGGATCAAGGCTAAGGCCGTGGTGCAGAGGCGGACCTGGACTGTGGTGGCCGTTTCTGGAGGCCAGGGAGGCGCAGGCTGGTCAGGCAGCCAGGGAGACAGGCCCATGTAGGGGATCAAGGCTAAGGCCGTGGTGCAGAGGCGGACCTGGACTGTGGTGGCTGCTTCTGGAGGCCAGGGAGGCTCAGGCTGGTCTTGAGGCGCCATCAGAGCTGGACGACATGGAGGCGCCAGCAGTGCTGTGGACTGGCGGCAATCTCGTGAGCAGGTTCCGGACTGGCGGCCATCTAGCGAGCTGGCTCAAGACTGGCGGCCATCTTAAGAGAGGCCCAGGACTGGTTGCCATATTGCGACCAGGCTCTGGAATGGCGGACATCTGGCGAGCGGGCTCTGGACAGGCGGCCATTGCGCGAGTAAGCTCTGGACTGGCGGCCATCTTGTGATCATGCTATGGACTGGCGGCCATCTTGTGCGTGGGTTCCGGACTGGCGGCCATCTAGCGAGCAGGCTCTGAACTCGCGGCCATCTTAAGAGCGGGCTCAGGAACGTCAGCCATCTTGTGAGCGGGTCCAGGCCTTGCTGCCATATTGCAAGCTGGCTCAGGACTGGCGGCCATCTTAAGAGCAGGCACAGGACTGTCAGCCATCTTACGAGAAGGCCCAGGACTGGCTGCCATATTGCGAGCAGCTCAGGACTGGCGGCTTAGCGGGCTCAGGACTGTCAGCCATTTTAAGAGTTGGCTCATTACTGTCAGCCACCTTGCGAGAAGGCTCAGGACTGGCAGCCATCTTGCGAGCGGACCCAGGACTGGCAGCCATCTTGCGAGCGGGCTCAGGACTGAAGGACTCTGTTTCTCCCCAAAAATCTGTAATATGGTCCTTCGAGGGTACGATTACCTTGGCGCATGTTGAAGAGATGTACAGCTTGATCCATAATTTTGTGAATCCTTTTGTCATGGTAAGCGTAGGTCAATGGTCCGAAAAACACAAGGGAGCCCATACAACAACAATTCACACCAGATAACTTAACACAAGGGATACACAGATGAAGGGAAAAACAGGTAATAAGACAAAGCATGATGGGAATTGGAGTCCTTACCAAAACATAGGCAGTGCACATAGTAGCATAGAGCCCTCAGGTGGCGAAATGAGGCACCAGCAAAAACCTGAAAACATTTTTAAATACTGTGAATTCTCTTCAATAACTTAAACTTGCACAGTTGTAAGGAGGAAAGAAAGTCATAAAAGGCCGTTAAAGAAGGTAAATAAAAAAGCATAGAAATTACTTTTTGGGTAAATTTTATTCCTGCATGCACTGATGGTTTCTCAAGTGTGTGCATCTTGAAAATCTGAATGCTGATATAGCTGTCATGCTAAATGTAATGTAAACCCTGACAGAACTTCAATACTGGTTTACAGGACACTCTGCAGTAAATTAAACAAAAGTAAACAGGAAACTATAGATAATATGATACGGCCCTTAGGGGCCTGAAGCACAGAGCAGTATGTGCTTTCAAACACACAGAGAGGGCAATGCAGCAAAGCAGGGGGCAGGCTAAGAAAAGATCAGGGCATATAATGAAAAGGGACAAAAGGCACACAGTAGGTGTTCTCCTTCCTAATAAAAGGCTGTCAGATGATTTGTCATGAATTACAGTACAAGAGGTTCCTCGCGCCTAAAAGATGGCATATTCTGTCGCCCCGATGTCCCCGCAGAGAGCAGATGGAGGGCAGCGAGAATGCACAGTTCTCCCCGGGGCGTTTAAAGCGCTCCCGCCCTCCCTTTGTTTGCGGCCGCATGTGTTTTGTATACTGTGGACGCAGTAGTTTTGTGGCACTATTGTTCCAGTGTAACATCTGAAGGGAGAAACTTTATCCTCAATACTTCTGCTTTGTGTAACATGCTGTTTCTCATGCCTAATAATTACAGGAT
The DNA here is from genome assembly GCF_015846415.1 of Triplophysa dalaica. Taxonomy (NCBI): domain Eukaryota; kingdom Metazoa; phylum Chordata; class Actinopteri; order Cypriniformes; family Nemacheilidae; genus Triplophysa; species Triplophysa dalaica. The sequence goes on along the minus strand of NC_079561.1, from coordinate 12,104,672 downwards.
ATGTTTGGCACCTCCTTAGTCTCACTGGTTTTCAGGTTTTATTCAATTGAACTTCAAGAACTACGGGATGGTTTTTACAAATGGTTTGGGTTCTTGTATACCTTGTATATATGTTACAGTTTTGCAAAAAATGAGTAACGCAAAGGTCCCAGGGAGCACACATACAGATTAAATGATGAGCTTTGAGTCACTTTATGCCAAATGCATAATTCAAATGAAAATGAGCTAATCTATCAATGCCTTTGAAATCATGTGACTTTGACATGTAAAGGCCTCTTAAAGATGACTCAGCCAGGATAAATGATTTTTTCAACTCATTGTGACTCACTTAGCAGTTTAGATATGAAGCAGTTACTCATTAAAAAAGCAGGAGATATTTTTAGCTGCTGTGCACTCCACACTGAACTGAGTCAACACACCTGTTTCTATAATGCAAATGTCTATGCAAAAATGAACTGCATGTACAAGCCTATTCTTTACAGTTTGCATGGTTCACATAGGGACACATAGGTTTTCATAGTGAGTATATCACGTTATTAGGTTAACACAACAAAACAAACTGAGCTTTCACACTGTAGATAGAAACAGGGGCATGCTGGGAAGCAAAAAAACTATAAAATGTATATATATATGCATTTCAGCCTTAAATAGGTATACTGTTTAAAAATATTTTGTGTTCTGTTTGTCAAACGTGGTATAGTGTATGTCTAAAGTGAGGTATTACACATGTGGTTACCCTGCTAGACATCTATGAAGAACTGTGATTCACATTCGGCATGGCAAAATATTTGACATTCAATTTGTCTTAAAGGGACAGTTCACGCAAAAATAAAAATTCTATCATCGTTTTCTTCATCCTCTAGTTGTTCCAAATCTGTAAACATTTCTTTGTTTGGTTGAACACAGAAAATGATATTTGGACGAATGCTTGTCACGAAACAGTTCTTGGCCAGCATTGACTAGTAAAGAAGATCACAATGGTTGTCAAAAGTGTAAGTTTAAGTAAAAAGTGTACGTTTTGAGTTAATGGAAATAAGTATAGAAGTGTATGCTAGAATTTATCATTTGAAATGTAAAATTTGTGCACTTTGCTTAATATGGGCACTAGCTGTTAAGTATTGATTTCGCAAAAAAATGTCCCAACAATCTAAATCATTGTTTCAGGAATCTGCAAGTTGGAAACGTTTTACTCTGAATATAATTAGAGCACGGCCCAGTCATTGCTACTGTTGACTGTTGATTTTGTGTCCTGAGTTGCACTCAGATAAACCGCAGTGACTCATTCCAGTACACTCACACCATCTCTACTGGCCTCAGAGATATAGGGCATCTAAAATGTGCTATTAAACCATCCATTTACTCATACTCTCGCTATCATCTAATCTGTGTTCTTGTTACTTGTAGAAATCCTCGACCGCTGTTATTTCAGCGTTTACTAAGTTTTAAAACCATGGCTCTCTCTCCGTGCCCTGTCTCTCACTTTGAGAATCTGGGTTAGAGAGACATGTGTCCTGACTTGACCGACGTGCTACAGGCGGGGCCGTTGTTGATGAGTAACTGGCAATAACCAGGACAATCGACCGTTCTGTTGTTTGTACAGAGACACTATTGAGCCTGACTCAAACCCATACTCGGCCATGTATTTATATTGTCTCGGAAGACAAGTCGCTTTATGATCCCTTTCTTTGACCAGACGGCCTAATAAAAAACGATGTCCTGAGATGAACCCGCTAGGCTTGTGCCACGATCACCTGCTCGCATACTTACGTTATCAGCAACAAAAAAGGAACCTTGACTTCATGCACTTTTCCTGGTTGGAAGATAACATTTAAAATAAACTGTAAACTTATTTCTGAGATCAAAATTAACTGTACATTATTTCTGAAATCCGATTGGTTGATTTAAATGTTGTCCCTGGGTCAACATGATGTTGTCCTTAAGATCTAAACCACTTGGGAAAAACAGCAGAGCCTTATAACTGTTGCTTAGAGGTATGAGTTATGGTATGAGATGGGTCGAATAACCTAAAAATCCCATTATAAAATAAAATAATTGCACCAGATATTCTTTGACAAAGGTAACATCTATAAATTTTTCTAACATTCTCTATGTTAGGCCCGGAAGACCTATCGTTTCATTTAGTTTTGTGACCACGGTAATATTGAGATAATTTTGCTATTGCGATAACACAATATCGATAATATTGTTACATACCTAGTAGCCGTTCATCAGCTTGTAGGCTTCACTGATGATAATACACACATTCACCACACACACTAAGAAGATCGAGGACCACTTCACTCTCTTAAGCACTCCAGCAGAGCTTTCAGCGTGCCACTCACGGCTACTTAGCAGCTTCATATTTCAAAAACATGTCAGCTGGCCCTGAACAGGAGAAAGGATGAGGCTGTTGCCTAGATGAAGTGAGCAAGGAAATAATACACGGTGAGCTTATATCACACAGTGTTAGACCCACAGGACAGGAGAGTCTCGTTCTTGAATTAAAAAATATTTTAAAATATAGCAATATTCAGAACTGACATAACAGTTTTTGATTCATGCACAGACTGTCAGATGAGTTTATGATGTTCTAAGATCGGTGGTATTGGTTTATTGAATCATTCTGAGCAGTTCTCATGTTGTTACGATAGCAACCAGGGTAGAGGTGAGCGGATTGATACTAATGTCAATACTAATATTGATACTATTGATACAAACGTTGGTATTGGTACTGTATTGCAATCTGACAAGACCGATATTTCAGTTTGAATCTCTCTAATCTGCGCTTAAGTGTTGGTCCCGTTTCATCAAAGAACAGACGTGGGTCTGAATAGGCTACTGCTTTTTTTACATCTCGAATCCACACATGAATGTGAAAAGTGAAAGTGACCTATTTGTCAGTTATGGTGACCCATAAGCGAAATGTTAACTCTGCATTTAACCCATCCTGTGAGTAGTGAACACATGCACAGCAAGTCCTGAACTCACACACCCGGAGAAGTGTGCAGCTATCACTGCCGCGCCAGGAGAGCAAACGGGGGTTAGATGCCTTGCTCAAGGACATGTCGCTACCTGCCGGCCCTGAAAATCGAACCCGTGACCTTCTGGTTACGAGGCTGACTCTCTAACCAGTAGGCCGCAAACTGCCCCCAGATGTTCCGCATCTACAGGAAACAACACGTAGGTTCAAATGTATCAAAATCTGTATCGATACTGGCCCTGTGTTTACTTGGGTTTCAGGGCCCTTGCCTTTCCCACTCCAACAGCAGAGCAGAGGAGAAGCAAAGTGTGCATTAGAGATGTGAAAGAAGCAGCTTATTCAGACCCACGTCTGTTCTTTGATGAAACGGGAGAAATACTTTTGCGCAGATTTTAGAACTTCAAAATAAAATATCGATCCGATACCAATACCAACGTTGGTATCAATATAACGATATTAGTATCAGTCTGCCCACCCCTAAACCAGGGAGAACTGAAGATTAGTGTGATGACAGAGACGGTCACATTAACTAAAATCCACAGGTAAAAACAACAGGTTGGTATCAAACAGGTTGGTCAAAACTAGTTTGAGAAGGACAGCAAACAACTTTACAACATTACATCCTGACCAAGACATCTGGCGTGAGGTGGGTGTATAAAGAGTGCGGGCTGAAGTGGAACAGGTGCTGGTGTAATCAACATGTCTGACAGGGTGCAAAGGATGATGGGTAATGTAATCCGGCAGACAGGGAATGGTGACACCTGTATACTTACTGCTTCATTTGCTTAATGACTTATTAGAAACTTGATATGATGAGCATTTGGAGCGCACTACGAGTTAATTTAACATCCAGATAGCAGAAATGCTAACAGGTAAACAAACTTTTGTGAAATTGACTTGATGGTACAGTCTAATCAAAACACATCCGACAAGGTGTTGAATTAAAAAATAGCACTTTAAAATCACAATCTTTTTAAAAGATGATGAGCATCAAAGTATTCACATATCAAGTAGGCCTAGATTTTGTTCAGGGCACATTTTCGTTCATAATATAATAAACATTGAAATTCGCGATTTTATTCACACTATCTTTATTGTTATGAATGAACTGACCTTCCTAAACATTGATTTCAATCTTCGACTTGGTCTTACTCAGGCAGATTTAAACATATCAAAGTTATATATGTTCATAGAATGTTCTTTGCATTAGGTAGGTTGATTTTATGAAGAAGACTTTTCAATTGCAAATAATAATAATGTTTATAGTTTTAGTTATTGGCTGTTAAAAACTGATCTGGAGCACATGAAACGACAAACACCCTTAATTAAAAACGGCAGTTCATACCTACATATAGTTTATACTGACATACCACTTCACTACAACTACGTTATTCTTTTGAAAAAAGCATCTGAAAGAAATCAGTTCACAGACTTCCTTTCACTTCCTGCAGCTCAGTCTCGAGAGGTGTCGGTGCGATGGGTTTCTTCTTCTAAACATACTTGCAGGTGGGTATAAAATACGATGTGGTAATTTGTGACCTTCAGTTGCTGTCAGTCATTTTGAGCCGTGTTTTTAGCGCAGCGCTGACACCTGTGAAGCGTGCTGAACCAAAGCAAACAATTCAGGATGGAAAGTAAGATGACTCCCAAGCCACAGACCCAAAACAAACAAGCAGTAACACAATCTTCGATCAGGCGACGCGGCCCATACCATATGTGCGTTTCCGGGCCCCTGCGTTACACAAATCAAGAGCACAGATGCTTCTTTGAAAGCACATAGACGCAGGTGGCTCAAGCATCTTTTGAAAGGTTCTCCTTTACTGTACCGGAGTAACCGGACCCTGTCAGGGTCTTGCTTTTAGTCTACTAGATATCATACAGGAAACAGTGAGTGCTAAGGGAAAAGTGTGCACCCTGCACACATGAAAAGGTGCTCTGATCCGTCCCGGGGCAGGCACACAGGGTGTGACCTAGATTCCCCCCGTCCAAAACATGAAAAAAAGCTGCTCTGCCAAGTAAGGCAGGGTGGGAAGGGCTGAGCCGTGGTGCGTAGCTGTGCCCCGTCCCACTCTCTCACTCCCTCTCTCTCTCTCTCTCCCAAACATGGGCGGAGTGTACCGTGGCCTTTTCAAACTCGCCCGGCTGGCAAGCAGGCTGGCTTTAGGAATCAAGCAATGCTGTTTTGAACCGCTGCCAAATGACACAGTCTCTGCCGGCGCAGCTGAAACGTTTACAGCCTCCCCTCACTTCGACAGGAAGAGACACTGGGAGCAGATTTGTAGGAGAGGGAGGGAAAACTTGGAATAAATCTCTGTCTGCAACTTAAGCCCGACTTGCATCAAGGATTTCCTTCGTTGCTCACACGCACCCCCTGCTTTGGCACGGCGCCATTCGGAAAGATGTTTAAAAAAGATGTTTTGAACATGGAACGGATACGCTGGGAAGAGTTCAGCGAGTTCAGTTAATGAGAAATATGTAAATGCATCAATAACAAAGGAATGATGACGTCACGAGCTGTGCTGCCCGGACGCTGCCTGATAGCAGACAGGACAAGCAGGGGGAATCTTGGATTTATTTGAAACTATGCCATGGGTACGGGAGCGTGTTCCTGGTTGATTTACATCAGGGCATTCTTGTACCAAGAAGAGGACCATGTGTTACGACTGATGCATTTGAGTTACTTCCTCTTTCATGGTAAGGAACTTGACGACCTGCGAGAGCCTTGCAAAGTTTGAGAATTTGCAACTGTCACGTTGACACCGCGTTGCACATGGAAGTCACTTCCCCCGGTGCTTATCTGAATGTAAGTTTCTTCGCTACTAAATTACTGCACATAAAGATCAACTCAGGTAATGATGTCAAACTTGATGTCAATTGGGATCTACTATGACTCTTTGAGGAAGTGCTACAGATGACAAAGAAATACAAACACAGGCAGTGTCAGAACAGCCTGTAGATGTGTCTAATTATTAGCGGGGACTATAACATCTTGAACTACCTGGGACGGATGCCAAATTGTGACAAAGGCAATCATTGCATTCTCAGGAGTGAGCGGAACAAGTCTTCGTCCTTTCGCACTTCTTTCGGGTGGGGGTTACTTATCGTTTTGGAGAAACTACGAAAGGCATTGACTTATGGTTCAAAATCACGTAAGTATTGATCTGTTCTAAGACTGGACTGTTATCTGGTTTCTCGCCCCAACCACTCGGTCGAAGAAAGTTTTTCCCTTAAATAATCATCAGTGGCCCATATTTTCCTTCTTACTTCTTGCTGGCAGAATATGTGGCTTTGAAAGAGAGGTGCAAGTCACATCCTTGTAGAAAAACAGATTTGAAGTCAACGTGTTCTAGATTCTTCATTACCATCCTTTTGTGGGCACTTTGCGTGGCAAAGCTCCTCTCGGTGATTTTTTCTGATGCTCAACGTCTTGTTCTCTCTCTCAGTTTCTGTCTTTCTCTCAGCAGCCTGTGCCAAAGTGGGCAGGGAGAAAGTGCTCGTGGTGAGGCGGGTGAAGTGGAGGCCGCTCTACGTGCTCTTTCTTCAGCCACAACCCCGTGGAAGAGAATATTTGGTGGCAGCACGTTTCTGGGTTTCTCTCCGTCAGTTAACCGCACTTTATGCACGAATGCGAATCTGCTCTTCATGTCGCCATGACCCCTGCTTGCCTTCCCGTAGCATTTGGCGTTCGAGTCACTGGCCTGCAGGTATTACATTTTTTTGGCTTGTATTTTTTTAATGCAGCACAGATTATTCTTTTTCCTTTGAAAGCCATTCTCTTTAAGCATATTTAATACGTTTTTTAACTTGCTGTTTCGGCTCTCTTGTACAGCGTTGTCTTACACTTGTAAACGTGTCCACCTCACCCCTGAGCCCATGGCTTGGATTCCGCCATTTTTAGTACACTAAAAGACTTAATTTTCAACAACCGTTGACGCACATTATAAAATGTTCTTATGTTTGATTCAGTGTTGTTTTCGAAATTGGCCTTTTATTGATATATTTAACATCAAGTCAAGTTATTCGACACTTAAGTTATCATCAGTACGTGTGCATTAGGAATAATGGGCATGGTCCTTTACTTCTGTCTTTTTATGTTGCTGATTTAAACGGATTGAATTTGGATTTGAAAACGTTTCAACATGTAAATGATGTTTGGCTAATGCCTTGATGCCTTAATGCAGTGATGTTTATGGATATGACAGTAATGTTCGAGGAAGGCCTGTGGTGTAAATGTGTTGTTTAACCTGAAACGGTTTTCTGTATATTTTGTTTTTAGATAATAACTGTATCATTATCGGCTCTTTTGTTGTATATATACATATAAAGAAAGGAGCCATATAGGCAAAATATATATATACGAGAAGATTTGCTACTTTTGTTTTGCGTAGCTAAATACGATCATACAGTATAACCAAAACACTTCGTTCATATTTAGCAGATATTATACTTAAAATGAGTTTAAATTTAAGCTGAATGCCAGAGGTTAAGAGGAAATAAAATGCAATAGTTTATGAGCTAATAAATAGTGTCATGTCAGGTTGGGTAGTTAGGAACATAAAACATAGACATTATACAGACCAAAAAATTAAAAATAAAAGCAAATATGCCAAATTAAATATTACAGATAACATTTTTGACCAGATGATATGAACATATTTAATTTATTTCATAATAGACAAAGTTTTAGGTGATCTTCGTATAAATAGCATAAAAAATATATCAGCATTAAATATTTGATTAAAACAACGTGGTATTTCTTTTGTATTTGTTATTTGGTCAATTTCACACTATTCTTTCAGAAACGGGCGAAAGATTGATGAGGTCTGATTTCTTTAGAGATAAATAACCTGATTTTACTCGATCACCTACAATCCAGACAAATTACAATATTCACAGCGAATGATCAAAATACACTGACGAATCTTATTTGAATTCGATGCACGTCTGTGAATAATGTTACCAAGAAATGTTCACAAGATGGCGTCGGCATGCCACGTGTTTGTGTACTACTGCAAGTGATTTTTATTGCAGACTTTGTCAAATAAGAGCAAACGTTCTGAATACATTTCTGTGAGACTGCAGTTTAGCAAAAACTGAGTTGTTAGATTGAAATAACACATGACGTGCTGATACATGTTGTTTTAAGTATAGAGAAGAGAGTTTTCCTGTGTAACTTTTCTTTTTGTAAGTCACTGATCGTCCACAGAAGTCAGCCGAAGGTAATTTGTGGTTTTTATGTGGTAGAACCTGAAGGCACACAAGTTTGTATGTACATATTCATTTTGATGTGAGACAGAAAGGAAAAAAAATTGAACGAGGGCGGGAGGAAAAGCAAGCATTTCCTCCACCCCCTGTTCTCCTCAGATGAACTTATCATGCAGCCTCATATTTTCGTCCTTTTTTCTTCCTGTCTCATACAGCTTGGCAACATTTACTGTAGCGTTGACAATTAGATGCACTTTGGGCTCCAACCCCACATTAGCAAGCAGGAAGTCTGTTTTTAAACAAACACGAGTTTAACCCTAAAAACGCATGACTTTACAGCCCATATATTTCAATCCACCAACTCCCAGAGTGCATTATCTAAACCTCAGATACGAGGTATAAGACAAATGTGTTACTTTTGTGAAGTGCCAACCGACGGCAGGTGAGGAAACGCTGCTGTTTACCCGCAAAAACGCAGACGTGTGACATATGCTCGGTGCCTATTAGTTACATTATGGGCCCAGATGGGGGCAGAGATCTAAGTCTAATCTGCAAGGTCTTTGTATAAACAAGGCAAGGCAGCAGAACTCTTATCGTTGAGTTTCGATGAAGAACAGCAGGCTCTCCGGAGACCGCGTGACAGAGTCAGCCGAGGTCAGGCCAAGCCCCACTTCCTGTTTTTTGGGGACCGCTATTTTTGCAATAAGGGCGTTTTCCCTGGTGTAGGCTGATGACAGGGGATCATAAGCAGAATGATTAATGATATTGTTGAAAGCTTATGGCTTTCAATAGCTTAACTCTTTTGAGCCGCGCTTAATGTATGTATGATGAACAGTAGAGTTTTACTGCTTAATGTAGTTCAGCGTTTATAGGCAGGCTTTGTGCTCTGTACAGGGAACCATGATTCATATAAACGCACGGCTTGGCAAAAGTCAACAGGACTCCCTTGACTGAATTTATGTTTCTCATTACCCTACAAACCTTTTGATCTACTTATGAAGTTCTCCACAAAAAGAAAAAGAGCTTAAGGTAGTTGAGCTAGATGAGTTAATCTGAATTGTAAAGAAAAAGCAGCTAACCAAATAACCCACACTACATGGGAACTTCTTTAACGCTATTTTAAAACTTCATGAAGGTGGTTGAGAGTGTGCAAGGACTCTACTTTACAGAGATGAGATAGATTTGATTTATTTTTGTCACTTGTGAATATTTGATAATACGTTGAATATAGTTATAATAAAAATAAGCACATGTTGACCGGCGGTGTTTGTGATGTCTTGCCGGGCTTTCCCGTAACGACTTTACCAATGTGTAACAATTAATCCCATACTAGACTCTACAATGTTGGCTAGTAATGAAATCACAAATGCCAAGAATGCGGATCTACAGCTGTACAAACAAAGGATTAGATGAGAAGATAGCAACTAGACAGATAACAACGTTGGTATTAATAGTAAAAAACGAGAAACCAAGTAAACCGCTTGCTGTTGGTCTTGATTGTTCAATCTAATTTCTTACCTCTGTGTTGAGGGACATACTTAGTTGTATGGACGTTAAGGGGATTTTCAATAGGGAAGCATCCCTCCTTTGGTAAATGAACACTCACAAAAGCATTGTCTCAAGTTCTTCTTTTTTAGTCGTGCCCTTTTATAATTGCGCCAACATCCCCCCCATCATTCAGTGCTCTACCATCACTCTCTTCTGCTTTCATTGAAATTCAGCCTGGCAAACGGTCGCTGCCCATTTCTTGGCACAAACCTTGGAGATTGAGAGACAGAAAGGAGGGGAGAAAATTAAAATGAAAAATAGGACGTGTACCGTTTGTCTGAATTTTCACTCGCTAAGGTGGCGCAAGATGTGTAATGCCAGCTTTTCTGTAGGCAGTTTCGGTGTTTAATCGAAGCGACAAGCGTTATGGTATACAATCCTGGCAACCAAAACAGTGGGAGGCATTCAGTGGGCTAATTGATTTGCCTGTTTTCCTCCTCTGATTGGACGATCACAGGCTAACGGTCGTGTGCTTTGATTGCTGGGTAAGATTGAAAGCCTTTTGTTGATCCGATTTGTTTTTTTTTTCTCTTTTATATCAACAGTGTAAAGCACGGTGAAATGTAAACAAATGCAAGCAATTAAAAATGGCAGACAATTATTGAAAGACGAAGAGGGAGCACTCAGAATTGGCAAATAAAAGCCTCTACCAGTAGCTGATGTGGCAACCTCATTAAGGTAAATGTTTGCTTTATGTTTTACTTCAGCTGCTACTTTGAGGCGGATTTTGTCACAAGTTACTGTAATCCCAGAAAATTATTTTGATTTAATTTGAATTTTAAACACAGAGACACATCCTGTGTTTGAAAATCAGTCGAGCTGTCTAACGTACATACGCATCATTTTAAGGAATTATATAGGACACCCCCGATGCATAGGCTGTTGCTAAACAACACAATCATGCTGCCTTCTAAAATATTTTCTTTTGGATAAATTCCAAGAAAGCATTGCATGGCGAAAGCAATCCTGCTATTGTGACACAATCTAAGATGGCAGAGGAACTGGGATAAATGTTGATTATTAATTATTACTCCAAAAGAGAGCATGTTAAAATGGGCAACTTTGCAGCAGAACAAATAACGTTTACAGCCTGTTACAAAACATTATTTTGGTCTAGATATCTAATTTTGCCCTTCATGACAACTGTGAGGAGGGTGACATTTTTTATAACTCACATGTTTAACTTATATTAAGCCTTAAAATTCTGCAAATAACGTAAGTGGCCAATAGAGTGACAAGTGGTTTCCGCAAACCAGGCGCCCCAGCTCTAACCAGGGCCCGCCTTCTTGCACATTTTCGACTATCCGGGAGTGACGCGTGATGACGCGATGCCAAGATGGCGACGAGCGCCTCCACCTGCTTTAGGCTTCAGTTTAACGTCACAGACACTAAGTCCATATTTTATCTATGGTATCTATATTTGAGTTACATAGCATAGCAATGTGCTAAACTACACCCACGAGTCTCCTGACGAAGCACTATGTCATTTTTTGTGTATAAAGCATCTAAATTGGTTGATCTTAGTTAGGCACCTGCAGGCAATAAACTACTTAATAAAATTTGGAAAAATTGGCAGTCTGTTAATAGAAAGTCTATTAAATTTGTTTGTGATCAATGTTTAACTATTAATATTGAACATCAAACTGGTGATGTGCACAGATTAATTGCATTTTGTTGTCCTCTTTTGATTGCACAGGATATATCGACCCTGGCTGTTTTTAAACTATCAGCCAGTAGCCATAAGTGTGAAAATGTGCAATTATGGGCTGATACCTATTATTGGCCGATATATCGGTGCACTGAAATTAGGTAGACTATAATAGCCAATACATGTTTGTAATACAATGCTATTGCTAATGCTACATTTTACTTTCCATTCCATTCCATTTTCTACCGCTTATCCGAACTACCTCGGGTCACGGGGTACATTTTACTTTTTCACTCTGAAAATAATTACTAAATTCCTTCAGTTAATAACTGTGATGGATACATTTCTTTTACACTGTGTCTACACTGGACGCAACCAACAAAACATACAGTTTGTTCTAATGGGCCGCATCCAAAACGAAATGTAAAACTATAATGGGTATGCGTCTCTAATGTCCTTTGTCGTGTCGCGTCAGGTCCGGTGTAGACACGGTATTATTTTGGATGACTAAAGTAAAAATACTGAATTCATGTTAAGAACAGCATTTAATTGAAGTGTAGGGGAGATTATTATATAGAACTATTATCATGTATTAAATTAGCATTTTTAAAATACAAATGTCTGTTACATTTGTATGCAAATGAGCATAAAAGTGTTAATGTCTTTTATGTTAGATTTTAATGCACATGTAACTATCTTAAACGAACCAACTGTGTTTATTTGTTTAAGAAGGGGTTCTATCTTAATATGATTAATTTATTAATATACCTTTTGTATTGCTGGTAAAGTCACTGGTTGTTGTCTTACACTAATGGGCCAGTTTAACAGTTCAAGTCACATTTCCGTCGCTCAGTGGAAATGACCACTGTTTTATGATTCATGCTGTCACCATTTAGCTTTTGAGAGTTTTTTCCTGTATTCCCTGTACCATATAGAACAGTTCTGTAAATCCAGTGTTGGCCTCTTTGGTGTTGTGGAATCTGTTTTCTTAGCTTCCAATATAGCCTGACCCACCATGAACATTAGACGCAACAGATACGTTCTTAGATTCTTTTGTCACCAAAAAATCAGAGCAGTTGTGTCAAATTTGCATCTAGCCTCAATATAGCTTGACATTACATGTATTGGAAATGTACCAAAAAGGTAATTTACATATGAAAAAATCTAAGCGGTGCTGAAATGGATCTGGCAAAACACCAAAAATACTGGTTAATCTTCATCAAGCCGATTAGCACATATTAGGGAACAGAAGGACAGACTAGTTCCTGCATAATCTAAAAATGATTCAAATGCCACATCTGTCAGACTACATCAACATATTTTCCCCTTTCACGAGCGATGTGTTAAATGTTGTCCGACTAAGTAAGATAATGACTGTCCAAAAAAATAGCTGCCAAAAAGATCGAGAAAAGATTGAATTGTATGATGTTGTAAAATACAGCATGCTAAATAACTGATGAACATGGCACTAAAGGACTAAGAAACAACAAATGTAGCAACTAAGGTTGTTTCAACATTGAATTTATGATTGATTTGAACTAAAGTTAACAAACCTGTGTTAAGATAACCATCTCTTGCCTGTCTATATTCCAACAGACGGTGCTTGTGCCAAAACCTTTGAATGACTGTTGCCCCGAATGGGCCAGAAAGAGCATGTGTATGCTAATGAGCTAAGAGGACTTTTGTATGTTAACAAATTACTGAAAATCACTTCCCTAGAAGAGATATGCATGTTTAATTATGCAAACCAGACATCTTCCACCTCTTAACTCTGCACAATAACTGCTTTCATTTTTGCAAGTGATCCAGAGTTTGATCTCTGTCCCACTTAGCTTTTTCAGTCGATGTAAATGAGGATTTTTTCTTGGTTTTATACTTGAAAAGTGTGAAATGCAACATGTACAGCTTTCATGGACAATCCATCTTGTTCAAGAAAAACTATTCAGTCCCTATTGCAAACCAATGCAAAAATATTTGAATGTTGACAAAGTGCTGCCCTGACTATTAACACTTGTGTGCTAACATGCTAATAGAAAGAACCGTCCACAAACAGACTATTCTTACATTTACACAGTTTTGTCGTGTGTCAAAGAGCGCTATTGACTGGAGGGTGAATCTGGTTGTTGTACTGATGCCAGACTGTGTCCCACAGTGCATCGGGAGAGAGATTTTACTCCTTCAAACAGCCTTTCAGAGCACTGAGCGCGTGAATGGTTTTTCAGGCACACCTCGCAGAGGTTGCAAGGAATGCACAGCACCCGTACGGTAAAATGGCCGAAGCGACGCCATTTTGTTTTCCTTCATTTTTCTGAGTGGAATATCAGAATCGCGGCTTTGTTAAAGCTACAGGAGGCAACAGGGGAAGCCATGTTTTACATCGTCTGTTTACTTTAAAAGCGCAGCTTACGCAAGGTTGTCCTGTCGGAATTAGCCGTTTTTGGCAAAATGGGCAAGAATTCCTGGCGAAGGATCAAGACTCTTTTTTTTTGTGATCCAATGCCAGCCTCGCTAAAATGAGTGAGTAATTTCTTTGGCTCTCAAAATTACCGCTCCTGCTTTAGCCTGTTCCTTGCTCAACACATTCAACCCCTCATACTGTTCTCCACAGTCCCTTTTATGTTCGATAGGTGTTCACATTCAAATAAGCATCGGTGACTCTGAATAACACTGGCTGAGATCTCAGACGACTGTTTTCTTACTACAGCAAACACAGAAATAACTGGCATTTTGATCTGTGGGTGAAATATTCTGTTAATGTGATTCTGATGTCATGGACTTGATGGCTTACGCAGCTACTGTAAAAACGATTAAAGATGTTTTTGTTTCCCAAACCCAAGTGAAAGTCTAATTTGCTGTACTATATTGTACATCATCACGCTGAACTGTTAGTTGAAGTGCAGCAACTACAAAGCTTTAATTTAGGGTTGTGCTAACCAACTTTTGCAATATTTTTAAGTAATTTGGCTTACAACTTAAATACGGTAACTTAACGCATAACACATTTTTGTAACCAGATCTGTGTATTTATACTGTATATGGCATAAAATGCAACACGTGAACTATTATTCTGAGTCCCGCTTCGACAAAGTCGCTCTCTGTTGTTGTGCTAACCAACTCTTCTATATCCGCAGGTATTCTAGCCGTCTGCAGTCTGGTTGGTTAACATCTGCTGGTTCTGTCTGCTGTTCTTGGGGCTGAGGTAGTAGATTGAATAGTTGTGGAGCCTTGTGCTCTGTCACTGAGAAAACTATACAATCTACTGTCTTTCCTAAGGCGACAGCCAAATCGTCTAAAAACAACACAGCGTTATCTGAAACAGTCACCATACACACTTCCTGCCAATGAACTTTCAGCAAAAATGCATTTCTCCATCTCTGTTCTTTGGTATGATTTTAAAGTCAGCATGAAATGCATATGAACCCCGGTTATTTTACAATTAAGCTTTACGTGAATGAATTTTGCATTTTTATCCAAAGCAACTTAACAGTACCGTAATAGATTTATCTGTGTTTCCTCAGTGATCTTTGCACTGATAACAGAATGCTCTATTGAACATTGCTTTCATAACTTTCTAAATATACTTTGCATAATCTTAAATGCACGTTTTAGAACAAAATGCATTTTTAATCGTCAACATGTACAGTTATAATTTCCTTTTTGACTGACATCACCAAACTGTTGTTTTTCAACCCCTCCACTGCTTCTAATATAGAGACGACGGCCAGGAAGTTGGCCCTGTCCATTGTGTTTTCACAACCCAATTATTTCTTGATGAATTGCAGTCCCGCCTTTCTAGTTTAATCTCCTGTTTTGCTTAGAAACCCATCAGATTATGAAAGTAAAATTAGAGTCAATGCCTTTCATGTTGACCATAAAATGCATAAGCTTTTATGGTTAACTTTAGTTATTGGCAATGAAATGAAGTAAAGGAAAGTGTGTCGTTTTTTAAGCATTGTAAAATAAACATACTCCCAAACATTCACCCATCTTTCAATTGTCAAGCAAACAGATAATCCTTCCCCAAATCACGTCATTGTTTGAGCCAATATTGACATTTTGGTGCCCTGTCAGGGTGAGGTAGTAGGTTGTATAGTTTGGTGGGAGGGATCAAACCCTGTTCAGGTGATAACTATACAGTCTATTGCCTTCCTTTGTGGTACCAACTATCTGCCGGCTAGCAAAAAAGCATCTCTGTGGCTTAAAGTATTTTTCCACACTAATACCAATCACATCTGAAGCAGACGTACACGGTGTTAGTCTCTCTAATGCAGGCTTAAGATGCTGCTATAGTATTTCATAAATCAGATTAAAGATTTACTGAGCTGGGATTTATGACTAAATCAATATTTCAACTTGGCAATTGGAATGTAATTCTGTGGAGAGATCAGACAGATTTTAAAGATGTATAAGAAAAAGGCTTGTAAATATGTATATAAAATTAAACTTTTTAAAATCACTTTTCTCCTTTTTGTGTTTGGGTTGACTTGTGTAAGTTTGGTATTATATCAGTTGTGTCAGAGTTTAAAGGAATATTTGCAACAACAAAAAAGAAAATTATCTCGTCAAAATTTCATCTCAGATGTACAGTATGCGACTTCCTTAAACAAACAAAGAACTAGATTAAAATACAAAATATAGCTCACTGGTTCTTGCATGTCACATGAGAAGCATGTAGAGGGTTTCAAAGCAACAACAAAAACAAACGTTACTGCGCATGCACACATTTGAGGCCCAAATGTTACTTCCAGTACACATCGCAAAGAATAGAGTCCCTGCAGAGTATTTCTGCTAACAACCAAAAGAAATAGGAAGTAAATGACATTAGCTAGCAAATTACAGGTACATCTAGACATTATTTTGGATTACCAGTAGAAAAGCCTTTGGCAAAACTAAAGTAATGTGACAAAGTTACACAACAAACTGTTTATTTGATCAAATTCATACACAATAAATGTCAACAATTTTTATTTAATACAATGATTATATAATAAAATATGAATACAATTAATTGTATTATAAATTGATTAAAACATAAATAGTTATATCACTAGCCACTAGCCAGACCAATAGACAAACAAAAACCTGAAGTTAACTTCAGGCCAGGTGTGTGATCCGATGAAACCGTCTATAACTAGTCTCTTGACATGTAAGAACCAATCAAATCAAAAGTTGCTAGATTGAAATCAGTGCTTAGATGCTCAATTGTGTATTTTAAAATGTAAATGTTGCTGAATAAGTTGAAAATATGAACTGTTTTCTCGTACAAATGCATCATTTTAATTTTCAAAACATTTATTATCCCACTGGAGTCATTTGGATTACTTTAATGATGGATATGTTTGATTTTCGACCTTAACTATTCTAAATACTGTATAAAAAATGATATGACAGCATTTGAAATCAAAAATATTATGGGTAGCACTTCACAAAAAGGTGCTGTTTGTTAACAGTAAATTAATGAATTAGTGAACAGTGAAATATACGTCTACAGCATTTAATAATCTAAGTTAATGTTGATTTCATCATTTACTAAAACATTATTAAAATCAAACCTTGTCACTGTTAACATAAGTAAATGCCCCATGCACTAACATGAATAACTGTATTGACATGAACTAACATTAACAAGGATTGATAAATGCTGAAAAATGATATTGTTCATTGTTAGTTCATGTAAGTTAATGCATTTACTACTGTTAACAAATATCAACTTGTTGTAAAGTGTACCATATTATGTGTTTTTTGTTAACTGATGAAATAAAGTCAAATCCTTCTTTTTCTTTAAAAAATACAGATTTATATATAGTTTGAAGAGATTTGAATGCAGTGTTAGTGCTTCGTAATTTGTTTATCACCTGCACTTGCTAATGTACTGTAAATGTAAAGTAAAACATCTAGTGATTCTCTGACAAATTAATCAAATAAGGTTTTATAAGTGAAGCATTTATTTGACATGACAACGATTATTTGTGAGAGGATATCTGACGTTCAACAATTCTTAACAGTAGGAAAATACACAGCTCAAGGGATGCCTGGTTTCTTGAAAACTTGTTTGGAAGGCAAGTATCTGTACAAACATTACTGTGTAAACAAAAGTCGGACTTTGGTCTCAAGAGCTGCACATTAAAGGCTTTGGGTAAACAATGTTTGTGTTGTGAGGACAATTTTCAATGATTTATTTATATGAAATGTTATTAAATCTAAAAACACAAACTTTGCCGAGCTGCAATAGTCAAATATGTGAAACGTTTAAATCGTGAATGGTTATAGTAATAAGCTGGGCAGATATATAGTCAAAATCATAGTTCATTGCATTCATAAATGTTACTTTTTTATGATTATATAGAGAGATCATTATTTAATAGATGTTAAAAATATAAAAATATAAATAAGGGGCCCAAGAAAAAAACCTGGGGTAAATTACACCCCCCCAGACACATAGATCTAGTGGAAACATTTCTGATAATGCACAATATGCAAATTATAGTGTGAATAATCCTTTTTACGTAAAAATAATTTTACAGTATGACATCTATTGTTGTCTAACATAGTTTTTGGATCCATAAATGGCCTAATAACAGGACAGTTTTTTATATAACATGAAAATATTTTTTTCAAAAGCTTGTAGTGCCCTCTAGTGGTCATAAAGCATAAACACTCTAAAATCCTTTTAAAAAATTGGCTCAAGACTAACAACATCAATAACAAACTGCTTGATGCTTCATGATGGAGGGATTTATGAAGCAGTGTTCAAGGCTAATTTGATCTGATTCCTAGCTTTCTGTTCTCCTGGTTGGGATCTCTCCAAACAACTTTGGCCTCTCCAGCACAACACATACTGTCTCCAAATCTCCAGGTAAGCTTCTCGGATCTTTCTGATGCGAAGCGCATAGATCACGGGGTTAATCGCCGAATTGGCATGAGAGAGGAGAATTCCTGCATAGAAAGCAATTTGTGGGACACCTTTGGGACCTGATGAAAGCAGTATACAATTCATGAGATGCAAAGGCATCCAACATGCAGCAAAGAGAAGGAGAACAAGGGCAAGAGAACATGCCAGCCTTTTCTCCTTAATCAGAAAGACCCTTAACTGAGATTCACCAGGCACGGGGGTCTCATCTTCCCTTCGAAGGCGTTTGCGGAGACTATAGAAGACTAGAGCGTAAAGAAGTGTCATGACTGCCAGAGGGAGAAGAATGCAGCACATGTAGTTGAAGTATACCATGTAGGGCAGTGATATGACAGCTAGGAAGGTGCAGGTGATGTAGGAAGAGTTCAGAAGAGGGGATTCGAGAGAATCATTATGCCAGCCAAAAAGTGGAGTAAATCCCAACAGACAGGAAATCAGCCAACACAGACCAACTGCGATCCATGAACGCTCTTGAGAGGCTATTTCTTTATACCTGTAAGCACAGGACACAGTTGAAGTTAAAGAGATAGGTCACACAAAAAAAAGCTTTCATCATTTATTCATTCTCATGTCATTTCAAACCTACATGTTAAAAATATACTAATAGCGCTTAAAATATTAAAGGTCCAATGTATGAATTTTAGGGTCATCCAGGGGTAAGGTTGGGAATTGTTCACTTCACCCCTCCCTACGAAGAGCCTGTCCTCCAAGTAAAAATGACTCCAAAGGTTGCACGTAGCTTATTAGGAGAAAAGTTCAAGTTCTCAATTTAAGTGCCCTCTAGAGATTGTTATAAAAACGACCCCATATGCCGCTTTGTGCAGTTAGATAAAGACACATTTAATTTTGCATTTGTAAATGTATTAATGGTTTAATAAATGTTTATGGATTCAAAGATATTTTAACTGCACCTTACCTAAATCCCACCCCTTACCTTAAACCTAACCACTTGTCAACCATTCAACACATTCAACACATGTACAGTCACATGTATGTATTCCATACAATAAACAAAGCACTATAAACGTGTTACAAACAAGTCCCATTGCAAACCTTCTGAACTGAAGCCATACGATAACTTTGTCATGATCCTGCCTTCTCGTGGTAGTTTTTCTAGTTTGGAGTGACAGGATCATGACAGTCCCATGTCTTGTGTTTGTGTTTGGAAGCACACGGCCATTGTTTGATTCTTTGTGCCATGGGCTCTCCTGTCTCGCGTCTTAGCCCAGCCCCCTTTGTTTCCTTATTCGTTACCCCGTTATCAGTTCATGCCCTTCATGCCTCTTTTGTTCCTCCCTTTTTAATGCCCTTGTTGCTGTGCTGTGCTGTGCTGTGCTGGACCGTATTGTCTAACACGTCATGTTTTGTCTGCCCCTCAAAGTTTTGTTTATCAAAGTTGAGTTAGTTATGTTTAAGTTCTGTTTTACCCCTCGAGGGATTTTGAGTTGTGTCATGTTTTTATCATTCTGTTTTATTAAATAGTTTTGTTGAAGAGCTGTCTGCTTCTGGGTTCTGTTTCATGCACATCCTGACACTTTATACGAGGAACTCCGGGAACGGACATCAACACATCTATAAACAAACCGGAACATTACATGACGTAATCGCTAACAAGACCCAATAGGATTTTACATTCAAAGCTGACATGATGGCCCTGTCTCTCACAAGATGATATTTCAGCCAATGATATTTCACTAGTAAGGCTAACGTTATGTGGCGCCAGATTTGAAAATCTGGAAACACCGCAGAAACCAGAAGACAGTAGATGGTGATGCTCTTGCTTCTCTTCCTCATACAAATCGATTCGACCTCGGTACTCGTGGAATGTTTGTATTTTTCAAACAATTTTATTGTTTTGTATCTCTAACATGTGTTATTTAATAAATAAATGTGCAACGTTACTTGCTCAGAATGCCTGAATATGTGTGTATGTGTAATTTATAATGACTGCAGGTGATAGTTTTGCCTGCAGCCAGGAGAGGCACTAATTTAGTGTTTGTCGTATTTGAGGAAGGGATAAACGACATACACAGTCATATGGGTTTGGAGGATAGGTTACTTTCGAAGCACTATGGCGGCTGTATGTCCTTACGTTTTTGCTTCTTTGCCAAAGGAGATATCATATTCACAAAACGCGCTCTATAGACCAGTTTGTCCGTTGAGTACTACTGTAGAAACAACATGGTGAATGTCTTGCAAGGGGACCCTCATTCTAAGGTCATAAAAAAAATAATGCTTCATCAGTGTTGGGGAGTAGCTAACCACAAGCATCGACGCTACTAACTGAACTACATTTTTAGTAGCTTGATGGTATCTCAACTGCTAAACAGTATATCTTTCTCAGTAGTTAATTTCTCTATTAAGAAAGTTACAGTGTACACATATTCAGGTGTATCACATATAAATACTGTTGTATACTTTAGTATTTACTATAGTAAATGGTAGTATATTACAGCTGTAGAATATTATGGTAATTATCACACTCTATACTACAAATACATACTGTATATTACATATCAGGCCTGGCTCCACAGGGGGAGCAGGGGGGCTTTGCCCACCTTATCAGAAGCTTTGCCCACCCTGCCTCCACCCAGAGCCATTGAGAGAGAAGATCCGTGAACCGCCATTGCTGTGAAAAAACTGTTCCATTGCAGTCACAGAGTTGACACGACTCTCACTCTCAGCGACTCTGCCCCAACCCTGACCCCACAACACATAACAGCCAATCACAAAATTTATGTGATATTCAAGTCAACCTCTAGAGATTTTTCTTTTCTGTTTTCTCAGAAATGTGAGCTCATTCACTTCATCACCTCTGAGGTTAACAGACGTGCTGAATTAAGAAGCAACATGACGGCAGTTAAAACTAAATGAACTTTATTAGAACCATTTGTGAAATTTATTAGAATACCTTAGTAGTCTTAACGAAATCCAGAATGAAATTCTTGTTGCCAGACCAATGCTGTCTAAAAAGCATCCAACTGATGCTGAATGTTCCTGTGTTTGCAAACTTGAATGTGAACTTGAAACCTGAGGGCATATTATCTACTCTGGCAAGAATTTTGAGACCATTCCACCGAACAATGTTTCAAAAGTGGAAAAAGAAACCTTTTAGCTCATTAAAAAGCAATAACACATGGACTGGAAATGGATGAGTTTGGGACAGAATTATCTAAAATGAGAAGAACGTTAATGCTGTGAATATTATTGTGATATGAAAAGCTCTTTTTTATGCTTTCATAACTCCCAAAGATACTAAATTGATCTGTTTTGGGGTAACAAAATGTAATAAATAATGCAAAAATATCAATAATAATCCTAGACATAAAAATAATTCAAAAAGCTAAATAGTTCTTTTGAAAAAGTTTGTTTAAAGTAAATAGTTTGTGGTGAAAATAGGCAATATACTGTATATTTTTATATAGTTACCCCCCCCCTTCTGCCCACCTGGAAAATCAAATGGCCCACCTTTCATCTCATATCTGGAGCCGGGTCTGATACACATACTTCAGAATTCTGTAGGATTATCTAGCTATAATAAATGTATAGACTTTATAAATCCTGTAATAGGCTATACTTTAATATTTGCTGTGGTAAAGTCAAAAATGGTACTATATCTAGGACATTTACTATACAGTTTGTTATAATTAATACTATACTCCTGTATTTTTCATGTGGGATTGTAATAAAGCTACTTTTTATAGTAATTTATAGTGTAGCGAGCTACTTTTTCAGATGGGTAGTTTAACTGTAACGTTTATATTCTTTTATTCATGAGTAGTTTGTAGCTTATTTAACTACATTTTTAAAGTGGCTTCCCTCACACTGCGCTTCATTGTTTAACGTCTTTATACACCACTGAAGACAGGTTTATATATTATATTGCATTTCTGTCAATGGAACCTCGAAAATATGACACACAGCAACTTTTAAATGGGTTGTCATAAAGTCATGCATACAAAGGTTAAGGGCAGATAAGTATTGAGACAGTTGCATTGATGAGAATGTTGTTTCAAGACCAAAAAAGAACATGTTGATTCAGGAACAGTATTTTTTCAGACACTTTACTTAAAGTATGTATAATGCATAATAAAAGTAGATTTAATGACTTAATATTGCCTTGTAGTGCACCTTATAATGTCTCATAAATAATTGTAACAACAGTTTACACATGATAACACTCATCAATTCGATGTTACACTTTGCATTTTTATTTGAGTAATTATTCTTTACAAGAACATTTAACACTTATCAACACACATTATGATCAATATATGGATTTATAACATTTAATAACCCTTAATAATGCATTATACCTAAAGACTTACCATTTTTACTCCCGAAGACATTGTGAAAAAAATAAGACTCTTACCTCAGAGGTATCGAAACACGCAGGTATCGGTCCACAGCTATAGCCAGGAGTGAGAGCACAGAAGCTTGAGTCAGTACCAGCACCACACAGCTGACTGCCAGACAGGCATGAAACGGTATCTCAACCCAACCGTCCACCAGCACAGCCAGAGGCACTGCCACCACACCCACCAGGAAATCTGCCACGGCCAGAGACACCACAAAGCAGAAAGTGGGCTGACGGAAGGTCCGTCTCAAACACACGGCCCACACCACCAGGACATTGCCCAGACAGCACGCCACGGCGATGAGGAGCTCCAGCGATGTGTAGACCTGCCACACCATGATGAACAAACTGTACAGAGCTATTTGAAAAATATTTAAACTGAGGAGCAACATCTGAAGATGCGAGTGTCCAGCTGCTGGTCTTACCCATACACACGAACACACACCCTGATGTTCAGTATGCATCTCTGGGGGTCTAATTTCCACTCATCAGCGTTGCTTCTGAACAGACAATTTTATTCAGAGGCACATCTGTGATTTATCAGCTAATTCCATCTGCAGGCGGACAGAAATAATGATGTTAAACTCCTGGCCGCAAAGCAAATTATGAGAAACATATTTGCATCTGGGATGTTTTAATTGTTTTGAACTGTCGTGGTCTTTGTAATCTGAACATTTTTGCTCATCTATTGTGTAGGAAATTCCTGCGCCTGCTGTACAGTAGAGGCCTAAAGTGATGTCCGACTTTAGAAAATATTTGTCACAAATATTTGTACACTATTAAAAACGTGACTAAAAATACAAATGCAATGTATACTGAAGCTCAACTTTGAGAAGAATCAAAGGGCTTGTTAAAAAATGACACACATCACATGTGGAAAGTTTACATAGTCAAGGCCCAGGAGAACAACTATACAGGAATCAGCAAAACATTAATAACTGATAACATTTTATTCAATTTATGAATCAAAACGTTTTGTATACTAAAGTAAAATGTGATCACAAAACCAATCATTAGGGTCAAGGGTCAGATCTGTACATCGTAAAAAAGCTGAATAAATATTTCCATTGATGAATGGTTAGTTTGAAAAGTCTGGAATCTAAGGGGTGCAAAAAATCAAAATATTGAGAAAATCGCCTTTAAAGTTGTCCATCAGATGTGCTGAAGCAGGACATTGCTAAGAAGGAACAGGTAAGTTTTAACGCTCTCTTTTGGATCAACGCTGTAATGACGTTCTGGAGAGTAGGCGAAGCTGGAAGCTGAAATTTTAAGCTTCACATATATACTAAACTTGAGTGAGTAATTTGAGTGACGTTTATAGGCGTGTTTCCTGACATTTTTGTTCACAATTTTGTTCAGTTTTGATATCTCTTCATGGAACGTGATCTTTACTTAATATCCTAATGATTTTTTGGCATAAAAGTATTGTTTACTTTTGCCACAAATGTTCCTGTCCAGGGTCACAAATAATGATAATACAAATGCAGATTTTCATAGAAGGGTCAAATAAATACCTTAACAAAGGTAGTTTTGACCCAGTTTGTATCATACGTCTCATATTTTGATGTTCTAATCCAGTGGTTCTACCAGAAAGACTCGGAGGCCAAAGTTGAGTATACAACATTTATTTGACAGCTGATAGACAGAATATATATGGATATAATAAGATGGTAACAGTTCTTTGGAGTAGGCCCTGTCCGTGGCTCGCATCCAGAGGGCCAAGAAGTCCTCCACTTCCCGCCTTGAGATGGTAAGGCGGGGGCGTAGCCAACCCCCTTGGGGTTATATTGACAGGGACCTCCTGGTGGTGGTGGGGAGGATGGGGGGCGAATCACGTAGCTCTGACTGCGGACATAGGAAGGGGTAAGTGGCGATCTTTTATGTTTCATGTCGGAAGGTGATTGGTTGGGTGTTGATTGGCAATGAGTGATACAAGATTGAGTCTTCCTGGCAGAACTAGCGCTGAAGCTACATTTCTAACCTCTGGCCCGTGAGATCCATTTTCCTGCCGAGTTCAGCCCGAACTCTGATCTAAAAAACCTGAACAAGCTAATCAGCGTATTGAGGAATATATGCGTTCAATTTAATGCGGCGCTGCACAAATCTATCAGCGTATGACATAAGTACAGCGAGAGCGATTCAAGTGCAGATTGTTCGGTACGCATCTGAAACATTAAGTAGAATGCTTCTGTTCCGGAAGTCACTGCTCAGCCTCTTAAGGTGTTTTATCAGAGTTGGGGCTAAACTAAGCAGGAAAATGGATCAGGTGGGCCAGAGTTGAGAACCACTGGTCTAATCAAATCTGTAGGACCATTAAAACCAAATATTGTGCAAATATCTCTTCAGAGCGTGACCGGCCACTACTGTGGCATACATAATTTGCACTGCACAATATACTACATGCCATAATACAATGAGCTAGGCATGACTTTCCGTTTGCAGTGTACAGGTAAAAATCAACTGGAATTCATATAAACACTCATTTTTTTCAACTGAGCATCAAGATTTCATTTAGCACAAAATTGGATTCGAAGAACAGTCTTTACAGAGTGAATGCCGCAAACATTAGCAGATGTCAGTTGGTAAAGTAGGTGTATTGTAATTTGACCGATGACAATGCTGCTAGTGCTGTTTATTGTTGCAAAATGCAATAGATGAAGATAGAAGTTTACTTTTCTATAGGGCCTTTCCACAAGCTCAATGTCGCTTTACAAAGAGCACTTTCAAGCAAAAATACATTTTCAAACAAATATTCAGGAAAATATGCAAGATTGTTGAAAATACATTTGAAACAAGTATGTATTCCATTGTGTTTTGAAAATGGATAGAGAAGAAGAGTTTCAAAGCGATATGGGTAAAGAATTCCATAATCTTCGGTCAATAATACTACCTTCTACCTGCAGTGGACAGTCTAATCTTGAGGATGCTGAGAAGCCCAAATCAGATAATCCACAAGACCGAGTTGGTATGGTTGAATTAGGTCTTTGATATAGCCAGGTGCAAGACCGTTCAAAGCCATAAATGTCAGCAGGAGAATCTTAAACTGAAGATGTGAGGAAAAAGGTAGTGAAGACTGTGTAGAAGTGGTGTAAAGTGAGCACTGCGCCTGGTTGAGGTAAGTACCCTAAAAGCAGAATTATCGACATACTGTCACCTTTTACATTTACATTTTTGCATTTGGCAGACGCTTTTATCCAAAGCGACTTACATTGCTTTATCCTATACATTTTACCTGGGTATGTGCAATCCCCGGGATTCCCTAGGGTTTCTGTATCAGACAGATTAAGAGAAGAGCGAAGACAAACTTTTAACCACTGCAGCATTATAAGAGCTGAGAGAAAGAGATGTGTCAATCAAGACACCTAAATTGTGAACAGTGGTTGAAGGTTTAAGAAGAGCCCCATCAATATCAAAATAGAAATCCTGTTATGTGATGCAGCAGATCCAATCAGCATTATTTCTGTTTTGCTACTGTTTAATTTAAGGAAATTTAGCGACATCCAGTGTTTTATTTCAGCGATACAATAAATTGCAAAGTTGTTTTTTCAGAGGCAGAAGTTAAATAAATCTGGATATCATCAGCATAGAGATGAAAATGTAGAATTTACGAATATGTCACCTAGTGGCTGTATATAGATAATGAAAAGTAATGGACCGAGACCAGATCCCTGTGGGACACCTTGAGTGAGTTAAGCAGTAGCAGACCTATAGCCTTGAATGCCATCAAAGTATTTGCTGTGGTTGAGATATGATTTGAACCAAGAAAGAACAGTGCCCTTTATGCCAAGTTCTGATAGACGAGAAATGAAAATGTGATGAGTAGAGCGAGACAGCGCCCCCTGTGTTTCAATGTTGTCACTGACATATTTTTACAAAGCAAACTGGCCACATTAAAAGAATAACCAGAATTTGTTGAAGGGCCTGATTAAAAGTCCTGGTGGGCCGTGTCTGGCCCGCAGGCCTTGTAATTGACAGATGTGTTTTAAGTAGAGCAGTCGGTGCAGGGTCAATCTGACAAATTGTGTGTTAGATTTCATAATCAGATCACTTACAATTGCAGGAACAACAAGATCGAAATCAGCAAAACTGTGCTCTTGGTGATAAGACCCTAAATCAGTGTGAGCGGTCCGGGTTTGAGGAGTATCTAGAGCAATAGAAAAAATAAAAAAACTGGTGAGCATATTCACAAGAGTATGAAGGGTCTTGGGTCTAGATCTAGAATGTTTAATAGTGGAAGAAAAATATGAAGTACGTGCTGAGGTGAGGGCTGCACGGTAGTTATGTAGATGTTCAGTGTAAGCATGAGAGTACCAAGCAAGCCCAGTTCTCCTGTACTGCATACAATTTTAAAGTATGTAGTTTTTAGTGTACACTATATAGTGTGCAGCATGGTCCAGCAATGGCATTCTACCTAAATTAACTCTTACATTTAAGTGCGCTGATGTCAGTGTATTAGATTAGATTAAAAGATTGATTATTTATTGAATAAATAGTGTGATTCAAATTGCATTGGCTATTCATTTGACCGCAGTTCTTCCAGTTTCCATGTTCGCTGATGTAGGTATATATAAACAACATCTTTTCCATCTTGGAGATCATTAACAGTTCTGTTGCAGTGTCGGTTTTCCAGCGTACACATGCTTTGCATATTAGGCCTAATAAGCGCACATTGGAGTCAGACGGGCGGGCTTGTGGTAAACTGCCATAAGGAGCACACGTTATCATCTCTATAAGTCACAATGTGGTTTAACAGTGCGAAAGTAATGAGCCATGCAAGAATCTCAACAGACTGGAAACAAATACAGAGGAGAAATTTGAAGGCAGGTGAAGTGATAGGGCTGGAAATCAGATAATGTATCAGACTCTGTCGAGGGTTTGCAGGGTCTGATAAATATGAACATATAGTAAACTGTAAACAAAGTGAACTTCACAAGGCCTCAGTTATGAACTTTAGGGTTCACATTGCATGTGATTGAAATGTTTACTATTTTCACTGTATGTGATGCATATTTTATTTTCAATTCACTTTTATTTCTGTTTATATTACTATTTCACTTTATTGCTATTTTTGAATATGATAACATGGTAATGCAGATTTGTTTGCAACATTAGATACAGTATACTATCCTATTAGCAAAATGCATCAACATTATAAAATCTTGCTAAAATTCTTGCTTTAAATATAATAATTAGCATTTCACGTTGTGTACGTAAAACATAGATATACTATTTACATTATTATATTGCAATACATTACATTATTATTACATTATAAGATCAGGTTGTTTTACAGCCAGGGGCGGACAGGGAAGCAAGAATGGCCCTGGAGTTTTCGGCACAAATCGGCCTTCCTCATGTGTTTGATTGCATGTGTGTTTACGTGGTGGGGTGGTGCTGGTGGTGTTTGATTGCATCGGCACATCACCATTTCTGTCGACAGGGGGGTTTAAATGTAACGCATTATTTTGTCATTGTCCATCTCGCTAATGCCTTCGCGTTGCATGCATTCGCATTAATTAAGTCCGTCTGTCGGGACCAAGTGTCCATTACGGGCCCATACATCTCTGATTGTAGAGACGGCCTACGGGCGTTGGTGGGACGACCGTTCTGGACTTTGACAGAACGTACTACTTGTCAGTCCGCCCCAGCAGGTGATTTGTTTGACAGGCTCAAAAACATTTTGCACCAAATTGTGTTGGAGTTTGTGGCTTTCATGGATTTAGCCCATTGTATCATGCATTGTTTTTTTGGTGTGTAAAAATAATACTAATAATAATAATGGTTTTTAAACATTACACTTGGAATATCATGACATTCCTTACAGTAGCTTAGACTTTACACATTACCACAAATGCACATTAATGTCAATGTATGATAAATGACAATAGTTATTATTAACTGTAGTTTTTATAAGACTTGAAGGTTGAATGCAGTGCTTATTAATAATTGCCCAACTTTGCTGTTGAAATAATTTTATTATCAGCTGTATTTGAACCTGACTGAAAAGTCAAGATAAACAGAAAAAATATCAAACATCAACAAAAAACGGTTTCATAACTACATATAACGTAGTAAAGATCAACAATCCTTAGATTTACATATTTCAAAGATCAATTCCTTCACCTGTCATTTAAACATGAATCCCTGTCCTTCACAATCAAACCTTGTCGAGTCTGAATTAAGCCTCAACTACCAAATAATATTGGATGATCATATGCCCAGATAGATTACATAATGAACAATACTCAGTATTTGCTTCTATTTTCCCACTTCGAGGAAACGGACTCAACGGATGGATGCCACACTAACTACCCATAAACCTTTGTGAGTTGTTCTGAAGGCCTCTCAGTGTTTTCTCAGTGAACTGATAGGTGAGTTTACGCTTGACTTTGCAGATCTCTCCTGTTCTGGAGTAGTTTCGAAGGGCTCTCGCCATTTTCTGGTATGTCATCATCTTTCGGTTGCCCTTGCGTCTGCCCCACATCTCCGCCAGCTTTTCCTTGTTCTGGGAGGAGAACTGGAACGTTCCGTTGTTCGACTGGACCCACCAAATGCAGCTTCGCATATCTGGTGTCTGTAGCATCTCGTATAAGAACTGAAACAGCCGTTCTTTCCTTTTACCTGAGAAATAAGATTGTTTGATTCATGTTTATATATCAGCCAGTTTAAATTTCTGCTGTCATTTTTGGGTAAACCATGTTCAAGCGAATTCTTCAAACATATCCTGCTTGAAAAATTGAGCCAAACTATCAAAAGGATGATCGAGGGACGAACAACGCTGCGCCTTACCTGAGAGAGGCGTCAGAGCAGAAGAATTGCACCCAGTCTGTCCCTTCCCATCTCGGGATGGAGATGAAGGAAATTCTTGGCATCCAGAACTGGTGGACAGAGAGTCTGAATCGCTGCACTGGTTTCTGTCATACTGGCAGTGTCCCTAAAACACACATTATCATTAATTACAACTACCACTATAGTTATAATCTTGAACGTCTTTCAGTTGGATGTGACATACCCACTCAGAGAGACTGGACTGACAGAGCCACGTCTGCTGCTGCTGAGACTGAAGTTCATGTGTGTTCTCTGTCACAGGTCCTCCACCATAATGCCATTCATATGCGTAACAACCGGACCAGCTGTTCTCTGTAGAAACATATAGACTCATATAGTCACATAATCAAAACTTAAACAAGCTAGCAAGATGGCTATATATGGCTTTATTATTATCAAAAAGGTACTTTATATGCTAAAATGGTATGTTTGAGCAAAAAACAACTGCATCAATAAATGTTTTGAGTTTGGGGCGGGGCTATCTGTCTTGACCAATTGCAGATGTGGGAGGTACACTGTAAAAGCTAGCAGGATTTACTTGAACAAATTAATGTTTAAATATACTGAAAAAAACAACTAATCAGATTTACATCATTTTTTGCAAACAGTTTTAGCACAAAGTAAATTTACATAAAAAACTATGCAAAAACATGCCACAAACAATTGTTACAACAAAATGAAGTAAGTTCTAGTTGTTGTATTTTTCATTGGCTACAAAAAATTGTTTGAAAATAGTTGTTTACTTTCAATAGCATTTTTCACAATTTAACTTTATTCCAGAGACACTGTACAGAAAATGTAAAAAAGAAGGAATAATAATCATATAGAAATAAAAGTAAAAAAAGATATCCATCCGTCCGTCTATAGTAGGTATTAGCATTCATTTACAAATGAATAAATAAATAATTAAATTAATACAAATATAAAAAATGTAATTTATACATAAAAAAATCATTAACAATAAATTAAATGATTAATTAATAAAAATTACAATTTCTAATAAATATAAATAATTAATGATTAAACAATACAGAATACATGATATTTTTGTCGTTCTTCCAAAAGTAATGAATAATAAATAATTAAATCAGATAAATAATGAATAATAAATATACAATTATTTATATGAAATAAAAAAATATAGTATTAAAGAATATAGAACACATTATATTTTTGTCATTCTTTCAAAAGTACATGAACAACACTATCGGTATGAATAATTGTCTGAAGGTCTCTTGTTATACACAGTAGGCCTATGTGACATCTTCTTATCCAAAAAAGCAGTTTAAAGAGGAAATAACAAATCTTACAAAACTGAAAGTGCAGAAGTGAGTTTTACCTCAGCTTCCCTTTAACACGTACAGTACCTGCTATTCTGTGCTGGTCTGCAGTTCTCTGAACACATGATCCTGACATCACCTCCACTGAATGCTCCTGTAGATACTCCTCAATCACATCAAGATCAACATTCCCTGAAGACGCCTCTCTGGGGCCTAGATCTTGATAGTACTGCATCTGTGGGTACATGGAAGCAGAATTCAAGATATAATCATATACAGTACAAATACTACACATTGTACCATCAATAGGAGACTTAATAAAAAAATCTTGATAATCATTGCGTTACTTCATGTTAAAGGAACAGTTGACCAAAAATTCTGTCATCATTTACTCATTCAGAAGTTCCAAATCTATATACATTTTCTAAATTGGAATTTGGAAGAATGTTTGTAACTGAACAGTTTGGGGACACTACTGACTTCCATAGTAGGAAGAACAGCTTTCAAAGAAATTTTTAAAGCTTTGGAAAACCTTCATGGTGAGAATTTAAATTTTTTAAAGAAATTAAATTGTTTATTTCTGTTAAATCTGTTATTGTGAAACTTTTGCTGAGATTTAAATTACAAATGTATTACAGTGTAAACAAATATTGTAAATAAATATTGTTTTAAAAAAAGTTTATAAAAAATGAAGTAACTTTGTAAAAAAAAAACTCTGGCTCAGTACAGCTGAAGCAGAAATTTTGTTTGCAACGGAAACATTTGCATTGCGAGTTTGTGTAAACAGACTAAGTTACATTGCATCTGTTTTGACAGACAAAGTAGTATGTGCACATGCAAACATGTACAATGGTCCTAAAACATTGTTGGACGTATCTAACTTTAAACAAAACGTTACACACAAACAGTATTTGTACAAACCAGCAAGCAGTAAATATAATAAAATATAATTACAATTGTTTTTGTAAGGGTGTTGTCATTTCCAGCGTTTTTAGTTCATTTCCAGTTATTTTAAGTCAGTCATATATTTCACTTGTCTTGTGACTTTTTATTTCACAGGGTTTTCGTTCACGAAAAACAAAAACTACAGATTCTATAGAGCAGACTTCTGTCTGTCATGCATTTTGCAAATTTGCATGTTTTCTTTAGTCAAAGAAAACAGAAGTATAAATCATACTCACGTTTTCAAGGGTTGTCAACATCTGAAAAAATAAACACAAAGTCAGATAAGGCAGACGTGTACAAACTGAATGAATGGAATGCTGTGAAAATGCAGTTTGATTACAATCTCTTGTAAACCTGTGCATTTCACAAAATACAACCCAAGCAAGATAAACTGAAAGCGTGAACAACGCAATCCAAATTAGACCAAAAATCACCAACATAGACTAAAATTAAAACCTTTTAAAGCATAAACACAAATAAAGCATAATACATATTAACTTAAATGAATGTTGAATTACCTTGATGTAGTTCCAGCTGCTGTGTCAGATATGAATGTATCACAATAGAAAATGAGAAAGGAATATAACTGCTGAATAAGAGCTTGGAATGAAGGGTGGGGCACTGCATCACCTGTAATACACCTGTTTCTCTAATCTCTTCCCTTTATATCCTCTCTCTCTCTCTCTGTCTTTCTATCTCTTTACCGCCCACTCTCCTCCCTCCTCCTGGATTACTCACGCCGTTGTGCCACCCGTCCATCATCCAAATGCAAATCTTTATTAATCAAACATTCGGCTGGGTTTAACGGTATGGCCAGTCCCTTGTGTTCTGTCTCTCTCAAAGGCTTCCGGGCATTTGCTCTGTTTTTCTTCTGGGTTTAACAAGAGGGATTTGATGTGTAACTGTCACAGCAATTACTGTATATAGTTGGTCTGAAAAGTCCGACATAAGCATTATGGTTAGGTAGAGCCATAACAACTCATTCTGAGATAGATGAGAACTACTAGGGGTTGATATAATTGAGTTAATTTGCGTAAAGCTGCATGACACAAATGGGTTTGATGATGCATGTGAGGTGATTTTATTTCCTGCTCTGTGGTCAGTGAATGACATTAAGTCACATTCAGGATGTGTGCTTGCGATGGGTGCACATCAGAAAAGCCTGATGAATAAAAACGATTTTGAATTAAGATCATATTGAACATATGCAGATGGATATACAGTGTGACTTGCAAGGGGTTGATCATTTGAACAATAAGAGTAAAGCGACAAATCAGACAGATGTTCGGTTGTGAATCAGTGAT
Organism: Triplophysa dalaica; assembly: GCF_015846415.1. NCBI lineage: Eukaryota > Metazoa > Chordata > Actinopteri > Cypriniformes > Nemacheilidae > Triplophysa > Triplophysa dalaica. Next base: position 12,071,667 of record NC_079561.1, on the reverse strand, counting down.
GTTTGATGTCATTGACAACCAGCTTGATGTGACATGTCAATGGGTTTCAACGCCCCTTAGCTGTTATAAAATCACTGTAAACCATGGCTTCTTAGTTCTTATTGGTTTATTAAAATTGCTTATTTTACAGCCTTGACCATTCCCAAAATATCTTCTTTTGTGTTCCAGAGTAAAAAATAAAGGAGTCATAAACCGGTGTTGAACAATAAAACATTTTGGGGTAACTTTCCATATAAGAAAAATTTAACTGCATCCCAGTTCTTGCTCTCTAAACAGATTAGGTATTGTTAATCGTCTCTCATGATGACAGTCACGAGGTAATGTTTTTTACACAAAAACTTTGCATATTACATATAAGTCACATGAGATACATATTGCTCATAAGCACAACAGTAGAAGTGTATCTGGTGTAATGGATATTGTGAATTAAAGCTTTGTTATAGGTTTACATCTGGGGACGTCCCTGTACAGAAGTTAGTAAACTACAGAGGAATCTACACATCATAGGAACAGAGAAAAGGGTTGGAAAGTGAAACGAGGAACAAGATTGATGCTTTTGCGGCATTGAAGTTACTACTTATTAAACCCAGCATATCCATATCTCAACATAACAGTATTTTACACTGAAAACTGAACAGAAGAGTTTTAAGCTTAATTGTCTATTATAAATGACTGTCTGGGTTTATGTTTCCAAAAAGTCATAAAATGACTCCTGGGAACTAAACCTTCGGTACACAGTCCTATCAGTAGTATGATTTAAAAGCATGTCTCCTTCGAAAATAAATTAAGAGAGTCTGTATAATTTGACAAGAAATCTTGCTTGAACCTTAAATGCAGTGATGAAGACTCAACAAATAATGTTGTGCATGCATATCGTCGCCTCAGTTATATGGTTCTATCTGCATTCGGGACAGTTTAAAGATGAAGAGCTCCAAAATTTTTGCATTCCATTTGTCTTTGTATAAAAAGTGTTTTGTTTTCTAAAATGAACACAATGTTAAGAAAAAACACATTGCATAATGTAAGTTGAATTAGAACATGTGTATAACTCAGTTTTAATGTTGATATGTGATGAGTCATGTTACAGCAAGTAAACAAATAAACGGTTGCAGATAATACACATGAATAATGAACGAATGATTTGATTTCTAATCTCTAACCCTAACCCATATTTTATTTAACTGGTTTAAAAAGTTAAAAAAACAAATAAGCCACCTTCTAAAATAGTTACCTTGAGGTCAGGTTGCTTAATCCTGTTCTGTACACACACAGTTCACACATTTATGAGAGTTAACTCCCATAAATACAAGTGACAACCGCAACATGTGTACGAACTCAACAACTATGACTTAATGACATATTTAAATGCACGTCAGATTTGTTTCCGCATGTATGTGAGGTACATGAAAAGTCTTCATTTTGGCACATTTTGTCACGGGCTAGCCACTCTCACGAGCCCTACACTCTCACGTTCCCTCGTCGCCTGGGTCTAGGCTAGCAGCTGAGAGTTCTAGGAAGGAACTCAATGTGCACTCTATAGCGGCATCGGACTCATTTCTTGCAGAGGAGCAGGATGATTTTACGCCTACAGAATAGGCTTTATCATGGCAGTCTTAGTAATCTGATAGCGATGAGGGCTCAGGCCTTCACTCGCTAGCTCTTCAGTTGATTCTTCACTCCAGGAGACGATCAAGATGACTCTTGCTAAATTTGGACCTTCCCTCACCTGAGCTGGGCCCTTCGAACCTCCTGAGGCGTCCAGTTGTTCAGCCTGGGGATTTCCAAAGACTCTGTTGTCCTGACTTTACTGATGAGGTGTTTTCTGCTTTTCGCACAGCTCCGTCTTTCAGGCCCGACCGTGTAGCACGAACATTGGTAGCAATGGCAGAGGCCCAGGAGAGAGGACTCGGTAGTATGCTTCCTGCATGTCCTCCTCTGAGGTGTCCCCGGACGAGGCGCTGAAGCAGGAGCTCCACTGCCCCCAACCATCTGTTGGTGCGCACTTTTAACACGGTGTCAGGAATGACTTGTGTGGGGAACTTATTGGCTGATTTGTTGCTCGCACTCCATTCTACGATGTCCACAGCAGTTTCAGACAATACTTCTCTTGAGTAGCTTCATGCTTCTTTGCTGGCTCTGGGTTCAGTCGCCTTCTCCAGTGGGACTAGACGTCAGGTGTGGCTGGCTCAGTCTAAGCTTCCAGAGGCATGTCGCAACAGTCTCCGTCGGTTACCCTTATTGCCTGGCCAGGTGTTCAGCCAAGCTGATCAAGAACCCCTCGAGAGAAGGGCAGAGTCCAGATCGCAACATATATGCCCTGACTGCGCATTGGATGACTGATCACCAGCCTGCGCCACAACAGTTAGACAGGAGCAGGTCTACAAGCCCACGCTGCTAGATGCTAGACCTGGGCCCTTGTCATGAGCAGAGGCACCCCGACCTTGGTCCGGACCAACATCTCACAGTACACACACCCATCATCGCCCCCCCTGTCACTAGGGATGCAGGGTCTGAGAAGGGACATTTTTCAACATCCAGATACAGCATTGGAGGGGTATTACAGACAACAAGTGGCTCCTCACACGCTCGAGAAGGGTTACTGTCTTCAGTTCCATCACAGACCCCCAGTGAGCAAACAACAAGCATAACAATGCTGACATGGCAAAACGGCAAAAGAGCGCTGTATGAAGCAGTCTTCCGAGCATAAACAAGCTTTCCTGTAGCTCAGTGGAAGAGCATTGCGTTAAAAACGCAAAGTTGTGGGTTCGATCCCAGGGGACTGCAAATACCTATGTAAAATGTATAAGATTAAGCAATGTAAGTCTCTTTGGATAAAAGCGTCTGACAAATGCCTAAATGTAAATAAACAAGAACAGCGCATCTCTTGGCGAAATAATGTTAGTTTAGTTTAAACTAACGGAGTTTTCAGCAGAAAAATAGCAGAAACAGGATATATTTTGACTCACAGCTACTAGACGCCAGAACATCGCTATGGTTACCAGTATGTGAATTATCATAAATGCAGGAGTGACTACCTGTTCCGTACCCACATGAAATGGTCTTTGAGTGAATTCACTGCCACATTTGAATACGGTTGTCACTTCTGAAGCTTTGCAGTGTGTACACAAATTTGACCTATTTTTTTATTTACATACACAAAGGTTCAAATAAACCTAAAAGACCAGCTCTCAACTTTGGATAAGAAAAATCTAAATAAAATAGAACGATAAATTACCAAATAAATTGGCTACAATTTCCCATGCTTCGAAGTCTGACTATAAGATAGAAGGTCAATGTCCTAACATAATTCCAAGGGGCATCTGTTATGGTAAATGAAGGGGGAATTTTAGTGCTGTTGGGATTTTATGACATCACAGACAGAGCACTGTTAGTCTTGACAAATGTAGTAGTGAGAATGATCCCTTGACAGGTGGGAAAATACATCTGGCCTATTCAGATAAAGTCCGCCATCTGGAATATACCGCTTAAGACCACTTCATCCTCCGCTGCATTATCAGACGATTCTGAATGAGTGTTTACTCTGTAAACATACCTCCAAATCCTTTTTCAACATTTGAGCTGTGAGAATCTCACCGCAGTTTAGTCTGTTTGCTTGCACACATTTTATTAGTTAGATGTCATCTTGGGACACTGTCAAACAGAACAATACCAGACTGAACGCCAAATTCTAATACAAAGGAATTCACTGTGTGAATTTCCCATACACACCGTTTTGTTTCACTTCTGATGTCTTAGGTGTATGAGGCAAATACTTGGAGGTTTTGGAACTGTCAGATAAAATCTGGCCTCGGGGTGTAAGTGAATTTTCGACTGCGTCATTTTACGCATCATTTTTTGGGGGGGCTTTGTCATGTTTACGTTTTGAAATGGGCTTTTTGAAATGTTGATTTGTGAATTGAATATTTTGGAGTTGAATGGTGAAGGTGCTTTCCAATACTCTTGTACACCACAATGCACTCTTCCTACCGTGAAGAATATTTAAAAATATCTCTCTTTGTATTCAATACAATAATAACAACAGCAAAGAACGTATCCAAGACGCCGTAAACCAGACAAGCTTGTTTTGGAAAAACCCCTGGCCTAAGGCATATCTGACGGTTGTGCTGTGACAGGAATAGTGCACCTGTTGCTGATTACTGATGGTGAGAGAGAGAGAGAGAGAGAGAGAGAGGGAGAGAGAGAAAGAAAGAAAGAAAGAGTCAAGGTGAGATGTGGAGAGAGAGCTACAGGTGTAAGCGTGAGATAGCTGGTGCGTATAATGTTATAATTTCATTCTACTACTACATAGATAATAATGTGACAAATGTGACCGGCTTGAGTTATTCTATTTGAACTATTAAAACCCCATAATGTGTTATAAATTAGCCCATACTGGGTTGTTTTAACCCTAAATACTGGGTTGGTTTAAAGTCATCACATTTTCACTTCTTTGCCGAAGGAGATAACGCTGTAGAGCAGTTTGTCCGTTTAGGGCTCCTGTAGAAACAACATGGAGTATTCCATGGTAGAGGACCCCCTGTGTGTATAGATGGAAACAGCCCATTCTAAGATAATACAAACACAACTCAGCATTATGTAAGATCTTTATACATCTGTGAAGAATTGGTTATGTATTTTACTGTATAACATTTTGCTTCTATTAATAGAAAGAACTACTAGACAGTGATGACAGACTCAGAATGACATACTGCAGGAATGAGGTAATGGGTGTAAAAAAAATAACCCAGAGGTAAATACATGCAATACATGTATCATATACATGGATCATTTGTTTGAATGAGATTCATTTAGGAAATAATGCTGTGACATAAGGATGACATTTTAGGCAAACATGGATCATTGAAAATGCAGTTATTTGTAAAAATGTACATTAAATAGAATATATTGAATCTATATAACTACTCACTGGGACTAGTACTTTTATTAAATTATTCATTATTTTAAGTATTAGTTGTTTTATGCATCGTATAGTGAAATGTTTAAATGTTCACTTCTCCGTATTGTTATTCTGTCTTTCACTTTTTGCAGTTATCTGATTTTTTCTGAGCGAGATAACATCTCTCTTCGTTTGGTTTTTCAGTAAAGACGTCTGTTAGGCTGGAGTCATGAACTTCGGCATGCAAATATGTTCTTTATCTTTCTGATACACTAACAGCCCTTCATCCAGTTATAGGCTGCTGAATATTGGAGTGGTTTTGGTGTGGGGTGGGGTTTACAGGTCTTGCTGTGTGGAATACTGGATAATTGTGTCTTTGTCAGTGTTGTCCAGGTGTATTTTATGGTTTATAAAGAATATCCAACTGTGTAGCAAGCTCTAAGCAAATCAGCTCAAAGATTTCTAACTGGTTTTGCTGGGAATTTCCCCCAAAGGCCCACAGGCATGATGTTCTAAACAGTTTAGATCACTGAACAAACAAAGCTGAGCTCCAACCCTCCCAAATGTATCATGCAGAGTTATTATATTTGTCAAAAGATTCATTGGCTACAAAAACAAACAGGAAATACGAAAAATACATTTTTGAACGTCTTAATTTTTTTGGCAGATTTTCAAACATAAACATAAATCATTTTATGACTTCAACACAATATAAAACTGAACAAATCAATCAATCAACCAACCACATTAGTGTATATAAGAAGTTGTGAACAGCAGTAGTAAAACTCAAAATAAAGAAATATTCAACATTTATATATTATACTGACATACAGCACATGATTTCAAATAAAAAGCGGAGTTGTTTTGCGGGCATATTTTTTTTTTGTTTTGTGAGAAAATAAATAAGTCACTGACAGTTCAGTGAATGATCAAATGAATGAATGAAATGATGCTACAAAATAGTTGTAAAGTATGTGAGGAGCTAAATAGTCAAATAAATACCTTTACAGTCATCTGAAAAACAATTTAACAAATGTGCACAATAGTTCTTGGAAAATCTTTTCCATCAAATCCCATTTTGGAAAAGCAGTATAATGACACTTCTGCTGATTTAAAACATAAAATACAAACACGACTTTATTGTACATGTAATGGCTGGGACCTGTCATAAAAGTTGATTATCTGAGATAATAAGAAAATCTAGTTTGAAACAAAGACCACAGGTATATTTCTTTAATCTGCCCGAGTGTACAGTAAAGTGTTACACATCATCCTCTATCCAAAAAGTGATTTAGAAAAAGGAATGTTGGTTATTAAACACACATCACTAGAGATGCAGTAAAGTTATCCCACGACACACTGTTTTCCCTGCAAAGATCCCAAGGCAATAAACCTCAAGACAAACAAAACCAAACCCTTTTTATCTGGAGTTCAGTAGAACACACACAAATGTAAATCATGTTTTCTCAAGTGAGAAAGATAAGACAAAACCTGCCAATTGCATTTTTGGTGTGAAACTGTGGAGCGTGTGAAGCGGACAGATATTTCTGCACCAGTAGAGACGGTTTCATTGGACACGCGCGCCGGGACATGCAGAAGTTAACATGCAGTTAACTTCCGGTTTGTGTTTGGCTACTGCTTAATAATATAAAATAACAATTTATTTTTTATTTCATTTTTGTTAATTGTAATTAATATTATTATTGTATTAAATTAAAGGGATAGTTCAGCCAAAAACTCAAATTTGCCATGAATTTACTCACCCTATGGAGCCTATGGAACATTTTTTTTCTTGAGTAGAACCATAAAGAAGTTTGTTTGGTAAATCCGCAGCCCTCTCTGCTTCATATAATGGGAGTCTACGGGGTCCACCTGTCTAAGAGTTCCTAAAACACATAATTCCAAAAAGCTGCTCCTGGCGACATGTTGACGTTTCGTGAAGTGATTCGCTCGATATTTTCGTAAATTTGAATGTCATTTTTAATAATATTAGCCATACTGTACAGCCTCAACACTCCCTTTCTGCAGGTGGCGCTAAACGTGCCAGACGCTGGTATGCCATCGACCACCAATTGCAGAATTGCATTTTCTACAAGATTGTAAATGTATTTCTACAAGAAGATTGCGATTGTGTGCAGAGGCTGCACATTATTGCTAATATTATTAAAAAGGCGTTCAGTTTTAGGAAATTGTCAAAAGATTCGCTTCACGAAACCTCAACATGTCGCCAGGAGCCGCTTTTTGGAATTATGTTCTTCAGGAATTCTTAGACAGGTGGACCCCATATGCTCACATTATATGAAGCAGAGAGGACTGCGGATTAACCAAACAAAACTTTATGGTTCTACTCAAGAAAAAATGTCACCGACATCTCGTATGGCCTGAGGGTGAGTAAATAAACGGCAAATTGGAATTTTGGACAGAACCAACTTGAATGATTTGTTAATTTTGTTGCATCTTCTTTTTATTACATTACCAATTTGTTGAATGGGTCCTGTAGTTTGGTAGCATTTAAACAAACCGTATTGTACACGGAGATCTAGTGGTTGAGCTTGGTATCATAGTCTAAATATAAATATTGGAGAAACAAGTTTAGCCAAGTAACGGTTCTTCTCGGTTTCTTCTTTTTGTTATCAGAAATATATTGTTTGTGAATGTGTCCCGGAAGTTAAGTGGAGCCCACGAACATGCGCATGCACAGTAACGTTTATTTATGTTGTCACTGAGAAAAATCTATAAAAATACACTTCCATTGTTATATTGTATCCCCTTACCATCACACAAACCTTTCTGCATTTTTACATTTTCATTTGATTAATAATAAGTTTTGAGACTTGTTTTCTTTGCGGAGACGCCTGTTTATAGCAGGTTTAGACTGATTTGGGTAGGTTTTGACCAGTGGTGGTTTTATTTATGGGGTGGCCAGGGGGTGGCCAATGCTACAGACCATGACAGAAATTTAATGTGTAACCCGGACCAGGCATCGAATTAAAAATAAGTAATCCTAGGATTGCTGATTAGAGATACAAGTGACCATTTACTTCCCAAAGTTTGTCACAGATGTGACAAATGTATACAAAACAATTGTACAACGTAACCAGATTAATGTAATTCTAAATGAATGTAGATAAAAATATATACATATAAATGATGAAAATGTTGAAAACAGTTTAACCTTGATAACTTGTTTAATTTAAACAGAAACAAAGCAGAAACTTGTGTGGATCTTTAAACTGATGAAGATCAAAGCAGCATGTCAGATGTTTTAATATAAAACAAAAACTAATTCCATGGTACTGCAAGATTAAAACCAATTAATTCATGCAGATTATTTAGAATCGGAATCAGAAAGAGCCTTATTGCCAAATATGTTTGCACATACAAGGAATTTGTTTTGGTGACAGGAGCGTCCAGTACACAGAATCAACAACAACACACAGAGGCCATTAAACAAAAGAGTTACACAGATTATTAAAATAAGGGCCTATGGGTATAACAAAAAAATAAGAATACACAATTGTAGTAAAAAGTATGTTATATACAGCAAGATGAAATATAATTTACAGAAAAAGTTGTATATAAATAGATAGTGTATTAACTGCAGGATATATTTAAAAGTGCACTTTATTATGCAATTATTGATTATTATTAATATTGTAATCATGATTATTTGCCTAGTTTCAGATATTTTGATGTTTTAAAAAGGTACAAACCAGGCTGAGAATTGTTTATGAATTTGTATTGAGGTTTTGATTCTCTGAAAAACAAAAACTATTTATTCAAACGGTAAATGTATAGAAAACACTCAATGGCTTCAGGTTATACATCACAGAGTCTGACAACTCTACATAAAAATCGCCTAGTTCTTTATCTGTACCATCCACCAAAGTGATATATAGATTATATACCTATTTTTTTTTATTCGCATTGTTCTCGGGCTCTCCGTGTAGTGCGAATTACAGGCACAAAAGACATTGCGCTTTATATGTTGTTTTAATGAAATATGACAGGTTCCGTCAGTGCAGAAAAGATTTACAGCACCGTTTTCTCTCATGACGTTGGAGGAAACCGAGAATTCAGAGACTCAATAGCGGGTAATCACTGAATTTTATCGAAGTAACAGTCGCAAAGACCACCAGGGGACACCGGCCTTGAGCACAGGAAGCATGTGAGTCCGTGGGGTGAGGACTGGACCCAGCGGCACTCAAGGCAAGAATCAGTAGTAGGGTCCGAACGAGAAATCCTGACCCCAACAGGGTGCACGCTCAGCAGGGAGAAGCCTCGACCAGCTTGCAGATTCTGGACGATAGCGCTGATCACTGGTGGAGAGATGCCGGGGTGTGAAGAGACGGAAGGTCCGAGACGCCAACAGGAACTAAGGGGGGTAAGCACAGAAAAGAGATGGGGCTAGGCACTGGAGACTTGGCAGAACTAGACTGAGGATAGGTAAACTTCAGGCTGAGACAAAGAACTAGACTCGCTAGACTGTGGCAGTCAGAACTGGCAAAACACACAACAGTCTGACACAAGACGAGAGGGATTAAATAGAGAGGACCTAAACAGCAGGAATGAACTACAGATGAATAATAATGAGGAGCCAGGGGAGGCTGAGGAGCGGGACGAGCTACAGGAGTGCAGGTGATGAGGTGATGGAAACCCGGCGAGGGAAAAGAGAAACGCAGCTATCTTTCTTATAAAAGAGAAACGCAGCTATACCTCGCACATGCCCTGCATTTACAAAAAATATATAGAACATATTTAACAAAAATTATTTAAATTAAAAAACATTTAAACGTTATATAATTCGCACTACATTGAAATGGCCTGGATAAAACATCTCATATAATCATGTAATCTATATCTTCAATAAAATAAGGTTTTTTAAGCGGCTTCATGTATTTAACACATGGAAGTACATGCTTGACATTATATGTACGCTGGCGGTTCGACCGTGCACCACATTCTTCAAATGCTGCCTGTCTGTAGGACAATGTGCAAACACTATACCTGCTTATGAAATAGGTGTAACCGATTCGTGATTTTGTTTTATGTCAAACTTTTTAAAATATCGACTCCCAACTGCACATAGACATGTGCCCAATTCTACATCTCTTGCATAGTGTTTATATTCTTTTTAACTTGAGCCATCTAAAGGCATATTTATGCATAACAGGAACATTCACAGTAACTCGTGAGCACGCAAAAAGTTTCTTGTGAGCATGCAAAAGTTTTTTGTGCGTACGCGATAGTTTCACAAAGTGTAGTCTTCTCATTCTACATTTCCTTCCACGAAATTCCACGGCTCCATAGAAAGCACAAACACATTCTACTTTTTACAATTAGCTAAATAATAAGCATTATAAAGATATTTTTAGAATCTGTCAGTTTTGTATGATGATAGCGATCTTACTTCATCTAGAGGTCATCTTAAGTCTTCATAAGAGTCTGGATGTAAACTGGATCTGGTGTAATGTCAGGTTTCAACAGGGTGGTCACCCGACCTAAAAACAGATGGAAAATATTTAGTATAGCGGCAGTTCATAACATTTCAGCCAAAGATAATAATTTGTGTTTAATCTGATACAGAAATAAAATTAATTAAAATTAAATGTTGACAGGCATCAAACACGCTCAAAATGAGAGTATACAAGTATCTGAAGAGGTAGAAAGCAACGCAGTCAGTGTTTTGCACACATTTTGTAGACTAAATGTGAATGGCCGCTAACATTTCTATTAGTGGTGGGCATAGATTAATTTTTTTAATCTAGATTAATTCCAAGATTAATCTAGATTAAAATGGCTCATTTGAATTCTGCCGAAGGCATTCAGAATATGTGTGCTACCCAAATAATGACTAAAAGTAAGTCTTTGAGAACGGGTTTCTCAAGCCAGGTGGCGCATTAGACCAGGGGCTCATCTCCTGTTTCCAAAATGCATCACAAACTGCTTGAGAAAGCTGTTCTACTATGATAATTGGTGATGAAAATTAAATTATGTTCAATAAGATGAACTTGTGTTTACTTCCGCATTAGCTAAGGGATGATTTGCGTTTAGGTGGTACTTGAGACTGGAAGAGCTCCTACAGTACATTTACATTTAGTCATTTAGCAGACGCTTTTATCCAAAGCGACTTACAAAGAGTGAGGGAGCAACAATCGATATGTCATACAGGAGCCATAATACATTAGATCTCAATACAAAGTTACTGGTTTCAACTAAAGCTAGACCACTACCTGTTGAGAAAAGTTTTTTTTTTTTTAAACCAATTCCGCATTGCACAAGGTGCAAACAACCTTAGTCTTGTCGATGTTTCTATTGGGAAGCTTCTTAAAAATAAATTTTCCCTGAAGCAAACCCGGCGGCTTCATAGCTGCATCCATGTTAGCACGTCACGTTTGATGCGGTAATTTCAAAGTAACGTTATGTTGTGTTCAGACCAAACGCGAATGGCGTGTCAAGCGCGAGTGAATTACATGTTAATGCAAAGAGCCAATAGACCTACTTGCTGCGCGAATCGCGCGAATGAAGCCCTGGTTATGAGATGATGAGGAGGCTTCTGCTTCCGCGAATGACGCGAATCACGAGTTGAAAAATCTCGTTCTCTCCCCGTACAGTGCAGTTAAGCTGGTATACATCCGCGCTAAAATATCAAGGTGAAAGTCATCATAGCTTGCGTAGTATAGACCCAGCTCCCAACCCAACTTTGAGAATAGATTAACGGCGACATTTTTTTTATCGCGCGATAAGAGTCTCAATGCGTTAACGGCGTTAATGCCGTTAACGGCCCACCACTAATTTCTATATAACATCTAACAGTTAGCTACTTTCATAACACTCTTTCACAATAGAAACTGAACTCAAGCTTGACTTTGTAAATAGCAACTCACGCCGCCTTTCATTTGTTTGGACAGTAATCCTCAACTTTCTTCATTTGATTGGCCAACTCAATCAGATTGACACTTAAGAGTGCTGTTAAACAGCCGAGGCAAATCAGATCTGAGATCAGTTAACTAGGCGTTTTCTACTATGGTAAAAAACTAAGGATTTTAATGACTTCAAATCAGACTATATTACTTTTTTGTTTTATTTTTATTTTCTTTGATTTTTTTACTTATCGCTCCACTTTGCTGAAACAACCAATATCCCTAACGCACCTTATAACAGACATTCTGAGCCATCAAAACTTTAATTCAGCTAGGGGGCCCGTTAACATGCCGCAGAGACCACGGTACAGAAAACACTTCTGTTGAGTCCTTCCAATGCTGACCTGATAGCTGCTGCTTAGTTTTTTTAAATCTTTTTAACAGCTAGTTAATTTTTTTATGTTTACATTTTGTAAGACCGTTTACCTGTTTGCAAATTGTCAGTCTCTGGTCTGTCCCCTTGTGTTCCCCTGCGAGTTTACCCGTGATTTTACCCTCTGGACTTCATTCCCCTTCATGCACTGCACCCCGCCATCCATCTTTGATTACACCTGCACCTGAGAGACATGATTGTACCCGCATTTGATTCACATTTCCCCGACCAACCAAAACGATGTGCACTCGGCATTAAGACCTGGACTTTGAAATATTCTCTCCAGCTCAAGCAACTCCGCCAGGATGGCATGTCTCTAGAGAGATATGTACAGGATTTTGCCAAGGCGTGCAAACTTGTGAGTTTGAGCGACCCCATTTTGAACTATTTATTTCTGTCTGGGCGGGATGAGGAGTTGCTTGCTCTCTTCATGCTTCCAGACGCAGATATACCCCATGGAGGATTTTCTCAACCTAGTCCTGCAGGATCCGCCATTTAAGAACACTCAGGATTCCCCGCTCACGAGCCCACAGGAAAATCCTCGGTCACAAGCTTGCAATTATTTTGGGGTGGGTGTACCGTTCTGCAGTGACCGTCCCGGTTCGCCCTCTCCAGGCCACCAAGCCTGGGGTACGCAAACATGTTCAACTGCCGTGTTTTTGGGAATGCTAGTCAGTTTCCTTGCCATGGCAGTCACTATAGCCTCCAGGACTCGTCCACTTGGAGGGGTAAGGGAGAAGTACGGTCACGGCCCTGTTTGCCCCCGTCTTCCGAGTCTTAACAAGAGCCTACTTAGTCTTCCGAGCCTGTCAAGCAGCACCGTGTCTTCAGAGCCTGTCGAGCCTTCAGAGCTCCCAGGTCATCAGAGCTTCCCAAGCCATCAGAGCATCCCAAGCCTTCAGAAGATTGCCGCACCCCAAGACAATCATTTTGACCTCCAGAATGTTCAGGGTTATCAGGAGCTTTTCCAGTTTTATGTTTCTATGGAAGACCCCCCTTTTGTAGCAGATTTCAGTTGCTTCAGTCACTTGCTCCATGATATGCCGCGTTATGTCCTCTCTCGAAATGCCTCCATTGCGTTTCAAGAAGTTGAGCACATCCTCACAGAGAGAGGGACGCTCCAGGACCATGATGTAGTGGTAGGGCTAGTCCTGCCAGTCCAGAAGCTGAACGATCACAGGAACGTTTTTTCCTTTACAAGCAAGCAACTGAAGGCCGACCTCTCGTGGAAAACCTGGCTAGATGAAAGACAATTTTTATCATGATTAGATTATCAACAAACAAGGATTTAGCTCGGTCTTAAACAACCTAAGGTTTGTCTACTTACCTATGCAGATCTTTTCAATTGAATAATAACAAAAGCTTCTTACAATGTTGATATAATCCTCGACTAATTTATAGGTCTTTAAGACTAATTTCACTGCCACCTGTTCAACAAAACAAAAAAAAGCATTTGTGTAAGCATTCATCCTGAACAGAACTGTATCATAATACATTTACATCAGTAAAGAGCAAGTTTGGTCGGGTTTCAAGCGATCAAGCACTAAAGTCCTAGACAATGTATACATTAAAGGGGTCATATGGCCCGATTGCATGTTTTCTGCGTGTTATAATTTGCCCATGCATGCATTAGCCACGTAAAATTGCAAAAATGTAAGTGTCGGAACAAAAGATGCATTTTATCTTAAAGCGAATGCTCACCCAGACATGCCTGAAATGCCTTGTGTAACCACACCTCCACAAATCTACATCATTTTGTGGTATGACTTGACTACGACCGCCCACATCTATACGCAAGTTAGGTGGGCGTACTTGTTACTCTCATTGTATTGTTGCGACGCTGTGTGATTCATTGCGAAAAGAAAGTCTCTTTGTTTGCCCTACCAAAAGATAAGACAGCTAAAAATGAATGGTTACTTTTTTTTTAAATAATGTTCCAGAACGGTACAATCTGAATATTCAAGTGAGTGCAGCACGTTTCACAGATGATTGCTCATGAACCTGGGAGAGATCAAGGCCGGCTGTGCACAAAAGCTTTTTTAGGGCAATTCCAACCATTACAACTTTGCAAGGACAGCCTGGTGCTTCAGATTTGCATCCTATTAATATATTTTCAATATAAAAGACATGACAAACTTAACTCGCGTTAGTAAGTATCACTTTTTGTTTCTTTGTGATCTGCAAATGCAAACATGTGCGCAACGTGAAAGACAACATGAGTCGTAATAATCAGTACTTATATTCCAACTAGAGACAACCAATGTCATATTTATAATGGGGTTTATTGTCTTAGTTGAGTAGCGACAAGACATGGTGTAACACTGGTTGATCAATGACCGCAAATCTTTATAACGCCGTATATAAAAGGTAAAACAGTAAGCTATAATTTTTTATTATTAAACATAATTAATCATAAAGTTTGTATTTATCTGAATATCACTTTAAACTTCACACCTGCTCTCATTCATCATCTTAAACAGCATATGCTGGGTCGTACTGAAATATTTCAAAGCCATTTGATCAACAAAATGAAAAGATGATTTCCAGTTAAGAAATCATTTCCTTCAAAGCATTCATCCTGAGCAGACAACTGGAAATAAGATACATTCAGAAGGTTTGTAAAGGACAGAATGAAATATTAAAGGTATATTTCACTACTTAATCAATCATCTGTAGTGGGTGAGTAAAACATAGGGTTTGTTATTGAAATATCCCTTAAAATACAGCACAAAATAGAAGAAAAAACTATTTGCTGGGTAGTTACTGCAAGTAAAAAATCAAACCTCCAAGCCATCATGCACACGGGTCCCTGTATGCACGACTCCAAAAGCACTCTGATCCAGCATTTCAACAATCTCATACAAGCAGGAGTTGATCTCTATTAAAAGAGAAATGAAGTTGACATAACACAAAGAATTAGCAATTCAAAAGCTATTATAACAATATTTGTCCTTATATTCTGGTCATGTATATGAATTTCATACATATAAATAAATATGTGTAGGTGTGTTCTGTTGGTATAACGAACCCAGAATGTACAAACTGGGCTTCTCCTCTTTCTGGATGTCCTCATCACAGACCGAGTACATGTGAACTTGAGCTGGTTGAATTTCTTCATCCCAGTCTCTATACGGACTTGATTCTGAACAAAATCGTTGATGAAATCCAACCCAAAAAGCATGTGGATATTCTGGTCACTGGTAAGAGTTTCCTGATTTTCCTGGAACTCTAGAGTGACATTCTGAACCGAAATCCCATCTGTAGAGAGGAAAGAGATCAAACACAAGATCAATTAAACCAAATATTATGTATATATATGAAATAATGAACACTTCCATTCCATTACCAGCAGGATATTAAAAAGTGACAGAAGAGTTCAACAGTACAACTTTTACTCTTTCTCAACAAGAGAAACTGTTCATTCATTCAGTTTAACATCATACTTTTAACCTATTAGTTAAAGCATAAGACTATCTTGCAAGTATCCTAAATAATGTATATATACATTAAAAACTTAACAGTAAATAACAACATCCAGCATACAAAATATAGGTTGTATTATCCAGTAAATTAAAAGCATTCTCGACAGGTGTCCCGTTAACACAACAATAACAAGATTTTTACATTATATAACAGATCACTAGTTATAATACATTGAAAAGGTTTCATTCAAATATTTTTAAGTGTTTCACACATTCATATAACACGTCTATAACATGTAAACGTTAATAAACTTCTCATTTATTGTCATAATCCTTCATTACATTTTAGTGTTCAGCTCTTTAGGGTCACTTGAGTAACATATTTCTCTTAAACCTTGTGTTAGACGAAACAGAAAACACAAGACTTAGTATAATGTTTAAAAGCACCTCACAGTTTGAAACCTCAAAAAACTGCATGTCGGAAAATATTTATAAGTGAGTTCACCCTAAACATTTGATTGGAACATGATATTATTTTCTGTCATCCTGACCTGTTCTCCGTCTCCAAGGAGGTGAATTATCCGTATATGTGCTCGATGGTGCACGTTTAAATTGTTTTTTGCACACCTCTCCGACCGAAAACCCATAGGGTTCACCGGTTTGGCAAATATCCGACCCATTTCACTGTTAGTCAACTGCACGCAAGCAAACCATAGTCAACCGTAAGCGAGCGAGAGACAGAATGAGAGCTAACTGGTCTCAGCTTGTTTTTATAGGCTCAGATCTGACGCAGAGATAACGTAGGCAGGTCAGTAGGTCTGTGGCTCAGCAGAACAATGTGCTCAATGGTCAGTTTCTCTGACTGGGTGTTTTTGAGGAGTACGGCAAGTCCGGAACTTTATTTTATTTCACTTTAATTTGGATTCGTTCACTAAATGCTTTGTTATTCATCTGTAATGTGTACCGGTAAGACATTTTGCATGTATATATTTATGCTGCGTCTATAAATGTCAAAACAATAAATGATATAAAACTACTAAATATGTAGTGTTTTAACTATTAAATGCATTCATTAAAATGGTGGACCTGGGATCTGTTTCTAAATGTTGAAATACGATAAAAACGATTGTTGTTCTGCCATTTATTTTGATTTCTGTATGTACATTTTTTATTGTTTTGTTTATTTTAAAATCTTCTGAAATGTATAACGCAATGAAAAATAAATATATACATACTCAGAAAATGAAATTAAACAATTTACACCCAAAAAAAGTTTTTCAGCAGTTTACACCCACTGGACTTTAAATGAATCGCGTTCCCTTCATGAGCATCACTGAATGTTTCCTTCTATTGTAATAGTTGTGCGAGTCTCTTGATAGGTCCTCAATGCAAACAGATTAATCTCAGCATCATACAGTTACTGTTGGACATGAAATACACAGAAATGCTGAAAAAGCAATGATTCTGGAGAACCTGGATATTTTTTCAGAAGATCAATGGACAGTTAAATGACTCCAGGACAAACAAGAAACCCTTAAACAACCATGACAAAACAAAAACTGTCATTGATTGTGCAAGTAACAACATACAGTAAAAATAATCATAATCCGAGATGTATGTGACATTTTTTCTTGAGTAGAGCCATAAAGAAGTTTGTTTGGTAAATCCGCAGCCCTCTCTGCTTCATATAATGGGAGTCTATGGGGTGCACCTGTCTAAGAGTTCCTAAAGCACATAATTCCAAAAACGGCTCCTGGCAACATGTTGACCTTTTGTGATGCGAATCGTTTGATATTTTCATAAAACTGAACTTATTAGCCATAATATGCAGCGTCTGGTACGTTTAGCGCAACCTGCAGAAAGGTATTGTTGAGGCTGTACAGTATGGCTTATATTATTAATAATGACGTTCGAATTTGTGAAAATTTGTGAGTCACTTCACGAAACGTCAACATGTCGCCAGGAGCCGTTTTTTGGAATGATGTGCTTTAGAAACTCTTAGACAGGTGGACCCCATAGACTCCCATTATATGAAGCAGAGAGGGCTGCGGATTTACCAAACAAACTTCTTTATGGTTCTACTCAAGAAAAAAAATGTCACATACATCTCGGATGGCATCAGGGTGAGTACATAAACGGCAAATTGGGAATTTTTGGCTGAACTATCCCTTTAAGGCGGGAATAGTCTGTGCGAGTTCGGTCCGAATTTGAGGGGATTTCTGAGTCGGACAATTCGTCTTTTCAGTCGTGCCGAATTTATCTTTTCTCGACATAAAAGGCTAAGAGTGAGGTCTGTTGCTTATCTCAAGTATGTGTTGCAAAATAGATAACTTTAAACCACGTTGGCCACGTCTTTAGGCCTGTTTATACTCGAGCCTGGCTCCGCTTCGCGAGCCTCGCGCAACTCCCCAAACGGACGAGACGTTTATACCAGACGCATTCGCCGTTGAGATATTCTTTGAAACGACAGGGGGCGCACGAACGAAATCGTTCTGTAAATCCGCAGGAAGAAGAAAAGTAGGAATTTTACCGGAATTACGTCAGATAATTCAGAATGCCGTCTTGCGAGCAGCTGCTCGACAAGGAAACGTAGGAGTTTTTGTGTTGTTGCTACTATAAAAAAAGGGCTAAAACGGAGATGGCATGTTCACCCACTGCATGCACAAAACGTGGAGATGTAGAATACATCGCTCTTGTTAAGCAGATGTATGTCCTGGACGGGGAAATGCATTTCGAACTATTGTTTGTTGATTTAATAAATTTTTATATCAACATTTTTGTTCACTCTTTCATTTCTGTGCATAATGCAGACACATTTCTACATATTGTTGGTTAGGGACTGCTCAATGTACATTGCCATAGATTAACCCATTGGATGTCTTTGTTATATAAAATGTGAAGATATAAGAATAGTTCAAAAGAGCAATGTTTATAAATCTTGTTTTATTCTGAATACAATATAAAACAGACACACTGATGGTTAAAGATGTCTGTACAGGCGTACATGTTCAGCCAAAATCTCTTCAAAGCTTTCATGTTGACTGCGGCGCCGCGCGTACAGTTCGCTCGAGTCACAAAAAATGTCGTGCACGCCGCCACGCGAAATGAGTTCGCGCGGACACAAAGCGAACTTCCGCCAACTCCGCGATGACGTCATATTTGGCGCGCGCACCCAGGCGAACTAGCGACTGCGTCGAGTATAACCAGCACTTGACAGCAAATATATAGCGAGCTTGATATTTACTTCGTATACGGTTTACTCGTACCCGTAGTTGAGAACTTTGCTGAAATCGCACAGTGTATGCCCGCCTTTAACGAACCTGACGAAACCGATTCTGATGTCCAGTAATGTTGACGCACGTGAAGCGTTCAAAAATAACGGCAGACCGAAAGTGAGCGCCAGAAAAAGGGAGAAAGCGACGCGGCAGGATTTGCCCGTCTTTATAGGCGAACGGCCATTACATTTCTATGATTAACTGTTGTCAAACAATAACCATTTAGCTACTTACATACATCGCGCTCTTTCACACTTGAACGGGCCTTCCACTGGGCATTTGTCATTAGCAAATCCCGCCTTCTCTCATTCGATTGGTCACTAATCCTTCCTTCCTTTGATTGGCCACCAGAATCCGATTGACACTAACGAGCGCTGTCAACGATTTTCCGCCATTAAATAAACTGTGTTCCAATTCGGGTGCTTCAACCTTGTAAGGTCGAGGACTTAAAAACGAGGACTTGTTGTTCAAAGCATGCAGCCTCAAAAGTCCAAGAACCGAACTGAAACGAGACGGTCTGCCTTAAAGCCAAGTTACAGAGGATTACCTAATTGCGTCACCTGATGCTCATGTTGCGGTGACAGCAGCAGGACACAGCAGAGACGTTTCTGACTTTATTAAACAAATACGGAGCCAGAAAAATAATATTTTATTTTAGAGAATATGACATGTTTCTGTACATTTAAACAGCCCAACAGTGTATTAAATTAACCAACCTTAGAATTAGATTTTTTAGACTTTAGATTTTTAGACTTTAAAACCCCATAATGCATCAATAATGTTAACGAACAACATCATATATAAAATAAAACACTGAAATGGACCGTTTTTGTGAATTACATACTTATATTTAACTAAAGTTTTGAATGATTATTTAAAATGTTGAAGCTGGTAAAGGTGCGCAATGAATCTCGCGATAGCCAAGCTGTGAAGGATAAATTCGTTCGTCCTTAAAACCCCGCGGAAATAAAGTCGCTTTTGAAGCAACGTTTGAATCGGCACAGCCTTCAGTCGCATTGCTGTGACGCATCGGAATTAAAATCAGCTCCCGAATTGGGACACAGCTATAGAGTTTAGCTTTAAACAACAAATTAATCACAACAATCAACAAATTTGTGTGAATCCGACCAGATATCAATAACACAGTTCCTAAGCCACGTCTTTACATCTTTTACATGGTTCTGGTATGCAGGCTTGCTATAAAGAAACTACATTGCTTGGATTTTAAAAGGTGTTTTAGCCCATAAATATTGTTTAAATGCTGAGTGGGTTTTTAATTTAAGTACCATAATTCATCTACCCCCTCACTGTAAAAAAAAGAGTTGAGGCAACCAGCTACCACTTTTTTGTGGTAGCTCAACACATGAATCACTACCAATAACAGAACAAAATATATTTGTAGTAGAACACACATAAAAGGACTTTGTGCTTTTTTCATTATTATTTATGAAGATTCCTATGCAAGTTATTGTTGGGCAGCAAACCACCCTATAGGTAACGTGTAGTCCTCATCTTATTCTGATAAATTAAAATTTGCACGGGTTAAACTGCAGTGACAGGTTTTGTAAGGAGTGGCTGAATGGTTCGTCTCCCACTAACAAATGGCTTGCTGTAGCCAAATGCATAACGGGAAACTGCACTCTCGTCTTATTGGCCTGAGGAGAGTTATGCACTTGTCTAGGTCACCAGGTCTTTGATATTTTACTTCAATTATTTAACACCAAGTTCCGGTTCACGCAAATCGAACAAATTAAATATCAAAATCGGTCGTGCCCCCCCCCCCCTTTATTTCCATTTCCTATTTTTGAACGGAGCATTAAATCAAAAGTACGAAAAATGACCCGTTATTTGGTATAACATTTATAAACGAATAACGAAATAACAAACCGTTTTTTTTATTTTCCGATTTTGCAAGCTCAATTGAATATGAAAAGAACGAATGATACACGGATTCATTTGGGATTGCATCTTCATTTACACACAGCGCTTTAAGTGTTCCAAAATTCGTCATTGCTTGAAGGCGTGGCCAACATCTACGGTCCCAATCAGGTGCATCAGTTTTGGGGGTCCCCCGGAAACACTTCCGTTGTCGTCCGTTTAGCTTGCAGCGCGTTTCAGTGTTTGTTTGTGTTGCGAGAATTTGCAGCGCGTTTCTGTGTTTGTTTGTGTTTCGACTATTTGCAGGGCATGTGATGCCAAACTAATGGAGATGCTTTCTGAATTTGATTGTTTTTTTGTGTTTGCATGTGTTTTATTCTGTTGCAGCGCAGTGACACCTAGCGGCCACCGTAAGCATCGCTAGTTACGAGCATGGATGTGCGGCTGCAAGCTGATAAAAACACTAAATCGCATGAACACGTATTGGAGCACAAAGAAAAAAAATATTTTTTTCAGATTATTACGTCTCTGTAGACGATACAACTAGTAGCTACATTGCTAGAATATTCTGCCTTATCAAGCGGTGAGTTCGCCTGTTGAATGTCTCATAATCACTTGACTTTCCCATACCCGTTATTATCATGAATACATTCAGTATTTTGATTATTGTCACACAATTTTCACACAATCTTTCAGAAATGGTCGTTTTGTGAGACCACTCTTAAGTAACTGCACAGTAGAGTCACAAACGCGATACATCCACGTGAAATTCACCTCTGTATTTTGCTACTTTCGTGCTGGAGACAGTGAAAGGGGAGAGAATATGCACAAATATACACAAACATTGCCAAAGTGGAGATCTGCCCCTTACGAAAATTAACCTTGGTTTATAATTCATCCGGATGCTGCAGTTGCGACACAAAAACAGTTTCTGAATGATTATAGATATTGACAAAGACAACAAATACTGAACGTGTTTACGATGAAAACGTGTATGTGCAAGCGCTTTAATGCTTTAACTTCCCTGCAGTAGTACGTGTTTTCAACACATCAAAACAACAGACGTATAACTAGCGATGCTGGCTTATGGAACGCGAACGGGGACAATACTTTTAACACGTATGGAAAGCCAAGAGGGTCAAAACGTGCGAATTTTAAAACCTCGACAACGCGTAAAGTAGGCCTACGTGTGGAGAACGGGTGTATCATAACATAGAAAAGACAAGATAGCCAAGTTACAATCTTCGTGGTTTCTTTTGATTGTTATCAGAGATCATCTACAGGCACTTTTGTTTCAGAATTTCTACGGGAAGTTAAATTAGTGTCACAAAATATGCATGCGCAGTAACGTTTATGTTGTTAAAATGAAACCGTCTATTTACAGTGATCCACCCACCAGTAAAATGTATATATTTAGAAATCTTGTAAATACGCAATTTTGAAAGTATATGACAGGTATATGGTTATCTTGATCATTTTGTTTTACATGTTCTTGATAAGAAACAAGCATTAAGGCCTATTTCACTCTGATAAGTTTGTTCCTCAGCCAGTTAATAAACTGACAGCGGAGAAAATGCGCTGCTCTTCTTAATCCCTGTAACAAAGATTTGACAAGAATATCGGTCTTTATTGTTAATAATGTTTAAATAAATACTTTTTTAACTAGCTTGCGATCTGAAATATTAAGTGGCTTAATTTACAAAAAAATGTATTTAAATTAGGTTTTACTTTTTTATTAAACATTTTATTAAACTATTTTAAACAAAGAATATTTTGATATTTGTACTGGAAAACAAGACGGGCATACCAATAACTTCATTTTTGCAGCCACGTATTGTTTTTTAAAAATTTGCTAGTCTAAAATAACAGCAAATAACTTCACTTGAATCATTATCTAAAACTTTTTTAATAAAAGGGAGTGGAAAAAATCCACACATTTAGAAAACATTTAATCTTTCCAAAATTAAATTACAAACATACTCTCCATCTTTGTACACTGTTCACAAAAAGATTGAAGTCTGTTCACGAGTTGTCAGAGAAGACTTGACCCATAACAGCCAGTTTGGCACTAAAAGGTTGAGTGGGGCAAGAAAGCACAGGAGCTTTCCGTCTCTCGCCCGGCTTCAGTGCTATGCTCTCAGGCGGGTCCCAGGCCCCTGAAGTCTCCTCTGATTGGTCCATGGAGGGCCTGAGTGCTTCAGAGAAGCCGAGGAGTATATCCTGTAGCTCTTTGTGTTCCTCCTGGTCCCGGCTACAGCAGTGAAGGGCAGCAGGGTCCAACGGATGAGCCTCAGTGTTGAAGATGTAACCCCCCGCGTTGAGTACGCAGTCCCCCTGCGGGCCGCCGAGCTCGAACTCGGTACCGTTGTTGTGCAGGAAGTTTTCAGGATCGAAAAGGAGGTAGAGGTATTTAATGGTCTCCGCCAGAAAGAAGGACTCCATGCGGTTATCCAGCTTGTGGTCCCTCACGTCCTTAACCTTCATAAGAAGCAGACAGGTGAAGATTTCATGTTTGTAGATACAGTATATGTAATGTAAAAGATTTGAGACTTATGACTAATAAACTGAAGTGGAACTCACAGTGGCAAAGCCACAGTTCACCCTGCTGATTTTATCTATAGATTCTACTGCATCCCGGCCGAGCTGCATGAAGGTCGGGTCACCGGTGGCCTTATACAGATACATGGCACTCTCGATCAACTCTAAAACACAAACACACAGTCTGAGCTTTGAAAAATGATTGATTATTTGTATGTTGCCAACTTTCACAGCATTTGTGAAATCATTTCTACAGTGTTTTGAGTGATTTTTAGGTGGTTGCTTTGGTGTCCTGAGTAGTAACAAATGCATAGCTTAGTGGTTTTCTAATGTATACTGGGTCCTTACAAAAGTATACCTAAGTGGTTGCTAAGGTCTTCTGGGTGGTTGCTAGGGTATACTGAGTATTTGCTAGAGCATCGTAGTTGCTTGCTTAAGTGTTCTGGGTAGTCGTCAGAGCATTGTAGGTGGTTGCTAAGGGGTCCCGAGTAGTTGCTTAAGTATCACTAGCGAGTGCTAGGTGGTTGCTATGGTATACTGGGTAGTTGATAGTAGGGTTGCATCATAAATCACAATTCCCATTCAAATCGTGATTAAATCGATGTGGGTATCATGATTGTGAAATCGCAAAGGCTGCAATTATGTTTTATGCGCAGCTTGTTCGTGAAGCACTGCACTGTGATCTGTGGGAAAAGCGTTTGAGTCACTTAAAATGTGCATTTAAAAAAGCAATACCACTCAAAAATCATCATTATAAATATGCTATTTTATCATGAAAATACCCGAGGAGGCTAGAAAAACAGTGATAGAAAGATGCCAGATAGCTTTCCTGTAGCTCAGTGGTAAGAGCATTGTGTTAACAACGCAAGGTTGTGGGTTCGATCCCAGGGGATTGCAAATACCTATGTAAAATGTATAGGATAAAGCAATGTAGGTCCCTTTGGATAAAAGCGTCTGCCAAATGCCTAAATTTAAATGTAAATGTAGATAGGAAGAAGGCATTTCCTGGTTATACTTGTGGTACTTCTTCTATGGATCATTGGAGATTCTGTGCGAGAGCACTCTCTGGGTTAAGGCTGCAGATGAATTTAACAGTTTTTCACTGACAAACTGCGCCTAAAACGTCACATCCACCGGTTTCTTTTCGAATAGTATCGCAGCCCTAGTTGCTAAAACATTCCTAAGTAGATGCTAAGGTGTTTTGGGTAGACGTGAGACTATTAGTAAGTGGTTGCTATGGTATTCTGGGTAGTTGTCAGGGCATTGCTAGGTGGTTGCTAAGTGATCATGAGTAGTTGCTAAAGTATCGCCAGGAAGTCCTATGTAGTTGTTAAGGTATACTGGGTAGTTGCAAGAGCACTACTCAGTGATTGCTAAGGTGTTCTGGTAAGTTGCTAAACCATCATAAGGGAGTTCTAAATGGTTGCTTAGGTGCTCTGGGTAGTTGCTAAACCATCGCTAGGTGGTTGCCGAGGTGTTCTTGGTAGTTGCTAGAGCATTACTCTGTGGTTGCTAGGCGGTCTGAGTAGTTGCTAGACCATTATTAGTAGGATACTAAGGTGTTCTGGTAGTTGCTAGAACATCGCTAGGGAGTTCTGTGTGATTGCTTAGGTGTCCTGGGAAAATGCTAGAGTATTACCAGGGTGTTCTATATGGTTGCTAAGGTGTTCTGGGTAGTTGCTAGAGGATTACTAGGTGGCTGCTAAGGTGTTTTGGGTAGTTGCTAGAGCATTAGTCAGTGGTTGCTATGGTATTCTAGGTAGTTGCTAAACCGTCATTAGGGAGTTCTAAATGGTTGCTTTGGTGCTCTTGGAAGTTGCAAAAGCATTACTCTTTCGTTGCTGAGGTGTTCTGAGTAGTTGCAATAGGATTACTAGGTGGTTGCTAAGGTGTTTTGGGTAGTTGCTAGAGCTTTAGTCAGTGGTAGCTATGGTATTCTAGGTAGTTGTCAGAGCATTGCTTGGTGGTTGCTAAGTGGTCATGAGTAGTTTCTAAAGTATCGCTAAGAAGTTCTAGGTGGTTGTAAGGGTATACCGGGTAGTTGCGAGAGCACTACTCAGTGGTTGCTTAGGTGTTCTGGCAAGTTACCAAACCGTCACTAGGGAGTTCTAACTGGTTGCTACGGGGATCTGGGAAGTTGCTAAAGCATCGTCGGGGAGGTCTAGGTGGTTTCTAAGTTGTTCTGGTTGTCGCTAGAGCATCGCTAGGGAGTTCAACGTAATTGCTTAGGTGCCCTGGGAAAATGCTAAAGCATTACCAGGGAGTTCTATATGGTTGCTTAGATGTTCTGGGTAGTTGCTAGAATTCCTCTATCAGCCTATGGGATAATGTGCCTGTTTTATCAATCAGCAGTAATAAACTATTAGCTTGATAAAAGCACAGTACAGGTCATGCAATTTAAGGTGTCGTTCATGAAGACAAACTGCTCAGCATGAACTGAAGTTTTGAGTGAACTTACAGCAGTATGAAAAAGAACAACAGCGTTACTTGCTAAAGACAACCAAATAATGATTAACATGAATCATTCGAAGATACCCCAATAATCTTTAATATTGTAGATACCTGGCCGAAGAGGGTATCCCTCCCGTTTGTCCACTGTATATCCTTGAGGAATGCTGTAGAACTCCGGAAGGCCTCCAAACTGACGCCATACGCTGTAGTAATTATGGAAGGTCTTTGTTGCACTAGAAATATCACCTATTAAACTCTGATTTTAAAATAAACAATACAGAACAACATATATATGAATTGGTACCAGAAGAATTTAAGATGTCCATATGACTGATAGATGATTTATAAACCAAATTAACTCAAAATAAATAAACCCTGTAGTGTATTGGACTCATGTAAGATAAGGGATCGTCTCTCACCTGTAATCCGGGCCAGAAAGCCTCCAGAGATTGAAACACAGGCATTGATACGGTTCCCTTATGCATCTGTACCCACAGATACCAATCATCAAATTTTGTGTAGTTCTTTATGGACTTATCATATTCTGCAACACACATTGAGGGCTTGTTCATGCTTATATACAAGAAAGAAAAAACAGTCACCATCAAACGTATTAGTCATTGGTGTTACGATAAGCAAAACACCAAGACATTTGCAATATTGTAATGTATCAACAGTCACAAGAAGACTGTAATAATATATTTTCACCATAAAACATTGTCAGCAGCTCCTCGTCTTGCAACATGATGGCTCCCTTTACAAGATACTCAAAGTATGAATCCACTCCCGCACCAATCCCTGCATCCTGAGCCACCCACTTAGAGGTTACAACATCTATATGGTTGCCCACCTGAAAAGACAGTACATATAGGTCAGTAAGGTGGAGTAAGCCAAAGCCATCCTGGTAATATACGTGTGCAGTTGTTTATATTTTTTTATAATTACAGAAAGTTTCAATGTGTCAAATCAAAAACAGAATTTTGCTTTTGCTTTTTAAATTCAGAATGTAAACAAACAGGCCAAGATAGCACAGGTGCATCTTTAAGATGTCTGTTAAACATCTGCTGTGTAAAAACATACGATAAACATCTTAGAGAGACCAGTTTTACATACATTCTAAATCATAAACATCTTACAAACATCTTCTAGATGTCCGTGTCTTCTGTATCAGAGACGTGTTGCAGATGAGCAAACATTTAAACATATGTCTTGCAGATGTAAATAAAGACATCAAATAGACTGCCAGATGTATGTGTTATTTAAATTATTCTATAAAAAGTTGATTAGTTCTTCTGAATCATTTAAAAAAAAAAAATTGTGATTCACTTGTAATGGTCTACCGATATGGGTTTTTTAATAGCAGATACCGATACTAAAGAGCATAATAAGAGGTTAATATAACAAAACGTCAAATACAGTAAATGAGAGACATACAGAAAATGGGTGACACTAAATAACAATACTTTTGTGTATTATATGGCCTGTGAGTAGCATGTAGCTTAGCATTAAAAAGACTTGAAACCGTGAAAAGATGCACACTGCACATATGACATTAAGTTAATCTAGGGCAGCTAAATGTGGCTAAATAAAAAAAAGGGAATTTAAATGTATTATTAGGATTAATATACAATATTTGTGTACCTTTTTTAAAAAAAAATTACTACCGAGCAGACAAACAGAAAAACTGCTTGAGCTGAGGATAATAAATGTATTTTTTTTAATATTTTTTTACAATTCTAAATATCTACCAAAATTATCAGATAGCGCAATATATCCATCTGTCACTATATAATAAAAATTTATACAAAATAGACACTTTGAAAACAGTTATGCAAGGCTGATACACGAAGAGTTTGTGCTTACATAATATATGTTTGTGCACTGTGCATATTCATTTCGTATTTATAAAAACGTACACATACATATATTTAAGACCTTTTTTTTTATTATATATATATAAATGTAAATATGTACATGCAAATATTCCCAAAATATGCCCATTTATGTGTAGGTGTATGTGTCTATATACAAAATAAAAATACAAAGCACACAGACATTTATTATGAAAACTCACGCAGCAAAGGTCAAAGCTAAAACCAAAGTATTTTGAATAAACTTCTTAGTGTCACGAATGTGCGACAAACTCCATGACCGGCAGATAAAAAGATCTTACCAAGCCAATATCGGAGCGTGTTCTCCATAAAGCCTTGAGAGCTTTGCGTGCCACATTCTCAAACACAGGGTCTCCCGTGAGTCGGCTAAGGGTGGAGAACTCCAGGATGAAGGTGCCCACTCCAGCAGTACAGGTGACAGGGGTCTCAGTGGGGTCAACACCCTTCAGAAGGTTAACTGTGCCATATGGCATGCCTGTGGGGGTCTGGAATGCTGAAATGAGCAGGTTGCATTGTATGGTGTTGATGTATGTAAGGTGTCAAAGCACCATGCACTCCCATTGCAATGACAAACACCTAAAATCTGTCTGGGTTTCTAGCGATACAGTCGTTAAGTTATATATGTTTTTATAAATGAAGGTCTTCAGACTTGACATGTGCATTTGCTCACATACCAGGCAGTAGTTTACGGGCAGCATCCTCTGCCAACCGCAGGAGAGGTCCAGAGCAAGGCCAGCCCTCCTCAACCTCCATCCCTGCGCGCTTGGAAAGCAGATGGGCCGACAGAAGCCCACCGACCACTGTAGGGAAGCACACTTCTTTAGGTGACAAGAACGTAATTTACCACATACACAAGTGACTAGTCAAAGTAACCATTGTAGTCGTTGAATTTCAATGTCTAGGACTTTTCTTTTGAATGAGGCTTGAAACCGGTTTTACCAGATAAGAAGGCCTAACACAACACCAGCTGCCTTACCCCGAATGTTTGTCTCGAAAACGGACGCATTCACATCAGTGTCAAAGTCAATCGTGTCCTGAAGCAATGTGGCCACACGCTGGAACTCTGTGTGGTTCCCCAAAATCTGGAAGGAGATTTAAATATAACTACATTTTTAGCATCTCAACTAAAGTTGAAGTCACATCATTTAAGATTGAATGACATACCAGCAATGTGTCCAGTGCATCAATGAGTGTGAGAGAGAAACTTAAAGAAAGAGACAGAAATATATTGTATTACCATAAAATACAACTTATAAACTTCCTGTCAAGGTCATGGCTTTTAAAATAAGAGACAATAAACTATTGTATAGACGTTTGATTCCATAGGATGCAAGATCTGGAATAAAATAGATGCACTGGGAAGTTTGTTTGTGGCCAAACCAGAACAAGAGTGACGTTTCCTCCTTAGACTGTAAATATTTGAGCCATATTAATCCAGTAAAATTATTGCTAAAATAATACCAAAACCATATGTAAGAATGGTTGTACCTGCCCCATGTATCCTGTCCATCACACGTCAAAGGTCTCAACTCATCATAAGGGTAAGCGTTTTCCAGATAGTTGTTGTAGGCATGATAAAACATGGACTTTATTCTGTCTCTATTAAGGAAACAATGAGTTAAACAGCTTTCACAATGACTGCCCGACAACATTCTTAAAAGCAGAACATTTGTTTTAAGGCATTGTACAGGTAAAGTTAACCTAGCCTAGCTTGCAGTCACGTCGTTAGGCTGTGAATGTAAACAGTTTATGACCACAGACCATATTGCGATCTGACTGACAGTAAATAGCCCTTTGCTTAGTCTTAGAGGGAACATTGCTTATCCTTTACAGGTGATATAACAGCTGTGACTTCAAACAAATGTTCCAACAACTGTACCGTGGTCGTGTCAGCCACACACTGCATGTCAATGTTTACCGCTGTATTAAGTAGAATATGTATAAATCTTGCCTGTAATGAGACATTTCCTGCTCGGTGAAGTCTTTACCGTTGACATGACTGATGATCGGTGACAGGTACGTGGCGCAAAACACGGTGGTGAAAAGAAAAGTGAGCATGAAGCAAAGAGGTGCGAACGGACTCAAACAATACAATAATATCAAAGCTACATATGAAAATGCAGAAATTCTGCAGATGACAATAAGAAGTGCACGCAGTGCGCATGCGTATAACCCAATGCTGACGAGCCGGTAGAACTCGACAAGTTCATAATAAAAGTCCTAGGCTTGTCAATGCGATGGTGAGGCGATAAAAGGGCAACAAAGTAAAAGTCGTAGACTTAAGAGCTTGTTAATCGCCGCGCTGAATGTTGCGCCATCTTGGGAGGACGGCTGCTAGTGTATTCAATGCAGTGTTTTTCTTGTTTGATTAAGAAAATTTAACTATGGTATGTTGGTTTTACTGTGTTTGAAATTGCAATAGCATTACGCAGAGTCGTTCAGGAAAAGCCACTGGTTCTTTAACTTTCGATTTATCCATATTTTAAACAAAACAAGTAGCGGTACATATCAAATCAATAATAGCGGCGGAGTATGAACCTCCCAAGATGGCGGCAGCTTCACATTCTCAGTTGGAATGACTGGGGCGGAGTGAAAATTACATAAGGTTTACAATGCATGGGTGAAGGAGGAATAATATTCTATTCCGAAATAAATTGTGATTTAAGAGTCTTATGAATTGATTTGATTTATTTACAGAATATGTTGATTGTTTGATAGACATAAACGAGCAACACTGAAAAGGGCTAAATATCCTTGTCAAAGAGAGGGAAACTGCTAAATGAGTTTCTGATAACCACTTTGAATGAATGTGAACCAGTATTGTTCGTATTAAAAAGATCAGATGCATGGTGGTTTCCACAATGTAGCACCGTAAAGTAGTAACTGCAAACAAATGAGAACCTTCTTTCACCAAACAGCCTTAAAAACATGAAGCAATTTCAATACGGTTGTTAAAACGAGAACAAAGTTATCAAAACAGCTTATTGTGTGTGTTATGAGTAGTCTTGTGTAATACCTGTGAGAACATGAACCCAAGTTGAAATACTTCAGCATATTACAGTTGTACATTTGGCTCAATATGCAGCATCAGTAAATGTATATATATGTGTGTGTGCGTGTATATCCCTAATCAAAATCAACCATGTTTTTACTGCAAATTTTTATATTTATCTAATTCCATCACAAACTATGGTTAGTAGTGTAGTTAAACCATAGTAACCACAAACTAACCATGACATGGTTACAGTTTTTTAACAATGTATTTACAGATAAACCATGGTTATACAAAGAAAATACACTATACAAATGAAAAATAATATTGTGAGGATTATTTTGTGCAATTGTTTAACATGAATAAGTATCAGACCGCCTATGCTCAAATCATGTATCCTATCTGTATAACAGAGAAACCATAGGCTACTACAGAAAAGATAAACATTTACTGTGACGATAAAGTTAATGTATAATGCATTTGACCCAACCTCAGCTTATTTCACAGATGGAGTGTTCTGGAAAAAAAAAGTGTTCCTTTTAATAAAACGTGTGAATGTGTATAAATTATGTTAAGGGAGAAATCGTGTCCATAGGGTTTTAAAAAAAAATAAGGCGATCCGAGACCTATATATGCTGTGATTTAATAAGCGGACACACTGAGCAATTTCTGCCAACAGTTTATAAGCATCCCCATCATTTTCATTTTCCGCCGCTGTCTTCCTTTCTGTCCATTCACTGGTTTGCTAGATGTCTTTTTATGGCCTTTTCCCTGTAAAACAAAAAAAAAATTTTAGACTACAAGATTGTCACTTTATTATTCTAGCTGTAGATCAATCGTACCACACTTTCTGGTTTGCGGCAGTTCTGTCTGATGAGTTCAGCCATTTGGCAGACCACCTTTGTCATGCTGTCTGCATGGCCTTCATTCAGACAGCTGAAGATCTGCGTCATGCCATAAATATATCGCAGAATACGATGAACCTACCGTAAAAAAAAGAAACTATTGTTTGTATCTATCAAGACATAACCAAAAAAAAATCAGGGTCATAAAAGTGCTAAAGTGACGGTCTAAAATCAACAGACAGAATGTGCATCAAAAACATACATGTAGTCATGTACAGGTGGCTGTACCTTCTCAGAAGGACAGTGGTCCGTTTCTTTAGATATGTCAAATGGACCAGTCAGATTCTTCGTCGAGAGAAAACATGAGAGCAATTTATTTTTAGATGACATTAAACAAATTCACCAGCAGATAGCAGCAGCAGACCAAATGCGAGTAAGATATGCGATACTTTCCTTAATGTTTCAACGCCCATACAACATAACCGTTTCCAAGGTCCACAGTTGCTTACATAAGGCTCGATTATGTGATCATGCAAGACATGAATAACAGATTTGGTGAAAGTTCACTGCGTAAAAATTGTAAAATAGGTTCGTACCAGTTTCTGGAGCTCGACCAAGATGAGCGCTCTGTAGGTGCTGATGATCATTGAATGGTCACACGCGCGCTTACTGTGCGCCACTGCGAGCAGCAGCATTACGGTCACACAGACCGCAGGCCTGTTCACAAACTGCGCACAAATAAAATACAAGCATTAGCATTCCTCCTTCCACACATAAATAGAACATTTCCTACACACTTATACACAAATATACCTTGAAAAAACACCGCAATTCAGTTATATTTTGCGGCACAAAGGTCATGGGTTCGAAACTCAAGGTACACGCATATAGCTATGACGAGATGAACGCACACTAGGTCTCTTTAAATGAATAAATCAATAAATAAATAAAAAGTCTGGCAAATGCATATTAAGAAGTCTAAATGCAAAGAGGATTTTCTCTTAAAAGAAAGTTTAACTAGTTTGCAGCTTAAATGCAGACCCTTTATACGTAGTGGTATTTTATTAAAACTGAGACCACACTTCAAGTACATTTTTATCACGCAAAACATCATGCAAAAATATAACAAGCACCCTTACTGCAATCTCACGAGGAGGGATACAGATCTTACCATTGACCATAGGATACTGAGACACTGCTGCGCGCACCACTCAGAGCTAGTAACAGTGGACGTCGTCCAGCGGCGTCCGACGCAGCTTTACATGTTTCCCCCACAAAACCTCATGGGTAGACTGCGAGAAAACTTTCCACTTTAGGTACGCGGTTTTGGATGGCGTTTTAGTTGGTGTCCTGGCAAAAGGCGCGTCCACGAGCCCGAACCGCGTCCATTCCTGCATTGCCGAAATCAACGTGTGGCGAGAGACTCTGATTTCTCTCAGCCGTCACGGGCTGCTGGCATCGCGCTTTGGATTTCACCAGATCTCCAGTCTGATCAAGTCGAGAAAACTTCCGCGATCAATCAACTTTGAGCTTTGTTTCGGTTTCAGCGGATTACTTTATATTCAACTCTTGCATTGAGTCCAGTCACTCACAGCGCACGAGTTTTTATGTTATTAACGGCAACGATACACAGCTGTGGTTAGGAAACGTGTCCTTTATGGAGCGATGAAATCAACACACATGGCTGTCGGGTCAGAAATATTTATTCAAATCGGAGGAATTTTTAGTTTTAATAATTTTGACGTGGTGTATACCTTTTTTATGTTGGCCCCCATTGGCCGACCACTATTTCTATTCAATAAAATATTATTTAAATCTAGGCGTAACTAGACGTTATTATAAATATAACCAAATGCAAACGAATATCCCCCAGATTGAGAATAATCAAATCAGGGACAGGCATTCATCTTTATTAATCTTGGACTTCATGATACACAGATTCTGTGCTTATTGCTAACACCTGAACGATAGGGACCTGAACTAGAATAAACCAGATTAGTTTGAAACCACCTCATGTTCAGTGGTTTTTGATGCCATCCTTATTTATTTGCTTCTAGGTTTTAGGCAGTTTTGTTACAGGCCCCCCTGACAGACTCCTACCAACACTGCACATGCCGGGAGACATTTAAAACGTGTTACCAATGCATAATGGTTTCAGGAATGAGGAAATAAATGTAGAATAGGTCTTTAATTTGTTCTTTGGGGATTGATTGGGTCATTGGAAGTCTGGAAATTGCACATCATCTCATCCTCGAACTGTGACATACCGTCATTTTGGAATTAAAAAGGTTCCACATTCTGAGCAGTTTTGAGATAGCAAGCTTCAAACTTTTAGCATTTCATTTGACTTCGTAGATAAAACAGATTTGTTTTCTTAAAAAAATCCCAATCAAGAACAGATAGAACATCGTATAATGTAAGAACCTTAAAATTCCAAGCCGAGGATATGTCATTTAGAAGCGCAGTATGTTTTTGATTTCGATTATAAGGGCACTTTCCTTTTTCTTTAAATAATGCCCAGCATGGATAAATCAT
This sequence comes from Triplophysa dalaica, assembly GCF_015846415.1. Taxonomy (NCBI): domain Eukaryota; kingdom Metazoa; phylum Chordata; class Actinopteri; order Cypriniformes; family Nemacheilidae; genus Triplophysa; species Triplophysa dalaica. Next base: position 12,037,646 of record NC_079561.1, on the reverse strand, counting down.
TTACAATAAACACTTAAAAAATTGGAATTTCATTTTAAATTTCATGACTTTAATGTTACTTAAAAAAAAAATGTAACCATCCAAAAGCAGAGAGCACACCAGGAATCTGAATTAGCAGCAGCTAACCGTGGTGAATGTCTGTGGACTGTCAATACACATCTTACAAACAGCAAAAATATGACATGAGCACTGACATCTGAAGCATATTACAGACTTCATTTATTTGCCAATGAGCAGCACATTTACACAAGCGTGACAAGTAGAAAATAGTGATGATGTCCGAGGGTGCTAGAAACAATCCTTGAAATGGTTGCACATCTCTTGGTATTCTTATTTCTAAGAATATTACAGAAAACGCATCTGAAATAAAGAAGCCATCACTGGTCCAGAGGACACAAAATGTTAATGGTGAAAAAAATAGTCTTTAAAAAACAAAACCCAACAGCGTTCATCCACAGATTCTCTTAAAACTACATTCTAAGATTTGAAAATCTGCTGTCAGTCCAGGACTTCAGAAGGTGTTTTTGATCTTTGAAGCCACGAGAACCAGAATTTCTCCGATGTTCTTCTGCCAGTTTAGAACGTGCTTGGAGTCGGCACACCACAGTTCACCGTGGCGGGGTTCAGCATTCTCGCACCGCTTCTTCACCTCCTGCTGCTGCTCCTTAAGGACAGAAACAAAAAAGGGATGAGATGTTTAACATCTTCATAAAGTTTGTTTTTAGAAAAAAGAAATGGTTATGCTGTCTGGTGATGACCACATTACAATGCATGCACCAGTAAAGCCTTCAATGGTTTTCTGACCGTAAACAATTGAAAAATCTTTTCTGCAATAGTTCTCTGTCCAGAGACCTTGAGCCCTAACCGTGTGTACCTCAGCATTGCCAAAATAAATGTGGTGAGAATTTTCTCACATCTGACATGGACTACTGGCATGACTACGTTTTGGATTTCACCAGAAATCTACTCTGATCAAGTCAAGTTTCGGCAAGAAATACTTATTAATTCATTATGGGTCCACAGGTTCATGTTATGTAACAAAGCACAGCAATTTTTTTGTAACTGCAAGATTTGAAAATAAAATAAACAAAATGCAATAAACATCCAGAGACAACAATTGTTGAATGCTTACTTCTGTTCCATGCTGAAGCTCGAACTTGTAGAAGAATCCCCAGGTGTCGCCCAAGTCCGGCTCGATCTTGACCGTGCGCAGGAACCATTCTCTGGCTTTCGATATCTTTCTCTCGCTCCAGAACAATCTGCAGGTTACACAAACACGAGCATGGTATAAATGCAACCAAGAAAAAAGCTGAAGGCAAGATCAGACTGTTCTTGGCGTAACGGCGTGGGAGGGTTGCACCGAAAACCGGAATTCAGATTTGAGAATTTCGATAGGTGTGAATCTGGTGTAGAGTCTTACTTGGCCACTGCCAGCAGTACGTGAGGATCGTGTTCGCACTTCTTCAGAGCGTCAACGCTTTTGGTCCTGCGCTGAGGTCTAGCCTCCAGGAACACGGCTTCGGCCCATAGGATGCCTGTTGATGAAAACAGGAGATGAAGGAGTGTGAAAATGTGTCTCTGTGCATCTTTTAGGGATGTCGATGAAAACCGTGTCTTACCAGAGTTGGGGCACTCCTGCAGGGCTTTGGCCATGAGCGTGTTGGCAATGTTTTTCAAGCCCCCTCTGAATTCGAGACGGACGGACTCGAGCCTAGAAAGGATTGAAGGAAGAATCGCAATAGAGATTGAAACATTTTCTAACAAATATCGGTATTTTGGAGACCTATTTTCTAATAGATTCTTACCACAGTTCGGGAGCTTGTGGATTCTTTAATCGAGCTTTTTCAAGGATGGCTCGAGCACGTGTGAGCTGCCCAACTTTCTCCTCCAAACGGGCCAAAAGGAGCCATAAGGACATGGAATGTGGGCACTTCTTCAGCTAAAGAGGCAAAGCGGACAAAAGGGACTCTTTTAAATACCATTTTAGTTTGACGTGAAAACCTCCAATCTATACCCAAAAGGCATCTCTGGAGACGACAAACGTACACCCTGGTTGTAGGCCTCTCGCGCTTTGTCAACGTTCTCCGACTGTTCCTCGATCTGCCCTCTCATCATCCAAAGTTTGGGGAAATCTTCATAATGCTTCAGGGCTTCGGTACACAACTCATGTGCGGCTTGGATATTTCCCAGCACCCACTCCAGCTTTACTGACTTCATGAACACCTGCACATATTTCACATGGAAAACACTCATGATTGATTAATACTGAAGTAATTACCTTATAATTGCCTGTCATGTTGACATTAAACAAAAGTATCAAAGCAAGCAACAGGATGGATAAAATCCACAAAAACAAGTAAGGTGCCCTGAAGTGCATGTCGGGGAGATGGAGGCCAGGAAGTTTTTAATGAGCGTTTTCCCGTTAGAGCCTCACATGGCCTGCATCCATAAAAAACATACTAGTGATATTAAACATTATCGCTCAAGAGAAATCTTGCCAAGTGCTTGAGGTTCATCTGATCTTGTGATATTCGTCTAGATGCTGACACTTGTTTCTGGAGCAAAGAGTTAAACAAGCCCAAACAGGAGGCAATTCTGACACCTTTAATCCTCCGCACCATTTCCTCCGAAAAATCTCACGCTCCTTAAGCAGGTAAAAAGGCATATCTGGTATCAGGTGGTTACCACCCACTTATGAAATCTAAAGACTAGTATGATGTGTCACTGCCAGGGTAAACTCTGTAGCCTTTTCATTGCATGTGTCATGTGACCATTTTTATATGCACTGTATGTTTATACTTTTGAGATTTTCAATTTCAAGAGTCAAAACCAGTCTTAAAGGTCCCATGTGTAACTTTTTGGAAGATCTATTGACAGAAATGCAAAAATCATTAAGTAGCACGGTAACATTTCTAGTAAAAGCCACACCAAAATAAACATTGTGTGGGTCAAAATTGTCGATTTTTCTTGGATGCCAAAATCATTAGGATATTAAGCAAAGATCATGTTCCATGAAGATGTTTTGTAAATTAGTAGATATACAACTAATATATCTAAAACAGCAGATATATCAGAACTTGCGTCGATGCAGCAAAATCGCGAACAAAACAGAAACATGCCTACAGACATCACTCGCTGTTGTCCACTCTTTGTGTATTACCCACTCAAGTTTGGTCTCTATGTAAAGTTTAGAATTTCTGCTTTCAGGTTCTTCTACTCTCCACAACGTCATTACAGCGGTAAGCCAATAGAGTGTTAAAACTAGGGCTTTCAACGTTAACGCGTTAACGCATGATATAACATTTTCTGATTAACGCCTTTAGAATGTTTAACACATTCATAATACATTATTGGTCACACTCTTATTCGTGTACAGGCTTTTAAACCACTCATGCGCGTTTTGAAACAAAACGTGCATAAGTTCAGTGAAGGGAAGCTGGGCAACTTTTAGCTGTGTTACGTGGCAAAACGCAACGCAAGGTCCAGTCTGGTGTATACAGTCACGGACTTAAGGCTGCGTTAGTGAATCTCTGTCAGACAGCCCATCAGTATTAAGTTCTCTTTTGTGCTTAAATGAATAAAACCAAGCAAGACTATGCCAGAATGCCTGTTTTGTCTAGCATTTTCGTAAGCACAGACTTCAACGTGTTAAATAAAATTCAAATGAATGCAAAGAGTTTAGAAGATGGGAAGGGCGTCGTATCTGCGTAGAGCGGCAGCTCTTAAAGGGACCGCATTCTTAAACCTGCTGCTGTGACTCCTGTCACTAATGTTAATCAAAGATCAAAAGAAAGGAAAAAATTGATGTGTTTTGTAGCTTTAATGAGAATTCTTTGTAGTTAATTTACAATAGCATTAACAGTACTGATCAGAATGTCGGCTTTCATTCAAAAAATGATGCTGTTAAAGAAATCTGTTGTTTAAACATTAATTTGAAGATTAAATGTGAAATTATTAGATTGTAAAGTATATTATAAAACATTAATGCTATGTGCGACTAATCGTGATTAGTCACAGAAAAATATACACAAGCATACATCAATGGAAAGCTTATTTATCAGCTTTTAGATGATGCAAAAATCTCTATTTCAGAAAATGGACCCTTGAGACTGGTTTTGGTTCCCTTTGTTGTTGAAAGGTTTTGGACACTAAATCACTTATGTGTTTGTATTTTTTCATATTTTAGAATAATACTAAACTCATCAAAGCTATTAAATAAAACAAAGGGAACTATGGGAATTATGTTGTAACTAAAAACATTTTTTAACCCGTTATATTTTATCCTCTTCAGTGTAGTCACCTTTTGACTAGAATTTGCAGAAATGTTTTCTTGTGGTCTCACCCGGAGATGCTTTTTAATTTTTTTAAAGGAGTTTGCATCTATTCTGTGCTCTTATTGGCTGCTCTCTCTTCATTATTCAGTCTAGCTAGTCCATTTCTAAAACATGTTTATTAAATAAAATGTTAGTTTTGTCATGAAGAAAACATTATATTTTTGTCTCCTACTCTAATTTCAGACATTTAAGCATACACTTTTTTTTTTAATAACGAGAAACATTACGTTCAAATGTCCCAAAACTTTTGACCGGTAGTGTACATGATCCATTCTTTTGGAACAGAAGTTTTTCAGTAGCACATCAAATTATATCAATTATTAATAATAAATATTTGTATTTATACGTTTATTATTGTATATAAAGTAAGTTTATTATTAAGTTTATTATTAAGAAAGTTTATTATTTTGTAAAATACAAAACTTTGAACACATTTTATTATAAAAATAATTATTTAATAATATTTTACTAACAGTTTGTTTTCTAAATGTGTGCAATAGCACACATGTATGGAATATTTGTCAACTACCCATAGAGTCTTGTAGCTAGTGTCATATTAATCATGTTGCACAAGCCATCATCACCGGTCATCTCTCAAGATCAATTTAAGGAACAAATCAAATTTGTCCCCAGCAGAGCCTACAACCGTGTTGCTTATAGGAGGCGGATGGTCTGAACTGCAGGTCACTCACCCTGGCAGTGGGGGCGCTGCTGCGGGCCTTGGCCAACAGCCTGCGCGCTCTCTCGTATTCATTATTCTCTGATTCCAGTTTCACAGCAGCCAGCCAGATCTCCTCACTGTTGGGGTTAGCCTAAAACAACAAGAGACACACACATAAAGCTTGATTCAGTGTTTACTTGCCAATTCAATGTTTGGTTACCGAAGTGGAATGAATATTTGCGGGAAATCCAGGGCGTTGATTTGCAATTCAATCTCCTGCATCTATTTTTTGTATGTTCAGTCCCTTTGATTTGACACTTTGCCTACAATTCTGGCAAGCTGAGTGTTCTTACAGCTGTTGTGTTATGAACAGAAACACTTGAAATCTTTCCTTTGTTGTATAAAAATACAAAGGAATTTTACAAAGGTTTATTATAAACATCTGTTACAACTATTTGTTAGCTGCTTATTATAGATGTTATCTTTTAGGAATTTATATAAAGTATAAGCCAAATTTGAAAGCTCATTGTTCATCCTTTCAGGGTTGTTCTTGATATTTTACTTCTGTGCATGGTTTGGGTCTGGCAGGCATGTGATCAGCCAAGGTCAAAAAAAGGAAGACTGCACAGCACGCACCCATTGCCCAACCCAACCCCCGCCCCCCACCAAAAAAATTGTAGGCCAAATATTGATATTTTTCACTTTCCAACACAAGAGCAAACTTTTATAATTACCCAATTCTAACTGGCATCTATGGAAATATCAGGTACAATTTGTATTAGTTTAAGAGTCACCTAAACAATATTTAATAAAATAGGTTGATGCTTTGTGCAATTGAGCATATGCTACTGTAAAACATGATGGAATTAACAAATTCCACCGCTTGAGTAGTTTATATAAGGTCTCCTTTTAATTGAATTGTAATCAGCAATAATTCATTAACAGACTTCAATAAGCAGCCACTAGATGGTGCATCTACGTCATTCATACAGCGTTTGTCAGCATTAATCCGCATGTAGTAACATGTTGCAGTTTTAGTTCATTTAAATGTATGCATTCAGTAGTGACTAGATCTGCCATTTGTATAGTTGCATTAGCCAAAATGAACTAACTAGAAACAATATTATTACAGCATTTAATAATATTATTTTATGTTCATTTCAGCATTTACTAATACATTATTCAAATCAAACGCTGTCATTGTTGACATTAGTTAATGCACCATGAAACTAACATGAATACTTGAATGGACATGAACGAACATTAACAAGGATTTATAAATGCTTATGTTACCCAATGCATTTACTAATGTTAACTAATAACACCTTTCTGTAAAGTGATATCAAGTAAACACAAATCAATGTCTCACTTATGTTCAGAAGCACAAATGCAGATGAGAGATTGAAGGAAATGAATGGTGATAGTGCTCACCTGAAACGCCAAAGCCAAGATGCTTCTGGCAGCAGGAACATCTCCAGCCAGCCATTTTGATTTAGCCCCCATCAGCCACAGGACCTCCGCTTTGGGACAGTGAGCTACAGCCCTCTGTAACAGAGCCTCCAGAGACTCTCTGAGAAATGAAAAATGCAAATCCATTAGATGATTGACATTTCGGTATTAAGTAGAATAAATGAAGAGGGAAGGTCAGAGGTGTGATGGGCTCTCACCGAGTACCATGATTCTTCTCGAAGTAAGCGGCCCTTAGCCAGACGCTCTTCTTGCTGGGAAAGACCTGCAGCGCGTGGGCATAGATGGCACGGGCACACTCCAGAGCGCCATGAGCCACGCACTACAACACAACAGCCAATCAGCATGCAATATTAAAGCAATGCATTGGTTATGATGTGTTGTTGAATGTTATCAGTATGTGGGTGTGAAAAGGTGCAATGTTTACGCTGTCAGCGTCCTCCATCCACGTATGTTTACAGTCCTCTTCTTCAATGCCAATCCCAATCACGGCTCTGATCACAGCCTGACACGTGGCCACGCTGCCGGCCTTATCACACTCCTCAGCATCCTGAGACAGAAATCAAACGGGCTGTCAGCAGTCTTCATTTAACATATCTTTATACTGCTTAAATGACATTTCCCTTCACAACCACTTTAACAATCCGACCAAGAAAATGCATTGAAGGGATAGTTCACCCCAAAATAATATGGTACGAAACCTGTATTTTACACACAAAGAAGATATTTTGAGAAATGTCTCAGCGGTTTTGTGTTCATACAATGGAAGTCAATGTTGTATATGGGTACAGACAGACCTGAATCCACTGTTCGCGGTTTATCTCCACGCCGTTGGCCCCCAGTGAGGTGATGGCTCTGTCAATAATCTTCTCCACCATCTGTGTGTTGCCATTGGCCTCTTCCAGCTTAGCGGCTGTGATCCAGATATGCCGGTCTGTGGGGATGTTTTCACGAGCTTTGTTCAGAACCCGACGAGCGTTCTCATATGTTTCTAATCGGGCCAGGGCCAACCAGAGCTATGGGAGACAGCATGGTTAGACAGAGTCGTGTTACGTACAATAAAAAGGTTCATGGGTCTTGGATCATTAGGACTGTGTGTGTACCTCTACACTGGTAGGGCAGCACTCGACCGCTCTGCTTAGCATGATTCTAGCATCTTCTGGCTCCTCCAGTTCGACAGCCGTCTTCCATAAACGCACTGACTTGGAGACGTTCTCCAGAGCTGTAAAGATGGGCAGATATTTATTTTTCATTTAAGAATTAAGACATTTCAAAGATACTGGTATCTGGGTCATTCCTATTTTTCGGTACCACTTCGGAATAGTATCTTCCCAAGAAAGAAATGCTAAACTTTGCATGATTTTATCATTTCTGTTGAATGATGGCTTTTTAAAAAATAAGTAAAGTATACTTGTCCAGTTTAAGATATTATGGTGTAATGATATTTGCCAGTTTTTTTACGATGCGACAGGCCTAATGTCCCCCCTGTTACAGGACATTCTCATCTCTCTTTCAAGTGTTTAGAATGAATAATTCATGTAATATTTACATTTCTAAGGGCTAACAGGTCTCTCACTTTACCCTGCAACTGGATTTCAATAATGTATCGCTAAACAAATACCATAAAAAAAAAACCAAGTTTCGTTTATGACACATTGCAATGCATTTCATTTAGTATATAAATGCGATATAGTGACAGATTAAAGTGACCTCATTTTGACCATTCATTCCTTGCAAGTAACCAGAAAACATGTATAATATATGTTGATTCTATTTAAAAAACCCTGTGAACAGGGTGGACAGATGAGAAATAGGGTGGACACAACGTAACAGGTTGTACAATAACAGTAGTGACATTACATGCTAAACTCAGCCATTTCTACTCATATGGTCAACAACAGGCTGGTGACCTCAGAGGAAGGGTTTCATTTTAAAATTATTAACAAGTTGTTTTCTCCATAAATAGGCAAAACAGAGAGGACATGTTTTGCTTCACCACATTAGTGAACTATTTTGGAATGTTGAAGAAAAAAGCAAATAAAAGAGTGATTCTTACTCTGCTTTTTTTAGATCGTTTACCTCATATTGTATGCTACTTCCGGAGAATTATGTGGGCGTGGTCAGAGGTAACAGTGGCGACATTCATCTCAGGGACAAAGTTATTTAAGGATTTAAACAATTAAAGCAATGAACAATTAGAAATATTATATACATGGCTATATAAAACCAACGAAAATTGTAGTATTTATTTGATTTTCTTAGTTACATTTTTAACTGAAGTTTAGCAAACACGACTGGGGATGTGACAGCCTACTTTAATCAGTAATTATTTTACATTTAATTTAATTTTGAGTACATTTCATTGTGTTCAATGGTGGAGATGGGTTAATTATATTTTAAAAATAAAAAAATCCATATTACGTCTCGGGGACTCAAAAAGTATCATATAGTAGGATTGACCCCTCTGTAACTACACAGGTTGAATCAAATTTACATTATGGAGTTGCCAGTTTATTGGAAGTACAGACGTTGATAAAGTAGAAGCAATAATCTTTGAGATGTGCTTTCTTACAAGGGGAAGATCCAAGACGTTTTAACAAGCCGAGACTGATAGAGCCTTTGCATGTATAAAACAATTCATCCATCTCTGTCATAAAGGTATGCAGGCAGAAGAAACAGAGGAAAGAGAGAGAGGGCAAGCGAGCATAACAGAGAGCACTGGCTGACCTTTCCTGAGCACTCTTTTCTTGGCTCTGATGTCTGTCTCTAGTTCAGCAGCTCTGATGTAGATGCGCACAGACTGAGGGAGGTGACGTACTGCTTGGGCGACAACTGCCTTTGCCGTGTCTCCTGGCTGCAGTCGGGCAGCTTCTAGCCAGACATCCTCACTCTTCAAAGGCAGTACACATACATTACTACTCAATTATCACAACAAATATGCTAATGTGAGCATGGACAACTAGGTTTTTCTACTATTATGTTTTCCATTGTGATGTCTCAAAGTTTTTTTAAGCTACCACATACACACACAGCACTGCCCCAAAATGCTCAATTGGTTTTGAGACACAGCTATCGCATTTTATAGTTTATCTGCCAAGCGGTGCTGAAATGAGAAGCTCTTTTAAACTTAAACTGAGATTAATGAGCCAGCAAGAATTTCCCAACGAAAAATGAAGCTGCGCATACACACACACACACACACACACACACACACTTAAGACCTGACTTCTGTTTTCATTCAGTGTAAATGTGTTTGTATTTCCTGTTCTGTGACTCCGAGTCCAAAATCAGCATTACAAGACAAATTGAATCCCACGCCTTACATAAACAAGACTTAATCTATTCATGACATTTTTATGCTGTTATCGCACCATATTTAGTATTTTGGGAAGTAGAGGGATGTTTCTGGCTGCAAGCTATCAATATGGTAACAGGTCAACAAAAATATAAAGCTTAAAGCCTTTAACATGCTGCCCCCTACTGGATACGCACACAACTTTAATCATTTTAAACGATTACAGTTTAATCCAGATGAATGTTTTAGGGTCTGTGCACATATCTCACCTTGGGACACATTTCGGTGCCTTTCATGATGAGGTTTCTGGCCACCTGCAGTTTTCCTGTCACTTCCTCCAAACGTGCAGAGGCTATCCAAGCGGGCGGGTGGTGGGGGTTTGTTTCTCTCACGGACTTCAACAGAAGACGGGCCTTCTTGATGTCACTGCACAATACCAAATCCCAGAATTCCATCACAAACAGCAACACAAACGTTACACATTAACACGTCTATGTGAGAATAAGAGCATGCTAGCTACCTGATGTCTCCACCATGGGTGGGGATCATTGAATTAAGATCAGTGAGGTAACCTTTGGGATCAACGACTGTTTGTCCACTCACTGAGTCCGAGACCTGGAGACAAAACACCAATCCACATTACAAACTAGGGTTGCAAGTATATTATCGATCGCGTTATCCCAATAGCAAAATTGTCTTAATATTATCGTGGTCACATGACCGTATGAAACGATAGGTCTTTTTGGCCAAACAGAGAATGTTAGAAAAAAATAATAGATGTTACTTTTGGCAAAGTTCATCTGGCACATTTATATTATTTTATAAAAGGGATTTTTAGGTCATCTGACCCATCTCATACTATAACTCATACTAGGGGTGCTCCGATCAGGGTTTTTTTAGCCGATCACAGATCCCCGATCACTGAAAGCTGTATTGGCCGATACCGATCACCGATTATAGGAACTATTTGAAGCTTTCTGAGTACCAAAAGAGAAAGTGTCATGAATTGACTAATGAATATTAGTAAGCAACATATTTGGTAACACTTTCCTTGAAGCATTTATGTATAATGCATTATAAAGAGTTATTAAAGGGTAAAATGCATTATTAATATTCATAATGTGTGTTGTAATGCATTATATGTAGTTGTAAATAATTATAACCAATTTAAAATGTGTCGTGTTACAATGAATTGCTTAGTGTTATAATGTATTAACTGTAATAACAATTATCTATTAGACATTACAATGCATTACAATGTGAATTACACTGCTTGAAAACTACTTTTACAATAAATTAAACATACATGCTTCAAGGAAAGTGTTACCACATATTTTCATAAACATAGCAGCATGTGACATGAGTCCCAGAAACCCTTTGTCTTCCACAATATAAAGTGTCCATGATCAAAGCAAATTTATTACATTATTTTATCTGATAATATGATATTTCTTTATGCTTCTTACTGTCCTTGCCTTAGGGTTGATGCTTTTAAAAATGTCTCTGTTCCTGACAGCTGAGGAGAGAGGTTGCGCTAGACTTAGACTTTTCATTTATTTTCAATGTTTCTGTTGTCGGACATAAAATAATAATCTGATTACAAGCAAATGTTTATGTTCTTATGTCCATACAATAACAATGACAGGTGCCTGTAAAAGGTGTTTTGTACTCACAAGAAAGCTGTGGTTTGGTCATATGTGACCCTGGATCACGAAACCAGTCTTAAGGAGCACGGGAATATTTTTAGTTATAGTGGAAAATACATTGTATGGGTCAAAATGATCGAATTTTCTCATGTTCCATTAAGATATTTTGTAAATTCAATATATTAAATATATCAAAACTTTATTTTTGTGAGTGGATGGCAATTAACAGGGCCTTTTATTAACAACTTCAAAGGCAATTTTCTCAATATTTTGAATATTTTGCTTCCTCAGATTCCAGAGTTGTAAACGGGTATATCTCCGCCAGATATGATCATATCATGACAACTTATACATCAACAGAAAGCTTAATCATTCAGCTTTCAAAATATGTAAAAATCTTATTTTCCAAAAATGTACCAATAAGACTTCTTTTGTTGTCCAGTTTCACATATATGTGCTGCTTCACTGAACAGAGAAAACGCAGAGAATTTTTTCCACTCACTGAAAGCTATTATTGATACAAAAAGACGCTATTTTATGAAGTAAAAACTCTGTAAAGACGGCACCACAGCGCGCCTTTGTGTATGCGGGGAGTGATGGATGAGTCTCTGTTGACCACATGCGCGTTTAGCAAAACTGAGGAGACATTTGAGAGTAAGATCATGAATAGAAACACACGTCCCTTCGCGATAGTCTACCTCCTTCCGCTCACAATCACGTTCATTCACGATCACGTTCTAATGACACAAAGTGATAAAAAGGGGAATTACAAATCGCCTTTATTGTAGTCCGTCAAAATGACGATTGCCTTCAGATATTTTTATCACTGGTAGAACAAATGAATCTTCGGTTGACGCGATCTCTGCAGCAGAGTGGCGCTCGAGCTGCTGAACTGCCGCTCACTTTGCGCGAGGCTAACTTTGAAAACTACTCGCACTCCTTTACGTGACAAACCCTCAAACGTCTAAAGAGGTTGTTGGTGTAAAAATGTTTTGGGTGCTTCTCGCATCGTGGAATTCACATAGTACACACGCATCAGATTGATAAAGCATTGTCTATTTCACACACCTTGTAGATTTGCCTGACCGGTGAAGCCATTTTCATATCGCGTAAAATAAATTTCTCGTCAATTTTGCGTCATCTGATCGGCTTTTCTGGATCGGCCTTTTTAGAGACCGCTGATCATACTTCCCAAAGTGATCATCGGCCGATTATGATCGGCGACCGATCAATCGGAGCACCTCTAACTCATACCTCTTACCAACAGTTATGATTAGAGAATAAAGAAAAGAGGACGCTTACTGCACATTTCCAAGTCATCATTTGTCATTTTAAATGAAAAGTTAATCACAAAATCTAAATTTTATTATTTTTTTATTCACCCATATGACATTCATCTCCGGAAAACAAATAAAGATATTTCAGGTGACATCCGAGAGATTACCAGGCCTCCTCATAGACATCACGGTTATAGTTGTTGTCAAGGCCCAGAAAAGTACTAAAGACATCGTAAAATTGGTGCATTCGCTCATAGTGGCTCCATTGAAGTTTTCTGAAGCGACGAGAATACTTTGTGCGAAAAACTAACCAAATTAACGACTTTAATTGATAAATTCTCCTCAGTTTTGTCAGTCTATGGTTAGTGTTCACAAGAGCACATGCGCATTCGATGGGGTCAGAAGAAGTGCTCTTTCTGGGACTTCCTCAATATGGAACTCATCTATAATTTTGCGAAGATCAGCGTATATACAGCATGGGTCTGCTTGTAAACACAGAGTTGAACTTCGTGGTTGTCAGTCAGAATACTGGATGAATGTGCCGAGGACTGAGGAGAATAATCGACTAATGTCTTTATTTGGGTTTGTTTTTCGCACACAAAGTTTTCCCGTCGCTTAAAAAAAATCAATTGGGCAGATGGACCTATTTAAAGATGTCTCTGGGCCTTGAAACAACTATAGTCATGATGTCTATGAGGAGGCCTGGAAATCTCTCGGATGTCTCTAAAATATCTATATTTGTGTGACGGAGACGCCGGGAGGTCTTAAAGGGGTCATATGGCGCAAATACGTGTTTTTCTGTGTCTTTGGTGTGTTATAAGGTGCCTATGCATGTATTAGACACACAAAATTGCCAAGTGAAGTGTTGGAACAAAAGATGCATTTTATCTAAAAGCGAATGCTCACCCAGAGCTGCCTGAAACACCTTGTGTAACCACAGCACCACAAATCTACGTCAGTTCGTGGTTTGATTTGACCAAGACCGGCCAAATGTTTACACAAGTAAGGTGGGCGTACCAGTACAATTGCTTTGGAACCTGATGTTCCAAATATGGTAAGAGGCGTTACATTTCCGTCACACGCTTGCAGTATTCGACCAATCACTACGCACTGGTTAACTTACCAATCATAGCACACCTCGCGATGAGCTTTGTAAATCGAAAATCTGCACGTTTCAGAGAGGCGGGGCAAAGAGGAGATGCACAGTATGTGGAAAAAACAGCGTTTTTTAACCTTAAATCGTGTATAGACATCGCATTACATCTAAAACATACTTTAATATTAGTTTTGGCAATGTCATATGACCCCTTTAAATCATGTAGAATGTTCAAGTTCATGTGATTTAGGTTCTGCTAATTAACAATGGATCTACGAGCAACGTTCAGTGCTGCATCACCTGACTAAGCCTCATGTCCATCAAAGTGTTCCTGGCCTGACCGATCTTCCTCATGTCCAGCTCTCCTGCGCCAGGTGTCATGCCCCCTGGGTAGGGTGTGTTCAGGCCACCAGGGAAAGGTGTGTTGAGACCACCAAATTGCTGAAAAAATTACACACACATAACTGACCTGCATATGGGATAATACACAGTCATTTCAAATCTTTTTGACTTTCTTTCTTTTGCAGATCACAACAGAAGATATTTTGAAGAATGTTGGTAACCAAACAACACTGAACCCCATTGACATTCATTGTATAAACAAAACCCCTGCGTCATATCTCAAAATATCTTCTTTTGCGTTCAACTGAATAAAGAGACATATTTAGGGTTTCAACAACTTGATGGACGAATAGATGACAGGATTTTCATTTTTAGGTGACTTATCTTTTGTTTCTGCCATAGTGAGGTGGATGTATCTGTATGTTTGTGACTCACCCCCTGCAGAGGATCAACACTTGTGTTTTTTTCTCCAGTCTTAAGATGCTTGGCAAAGAAACTGTCTGGAACTGGCGTGAGCTTCTCAAAACGTGGGTTCCTCTGTCGTTTGTTCCTGGCATCCCCCACTTCGGGAATACTCAACCATTCGTCCTCTGTGACCTCAGCCAGCTTCCTCTGAAACAGAAAGTAAACATTACAGTACCGTTCCTGATGTGTCCTTAAACGTTTATGATCATTTCAACAAACTTTCATTAAGATGTATGTTTACATTTTTATTTCATTTTTCATTTAGACTTTGAAAACACCTCAACATCACGTCATATCTAACTGTTCTTGCAGGTTAAAATAAACGCTCAAATGAACCAACCTTGAGATCTGAAAACTGCTGCTGAATTTTGGGCCGCTCCATACGATACTTCTCTATCTCTTCTTTCTCTAGCAGCTCCCTGTTAAAACACGAATAAAATGAGTCCAACAGAAAACTCGATCAAAGACCGGCGAAGCAGATCGAAGTCCACAGCCACCTTCTTTCCTTGCGCCTCTCATCCATTCGTTTATCCAGGGCGGCGTAGATGGCGTCTGCCTCTTCATCGTCTTTCTCATACGGCCCACTGGAGAACAGACTGCCTGCATAGCCGTTGAACTGGGAGATAAGGAAGAACAGATTTTACACTGTCAATGAAGAATGCATCTAATCACTCACTATGATTGTTTCATAAGCTTGTGGTTGGAAGGTCAATGTTTACATATTTGAATAAGTATAGACGGTGGGGGAATAATGATCAAATATGAATTTATCTTATTAAACACATTCTATACTGTGCAAGACATACATTAATGCATGTTAAGTTTTAAATGCGTCACACAAGCCCTATGTTACGCAGTCGTACCTCATCGTAGTTGGTGTCGTTCAGATCTTCCTCGTCCTCTTCCTGACTCTTTTTCATCTGGTCACCCACCGTCCTCTTTCCAGGGGGCGCGTGACGGTCGTCCACCGGGTCATTAGCGTCACGAGCAGGACCGATATCAGATCGTGTGGTGAAACCCGTAGCACTGGAGAACACGCAATGATGGGCACGTTAAAACAAATCTAAACCTTATACAGATATGAACTAAATTAACGTTAATCTGCAAGTAACGCTTATCCTGAAAACCATCCGGTGATTTATTCCGTTTAATGTATATGTATTACCCTTAAATCCAAACTCTAAACCTATAACATCATTTATTTAAAACATCAATCACGCAGCATGTGTTCAATATGTTCAGTGATTGTAATATTTTTAGACTCTTATGATAACTATCATTGGCGTCTCACCCTCTGCCCAGACCGGGCACGTATCCGAGCGGCGCGGCCATGCCCAGAAACGGCTTCTTCTTTTTATTTAAACCCCCCATGAGCGGAGATGTGAGCGGCGGGGCCTGTGCACCGCCTGCTGCACCTCCGGCCGGAGCTTTGCTCGCGGTTTTCGCGGGTTGTTTCGCAGCGGCGCTCGCCATCGTTGAGCTACCGACAACACGCTTCACTTCCGGAACAACAACAGCTGCACTTCCTGTGACGTGAGGCGACGGCTTTTAAAATGACTATAGCGACCTCAAAAGGCTAGAGGTATAAATGACATTGACCTAAATTGAATTTATACTTTAATCTTTATTTCGTTCGTTATATAAAATATTTGATTTTGTAAAATAAGCATTACATTTTTTTTATTATTTAAAGAAATAACAAAACATAAAAATAAATAAGTTATTAAGAAATAATACTTTGGATATACATAATAATGACAAAACAATATAAAGCAAAGCAAATTAGGTGTTTTGGGTCTAATGTCCTTATTATTTTTAGGTCCACTGTGTGGTAATAATACTTTGAGTCATTTTTAAATAAGAAAAGTTTAAGGTTATAGATGGTTATGAAACACGCACATACGAAAGAGCGTCTATAAAAATGTCAACTACAGGGGGCAACAAAGGCTTGATTTGGGAAAGCATAAACTAAAACTAAATTTAATAATGACGTTCACAAATAAATATGAATCTGTAGTTTCTGAATATTTGATTTTTTATTTCATTCTTGGTCAGTGCCAAATATGTTATGAAAGCCAAGTGAATTTCACAGAATATGCTAAAAACTATAATCTCATTTGAAGACTGTAGCTTAATCAGTCCAATAAAAAACAACTGAAGTTTACATGAACCTTCATCTTGTCTACCCTATTTTTAAAGAAGTTCAAATGCATACTTGCAGGAACAAGCCCTGACCATTACATAGAAAATAGCTCATTTTAAGATCATTCATATTTCATCAAGTGTGATCCATCAACCATCTTACCAGCAGCATATCGGGCAGCGTCTCATTGCGCTCTCTGCTCACTATGGATTTTTCTCTAAAGACAATAATGAAAGCAGACACTGTCACATCAGAGTCGAGGCCTTTCGGCAGGTCAATTTAATATATGTGCCTACAACATCAGAAAATTCAGCCAAGCTGAAAAGACAGTTCTTTAAAGTGTGTGCATTCAAAGAGACACCAGACTGTATTTAACACACAGCCTAGTTAAACGCAATATGAAATGCCCAGCTCTCTGTGACCTGACTAAATGATATTGCCAGTCATTTGGAATTAGAATTTAAGTTCCTTCCATTGCTTCCAATTACCTCTGTGGTTGGATCATATCCCACAAATTGATGTGAGTGTGAGGTTGGAAGTACTGTATATTGACAGACTCAATGCTCAGCGACCAGGCTTAATTTACACAAAACTGTATAAGTCAGGAGATTTTTAATAATGCTGCTACTATTTTATTTCACAACTTTCTGAACACGATCAAAGGAGAGTTTTGAACTGCCAACAAACTTAATTATACCACGGTCTGTTTGAATACTCGATTCTGATTGGCTGGAAGGTGTGCATTAAAACCCTTTAACGCTCAAGTCAGTTTAATTACATTTGAAATTGACTGACAAAATATCGGTCATTTTCACCTTTCTGATCTAAGATGAAAATTGTAAACATCAAGAAAAGCTTTTACTTGGCAAATGACCATGGTTAAAGCGGGATAATCCACATTTAGCCGTGCGTTAAAGGATGCGATGCGACACGCCAAGTCCAGTGTGGACAACATTTAAAATCCTAATGGGTTCTAATGTGTCTATTGTCTCTTGACATGTCGCATCGCGACACATAAGGGTGTAGACACGGCGTAATTGTAAATTGCATCACAAATAAAAATTATAGTTCACCCAAAAAATGACATTTTTGTCATCATTTATTTCCTATCTTGTCATTTCAAACCTTTATGTCTTACTTTCTTCCACAAAAAAATATAAATTTTGAAGAAAGTTGGTAACCGAACAGCACTGGGCCCCAGCTTCTATTGACACAAAACCAATGCAAGTGATGGGGGGCAGTTTACAACATTCTTCAAAATGTCTTCTTTTGTGTTCTGTTGAAGAAGGAAACTAAATGATGGATTTGCAATGCGACATTTTCCATTACACAGATTAAATAGAGCGGTACAAAGCACATCGTGTTATTCATTCACACACACTGTTAGAAAAAATACATGTTAAAGAAAACAAAAATGTTGGTAAAGTAAAATTGCATGTTTTGTAAAAAGTAAAATAAAGTGCTGTTTATTTCTTTAATTTTTTTAAATATGTGTAATTTCTTTCAATTAAAAGAGTTAATAATTTTTTTTAACAGTGATACTATTTGAGAAATATTTTCAAAAATAAAAGTCCCCGTGTTGTTTCTAACTTGTTTTCAAGTGTATTTGAAGTGCACAAAGAGAAACATTTGAGAAGTCCAGTCAGATCTTACACATAACATTTTCTTTATGTTATTTTATCATTTTGGAGTTAGGAAGTCAGATCATATTACTTTGTTGTGCGGAGAACAGTGTGATTTTGCCTAACATCTATTTTACTGCATTTCCAGATTGGGCATGTTTGCTGCGGTCCAAACCCAAGTGCGATTGTTCCAGGCAACAATCCCAAGGTAGTCTTGGGTTCAGTACCTCGGTGCGCACCACAGGTCGCATGACAACTTTCACATTAGTGAATCGTGCCCCAATCCAAACTAAACTTCAAGTGTGAAAGCCACACGAATCAATGAATCAATGTTAATTCGGCAGATTTGAGAGGTCTAAATGCCTCGTTTTCCTGGGCTGGATTGAGATGTGATTTAAGCCTTCTTCCAGATTCTGTCAGACACATGTCGTTTGTATGTCACCCTGGCATAATAAGGACTAAAGTGTAATCCTGTTATCATGTCCTTTGTGTTTTTATGCATAGGCTGGGATTGAGAGCGAATCACGTGTGTGGAGCCCAGGAGCTGAGCCTCTTCAGGAGGTAGGAGAGAGTAAAGGGAAGGAATTATTCTCTTTGATGTGTTCCCATGGAGGGTTGGGCTTTGGTGTTCCTCCACACGCAACCTTGAACAATGAGACAGGATGAGAGAGAGAAAACACCACAGAGGAAAAGGCGGGACACGGAGGGTCAGAAGAAGATGATACCTGAGAGAGATTTAGTGTGCGAAATCAAAATTTCTTTGGTAGGGAAACCTGAGAGAATATTGAACAGAAGGATGGCTAACCGCACACGGAACAAATCGAGACTCAAAAAGTCTACAAAGACATAATGTTTTTTATTAAATAAATATTTTTTTATTTTAAAAATTGCATCGTGCAATTAAATAAAAACAGACACACAAGCAAACAATTCAGCACATGGCTATCTTTAGTGCTCACATAGAAAACAACATTCAACCTTTTTAAGTAGATCAGCTGGATTCAATTATCGCAGGTGAACCTTCATTTGTCACAAGTTGAAATCTAATCGAAGTCTAATCAGTTATATATAGCAAAGTATAACAAACATACAAATTCAAGGAATGGACAAACAAATACAACAGACATCAAAGAAAGTATTATCTGCTATGGCAATGATCAAAATAACTTCAAAAAACAACTGCAAAAACACCTACAAAAAACAAGTGTTCTAGTTCTTCATTCATGCCCTCAAAGACTTAAGTTCAAAACTCCAGAAAGCCTCCCTTTGTAACAACTTCTTATCTCTATCTCCACCTCTTCTATGAGGTTAAATCCTCTCGATGTACAGGAACTTCATGTCATTCAAAGAATAGTTGGCAGACTTAAAGTGACAAGAAATTGGTGATGTTTCGTCCTGTCTCCTGATGGCACTTGTGTGTTCATCTTTATTGTGTGTAATGCACGTGTAGTTTTGCCAACATATAATTATGAACATGGAGAGATGATAATGTTAATTACGTGTGTACTCTTACAGGTGATCAATTGTCTAATCGTATGAGTCTTTGATGTGCGAGGGGGTGTAAATGAATTACATTTGACATACTTGGTACAGGAAGTACAATTGTGACATGGAAAGTTACCCCGGGCATCGACAAGAGTGGTCGGAGAGGAGATATGGGCGTCAGCACGAACAAGCTTATCCCTCAAATTTGAGCTCCTGGAAGAGACAAAGAATGGTTGATCATGAAAAACATTCAATAACTGGGGATCACTTGAATTATGTGCCAATGACTCTTGATAATTCTTTTAATGTCATTACTCAATGGACTGTATGTGGATTTGAAAGTTTCTTTTTTCTTCATCGTCAAATTACTTTCTTCCTGTTGTTGTAAACTAGCAACCTTTTCAAGTGCAGTATCAAGCAAATTATTAGCATTACCCCGTGATTTTAAGTCCATGTACAGGTTTTGGGCTTTAGCCTCAAAATCCTCTTTTTTAGAACAAAGTCTCAAAAACTGGCTATAGGGTAAACCACGTTTTAAGGGCATTGGGTGTAAACTCTTCGCATGACGGAGACTGTTCTCAGCAGTTTATTTTTCTATAAAGTGAGGAGACTATTTGATTATCCAAGATTGATATGGAAGTGTCCAAAAAATTAACATCAGTGATCCCCACCTGGTGTGTGAATTTGAAGGAAGGCAGTTCATGTACAGAACAAATGCTTCAAAGTCACTTTCAGAACCTTTATAGATGACAAAGCAATCATCAATATATCTCTTAATCAAAATGATGTTGTCAAACAAAAGGATTATTATTAAAAACATATCTGTAGTAGCCTATAAATTGGCATAATCAGGAGCCATAGTAGCCCCCATGCTGGTCCCCTCAACCTGTAAATACTATTGATTTTCAGATAAGTAATAGTTTTAGTGAGTACCACTTCAGTCATTTCAATTATAAATTTGGTTGTGAGACTATCATGATCATAGGAATTAAGGAAATATTCCAAAGCCAATAAGCCTTCATGATGTGGAATATTAGTGTAGGCTACAGTGAGATCCATAATTGCCAACATAACATCCTGATGAACATTTTGTAGAGTTGATAAACATTTAAATAGTAAGCTGTATCTCTCGAGTAACTTGGAAGGGAAGTAACCAAAGGTCACAAAATTTGAAAGAGGTTCAGTAAGACTGTTGTTTCCTGCTATACGTCGTCCCGGTGGATTGACCAACCTCTTATAAAAAACAAGTCTAGTTGGATTGAACAAATATTGTATCTATTTATCCGAAGTTAATTTGTTGGCATGTGCTTCCTGAACAAATTTCCCTTTGAAACACAATCGTTGGATCTGATGTCAGAGCTCGATAGTAACTAATATTCTTTAATTGACTAAGAACCTCCTGGTTATAAAGAGATTGCGGCATAATCACTAAACCACCTCGTTTGTCTATAGGTTTAATGACAATGTCTTTATCCCTGAACATTTTATCAAGAGCTTCTTATATGTGAAATTTTACTCATGGTTCTGAAATGATGACTGTTCAAGTAAATTGGTCACATCCCTTTCTACTAGACTACAATATGTCTCAATAGATGGATTGGACACAGGTGGACAAAAGGTACTTTTAGGCTTAAATATCACTCGACCATTGTAATTATGTACATTTAGTTGATCAACCTTATCGTATTTGTAAAAACATTTCAATCTTTGTGTCTGAAAAAACTTAAACAGTTCAGTTTTGGTGACAAAAGGATTTGTTGTTTTAGTTGGAAAACAGTTTAGGCTTTTTTCAGAAGACATACTTCTTGTGGATGTAATTTTTTACCAGTGAGATTAAAGATCAGATTATTAAGTGTCTCATTTTGCCACCAGACCTCCCAGGGCGAGTGGTCATCTGCGAAGTGGGTATTTGTGTGCCATTCTTTGATGAATGATGGTCCCGACTGTGGTAGGGAAACCAAAAGTTGAAAATCAAGTTTGGATGCTGCTGCATTAAAATAAGTAATATTCAGAAATAAAACTCGTTTTTTAGTACATGTTAACCATCATTTTTTAACAAGGAGAAGAAACAAAAAGCTTTGGTCATTTCAGCCCATCACTAGACAGCTAAAAACTGATGTACCTATACCAACACTAACTAAGAGAAACAGAGAGAGAGAGAGAGAGAGAGAGAGAGCAAATGGCATTTGTACTTTATCTTGACATTGAAATTTAATGCCGAATAAGTGAAGAAAATTACAAAACAGAAGCGCATTTCAAGTTATACAATTTGCATTTGTAGGCTACTCCCAGTTAATGTGTTTTGTCCTTGTCGAGGACGGCAGCAATACCATTACATGCAGCCACACCATTAAAACAGCGAGATCTTTTTCAGGAAACATACAGCCAATTGAGTTCCATTGATTTACAAAACGCTGGCAGATATCCAGAGGTTCAAATGAGGACAAACCAGCAATTAGTTGACCCAGATGACCCTGAGAGAAGAATCGGAGAGGTGAAGAGAGGCCGATCCATAGAAGATCTTTTGTGTTCTCAAAAGAACAATGAAGAAAGACAAGCTGATTAAGAATGAAAAGACCCGATCAATAAAATCATCAGTTAGTAAACAGGGAATGTTTCCTGTTTTGCTGGAATGTGCAGGTTTCTGTTCCCGAATATAGGATGATATCATTTGCTGTGTTTATAGCATTGTGTTACCAGAGCTATGGTGTAAAATTTCCTTCAGGGAGCAAAAATATACAGTGCTGATTTACTATATATATATATTAAATGTATCATAATAACCAAATGCATAAAAAAAATTCAGTTGTGTTTCATTCAATCTTCAATCTTCCTTTTAAAATAGCTTAGAATAAAGAAAATTAGACACAAACAAGCCTATTGTTTAAATACATTAAGAATATTACACTGTTTAAGGTGTCGTAGATTGTATTGCAGTTATTTTACTTTTTATTGTAATTATATTTATATTTTCTTTTATATTTTATTTCTTGTTCATTTTATTTTTTAGCAATCTTGTTATGTGATTTTGTCATTTTATTTATTTTTATCTTGCTATATAAGTTTGATTTATTGCATTTTAGTTGTAATTTTTATTTATTTTAAAATTAAACAGTTAAAAATTTAGTTATTTAACCTAAATTTCAATTTACTGCTGAGGCAATATTTCTTATTTGTATTATTCTAAGTTTTTATAAATACTGTTTAGGAATATATTTTGTTTGATTTAAATTAACAGGTATGTTTTAAGAGTTTTTAGTTTTAGTTAAAGCGGCCCTGCATGTGTCATGCATTCTGACTTCTTTACAACGTTAAAGATGCTGTCTCATGCTTAACATGGTCAACTTGTCAAAAAATGAGTTGGGCGTATAATGTAGTATTTCTGTGCTCGATACACTCCCCCAGCGACATTACAGGTTTTTGAAAGGTTTTTTTCGAACATATAAAACTGATTAGTAACAACTTTTCTTAGTCCCTTATTGGACAATTATCCCGGAAAAGCATGCAGCAGGGCCAAAGGAGAGCAGGGGAAGGAGCATGCGCAGACGTCACCTTCACTTGTAAGCAGCAGAGAGAGAGAGAGCAGTGTTTGTTTGTTCACTGCATTTGGGTGATGATTGTTACATAAACTGTGGATATAACGCTGGATTTGGAGATTGTTTGTAACTGATATATGGATCCGTCCCAGCGCTAAAAGATGCCAGGCATGAACCTGGTGAGTGAAACTGATGTCTGTGTTTTGTTGACAATGGCTGTGCACGTGGTTTGGTTCAGCCTACCCCTCCCCCCGAACGCGCCGTATGTTTTCGGAAACAGTCGTGAAGCTGTATCTATCTTTTATGAATGTGATCAAACTAAATACTCTTCGAAGATACAAAGTATGCAATACTACTCATTAGGTACTCAAGATTTGCAGAAACCCATGTGTTACGCCTGCTTTAACTGACCCACGTAAAAATGAGTTGTTGTTTCAATTAAAAAAATTAAGTTACCCGACTGCCTTCAAATTCTTAGTTAATTTAACTTGAATATATTACCCTAGTTATATAACAATTTTGCACCAAATTCATGTAATAACTACTATTTTTACATTGAATAAAATACAAATTTGAAAGCAGCTAAAATATTCTGATTTTTAGTTCATTTTAATATCTTCATCAATAAAATATAATTGCAGACTTAGCAATTCTGAGCTCAGTTTGTAAAACTGAGGTGTCTTCTAAAAGTCTTTCTGGGGAATTTCTGTTTTTTTATCAGGAGAAATGCACAAGCAATTGTTTCTAATTACTCTCCACTGATAGGATTTGATGTTTAGGAAAATTAATTTAGTAGTCCCTAAGATGCGCATTAAATCCAGTCAAATGTAAGGTGAGGTGAGGTTAAATAATCACACTATGGCCTGAATTTCTTTTTGGCACTCTCAAGAAATTATGTGACCCATGTATAATCAAACTGAAATGACAGCGGCCGGCTGTGCCAGTTCCTGAATTTGTGTGTTGTTGTTTCTTGCAGCCAGTGGCATGATACTCCATCCTCAAGGCGAGGCTTTCTGTCCTCCGTCTGGCTAATGAGCTTCTCTCCACTCTTCATCTGTAGCTGGAGGATGCTTCTCCATCTGGAACAGTCATGTTTTCAGCTCTCTGTATTTATTGACTTCTCATGCATGTCACGCTTACAGACATCCTCGTTCTGCAACCGTGAGTGATCAATATATTTGTGTCATAGAGAAGATTTTATTAGATGCATTTATTATATAAAGATTTACACTGTATACCTCTCTAATTTGCACCCTAAATTTAAGGCACAATGCTGAACTAAGAACATTATAAATGACCAATAACATTATAAATGACCATTCTTTTTAGCCTTTTTGACATGTATGCGTTTTGTTTTATTAGCCTTTTTGACATGCAGGCTTTTATTTTAAATTGAATTTCATTTCATTTCATTTCATTTCATATAATTTCTTTTTATTGAATTGAATTGAATTGAATTGAATTGAATTGAATTGAATTGAATTTCTTTTATTTTCATTCAATTCTATTCTGTTCTATTCTATTCTATTCTATTCTATTCTATTTATTATTATTATAATTCATTTTTATTTTATTTTATTATTTTATTTTATTTTATTTTATTTTATTTTATTTTATTTTATTTTATTTTATTTTATTTTATTTTATTTTATTTTATTTTATTTTATTTTATTTTATTTTATTTTATTTTATTTTATTTTATTTTATTTTATTTTATTTTATTTTGATCATGAGCCAATCATCTCTGCCAAACAGTCATTTATTATTGTGAAAAAGAAATGTCATGAAATCTCCGAAGGCTGATAAATAAAATTTTATTTCAGGAACACGACCTTGAGGTCAATCTTGCTAAACCAAGAGCTACAATGGCAACTGTAAATACTGGTGACATTGTTCTAATAATTGCAAGACCTTGGGTCGTCAACAACCATGCCAACTGACAACCTGTCTTTATCATTGGCACCAACTTCTGGGAAAATAGTCTTCTTAGGAGGGTAATAGCAAGCGGTGATCCTGAAACAGCATGTGTACACAGAAATACTGTTAAAAGAGAAACTGAAAACGGGATCTCACAACAGTAATGAGGAAAGAGCAGTTCAATATGTGAAGTGACATGAGGTTAAACAGGTATAAAAGACCCTTGCTTGCAGGTTCGCGTGTGTGTGTGTGAGATTGAGAGAGAGAGAGATAGCTCAGTGTCTGAATGTAGCTGGCATGCTGAGCTTTGTGTCCACTGACCATTCAATGAATGAATGCTGGGTTACATAACACAACAAATCAAAGACGACTTGCTTATTTCATTCCAAGCAAACACATTTCTGAATAAAATCGATTGAAAGTTTGAAACTGATTTTCATTCCGATCCCTGTCTTGTATTTTTTAATCAAGTTCTCATTTAATTTTGGTTGGAGAACCAAAAATATGCCCTGCGATGGGTTGGCACTCCATCCAGGGTGTATCCTGCCTTGATGCCCGATGACTCCTGAGATAGGTGCAGGCTCCCCGTGACCCGAGGTAGTTCGGATAAGCGGTAGAAAATGGAATGGAACCAAAAATATAACAGAATCTATGAGATGAGATTATCGACTAATGAATTTTAAGGGTGTAATGCCTCGAGGAGTTTTAAACAGAATTTCAGAGGTGAGAGATACTTTCAACAATGGGACCCATGCATGTTCTAATTTTCTATTCTTATCAAAGACTCTACACTATCAGCAAATGCTGTTTTAAACCAGGTCTTTGTGAAGAAGCAGATTAGAGAGAACTGGATCACTATAAAGTAACAAAAGATGAAACCATAAAGAGAACGACTGCGTGAAGATGAAACGATGGAATATTTTGTTTAATTTGATAGACAAAAGTTCTGGAGATCTCAAAATGTGAATGTGTAAAAAGCATTCTCTCTATTTGCGTTCCAGATTAGAACCTCAAGGGTGTGAATTTAAGGAATCCAGTCTCTGATGTGGGATTACTTTAAGTGAGTCAACAATGTCTCAGGCTGGGTATGAGTGAGGGGATATCCATCAACAGATTGTCTATTCATTTAGAGCTGCATTCATCATGACAGTGCATTGGGTGTATTTTCATCTTGACTGGGGGGTACAGAAGGCAGATGACATAAATAGGAAAAATGTCAATGAACATTTTCTCATCTTGATAATGAGATTCTTTGTAGATGTTACGAGAGAGCAAGTGGATGGGGCTTGAGGGGGATTGGTAATGAGGGGAGCCTGTTAAAAAAACAGCATTTGCATGGTTAGAACCGTCTTAAACTAGCACATGACCAGCTAAAGACCATCTTAAACCAGCACATGACCATCTTAAACCAGCACGAACCAGCAACCATACTTCAAAACCTACCTAACCAGCATACGCTGTTTCTTTTAACAGGGAGAAAGAGAGGCTTTAGATTTTTCCCAAGAACTCGCACACTGGCCCATGCTGTGATCTCAAAAATGGTCGTGTCACATAAACACAGAAGATTCTTGTTTGAACGCACAAGTCCACTGTGTGAACCTGATTTGCATTAGATCGACCGTGGTTCTTGGTGTGAATGGAATGGCAAACACTATTGAAGTCCAATCTCATGAGGTGCAAACTTTCAGCAATTGACTTCCCTAATGATGGCCCCCAAAAATACACACACACACTTTCGTTGAACCCATCCCATCCAACCCAGTTTCTATGTTAATTTTAATATAATTTTTTATGCTTTTGTCATTGTATAAATTTTTTTTATATAAACCAA
Source organism: Triplophysa dalaica (assembly GCF_015846415.1). Taxonomy (NCBI): domain Eukaryota; kingdom Metazoa; phylum Chordata; class Actinopteri; order Cypriniformes; family Nemacheilidae; genus Triplophysa; species Triplophysa dalaica. The sequence goes on along the minus strand of NC_079561.1, from coordinate 12,010,529 downwards.
TGAGTTTCATTTATTTGTTTCTCAGTTTTTGTTTTAGTTTTGTTATAATATATTTGTATTTATCCTCGGTGTTGACTCCGCTTTTTAACACAATTTCTAAAACTAAATCTTTAGTTTTTAGTCTAAATTTGAATGAGCCTTTACACACTCTCATGGCTCGTTGCTTAATTCTGCTCTCGGAAGACGAGTGAATCTAAGTATAGAGAACTGATGAGAGTTTGTATTACAGCCATTGATGCACTTTTGGAGTAGGACCACAGCCTTGAGATTTGCAGCATCCCTGTGGAGCGCCATTGCTTTACCATGCCAGACATTCCATGTCTAATGAAATAAACTGCCCCAGCAAACTTTACTCTTTTGTGGTACATTGTTGCCCAGGCAACGACTGACCCCGGCCAGGGCCATATGAGTGAACATGACAGAATACATCTTTAATTAGCCATCTGATATGGGATACGGTTCACAGGCAGTTACTGGAGTCTGGATTGGCAGCTAGACTGATCACACTCTGTTCTTCCGCTAAATAGACAAGCAACTCTGTGGTGCATCTGTCTGACCACCAGGACCATGACCGACCCTGTTTTGCTTCCTAAGGATGGCCATTGTCAAGAACTGTGCCTGCTGACAGCTCAGTTCGGATAAAGCTGGAGATGTACAATGGGGGCACCGGTCCTCGGACGTTTAATTACACCAGCAGTGTCCATCACTGTTTAGGCACAAAACCTCAGACTGTGGGCCTTTGCTGTACACGTCTTAAGGAAGGGCTGCTATCAAATCAGCAGGGAGTGGAAACCTCTCTTTCTTTCTCAGCTTGTAGTCAGTCGAAAACACTGTAATGAAAGTACTAATGGCCCACTGGAATCACAGCCTCTCTGCCAAGGGACAGTGAACACTGCGATTGCCATTTGGGTCAAACGAGAAGATCAATCTTGATGTTCAAGAAAAAGAAAGACCAACGCAAACATCACTTAAGAGTAACAGTCTTGGGATAAGGTTGTTGACAGTTTGATATTGTAATATTGGCACACACAACTATAGAAAGATTTTAAAAAGAAATGTGCTGTTTTGCTCACTACCACAATGCTGCCGGTTGCCATCAGGTTGCTATGGTGTCCTGAGTGACTTCAATGTGGCTCTGCCTGTAAGCAAACTAAGCGGTTGCTTAGGGCCCCACCGTCCCTAGGGGGCCCCCAAGAGCACATGAAATTAGATTTTTTTGTGATATATTCACGACACACATCCATTTTCTCCCAAAGAGACTTACCCACTATTTTTTCTGTGGTGAGTGTAAAAACTAATGAAACTAAACTAAACGCAACATTGCAATATCAAAATAAGTGAGGTGGCCAATCAAATGAATGGAGGAAAGAGCTACTGGTTACAGAGCCTAGCAGTGACCAATCAAATCAAAGAAGTCGGAGCTACTGTCATGTCTTCAGTTGATCAGCAAGCACTTCGGTTATATAGTTGAATGAGTGCTGTGCAACACACAACATACTGTTAGTGACTAAAACATTCAATATTTGACAACTGTTTAGTGTATAAACTAAAGAAACGTTGAAAATCCAACAGAATTCACTGAATGATGCAAACGACAAAATACTGATTTAGATGAAAAATATTTATTTTACATGATTCGTATTATTGATAATTATCTGTAAATTTTGCGTTTTCTTTGGGATAAGGTTAAGAACAATTGTGTCTATATTGAATATTAATTTAATGTATGGTTATCAAGTAAATACACTAAATAAAAACTCCCCAATGGCTTTTAAAGGGTGTTGTAAGGTTGCAATTAAAATAGAATAAAAATGATAAAAAAATCTTTGCAAATACAATGAATTCCACAACCTTTGTATGGCACAGCGGGGACCCCCAAATGAGATTCGTCTTAGGGCCCCGTAAAGGTGTGGGCCGGCCCTGGGACCAACCCAATAAATTTCAATGATATTCTGCGTTTAGTTCTCTTTTTACATTTATACAGTATTTAAAGGAGCAATGAGGGGATTTTCGCGGCATTTAGTTGCAAGGTTTGAAATTGCAACCAACGACTTCCTCCTTTTTTTCACCTGGGTGATTTATGAGATAACATATTTATGACACTCGCTCTCTAGAGCAGTTTGTCGATTAAGGGCTACTGTAAACAACAATTCCAGCAAGCAGCCCTGTGATGTATGTAGCTTATTCTGTAAATAGCTCATTCTAAGGTAATAAATAGGTAATAAGAACATGTAAGGTCTTTATACACTTATATTTATACAATTGGCATATGCTTTTATCCAAAGCGGCTTACATTGCATAGTATCATCCATTTGTTTCTGACTATTTGCGATCCCCTGGGATCAAACCCATGACCTTGGCATTGCTAGTGCATGCCTACACTGAGCCAAAGATAGATCCTGCCACAAAACACACACTGGACCTTTAAGGTTGAGGTCATCTTTATTTACATTTACATTACATTTACATTTAGGCATTTGGCACACGCTTTTATCCAAAGCGACTTACATGGCTTTATCCTATACATTTAACATAGGTATTTGCAATCCCCTGGGATCGAACCCACAACCTGGCGTTGTTAACGAAATGCTCTTACCACAAACATACAGGAAAGCAGAACCTTATCACAGCATAAACACTAACCGAGGTGGTTCACACTAAGCACTTAAAGTAATAAGAAAACAAGTGCTTTCAAATCCTTAACGCTTCAACAAACATATGCAAACAGCCCAAAGAAGAAAATAAATATAACACAAAAAGCTTTGCTCCATTGATCATCAAAACCGGAGGGACACGGGGGAGATTTCCATGTAGATTAGGCCACTGAGGGTTTATCAGATGCTCTGATGTTTTACGCTTGCCTCAGATACTCCCATCTCCATCCTGTTGAGTGAGTGTTGCCCTGAGGCGTGACGGTGGCTCCTAACATGCTTTTTCTTCTTTTTCTCAAGACCAGATATGGTACTTACCCAACTGCCATCTCAAGAATGTGTTATGACCCAGAAGATCTGCGAAGATATTATAGAAATACCGTTAATGTATTAAAATAGTCCTGTTCTTTACCACAAAATGTGTATTTCATCGTTTTAAGCAGAGTCAGATTATAAAATAGAAAATATACATCTGGCTTTCATTGAGATCTTTAATGTAGGTTAAATGAAGTGATGGGCACATCAACATCGTATAGTTCTTTGCGTCAGGCTGTCAGGCTCAGACAGGGACCAAACAAGAACTGAAAGTACAACATAAAACAAGTGTAAAATGAGTTAAAAGTGTTGTAATGATTGACAGTCTAGGTTTGTATATTGGGGCTGTAGGGTCTGTCATGGTTAAACCCTAGTAAATCTGCATATGTCACACTGGAAAACAAAAGCGGAAAGGCTCATAAAACTGTTTTACATCAACAACCATTTGCGTTCTCATGTACGCGCGCCATTTGCTCCAAATCTGCTCGTGCACACATAGGTTTTATCGCACGCGCTGTTATTCACGTTGAAGCAGCGGCAGAGCGCGCTATGTGCGTTCAGCGCAAGGTGAGAAAGCCAAGGGAGGAGTTTAAACTTGCTAGCGGCTTCCACAGATCTCCCCTCAATGAACGCCAGTGCTCGCTCAGGTTTATATGTGCTCGCACCAGGCTCCTGTCCACAGCAGATCCGATCTTTACCTCGGAGGTGTCATTCAGGACAACCGGCGCTCTCTCTCTACCGGACCGGACACCCGTAAGCATGGAAGACACTTACTGAAGCAATCACGGAGAGATACGCCTTCATACCGACTATGGCTGTAGACGGTAGGGTCACTGTGTTGTCTGTTTTATGTTTGGCACCGTTTTGAACATATTTAAGTATGACTGGAGTTGTATTATACAAACAAGCATTTTTATAGCACGCGCTACAGCACACGGAGAAGTTGTCACAAGGGCTGTGTATTAGTAACTAGGTTGTGAATGATGTGTCCAGATTCAATACTGGCTGTTTGTATGTTGGTTTTCAAACACTTATAGTTTACATTTGTCTTAACTAGATATATATAACTAGAAAATATTTTTTGAATTTTTTCCTGCAAACAAGAAGAATTTAAGTCAGTTTCTATCAGAGTGAACCGGAGAATATATTAAATCAAATAAACGATCTTTAAAACTTTTATTGTTCTTTTATAATATTTATATTTTATCTGTTCCATATTTGCTTTGCATCCCATAAACGTTTTATTGCCCTAAATTGGACTGAACATGAATTTGCTGAGAATAAAATAGAAACCAATCCCAATAGAAATTCTTAGGTGTCCATTAAATACCATTATGAACCATTTGCTTTTTCTAAAAAACCATTACACAATCCTTTCTGTAGTGTGTTTTGGTCATTGTTCCGAAAGGATTTAATGGTGTTATTTTGCTTTCCCATCTACCAAATAACATCCCACCAATAAAGCCCATCACATACCGTACCAGTAAACACCATTAAACAATTCCCAGTATAACCATTAAATCCATCGGCATGGAAGGCTGATACACATTAATTCTATTCTGTGATGTGGTTTAGCTGTTTCCTAACCGAAACTTGCTTTGTTGGTGAGTGGGTTTGCACGACTGTCATTGTGGATTTTTAAAGGTGTAGCCTATTTTTGCCCATCATGTCAACATTGTGCTCACACAATGACACGCTCTATGAGACCTAACACACTAACAGTTATAGTCGTCTAGAGTTCACGGGTTCACGGCTAGATATAAACTCTACCTGTCATCCAGCATGACCTAGATGAACGTAGACATTTACAGACATACTCAGGGGGGTCTTAGGGGCTTTTACCAAATCATAGGATATACATGTTTTTATACTGGGCCTCTTATGCAATCTTTACAAACCCGTGGTGCTGAAACGGACAGCGAGACAGACTTGTACATCTACACCTTCATCTTAATGTTGATGTGCATTGCAGACGTTGCATAATTTGACCCCTTAGGAAAGTGAGATAATGGTTTAAACAAACATATTGTTGTTATTCAATTAGGATGGCTTGTTTTCATTATTTATGTATTCTAGCGTTGTGTTATCTACATTTAAGCACATTTGCTAAGCCGTCCACAGAGAAAACTTGACGCGCGAGTACACAGTAATTCAGTTTTGCAACGTAATCAATTTGTGTGAAGTGGTTTATTTAGACGAAACTCATATTTACCTTTGAGGCATTGGATTAGCCTTTTGAAGTTGGTGGTTTGCTGTATATCTTAGATATTGCCACATCATTCTTCCATTGTAACACAATTATTCCCCTTTGAGGTTTTGTTTAATATTGACATTATAATAAAACACAAAGCTAAACAAAGGTTAAGATTTAAAGCTCCAGTATGTAACCTTGGTATTGGACCACAAGAGGGCGCATTTCCAACAATAACAAAGGCGAAGCTTGATGACGCTATGAAGCAGGGGACGATGGGAGATGTCGTTTTAAATGCGTTTTCGCCATAGCGATGTATCTAAATTGGATAAACGAATCATGATCACGGATGAGGTAATTTATTTGTTTTTGTATTACCTGTATATCTGATCGTATTATTTTATGTCATCATAATTAATGAACTGCAAGGAACGTGAAATGTTATGCTATATTATCCCGTTACAACTTACAGCTATTTGTTAAATGATTTGTTGGGTTAATGTTGTGCAGCGTTACGTGTTTATGGTTAATGCCGTGTTGTTTAACGTGCTCAAACCAATCGTTCTAAAATTAAATTTGAACGAACATTTGCAAGTAATGACTAAATATATTATGTTAACAACACGTATCCGATTGTATTTAATTGTACTGCCATAATCTCGTTCACCACACGTGATAAAAAGCCTTACCTTAGTACAAAGAGCAATATAACTTTGTTTATAAGTGCTATTATTGACAGTTGCATGTGTTGCAGGGAAACACAGATACATCCTCACTGGAATTTGTACTTGTACAATCACAAAATAAATAATTGATTTGCTTACCTGTCTATCAATACACTCGCGAGAGCAGAGTCTCTGTCAAGTCCAAGATTGTCGCGCAGCTCTCTCCATCTCGAAAACGCCTGGCCGATATTTATCCTGGTTTTATTCCTCCGCTTGTCACACAGTCTGCGTGTATCAAAATATGGACGCTTCCGTTTTACGGGGACTTCAATACTCGCCAAAGAATAATCGTGATCCATAACAACCACTTCCGCATTTGACCATGTGATATTCTGGTCTACACCGGAAGAAAGTATAGAGCGGACATTGCGTCACTGAGAGGCGACATTTTTTTCCGGGACGGCCAGTTATTTAAAATCGGAATTTCTCTGAAATAAAAAATCTTTAGAGACTTTTGAAATATTGTAAGCACACAACTGGAGGAAATATATCACACTGTGCAAGTTATTTTCTGAAATTTTAATACAAAATTATTACATACTGGAGCTTTAATTTCCAAAATAGCAGCCGTTTCCAAATCGCATTTGATGAAGCAGGTTTGCGTAAAGCACATTTGTAGTATTTCTCATAATATGAAGGCACAGATGTTGGGTTAACCCCCCACTCACACTGTTTTACACTCCCTCCAGCACTGAGCCAATCCCAGCATGCAGCAGTGAGAGTGGGCTGTCTTCCTGCAACCAAAGAGAACACCGATGCATTAAGTACATGGACACATGCGTGTCACACATTCATTCATGCATACGAATGGTTAACAGAGTAGTGAAACCCCCAGAATCACAAGCAGAGATGCTTTCTGACAAAAAACAGACATGCGAATGTTGAAGGGAGCGTGTATTTTTTTGCCACATCGTGTACTTGTGTGTTCAGCAGAAGTGATTACGTGCTTGACCAGTCTGTCAATGCCATCGGCTGTTTTCCTTCACTGGTAGACATGTGGCTTAACTCTGTCGTTTGAGAAGAAATATACGTTTTGTTTACGTATGCACAATAAAGTATTGGCCATATCGATCATATGGTTACCTTGTTATCTGCTGTCAATGTTTTCAAATAAAAGCAGTTTTCCACTTTTTGCCTTTTGTTTCAGTCTTAGGGGATATTGTATTAATTTTAGATACTGTAAATCGGCCAATATATTGGTCACCGGGTTCCAATGTTAAAGAATCATCGGTCACCGTTATCGACTTAAATTTAAATATCGGTGCATCCCCTAGCTTTTTCTACTACTTAAAAAGCAAACAAAACAAATGTAGACCAAGCATTAATGTTGACAGAATATAAATTTGACTCATCCTTAAAAAAAAATGCATCGATTGATTATTCAATACGAAAATGTGTTTTGTCTTTTTGCAGCTGCTATTTGAGGTGGATGAACATCTGATTATGCATCATTTACTTTTTCTCCATATGACATGAAAGGGGTTTACAACTTTAAGTCCTCATGATAGGAAATTAAAATACTGGACATAACTTACATTTACATTTACATTTAGTCATTTAGCAGACGCTTTTATCCAAAGCGACTTACAGGTGGGGTAGGCAATGGAAGCAATTGGGACAGCATAAGTACAACAAAAGCATAAGTGCAATCAAAAAAGAAGACTGGTCTCATATAACCTAACACAGTATACAGAACCATTCATTCATTCATTTATTCATTTTTTTTTTTTTTAAGATTAGAGAAGAAAATAGAGTTAGAACAGATCAGTCAGACGTTGACGGAAGAGATGTGTTTTCAGACGTTTCTTAAAGATGGCTACAGACTTTGCACAGACAAAGATAGAAAGCAATTTTATCATGCTTGTCTCGCAAACATATATCATATAAGTCTATGGCTGTACTTTGAAATCTTTAAAGTACTGTACTGTACTAAGTTTTTGCTTGTTTTTGCAAAATGTGAGATTGTTGCTTATCATAGTTAATATTGAAGGATTACATATAATATAAGTTTTGTTTGTGCATATGTCATGTTTTCATTTGTAAAATGAAATAATTTTGTTATACTGTCTTAATTCATATTTTAGAGCATTTACTAGTATTAACATTTTTTTTTACTTGTTGCAAACAGCATTTTAGTTCATTAAAACTGCCTTTAAAACGACAAGCTCATGAAATAACAATAGCTTGACATAAATCTTAAAACTGACTTTTTTTGGTCTACCAAAACAAAGACAAACAAACTCCAGTTTGTTGTTTGTTAATGTATTGTAAATGCATACCTACGACATCCTCAGAGTGAAATCCCCGGGAACTGATTTTAACATGCAGGAGAGAAAGCAAGAAGAAAGCACACTATTGTTTTCTTTAGCCACACAAACATGCTCTTTATTGGCTTTCTCACATGTTTGTTAAGGATGGGCTCTTTAGTGTCCTGTTCAAAAACTTGTCTTGGGAAAGCTTTTGAAATGTGATCCTTTCTCAAATGGTGTGTGTGTGTGCATCCACCTCAAACCATCAGCAAATAATATATCCCTTTGTCCTGTTGTATTGTATCTTTTAAGCACACAAACGGATTTAACTTTTGATCTTAAATGGATTTTGTGTGTATTTTTTGTGAAAATGCCCATTTGTTTGTGTGATTTGCTGTGTGTGTGTTTTGTTTTTTGTTCCCATTGAATTCTCAGTCTGTTGGTCTATTGTTGGTCCAGGTATCCTCTTATGATGTCATGACAGTTCACACAGCATCTGTTTTGACATAAGAGAGAGATGGAGAGCGATAGTGAGGAACATGAAATATGTTTGTTTCAGTTTTCTCCCAGCGATTCATTCGTATGATTAAATAGTTTGACTGTTGTTTATGAGCCCATTTCTATACTAAAGCATTACTACCATGCTAAAATATTGTTCTATGTTTGTATTTCAAATTTACGCATGTGTTATTGTTTATATGACATTGAGTTTTATCTAATAATAACAGTTGGTGTACAGAATCACTAATGGCGTCTGTGCCAGAATGGATCTGCCAAATGTAGAACTAATCCTGAAGAATCCTAATGAAATCAAAAATGAATCCTTTAAGAATCTGTTCAGAATCAATACCACTTATTAGTCCGTTGTGATGCTTTAAGATGATGAAAAAAATCCCATTAGCAATACTGAAAAGAAACATTTATCTTTTGGAGCTACTGAAAATTATTTTTAAGAACATGTGATGGATGTTGTGGATGGTTGCTAGGGCATTGCTATGTGGTTGCCAAGGTCTTCTGGATAGTTGGTATGCTGATTTTTGGTAGAGGGCTTTTTTCTCACCTGTTTTTATATAGAAAACAACTCAAAGCACACATCTCCTTAACAAGTCACTCTTTGAGATATCATTTTCATCTCAAACATAGCAAGACGAGTTACATTTTCAGGATTAATACTTCAGTAGGCCCATAATACTTTAATAGGGTTTGTTTAGATCTCTCAGCACAAACCTTAGCAAACGCCACTAATGAAGACTAATAAATTGTCCTGAAACCACTGCATGTCCGATCAGAAATTGATATGAGAAAGTGTGCTGACTGGTGATCTCCAATTTGCTTTGCTTTTCACATTCTGATCAATATGATTGTATTGATCCTGTATCACGCTTCGTCCATACGCCTTTTCTTCCTAGAGGAGCAGCACCGTTCTTAGATTCTCTATGAATAATTGTGGGATTGAGGAGGTAGGTGAGGAGAATCGTCCAGTAAATATTCACTGTCCGTCCCTGTGGACTTTAAACAGATTGATCAAGCGTTGAAAGCCGGGAAGGATCAATTTGCCTTAAATCAACTTGCATCTCTGTGAAACTGGACAGAAGAAAGGAACGATGTAGAGAGGAAGAGAAGATGGATGTGAGGATGAGAGGTCCACTTCTCTTTTTGGCCCGGGTCGACCCGTGTGGGTTCTCTTGAGCGGGAGATAATTGCTTTAGCTGAGTGGGAAGCTTCATACCCCCAACATCTCAACTGATATGAACTACATCCACCCCACCAGAATATTCCCTAGTTTAACTCCAGCGCGCTGGTCACTCTTGATTTTTTTGGAATGGGGGTCTGTCAGCACTTCCCATTTTGTTGTATTAGCAAGTGCATGGGCCCGTGTCCAATATCTCTCTGTTAATTAAGGATCAGCGAGGAGGAGAAATGCAAGATCAGGAAAGATAAAAGAGGGATTGTTGTTGAAGAGCGACAGGGAAAGAAAGGAAAGGAAGTGAAATGAAACTCAGAGGAAATTGTCGAGAGGGCTGTGTTTATTAGATATAATTTGATATAGTTGTTTGGAATTGAAAGGAACAGTTCCCACAATAATAGAAAATCTCTCATCATTTATTCACCAAATTGTTATCAAAGCAGAGGTAATAAGCTATTTCCTGACTTCTTAAAACAAACATGCTTGCTTCTCAGGGTCAACTCGTCAGGAAACTAATTGACCATAATATGATATAGTACTTTTGTGCTCGATTCACACTGCTGGGGTGCGTACAGGTTTAGGAAAGTTTTTTTTCAAACGTGGATTCCTGTTTCGTAATAAGGGTTCTTAGTCCCTTATTGTACAAATCTCCGGGAAAAGCACGCCCACGAGTCAACCAGCTAGTGTGAGAAAGAGCATGCCGATCAATACCACTTCACTCGGCGGACGGAAGTTGAGCTATGTTTGTTTGCTCACTGCATTTTGGTGATGAAAGTTATATAAACGGTTGAAATAAAGCTGGATTTGCAAATCGTTTGAAACTGATAGATTGCGCGGTCTCAGCGAAAAAGATGCACCCCACGCGGTAAGTCAAACTAAGTCATATGTGTGTGTTTTGTTGGCAATTCGCATGTATGTGCATAATGTAAATAACACAAAATTACAGTTATGCAGGGTAATGTTATTATGTATTGTGTGCTTGTGCTGTAGTTCCTTTCTTCCGGAAATATACATACAGCTGGTCCGTCTTTTATAAATTTGATCAAACCAAATACTCTTAGAAGATACGAAGTATGCATATAGGTACTCAAGATTAATATGAGATTGGCAGAAACAGCATGCGTTACTTCATCTTTAAAAAATTGTATATGACTATTTCTTGGGGGTTTTGTGCTCATCCAATGTTGTTTGGTTACCAACATCCTCCTAAATATCTAGCACTAACTGACTAAGATATTACATCTTGTTAAAAGTATAGAAATGAAGTGAGTTTAAGGTTCAAACAATATCTGTCAATGAAGTAAAAAGTCAACATTTTAACTTCATTCAATAAACTTATACAAGTTTATTTTTCTCACCTTGATGGCAGATTTTATCGTTTAAAACATAATTAGTCTTGAATGTATCTTGATTTAGGATCAAAGCTATTTGTACTGGAAAACGAGACAAAAATAATAAGTAATTTAAAGAGAAAAAAAAGGATAAAGAAAATTTTTAAAATATATTTTGAATGTTTCAGTAGGAATTAGCTGCCCATTTGTATGCACTTGGTTGGGTCTTTAAATGTTTCAAATTAGTTTTAGAAACAAAAAATTATTTCATTTTCAAGTTTTGAAAATGGATGGCTGTATTATGATGAAAACAAGCTAATAAAAGCCCATAGACAGTCCAGGTTCATAATATGCATGATAAATATCATTTCAACACCCAGTGGCAATTCATGTACGTCTAAACTGTTTTCCACTTTCTAATGTAAGATGGAGGTTTCTGATTGGCCAGTGGCTTCTGATCATGCTAACGGTACTGGGCAGGAAGTATGCATATGTTCTGGTGGCAAGAAGCAATTATACTGTGATTTTTCACAGCTGTATTATCACTCTCACTCAGCTCTTCCCAAACTAATGGATGCATTATAGACTCAAGAGCATGTAAGAAAGGCTCTGCGGTCCGAGTCATGCTTCCATTCTCATCCCTTTTTCTGAATGTGATGAACAACCCACCACACTCCCATCCTGTCTCTCAAAAATATCACCCATGGGCCACATCTCTGTCTCTTTCTCTCACGTCAACTTTCTGTTAATGATTCGCTCTGACTCTGTCTGGTCTACCACATGGATGAGACTCTAGCTGGAAGGTCAGGACGCTGCCCTGATTCACCTCTATCCTTACAAATACTACTGCAGTACATGATGACGGTAATAAGTTTGACATTTAGGCATCTGGCAGATCCTTTTATTCAAGGTGACTTACAGTGCATTCATATTTAATCTGTATGTGTTTTAGCTCGTAGTTTAACCTGTGAACTATGCATAATTACATATTTTTATACCGTGGAACCTTCCACAGTATATGAATATGTTTTTGTTATTGTATAGTACACCGTTTTGTTGGCCAGAACATGAGAGTAAAGTGAAATAAAATGGAATGCAGTACCTTTCTAGATGGTTTGATACAGTACTCTCCAATAGACAGCACTGTATCCAATATGTATACAATATAGCATTGTAAAAACAATTCCTTGTAACACAGATGCGCAAAAACACTCTATCATGCGAGGCAGGCCAGTAGTTGGCGATGTCACTTTGTAATATATAGTGCACAGAAATATTTCATGCCTTTGCACATGTGCAAACTCAGGTCCTCAGAAAAGCGGCTTTTGAATCCCCTTCACCAGTGTAGATGTGGGTTTAGAATTTATGTAAATAATATGTCTCCGCTAGGCATTGGCCGCAATGAGATATTGACTTCAGCAAAAATTTACAATTACAGCTTGACAATTTGTTCTTTTAAATGCCATCGTTTAAACCCCTTTCTAGTAAAGCATGGCACCCCTTTTTAATGATTTTACACATACGTGGTGCAGGTAATGCACACATGCCTGAGTGCATGACATCACTGATTTTGTAGTTTACACAGAGATGATGATTTCAGCGAGAGGGCAGGAAGTGATTTTCTAAATAGGAGTTCACTATCACAAACTCAAAATGCAAACGTTTTGCGTCAATTAAGATTATTCAAATTGATCAAACCTAGAACTTACAAGGCGTTTTTATTGTGTAACAACAGTTGTTGTTCATAAAGGGGGGAAATGCTAGTACTGATCGATAAACAGGAGAAAGTGGCTTGTAAACCTGAATCTGCAGGTGAGAGGAGCCGAGTCGAATAATAGGAACGCTTAACACGCCTTAACAGGGACCAGGGAAACCCATATATCTGTCACTATAGCCCTTTTCACACAGAGATCCTGGAAAAAAACGGAAAATGAGTTCCGCAATTTGTCCCTGGATCGTTAGATTTTGTTCATTCACACTGCCCGTGATTTTCTGGAATCTGTGCTTGCGTTCACACAGATCCCGTAAAGATCCTGTAAAGACATGTGACACGATCTTGACGTGACGTATCATATGCACGTCAGAAAAGAAAGCGGTAGTGACACGCTACAACAGTGGAAGTGTTTACATTGTGTTGAACAACATGGCAGCTGATCGGACATTAGATGTTGAAATGCAAACTCTGTATATCAAAGTGCTTTCTGGTTTTTAAACCCCCCGCTCAAACAGTCGCATGATAGCTACGTCATTGTAATGACGAGTGCGTCAGCACTACGACACACCCCTTACGGCATTGCCTTTCGTTCACACAGGGGACTTTCCGTGACTTATCCCGTTAACGTTACTAGGTCCCCTTTCTGGAATCATTTTTCGGATCTATCCGGGATGCGTTTGCCTTCACAGAGAGGGCAGTCTGGCAATCTTATGGCAATTTTCCAGAATCAGCGGGCTGTGTGAATGAGGTTTAACTGTTGTCAAAAGAATGGGCCCTTATTCCACAGATAAAGTGAAAAATCTTCCCTATAAATGTTTGGGTCATCAAAACCTGCGTCTGCGAAAAAGTATTTGTATCGTTTTCAAAAACTTGCACTGTAAAACATGTTTTCAAAGGTTTATGTTTTCAGGCCCAAAAAAGCTGTTTATAGTTTAAGAGTACATATTACGAGATGAGGTAAATTACATTTCATGCATTGTTTAATGTTACCGTGTGTGAATGTAAGCAGTCTGCCAAGTTATAAAGCCGAAGGTGAATGAATAACAAAGTTGTTGCCTTGAAAAAAGGGAGTCGACTCTGAATCACGCAAACTAGTTGTCCCTTGTCGGATTCGTGAACCACTGTTGATTTACGTCACTACTTATAGTCCCTGCAACGTTTTGCTAGGACTGCCCACAAAAACTTCCCTTTTCTCCCTCAAACACTGTAGCTCACTAGAGCCTAGTTCGCGGTAGACCAGTCACAGCAGACTAGACCATCTGACCAATCACGTCAGAGGGGTTTGACAGATGATTTGACGAACAAATCATTTAAGAGTCAGTGAAGAACTAAGGGAAGAAAAACTGTCTATTATAACAAAATATTAGTGTTTATACACTTTGTATGTACCTAAACTTGTTGTTGGACCTTAAAAATCCAGAAAATATTTTCTCTTTAAAAATGGTGTTGCGTCAACGATTCTTAAGGTTTAACAGTTCTCAACAAGATGATATGACAATCCCAAAATGCTTTGAGCAAATATCTTCAGGAAAGAAGGTAAGGTGTCACTTTCATGATGTTCATGCCAGTTTATTTTGAGACCGTTAGTAGTAAGTGAGATGATATATAGCAGACAGTACATCGCTAAACAAATTAGTTGACCACTTATTTTTTTACTTCTTTTACTTACTTGACTTTATTTCTGTATATCTGAATTTACTATCTATAGGTTTAGATAAAATCATAATTTGTTATTCTGTGATCTGACAAAGGATGGTGATGTCAATTCCAAGGTTAGGAGTTTGATTCCCATGTACCACGTGGACTTATACATTTTTTCCCCAACTTTAAGGTAGTAGGTTTGATATTAAAAAAGCACCACTGGCCATCTGATTTCATTTTTCTTTCTGTGCTTCAACTCTGATAATCATCAGCCATGCATTATTTCTCTGACTCTAATCCGTGTGCTGTGAAGTTCTCTCTTTCGCTTGTGTGTGCGAAATATCACTGGCAAAAAGAGTCTAGATCACCTGATCTCAGATTAGAAAGGATTTGATGTGTGTACTGATACGTGTTTGTGTTTGGACTGCAAACAGTGCTCTTGGTTATTCTCTGTGAATCTTCAAAGTCACTCTAATACTTTCCTCTGGCTGGGTTGACTCTACGTTGAATTACATAACTGCAGGCCAAAAATAAAGACCGTTAATATTTAATGACGTGAAGGACAGATCGGCCGATGTTCCCTCTTAATGATTGAACCCGGTGAACCTTTACATCCTGAATTTATGTGCGTCAGTCAGAATCTGCCTGTCATACATCAAGCTCATCTTTCATCTGCGCCTCAACTTCGCTCTGGTGAAATGTGTAACTGTGGAGAACTTCTTAGAACGTCTGTAGGACCTTTTAGAAATGTGAGCGGATTACATGTAAAGCCGGACTTTCTGGGACATCCTTTGCTGTTAGTTTTTCGGATATATTATTTAAAGATGGGATAACAATCTCATATTAATCTTGAATACAGCTGTATGATTATTTCCGGAAAAAGAGGACCTGCTGAAATTACAGCACGATCAGACAATACATCATTGCATTATTATTATTACAATTTTCAAACCCAGCGTTATATCCACCGTATATATAACATCCATTACTGAAATGCCGTGAACAAACAAACACACCTCAACTTCTCTAGTTGAGTAACGATCTGCAGCTGCAGGCCCACAGTGCAGCCAATCTTGACGCAGCGCATCTTGATAAGCGGGTCTTCCAATCGCTCATCAATGGCTGGTGGGCGGGCTCTTTCTTTCTCCTTGCCGTGAGCTTGCTTTTCAGGAGAATTTCCCAATAAAAGGAATTTGATCCCTGTAACCAGACTTAGAATAAACTTTCCAAAACAAGTTGGAGTTCTGGAGGAGTGTATCAAGCACAGAAATACTACATTATACATCCAACTCGTTTTTAACAAGTTGACCATGATAAGAATTTGAGTCCACGACTTCATCAAACTCAAGATACTCGTCTCCGCTGGTCTCGATACCTGAGGGTGGTCCTCTGCAGATCGGGGTTGTGGGCACCGCCACACACCTCCCCTCAGCCTCTGCAGCCTCTCCACAAACACCCAGTCTCACTGGCAAGCGGGGAAGACGGGAATCCTGGGGGTCCTCTTCTGGGGCCTCCAACCCAGAACCAGACGCACCCTTCGCCTCATTCCTCCAGCCGACCACCAAACGGGTGGGTCGGCTAAAGAAGAAGAGGCAACGGAGGGCAGCTCGGCCGTAGATTCCCCTGAGGAGCCGGCACCCAGCCCGGTCCAGCAGCCGACACCGAGCCCGTGTCCGGTCCGACCATCCAGTCGGTGTCCGGTCCGTTCCGGCCTTCCAGGCGACGTCCGTTCCGGCCTTCCAGCCACGGTCCGTTCCGGCCTTCCAGCCACGGTCCGTTCCGACCTTGCAGCCGGGGTCCGTTCCGGCCTTGCAGCCTGAGGTCCGTTCTGGCCTTGCTGCCGGGGTCCGTTCCGGCCTTGCAGCCCAGCAGTCCTGCCGGGGACAAGGACAGTTCCCCCTAGGACTTCCCCAGGCAAGCGCCACCACGCGCTAAGACTTCCCCACCCAGCCCAACCCCTTTTGGAAATCCCCAGATGTACTCTTGTTTACCCCCACACCCCTCCCTTGTTTCTTATTTTTACTATCCCACCCCAACCCATATGTGATTATTTTGTGTATGCCCCTAGTAATGTTTACCTTATCTGTCTGGTTTTCGTCATTGTCCCAGTCTTGTTAGTGTACCCCTTGAAGAACACATGGAAGGTGTTCTTTTGAGGTGGGGCTTATGTCATGATTCCACCATCATCACATGTGGACTCTTCTACATGTGGACCATCTCCACATGTATGCTCTTCCCTGTAAAGGTTACCTTGTCTGCCAAGTTCCCGTTTCCTCGAGTTTTAGTAAGTCTAGTTTTGTGTTTGAACCAGTGTTTATTTTCTAGTTTAGTTAGTCTGTGTTCTTATTTTTGTTTATAGTTTATCCAGTCTTCTGTCCTTTTGTAAAAATAAATATCTGGTTAAAACCCCTTCACCACCGCCTGCCTGCATTTGGGTTCTCCCCCCTGTATTTCATGACAGAAAATATTCTAGAAATATTGGGAATAGGGTGACCAGCTTTCCACCACCCAGATATGGCAAGATGTTATGTATGAATGCATTAATTCAGGCAATTCTTTGTCTTTGTAGATTTGTGCAATTTTTAGATGCATTGCAAATGTATTGCCTTGTTAGTGTTTGGATGACATCCTCCCATTTTTTCTATTCTAGCACACATCTGAAAGACATGCATTGTTTGGCATGACAATGGCATAGCTGTTTGGCAAGTAGCGGAATAGATAAGAGACCAAACTATTTAGGCAAATCAAACTAGACATTTTGTTTAATAGACCATTTCGCAAGACAAATCAACGTTGGTCCAGAAGCTAGGTCTAGTGTGAATAAACAATGACAGAATTTGTATTACTGGTTGAACTTTAATTAGAAATTCATGCAGTCATTCCAAATTTAAACTGGGAATGATGAGCAAGGTTATTTAGTAATTTTACTCTAAAATTAAAACTTATCTATTCATTAAAATCAAACAAAATATTGACTTACATTTTTTGGGAAAAGTTTGAAAAATTTAAATGTTGCCTCAAAAATAAGCTGAAAGTAGTTTAAAGCCTCACATTGTATAATAAACAAAAACTAGAATAAAACAAACATAAAAATCTATCAATCTTATATTGCAACATAAAAATAAACACAAATGTCAAAAGCATATACCAAAATTGATAAACTTTAACTAAAATTATCATAAAAATCTAAAAATAAAAGTTATTTGAAAATATTAATAAAACAAAATTAAATTAAAATCAAAACTATAACTCCATGAGTAGTCGTGAAAATGATCGTTTCTCTGAGGTTCAAGCCACATTTAATGAACAAAATACATATGTCCAGAAAGTCTGATCTCCTCGTAGAAGCTTTTCACTTTTAGTTTTCTTCACTGAGTCTCTTGGCTTGCAGCATTGAGGTTTCATCAGCCTCTCCCTCCGAGAGACCTCCACAGAGATTGTCTCACGGCTTCTGTCTCAGCTGGTGTATGCTCAGATCATCACAGCCCATGTGAGGGACTGTGGCAGCCATGAACTCAGTGTGCATGTTGCTCAAGTCCTCTAACATACACTGATAAGAGAATGTTATTAGAAAACAGCATCTTTTTTTGAGACTTGGGCATGTTTCCTGGGTATAAGGTTTGATAAGATGCATAAAACTCATAACAAAACCAGCACACGTACACAAACAGACAGCAAATTTTGCCATTGCCCATCACATAGCAGACATAAATTGGGTCATGGTGACACTGAGGTGATGTGAGCGTGGAGTCCGTTCTGATTACAGGGGAAAAGGTCCAGTTGTGAAACATTAAAGGAACAGTTCAACCAAAAATGAAAATTCTCTCACCCTTCATTCACCCACATGTCATTTCAGATGTTCTATTCTTTTAATATGGATGTCACAGTTGTGTCTTCCTGGATGGAGGATCATGGAAATTGTCAGTGACTGGTAAGGGTGACCACCCTTCTGCTTTGCGTTGTACTGCACAGCATTTTCCAACCTGGTTTCATAGGTAATACGTACCTCTGTACACTTTTTGCATCGTAACAAAATACGTTGATACACAAAAGTCCACTGGGGGCGCTAAAGAGAAGAACTGTATTGGTCCACTATAGAGAAAGAGTGTCAGTGTCATTATTTGCCAATGAAACTTTTTAATTCTTATTAATTATTATTAATTATTTAATTCATTATTTGTACTGTAATAGATATTTTAGAGCACCTAAAGATCATGTTTTTCTACCGCATGCGTAGTTAAAAACATGATAAAATAAACATTTATTTTTCTTTAGACGTTTAATCATTGTAGTTTCATTCTTACCTTGAAATACAACGGTTGCTTTTCTGAAATAATAAACCTAATGACGTATGCGGTGGAGATGTGCGACCTCCGGATGACGCACCTGAAATCCTGGCCAGGACGTGTCCAGGAAAAGTGACACACGTATGGTCACCCTACTATAATTGAACTTGTGTTATGTCGGCCTCTTAGCAGCCACAGTGCATTTATAATATCGGTATCGGCACTAAAAAACTCATTTTGGACAGTATGAAACTATCACATGCATATTTCAGATAACAGACTATAGCCCAGCACAGTTTGGCAGGTAGTATGACTGAAAGCATGAATGCTGTTATGTTTGGAGCTAACTTTCTCATTTGGAAGCTAGCCAGCACACTTGGCTCCGCTCAACTCACTGAAAACCAGGACTGTAGATTTTCGAAGCAATTTTTTATGTACAAAGCAAACAAGGCACCAGAGCTGGTATCACACCAAAACCAGTGTTTTGTTATCGAGCCAGTTCTTTCATTCTGTTGTCTGTGCTGTTTCTAAACATTCGGTCTGTCCGCTACCTGAAGCCTCTCTGTCCAGACAGCCAACAATACAGAGAGGTAATAGGCATAGCTGTCAGGGAGAGTCTGATAACAAGCCTATTAAAGTTAGAGAATAGAGTGATTGGAGAACACAAAACAACAATTATGAGAGGAGAGAGCGAGAGATTACATTCGGGTCCTGTGAGGAATAGAGCGAGTTGATATTTTATGAACACATAACCTTTTCTATTCACCTCTGAGAGACCGTGTGTGATTGAGACTTTGAATGAGTTTTGAAGACCTGTAGTGAGGAGTTAAAGGATTTCAATACGAGTGTTTTCTAAGGCACTTGCTTTGTTTATTTTGTGTTTTACTGTTGTTTATTATGTTAAATTTTGTCATCATTTACTCACCCTTATGTAATTTCATACCTGTATAAATTACTTTGTTACGATGAACACGAAGAAAGATATTTGGAACAAAGAAATGTATACGGGTTTGAAACATCCTGAGGGTGAGTAAATGATGACAGATTTTTGGATGAACTGTCCCTTTAAGGAAAACATGCAAGCTTAGAGAGATAGTTCACACAAAAAAGAAAATTCTGTCATGAATAACTCACTCTCTAGTTGTTTCAAATCTGTATAAATGTCGTTGTTTGGTTGAACACAGAGAAAGATATTTGGAAGAACACTTGTAACCAAACACTTCTTGGACCCCATTAACTACAATAGTAAGAAAAATCACAATGGTAGTCAATAGTACCCCAGAACTGTTTGCTGTCCTCCATTCTTCAAAATATCTTCTTTTGTGTTCAACAGAACAAATATCAAAATATAAAGTAATTTTCCCTACTATGGTAGTCAATGGTGGCCAAGTACTGTTTGGTTACAAGCATTCTTCCAAATATCTTTCTCTTTGTTTATCAGAACAAAGAAATGTATACTCCAAGGTGAGTATATTATGACAGAATTTATTTTTTTAGATGAACAATCCCCTCAATGTAAACATATTATTGTTGTCTGTTGATGTGGACAATAACATAGTTATCTTTTTAGTTATCTTTAAAGGTACCGTGCTTAGTGAACCCCAAAATACAAATTCTGTTATCATTTATTCACCCTCATGTTGTTCCAAACCTGAATGATTATCTTTCTTCTGTGGAACGCAAAATAAGATATTTTCAGAAATGTCGCTGTGGTTTGTTTTGTGCCCATATGGAAGTCAATGGGGGTCAGTGTTGTTTGGTTATTAACATTCTTCAAAATATCTTCTGTGTTCTGCAGAAAAAAAGAAAGTCATTCAGGTTTGAAATGACATGAAGATGAGTAAATGACAAAATATTTTTAATTTTTGGCATAACTATATTTTTAACGCATTATGTGAAATACTGATACAAAAACGCAGCTGTAAAATACTTTTTATAGAAAAAAACTATTTGGAACAATTGGACTATAAACAACCACTTAGAATGCCCTAACAACTGCTTAGTGCTAAAATGCTAAAATGCTAAAAATCTGTTAAAACTTCCTTCTTTATAGAGAGATTGAAAGAAAAATGAGGGGAAGAAGTGGGCGAGAGAATGCTTTGGATGTGATGTCTTCCAGGCTTGTAATGTAATGTATTCGGGTGAGATTAACTAGGTTGATTTGGGTCGTGGGAACTAATCAAATCTTAACCTAGTGGAGAAATTGCAGCTGCACCCGGGACAGACTCCATGTTACATGAAAAATGTTACGGCGAATGACTATATCCTCACACGCTGAAAAAGTGCAGATATGGTACACATTTTCCCTCTTTCGTAAGTGTGCGTGTTCATTTCAAAGTTAATCTGACAGTGATTTGTGTTGCTGGAGGTCCAGTGAGGCGATGTGTTTGCACCTAGACATTTGATCAGTAAGCAGATTGCTGTTGTGTAAACACTTACATACACAGCTGTGACTTCGGCTGGGGACACGCTGGGATGTCCCGCTGTTTCTGTCGATGTGTGTGTGTTTGCCTGAGCTGTGCTGTTCATGACTGTGCGTTCAGACCGCCGCCGGTGAGAGCGTCAAGATTCGCTTTATCCGCCCTACCAACAACGCTGTTGTAGAAAGATTCGTGGACGATCTGAAGATCGAATATTGGGTTTTGTAAACTCTATTTTAAAGGGATACAAAGCAAACAGACATGTTGATCTTGTGCAGACTGACCACAAGTGGGGTATGATTATCCTCATGAAATATTTTAAATATGAAAGTAAGAAAGTCATTGATTGAAATTACTTAACAATTATAGTTACATGTTTGATATGTTTTAAACTAATAAAAGCGATTTTTGTGGTGTGGCTATTGTGTACATGGTTAAGTGAACATAAATTATTAGGAAACCCGTCACAGCAATGTTTAACCTCTTTTCCATTTTGCTTGGGAACTAATGTGGTTGGAACCACGTTAAAGCTTATAACCATAAATTTGACTAGAACTTTATGTTCTTTCTTTCCTTCTTTCTTTATTTTGTTTGTTCGTTCGTTGGTTTTTTCTTTTATTTGTTATTTCGTCGGTTTGTTTGTTCTGACTGCATTTTCTACTGGTTTTCTTTCTTTCTTTTCGTTCTTTCAAACTATATTTCTGATTTTCGTTTGTTCGTTCTTTCTTTCGA
The DNA here is from genome assembly GCF_015846415.1 of Triplophysa dalaica. NCBI lineage: Eukaryota > Metazoa > Chordata > Actinopteri > Cypriniformes > Nemacheilidae > Triplophysa > Triplophysa dalaica. Next base: position 11,988,587 of record NC_079561.1, on the reverse strand, counting down.
TGGCTTTTCATTTGTTTGTTTGTTCTTTCATTCTTTTTTTCTGTCTTTGACTGTCTTTCTGACATTTTTTCTGTCTTTCTTTGTTCGTTGCTTCTTTCCAGTGGCAGTGCTAACAAAAAAGTGATGTACTATACAACCATAACCCCCGACCTCAAATGACCAAAAGTCATTGTTTGCTTTTTTGTTTTTCTAGTAACAAATGACCATTATTTCAGTTAAATATTTATGAATAATTCTTCACTTATGCTTTGAAGTTATAGAATGGGGAAAAAGATAAGTTGGTGGAAAAAAGTTTTCATTTTTACCAATCATCGCAACTCTTTAACACATCACATATTAGGGGTGGGAGAAAGAATCGAATCGTGAGGTACCAAAAGATTCCCACCCCAATCACATATGCAAGATTACGTAAAAACATGTGCAAGATTTTACAGAATACAGATGTAGCTTTGTCATCACTGCCATCTCTTTGTCAATACTTGTTAATAATTTAACGGAAAGATATTAACGTATGTTGTGGTAAAAAACAGACTACATTATTTTAAATGTAGAATAAACGTAACGAGGAGGTTCAAAACAACTGTAAGGGGAATGAGGATAGAGAGAAAATGTGAGGATTCGGACTTGTGCACTTTTAAACATTATAGGACTATGGAAGTGCTTTGTTTTATTTAAAGAAAGCTAGTATTAAAACTTCTGACAGATATTAAAGATTCGCGATGCACTGCAATATCATAAAGAGATAAAGCAGCGCAAGAGAACACGTGAATTCGTCAATCTCTCTCGAGCCAGTAACAGATGAGAGTATACTACCGGTGACAACCCTTTAAAGGGTCATATGACACGGCTAAAACAAATATTATCGTTTGTTTTAGATGTAATGCAATGTGTATACACAACTTAAGGTCAATAACGCTGTACTTTCCACATACCGTGCTTGTTTTTTTCTCCTACTTGACCCGCCTTAACATGCTGATATTTTACAAAGCTCATCGCTCTGAAAAGCCAGTGCGTAGTGATTGGTCGAATACAGCAAGCGTGAGACGGAAATGTACCGCCTCTTACCATATTTGGAAAATCAGGTTCCGAACCAATTGTACTGACAGATCACCCACCTTACTTGGGTATACATTTGGGCAGTCTTAGTCAAATCATACCTTGGACTGATGTAGATATATGGGGGTGTGGTTACACGGGGCGTTTCAGACAAGTCTGTCTGAGCATTCGCTTTTAGATAGAATGCATCTTCTGTTTCAATGCTTTCATTTAAAAAAAGTTGTGTCTAATACAAGTACCAAAAAGACTCACCAAAGACAAGCACCTTATGACCCCTTTAAACTAGCTTTGACTAAAAGTGATCAGTTTTATAAATATTACCTGACGGCTTCAGCGGGACTCTTTCAGTCAATGACAGGACAAACTCCTCGCTAGCGTGTTGCCAACACTGAGGATGATGCGCTAGAAGTGGTTGTCGGAGGCGGGGCCGCAAGAAATATTGTGTATTTTCTTAAGAAATGCATCTATTGTATGAATGAATTGTGAACGCGATACAGTTAAAGGACAGCCTGGAGACGTTAAGCAGGAGAACAAGTGGGTTTAAGCTAATATAGATCTTTAGAAGTCGTTATTCGCAAACAGCGCTGTGGAAAAAGTAAGCATAAGGCGTATGTGTGCGTATGGCCCCAACTACACCACTGGTTCTTTCTTTCTTTCTTTCTTTGTTGGTTCTTTCTTTAGATAAATAAGTGCTTTAAACACTGTTAGATCTTATATTTGATTGATATTTAGTTCTTTTTTGTATTGTATGATTGTGGGTATTTATGGATTCTTATGAGGACACAGACGTACACACACACACATACACACACACACACACACACACACACACGTGTTTCCCAAATACTGTCAATACTGTATTGAATAGGGGGAGTTGAGTACATTTGACACCAGAGGTTTACTTTATTGATCTGTTAGTGGCTTTTATGTTTCTGTTTTTTTGTTATATATTATATATATATATATATATATATATATATATATATATTATAAACTTGTGTTCAGTGTTCTCTGTGTTCTGGACGGTGTCTCTCCGCGCATCTTCTGGCCTCACTGGTGCCCGGGCAGGGCTGGTTGACTCCAGCGGCTGATTTGGGGTGAGTGGAGGCGGTGTTAAACCCATGAAGAGACAAAATTATAGTTCAATCCAGCCATGCTCCTGCATGCAGGGCTGCCATACAGAGTTTTATTAAAGGTATCTATAATTTTTATGTATGTGTTTTTGGCTTTTGTTTAGTCTTTTTTCTGGGTTTTCAGCTTTCTGATTTTGTTCACGTTTTCAGGCAAGTTTATTGTGCTGAACTAAATATAGCTACTCTGATGTTTGTCCTCAAGGAAAAGGTTGGTTTTGGTCTTGAACAATTTTGATGAGACTTTGATTGTTTAGTTTGTTGGAAAATTCAAGCCCAGTGTGTTATATTGTTGGGATATGTTATGAAGCAGAACAGTGCTTCAGATGCAGATATGTGTGATGTGATAGGGTTGAAGATAACAGGCTGAAACAATGATAAAGACAAACAATAGTTGCTATGTGTAAAATCTGTTATGCTTTTTTTAAGCAAGAGCTCAAATTGTTCTCTATTTAATCTCATTGCTGCCTTTGAGAGGATATGTAGATCATATTTTATTATATAAAGTTCTGTTGGCTCCTGGAGATATTTTCATCGTGTGAAACAGAGGTCAGGACATTATGTAATATGTATAATGAAAGGACAGCTTGATCTTAAAAGTGAATTTATAAAGGATTTGTATTTCAATATGCTGATTATGCAGAAAACGCTGAATAAATAAAGCTATAGAGGGACTGCGAGAAAAGTTTCACTGCAAGGTCATCCTAACTTGGCAGATGCTTGTTCTGTTTATGCTTTGGCAGTTACTAAGCTTTTGTTTGTTATATTGTTTGATTTATGCATTTTGTGCTCCAAATCGGAATCTGACAGCTTTTCATCTAGTATTCAAAAAGGTCTTGGTTCAGTAGTTTCTGTCCTTCAAGAGACATTTGTTTTGTTCAATGACCTTTTTAAAATAAATGTAATTGGCCCAAAATTTTTTTACATCAAATTAAATATTTTAATTTGATAATCACGTTTGTCTTTTAAATAAGATCAATGTGTGGGCTGTTTGTACATTGTGTGAGAGGCATGGCCATAGGTTCTTGCAACTGAAGACTTATAAAGACTAGTTGATGGTTATTAACATGTTTAGTTATGTTTACCGTTCTGCTATTTCTCATGCTCTATTAATTTATCTTTAATGAAGTATTATTTACCCGTCAACATCATTAGTGTTTATTCAAACTAAGACAAATCTTGTTCATGCTTATACATAATAACAGTTTATGAAAATAAAATGACCAGCTGTGCAAGTATCTGAGAACGGTACCTTGAACACATATTTTGGGAGTAAAAATGCTTAGTTATTAACATATGGATCTTGTTGTACAATGCATTGAATTAATAATAGGACGTCATTGAAGATAACAAGTAAATTTTACAATTTTAACTGAAATGTTAAATGGTAGATAAACATGAATAACACATGGTTTATTTATTCACTTTATGAGTAAATATAGCTAAAATGCGTATCTTGAGTAAATAATAATATTATTAATTAAATCCGACATAAATCCAATTTTGTGGAACCATTAAAGATTTTGAACATTTGTAAGTATCTCTTTTCAGCCCTGAAACAGGTAGACTTCAACTAAACCCTCAGAAAGCACATTAGCTCTCTGTAATAGGTTTCTCCTATGTAAAACATGATAATGCATAGCTTTCAGACATGCAGTAATGTGCATGAATTATTCATACAGTACGTCACATCAGAGCACTACAGATCTGATTTGCTGGTCTTACTCAAGTCAGAGTTTATCATGTTGACCTCTATGGTGGTTGAGTGATGATAAAACCATACATTTACATAATATTCATTCATTTAAGCAAATGCTTTTACCTAAAGCAAGTCACAAATGAAAAAAATATCAACAGTGACGCAATGCGTAATTGTGGAAGTTGACCAGCAAAAGAACAATAACACTTTACTACAAAATAATTTAACTTCAATCATGTATTCAAAAGTAAGGATGTTCAATGAGAAGTATATGGAAAACTGTCTGTTGCGTATTTTCCCTGTTTTACTGGATCTGTGTATGGAGTATGGAGTATCTTCAGCGGGTTGTCTCCTGTTATTCCTCATTCCCCTCCTCAGTCAATCTCCCTTTGCTCCGGGATAAAGCAAGTGCATGTGTTTGATTGTAATAACTGAAAAATATGCTGGTATCAGTTGGTTTATAGTTCTGCTTTTTAGATATAGAGGGCCCTATTTGAACGATCTAATCACATGGTATAAAGCGCATGGCACAGGTGGGTGTTTCTGAATCCACTTTTGCTAGTTAAATATCTGAAAAAATGGTCTGCAGTGGTTCAGAAGGGTTGTACCTATTCTAGAAAGGAGCCTTGGGTTGAACGGGAAATAAACCAATTAGAGTCTCATCTCCCATTCCATCTAAAAGCCAAATGGGCTTGCACCATGACACATTTGCAATTTACATGGCGGAGTTTGCAAGAGCTAAGACGCTTCTCCAGAGGGAAACGGATCTCGCACACAAGCAGACCATCTAGGGGACAAGCCGGATATTTATATTCATGCACACAATAATGATCCTTTACATTTGAATCCTTTAATTGTTCAGAGTTCCCTGTATGTGTCATAAGCAGCATATGTGAATCTCGTGCTCTTTAAATAGCAAAAATATTGCGCCTTTGACCAAATTTCAGTCGATCGATAGTGCAGTCTATTTCAGTTGCTTCAAAATGGCAACGCGCCAGCAGTGCGCCTGAACACACCTCATTTTTAGACCAGCAAGCCCATGGATGCACAAATGAACACAAGTGTATTAAATAATGTGGTGCAGGACGTGAAAATGATAACTGCGCCAAGCTAAAAACTATCAAAAACACTTGCGTCGTGCCTGGCGCCGGGTACGATAGGGCCCAGAAGCTGTCTCAGAGGACAAAACCATTGACCCCCACAGTCCAATCCTTGACCAGCCGACAAATATTACTCTCAAAAATACAAGAGCTATTGAAAATCGTCTACTAATGTACTACTGCTGTCCCAAACAGATGTTGCATCAAGTCAGAAGTGACCAAACCTGACACTGACGAATCTCAATCACCATTAATAGTTTAAATTTCTACACAGATATGCCCTGACCATGTCGCACCTCGATGTCCCTTCTTTAACTGTTTCCTTGTGAGGTCTTCAAGCCCAAAATAAATACGATAAATAAACAAAAAAATGTACTATTCACCCCAACAGCTAGTACCAAAGCCAATTTGTATGGATGGAGCCAGACAACATATTCTTTGCGAACAACTTTATATTTTCACGGTATTTTTCTTGACATGATTGAACTTCCCACTAGACGCTTGGTCAAGATGAAATAATTTCATGCTTCATTTCTGCTTGAAAATACTGCCCAGATGACTTTCCCTTAGTGAATACTACATAGTCACGGATTGGACACCCGCTTGCTGGCAGACATGTTTTGAGATATGGTACATGTCTTTGACATTGAAAACAGTGTGTACTCTGTTGCATATGTTTATTTAATAAGTTAAGCTTAAATATGATACACGGAAGCAAATGTTTAAGACAAGGGTGATTAATAGAAGCTTTTTTACTTGTTACCATATTTGTGTGCTGATGTGTGCACTGAATTTAGTGTAAAAATATGTCTATAGAAATGTCCAATGCTACATAAAAGTGTTGCCATAATGTTTACATTTTAATATCATACACATTTAAATATTACCATTTAAAAATATCAACACATTTGACTGAATTTGTTGCTCATGGACTCACTTTGAAAATAGGTTTCTAGGTTAATGTACACTTTATTTTATATTGCATGTTTTTTAATGGATGGTTTGAACCAGACAATGAAGAAAAATCAGCCAATAAATAACCTGTATTTACTTTACTCAATACTCTTTTAAACAGTTAATTATGAAAGATATGTTTTTACTTGTTACTGTTATTTCATTTAACTATTAAATAATTCCCATATTACTATTCATAAATTTGATGAATTTTGTTTTAAATGAAAAGTTTTGGTGTTAAGATTTGGGTAATTAAAGTCTAGTGTTTCATTACATTAAAGGATGTTTTGTTTTTCGACATAAAGATGCTGTTTGACAGGTGAAGGACTTTAGGAGGGTGCATAAGGAAACAGTTATTTCTTAAGGAGGGATTAAGGTTTTGTCCAAAAGTGCTTGGTAATCTACCGCAGGCTTTGACTAGGAATGACCTTCCCATAAAACCGCACCAAACCGCAGGATAATTGCTTACGAATGGCGGTCCAAAAAAAGCAGCAAAATGTCAAAGGAAGTTTGGAAACTTTCATGATTAATTTTTTTGTCCGAGGAGGCACAAGAACATCTAAGCCTTTCCATCAATCACATGGGGCAGGAGAGTGACTCTTTCAGGGTTGAAGACATTCACCTTAAGATTCTTTCTCTCTCTCTCTCTCTGTCTCTCTGTCTTCTGTTACATGTATCTAAGCGGTTTAGTGCCTTGCATCAGCACTCAAAGAGCTTTATAAATCTCCCCACCAGAATATTAAATGAAAATATTCAAGAAAAGAACATCTTTTATTTGACCTCTCATGTCTCTCAGAAATCCCATTCACCCCCCATTCTTGACAGTGGTGTTAAAAATGCCCTTTGTCTACATACTGAAGGACTTGGGCATATAATTTTTGGCTAAGGTCTCAACCCAATGAGAGATCTTAGGTCTGAGAAGGTCAGAAATCATTCTGCATCAATACTATTATATATTTTATACGCCCTAATGTACAGGCCATCATTTATTCACCATAATGTTACACAAACATTCCAAATCTGTATGACTTTCTTTCCTTAGCAGAAAACCAGATATTTTGAAGAATGATGGCAACCAAACAAGTCATTGACTTCCATTGTATGAACACAAAACCACTTTAAGACATTTTAAGCCTTTATTTACTACCAGAAATCTAAAACCATCCTTTGTGAATAGTGAAATTGTCACATCTATATATAGTACATCTATACTATAACATTATAATATTACATGTATTATCCAGAACCTCAGAGATGATGTATTTTTTCGTAGGTCAAACCGGAAGTTCCGCTGGTTCCCTCGACCGAATGCCTTTGCATTTTTCCAATAGACTTTTGGAAGCTCGCAAAAAATAAGATCTGTGATTAACAAATGTTCATGTTGTTTTATCTTTATAAGATAACACAATATTTTCTATTTTTGAAGAAGTAAAAAGCTAAAAAGTATACTACACTACAGTCGCTCGATATCAATGTTACCACCATCAAGCCTCCGGCAACTTTATCAAACTTTATTAAAAACGTGTTCTCTCTAACTACTCCATGAAGGAATCCCCAACAATGTTTTAAGAAATTTGAGCCCATGTTGTGTTTTATTTGTGAGCTTTATATGCGCGATGACTTCTAACTTCCCCGCCAAGGAAATAGTCGCTTTTAGCAATTTAGCAATAGTCACTGTAGCAAAGTTCACAGTAGGGAAGGAAGGAGGCGGGAACCGTCGAACATTCAAAAAAGTTTTATCATAATAAACAAACAATCACACGGAAGTAAAAAGCCATAAAAACAAACTTAAACATGTCCGGGCCTGGTCCTCTCTCATCGTAGACTCTGTCGCTCATCCTTTTAGGCTTCCGATCTCCACCGTGAGAGATACGGAGCTAGTGCAACGCTTACTCATTATCACTCACGTCACCGGCCCTGCATCATTCCCTCACGGCTCTTGTCCCGCCTTGCTCGTCACATACCCCACTCGCCCCTCGCAGGCCGGGGGATACAACAGAGACTGCGCTCTACTCCCCCCCCGGGGGCCAGTCTCGGCGGCGGCAGCACCTGGGGGTATGGACAGGCAAGACGAGAGAAAAGGAGACGGAAGCACAAGAAGCGACAGCGACGAGAGAGGGGAGAAAGGAAAAAGCCCCACTGTTCCCAGACACACTGTTGCTCGGTCCTCAGCCAGCCATGAGGCTCTTACTTGCGGTGACATGTGGTAGTATTGGGTGTTCGGTGGACGGCTCAATCCTCCTCTGCCCCCTGGTGGCCGACGATGGTTCCTCTGGCTGAGGGCATCCGGCAGCTCCCACCCGTTTCCTGCTCCTCCCCTTCACGGCGGACAGCAGCAGGCTCCAGTCCACGGGCAACAGTGCCAACTCATTCGTTCCCTCTCAGACGGCAGCCTCCCCACCTTGGCCCAGGAGCACGGCAGCGAGCTCTCCGTCCCAACCGATGCATACTGCTCCGTCACCACCGCCTCAGGCAGCCGCTTGCGGACATCCCTCGTCCGCGCTGCCCGAACTCCTCAGCATTGCGATGCCGCTCAGCGTCGAGAGCTCTTCGCAGCATGTCACTCCTTCCTCCTGGGTTTCGGCACCAATGTAGCAAAGTTCAAAGTAGGGAAGGAAGGAGGCGGGAACCGGCGAACATTTAACAAACTTTAATCAAAATAAAGGAACAAAAACACAGAAGTAAAAGGCCGCCAGCCACCTCACGGTCAACTGCCGGCTCCAAGAACAAACTTAAACATGTCCGGGCCCTGTCCCCTCCCTTCCGTAGTCCTGTCGGTCATCCTCTTATGCTCCGATCTCCTCTGTGAGATATGCAGGACCGGTGTGCGCACAGCTGATTCCCACTATCACTCACTCCACCGGCCCCGCCTCACGGCTCTCGTCCCGCCTTCCTCGTAACAGTCACCGACCGCCGTTTAAAGACACAATAAAGCTTTAAAAAAATCACAAGTGGCTTATGAACACTGGTGTGTTTTATTTCGTAGATTAAAACATGAAAATATTCAGAGCTTTTGTGTATAACAGACCTTATTTCGATAAATTTACCAAAAACCCATTAAAAAGACCTTTAAAAACTTTTAAGCACACCCCTTTTTGGAGTGATGGAACTTTGCTCTTTTTCAGTTCCGTTGCACAGCTCTTTCTACCAACCGACAGATTTGACAGTACACTCATAAAATAAATGTTCTTAAAAGGTTCTTCACAGCAATGCCAAAGAAAAAACTGTTTTGGTTCAACAAAGAACCATTCAGCCAAGGGTTCTTTAAAGAACCATCGCTTTCTTTTTTTATAATCTAAAGAACCCATTTTCACCACAACCTTTCTGTTTCTCAAAAAGTTTTTTCAGATGTTAAAGGTTCTTCTATGTTATCGAAGAACCTTTTGAAGCACCTTTTATTTTTAAGAGTGTAATACGCCTGTGACTTCAGCTTTTTGTTCTGACCAAGAGAGAGAACAGCGAGCAAGCAGAAACAGGAAACGCACCACTGCTCCCTGACAAACTGCTCCTCTCTTGCACGCTTCTCTCTCCCTCTTTCCCATCACCCATCCTTACACCATGAACTTGACCTGCCCTTTGGGATGGGTTTTGATAGGTGGAGAGCTGTCAGCATCTTCTAGCCAGAGATTCTGTTTTCTCACAGCCGCTTTAACAGTACTTCAGTTAACACTGACGTAGTGGCGACTCAAGCACTGTTGGAAACACAATGACCGGTGGCTGTTTGTGTCATGAGATAGTGGGGGATTCTGTGCAAAGAGCTTAGAGAACGGCTTAACCAGACAAAGAAAACTTTTTTTGAGTTATGTAGGATACCTAAGTCCTTAGTGAGTTTTGTGAATGGTGTTTAATGTATTATTTGCCGTTTTACTTTACCCCCCCCCCCCCCCATTGCTTTGCTCTCTCTCGAATACTTTTGCTCTCGTTTTATAATCTCTTATGTGCTGATATGTGCTGGTATCATCTTTTACCCTTCATTAAATATTTTGTACTTGCCAAGTGCTCTTTGTAGAACTAATCACATTAGCTATGCTGGCAAAGGGCTTACGTAATAATGCCAACTGGTAGAGGGCGATACACAGAGAGAGAGAGAGAGAGAGAGAGAGAGAATAGAGATACAGTTAGTGGGGATAGAGAAGTGTTTAAATTCAGGGAATAAGAGAAAGAGGAAATAAAGACTAATGACCTTAATGATCTTGAACTCTAATGATCTCGTTCTTTTTTAATGCTGGAAGATTAAATAAACCAGATCAAGACTGTAAAGTGGTATTTGTGCGAGGGAGGGGTCAGATTTTTTATTTGTTTATCTACATTCGTTGAAAAATGTTTTGATTTCATAGTTTTAATTGAATAAATTTTAAGCTGCCTAACTAAAATGTTTTTTTTTCTGTATTGCTAAATAAAAGATTTGTTATAACTTTGTAAAAGGCATTTATACCTGCATTATAATGCTTTAAGAATGCCCTTATACACTTTCTGTGATGTATTTGTTAGGTATATTTTATGTAATAAGTTTATAATATATGTAAAAAGGCAGCTCAATCAAAAGTGTAAACACGCCTACAACCAAAGTATGCTTAGTTTATCTCACTCAAAACATTGAGCACAAGTGTATAGGGCAAATATAGTTAGGCTTAGAGGTATGCTTTTGTGTAACTTATTTCTGGGCAGCCAATGTTTCTTAAAGGAAAATGAATTAAAATGTATATAAAAATAACATCATTTTCAAATTAGCAACTATAATAATACATACACTGTAAAAAAACTGAAATTGGGACGGGGGTTCTATTTTATAATTTGGTAAAATGAACTTTTATACATTAAATGTATAAAGCTCCACTCCTCCTCTTAACAACAACTCTTCTCTTCACAACGTTTCACTCGGATGTATCTTATGATACAGAATAGAAGACAATCGCAATTTCTGTTTTATGGTGCCTTAAGGAAACCAACAGAAACGTAAACATGTGTAGAGAATAGAACATATTATATAAGCTAAATGAGCACATAAAATAAGTAAACTCAAAATTTCCCAGAAATATTGTTTGAGGTTTTTCCATTAATGTGAATGAATCAGAAATTATTATCAGATGTCATTTTAATCTCCCTCTTGACTCATTTGATTGTTCGGCACACAGATGACCTATTATAATTTATTTCAAGGTTTGTATAAACTCTACTAATAAACTTGATTTATCTATGAACACCAAGTAATGAATTAACTATGAACAAACAATGTTTCTCATTATTAGTTGACTGCACCAAATGCTTTAACAGATTGTAAGATATTGAATCTTATCGTGAAGTGGCATTAAGCATGAAAATGCAGAATTACGTTTGTTTATCGGGTTTCACGTCAATAAAGACATTACTTGCTTTTAAAACACAAGGTCTTGCGACATGTATTGTTTATATTGTTTCTCATACAAGATTTACAAATACTAAGCATATGTAATAGTAAGCATATGAAACACAAACTTTATCTTAACGTTATGGGCTATTTGGGTCAAAGAAGACATCTAGTATGCATGAAGGATATGATAATTGTGCTGTTGCATCATCACACAGATGCTGACATAATGAAGTGCACACATTTACATTTTCATGACCAGCTTCCTGGTCTTCTCCTCAACCTAACACAACCTGTCACCATCTGTGGGTTAAAGGTCAGCCTGGACTCTGGAGAGCATCTCTGAAGAAGACATTATGCATGTGCTTCTGTCTTTGAGATTCAAGACACAAGTAAAAAGTTTATCAGGCTCGTCACCACAAAATATGACTCTTTTACTTATATAATGTGTCTGCAGTATTTTATAAGGTTCATTTGTCATTTGTGTGTTTTCCACCAGTTTGCACATAGAAGAGTATTAGAAAACCCCCCTGTGCATGTTAATGGTGAAATAGATCACAGTGACACTGTCATTCTGAAAACATTTATGGTTGAATATGTTATGGCACAATGACTTACCCTTTGACAAACCCAATGAATTTATGTTGTAATGCACGATTTTAGAAGCCCTAAAGATACTTTATGATTTTGAATTATTTCTCTCTCTCTCTCTCTCTCTCTCTCTCTCTCTCAAGTTTCAAGATTCAAAGAAGCTTTATTTGTCATGATTTAATACATTGCCAAAGCACAGGAAAACTTAATATAAACATTCTGTCTCTCTCTCTCCATCTCTTTCTCTTTCCATGGCTCACAGCTGCGTCCAGCTTCAGTTTCTGTAGGGCTGCGCTGGAGCACACGGTCTCAGCGGACGAGCTTAACTACCAGCTGCCCCGGAAGCCCGGGGGCAACCTTACCTGGCACGACAGGCACGGGCAGAGGGTGACGAGAAGAGCTGTCAAACTGCTACAGCAGCCCGGCACTGAAGAAATACAGGTACATTACCAGAGTCGAGTTAAAGGCCCAGTGTCTAATTTTTTGAAGTATGAATCGACAGAAATGCAAAATAATATACACAATTATGTGTTCAGGGGTTTATAAAGACCTTACATAATGAAGCATATTGTTTTTTTACCTTAGGATTTCTATCTACATACACTGCAGGTCCCCTTACATAGAATTCTCCATGTTGTTTCTACAGTAGCCCTAAACGGACAAACTGCTCTACAGAGTGCGTTTCGTAAATACGTTATCACCTTCGGCAAAGAAGTGAAAACATGATATCTTATTGCATGAGCAGTGGACTAAGCGTTTGCTTTGCAATTCACAAACCCGACCGCCAGATGGTGCTAAATCTCTTTGGGCCTTTAATGTAACCATTAAATTGCAAGTAATTTTACAGTTTAACGTTAGTATAAGTCATAGGGTCCTATCGTTCATGCAGTGCAACGCATCGCAAGGCACACCTCAAGTTGCTAGTTTCACCCCGATGCAGTTCCATTTTCCCATCCGGCGCTGCGTTGCAAATACATTTGCGCTCCCATGGAAGTGTTGGTCTAAAAATGAGGTATTTTCAGTCACATTTTTTTTGCGTTGCTATTTTGAGGAACTGATTTATTTATTTATTTAAAGAGCGAGTTAGTAGAAAATGGGCCTCTTGGACGGTCCACAACACGCTTTCACTTTACTTATTACACAGAGGGAGACGCACCAGCACACAAACATGCCAAATATAAAAAATAAATGGATTACAATGTAAAATGAAAAATCTGGCTTGTCTTGTAGATGGTCTACTGCTTTAACCTCACGCATGAGCAGATGCGTTTCCTCTCTGGAGAAACGTCCAGTCTTTGCTCTTGTAAATAGCGAATCCGCCATGGCGCAAGCGCAACTGGCTCTTAAAGGGAATGAGAGATGAGACTGTGATTGGTTTACTGCACGTAACTCCCAAAACACACCAATGACTCATTAAGAAAACCGGACAACCCATTTTGACCATGCGCCTGGGCGCGCCAACTGTTTTACCATCGTTAAACTAGCTAAATTATTCCATTCTTTGCATTTTAGAAATTCATATCAAGGTTTGTTTGTTTACAGCAGTCATCCTCAATCCCCTTTTCTGAGTTCCATCCGTATCACGAGACATAGCCTAATAAACCATTTAAAACGTTTGACTAATTTGGTTGTTTAAATTGAGCCTCGCATCTAAACAATGAAGAATCACATCACACGCGCACGATGGCTTATTTATGTTATTTATATTTTGCCGCTATATCCTCTAATATCTTTATTCAGCTCCAAACGCACTTCATTTTTACCCCTTCCGCTCCCCACACACTGCGTCTCTCCAGCCAAAGACGCGCCGCATGAAGAACAGCAAACACGTGCTTAATTCTACAACACTAGTGCAGACATGCAGAGCTGGTAAATTGACACACAACAGTAAACGAAATGCAGCAAATATTAAAACATTTGTATCCGTCAGTCTGTTAACTGTTTGCTATATGTCTCCAACCCTTCAGCCAGAGTTGTGATATTTAATAACCATGACGTTTTCATCTACATTTAGCATTAGCATTAATGATCAGCATTTTAACATTTGTAACCCTGTGAAAACCCAGGCAAAAGTCTCATATTCTAATTGTTTATTAAATAACAAGCATCAAAGATTAATTTCAAGCATTCATTTCACTAAGATTTTGGCATTATTTTGTCAATATTTGGTTTTCATGTTTGGTTTTCCTAAGCACACATTTTGTAATGAACAACATTTTAAATGGGAAATTATTTAAAGATAGAAGTAGTTCTGGTATGAATTGCATGGAAATACTTACATAATAAGTAACTTTGTTTTCTGTTACAATGAGCATTTAAAATGTTACATTACATTTGCTGTTTGCATGTTGTCAGAAGTTTTTTTATTTACAAATATTAATTATCCGACTTCTATTAAGAGGGCATTTCCCTAAAGCCACAGAGCCTACACTACATACATACTGTGGATATCAAAATATAAAATAAATGGCCTGATAAAATATCATATCCTTAAAGAGTAAGTAACATATGATTTTTAAGGTTCTTTTTTAGTTTAGGCTATGGAGTGTCCAACAACAAGTTTATGTACATAAACAATATTATGTCGTAATAATATGCAGTTATTCTTACCTTACTTCTTGACTGACTCTCAAATGATTCGTTCCGCATTTCATCCGTCTAATCCCCTCCTATCCGTTAGCCTACTGTTATGTGATTGGATAGGTGATGTGCCGCAAACGAAACGCCTATCATCATTACGGGAGTCTGCTGTGATTGGTCAAATGCAATCATCATGTGTCGCAAATGGAAAGTCTACCATCATTACTGGATTACGGTTTACAGGTGGTTGGATATTGTATACATTGTGACATGTGATGTTGAGATATTAAAGCTCCTCATTATCTGTGCCATTACTCAAGAATTAAGCTAAGCTTGATCTAAAGTCTCATAATGCACATGGCTTTGTATTATCCCACACAAATAAGAGGCATACACGGAAAGTAATTCCCGTTTTTTACGCCAACCTTGAGAGCCGTAATGAGTTTCTTAATAAAACATTGTCACCTCTTCAGGACGCTATGATTTTAATGAGTAAATGTGATTAGTGTGTTCTTTATGCTCGGACTGTCATGTCGTGAATAATTGATCTAAATGGAGTGGCTTAGGAAATATAATTTTGTAATGTGTCATTTTAAAACAAAGGCTTAGCGGAATGGCTGACAGGGGTGCGTGATTTATTTATTTTATAATGTTAAATATATTTGTTCTGGTTGACAGAGAACAGCGTGGAGATGTGTGTGTGTGTGAATGGAGCTGTCTGGTGTTGGGAGATGGTCTTTAAATAGAATGGATTTTTATGCCCGTCTCCTGGTCTCAGGATTGGCTCAGATGGGCTCAAAATGTGTGTGTGTGTGTGTGTGTAAAAAGGTCATTGGCGTGTATTCATAAAGACAAACAGGCGCACACACAGTGCTAACTGGCAACATTCAAGATTATGACAACTAGAATAAAGGCCAAACCTTAAAAGGGTTATTTCCACTTGAATTACAAACAGTGTGAGCTTTTCAGATCCGGCCTCTGTCCAATGGTCTACAAATGTTAACTTTGTCACGGATTTATCCTGTCCTCCTTCAGGCATTTTCAGCTAAAGGTGAAGCGTTTAATTCATGTGACACTGACATCACCTAACTGAATTGGAATTAGGTGGTGTTTTAAGCAGGTTAACAAAACAGCCACATTTTGATGTGTTGCTGTGTCGGGCTGGTTAGGATGGTCAAGCAAACGAGAACAACTTAAGAGTAATGTTTTGTCTTAATGTGTAAGCTGGAATCGTGTATTAACATGAAAAGGTCAATTATACGGTGTCGGCCGATAAATACATTTTTAGTGACATTTTTATATTAAAATCAGGTTGATATAACTAAGCTGATAAATTAGGAATCATTACCATTATAAATACTGTTACATACACTGTTTTTTTATTTCACATTTATAAAGTCAATGCCACGGTTAATATATTAAGCCATACATCGCTCTATACCCAAGGTTCCTTTTAAAAGTGCGAGAACACATACGCCAGATACATTTTTCTGTCAGTTTTGGTGTAGTATAATCCTGATAACTGTCGGAGCCCTTTTTGAGCCTACACATGAAAACGCATGTTGGAACTAAAATGGCAGTAACTCATGAATTCTTTCAAATACAGACTTAAAGTTGGTCTGAAAAAAGAAAAGTAGCTGAATATTGCAAAAAAAAACACACACACAAACAAACACAAAAATAAGGTATGTTGTTAGGTTTATTGTAAAAAATAAATAAAAAACGTTTATGTTTTTCTTTGATTAAAAAATACATAAAAAAAATACGGGTCACAAAAGGATAACAAAAAATTTAAGCACTCTCTTTATAAAAAAGAATCAATTACTCTCCCTACATAAAGTATTTAAAAAAAACACCAAAGAAATCTGTATTCTAGAGTCTTAGACCTTTCCAATGATATACAGTTTGTCATGTTTCGATTAGAAATGCACAATATTGACGCAAACTTAGTTGACCCGTATACGGAACGGGTGACAGTTAACAGGCCTATACTCTTGAGAAAGAAATAAAACGTAGACTGAAATTATATAATTTGTAAGTATAGTTTAAAAGAAGCATGCTCATAGAACAAACATGATCACTTTTTTTTGTCAGAGAAGAACAATCAGTATAACATAAACTGTTGCAATGCAATACATAATCTTGTATAATTTTATATAAGATGTGATGTAACTGTATTGCAGAAGCTACCCTGTAAAAATATCTTCCATGGATCAGCCAGGCCTTTTATCAAATTTGCTGTCCCAATAGCCCAATCTCCAATTTAATTATAACAATAATGGGAAATATTTGGTAGTCTTCAATCCATCGAAGCAATATAACAAGATCATATTAGAGATTTATCTTGGATGTGGATGGACTCCAGTTACCGCGACAAAATGTCCCGTGGAATATGCTGCATTGTGCCTTATTCCAGCAAGGCTTATCTCACAGGGCCAGAACTGGCATGAAAATGAGTTTTGCCGATTGGACTCGTGGTAAAGATAACATTCATTTATTGCATTTGGCTTGAAACTGGTGAAGGAATGATTAGGGTTAACATTCGGTTAGTTCAAGGTGTGTATGGTGTCAGTTTGCTGTTGGCAAGATTGTCAAGGATAGAAATAATTAGGGCAACCAAGACCATGACTAATGAATGGCGTATGAAAACCGTCCCGCGAACAGTTTATTTAATTACCTACAAGATGTTCTTGTTGTTCCTTTTTGTATCTTGTTAATGTGTAAGACACATTATTTTTAGAAGTTACTCTGTAATTGAAGGACTTTCAGCATCTCCCTGTCATTGTCATTTCTTACTGATAAACACATCGACTTGCATGTAAATGAGGCTTTACTATACCATTGCACTGAATTCACAATTGCCGGTGCTAAAGTATATGACTTTAATATATTTTTGCCAAAAATATACGATATGGTGGTTCGGTAAAAAGCAAATTATGTAAGTGTATAACTAAATCTTGGATGAGAAATATTGAAATAAATCCAAATAATTACATTTATAATTTAATTGCAGACTTGGAAAATCTGATCCTGGCCTCTGATATGAGATAAAATCTCTTGTTCTAAAACTTTATACGACAATTTTCTCCGTTTAATCTTATTTCTGCCTTGTTGAAACAATTAAGATATTATACAGTAGATCTGTAATTTCTCTGTTTTATGGGGGATCACATACAGTCAATCAGTCTGCATTGCAAAATAAACCCTGACAGGGTGATCAGGACCCCGTTGTCAATTCTGTTCAGTGTTAATTTTGTGGGCAATAAAACGACCCAGACAACTTGTGGAAATGAATGACGCTATAAATGATGATAGCGTTTTTATGGGGTGATTTTATCACGGTAGGTTGTCTGTAATGTTGATTGTAATGGGCGTTGGATGTCTTGGCTGTATTGGTTGGCTAGCCGTAGCTTTGTAAATCTGATAACAATAAGGAGATGATTAACATTGTAAATTCGACAACTCACCTAGAATAATCCACAATTATTCGACAATTATTGATACTATTTGCTTGATTACCTCCATCTAGATATCTTGACAAAAAATTGCAGTTGCCACATCACATCACTATTCATTATACATGTTCGAACTTTCAACTTTTCTTTTGAGGACTGTGCATGTTCGATTTCTTATACACATTTTTTTCACAAAACAGTGAGCAGTGGAATAACACAGTGGAATAACACAAAGGAAACTATACGAATTAGGTTGAGACAAAGCCAGAAAGCGCAATTTCAAAAAGCGTGATGATAGTGGATTTCTGCGGGTGATTTATTAATAATGCGCACATTAAAAAACAAAAAGCGTAATATATCATTCTCACAATGGCCAACACAATCTACTAAGAGCAGCTAAAATTAGTGTAGGGTTTTAAACATGCTTTTTCAATTTTTTGGGGGGGGGGCGTTTAATAAATCTTAATAAACCAAGTTGCGTGATTCATTTAACGGGGTCATATTGGATGGCTAAATAGACATGCATTCTTTCTTTGCGTATAAATTTTGGACGGTTCTCTCAAATGCTTCTCACGAACTGACGCAGAAATGTGGGGGCTTGTGGAAACGAGGTGTTTTAGGCAGGTTTGGATGAGTCTCTGCTTTTAAATGAAACATATCTTTTGGTTTGAGACTTAAATTTTTGCTTTTTTACATGTCTTATATATGCATGACTCTTGCATGGTCCATACCTTGGCATGGTGGGGGAGCTAACGAATCTCAGTGACCCAGAGAGCTATCCCAGCTAGAGCTTATGCTCCTGGTAAGTCCAGCCATGCTGGACAGGTCAAAGGATAGAGATCAGATCAAATTGGACCACCTCTCCTCTAGGCTAAAGAGGTTGGCGTAGGGCTAACAACCCTATCCTTTAAAAAATCTTGTTACAGAAACGTTGACAACAATTCATCATATTCCGTTCCTGGAAGAGAAAGGGCTCTTGTCTCAAGAACCTATGACGCGTTTTGGATTCCAAAAAGGAAGATCAAGCACAAACCGGATCACAACATTGCGTATCATTTTATAACAGTCCACGGAATGGAATTCGCCCCTGTACATAAACTTTGTTGACTATGAGAAGGCGTTTGACAGTGTCCACCAAAAAGTCTCTGGCAGCTACTTCGGCACTATTGGATACCAATCAAATGAGTCTGATCAAGAACTCCTACGAAGAGCTTCGCGTTTTGAACGGGAGTCAGGCAAGGCTGCCTGTTTTCACCATTCTTATTTTTTCTGGCAATAAACTGGAACCTGAAGAAGACAACAGCAAGAGAAAGAAGAGAAGAGAAGAGAAGAGAAGAGAAATGGCATTCAGTGGACACTGGGGAACCAGCTCAACGACCCGGATTGTGCAGATGACATTGCCTTCCTCTAACATAGTCGCCAGAAGAGTAAAGAGAAAACATCCAACCTCTCAACTGTCTCTGCCCAACTTGGCCTTAAGATACATGAAAGAAAGACAAAAATTCTGAAAATCCAGGCAACCAGCACAGAACTAGTAAAGCTTAGAGGAAAACCCTTAGAAGAAGTGGAGTAATTCATATTCCTAGGGAGCATCATCGACAAACAAGCAGGCACAGATGCAGATGTCAAGACAAAAACCGGGAAGGCGAGAGCAGCATTCCTCATGATGAAAAATGTGTGCTAGCTTACAACATACACTAAAATTTGCCTCTTCAACTCCAATGTTAAATCAGTTCTTTTTTATGGAACAGAAACCTGGAGAAAAATTAAAAGAACCATCAGAAATATCCAGACCTTTATCAACAGCTATCTACACAGAATCCTTCAGATCCGCTGGATAGACACCATCAGGTATTGAAAAGTTGTCGATGGCCTATGCTCCGAGAGGAGGGAAAAGGATTAAGAAGAAGAAGAATATATGCATGAACAACTTGTAACACACCAAAGATACAGGAAAACACGAAATCATGTCATATGACTCCTTTAAATCCTCTTCTCCCATGAAGTTTGAGTCTGAAGAGGAAACTCCCACAAATGCATATGCAATAAGGTCAGTCGCAAAAACATTCCTATTCAGTGCTAACTTTCATTGCATGTCTTTAGTAAATACCGACAAGAGGCATTTGTGCTTCCGCAAGATGGCAGTTAATCTAGCCCTAAAAATTCTTAACTAAAAAAGTTGTTGTAAACATAATTTTGCCTAGAATTTACAGAAATGTTCTATTGTCATTTTATCAAGTTTTTTTCATTATTAAGTTAAAATCATCCATTTCACAGATAATTTTATGAAAGGATCTGTGTGTAGATTCTAGCGACATCTAGCGGTGTGTTTGCGAATTGCAACCAACAGCTCACTCCTCCCCTCACGTTTTTATGCACTTTTTAGCTTCTTTGCCAAAGAAATCCACTCTGTAGAGCAGTTTGTCTGTTAAGGGCTACTGTAGAAACAACATGGTGAATTCCACGTAAGGGGACATGGGGTGTATGTAAATAAAAATGGCTCATTAGGTCATAAAAACATAATGCTTCATTATGTAAAGTCTTTATACACCTCTGAACACATAGTTGCATTTGTCATACATTGCACCTTTGAGTAAAATGTCTTAAAAACTAATTTAGCTTGTAATGAAAGAAAGTGTTTATATTTGCACAGCTATATTTTCGATTGTGAAACAAATTTCAAGACTTATGAGAAACTTTTTACTCAAATGTTTTAAAACTTTTGACCGGTAGTGTATGTGTCCTGAGAAAAGATACACTGTAAAAACAGTGCACAATATACATTAATAATTTATATATATTTTTTTGTGTTTTAAATTTTGCACGGCACTGCATTGTGTTTTAGTGCTGACGGAAATATCTGTTAAAGTATCGGAGAATGTACTGGCAGAAAATGACCAGTACATTTTTCATATTTTTTTTTTGTGAGAGCGAATTTGAGAGAGAATTGAGAAAGATTAAATACAGGATTGACAGAAAAAAACAAGTACACTGTGGGAACAGTAGCAGGCAGAGAATTGTTTAGCATGCAGTGAGTTTAGTTCATTAAAGCCCAGCTCTGATGGGGCTACCTGAGGTTGACAGCCAGAGGAGATTGGGCTCCAGATTTGTTTAGTTTCCTCATTATCGCCAAGGTTACAGACCCCATCAATGGCACAAAACAATTTTGAAAAGCACACAGATTACCAAAAGTCAGCAAACTTTGCCAGCTCGTCTCAATTAGGTGAAATAGCTCAATCTTTTCAGGATCAGTTTGCAATTCTCCCTCAATCTACGATGATGAACAAATTCCAACAAAACATTTCCCCCGTCCCCCCAAAAAAGCTTGTGAAATGTGCGGTGGTTTTTGGCGATGTGTGTCTGAACAGATGTTGTGGTGACGGTTCAGGGCTTCATAACGAATGCAGAGCGGCGTCTGAAGTCTCATATCATTCAGTTCTCACCCCAGCTGAAGGGATCGTTGAGTTCTCATGCATGTAAGCTGTCCCGAGCAATGGATTGTTGGAAAAGAGACCGTCTGCAGACACACGATTACAGTTTGAAAGATTACAGGTTAACGTAGAGATGATAAAGGAAAGATTGATGGGATGAAGAAGAAATTAAATTGTAACTAAAGATTCAGATTATAAATCAATTTATCTGGAGATTCCATCTGCAAAATGTCTTGAATTGAACCAAATCGAATTAGAATAGAAGTTAACTGGACGGATTGAAATAAATTGAATGGAACAAAGACCGCACCAAACTAAATTGAACTAGACCGAACTGAACTACTCCGACCCATCTTGAATTGAATCTTTCTAAACTGAAGTGAGTGTAATGAAACGTACATTTAAACATAAAACATTTAATAGGGCTGTCAAACGATTCGTTTTTTATTAATAACATCTAGAATAAAAGTTTGCGTTTACCTAATTCAGTATGTATCTGTGTACTGTGCATATTATTTTTGCATTCATAAACAGATACACAAGCATATATTTGAGAAAAATATAAAAATGAATAAACATTTATATATTGTTTAAATTATTGGAAAATATAAATAACTTATAATTTATAAATAAATACATATTTCCTAAATATGTATACCTGTGCGTGTATGCTATTACAAATACAAAATTAATATGCACAGTACAGAGAGATATATTATGTAAACACAAACTTTTATTCTGCATGTGTTTAATCGCCACTCATCATTTAACACCCACAGAATTGAACTAAATGGAGCTTAATGAAACAAAATTGAAATTACATGAATTGCATTTATAGAATTAAACTGAGACAGGCGGGTAAACGTGTCCATTGAGTCAAGGAGTGAGAAGCAACAAGGTCACTGTAACATTCTGATTGAAAAGCAAAACATAGTACAGAACAGAGCGTGCAGGTGGGGGGGTGTCTGGAATTTTAAAGAGATGTCACCCGTCTAGGCTTTAAAATATAATCCCTGACTCAGCTCCAGTGAAGGGAACCAGAGATGCACCTCAATGACACAAGGAAATGATTCCATATGGAGAATAGAAAAGGACAAAAAGGAGGATCACACAGAGAGACAGATATGAGTTGACATGAGATGAGGAAGAAAATAACAAAAGTGTAGGATCAGTGAAACGAGGGATTTGACTGAATGAATAAAGGGGAGTTGGAGGACAGTTGGAAGAAGTGAGCAGAGCAGGAGCGGCTCCAGAAAATCAGGACGAAGAAGAAGCTTGGAGCCTTCTGGGACGTTTTGAGGGAAAAACTCCAGCGAGACTCTGATGATAGATGAATAATCTACACATATAAATCTCACTGATTAAGAATGTATGGCAGAGCTTCAGAACGTCATGATGAAGGGCTCTTGAGAAAATATGAAGTGAAACGACATGAGCTAATCCTGCCAGCAGAACTCACTAAACTGAGAAAGAGCTCAGCTGCGTTTCATTACACACTTCACTTCAGAAACACTTTCGTTTTGTATGAGATGAATAGATCGTTTTTATTTTAAAATAAGATTTAGAATTAAATATTAGAAGACTTTTGCCAAAAAACTTCATTTACACACATCGTGTGTGTCCGAAATAGCCTTATATTTAATGCATTCAATCCCATGATTCATCAACAAGGAAGATACAGTAAGAATAGATAGCATGATAAACAAATGTTATGTGGCCCAAACATAAAGAATCGGCAAAGAATCTGTTACTGTTGAAATTAATATTATTAATTTACAATTAAATATTTATATAAACTAAATTTAAAATAAATTGTTATATTATAATCAAACACAGACCCAGGCACATGATCCAGACTATATTGTTCTTTTGTATTGTTGTCATTACAGTTTGTAAAAATTAAATTTTATTTTTATGTTTTAGTTTGGATTATATACAATTAATCTGACTGTACTATTGACGTACTGCTCATACACTCGACAGATTTGCAAATTGTATGTTTACATAACATGACCACATTATACTGTATAACAGGGCACATGCACAAGTAATCTGTAATTTATTTCCTTAGATTAAACAAATTTTGCTATTTAATCTAAATACTTTAGAATACTTTGAAATACTAATAAGGTACAAAACTAATACAGGACTTGGCTTTCCTCTGCAAATTATTTTAATCAACAGCAGCTTTACAGTTTTCCCTCATTGGACAGTATGGTCCACAATTGTGAGTTTATGTCTTACAATTCTAAGAAAAGAAGTCAGAATTGTGAGTTAAAAATAAAAAGTCGCAATTACCTTAAAAATGACTTAAACAAAACATGATAACAGTCATGGATCATTCAGGTAACAACATACAGACAATAGAGATTCAAGGGTATGTACATTTTATTTAATGTGACAATCAGTATAAATTGAGGCAGTTTGTCTTGTGCAGTATATATAAATCTATATAAAGTATAAAGTATAAAAATATATAAAGTATATATAGGACAGTACTAATTAAAATTAACATAACATTTCTATAAACCCAGAGACCTTTTATTTTGCTAAAATTATTCAAATTTTGCATATTTGCCAAGCAATTGTACTGACAGGTACGCCCACCTTACTTGCTTATACATTTGGGCGGTCTTAGTCAAATCAAACCAAGAACTGATGTAGATTTGTGGGGGTGTGGTTACACAAGGCAGTATAAATTGAGGCAGTTTGTCTTGTGCAGTATATATAAACCTCTATTGTGTGGAATAGCTTATTCAGGACAGTGCTAATTAAAATTAACATAACATTTCTATAAACCCAGAGACCTTTTATTTTGCTAAAATTATTCAAATTTTGCATATTTGCCAAGGGGTATGGAACTTATGGGCATGTGATTTAGGATGCTTTTGCAGATAGTCAGAGTCTGAGAAACACAGATTGCTGTTTACATATACTGGCTGTGTTACGGTTTATAATTATGTTTAAATTAAATAAATTAAATAAAATAAAATACTTTTTGGATGTAACTGTAATTAGATTACCACCCATTTAAGAGTAACTATAATAAAATAAAAAAATAACTAAGTTACATATATTTCGCTACCCCCAGCACAAAATGTACAGTTAACAGTATGTATTAGTATTCTCAAAAGATGCTCAACCTTCTAGACCTTAAAGCATATCCTCTTCCTCCCTTTAGCATAGGAAGACACAGCTGTTCATCTAATCACACTGACATATTCAAAATGGCTTTCCAGACCAGATCAGGCCGCCCCTCTCCCCATAGATGTCATCCTCTGTGTATTATTAATGACTACGTTTCAGGCCAGACAGAATCAGGTCTCGCTGGTTCAAGGGTGGATGTTTATTGCCCAGAGGCTGGTTTGGTCGAGATAGAGAGTGATGGATAGCTGGGAAAGAAAGAGCAAGTGTTGGAGGAGAGAGAGCAGAGGAGAATGGTGACAAAAGGGATGACAAGCATCTAACAACGGATCCTGTTTTCTCTCTGCCTCTTCTCCTTTGTCTCATTCCTATTTCCCAGAAGAAATAATAATATTACTTAACAGGACATGAGGCTCGGATATAATCATTTCTTTATCTTATTCATCTTATATTCTGTCATATGAATGCTCAGTGAACGCCGCGTTTAACACAATCTTGTGAGACAAATTCATTTAACAGCTGTGTCTGTTTTCATGGTAAATCATATTGTTCAGTCTCTCCGTCAAATATTATATGTTGAGTCATCAACTTTAGTCCTTATTACGAATTTCACTCACTGACTCGCTCACATTTTATAACAATATAAAACAAAATGTGTGTGAAACAAAGGGATCTTTGTGTCGTGCAAAATCATTGTCTCTCTCGCTAGCTCTCTATCTGTCTGCTTTCAGACTAAATGTCTGTTTGCCAAATGAGAATGGGCTTCTGTCTACAGGAACTGATTCATGTCTGTCAGACGCTGTGAGCGTATGACCTGCAGCATTTGCTACCTTCTAACGGCAGCTGTCTCTTTGTTTACGAAAATGTTTTGTACATATTTTATTTTAATGGGCCTTTATTTCCTTAAACAGTACATAAGAACCCATCAAAAGCAGGGAAGTATTTACAGTTGCTTCTATATAACAGGAGGAGTGGGAAATGACAACACAAAATGTCACTCCTCTGACCAAGAGATTAAGGGAATATTACACACGACTATTACATTATGACCACAGGACACTTTTGTGTATTCAATCAAAAGACTTGTATATGTATGTAAATACAGTGTGTTGAGTTTAAACACAGTTTATCTGTGTAATATTTTAGTACTTTTATTTTAGTAAGTTTTCACTGCATTGGAAGATTTTTATCCATACTGGTATGTTATTGGCTGCTTTTTTATTCCTTATTTAGTCCAAGTATTTAATAAAAAATGTAATACAATTTTATTTTTAATAAAATAATTTAAAATGTTGCCACAATTGTATTTTAGTCTACAAAAGTAATTTCAAACATTGAAACGTTCACAAAAATGTAAGTTCATGAGAAAAATGTGTGTCAAGTACATCAGGTTCCAAAGCAATTGTACTGACAGGTACGCCCACCTTACTTGCTTATACATTTGGGCGGTCTTAGTCAAATCAAACCAAGAACTGATGTAGATTTGTGGGGGTGTGGTTACACAAGGCGTTTCGGTCAGGTCTGGGTGAGCATTCGCTTTTAGATAGACTGCATATTTTGTTCCAACACTTTCATTTTTGCAATTTTAATACATGCATGTGCAACTTAAAACATACCAAAGACACAGACAAACACCCCTTTATGATCCCTTCAATTTCATCGGTAATACTTAATAAACCTTCATGATCATGGGCGTAAATCTCATTTAACAGTAGGGGGGGACAATACATATAACATTTCTCAATAGCAATTTTTGAAGGGGACACAAATAATACAGTCAAAATTGTACTTATACGCAGTGTTGGGTAAGTTACTCTGAAAAAGTAATTAATTACTAGTTACTCATTACATATTCAATAGTGTAATTAGATTACTGTCCAAATTACTCTGTCCAAAAAGTATTTAGTTACACATTACTAATTACTTTCTATATCCTACATCGTCCTTGATTAGTTAAGTGATTAAAGAATAGACATGAAACGGCTTCTTTAATTCATTCAAATAAATAATATTATTAACTGACCAAAGTATTACAAATGTGAGCACAGATTTTTAAGTAAGACTTTGAATTTTGATGTCAATTACACTATTGCACACGCATATATTTTACAAAGTATTTAGTTAAAGTACATCACAAGTAACTGTAATTAAATTACAGAAAACATATGAGTAATCCCTTACTTTACTTTTTCAAGGGAAAAGTAATTAAAATACAGTAACTAATTACTTAGTAACTAGTTACACCCAACACTGCTTATACGACACTAAGCGACAATTTGCATTAGGTTTATAGGTGTATCATGCAGACTTGCAGTCATATTATAACTGAGCTGAACGGTCACATACTGTAATACAAGTGAACAATAGACCTTTTTTCCTTTTATACATATTTTTGTCTTTGCTGTGAAGACAGGAAACAAATATAAAAACACACAACCCATGATACTACATGTTAACAATGAGTGACTTTTTAAACACTTGTTATCTTGATTTATACTGCAACATCGTCTGACAAAGTCACAGTACATCGACATTAAATGAGTGGTTGTTATTTTCCCCTGTAGTGCACTGCCTCCGCCAACAAACTTTGTTCATGTTCGTGTACCCAAACAAACACTCAGTAACAGGGACAGATGCTTAAATTTTGTGTTGTACTCGTTGATGAATCGCTCGAGTTTCAGTAAACTGAATGTTTAGCTTATCCGCCCCACACATACTGAACACAATAGATGCTGAGAAAACGACCTTCTCCAACTGAATGAAAGATGTGCACCTTTTTCGGACCCTAAATATAGTGCCAACGTCACAAAACTGTAACCTGTATGTGCGCGGCTGTGTGTGACACGGGACCTGAATGCCAGGATGGGTGGCTAATTGTGGCCGTTAATGTTCACAGCATGCCAGGTCGCCAAAAATAAAAGAATGCATGGGAGACGGCTTCGGCCTGTTAGTTGCAGTGTGTGACGTCCTATGTAACAAGCTAACGTGCACTAGCTAACGTTTTAATCGCTAACATAGCAGATTCATGGAAAATACATCGGTAATCAGCATTTTTGGCAACAACTAACTTTTTAATGAATCAGTAAACTACAGTAAAGAGAATCACTTCATTTAAGGTGAATAAAATAGCCTTTTTCCTAGAGTTCAACAACCACTGAAGAACTGAACCACATACCGGACTTGAATGTGTTGCGCAAAGCGCAGGTGGGATGAATGGGGAGAGCAGGCAGTGGGCCAAACCACTGTGAGAGGCAGGGGAGGGGGAACTCAACAGTTTTTTTTACTGTTTTTTTACGCATTTTTTGCGTTTTTATTTTCTTCTAATTACACAATTAGTTTAGGTAACTCAAAATATATTTATGACAATCACAAATTTAATTGATCGAGGGGGGGACAACCCTCGGATAGAGGAGGACATGTCCCCTCCGTCCCCCCCGGGATTTACGGCCATGTGATTATTAAATGTCACCATACAAAAACCAAATGCTTCATCCGGAGTGAATTTTTGAATAAATTAGCCATTTACTACGTTTTTCATAAAAACGTGTTACCTTTAAAAGCCCCAGAAGTAAGACACACAAGGAATTACAAAGCACAGGTCCCCACAAAAGTGTAGGTTTCAAATTTACAATTACAAATGAATGAAGGAAAGTAAACAACGAGCTGTAAAGTGAGTCACACTGTAAGATAAAACATTATGGTTTTACATAAGCATCGCTTCATTTTCTAAAGTTAAAGTTTTGATTGCAGTTCCTTGTCGTCAGTGTCCTCTGCAGAGAGTCATAAAAGTGTGATGATGATCTCTAAAGTCATTGTGGCAGTCAGAATGATGTGTGTGTATAATTAAAAGAGAATTGTTTACACAGACGCCTGTTTTAATTATCACTTTAACCCGTAAGGTATAAAGACAAATCTTTATTTCTGTCTATCTCATTATATCTATCCACTCCAGTTTAATAATCCATCTGCTGATTTTTATTACTGTTTATATTAATTTTGGAGATAGACAACCTTGCACCATTTACAAAGATATGCCATCATTTTGGAAGAACATGCACATTGGCAAGCCTTCCTTTATAGCGTCGTTTATAATAATTCAACTGATGCATCTTGTCAATATCTACAGTCTTTGATAGAGCAGTTTCAGTCATGCTGATAAGATAAGTCGAGAGAGAGAGTGTGAAATGAAAACAGTTTTGTTTATGAATGGAACAGAAAAAAGAAAGAAGCGAACAATGACCCACTACTAAGAAAAATAATTCAAGCGAAAGTGAGACTTGACTCGGCTTTCACATTCACTCATGCATTTATTCAAACTCTGTGTGATGTTGTGTGTCGGTTTTTATTTCTTTAATCCTTATTCTCAAAACCAAGCGTAGGATTAGAATAAATTGGCCTTGGTAAACATGTCCGTATGTAAAATATACCTCATTATAGTTGAAATTATGGTCATGAAGATTATAGTTATAACGGTGATGTGTCTCTGCTTATAGATCCAGCCAGGTGAAGCCTTCACTGTGTATCACACCAGCCCAACGCTCTCCAGTTTATGCAAACCAGTGGTGCTGTGGACCCAGCAGGACGTGTGTAAGTGGCTGAAGAAACACTGTCCCCACAATTATCTGACCTACGTGGAGGCCTTCTCTCACCACGCCATCACAGGTACAAACCAGTTTATTTGTAGCGATTCTGTCAAAATGAACAATTTTGCTTTAATGCCAAAAATCATTAGGATATTAAGTAAAGATTATGTTCCATGAAGATAATTTGTAAATTTCCTACCATAAATATATATATTTTTTTTCATTGTGAGTGGACGCAGCAAAATCGTGAACAAAAATGGCCGGAAACACACCTACAAACTTAACTCGTTATTGAACGCCTTTTGGGAATTACTCAAGTTTGGAAAGCTTTCGGATTCTTTCGGGTTCATCTACTCTCCACAACATTATTACAGCAGTAACCCAATAGAGAGTTTCAAAACAAACCTGTTTCTTCTTAGCAAGGGCCTACTACAGCGCCTCTGATGGACAACTTTAAAGGAGTTTTTTCAATCTTTCGTTTTTTGGCACCCTCAGATTCCAAATAGTTGTATCTCGGCCAAATATTGTCCTCTCCTTACAAACCTTACATCAATGGAAAGTGTATTTATCTAGCTTTCAGGTGATGCATAAACCGTCATTTAAAAAAATCGACCCCTATGACTGGTTATGGGGTCACATATACTCCAAGTGTCGAGGAAAGATCAACCAAATCTATTCAATGCATTAAACTTGCATTAAAGCTTTTGTATACAACACAGTTCTCTTTATGATCCAGCCAACGTTATGACATCACAAGTACAACACAACTCTATGAAGCATCGCACATGTGGTCATCACAGGTGTTATACAGCTCTTTTCATGATGTAACAAATTTTGTGTCATCACTGGTACAACACAACTCTCTTTATGAAGCACAGCACACTTTGTCATCACGGGTGCACTTTTTGTGACATAACACATCATTCCAAACCTGTATCACTTTCCTTTTTCTTTCTTTTTTTCTTGGTAACCAAACAACATTGGACCTCCATTTAATGCACCATAGAGTCATTCCTCAAAATATCTTCTATGGAAGAAAAGGTCAAATACATTTTCAGAGAGTCATATACATATTCTAAGTTCGCCATTGCAGTTTTACATTTTAAATGCACATGCCCTTTAAATTCAATGGATTTTGATTGGCTGTCATGTTTATCATTCATCAGTTCCTCTGTCTCTCTTGTTATAGTTGTGATGTGGACTCTGCGTTTCAATTAGATTTTAAAAATGTATTTTAATAATCATATTTGTCATTTTTGGTGTGAGCGTGCCTTTGGTCTCTCTCAGGAATAGTTTGGCAGGCCACATACACTAATCTAATGCTCTCTTATCTGACTCCCAGAACTGTGTGCTCTGATTTCTCTCCCTAATGGTCAATTATACGCCTTAATCCTGTGCCATTTGTCACATCCCGACCATTTCCACGTTGTCTCACCTTTCAGGGGTCACTTGAGTGGAGCTTCTGCGAAATAGTCATTTGTATTTCATGCCTTTGTTGCTGGGAATGCATTAGTATTGAATATTGAACAAAAATGAGACTTTTTTGAAAGTAAACGTTATATTAAGTTTAAAAACGGTGTTTACAAAATGCTTTTCATACCCCAGATTAACATACATTGTCGCGATTGTGTGTATTTGATTCTATTAATATTAAATATTAGTGTAATTAATATTATGTTTTATATCATAATCAATATCAACGTGTTCATTTGATTATTATATATACACATTTATTAATATTAATTGATGATTTTTGTAATAAAATGACAAAAAATACAATATATTATAATTCAATTATTGAATAAGTTATGTGACATATTGGTAACCAATCAGTGAGAGTTTTAGGCCTCAGTAGGTGTTTATAGGCGGTTTGGTGTGGTTCTTAGGATTGGACTTGATTTAATAACCACACATGCGTCTCAATGTCTCTATAAGTGTGTTATGTCATCTCTCTCTCTCTCTCTCTCTCTCTCTCTCTGCGATGTGCTCTGAATGTTATTATGGTCCCAAAGGCTTTATTCTAAAATCTGTGCTATAATTTATGGTTCCATTTATCAGGCCTTTGTCTGATGGCGAGTCTGTTTATGAGTGAGTGTTTGTGTGAGGGATTCTCTCCGGGTCATTGACGCCAGTGCTTGAAGCAGTGCTACACATTGGAAATAGATGACACTGAGTCACTCGCTGTGTCAGACATGATCGTCACTTTGCTTCAGGCACAGGCCATTTCCGCTCTGACACTGTTATGGCTCTTTTGAGTCAGCTGTTTTATAGATGCAAGTGTGAAATGACTTGAACCACATCCAGGCGAGTCGCTTGCATGTACTTCACATTTTTAAATAGCGTCTTAAGGGGAACATGAAGTCATAATTGGACGGTTGTGGCTTTTAGTTCACGGCTGTTAGCTTTGAGGCCGTCTGTACGCTAGATCTAAGATCAAGCTCAGATACATCTTCGTTTTTATTCATTATTATATTTCTCTTAGAAATATATATTTTTTGTTTATACAACCAGTTTTTATCATTCAGCCTGCTTCTCTTAATTTTTACCCTTTTATTTTCTGTAAGCAGTAAATTTAAGACATATTAGAAGGATGAAGTGCAGTTGTTAAGGCCAACCATTTCGCATCCACTTTCTTTTTCCTCATTTTTCCACTTTATCTTGTTTTTGACAGCACCTCTATCACTTTCTTCGGGGTGTTATTTGGGAGCGCGTTAAACCCGTCTGCAGGGAATGAATTTCTGCTGTTCACCTGAGCCGTCTGGCGCTTCACAAAAGCATCAGGTGAATCCGGCACAGAGTGTTTCTGGAGGGCTGAATCCAAAACCAAAAGATGATTGGGCTGTGTGTAATATAATAGAGGGGCTCATAAAACAGGCAATGTTCACTCCTGAGGCAACATTTCAACATGAAAAAATGTATTTCGGAAAGATATTTTCCAAACATGCGCTTCCGACTGTTCCTGGAGCTCAGTTGGTCGAGCATTTGTGTTCGGGAAGTTATGGGTTTTATTACCAGGGATAGTTTACATATTGATAAAATGCAAACTATGAAGTCCCGCTGTGGTGAAAATGTTAATGTTCAGGGATGCAGATAAGTGGTGCCTATGCGCGACCAAAATTTTAATTGCTCATTTGCGTACTAACATGGTTGAAACCTTTTGATGCACAATCACTGTTTTAGACCAACTAAATGTAATACTAGATAAAATTTCCGTTTGAACTGAATGCTGCTAAAACTACTGATATCTCATTTGTTCCTGGCGCAGCCTCTGTAAATGTCTGGATCTGCACGTCTACCAAATTACCGCTTCTCTTAAACTTTCTAAAAGGACAAGCTGTTTAAACTTGACACTTGCACGCAGCATGTGTTTCTCTATGTTATACTCGATCCTACTCGAACTGCAAGTGCACTTGCCAGCAACCTGCCGAAATGGTTTAGGGTTCAAAATTGGTGTTGAAAATGAATTTACTAATGTAAAAAGAAAAACAAGAAGAAATACATTATCATTGTATTTTTTGTGTACTTTAAAGTAATATAAATATATTATCCCACTTTATTATTTAGTTTATTGTTCATGAAAAAGTAACTACTTTTTTACTTTTATTTTTAATAGGTGAATATAATTTGTCACACTATGTACAATGTGAGCACCAAACCGAATCTCCAGGTGCTCTCTTGAGAACCAGATCGAAAAACTTACGTGCACCCCTGTTAATGTTGTTTATATGTATTTGTGATGTTTATGAAATGCTTTGGCACGGTGGCTTAGTGGTTAGCATGTTCGCCTCACACCTCCAGGGTTGGGGGTTCGACTCCCACTTGTGTGTGTGGAGTTTGCATGTTCTCCCCGTGCCTCGGGGGTTTCCTCCGGGTACTCCGGTTTCCTCCCCTGGTCCAAAGACATGCATGGTAGGTTGATTGGCATCTCTGGAAAAAATTGTCCGTAGGGTGTGAGTGCGTGAGTGAATGAGTGAGTGTGTGTGCCCTGCGATGGGTTGGCACTCCATCCAGGGTGTATCCTGCCTTGATGCCCGATGACTCCTGAGATAGGCACAGGCTCCCTGTGACCCGAAGTAGTTTGGATAAGCGGTAGAAAATGGAATGGAATGGAATGAAATGCTTTGAATTATTACAATCATTGTGTGAGCTCATTTGCATATTCATGAATCTGCATACTCTATATTAAGAAACATTGTAGAGCTACATCAAAGCTATTTTAGAGCATCAAAAATAATTTTCACATTAAATAAATGTTTAAATATGTCATTTTGATAATCAAATATGAGTTTTAAATTTGATAAATTATTGGCTACATGGGGACCTTAAATGCACTCTAATGGCATATCATATCCATTATTCTTAGTCTTTGGTACTGTATTTGTTAGGATCTCTCCTATTGTATTTGCTATTTGGCCTATTGTAAGTGACTAAGAACCCGACTGACATGGTGTACATTTTCTGTGACTGGGTCACTGGGTCAGTCTTGGCCCACGACTGCCCCCTAAAGCCCCCGGGACAGCTGAAGGCTGGTCAGTGGGGCATCCCTGTCTGATAATCCCCCATAAGCCCTGGGTAGTTAAATGTACCGTTAAGTGATTTAACAGCCTATACATCAGGCTTAAAGGGATATGTTTCAGTGATTGATGCTTTTTAGTGTGAAGAGAGATGTAGTCTATGGAGTGTACGGCAGAAGAGATTGCTTGAAATTGTTCAGGTAACTGTAACTGAACTGCTCACCTTCATTTGAGTTGAAATTACTTCCAGGAGTTAGGAGGATTAAGATCCACAGATATAAATTCAACAGACAGAGGTTAACAAAGTGGTGTCTTGCCAATTGCTGTGATTTACTGTTATGTGTTGGGAATGGACTGTTTCAGTATCAAACCTGCCACTATTTTCCTTACTTTCAGTTTTACAGTTACAAACAGGTGTATATTCACACTGCCAACTGGCTTAAAGCAATTTACACATTTTGTAAAATAGCTGCACAATTTTCCAGCTGAGCACACAATAAATATTTTGTGATTTTAGTTCATGTCTATTGGTTTTAAAGTCAACTGCAGCAAAATCTTTCAATACTGAGAAGACCAAAATATTGATGACATTATCTTGTTTATTAACTTGTTACAAAATTAATATGCACAGTAGACAGACATATATTATGTAAACACAAACTTTTATTCTGGATATGATTGATTGCGATTAATCGCTTGACAGCCCTACAATTTTTATAAAAACATGAATGTAAACAAATAAACATAAATAAAAACATTCTTTTATTTTTACATTTGGGAGAAATGTTGTCACTAGTCTGCAGAGTGAAACAAAAATTAGCATTTTAATGAAAATACTTTTGCAGTGGTCGTGTATTTTCCTAAGGAGATTTGAACAGTGCACTTGCTATGGTGTCAGAGTGAGCAGATATAAACGGTTATGTGCACTTAACGCTCTATAAAACCACAAACTCTAACACATGGCTAGCGTGTACCTAATTTTACTTATGAAAAAGCAATTAAATGCCCCATTAAGGAGTTTCTCAAGGGACAGTTTGTAAAGTTCTGGCGTATCACTGACAGGTGTGTAAAACGGCAATCCTATCTAACCAGAGTAAACGTATAACATTTACATTTACATTTAGGCATTTGGCAGACGCTTTTATCCAAAGAGACTTACATTGATTTATCCTATACATTTTACATAGGTGTTATTAATCCTCTGGGATCGAACCCACAACCTTGCGTTGTTAACACAATGCTCTTACCACTGAGCTACAGGAAAGCTATAAAGCACAAATGGTGGTACATTCCTCTGGCTTTGGGATGTTTTTTAAGGATGGCTTATGGTGATGAGACAGATACGTACATGTGAAAATACAGCTTCCCAACTAAATGAAACCTTATAGAAAAGTATTGGAAAAAATACAAACGTTATGTAGCCCAAACTTAACTTCCACTTAGACCTCCTCCAGGAGTCAATAAATGTTGAGAAGTTTTAATTTAATTTAATACAATTAATGTACCGTAAAATATGAATAACCTATCAATTAATATTACTATAAATTAAATATTAAATAAATTGTTATATATAACCAAACACAGACCGGAAGTTAACATTGGGCCACATGCGTCTGATGAAAACATCTAGAGTAACTCTAGATGCTATTTTCAGGTGGAAAAGTTCTTATATTATTAATATTATAATAATGCCTTAGTGGGCAGTAAACTGTTGATGTCTACATTTGGAATACGGCCTGAAGACAAGGTGAAAATGTCACATCACAAGGGTAAAGTCTAATTAAATATGTGTGGACACTCGTGTCATGTTCTGAAAGCTTTTTTTGATAGTCCTGTTCTGTTGTCAAGTTCTCCGCAGGCATGTGTCAGTAATTTGATTGCCTGTGGGAAGATTTAAACAAACCTGAACTGATTCCAGACTATTGATCACATTTCCACCAGATCCTGCTTTCATTTTACTCCCGCCGTTTTAAAACATTCCTTTTTAAACGTCATTTAAAGATCCATTGTATGAAATCTAGCGGCATCTATTGGTGAGGTTCCAAATTGTGACCAATGGCTCACTCCCCCCCCATGGCTCATTCTTAGGTAATAAAAACGCTTCATTATGTAAGGTCTTTATACACATCCAAACACATAGTTATGTATATTAAAATCATTTCTGTCAATAGATCCTCCATAAAAATAAACATTGGACCTTTAATTCACTCTCCCCTTCCATCAATCTTTCAGGTCGTGCCCTGCTGCGGTTGAATGGAGAGAAGTTGGAGAGGATGGGGATCGTGCAGGAGTCTCTGAGACAGGAAGTGTTACAGCAGGTGTTACAGCTGCAGGTCAGAGAGGAAGTACGCAACCTACAGCTGCTCAGCAGAGGTGAGAGGTCAACACCCCGGGTCTCCTTCATTAAGCATCGTTATCTTTATTTTATTCAATTGTGTTGACGTCTTTTTGGATACAAAACCTGCATGTGTCTTTTTGTTGAAAGCTTTAACACAACTTCAAACTTTCAAAGGACACAAGGTATCCGAGTCCCTAGAGCAGACGTGTGCCGCAGAAGTCCCAACTCAGCAAGTGTCAAAGCCCAGTGTACCCGCACATTAACAGGGAAAGGGAATTAGGGACCATTTGAACACTGTGTCAGGGACTTCTACCAATAGCTTAGGGGGCAAATTCAATTTAACAGTTCACCAAGCCCGGGCCTTCACGCTATGATAAGAGAAACTAATTGAGCCACCCAGTTGAGAAATCCACACCTGAGGTTCAGAGAGGCGAGGGACTCAGACAGGTGAAGGTTGTTTAAGGAGAGAAGGCGTCCAGTTAAAGAGCTGCCAATGCTGGTTAGTTTGTTTCTGATTGTCGGCATCACCTGTCAGAATGAGTTTCATCTGGCTCAATCTGGACTCTTTGGCTGTTAGGACACATCTTATCTGGAGTTTATTCTTAGACGTGCAGGGGTGAGTGTGTTAGCCGGCAGGGTTTCCAGTGGATTTCTAAAGGGAATCCGTCTATAGCAGTCTGTCATATTTGATGTAGCAGCTGTGAAAGAAAGTATGAAATATTGATCAGGCAAAAAAACTGAACTGGCTTCAGTAAGGTTTGGATTTTTGTAGTCTCGCACTTGTCTTGGACTCGTTGGGATCTGCACTCGGACTTGTTTCGGACTTGGTCATTGGATTCGCAAAATGTTCTAGTTTGTCTCAGCCAAGTCCGATGATTTTTTCCCCTCCGAAACAAAACCATCTATGAAGCATATATGTTTGCTTTAGTTGGACTCTTTCCTCTTGGAGTAGGTTACTTTTTGTGATGGTGTAAAGCTGTAAAAAAGATGATAAATAATACTAAATGAAGCTGATGACTGATTTGAGTGTTCTGGTTCACAACGCTAAGATACTATGCCAAATATGCCGACAGTTTTCCTGACATTAACACTCAATGGTCACAATCATCAAACTAATTCAGATAAACAATGAACTGCAACGCATGCTGGGAGTCATGAATGAGTTTTGTACTATGATGTTACCTGACTTGCAGCATGAAGCTTTCTTTTGTTGATTGTCACTATTGTTGAGTTGCATATACTGATTCTTGATGTCTGATTGATTCACCAATTTAAAGTTTTTTTTGTGTGTGTGTATTTTCTATACTAAATATAATACCACTGCTTTAATCGCACACTGCAGTATCACACAATACTCATAAATCAATACCACAATGCACTCATGAGCAATTATATAGAAAACTGCACAAATAACCTGATCCCAATGGATCTTAGCTTTCATTGCCTCAACTATTTTAGCACACTTTTAATACAGACAATGAAAAACATTAATCGTTAAATCACAAGAATCAAGAACCCAAACAAAGCAACTACTGATCACAATAATGATCGTTTGTTGAAACTTCTGCATTTTTTCAACATTAATTGTGGTTGCAAAATGTGATGTTGATTCAATGCAGTTATCACTGACAAGTCAACAAGCTGAGAACCGGAACATTGTCCATTGGCAGCCCAGAACGTGATTGTTGCACTACAATAAAAAGACTCAAAATCTGAAGTTGCACCTCTGCTTTATGTGACTTTGGTGAAATTGGTATACATAAAGTAAATAAAATGACCTAATTTGATCCGCTTTTTGATCCTAACCAATAAAGTATGAATCTGTCTTGACCATCTCATTTGGACTCGGTCTTGACTTGGACTCGAACCTCTTTGGACTTGGACTTGACTTTGACTCAAACCTCTTTAGACTCGGTCTCGACTAGTCCTGGTCTAGAACTCGACAAAGGTGGACTTGACTACAGCCCTAACAATCCAGGCCATATGATACAAGGGAATTTTCAATTATATTTATCATTAAGAGGGACAGTTTATCCAAACAGTTTTGCCGAAATTCTGTTCAAAACCTGTATAATACTGGTTTCATCTGTGAAGCACAAAAGAAAATATTTTTAAAAAATGTCTGTGGTTTTGTGTTCATATAATAGAAGTCAATGGAGGTCAATGTATTTTTGGTTCACAACCTTCATCAAAACATCTTCTTTTTGCTCTAAAGAAAAAAAAGTCATAACGGTTTGGAATGACATAAAGGTGAATAAATATAAGGAATATTCATTTTGGGATTATTCCGTTTTTTTTTTATAAAACCTGAATCTGTGAAAGAGGTCTATGTCATTGAGAGTGAATCTGACACTAGATATCATTATTTTGTTAAAGACACATTACCTGATAGCCCAGATGGTACATTGAAACTGCCACTGTGTACCTTATGGTAGAATATTCGTATTGTAATTTATGGCGACACAACTTTTGAGATGCACTGTAAAGAATCCGTCATTATTTCAGAGGTTTTCACTTTATGCTTTTGATAGTAGTTCTTTTTTAAGACATTCAGGACATGGGTGTTAGCAAAGTCCGTTTACAGAAGTCGTGCCACTCGGTAGCCATGTTTGCAACCCCTCTGTGCGGTTATTTATGTCATAACAAGACAACAGTCCTCTCTCATCAAATGGTTGAAGGTAGATATTTCAAACATTGCTGGAAAATATCACAATTAAATAGCATATTTCTGATCAATGATTAAACCTGATATGGACTATACCATAACTTTGGTTTGCTAAGCTTAAATAGCGCCAAAAAAACAGCTTTTTAGACTGGGAAGCACCTCACATAAGCTCCGCCCCCAGAGAATCATCAGTCTTTATCAATGGACGATTGGATCTTTCTACTGATAGGCGGGACTTTCTCTGATAGAGTGGCCATATTGAGCGTTTCATTCGTTTCCACTCATTATAATGGCAGTGGCACATTTTGTTAATATATTATCTTGTGTGGTAGTTACGTCAGAATTCGCCACATGCTAGTAGGTGGCTTTAGTGGGAGGGGCATTCTAATTCTCAAGAGCTTTTGATTGGTCAATATCTGTGAAAGGTAATATTTTTGTTCCCTTTGAATTTAAAATGTGTTTAACTGCTATATGTTAATTAACAAATAGTAAAAAATAGTAACAAATAGTAAATCAGCCATTTGTTTAAAAAAATGTTTACAATATAATACAAAATTATACAGTAGTTGCCAAAGGGGAGGTATTTGTAAAATCATGTAAAGGTCCATTTTTCTTCAAAACAGTAAACTCTTAAGGTATTTACAGTATTTGACTAAATAATTTAGCAAAAAGGCAATACAGAGTGTATGAGAGCATATGGGTTGTATTCAAATTGACAATAAAATGCATAGAAAACCAAAAAGCTCATGGGAAGTAAAGCAATCATTGACTACAATTTTTCTTCTCTTTCTTCTCTTTTCTTTTTTCCATCCTCTCTTGTGGAAATGTTGAAATCTTTCTTCTGTTATTGTAAGCTTTGCACATTTGTGTAATTATTTGCTACGCCTCCTTAAATTCTTCACAAAGTTGGGCTTTAGTTTATACTCCAAAAATACACAGGCAACATGAATACAATAATAAGATATTTGAATAAAGAGCAAAAATGTAAATTGTCCAAAACTGAGCACGTCTTTCCCCAACTACAGTATAATATTTAATACATGCATTTTGCTAATAAATACAGTATGTCCATGTTTTTATTGCGTATGTGCCATTGATATATGTTGAAATTCATCCCCTCCTTGTCTTTTACTGCCCTTGATAGTTTTTTGAGGTGTATGAAGTGTGCAATGAATATTCCCGGAAGGTTTCGTCACAAATAGATGTTGTGTGATCTTCCTGGTTAGAATGTACCAGTCACCTTTCTGTCTCATGCCCAGTAATTTAGCATTTTTTATTAACCATCAGCAGAAACAGCGCATGACTTCTCGTGGCCTTTTTAATCTGTCTCTGTTAAAGCTCATATCTTTCACAAGAGTGATTCGGAGGGGTAAATTGACCTTTCGGTTGGATCGCAATCTCATATTCATCAACTGAGATGTTGCCTCTGTATTCTTCTAAATTGCTTTGTTCTTTTGGTATGAAGTACGGCACAGTAATTCTGCCATCTTCATCCCTCCCCAAACGCTCCTCTCTTACTCCGCTGAATTCACATTGAAAAGCAATTTAACCGTGAGCATAGCAGATTCTCCCAACACTATAATTGCTATTTCTATTGAGCACCAAACCTTATTACCTCTTCTGCAAATTACCACTCAATCGTCCAACTGTAATAGCCCTTAAACATTTCACACAAATAGAAAAAAGACTTTGATCCGTTTCTTTAGTTTAGCAAACAACTGGAGTCTTCGTTCCACTGTAAAATGAGTTGCATGGAGAGACGTTTGTTTTTTTTAAGCTGTTATTTGTCTGCAGGGCCTGCTGTTTAGTTTAAGCTTCTGCTCATTTGTCTGGGCTCCCTGTATATGGTATATAATAACATTTATGTAGACTGTATTCCTATAAAGGATTTATAGATAAATGCATTTCTATTCATTTGAAGGCATGCCAGACAATCAAATGTTCAATTATTGATAAACAAAAGAGATGACAACACTCAGATTGATATCAGGTCAGTTGTGAACCGCAAGCCTCATTCGATGAAAACAATCCTACACAAACTGCCCGAGTCATTTTCTGACATATTAAAGCTTGTCTCCTCCATAAGCCTGTTTCCATCATCTTGAGCATCGTGAAGGCCCTTTCAGACATCTGCTACAACAGCTTTCTCAATCCACTTTTTATTTGATTTATTTAGACAGTTCATTCAAAAGTAAAAATACACGTCTTAAATATCCAACAGAAATTGAAAAGATTTAACTTTTAAGAATAATCAGTTTTATTGTAGTTTTATTATTATTTTAAATTAACAGTTTCTTTTTTTATAGTTTTTGTTAAGTTTGGTTACATTATGAGCATTGCTAAATAGCCAGATAGAAATGAAAAAGATTGAACATATAATTTTTTTGTTTCAGTTTTATTGTAGTTTTATTAATATTTTAAATTAAATATTTTATAATTTTTAGTTTTTGTTTAATTCGATTTTTTTTAATTGTTATATGATTTCATATCTACTTTTATTATTTGTTTATTTTTATGTTGGGGTATAAAATTAGTTTAGTTTTAGAGTAGTTTTTGTTTATTTTCTCATTTTCAATTACTTAAATTAAAAAAATACTATTTAAGCCAATATTAATGTGAGACTAAAAAACAGAATTTTTTAATATTTGTAGTTTTAGTGAACTAAAATTGCCTATATGAAATACATTTTTAATAAAATCATTTCCTCACCCTCAAGTTGTTTAAACCTGTATACATTTATTTGTTTTGTTGAACACAAAGAAAGATTTTGGGATGAATGTAAACAACTGAGATTTCAACTGAGATCACCATTTGTTATGTTGAACACAAAATGAGATATATTGAGGGATTTAGAGAAGCAAACACATTTTACTAACATTTAACATAATTTTTCCTACTATGGTAGTCAATGATTCCCAGAAATCTCGGTTGCTGACATTTTTCCAAATATCTTTCTTTATGTTCATCAGACCAAATAAATGTTTGCAGGTTTGAAACAACATAGATGGGAGTAATTCATGACAGAACTTTCATTTTTGAGTTGACTATCCATTAAATTCAGTATTTTACAATTATTGAAGTTTACTCTGTAGCTAATACTTTTCTCATCTAAGTTTCACATTGATTTTCTGCCAATTGTTGCAATTCATGACATGAAGTCTGAGAGAACTATCACAGACAGTCAGTGAGCGTGAAGTGACAGAAGAGATTTCAGAAGTAAAGTTTCTACAAAATGTGTGTTTGTTGTAAAATCACTGGTAAATTACAGAAGAGTTAAAAATGTCAGAGACCCCATAGCTCTAGTGTTTTCCATCTTCAGTCTTTAGTCATACAGCTGTTCCCAGAATGTTAACTTCACGATCAATCCCACAATCCCATGCAGAAAATGATCTATTATCTTCCAGTAAATGCTATTCACTATTAGACACGTTTACCTTTATCAACACTCTGGTATTTTCATCCGAAGCTGTGCATGCAGATAACCTTTTCACCAGCCAGGACACGACGTCACAGAATCACAAACAATGCCACCTGTTCCTTCTCAAAGGGTTCATCTGTGATTGTCTATTGTTCAATTACTTGCATTGTTCATTATCTTCGTATTCTTATCTTTTTTATACTTTCATTTCTCAATGAACAAGTCCTTTCTCATCACATTGAACAAGTCTATCAATGATTGCTCGGCTTGAAAGGAACACGTCCCCAACTTGCAATCAGCCCTTATCTAGAATCCCCACCAACTGATTGTAAAACAAAAAAGCAGGCTAGCGAGTTATAATATATTCATATATCATCTCATTTTGCCTGTGCCCTTGATAAAAAGATCCTTCCTGCTTTTTTCTCCAATAACACTCACTGTTGACAGCGGATAGGAATAACAGCCCACCGTGATGTGTTTACGACTTATGTTAATTGCAGTCTCGAGACAACTTCACTTACATTCTGAAACAACATCTGGGCAATCTGTCTGCGCAGTACTTCAAGAACGAACGGCGGATCGCTGTGCATCTGAATTTTATGAATTTCAAGGCATTTTAAGAATCACACATGAGAAACAATTCAAACTAGACATGAACTCTGTTCATCCTCACATCCTCATTAGATGCCTTTCTGTCTTCTCCCATCGTTCCTACATGAGCAGCTGTTGCAACGTCATAGAGTAAAGGGCTTTTTTGACATGCTACTGTAGATAGACAGCAACTCTATCTGGGACGCCAATCAAAATCCACACGTGAAATAAATGTGAGACTA
Organism: Triplophysa dalaica; assembly: GCF_015846415.1. Lineage (NCBI taxonomy): Eukaryota > Metazoa > Chordata > Actinopteri > Cypriniformes > Nemacheilidae > Triplophysa > Triplophysa dalaica. The sequence goes on along the minus strand of NC_079561.1, from coordinate 11,945,749 downwards.
GACTCATTTATTCATGAGACTCTAAATAGTATACATATAGCACACAGAAGATTCCAATATGAGATCAAATAGTTCGTCTTAATCAGACAAAAATATTTTTAAATGCCTGAGTTTTTTTTCGTCTGCAAAACTTGTCTAGCCAGCGGCAGCATTTTTTTTTTTTTTTATTAAAGTTTAATGGCCATCAAAATATTTCGAAAATATATCGAAATCACAATATCAGATGAAAAATCAAAGCCTCTGCTTTAAAAAACAATTAGTTGTATTCTATCTTCATTTGTTCTTTGTTTACAACCAAAAAAAAGCTGAGAAAAGACTTTTCTCAGAAAGGATTCAGAACTATAACCGTATTTTTGGATCTGTGTATGATGTACTATTTCAGAAGATAGGTAAGAGAGCCCTCTGCTGTATAACAGTAAAAATTGCTGGAAATGAATGTCAATGGCGTGGAAGCGTTGTGTTATAAATGATGTACAATTCCTAAAGAATCATTCTATAAAGATCTATATTGAATTGTTTGATGTCATGAATCGCTCCGAAGAACCCAATTGCAGGGAGCATTTAGGTGAAACAAAAAGTGCTTTATTTATACAATAAACAGAAAACAAAAAAAACCTGCGAGGGGGTATAACATTAAAAAGACAAACGGATTAAAGACAGGACGTAGACTAAGTATCGCTAGACTGAAATGAACCAAACTTGACATAAACTAGACAGAACACTTACTAGACTGGACAGATGATACACCTCAATAGGAACAGCGGTACACAGTATACAAGGATTACAGAATACAATGGTCGAGCCCAGGACAATGAACATGAGGATGTATTATGGGGGAGACAGACAAAGGATAATTAATAGGGACCAGGTGACAGGGGTAAAACACTAATGGCATGGTAAAAAGGAAACGAGATCGCGGGAACAAAGATGCAGACCGGAGAGAGAGTATAGCAAGCCGATAGGATCACTATCTCTCCCTCCACAGACACCCTAAGGCTATGCCATGACTCCGCCCCAAGACCAAGAATAGACATGAAATGATGGTGGAATCATAAATCATGATCTTGTATACTCACCAAAGCTACATTCCCAGTCTTGTTTTCTAAACAAATCTAAATTAGATGAATTTTTGCGAAAAGCAAGAAAGAATTATCTGCACTTAAGCACTAAGCAAAAGGTACAACTTGAATTGAGTTAATTTTTGTACCTATTGGCAGATATTTTTTCTTGTTTTAGTCCATTTCATCAGTCATTCAGTTTAGCAAATGTATCTTGATTTAAGAATTTGTTTACAGGAAAACAAGTCAAAAATACTGAATAAAAAAATCCTTAATCATAAATAAACCACATCATTTAACCAATCAGCATTCGGGATCAAAATTGTCCAAGATCTGTCTAGGTAGGCGGCCTACTAGGTTTGAACACAGTATTGATTCCAGTCTGTTGAGTTTTCCCCAAAACACCTTTGTTCTCCTTCATAGGACGAGCATGAGAGAGAGAAACAGGGTGTATAGCGAGATCTTAAATAGATGACAAGGTAATTCCAGGGTCAGTGAATGAAGGTCTAACAAAACCTTTGTCTCTGATGCGTATCTCTTCTGTAAATGTATTTCCTGCATTGACATGAATAATTTATGCTCCCTTTAATTCTCCTGTCTATTTTCTTTCTCTCCAGCTTCCTTCGGCAACCTTTCTTAGCTCATCTATCCATCTGGCAGCTCTCTCCCCTTCCCAACGGAGAGAGGAGGCCTTGTTCCAATCTGACACGGACAGAGAGAGAGAAAGAGAGAGAGTCTGCCTGGTTGGAGATCTGGAGAAGACTGTTAACTATACCTATGTACCGGACAAGACTGTCTTTTTATGCATAAATGGAGGAGGTTCAAGGACTCCGGGAAATGGAGACAATACTAGACATTGACTCTGTATTATAGTGATTGGAGAGCACCCACCAGAGATTTGTCATATAAAATTGATGGGAAAACTCAGTTTGGATTGAGTCATGGATTTCCTGGTGGCCAAAGCCTTCCTTGAAGGTGGATCTTGAAGTCGATGTGACATCTGAGGTTTTAGCATTTGGACGTCTGACCACTTTGCTCTCTTACCCAGCATAGCTGAACTTGTGATGCTGAATAAACTGTACAGTAAGTCTGGGAACACAGTTGTTTCTCCTACCTCTCGTGATCGATTGTATCGTTTCATTTGCAGATATACTGTAGGATAAAGAGAATTAAATATATACTAGTCCCTGACTTCCACACTAAAGCTCTAATTATTATTAGTTTTAATGGGGCGCTTACAGTTAAGTAGTAACACTTACTACTGCAGCAGCGATTTCATTTCTGTCACTTGGTAATAAATGAACTTTCTGAACATTGAATGTGAATACTTTCAAACCTAAAAACCATGACCAATATTTTATTTTCTTCTCGGGAGATTTGCGCTTATTATTGCGTTTGCTACCATTATCGTTCCTGTTGAAGTCATATTTTATGATTTCAGTGTAATTATGAAAATATTTTCTTATTCTGCACACAATTGTAGATTTTGAGGTTCAAAGAATGTGAATATGATTTGTACTGCAAATTATGGTGCATATAGGGGCAACGTGAGTAGATTGTCTCCGTTTGTAAATGTCTCAGTTATCTCTGTTTATGAAGCAATAATGTAAAGTGATGGTCTGCATGGTTAGGCCTGTTAGAGATGAATCATTTACACAGTTGCTAATTTATCATTCCAAACTCCACAGCATCTTTAGGCCTGAAACATCCTACGCAAATATTTCTATTAAGTAGCGAATGTGTTCAAAACGCAATCCAAGTGGATATTAATAACATTGCGACTCATTCTGTGGGCAGTTTTTTCCTTCAGCTCAACTTCCGCTTAACTCGTCAAATGTTGTAAAATGGTTATCTAAACTGTTTTATCTAAAGCTATCTGAATAATAAATTAAGATTGCACAAACATTCAAAGTTTATATTACAGAATATGTTAGCTTTGCTTAGTGGATGTTTTTGGTCTTAGATTCTTGATCAGTCCCTTAAATTATGATACTTTAAAGGACATGCATAATAAACCTTAAGGTTTCACTTAATTTCTTGTTCCAACCGCCCTTATCCAGTGGAAGGATGGTACCTGTTGTTATTTCATTTTTTGAGATTGCCTCTTTCTTGGTCCTGTATTCCAGAACACTACAGCACTCAACAGTTGAGGAAGTTGATATACTGAAGAAGACTATAATATAAAAAATATATAACCACCTTTTTCAGAGATCGGAGCCTGATTTATAATTTTTCAAAGCACTCGGAGACCGAGAGTGTCTAACTGTGTTTTATATATGGAACTGACGCAATTTCAAAAATATATGTGATATTCTGAAAAATGGTTTTCTGGTGCATTTTGCTGATTGCTGGAAAAAGGTACATCACCACACATCATTACATTTTTCTTGACAAGCAAAGAACCAAATGTGTGGGGGGAGTATTTGTTGTGTAATTACTTTCTGCATCAGCAACATAAATATAAAGACACGTGTGACAGACGGACCTGTATGTGTGAATTTTGGAATAGTTTTCAAAATAAAAATTTGTCAAACATAATTTTTTTATTTTTTCTGTTGTTTTGTGATTGAAACAAGTTGTCAGTAAAATAAAACTAAGATATAAAATGGCTTAATTAAAAAAAAATCCAATTTACCAACATTTTTTTAATTTATTATAATTTTTTTAAAAATCTTTATATGTGTGTGTGTGTGTATATTAAATATTTATATACATGTATATATACAGTATCTCACAGAAGTGAGTATACCCCTCAAATTTTAGTAAATATCTTTTTATGTGACAACACTGAAGAAATGACACTTTGCTACAGTATAAAGTAGTGAGTGTTCATCTTGTATAACAGTGTATATTTGCTGTCCCCTTAAAATAACAACACACAGCCATTTGTTATGATTTTGCAAGGAGAATAACCCAAGTGCAGGCAGGTACGGACAGGTTTATTGACGGACAAAACAGGATCAAAACAAACATCCACCAGGGGGAAACAAGGACAGGACTAAATAATACTATATAGACAACTAAAACAAAGCTCGACACAACGTCACACTAAAACGGACAAGGAAAGGTGCAAATACCGTTTTACAGGAAAGGCACGACAAGACTGAGGCACAGAACAAAGCGAACAAGCACCGGACAATGAAACAAGAGGACTATTTAAAGGGGAAACAGACAAAGGATTAATTGATTAATAATTAAAAATGAATAGGGACCAGGTGACAGGGATTAAACATGTGAAGACGAGGCATGAGAAGGCACATGGCCAGCCAATATATACACAAAGCCATGTCCTTTTCACACAAAACCCTAAGGCTATGCCATGACTCCGCTGCAAAACCAAGAATAAACATGAGATGATTGCGGAATCACGACATCCATTAATGTCTAAACCGCTGGCAATAAAAGTGAGTTCACCCCTAAGTGATAATGTCCAAATTGGGCCCAAAGTGTCAATATTTTGTGTGTGGCCATCATTATTTTCCAGCACTGCCTTAACCCTCTTGGGCATGGAGTTCACAAGAGCTTCACAGGTTGCCACTGGAGTCTTCTTCCACTCCTCCATGACGACATCATGGAGCTGGTGGATGTTAGATACCTTGCGCTCCTTCACCTTCTGTTTGAAGATGCCCCACAGATGCTCAATTGGGTTTAGGTCTGGAGACATGCTTGGCCAATCCATCAGATTCACCCTCAGCTTCTTTTGGGGTCGTTATCATGCAGCCACAGACAATGACACTCCCACCACCATGCTTGACTGTAGGTAAGACACACTTGTCTTTGTACTCCTCACCTGGTCGCCGCCACACACGCTTGTCACCATCTGAACCAAATACGTTTATTTTGGTCTCATCAGACCACAGGACATGGTTCCAGTAATCCATGTCCTTAGTCTGCTTGTCTTCAGAAAACTGTTTGCAGGCTTTCTTGTGCATAATCTTTAGAAGAGGCTTCCATCTGGGACGACAGCCATGCAGACCAATTTGATGCAGTGTGCGGTGTATGGTCTGAGTACTGACAGGCTGACCCCCCATACAGCAAATGTACACTGTTATACAAGCTGTATGTACTTCTGTGAGATACTTTATACATAAGTTCACATGTGTGTGTGTGTGTGTGCATTTAAATGTAAATCTAAATTTTGAGCTAAATATCGTTTTTTTTGGCCCAGCATTGGGTCAAAAAGGAACAATAAGCCATTGGGTTGTAATTTAACTTAATACTGAGTTCTTTAAACCCACTGGTTCAAATAGAAACAATTTCTGGAATAATTTAACCCAGTGTCTTTGCCCCTTTTTGACCCAACGCTGGGTTAAAATTACATGTGAAATTGTCTGTGAAACTGAGCCATGATCTCCTACGAAATGCATGCACGTTTTCATTTTCTCAAGCACACAGATGATGTGTCACGGCTCTGCTGAGCACACAGTCTCTCTGTGTCTCCACAGTCTGACACAGACAGCTGTAGATGTTAAGACACATTTCTTATTAGCTAGACTCAATATTATGTGCATTTCATTCTCAAATTATGACAATCTGTAGCAGGCTTTAAAGGAATGTTGTTTGTACAACTAACTCGAAAGTCTTTATTAACACTAAAAGAAAAAGCCTCGTTTTAGCGTGTGCCTTGCTTTGTTAGAACAATCAAAAATCAAGTTTAAGGCACTTTCGATAATGGAAGTCTGTTGGACAAAACCCTTAAACCTCATACTTGTTAACCTGACAATGGTATAAATAAAAAAACAACATTCTTATTCTAAAGTTATATCCATCCAAACAGTGAACTTTAGACAATTTGAGTGTTGCAGCTGCATAAAAACCTGCGTGTTTAAAACACAGACGCGCACATTATAGCAGCCTGTGACCTTGCATGACAGAGCAGGAGCTGAGGGCTTACGCCTCATTGGCTGCCACATGGCTTAACCTATCAAACTGTGACAGTACGGAGGGCAGTTAGAGGCCTGTATCCAGAGGGTACTTAATCTTTATCCTACACGTAGATCTGTGCCTGAATCGTTTTATATGGCATCCCTGAACTGCTGTTATTGTGATATATATGAGCTTTCCTCGTGGACTTTGTTCATGTTGTGCTCCACAAAACTCATGTTACCCACTCCAACTGTGTGAGATGAAAGATGTGTCTGGCTGATCATCTCTTTATCACACACCAGGTCCAGTTTCTTATCATTTACCTCTGTTCTCTCTCACGAGGACTCACAAGTGCAGTTGACTAGTAAGCGATGAGAAATCTTAATGGTGTTCAACATCTATTACACCATTTTGCTTCATCAGCAACACACGTTTATTCCATAAATCAGAACCAATGGAAATAGATTTATGGTCTGTTGACCTGTGTTCAACCGTATCATTAATTTTGGGCTGCATTACATGAAAAGAAAGGGTAATAAGGAGATGGAGAGAAAAAGAGAAAGTAGAGGAAGCCTACTATGTAATTTGTATTATTTTTATCTTTGTAATTCATCATTAAATGTAATATCTACTAAAACTAGTAGTAGTACGACTATTATTATAGAACAATTTTATTGTATTATATGAATATAAATAATGTAATTATTTTTAAAGTGACAACTTTACAAAAACAACTGAATTAATTATGATTAATAATGAGTTTACTAGTAGATGAATTAAGGGTTCTCTCTGCAAACTTAGGTTCAACTTGTAAAGGAACCTGCTTAAACTGATCAAAGAAAAAGACGAATGCTCTTCAAGTCTCAACGGCAAACAAAGCCACGTCTTATTCTTGGATTTCATCAGTGAGAAGTTCGTCTGAGCCGAGGGATTTCTTCACACCGCTTCACTTGCTATGTGTCATTTCATGGCGTGAAATGGTGCAGCTGGACTGCTAACATTTCCCACAGGTCAGGGTTTGTGTCCAAATGAGATGAACTGCCCATTATGTCAGAGTGCTTCGTAACCCATTTCACAGTAGCCTGGACCTCACCAGTCAATGACAGTGAGGTTGTGCACCGTTTGGTCTTTTTTAAATATTTTTTTCTACAATTACTTCTAAACTGGACTGCTCCATCTCTGCTGTAGTGGATTGCGTTAGTGTCTGACTCTGACACATAGCCTATTAACACAATACAAAATCTCAAAGCCTATAGGGTTTAGATTTATGTTACGTTTGCATTATTAAAGATCTGTGAGTGATGGTTTGAGAGACAGCTCTGCGCAGCACACGGACATTTAAAGTGGTCATCACCTGATATCATCTGTCATAAAACCATCCCGCTGTCTTATAATAGTTAACTTTAATGGTCTCTAGGGGATGTTTTTATGAGATTGAACTTACATGAGACGGATAGAAAAGGCAAGAGGAACGGCAACAACAAACAGGTCTTTCTGTAAATAAAGTTATGTGTGAATTAAAAGGAGGAACAAAATTATCTTACAAAAGGATAAAAAGCAGTTGACATAATTGGGGCAAAATATGCATTTCACAACAGAAAGTTGTCTAATTTTGCCATTTACAGACATGAAATGAGGATTTCTTTTGAGGTTTCTCAGAGACAGAATTTAAGTCGCAGTGAATGCCTCTGAAAAGCAGTCATTTGCCGCCCCCTATTGGTCGCCAGAGTAATAATGCTTAGTTACATTACGTCATAGTTTGAGGTCAAATATGCTACATTCACTTATGACCTCATGACGTTTTGACATCCGTTTTGAACTTTTCCCTTAATGAACTTAATGTTAGGGTTAAAAATAGACCACAAGCACCTTACTTGGGAGTATTAACATTATAGGAATATAAACAGGAATACTAAACATATTTGCATTGCAGTAATATTTCTTCTTTCAGAAAAAAATAAAGCTAAACTCTTGCTTTATATTTCATATATTTTACATGTAACTAGCCTTTTTTCTCATCAATTTCTTAACAAACTTGTTTGGTCAGCAAACTCAGTTATAAACAGAACAAATATCCACTAAATTGCTTTATAACTGTAGGCAATCCGTAAAATTCAAATATGGTGTTATTAAAAAAATGAAACAAAATATGTTTTTCATAACTCAGAGAACCATACGACGTCATAATGTTGCACAGAATGACCCATTTCGTCATAATCGAGCGGCGTGACGTCGAGCCGCATCAAACGCTTACATTGAGGATGGAGCTTTATTAAGCACGAACACCTAAACGACCGCACTGATATCAAAATGAACGATCATAAATAATAACGCGAGAGTTTGCAACTTGCCTGCCGACTGTGGTCACAACTGTCAGCGGCGGATACGCGCGTGACCCAGCGCCAATACTGTTACTGTACACGGCCGCGGAGATAATATTCGTATGGAAAAAACACACGGCAAAATCCCGAGGTAAGGACGGGGAATCGAAGGGCTGCGCGTTCACTTCTCTCGCCCTCGTGGATGTGGAAGATTACTGCACTAAACAGATCCCCGTGCCTCCTTTAGCAACAGCGCGTGGATTTTTTTACTCCTCCTTCGTATTAAAGTCGCCATTTTGCTTGACTGCCTATGAAAGCTTCTTGTATTTTCATATTTTGTTGGCGGCGTTGCTGTGTTTTTACGCGTGTGCTTTTGAGTTGGACGTCACCGCGAGGTTACAGAGAGAGCTGCTGGATTACATATTAATGAAGAGGGGCAACGAGTGGAGTCTGCAAACAAGGTGAAAGTGTTCAGCTTTCTCTTCCTCGGCTTTTTTTCCTCCTCTTCCTCCTCCTTCATCATCATCTTCCTCCGCGGATACGCGCAGCGGGGGCCGCGAGTGTGGCCACCGACCGTGACGCCCGTCTGTCCGCGGCGAACGCGACCGACCCCCTGCGCGTCAGGTGCGTTTGCCATGTAAAGTGAAGCGGCGCGACGCGAGAGTAAAGGCTACAGCCTGACCCCACGTGGGTGACCCCTCTCACCCGCTCACAGTGTTGGGTGGATCGGGCTTTCCAGGTAGGTGTGGCCTTTGAGAAGTCGTCGGCTGTCGATTATCTGTCAGTCGTGTCAGTGAGGGCACCTAGTTTGCCTTTGTGGTTTAACGTGTAAAAGGTGCGGTGAAGCTTATTTGTTAATGCAACATTGGACGTATGGTGTGTGTGTATGAACTATCAGACATAATACACACACTATTTAAGATCTCTTCTTATGTGGGTCATTCGATGCATGTCCACCATCACATTACACTCGTGGGATGTGTTGGAAAACTCACTTTTCTGCAAATCATAGTTGAGGGAATGTGGTACATTTGTAGTCATTTCAGTATTTTTGTTTGGGGGATGTTGCCTAGTTAACCAAGTGGCAAAAGACTTCTTAAATGAAAAAAACTGTCATTTATTAAGTAATATATACTACACACATCATATCCTAATTTAGTCATTTAGCAGACACTTTATTTGGTTGATAATGTCACTTCAACCAAAACCTCAAAGGAAATGACATAATCATCAATGTAACAGGTATTGGAAATGGATACGGCACTGTATGAATGACCCATGTCTGTTTCTCTATAAAGTGTGTTTTGATGTGTTCATGATAAATTCCCGAAATACCACAGCACTTAGTCCTACCAACTGCTTTTCCTATTACCGTATTGCTTTTTTCCGTTTTGGAACAGACTTCTGGCTCATAAATGAGCTTTAGTCTCCGGGCCATAAATAATTTGGTCTAATGATATTCAGCACTTGAAGATCTATCTTTCTTCTGGATGTGGGTTAGGTGATGGCACGGCCAGTGTCTGCGATGGCTTTGCTTGGCTGTGCCAAAGGGAGAGGAAACTCTATTCATTGATAATATGTTTTTTTGTGGTTAATAATGCTGTAATAAAACTGTTACACCTTTCTACTTGTGGCACTTTACACACAGACACACGCAGGTTAGACTCATAGTTTTCAAACTTGGTTGATGATATTTTTATCCACTAGCTCCTAAATCTAACTCTGACACAAACCTTTATTGGCTGATTTATGAGCCTGTTTTTTTTTGCAAGTCAGGATCACTTATAATGTCTTCACAAGTTTTTTTATTGTATTTCACATGTTTCACTTGATGTCTTCAAAAAAAGGTTTTCCCGATATTTATCAGTTGTTTTGCTCCATATTTGTACTGAAAAAATATGGTAAATTAACCAAAGTCTGGAAGCCCAGATGAAGTTGTAATGTATGTGAGAGGATAAAACCCACTTTCTCCTCCCTATAGTTCTCAAGAACTCTCACATGAAGGAACATTTTTGTTATAAAAAAAGTTTGATCTGGCTTTACTGTCTAAAGTAAGCATTCTCAATGAACTTTCATCAGAAACATGTTGCTGGCATACGTGATAAATCATACTGCCATATGCCTGGTCGATGTTCTGCAAATAATACAACACAAAATGAATTGCAATTTTAATAGACACAAATTAGTGACCCATTAGACCAAGCTTAATGAAGAACTGAAATGACATTTATTGAAGTTAATAAGATAGTATGATCACACGCTAATCTGTGCTTTTTATTTTAATCACTCATTGTCAGGCTTCATTCATTACTGCCTGTGTAACTGTACGGAAAAAAATAGTTCCGTTTTCGAAACTGACTGTTTTTAATTATGTGATTTAATTATCTGTTTTTAATTATGTAAATTAACTTTTTTAATAACTTAAAATGTGATTTTTTTAATTAATGTAAAAAAAAGATTCTGTATATAAAATGATTAGTAAAATAAGGACAACATTTTATTTTGTTCTACATAAAGAACTTAATATTATTACATAGTTCATGATAATAGTAGTATTATTATGTTATTATAATATTATTAATTTCAAGATTCATGACCTAACGGCGAACAATAGTTTTTCATATTTTTGTCCATTTTTGAAAACATCGGATTTGCAGATGTATTATTAATGTTGGTTCAGTAACTAATGTTATAATAATGTTAAGTACTATATACTATAGTATAACTTTTTATTAAAACTGTGTAAGCATATTTGACATTAACATTAACAAAGATTAATACAAGCTGAACAGAAATGCTGTCATTGTTGGTTCATTTTAAAGGGACAGTTCACCCAAAAATGTTAATTCTGTCATCATTAACTCACCCTCAAGTTGTTCCAAACCTGTTTAAAATTCCTTCTTCTGTTGAACACAGAGAAAGATATTTGAAAGAATGTTAGCAACGGACATCTCAGGGGCATCATTGACTACCATAGTAGAAAGAATAATTGTATTATTTGTTGTGTTGAACACAATGGGAAGATATTTTGAGAAATTTAGGAAAGCAAAAAGTTCGGGGGGACCTCTGACTACCATTTTATTTTATCCTACTATGGTAGTCAGTGGTGCCCCAGAAATCTTAGTGGCTAACATTCTTCCAAATATCTTTCTCTGTGTTATGCCAAACCAAAAAATATTATACATGTCTGGAACAACTAGAGAGTGAGTAATCCATGACAGTAGAATTTTTGGATGAACTATCCTAATTGTGGTAATGTGTTCAACCTTGCTGTATAGTGTTCCCTTTCAGTCGGTCTCTCGATGTTGTTTTGAGAGGCAGACTGGGGTTTGATCTGAGAACCTATTATCTCCGAGAGGTATCACCTCCACTGGACGTTGCGTCCGCTGGCGACAATAAGCAGTTAAGTCGCAGAGCGTCCTCCATGCGAGAGGTGAGCGCTCTGCCAGCCACCGAACCCCCCCACCCCACGGGACAGTGAAGCAGATCGTCCCTCTTGTTCCTCTGTCACAATACTTGGGAGCTTGTGAGCGCACCAGCCCTTCACGATGGCTAGAGAGAACGTTTCATCTCGGATATGTGATCCAGTTCGCCAGACGCCCGCCCAGGTTTGGGGCATTCTCCACACCTCAGTCTGAGGGCAGAATGCTTCCGTATTAAGGTCCGAGGTCACCCGTCCCTCTAGCCGAGATGTCTCCTAGGTTTTACAGCCCGTACTGCATCGTTCACATGAAAGGTGGGGGGCTAAGCCCCATTTTGGACATGCGCTCTCTGAACAAGCACCTCCACAGGTTGCCGCTCAGGATGCGGACGCAGAAGCGCATCCTGGCTAGGGTTTATCACCAGGATTAGTTCGTGACAATCTACCTGAAGGACTCGTACTTCTACCTCTTCATTCTTCCTCGACATCGACCGTTCCTATGGTTCGCGAGGGACTGGCGTACCAGTACAAAAGTACTGCCGTTTACCAAACTCGTGGAGGCTGCCCTAGCTCCCCTCATGGGACAGAGCGCGTGGATACTATAATATCTAGTCGACTGACTTATGTTGGCTCACTGACGAGATCTGCTGTGCACGCACAGGGACCTCGTGCTTCGGCACTTAGACCGTCTGGGCCCTCGGGTCAGCCGGGAAAAAAGGAGGCTCTCCCCAGCGCAGAGCACCTCTTATCTCGTTATGGAACTCGACTCTGTCCCCCTGGCAGCGCGTTTTATCAACGAGTGCGCACAATCCGTAGTGAGCAGTCTGAAACGTTCAAATAGACAGCAGTGGTCCCCTGAAACTTTTCAGAGGCTCCTGGGGCATATGGCATCCTCGGCAGGGGTATCCGGCTCGGTTGATGCACATACGACCGCTTCAGCACTGGGTTTAGAGTCGCGTTTCTTGGAGGCCGTTGCACACCGGCACAAGGCGTATTATCATCATGCCTCAGTGCCCCTTGGTCAGACTTGACCTTCCTCCGAGCGGGGGTTCCGTCATCAATCATCAAGTGGCATTATCTCAAGGCAGAGGTCGCAACTCGCCCGTCGCCTCCTCCTCTAGAGTCAGCAGGTGATGAAGTCCCTGCCAGGCTCCTTCATCCCGGGCAATCTAAACTAGACAGCCGCTGCGCTTTTTTTTCAGGGGACGCTCCGCGGAGTGTGGAGACTCTATCCCCTCGCAGTCTGGCTTATATGGGGGAGGTTTGGCCAGGCGCAGGTGGACCTGTTTGCCTCCCCGGACTCTACCCATTTGCTGCTTAGGTACGCTCTGTACGAGAGTTCCCTCAACACGGATACCTTAGACTACAACTGGTCCTGTGGAATGTCAGGGAAGTGCGACATCAACTGCTGTTCGTTGAGCCTTACTGGGCCAACCAGACTGGGTTCTCAGACCTGCTGGCTCCAATGAAAATCCCCCTGGCCGATTCCCCTGACAAAGGACCTTCTGTAACATGGGAAGGGCACGGTGAAGCACCCCAGGCCAGACCTCTGGAACCTCCATGTCTGGCCCCTGGATGGGATGCGGAGAGTCTGAGCGGCTTACTGCCGTCGTTGAGACCGTCCTGCAGGCTAGAGATCCGCCACTATGCGTTTGTACGCCTTTAAGTGGCATCTCTTCTTTAAGTGACAACACTTCGCTTGCCCGCTGCAGTGACCAAGAGATGTCTCTCAAGTTCTTCAGCCCAAATAGAGAAATGAATGGGCGCCGCCATCTCGTTTAGACCCGTATGCATGGTGCGGAGAATGACATGCGTGTGCCATTCGCCAAGTTCATTTGCGCTTTTAAATTCCTCTCGGAGATGAAAGGTTCTCAACATCAAATCCCAGTCTGTCTCTAAACACAACGTCTCGTTCCCTCCATCAGAGAACAAAGGTTACAGTTGTAATTGAGCCATTACCATCATAATTAACCGGAAAAAAAAATAACATCAAAAAACATCTACACAAGACACATACTAAAGCAAAGTTCAAAATAGGGAAGGAGGCGGGAACCGGCGAACATTCAAACAAAGTTTAATGAAAATAAACAAACAAGAACACAGAAGTAATTAAGGCCGGCAGCCACCTTACGGTCGACTACCGGCCACAAGAACATAAATACAAAGTTAACATATGTCCGGGCCGGTCCTCTCTTGTCATACACTCAGCCAATCTACCTTTTATGCTTCCGATCTCCTCCGTGAGAGATGCGGAGCAGGTGAAAGGTGCAGCTGATACTCATTATCACTCGCGTCACACACACGGCTCTCGTCCCGGCTGGCTCGTCACACATACATACACAGGCCTGTAGATAGATATAAATAGATGGATTAGATGCTCGATGGATAAATAGATTGATGGATGGAAATCTGAGAATTCACTTTTTGCTGTCCTTAAAAAATCTTTTTTTATTTTGTGCTTTCATCGATAAAGTCCTAAAATAGCAGACAGTCAATCTGAAAGACTGTATTTGTAATTTTCCCCCATACAAGAAATAAACTTTCTTTTGATATATTGTTTGTTAGGATAGGACACTATCTGGCGGAACAACAACTGTTTACTAAGCTGAAATCTGATATATTTGAGAAAAATATTGAGAAAATCGCCTTTGAAGTTGTTAATCAGAGGCACTGTAGCAGGCCATCCACACACAAAAATATTTTATACATTTATGGTAGGAAATTTATAAAATAGCTTAATGGAACATGATCTTCACTTAATGTCCTAATGATTTTTTGCATAAAAGAAAAATCTGTCATTTTTATCCATACCCTGTATTTTTGGCAATTTTTTTAAATGTTCCTGTGCTACTTAAGACTGGTTTTGTTGTCCAGGGTCACATATGTGTTCTTGATGATAGTGTGTGTGATGTATTCACTTTGTGATTACTTTCACAGCAGGTCTCAATAATCATACTTTACAACACAGAGAAAGCATCGTGTGTTTATTCTGTTTGCATGCTGTTAGGATTTCGATTAACCTGATCTTTTTGTGCTCGAAACAGGCATGGACGCCTCCAGTGGTGCCCGGGTGGTGAAACCGTCTTCGGGCATGTCCAAGGGGCGCACTGCCAAACAAACCCATCCCCCAGAGATGGCCCGGATGGGAAGCACGGAAAACGACAATCACGGTGGGAAAGCATGCTGCTTGTGTCTATAAGTGCCATACAGATCTAAAATGAACACACTCAAAGTATTCACAAATCATTTGTTGATACAAGACACATTCACCAATCAATGTTTATGTACATATTCAAAAAACCATGGAGGGGGTTTATATGCTTGAACAGCTGCCTTTCTTACTGCCACACATGATATTCGTGGCATTGACGCTTCTTGCTTCAACCTGTTAGGAATCTAAGAGGTTTTGACAAGCGATTTCACGGTTGTGTGCCTAAGAAAGGAAACGACGGCTGCTTCTTTATTATGGTGAAAAGGGTTTTGACAGATGAAGTCCTTCACTTGGAAATAAGGTTGTTTTTAATGACAGTGAAACACACACCGTCCCCCTGCATGCTTTCATTTACAACAACATTAGTACAAATGTTCTGTGTCAGAGCAGAATTAAATATCACATACAGTTTAACTTCCTCTACCATTGCAAGTGTCTTTACGAATTGTTTAAAAGTCAAATAGATGTGGTGCACTGCAAAATCGCCAGTGTTAACAAAGGTCAAATGAACTCTCACAGTCTATATATAATCCACACTTTGAGAGTTTTGATTATAAACACTGTGAGTGTTAATTTGACCTTTTTTATACTGTATTCGTCACTTCAGCGTTTTGAAAAAAAGAATTGTTAAAAAAATATTAAAACTTTATTGATCCTAATTTTATCCAGTATTTATTACATCCTAGACTAAAATGTGATCATGAACTTGTTCTAATGGAGTGTGACAGTAACATCTTTTACCAACTGGAAATAAATGCGAGTAATTATCTTTGAACTCAAAAACTAGAGAAGCTAGGAATTTCTCCACCGATACCGATAGACGATTATTCAGAGTGTTATCTGCCAATGCCGATTCTGAAAGTTAAATAATATTTCTTAAATCATTTTCATGTCCTCTTTTGATAGACAAAACAAATCGGCCCTGATCAGTCGTTGTTTTTAAACTATACTAGCCCGTAGTGTGAAAATAGCATTTATCGACTCAAAACGATTACTGGCCGAAATATTGTTGCTTCTCTATTAAAAATTGTTTTCAGTATTTGTATCTCAAATACGTCTGTGTTTGAAAGTCTCATAATCAAGTTGCTGTAAAACTATCATGTTCAAAGTCAGACCTTCATATAGGCCTATATAGTGTTAAGTATGTAGTGTTTTGTGTTAAAAATGAGTGTTAAACTTCAGTAGAGAGCAAGATTATCAACTAAAAGACAACCAATCTAAGACTTTATAATATCATAATGGAGTATGTACTGTATATCTATTGCTGTCGAAGTGCTCTTCTGAGAAATCTGTTCCATTCTCTCCACTCACACCATTCGTTTCTGTTTTAATGCAGTGAAGTGCTTTCAAAGCAAGTTATTCATCGTTTTTGTTTCAGTGTTAGGCCGGCTCTGGCACTATTATTCACAAATTGAGGTTCTCTTTTAACTAGAATTTGTGTTATAATGTTCTAAAGATATAAAGGTAATGGATTTTTTCGCTAAATGCAGAAGCTAATGGTGCTAAATTTATTTCATTTGTTTAGTGTTTATTGAAATGTGCTAGCTCTAGCGCACAGTGTTTGTTAGCAAGACTGGAACATTTTGTAGCACCCACATTACAAAAATCCCATAATTCTTTGCTGAAAGAGAAGTGAAAGTAACCCTATCTCACTAGGAGACACATGGTGGAAAAAACAAACTTGGCGGCGGGTCACAAATGAGAAAAGGGAATGATATTTGTGCCGCGGCCATGGTGTTTGAATTTAACTGTGGATCGTGAAGAGCGTTTTATTGCTTTCACAGTGTTAGGCCAGACTGTCTCCTCCAGGAGAATATTTATCGCTGAGTTTGCAGCCTCTCTATGCTGCGCCTCTCCTCTACACACACCGCATGTTCAAACACAGGCTTCTAATGCATTCATTTAACGCCCGCTGGAAATGATGTCAGGTTTGGTGGACCAACAGTATTTTTACTAAATGCAATGCGGAGACCCTGAGAATTGATTTAAGCAAGGTTTCATTGATTCGTTGATAATCATTATTACTCTTATTAAGTTATCGATGGCCGTACATAGTCAACAAGTACATTAGTTGCCTGGTTTGTCTCCTTATTGACATTTACTACTCATCTGAATGGCGTTTAATGACAAAAGTGTAGATTTTCTATTTATTTACATATACTTATTGACTTCATGTTTGTGGGCTGTGGTTGTGGCTACTGCAAACAATTTGGCTGTGAGGACTACAGACACGAACAAAAGTGTTTCCTAGCTGCAGTTATGATCTCACAATGTCACTATGGAATGTGGACGTAAACCCAAATGCGTGAGTTGTCTGTGTGGTTGCAAGACAGCGTAAAGCCTCTTCTGCCAAGGGTGTGAGACAGTTGTCTGGGGTTAGTTAGATGGTGGCAGGTGAATTATACAGCTCATATGCTTGCAGCTGTTTTGTTTCTTATTTCCAGAAAGTGTACACTGTAGTATATTATACTTTATGTGGGTATATTCTACACTTTTATAGTGTAAAATACCCTTTGATATTTCCATTTCTCTGACATTAATTATGCTCTTAACCTTGGGTTGTTTTCTTTTGTTAACACCCTGTTTTTATCACCAGGTAAAGCAGCAGTTCACACCAGTTTTTTGAAAGGGGTTACAGTTTGTAGAAATCGCTGCTTAAGGGCGCACGATCAAAACAACAACAATCGCGTAGCTTGATGACGCTGTTTAGAAGCGTGGAATGATGGGATATTTATTCTTCAACTCCAGTTATAAAGTTTTATAAATGTTGCGTTTGATGAAATCATTTTATGTCATTATAATGAATAAGACCCGAGTTATGTAAGGTTTAAAACTAAATTGTTAGTCAAATAGATGTAATTGTCCAATTCGATGGGGTGAAAACACTGCGCAGTTTTAAGTGTTCAAATCAATCATAGTAAAAGTTATTTTGAACGTAAGTTACCCACATCATTTGCAATAATGCAAGATGGACCGACAGTACAAACTACTATCGCAAACTACTACCACAGTGTAACGCGGTTGTTACGTCAGTAAAGGCGGTAACAAAGAATAATGTGGATATGACGAATTTTTCAGGATTTAAAAGCAGTTGGAAACATTTGAGATATTGTAAGTACTCAGCTGAAAAAAATATATAACATTGGCCTTGTGGTTTTTGGATATTATACTACAAAATTCTTACAAACTCTAACTTTAAAAGGATAGACCACCCCAAAATTAAAATTCGGTCATCATTACCTCATCCTCAAGTAGTTCCAAATCTGCCAAAATGTCTTTTTTTCTGATGAACACAGAGAAAGATATTTGGAAGAATGCTTGTCAGTTATTGGCCCCATTGACTACCATTGTAGGAACAATGACAATGGTAGTCAAAAGTGCCCCAGAACTGTTTGCTCTCCTACATTCTTCAAAACGACTTCTCTTGTGTTCAACAAAACATAGACATTTTTAAAGACATTTTTACTTACTAAGGTAGTCAATGGTGGCCAAGAACTGACAAGCATTCTTCCAAATATCTTTCTAGATTTAGAACAAGTTGAGGGTGAGTAAATGAAAACCGAATTTACTTTTTTTGACCGCTTTTGGTTTTGATGTGTTTCTTTTTTTCATATATCTGGGTGTAGTAGAAAGAGCTCTTTTAAAGCATCACCTTCTCGTTTTTTGTCATTTTTTAAAGCATCGCCTTCTCATGAGTGCTGGCCACTAATAAAACCCCTATCAAAGTTTCCCTCGTGTTCTCCTCTATCTCTCTATCTATTCATCTCTGTCTGTCTCTGTTGGCATTAAGAGAGCCTCCCGTGGCAGGCTGAATGATGGCAGTGCTTGCTGAGGCATTGGAAAGCCTTTGGCAACAGCTGTGTGCAGTTGGCCAGTGCAGCTGCAATAGGCAGTAGGAACAAATAAGGTCATTCTTTCTGACTGCTGTAATTGTAGTGAAGTGCGGGGCAGACATGCATTTTGACTGCGTCTAAGACCTTTTTTGTGCGAGTGTAACATATGCCTCTGTATAATTGGCCGCTTTCCTGTCAGAGTGAATGGAAAAACTATTACCCGTACTGGAGAAACACTTAATTTTGTATGTTTGAGATTAACAGGTAGTTTTACATTTAGAACGTTCATTTTGCAGCGGAAAAATATTTTCATCATGTTTCTGCATTTGACGCTTTTGTGCATGATAGATATACAGAATCGAAGCTATGGTGATTTACCACTGAAGTTGCAGAAACACATGGTTATCCTTTTGGAAATTATAAACATATCAGTGTAAATGATTTGGCTTTTAAACTCGTAAAAATTGCTTTGGTAACATTTTATAATAACATTCATGAACCCCAGAGACCCACCGTAGCAGAAGTGCAACACTTGTTTAAAGCAATTAAAAAAGGCTTATATTTTCCACTAAATATGAGTTAAAACTGCTTACAACAGAAGCTCACACTGTGATGTATCGTAGCAACAACTTTGGCAGGAAAATATTTACTATTTGAATCTCCCAACACGCCAAAGTCACACATTAGGGCGAGCCTACTGACTCCATTGCTGACTTTTCATTTTCAACATGTTTATCGACAAAATTTGTGAAAATATAAAGCAGTGTAGACCATTTTCCATAGGTTGCAGAATGCATATACTGTAATAATCCTTAAAGGGATAGTTCACCAAGAATATAAAATGCAAAGAAAAATGTCATCATTTTGTCACCTGTATGTTGTTCAAAGCCTGCACATGACTCTTCTGTGGAACACGAAAGAAGATTGTAGTAGAGTAGGCGGGGCGAGACCGTGGTTCGAGTCCGGTGAGTAATTGTGAATGAGCGCCAGCTGTGCGCACACCGGGCTCGAATCATGTAGGAGATGGGAGCATATAAAAGGAACGAGTGACCGGACCGTCGAAGAAAGAGGTCCGGGCCCGAAGTGTTTGTACATGTATTTATGTTTTACTGTGTTGTTGTTCGCCGGCGGTCGTCCTTGAGGGGCCGCCGGCTGTTATTTTATGTTTTGGTTTGTTTGTTAGCCGGCTGTCGTCCGTGAGGCCGCCGGCTGTTATATTACTTTATTAAATGTTTTAAAATGTCTTCCGGTTCCCGACTCCTTCCTTCCCTACTTGAATCTTGTTACAAAGATATTTTGAGAAATGTCTTTGTGGTTTTGTATTCATACAATCCAAGTCAATGGTGGTCAGTGTTGTTTGGTTATTAACATTCGTCAAATATTTTCTTTTGTGTTCTGCAGCAGAAAGAAAGTCATACAGGTTTGGAATGACATTAGGTTTTTGCTTTAAATAATTTCTGCAAGGAAAACAAATATTTGACATCTTTTTTTTCTAATTATTTTTGTAATCATTGGCTTTCTAAACATCTAAAAAATATGATATCTCATCATGCAGTCCAAGAACATTTTTCTTATTGCTGCTCTTGTTTACTGCTTCTACTTGCGTATGAGATGATTGTGCACAATTACAAAATATTGTTTTTAAAAATATTGAAAGTCTATCTTTCAAGCCTATGTGTGAGTCACCTAATTAAGAATTTCAGCGAGCGTTCTTTTTTATTGGTCGGGAGTGTTGCTGTGGCGATGATGCTGTAAGGTGCCAGGTCACCGGGGACAAGGCGACTCAGTTCTGACCCACTGTGTACTGTCCATCTGTTCCTTGACCGAGCCCCGCCCATTCTACACCATCAGTGAAAATCGAGAGCTGCTGGATGTAAACACAGACTGTTTGTGTGGGTCTGTTTTGGCCTGGTGTCTGACCTGAAATTTTACAAATAGTTTTCAAACTGTTTTTGTATATATTATTTATGATACATAAGGGGTTAATATTGCTCTTGGTAACAATGCCTGTGAATATATTGAATATATACATTATTTATACCTGTTTGCTCTTTCATATTGTTGATGTTTAAACTTGATGACAGATGTGAATTCAAATTCAAATTATGATTTTCTTCTTTTATCCAATAGTCCATAATCTCTAAACAAGATGGTACTGATAAGACAGACATTTTTTGCGGAAATAATCATGCTATTAAGATTTCGTATCATTTTATTCCATCCTATGAGCACAGACAGATCCAATTTTAAAATGGTTTTAGCTGTTTGTTTCTGATCACACTTATGATTTCTAGGGATTCACCAGAATGAATTTTGACAGACTTGTGGCGCTGGTGACGTCACAAGCTAATGAGCATATTTGTGACGTCGTCACGTCACGTTTCTGTCTTGTTAGTGTTAGTTCTTGATATCACAATACAGTACATCTACATTATCGAGCAGCTATATGCTGTTTGCCCTTTCTCCACAATGTGTTGCTGTATTATGAACGCTTCTTCGATTTTAAATGCAAGTGACAGTTAAATACACTTTATGGAACTAACTACACGCGTGGAAGAGTGGCAGAGGGCTCGCACACACATGGAGCTCATTGCAAGATGCATGCGAACGTGGAAGAAGAGGACAAATAAGTCAGGAAAGACAGAAGACACTGAAGCGCTGTTTGTCCACTAGTAAATCGATCACAGATACAGTCATTATCACAGTGGATAAAAAATTACAAAATGTGATAACATACTTGGGTGGCCAATAATATACCTGGGCGGACCGCCTAAGTGAAGGCATTGTATGGGAAACGCTGAAAATGAATCACTTGGCCGAATACCGAACATTGTTTTTTGCATTTCTTCTAATTATTTAGCCATTTTGTTCACTACTGCACAAACTGAATGAATGCGCTTTTTATAATGTATCTTGCTTTTTGATCAAATACAATATAACTTATATTAAAATTGAACAAAACAAAGTAAATAAAAAAAATGGAGCCCTCTCCCTTCATGAATAGCCTATATTAGGCCTATAACTGACTGCTAAAAGAATATAATCCAAGTTACTTTGTACCCCTACAACAAAACACTTCATTAAAAAGTGTCATCCAACATTGGGCCTAAAAACTAAAAATACGAATAGTCGAAAACTGTTGGATTATTATAGTCTACATTGCAAAATGATTTAAAGAAAACAAAAACACCCAATGCAATATATGCTGACTGATTTGACTGTTCTCTCAGAAGGTTCACTCGTGGCCGGGATGCATAGAACATACTTTGACAAGTTGTTTAGAACAGCGAACTGAGTGTATGCGACCACTGTATGATGTCAAAGGATGTCGCGAGCGGTGGCAAGTAAATATCAAAGTAAAGTTACCGACCGGTAAAGATGCTTTCATTCGGAAATGTACTCCTGCGCGGCAAGTCCAGTGCTGTGTTTTTCTCTGACACTTTAAAATTCTCCTTAAACACCTTACACTGCCAAAATGTTTGGGGCATTAATAAAGCGCACAATCTCTATCTCTCTCTGCGCTGGTTGCTGCTTGAACCTATCACAAGTCATGCCTTTTTTGATACTTTGCTGTTGCCGAACTTTCCGTGTGTCCCTAATGATTTCGGCTGGTCCTGGATTGGTTTACAAGGGGAACATTTTCTTGGAGCTCTATCAGCAGAAGAGAATTATGGGATGCCTGGACTGCCGCAGACTTTTGGCCTGGTGTCAGCAGATGATAGCTGGAGATTAAGCCTAAAACAAGCACGACAAGGCCAATGATGTGTCCATAGCTTCATGGAGAGTAGTTTAAAAATCAATTGAGCCCTTAAGAATCAGTGAAGGGACCTTGAGTCAAGCGAAATGGATCCTACCGCTTTTCTCTTTTGTGAAAACACACACATATACTTTACTCTGCTCTTTCAATCTATGCGTTGCTGCAAAATGTACTTTTCTTTGCTCTTTTACATGATGTTGAATCATTTCAGTGACTTCCAACAAGTCTGACTTGTATATTTTAGGCAATTGAATAGAACATGGGTTGGCATCTCTGGAAAAATTGTCCGTAGGGTGTGAGTGCGTGAGTGAATGAGTGAGTGTGTGTGCCCTGCGATGGGTTGGCACTCCATCCAGGGTGTATCCTGCCTTGATGCCCGATGACTCCTGAGATAGGCACAGGCTCCCCGTGACCCGAGGTAGTTCGGATAAGCGGTAGAAAATGGAATGGAATGGAATAGAACATGATTCTTTACAATTTTGCCTGAACATTTATTTCAGTGTTTTCATGAATATTTTTGTGATCAAATCTTTTTATAGTTATAGTAAGAAAACTATTCTTGTGTTTTTTCAAATATTTTATTAAAGACACATTAAAGACGATGTGTTCATGTTGCATATTTGCACTTAGAGTGGAAACTGAAGCTCAGCTTTGAGAAAAAGTGAAGGAACGTGAACGTTAAAGTGATGCAGAAAACAAATATTGTGAAAAATGTCAGTAACCAAACAGATCTCATCCCCCATTGACTACCATATAGGGAAAATAAATAGCATGGTGGTCATGTTTGGGTGAACTATCCCTTATAGCTAAACACTCAACTACTTTTATGAATGGGTAATGAAGACATTTTCGCAGATACTGCAAGGTTTAATTCACACTGATCCAACAAACACCAATGTTATACATTCATTTACGGTTCCTTTTAAATAAATACAAAATCGAAAAATGAAAAAGAGAGAATGTCAGAGAATGTAAATTTAGTGTTAGATGGTCAGAATATTTACATTTTTGAACAGATTTAACTATGGAAGACTGTGAACACTACATTTAAAAGTTAGATTTGCACAGAGGCCTTAGTCAAAAAAAGAACAATTGGCTGGTGAATCCAGAAAATGTACCATCCATAATTATTTCTTATTGCCTGTGAAAGCACATTTTACACTATTTATGTCATACATATTTTTCTTTATGATGGTGGAAATCTTTAGCTGATGCCAGCACAGGTCATTGTTCCAGTCAGAGCTTCATATTTTAGCCTGCTTCATATCTCACTGTGAAAGTTCAACTGTCATAAAAACATCAAATTCCATTAAGATTTCACTTTCTCAGATAACTCCATGTAGAGCTGTGACTATAAAATATAAATAATTGCTTTCCATAAACTTTTTATGGTATTTTTTTTTCTGTGTGGTAAATGTTATTTGATGACATCAGACAGTCGCTGAACGGTTTTTAGACCTTTTAAATCTCATTTTGCTGACATCATCGAGAGTCAGATTATTTTTTAGATTATATTTTCTTCAATCGTTTTTATAAGATTTGTAAGTAAGATTTACTTTGTGTTGCCCTGTCTTTGATCAAAGCTTCCAGATTTCCTCTATTTTGGATTTGTCTAAAATTAGCTGTGAGCCGTGATGGATTCTGGGAGAGGAAGAGTGAGAAAGTGGGAGAGAGGAATAGGCTACTGACAGAAAATCTGACTTTAGGATTTGGGATTTAAATTCTATTAAACCCTGTTTGAAATGGATTAGTTTATAAGGCGGCGGACATTTGCTATCGCAAACATTTGTACTGTTTCTACAGGATAAAAATGTCTTAGATATCTGTGAGATTGTTCAATTTCCAGTTTGGTTAACTATCAATATAATTGTGCTATGCACTGAAGTCTGTTATAGATGGATTCATTACAATTTTGAATATATTTGTTAAATTTAAAATATAAGGATTACATAAAAAACAGAAATAACATATTGTGACATATATTAAAGGGAAATTCTGTCATCAATTACTCACTGTCTAGTTGTTCCAAATATGCATCCACAAGTTTCCGGAGGTTGCTAATGTAAAAGTGAAAGTGGGTAAAACTTCCGCTGAAGTGGCGCAATTGTTGTATACAGCGTTGAACAACTTATTCTGAAGACAGAAAATGAAACTGTGATTCGGACTGTCACGCTTATGACATTTGGCTGACGATTAATTGTCTATTAAATACTTGCGATTATGGTGATTGTCTGTTTTAAGGCTTTACAATATAACTATTAATGACAATTTATTCAATTAAAAAAGATATACTTTAGAAATGTGAAAATTTGGTAAATAACTATATTATTTACTATTGGGTGACCTTAACAGTGAAGACGGTCTGTAGGTGCAACAAGTCAGGAAACAAAACAAATCGACACAAAACATACAAAGCTAATATGATTACTACGATTCCCTGTTTGCTTGGACAGATTTTTGAGCCCAAGGACAAATGATTTGATATTTGAGACGTTTAAAATGAAACTAACTATTGAAAACGCCATTTTCAGTTGATCACTTGAGACCACGCTGAATCTTTTTCAATCCATTCACAACAAGAATGAACGACAGGCAAAGGCTCTTGTTAAGCTTATGTGAAGTTATCTTAAAAGTGTCCTTAATACACAATAAAATCATCAGAAGAATGTATTAAGGCGAGCCCTTTCGTTTTGCTTTAACACTAAAAACAATAAAATATAAACTTTTTCTTACAAAATGACATGCATATTTTCTGTTGCTTCAAATGAATTCACTACTTATTTGGTCTGGTGTATTCAGAGTTTAAACTCTCTTTACTTAGCACTTGAAGCTTCTCTGTAAGCTCTGCCTCTTTTTTAAATGATGAGCAGAACCAAACCACTGTCACTTGCACTTAAATGCATAGACAGGTAGTATTTTAAAACTCTTATAACACATCTACGCGTATATACATTTTTGTACAAATGTTAACACATTTAAAACTGTACCACAGAATTCTGCCGATTTTTCCTCAACTGTAGCACAGAATTAACGAAAAGTCTGCAGATTCCATATGACCCTGGTATTGAGTAATGTCATATCCCATTAGAATGAAAATAAAACTGAACATTGTAATATCTGTGAGTTAAGTCTATTTACAAAGTATTTGTCAGCAATACATTTATTTTGTGGAAAATTTTAAATAATTGTTTTGCAGACTGAATTAAGGTGTGACCTTAATTTTTTGCTTGTGATCCTAAAGAAAACAGTTTGGGGGTACAGTGCTCCTAGTAAAAAAAGTTAGTCTGGAGCCCTGAGTATAGATGTTTAAATCATACATAATGAATGCAGTAATAAAAACAAAGTTTTTCCCTTATCTGAGACAACCGTACCCGTCCTGCAGTTACTTTCAACGCCACAAAATGCGTTATAGAACACAACCTTTCACGTCCGCAAACTGACTGCCTGTAGCTGTGGATTGACAATAATTACGTTGTAAATAACATTGAGTTTCTTGGACAGACCGATCAAAGCGCTTTATAAGACGTCAATATATCGTTCTGAAACGCTGGAATTACTTTTGTTTTGAATGTAGCAGCGGTTTGGACATTTAAAGATGTGGTGTCTCAGGACGTGCATTTCTTGAAGCACACTGTTCTTAAAGTCTACGTTCTTAAAGTGTAAACACGGGCCAGGTAAAGATGATTGATGGGCCTTACTTGACCTGCGGGGTAGGGCTGGGGGTGAACGACTATTTAATAAACGATTAATCTGAGGATTATTTTATCGATTGGTCGACTAATCTAACGACTAATTGGACGATTAATCGAGCGATTATTTTCACGATAGACATTCCTGAAAGTGTTTAATACAATATAAAATTCCTGTTTTGAGTATATTTTGCGTGCATTGCATCTCTTTCCCAAGATAGGACTCCAAGGTTCTTTGCTTTGTCCTAGAAAACACGAAAGCAATTCATATTAGAACAACAGCTATGACTGTGGGGTCAAGGGTCAAGGGTCTAAGTTTTCCGCACGCAAGAAAGGTTGTAATGCGCGCGGCTCAAGCTTTTCCCTACCGAAAAGAGGTTGAAATGTGCGCGAGGGTTCGAGTTGTTCCAGTTTGCTCATATAGAAAATATCTGCCTTTGGAGCATATCACACAACACTACAGCACGCAGTTGAAAAAAGTCAAGAAAAGTGACAGGCATGGATGATTTGAGTGGGATTAAACCTACTTTACTCCTTTATTTCATACAAACAGATCTTGTTCTTCTCAGGTCTGAGATGTTTGTTTTGTACAATGACTTGTGCGTAATCCCTCCTGAGAGTAAAACAGGGTTGTGTTTTTAAACTGCTCTGACCTATGCCATTGCTCTCTTCTGGGAAAAAGCCAGAGAGGAAGTATTTTTACTGCTCTGATGTGACCGTAAAACAATAGGAGAACGTTTTTTATGTACCATTAAAATTAGCTTTACAAGTTATTTCAACTTGCTGTTTAAAATGTTGACCAGCTTGACAAATTGAAATTGATTAATGTAAAAACATTTAAACATGTAAAATAGGAAGTTGAAATACGTTTGATTGTAAGGCAGGAAAATATTTTTACTGTGTAAATTCTGGCTTGATCAAACCCTCTATAGCTGTAGAGCCCCTGGAGCTTCATTAGTTGTCATAATTTGAAATTATTGCGTGTGTGTTTAATGTTGCTGTCTTCATACAGCTAAAGACAAAGGACTAAGTCAATGAGGCTGTGTTGGAACTCACATCTGTGTACAGGGATAAATCAGGAAAGAGTTTTGGCAGTTACCACGGGCACAGAGCTGACACTCAAAAACCCAAAGTAACCAGAGAACAATACAGTACATAAAAAAGAGCAAATACATTATAATTCTTTAATACATTGTTTTGTCTTAACAACATAAACAAACGTTACTGCGCATACGCACTTTTGTGACCCCATCTTAACTTCCGGTACACACTCACAAACAATAGAGTACCTGTAGATAATTTCTGATAACAATCAAAATAAACTGAGAAGAACCGTTAATTGGGTAAACTTGTCTCTCCAATATTTTGAAGGGTGCTAGATGTCAATGTACCATACGGTTTCTTTAATTCAATTTTAATTTATATTTATAGCGCTTTTCACAATGTGCAATGTTCCAAAGCAGCTTTACAGGAAAAAAAATGAAAAATAGAAAAACATAAAAAAAAGTAAAACACAGCACAGTGCATGGTGTTTATAGAACAATCAAGATGATTCTAGTAAATAAAATCTTATAAATGCAGTCTCCCGGTGGTTTATTTAGTATATTATATTTTAAGTTAATGCTTGGGTGAAAAGATGTGTCTTTAATCTTGATTTAAATTTGGAGAATTTGTCTGACCCTCGAATAGTATTGGGAAGGCTATTCCAGAGTTTAGGTGCTACGTATGAGAAAGCTCGACCCCCTTTGGTGGATTCAGTTATTCTAGGTGTTATCAAAAGTCCTGAGTTTTGAGATCTTAGAGAGCGTGATGGGTTGTATTGTGATAAAAGCTCTGTTAAGTAAGTAGGGGCTTAACCGTTTAAGGCTTTGTAAGTTATTAAAATAATTTTAAAATCACTACGATACTTAATGGGTAGCCAGTGAAGCGATGATAAAACTGGGGTTTTGTGATCATATTTTCTTGACCTGGTTAGAACTCTGGCAGCTGCATTCTGAACTAACTGTAGTTTGTTTATCGATGATACAGGACAACCACTAAGTAGAGCATTACAATACTCAAGTCTTGAGGTCACAAATATATGAATAAGCTTTTCTGCGTCAGCAACACGTAAACTATTTCGAAATTTGGCAGCGTTTCTTAGGTGGAAGAAGGCTGTTTTTGTGATATTTGAGTTGTGATTTTTAAATGACAGGTTGCCGTTTAATATAACGCCTAGGTCTTTAACTGTATAAGTAATATTTCTGTTTTGTTAGAGTTTAAAAGAAGAAAATTAGTTGTCATCCAATGTTTATATCTTCAATGCACTCAGCCAGTTTGGATTGCTGGAAGGAATCATCTGGTCTTGCTGAGACATATAGCTGAGTATCATCTGCATAACAGTGGAAGCTAATTCCATGTTTTCTAATAATGTTGCCAAGGGGCAGCATGTAAATGGAGAATGGCAAGGGTCCTAAAACCGATCCTTGAGGTAATCCATAATTTACTTACGTTAGATTGGACGATTTCCCATTTAAATGGACAAACTGTTATATGTCTGATAAGTAAGATCTGAACCATTGTAGTGCCTGTCCCTGAATACCGGTATAATTGTATTAACAATCTAATGGTCTACAGTATCGAATGCAGCACTAAGGTCAAGCAGGACTAGGAGTAAGATGTTACCTTTATCAGATGCTATAAGCAGGTCTTTTGTAATTTTAACGAGCAAGGCAAGACAAGAGCCGTGAGGGAATGACGCGGGGCAGGTGACGCGAGTGATAATGAGTTTCACCTGTGCGTTGCACCGGCTCCACATCTCTCACGGAGGAGATCGGAAGCATAAAAGGACGAGTGGCAGTGTACGACGAGAGAGGACCGGACCGGCCCGGATATGTTTACGTTTTTATTTATGTTCTTGTGGCCGACAGTTTTAAGATGGTGATTGATTAAATCGTCGCTTTGATGTATAAGATCGATATTGGTTAGATCAGCTCCGTGAGATATAATCAAGTCTAGTGTATGATTAAATCGATAAGTGGGTCTATTGGTGTGTTGTGTATTCCAAAAGAGTGTAGTAGCTCTGTAAACGCCACTGCTAATGCATCATTAGCGCTATCTACAAAATTACAACTGTAAGCTTATAATAATAATTTATAATTTAGACTATCTGGTAAGATTTTGTAGTAAATTTGACTTTAACTCAAGGAAAGCTTTGAAGGTGAAGTAGCTTGCAATTTTTCAAACAGAGATGGCGACATAGAGTACTGAAGGCATGTTCACACCGTCAACGGCTAACAGGGAGCTTAGCGACTTCCAGCAAGCGACAGACACCATTGCATGCTATATACAAAAAGTTCTTTATGCAAATGACAAGCGACTTTTGGGAGCCACTGCCAATGGCAATTAATCCAGCAAAGCTCACGTCATCCATTTCTCATCAATGACTGTAGTGGATGGTTAATCATGTCTATTACTGTTACTAACCAGAACTAGACACGCCTACTAATCACATCATTAAAAATAGACAGGCAACACACAGCAAAGTTTCTGGCACTTGAAGAATACTGAACTTTTGACAAGGTTTAAAGTAAAACAAATGCTTGTGAATTATGAAATATGGAGTGTTAAATGCACTCTTAAAAATGCTGGGTTGTTTTCAACTCATGGATGGGTATAATATAGACAAAACCAAGAGTTGGGTTGTAAATTAACCTATGCTGTGTTGTTGTTACCCATACAGAGTGAAACCAAACACACACCTATTGAACATCTTAAAAGAAGTTTATTAATTTAACAAAAAGTTAATTAAGAATAAAGACCATTGAGAGCCGTCTTCAGGCAGACAGAAGAAGGAAAATAAGAGGGTCACAGAGTGTGTGTGTGTGTTTGTGAGTGGTGTTGCAGGGAGAAAGGAGAGTGGCTGGGTTATTTGAGAGCATTATGCAGTTGGCAGCACCCCCTCTTGCTTCTCCCCCCCCTCTCTCTCTCTCTCTCTCTCTCTCTCTCTCTCTCACTGCTGCTTCAGTGAGGATGACAACGAGGAGCTCACAGCTGCAGTCAAAGACAGCTGAGAGGGTCTCGCTTTCTCAAAAATTATAGCGTACCCGTGGGTGTGTGTTTGCGAGGTCATGAGCCGATTTTACAAATTTATAATGATGTACCATTTCTTTCTACAATAGTTGTTCTTGTCTTAGGGAATATGTGTGTCTTGTGGTGGTGTGGGGGGGTGTCATGGGGGGTGTTGGTAGAAAACAGAAACTTGTTTATTTGAGCAAAACAATGAGTGTTTGTGTGTGTGTGTGTATGTCTGTTTAAAGAGTTTGTACAGTAAGGATATTGTGCCGTGTAAGAGAACTAAAGGGGTTCATTGACAATTGTTATAACAAGTAGGTTTTGAACATTTTATGAGGAAAAACTCACAGCTAGTGACGCTAGAGTGTTATGGGTGGTTGCTCGGCAGTTGCTAAAGTGTTCTGAATGTTTTCAGCAGGTTGTTATGCAGTTGCTTGAATCTTCAGAGTGGTTGCCAAGGGCATTACCAGGTGGTTGCTATGGTGCTAAAGATAATTTGTAGGCATATATATTGTACGTTGTGAATCATATAAAAAAGTTTTCAAAGTTCAAAGAAAGAAAAAAGCAATCCTGAAGCCCATCCCTAAACCCCACTCCTAAACCTAATGTAAAGTAAGTAACTGGCGTGAAAGCGAATCATACTAAAACGTACAGAGAGAGGCGGTTCTAGGGTAAATAGATATCTGGGGCTTAGCCTAGAGACGTCCATGTGTTCGAAATCACTTGTATGGGTTGTTGGCGCGCTTGTTTGTGAGTTTGCAGGATCAAATTTTTTTTGTCGACATGCCTGAAAAAAAAAATCATGTGCACCACGACTGTGACGCTCTCTATTTGAGCTGTTTCGCCAAGCATCCCTATTTAAAATAACTAACATGCACATGCTAAAAATGTAAAATGTGCATGGCCCCTTCGTGATTCTTAAAGGGCATGGTACATTTTTTTGAGCCTAAACCAACCCCCATAGTTCACCCCTAGCGTCGCCTCTGCAAACAAATATGATGATTTCATACAAATTACAATATTGAAAAAACTGACATAGTGATGTTTTTCTTCCTATGATTTACAACGCGATATGTAAAAACACTGAAATTTCGATGATTTGTCTTGACTTGATCAAGAATAACATTTCTAGAATTTAATTGAGATTGAAACGTTGACAAGTGATTATATTGTCATATATTATATTATTATATTAAATATATTATATCGTTGATTATATAAGTCTCTGAAATATAGGAACTTATACCATAATTAACCTGTTTTCATTATTGCACAGAACACGCTTATAACTGCACAAAGTATGTGCATAACCTGCTGTGAGCTACAGTCACCGGCCCGGCCATTCATAGACAACGTGATTTTCAATCTCCAAATGTTGTGCAATTACTGCCTGCCAGTTGAGTTTGTGACAAAACATTTTGGATTTTTTTACATATTGTTAAATACTGCATAATATAATTCATTTGAATTGAAGTTTTTTGTGTTTCTTAAAGTTCAAGATGATTTTATAATGCCTACATTTTTTGTTCAAGTTAATAAAACAGTATTTTCCCTATATATTTCATCATTTAGGATTTCTTTAAAAAAAGTGTAAAAATCTCATCCCAGTCTCGTGTCACACTCCCTGCGTCAAAATAATCTATTGTACTGAAGGTTAATATTTAGGTTAAGGGAGTTTAAATCCATAATCCAGCAGTAACATTCGCCTTGGGAAGCACCACTAAGTTTGCTTGTGTACATCCACACTACACGTAAACTGACATGTACGGAGACAAGTGACTTTCAATCCCATAGTACCACAAACATGTCTTTCCCGAGAGCAATGTTTTTTAATTATCCTCTTTATCTAAACGACCTTTATAAGTGCAGGCAGAAATTAAAATTCATACATCATTTCTTCTTGAGCAGAAGAAGCATAATGACAGGCAGAAGAAGCATAATGACAGGCAAAATCTTCTCCGCGTGTCGTGCGAACACATCTGTGTTTATGTTGTTAAGTACCGTATAGTTTTCACATACACACTGATGGAAGATTTCTTATTTAATGTGCACAAGGGTTTTCAGTGTCTCATCACAGGGCCCGTGACCACATCCACCCCCCCACATGCACTGGTCTTGCATATCTTCCTAATTCAGCCAGAACGGATCTCTCTAATTCTCTTGATCATTAACAGTCTGATTACAAATGCACCCACATCAGCCGCTAGCAACAAGCATGGATCTTTCTTTAAGCTTTCCAAACATTCTTTTAAACAGCATATCATTTCACTATCGAGTTCGCCACCCATCCTCAGGGTAAAATCAAAGATTACGTTTAATCCATTATCCAATAGGACTAAAACCACAAGACTAACAGGGATGCCTCCTCAGAGGGACATTTGTAATGATGAAGACATGAATCCCTACAAACATGCTCCAATAATAATCATTTAAAGAATCCAATTTTCCCCGCCTCTTTTAAAACCCTTTAAAGCTTTTGAGTTTCCAGCGCATAGCTACACAGGCTGGAAGATGTTACATTGTGTACAGTTACAGGGGACAGCAGGCACGCAAGCTTATGTGTACAGTGTCCAGTGCATTCAAATGGGACCTGTGAATGTATTCAGTATAACGTAAAGATCTTTAACGTCCCCGTGAACCGGAAGATGCGATCGTGTTTACCTCCAATGAGAAGAAATTTGGGACTGGCTTGTTTTTTCCCTGCGATTTGATTGGATGTTTAAAAACAGCTGTTGCGTTTTGGAATGGAACTGGGTGCAGACTACTGATCTATATCATTGGGCTTAAAATGCTAAACCAACTTTTAGGAGGTGAAGCCACCGGAAGCGATCGTGCCGCCATCTTGCTATGCCCAACTGACAGAGAGCACCATTGACTTGCGGTCAAAATGACGATTTACCATAACCCGTTTTCAGCTTATTAGTCAAGCGATACGTTTTTAGTTCACATGTGTGTTTAAATTAATTATTACTTCTGATGTGTTTTACAAAGTTTATTTTTATTTTGGGAGTTCAGAATAAGAACAATTGTCATATGTTGAGGTTTTCTCGTAAGTCTGCTGATCTGATATGCATGCTACTGTCTTGAAAATGAACGTTACTCACTCTATATCTAATAAGAAGGGAAAATTCCAGACTTTACATAATAAACCATTTACATGCTTAATACGTTTTCGTTGTAAGAATGTACTGTGAGACTTCAGATATAAAATCGGGAACTGGTAAGGCACTGTTTAATCATCAATATGTGATAACTTAATATTCATTTAATAGAACATTTGGGCATACCAACATGGAGGTGCGGTAGCTTCAGTGTAATGACGTCAAGAGCAATCTAGTCATTTTTATAGATCAGTGGAGCAGACTGACAGTCGAAGGGAAGGAGTTAACAGATGCCCAGCCCAAGCCGTCTAGTTTACATCATTTAAGATGGATAGTCACTACAAGTGCATTTTCAGATTTTAAATTAAGATTATGAGGGCAGGGGGGCACGGTGGCTTAGTGGTTAGCACGTTCGCCTCACACCTCCAGGGTTGGGGGTTGGATTCCCGCTTCCGACTTGTGTGTGTGGAGTTTGCATGTTCTCCCCGTGCCTCGGGGGTTTCCTCCGGGTACTCTGGTTTCCTCCCCTGGTCCAAAGACATGCATGGTAGGTTGATTGGGATCTCAAAATTCTCCGTAGGGTGTGAGTGTGTGAGTGAATGAGTGAGTGTGTGTGCCCTGCGATGGGTTGGCACTCCATCCAGGGTGTATCCTGCCTTGATGCCCGATGACTCCTGAGATAGGCACAGGCTCCCCGTGACCCGAGGTAGTTCGGATAAGCGGTAGAAAATGGAATGGAATGGAATGGAATTATGAGGGCACACACATTTTAAAAAGAGAAGGTCCCACAATGGTAAGCTATTTACAATAAACGCTGCAATATAAAAAATAGGAATTGTTATCTTTAATTTCACCGGGACTTTAACCAACCGGATATCTGTTCATTGTGAATCAAACATAGGGCAAAAATTTTAATGGTAATGAATTCCATTACAAATACCACTATTGTTTTTGTCAGCAGGGAGTTAGTTCTATTACAGCGGACGGGTCCTGATTTTATCATTTGCGATTTGATTGGATGTCACAAGTAGGACAAGATAGTATTACTTGTTCCTTTTCCCCCCACACGTTTAACATGCTGATGAATCACGCTCGGTTTTTATTAAGAACGTTAGTAGGGTCAATTTTGATCTCATGTCTTGCTGACTTGCTGGTTTCGGTCGGGAACCACAGCCCACTCCACCAACCCCGGTGAACGGGGTCATCAGTGTGAGGAGGAAAGAAGAAGAGCAAGCCAAGCCACTGTTACAGCTCAGATGTGAATAAAGGGCTGATAGCGGGGAATCAGTGACATGTAATTAGCACGTTGTCTGGTCTCAGACCTGCCCTTCCTCCCCCTCCTCTTCACTCTCTCAGTGCTCAGCCCTCCCACGTGCTTCTGTGGAGAGTCGCAGGGCTGCTGTGATGGAGGATACAGCTAATTGTGAGAGAGAGGCGAGTGCCAGTGAAAGAGCCTGCCCCCCATACCCACAGAAAGAGAGAGAGGAAAAATGAGAGTGTGTGTGATCCTTTAAGGGACAGGTCACCCAAAAAATTAAATTGATATCATTTTATCTCAAAGGCAAATGACTTGCATTCTTCTGTGAATATTCAAAGTCATACAGGCACGTCAACGAGCGTCTATTCATCAGAAGGTATCCAGCTTACATTTTTGTGAAAGGGATAGTTTACCCCAAAATATTTGTTTCCATCATGTACTCACCTTGCTTGTTTTGACGAATGTTGGTAACCAGACAACATTGCCCCCATTGACGTCCATTATATGAACACAAAACCTCTGAGACATATCTCAAAATATCTTCTTTTATACTCCACTGAGGTGTCATATTCAGGTTTTGAATGACATAATGTATTATCTTGCTCCTGATTGGTTTGCTTTTATTTCTTTAGCATTCATGATACATTGTAAATTTAAGTTGCCGATTGTATAGTTTTTAGTATAACACTTTTAACTAAAAAAAAAAAAACATTCTTCGTGCTGAAGCTCTTTTACCTATGGCCCAGGTGATGTCATTGGTTTTCAAGTACCAAAAACTTGATGTGCCATATTACATTTTATAACATGGTCTGTTTGAATTCTCCATTCTGATTGGCTGGAAGATGTTCATTAAAACTGTTTAATGCACAGGTAGTTCAGTCAGCTTGATGAATGTTTGAAATTAACTGATGAGAATAACTGTCATTTTCTCCTCAAAAATTAGATTATAAACATCAATAACTCAACTCAACTCAACTCAACTTTATTTATATAGCGCTTTTTACAATTTTCATTGTTACAAAGCAGCTGTACATGAGACACATTTAATACAAGTATGAATTCTAAAGCAGCCCCCCCGGCCAGGCAGATAGTGCAAAACAATATGCAAACGGTGGTGAGGAACCCAAAACTCCCATCGAGAAAAAAAACCTCAGGGGAACCCAGGCCCAACCAGGGGATTCCAGTTCCCCTCTGGCAAAAGCTGCTGCCTCTGCACAAGCTCAACAGTGCTTGCACAACAAGGCTTAGTAAAAATATAAAAATTAAGGATTAAAGATTATCATTAACAATCTAATAGCATTTGAAATGTTGTAGGAAAAACAAAGTTGTCGCGTCCTTTATCCAGCTCTATCCTCTTAGCACTTGTCAGGTCACCGCTTCCCATTCTCAGCTCTGCCATCAGGTCTGGGCATGAACTGCATCCTGCGGTAACCTTGGAACAAAGAGACAAGACTGGCTGAGAGTAGAGTACTGTTCTGCACTCTTTGATGCAACAAGTACATCATTTGTTGTTGGATGTGTTCCTGGTTCCGGTTGATCTAAATAATGCAGCCTAAATCCTCTGAGGATTAATATTATGGAGGTGTAGTGTATGCAAGATTAAAAAGATGAGTCTTTAGTCTAGATTTAAAATGACAGAGTGTGTCTGCCTCCCGGACCGTGCAGGGAAGAATATTCCAAAGTTTAGGCGCTAGATAAGAAAAGGATCTACCACCTGCACTTGATTTTGAAATTCTAGGTATTACCAACTGACAGGACCCCTTAAAGCGTAATGTACGTGGAGGTCTGTAATACAATAGAAGTTCATTCAAATACTGCGGCGCTAGACCATGTAGGGCTTTATAGGTAATAAGCAAGATCTTAAAGTTAATGCGATGCTTTATAGGTAACCAGTGCAAGGTTGACAGAACCGGGGTTATATGCTCATACTTTTTTGTACGTGTAAGAACTCGAGCTGCCGCGTTTTGAACCAGTTGCAGTTTTTGTAATAGGCCCGCAGGGCAACCACCTAGAAGTGCATTACAGTAATCTAGTCTTGATGTCATGATGTCAATAACAGCTTAAACTTGGAAAATGACCATGGTGTAAACAGAATAATCCTCCGCTTGGCGTCCGGTGGTTCTTGGCCTCTACATCGTACATTAAAATCCGTTAATGCATCCTTTAATATTCCTTTATCCTTAAGAGACGTAGATTAAACAACATTTGTGATATTATTTTACAACGGTTACAACAAGTAATGTTGGACGCGGCAACTTGACACGATTTTTCTACAACACTTCAAATGCTATTAGATTGTTAATGATAATCTTAAATCTATAATTTACCTTATTCGTAAGTTTATTTATTTTTTATTTAGCCTTGTTGTGCAAGCACTGTTGAGCTTGTGCAGAGGCAGCAGCTTTTGCCAGAGGTTAACTGGAATTCCCTGGTTGGGCCTGGGTTCTCCTGAGGTTTTTTTTCTCGATTGGAGTTTTGGGTTCCTCGCCACCGTTTGCATATTGTTTTGCACTATTTGCCTGGCCAGGGGGGCTGCTTTAGAATTCAGAAGTTAGACATAATTAATATTGCATATAACAATTTATAGTCCGTTTAATATTTGACCTGTGGTTCTCTCTCCAATGTGTGCTTTCACTTTGCGTGTGTGCGTCTATGTCAATGTGTGTAAGTATGTATGCATATTGTGTGTGTGGAGCATTTGTATGTCTGTCTTTTGTTGTTTTCACCTTTTTCTTGTTTTTAAAGGTATATGCCTTTAGTTGTTTTTATTGTATTCAATGTAACAATGAAAATTGTAAAAAGCGCTATATAAATAAAGTTGAGTTGAGTAATCATGTTAAAGAATCGTTATTTCAATTTTGTCCAAAATAATCATGATTATAATCGAGCAGCTATAACTTGGAATACTATAACCCTATGCTTTGTGCTCACATTGAGCTATCGTTGCAGAGTTGCATGAAGATTCTACAGAACGTCTCTATTTGAGCAATTCCAGCGTTATGAATGTGACATTTTTAGTCAAAACATGAAGTGTAAATACTGAGAGAATGTATATATTACAAATATATTCAACTATCTGGTTTTATTTGACCAAACTCAGAAATTTGAGTCTACGCATGAGTTTTAAAAAAGAGAAAAAAACATGCGTTACGGATGTGACAAAAAAGGATGCCAGCTTTTGAGAGACGACATACTTTGGAGGATTTCCGTGAATTCAAATGTACAAACAGAAGCAACAATAACCAACAAATGGAGTAGGGTTGACTCTTCGTAGACCACGAAATAATTATTTTTATTTAAATTTTTATGGGGAAATTTCTAAAGAAATTCGGACCGTTACGGATGTGACAATTCACTTACCTGACTATGGAAAACTATGCTTCAAAGGATCATAGAAGGAGGAAAGTCATAAGGGTTGCACTAAACACAAGTGAGATTATAATGACACGATTCTCCAAATTCAAAATCTCTTTAAAGGGAGCGTGTCAAAGACACAACTGATTAATGGTTGATTTACTCAAGACTGTGAATGGTCTTTATCCACAGTCACTCTCATTGACACACACACTCACTGCAGACAATATGTCTGAAGCCAATTTGTAAGTGTCCTTATTATTTAGTTGCTTAGCAGCCGAAGCCAGCAGTCCTCTATGGAGTATTAGGGTGTAATTAGCTGCAGTTTGCTCAAAGTTTGACATTGTCAATGTTTGTTTGCATGTGCGGCAACCTTCTGTGACCTCCTCAAACAGAAAACCAACACATGATATCGCCTCCAATTCCCCCGGGACTTTCAGGAAATAAGCAAAGCCGTTAATTTGTACGCAGAATGAATCTGCAGTTGACTGTGTCTCTAAATGTACGTTTAGCTTCGCTTAAGACCCAGAGGGCACGTCTGAAACACACGGAGCGATGCAGTGTTGTTAGGTGTTGGGGGAGTTTCTTGGATGATCATTAATCTGGAAAAGGTTAATGGGTCTTTGATAAAATCGAGGCGTTTTAGGGAGGGGAGGATAAGATCGGAATTCCACAGAAGCTCAAGTCAAATTCCCCGTTGAATCTTGTGTTTCATTGTTTCACCAATGAAAGAAAACTAAATTGGTTTGAGAAAAAATGAGGCATCGGCGACAGAATGTGCGGGTGAATTTGCACCAGAATATTATTTGATCTTGATGCAATGAAGGTTTTTGGCAATGAAATAAAATGAAATAAAAAATCAAATGAAATCAGATTAAAATTTTTAATAAAAGAAGGGTCAATGAATAAGGCCGGTCACAATTAATACTATTTAATTTTGATATAATGAATGTTTCTGGCAAAAAAGTAAAGAAAGGAAAAATGAAATGAAATGAAATTAAAATATAAAATAAGGGTAAAATTACAATATAAAATAAGAGTCAATGAATAAGACCTGTCACAATGAATACTATTTAATCTTCAAATAATGAAGGTTGCTGCCAATAAAATAAATGCAACACATTACAAATGTAAAGTCAGCTTTGTTTTCTGTTTCATGCCTTTAAAGGCTCTTTCTCAGGTTCCTCCTGTAATGAGAAGTCAGAGGGCAAGAAGAAAGGGCGCCCCCGTGTGGAGGTGCAGGAACTGCGCAATATTCCTGTGAGTAAACCCACAAGCTATTCTTTCTGGCTAATGCTGGCGGTTTGCCAGTGCGGGATTTCGGGGAATTTGGGACTTTCCAAATTATTTCCAACTGTTGTGCTGTAAAGGAAAACATCTCATAAAGAAGTCCAGTGTGTGAATTGATTGCTAATAGTTTCTAATTACTGTGTCTTTGTGTTGTGTTTCTTTGGCTGCAGGCTCATATGATCGTTCAGTGGAAAGAGGAGTTTAAAAGTCGTTCCAGGGTGAAATGCCCGTGCTCGGGCTGCTGGCTGGAATTCCCCAGTATTTATGGACTTAAATATCATTATCAGAGATGCCAAGGGGTAAAATCAACTATCCAAAGAAAACACCCGAAACACATGTACAACCAGCAGAATTCTGCATATACTCTAAATAGGAAAACAACCTTAATAGGCAATACTATAATAGCAGTTTATACCATGGTCTGTTTGAATACTCGATTCTGATTGGCTGGATGGGTGGTTCTAGGACGCCACGTCGGACATAACGTTTTGGACAAAACTGCTGTAACAATGGTTGTAACAAAACACATATACAAATCCAGTCAGACACATACTGTATGTCTTAATGATTCATTGAATGATTATATTATTTGTTAAATAATTTTTGTGATATTTTAAAGGCTGTAGTCGCAGTGCTGTAAAAGACTCTTAAACGAGTATCGGCATACTGCTAACAGTTGTTTTTAGACTGTAAGCACGCTAAAGCACACCTCATTGTGACAGCTCGCAAAAATCTTCTTGGTGAAGTTGTGAGAGCTCATTAAAAATGTATTCAACTTCAAGCTGGGGTCTTTCACAAAGTCTTTCTTTGTCTAATCATATTGAACTATTGTTTTTGTGAAATAATTAAAATATGCATAATAAATATAATAATACGAAGTGAAAGATCAGATAAATGTTTTGTTGACATTAGCACATAAAATTGTATTGCACAGCGCTCTGGAATGCGTGATTCTGATTGGTCAGTCATTCAAAGGTATGTTATTCCTAGAAATCACCAGCCCTAAAAAAAACAAGGGGTCATAAAAATAATTTGCTTACAAATTCTTATTCATCTTGTTTGAACATTGCGTCTTGACTTAAAGGAACCGTTCACCCTGTCATCCTTTCCTCACCCTCAAGTTGTTCCAAACCTGTATAAATTTTTAATTTTTTTTTAAACACAAAAGAAAATATTTGGAAGAATTTAGCGAAAAAAAACGTTCTGCGGCACTTTGACAGTTATTTTAATGGTAGTCAATGGTTTCCTAGAAATCTATTCTTCAAAATATCTTTATTTGTGTTCAACCAAACAAAGAAATGTATGCAGGTTTGGAACAACTTGAAGGTGAGGAAATAATGACAGAATTTTCATTTTTGGGTGAACTGTCCCTATTTAAGCGAAAAGGAAAAGTTTGTATTTGTTACAAATTTATTAATAAAATATTTCAAATTCAGTATCCAAAAATTCCCTTTCTGAATAAAATACATTTTAAATGTAATGTACCAGTATATGACCCATATATCAATAATTATTATTGTAGTGGTTTACATAATAACATAATCACCAGAACAAAATTTGTAAACACTTTAATTTTGTCGTGCACATGTTATTTGCCTCAGTTTTAAATGCTCAGTTTTACACAATATGTTCCATCTTTCTTGTTCTCTTGCTTTCATTATTTAAAATGACACAACATTACTGTGTGTGTCATTCAGGCGACCATAGCAGAGAAGCTTAGTCACAGATGCCCATACTGTGAGGCTGTGTTTGCCACGAAGGTCCGTCTTCAAAAGCACAAACTGTGGAACCACCCAGAAAGGGTCACCATGGAGACCAAGTCCGGGGTCACCCTGGATACCAAACCCGATCTCAAGTCCGAACCCAAACAGCAGAAGAGCGTTGTGAAGGGCAATGCCAAAAAAAGGTTAGAATTGGCAATGCCCTGTTCCTGAAACAGTCCTAAAGGGATAGTGCACCCACAATAAAAAAATCATAATATAGTTTTTTCACTCTCACGTCATTTCAAGCCTGATGCAGAACATGGCAAAAGATATTTTGAAGAACATCGGTAACCCAAACATCGTTGACTCCAATTGAACACAAAACCACTGAGACATCTCGAAATATCTTCTTTTTTGTTTCACATGCAGAAGAAACTATCCTCTTAAAGGGTCGACCATTTTGCTCCTTCTTGGTTTCCTTGTGTTTCTTTAGCATGATACATTTCTGCACTAAATTCATTTTCAAAGTGTTTGGCATTACACTCAGAAACAAAAACAACAACCATTTACTTCAGGACGTGGTTTGTTTTCCACACGGCGATCATTAAGTTCCAGATGTTGTTCTCCTGTATTACTATGGTACCAGTCCTCCGTGCATTGCCTTTAATAGCCTGTGTTCCCTTCGCTCCTCTAAGGCCCACAGAGAACAGCCCTCCGTCGCCCGCATTTTTCAAGGTGAAGAAGACCCAGGAGGTATCTCAGCCCTCACAGAATGGAGAGTGCGCCCCCCAAAGACCGGATAGGAGACAGCAGCACAGTTCTCAGCATCAGGGGACATCTGTAGACACTGGGGACAGTGAGAGCGAGGAGGACAGTCTACCCCCACCATTCCCCGAAGAGGATCCTGAAAGAATGAAGCACAGTAAGATTGCTACACACTAAGATTTTAAAATCCTGGGTGTTGTGTGATTCTCTGAATATTTAGTCTTGTAATACCATGGTATTTTTTCAAAGTACTCTGGAATAACATGTAAATACTGTGGTATAAAGGCGCTAAAAAAGAGACCATTTCCAAAATTTCATTTTAAATAAGCATTTCTAGATGTATTGTGGCCATTCCAGTCCAGTGTTTGTTGTATTTCTACAAAATCAAATCTTAGAGTGACATAAAGTCATCCAACAGCAGTGTGAAAGACTGACAGCATGACAAGACACGTGTAAACTTTGAGAAATGTCGAGGTTAACTTTTCCTGAATGTACATGTTCTCAGTTTCTCCGTTTTTCATTTTCTGCAAATAAATGCAAAAAGAAACAATATTTTTATTTGGGAGAACTATTGTTAGTAGTTCACAGAATGACCAAAAATGATGATTTTACCTAAACACATACATGTAAACGGTACACTTTAAAATCAGAAAAACGCTCTCTGAAATGGTCTCTTAATTTTTCCCGTTATGTATATGTACTGTATATAAATTTATACCACAGGCTGTTGAATGCTTCAATCTGCTTGGTTGACAAACGTTCTATGGGTATGAATTAACTTTCAGTTAAATGCACACCTATGAAGCTGTTCCAGGTCTGCTGACCACATTACAATTCTATTTCACTTCGCCAAGGCGAAACATAGGCCATCACCACACTCAGCACACTGTCCTTGATCTGACGTTTATAATGTCAGACTTAACGGTAAATGGAAACGCGTGCAGTTTCGTTTCAATAAACAAAGCTTTTAAAAAACAAGAAATACTTACACTTAAATAAAATTATTAAAATAACTAGAAAGAAAACCAAAAGCATTAATAAACACTGATAGCCTACTGGTTCGTTTTCCTCTTCATGCTGAGTATTGCTGATAACAAATATATTTGGATAGTCCTACTCCTTCAAAAGTTTGCGTTATTTTTAGATAGAAACAATACAAGGAATAAATCATTTATTATCACAGGCTTTTCTGTCACATTACCGCAAACATGCAGGTGTGTGCGCGATCTCTCGCCTCGTGGCTTAATTACCAACTTGGGGTGTGCATTAACTTTCAAATAATTGAACAGCCCATTGTCAGTTATTCCTTATATATATGTATATATGTGTGCAAAAATATTGATACAGCAAACTGTATTTAGAGTTTAGAGCCCCTAAAATGCAGATCTAAAGTATGCGTTAATGCTACTAAACTGGACAGCTGCCAAAACAACCCTGCTAAAAACAATAGTACTCTGCACAAAACACATAAAAATAGAAAATTTAAAGGTTTTAATAGGAATTGTATTGTATAAATTGAAACTATAATGGAGTCATAATGGAATAAAATATCCCTTAAGTATTTGTTTGTGTATATGTAATGTGTGCCATAATATGTTAAAATGGTGCGTTACGCTTTAGAGATTTGAAATTCTGAAACCTCAACAATGTCTGTTAAAATTGTAACATTAGTAACATTTAATTTTTTATCAAACCCATCTTCAGTCAATTCCTCCATCAAGAAAAGTAGGCCCACTAACCTTCTAATACTTTCCATGGCTTGAGCCCAGGATGAACATATGACTTATATTCGTCCACTTAATTCTTTGAAAGCAATAATGTTTTCCATTCCCTTCCTTATTAACATGTCCCAGAATGCCCTCAACACTGAGTCATTGAAATTTGTCAGAAAGGGTGTATCGGCCTTTAAGCAGCAGTGTGTACGAGCTCTGTCTCAGATACTTCTCAGGACTGGTCATTAGGTCTCTCTGGTGGCCGCTGCGGTCTCTGTCTCTGCCTGTCGAGATATTTGCGCGGCCCTCGCTGTGAGACGGCTATTTATGGCCTTTGTTTGTGTACACAGCCCCTATGTTTCATGTTCCACGTCGGAGCCAGAGGCGAGAGCCATGTTTGTGTGAGGGGTGGCGTTGCATATGAAATATCCAAAAAAGCACGGGAGCAGCTGTGTTTGTATGACATGAGTTGACAATCAATGTCTGCTACACTAACGCGCACTCACGGAGGGAGACACGTCACATATCTGCTCTCACCTCACATGACTGCTACATGAAAGCTGTGTCAGGTTCTCCACAGCAGTGACAAACACAGGAGATCAGGGAACATGTGAAACAGCAGGTGCTCACTTGCCTTGGGTGCACTGAAGTTTGA
The DNA here is from genome assembly GCF_015846415.1 of Triplophysa dalaica. Taxonomy (NCBI): domain Eukaryota; kingdom Metazoa; phylum Chordata; class Actinopteri; order Cypriniformes; family Nemacheilidae; genus Triplophysa; species Triplophysa dalaica. Next base: position 11,901,702 of record NC_079561.1, on the reverse strand, counting down.
GTCTTAATAATGAGCGGTGTTTGTCAAACTTCTTTTAAACTCTAGCTTACCAAGCTGCAAGTTTCTCAAGCGGTAACAAAAAGCATCTGACTTTATTGAGACTATTTAGAAGTAATTCAAATACAAGCAATTCCATGAATGAATTCCACAATGTGTTTTAAGTTTAATGGGAATGTAGGCAATTCTTTCCAGCAATGGAAAAGCCTATTTCTAAAGGTGCTGGGTAGTGATACACCGGTGAAGTGTTCATAGCTGTGCTTTATCCTCAATTAAACATCTACTGACAAATCAGAATCAAGAACTTTTATAAATTCAAATATACTACATGTCTGTCAAAGTATGTATTTGCGGTCTTTAACTTTTACCTCTCTGTCGCCATCTCTGTATAAAAAAGAAATGTAGATTACCGTTGAAGTAAAAAGGCATAACAACTAAGAACTTCTTGTCCTTCTATTAAGATGTTTGACCTCTTGTTGTTGTTGTTCTCCATTTGAGCCAGGGAGGAAGCAGAAAACTCCAAAGAAGTTCACTGGGGAGCAGCCGTCTATTTCAGGAACGTTCGGATTGAAAGGTACCATAACACAAAACACACTCATGTTTTAATAGCTACTATTGGTTTTGATTATAGACACTAGAGATGCGCGGATAAGCTAAAGTGTCACCCGCATCCGCTGCTTCAAATAAATGATCCACCCGCCCGCACGTATAATTTTCTCTGATATAGATATCCGCACGCGACCCGGACCCGATCGTCATTCAAATTTATATTAATTTTCTAGCACTGTCTTTGTCTGTAAATACTTAAATCTAATATTTCGATTTAGCACACACATGATGTACCATATTAGAGGTACCGGTCTTATGGCTTTCATATACATACAATGCCTCACAGTCATTATATATAACATACCCAGTACTTGATTACGCAACCACATCGCTAAAACGCTCCCACACAGTACTTTTCTTTCCTACCTTTTGTTTTGTTTTTAATTCTCCCTTTTTAAATTTCTCTCGGATCTGTTTTGCTCCATTTCTGCTTTAAGAAATAGACCGTCCTCTACCTCAGCCTCAGTCGCATTTCTTTTAAATTACTGCAAATTAGCGCATGATGAAAAATGCATTTAAAACACATTCGTATTTTAAGAGAAATGTTGTTAATATTGTATATGATATCATCCACCCACGACCCACCTACAATTAATCTGAATGTATTTTTTCATTACCCGACCCGGATTTAACCGCCATCCGCGCAACACTAATAGACACACATCTACTATATCCACCTCACTAATCATTAACCCTTAACTTTCCCTTATTTTACATATTTGGCATTGCTAACAAATTATTATTATAATAAGAATAATTTCTGTCGTTATTTATTATTTATTTGAATGAATTAAATAAGCCATTTCAAGTCTATCCTTGAATCAATGTTGATATATGATATGTAAGTAAATAGTAATAAGTAATTAAATTCTTTTTTGAGAGAGTAATTTGAACAGTAATCTAATTACACTATTGAAAATGTAATTAGTAACTTGTAATTAATACTTTTTCAGAGTAACTGACCCAACACTGAAGACAAAATGACCAAATGGATGTGTCATCTTAGGATAATAGTTTTATATTTTAAATTATATGTATTTATATAAAATTACGCGTAGATGTGTATTTTTTTATTTATTATTTCATCATATACAGTGAAAGAATAAGAAAAGCTGTGTTAGACTATAGCTCGAGCTGCGAGGTTTCTCTGAAAAACAGCACTTTTACAGGCGGCTAATGAGAACTTTGCAAACTGCGTGTCTGTATATTTGTTATTGTGTATGAACTGACTGTGCACTTGGAATTACTTGCGAGAGCGCGTCTGTAGACAGCATCACATAGGGTTGCTTGGAGTAACTTTGTCTTACAACGACAGATGGTAAAGGAAAGTTAAGGCGGAAAGCCCTAATTTGGTGACTAAAATCGTGCCCCGCTTCAGCTCATTTAGAAATCTCCAAACTCACTAACATTAGGACGAGGTTAAGGACAAATTCATGTGCGTACGCACGTGTTGTGAATTAGGTGGAACGTTTTCTTGGGAGGTTCCAATGTACATATAAATACGAAAAATCAACGCAATTATTAGTGAATGAGACCCAATGACCTTTGTTGGCCTTTTAACAATATCAGAGGGTGGTCTGTCAGACTGTAAGAATTCAATCCAGTTCTCTGTTAGAAAAACACCTTTTAAGACTTCTGTGGTATTTTCTTTCTGTATGTTTGTCATTAAGAACGTATGCCATTTGTTTGTAATTATCTCCGTTGGTGCTAATAGGTATATTATTAAAGTGTTTCATTTCCTGTTGAGCCATAAAAGTCAGAGACACACAGCACCACAACACTAGCAGAGAATTAGTATATGCTTCTTTAACAGGTTCTTTTAAAACATGGTGCATTAGCCAGTTCTGTGTTCTTTCTGTTGCGAGGTCTTTGGTTGCTATCATTGTAATGTGTTGTGTTAAACAGGGATGAATAAAGTGGAGGAGAAGTTGAAAGCAGGCCGGATGAAAAGGGCGGAGGGGGCTTTGTTCACAGACGAGTCCCAAAGGAAGCAGTCAGCTCCAGCAGCCACCAGAAAAGAATCTACTTCTATCAGTTCAGGTCTCTCTCTCTTTCTCTCTCTGTGTGGTTCTATGATCTGAGATGCTGGTCATGTATTTCAGAAGTCCTATGAAAGCTAATATTAATGATAACGTTTTAATAATAATAATTGAATAATGTTTGTACATTTATGCATATAAGTTCATAAAGCAAAATATTAATAAGGCAAAGTGTGTAAACAACCAATAAAGTGAAATATAGTAGCAGTTTAAATAAAAATGATTAGGCAGTTGTTAAATATAGATGTTTCTTAATTTTCTAGTGCCCCCTGCTGAAGCCCAATGGCAGAACACCATCTCTGAGAGGGGAGAGGTGGTTTGCCCAACCTGCTCTGTCGTCACCCGCAAGACCGTGTCGGGCCTTAAGAAGCACATGGAGATCTGTCAGAAGGTCAGAGGTCACACCACATATCAGTCCAGCTACCTGGATAACATGTTACAGATTAAGCATTGATGGAAACATTCATAAATAAAGGCTTCAACTTTGAAATACGTGTAGTGCTTTGTTTTCCTTGTTGGAAAAGTAAATGTTGTTGAAAACATTGGCGCTGTAAGAATGAAAACTGTTACTTAGTTAGTTCCCAACACTCCTTCTCGGATTTCTTTAAACCAGATGATGGACGGCTCAAACCCCATTGACGCACTCCACTTCCCGCTTGCTTAACAGCTTTAACAGCACAAAACACTCCATTGAACACAAAGTACAACACACGGTCGTCGCGAATGAGGAGAGAGTATCAAATGTTTAATCTATGACTTTCCTCTGTTGTTTATACAACCAAACCACAGAGGAAAGAAAGAGGAAAGTGTTTCAGGCGTGCAATTAGACACCTCTCTCTCAGGACCCCGCGCACAGTGCCGGAGGGAACCATTATGAGCACTTTATTGATCGAGCGACCTACCCGGGGTACTGTACATCTAGAGAAAAGTCTCAAAGTGCACAGGTCTATTAAAATGACGACATGTCTACTATAGGGGAATTGATGGTGTGTGTTATTGCGGGGTCACAAGTAATTGTAGTTTTCCTGGCCTCTACCTCAGACCTGTGTGAAATCAATGGCAGCTGTGATCGGTGTTATGGGACTGAGTTTTTTATGGTTTAATGTTTTGATCAAGTAATGATAACTGGGTCAGTGCACTTACATGAAGTTTACATATTGAATTCTATTAATATTAGAAAATACTGTTGCGCATAAACACTGCTACAGTATCTTTATTATTCTTAAAAACTGCAATTTATAACTTTTTTGGTGAAAAGTACATGTGGATATAGTTGACAAATATTATGTATTATTTTATATTATTGATATTTATATGTGCAACATAAAATAACAATGAAAATAAATATCTTATATGCTATTTTATTTTACACTTTTGTTGTCACACTATAGGACACATTTGCACACTATATATGTCAACTAACTATGTAAAAAATCAGTGTTGAAATCCTTATCTTTTCCTTATCTTACCCAGATTAAAAATGGTAAATGTATTAATAAGTTTTGAGCTGTTGGGTACAATTTATTCGATTGAACTGCATGATATCCTGAATTTTTTATGTAAACAGATAGAGAGGCAAAAATTACGGATTGGAGCTTTAATATTTTTTAATATTTAAGAAATACCACTATTATTTACACCATTTCATTTTTACAGATTTATTTGTAGAGGAACGTATGTATTGTTATAAAATGTATGTTAAATAGGCATGTGACAGTATCCGTTTGTCCATGAGACAGTAATATTGTTGTATTGGATTGCATTTGAAGTTAAAGGATCTTTTGTTGTTATTAATGATGTTTTAGTTATTTTTTAAACACTGGTTGTTATGAAACATTAAAAGCATCATAATATTTAAGAAACTAAATAAAAAAGTAATTTATTTTATGAATAAATTATAATTTACGTTACGAATATTTAATGATTTCGATTGAATTAACTATTTTACCGCCATTGACGAGTTATCTCGTCATATAAAAAAAAACGCTTCCTCGCCAAAGACAAGTTATTACGGCAATCAGTGTTTTACTGTTGTACAGCAAGTGGCGCTATTACACACCACTGGGAAAAAGTACAGATTCCCAGAACCTAGAACGTATATGTTGTAGCGGTTTTTAATGATTGTTCTGAGTGTAATCTGGGCGGAATCTTTGACAAAAAACGTTAATCATCTCAGCTGTTTATTCAAAATGATGCACTTTTGAAGAAACCGACCCATGTCTACGGAGTGATAAAAAACGAACACATGAAGATAGAAGAATACGGTTTCTTTTGTTTAAAGCTGAGACTCTGTTCTTTCATTTGACATATTGTTTGTCCATATATTCTTTACAGAAAATGTACTGTGAGCCATTAAAATTGGGTGAAAATGTAAAAAACGCTGCCGTAGGCTGGCAACTTCTTATTAAAGAGGCTGGCAAACTGAATATGCAAACTGGCAGCATATAGCTTTTAATTTATTGATTACTATGAAAAGCGATATCAGCATACTAAAAAAGATATATAAAAAAAGAAAGCTAGTGTGACTTCAAAGAAATGTAAAACAAATATGCTAATATGAATTAATTATCACAATATACCATATTTTTTGAGTCCCAGTATATGTCGAATAGTATATAAGATAACACATTTTGAATAAATGGTTTGAAGATATGGAGATTGACACCATAAACATTGCTCTTTCTCTTGCAGCTACGTGACGCTCTCAAATGTCAGAAGTGCCAAAAACAGTTCCGATCCAAAGCTGGACTCAATTACCACAGCATGGCTGACCACGCTAAGGTGAGTGTGTCCAGTGTTTCATGTTATATTCAGTGGCCACTACAAAGAAGTCTCTGACCTCAGTTACGTCTCACGATTATGACACCCTTTCCATCCTTCAGCATTACTTCAAGACATAAAGCATCCATTAACCTTGAGCCATTAACTGCTCATATGGAAGAAGATCTAGCCATTAAGCAAAGCCTTTTCAAACGTATAAAAGTTGACGCTATTTCGACTGTAACAATTTCTCCAACACGCCTGAGATATTAACAGCTCTTCTGCCGGTAATCTGTCTTCACAGCAATGTGATAATGATTCTAATCTGCCATGTGGATTTTTTCTGTCAAATTCCAGCCGAAATCTGAAATCAAACAACACATCCCGATATGCGAGAGTGTCCCATGTGACCACTGTGAGGTTCTGTACAAAAACATGAGAGAAAGTGGTTTAAGAGGGGCGTGGGGACATTAGCTCTGCCATCTGCCATCCTCAAGCATTAGCTGGAAACAATAATTCCAAAGAAATATGTTAAATTATGCACAACCAAATGTCTCAGAAACGGTATGAAACATTAATGAGGAAGTGCATTCAATACTCCGTTTTGTTATTTGAGTGTGTGTGGATGGTTTGTAAATGCTGCCAGGTGCTGTTTTTTCACATAAAAACCAAAGTGAGTGTGAGAGTTGGTCTGATTTCATGTTGCCGGCTTTGATTTTTTTGTTTTGAGAACAGGTGTTACTCTTTGTTCTATGAGATGAGAAAGAGAGCAGTCTATGTAGTTAATAGCGGAGTTCTGGCTGCACAATAAACGGTGGGGTTTTGGTCGCCCCGGCACACTTTAAGGGCTTGCACTATTTTACATGCCCTTAACATAAGTAGAGGTCAGTTAAAATGGGCCGAATTTTTAAAAACAAAATAAGTGACCCTAACCCTTTAAATAATGTTTAATAATCATTAATTTGGTTAAAAATGAACTAAAAAACATTTTATCTGATGGCCCACTTTTGCTGATATCACCCTAGAAAAACACTATGCAGTGGCCCCTATGTGCAGATTTTGAGGAGTGCCGAGCCTTTGACTTTCAGTGATTGCATCCCATCTCTTGTCAAGAAACCTTGAGTGACATCAATGCGACTAATTGTGTTTGTTTCCTATTTCGAAGCCCTCGGCGAGTGAAAATGTGGCTGGGGAGGAGCAGGAGGAGAGAGAGAGATTACGGCGCGTCCTCAAACAGATGGGCCGAATCAAGTGCCCCAACGAGGTAGCAATTTATCACCAATAATTCTGTCTGTCCCCAATTCATCTTACTTTCTCCACTTTGCGTTTGGCTACATTCTCTGTTTTGTTATTTGTCTGCCTGTGCAAACTTCATCTGTTCCCTTGTCTGCTCCTACTCATAGGGTTAGATTTACTAAACAGTAGGTGTATTTAGGAGCATTTGTGAGGGCACGTTTTGTTGTGGTGCGACCAGTTTTCAGTAATGTGCAGAAAACGCTAATTAATGCACAAAGTATGTGCGTGCTGTGATCTACAGTGACCGGCCCGGCCATTCAACAATGTGTTTTTCTATCACGTGGTGCCACTCCCCCATCACTTTTCCTTTAAGCACGCGCCAGTTCGGAGGAGGCAGTGTGTGGCTGAAAAACAGTTTAGCTGTTTGTACCACAAGTACAGTATAGCAATTGCAAGGTCACATTACGTTATTTTAAATAAATTCACAGGCAAACCTCTTCACAAACGGATCATCTGTCTCTTACATATATGCAATGTTAGCATAAAACATGATATGTATATGTAGTTTTAACTGTTTCACTGAAGGATACGAGGGTTCAGTCAGTGGAGGAAGGAGGATTGACAGTGTGTCATTATTTGAGTTTGCAACAAAACCTTTTGCAGTGTTTACATATTGTTTATCACTGCATAATATAGGTCATTAAAATAGAAGTTTAATTTGTTTCATAAAGTACAAGTTGACATTATAATGCCAAATTTTTAAGCATTTTGTGTTTTTAATGTAAATAAAATATTTTTTCCCACTATATTTCATCAATGAGGATTTCTTTAAAAAAGTCTAAAAATCTTGTCTGGTTCTCGTGAACCCAGATGTCCCAGTTGTAAGTGTCTTGTCACACCCCTAAAGGGCTCAGCATACTACATTCGAAATGGAAAAACGACCGCCTGTGACCTGATTTCAATCAAAATCTGTTTCAAATTCGTTTCACTAGTTAGGGTAATAGGTGGGTGTGTTATGTAGCACCACCCGATCTGTTAGAAATAACGCATCATTTTATTTAGCTGAGGTTAGCTCAGATAACGTCTACATTTAAACATTTAGTCATTTTGCAGACGCTTTTATCCAAAGCGACTTACAGTGCACTTATTACAGGGACAATCCCCCTGGAGCAACATGGAGTAAAGTGTCTTGCTCAAGGACACAATGGTGGTGGCTGCTGGGATCGAGCCAGCAACCTTTGATTTACCAGTTCAGTGGTTTAACCCACTAGACCACCATCTCCATATATAAAAAAACGATAACATTTGAGCAGCATGAATGCTTTAACTTGTCTCTTTCCCATAGTATAAACAAACACACAGCTATGCACTTGGGGTAACGCTCGTTCATCATTGCAGACATCTTTGTTGTTTGTATGGCCATGTGCGCAGAGGCTATTTGCATTAGTCATGTAAACAAAGAGGTGTTGGATTATTCGAAAACACTGTGCTGTCTCTCAACGTTTTCAAGCTTTGTTTTACCCCAAAACGCAGAACGAAAGAGCAATTCGCCTGGACTATGCCGAGCCCTTTATCCATGCTTGTATGAAAATGTATTTGTTGGTCCACCAGTCAGACCAGTATAACCCACCATACACCGTTATGGAAATTCATTTTAAACTGGTCTTTTCAGACAGAGTTTAATTCCTCTGCAGAGACAGAGAGGTAGAGCGGGGAAGGGAAAAGATGAGGAAATTCTTGAGCAATCCTGTGTACTTCCATGTGATTTGTGAAATATGTTAATGTAGTGCAGCTTTAGACTGTCTGTGTATTCATTTACTGTTCTAAGGCTTAATCTTTAGCTTAAGCTCCTGAAGTGTTACATTACGTTAAAAGCATGTGTGTAGAGTGTAAGCTTGTACACTTAAGTGACTGTGACCGAATGAAGTTTGTTTGTGTCAAACAGGGCTGTTCGGCTCATTTCTCCAGTCTGATGGGATATCAGTATCATCAGAAACGCTGCGGATCAGATGTGCCTGAATCAGAGAGGCCTGTTTTCCTCTGCCAGCATTGTGGTAAGGCCTATCGCTCCAAAGCGGGTCGTGACTACCACCTGCGCTCTGAGCACCCTGCAACTTCCCCACCCTTACAGACGGTGAGATCATACGGCCAGATCACTCCGCACCACCTGTGATGTCCCTTCCGGACTGGTTTTATTGCTCAATCATTAATCCAGAGATTTTATTTGAGTAGATCAAACTTTTAATGTGATTTGAATAGAAATGCAATGTTGAGGGATGTTCACTATATCATACTGTTGCGTCTACAAAATATTGAAGATGTATCAAATTATACATTTCTCATTGGCAGAGCTGCACGGTATTAAGACAAATACGATACTTGCTACAGTTTAAATGTGATGCGATGATGTATAACCTTTGTATGATGTCCATGTTTTTTTGTTGTGGACCCAGAGCGATATCACATAATGGATGTAAAATACTTTACAGATGTTTTCATACAGAGTACAAGTTATGCTGCGTTCTCACCAAGTGCGAATTAAGTGATTTACGCAAGTAAATTACATACAAAGTCATTGCAATGACGTGAATAGACACAAACTCACGCTGACTCGAGCTAGAAATTCACACAAATTACATATAGAGTCAATGCAAAGACGCGAATGGACGCAAACTCACGCCTTAACCAGAAATTCGAGCAAATTACAAACAAAGTCAACGCAAAGACACGAATAAACGCAAACTCACGCCGAATCGAGCTAGAAATTTGTGCGAATTACATACAAAGTCAATGCAAATACGTGAATAGACGCAAACTCACTCAGACTTGAGCTAGAACAGCGAGGAACGCGATGCTTCGCATGTGGTGTGAACATAGCATAATGTCACTATTTAACATATCACAACTATCACAAAGCATAAAAACGGTCACTTTTTATCCAGGTAACATCGTACATTATTAAGAACCAGGTCTTTGTGAACTTTTGAACTGACTTAGTTTGATTTATTGAGATTAGAATACCAATGCTGGTAATATAAATCGGGCAAGCATTGTGAAAGTTGTCGTATTTGTCAACACGACAGGTTTATTAGCTGTTTCTCTGTTTCTATTCTTGTAGCCCACTGCTGATGACTGGAAAGAGGACGAGAGCAAAGATGAGGAGGAGATGCAGGAAGATGAAGAACCTGTGTTGAAGAAGGGCAGCGAAAAGGTGAAGGATCGAGAAGAGGAGCAGGAGGAGAAGAAAGATAAGACTGAAGCACAGGAACTGCTGGATTTGGAGAGGACGCCCAGCGGCAGGGTGCGACGACGCTCGGCTCAGGTGGCTGTGTTTCACCTGCAGGAGATCGCAGAGGACGAGCTGGCCAAAGACTGGGGCACAAAACGCCGCATCAAAGATGACCTTGTGCCAGACATCAAAAGGGTAGGCACACACTCCTTAAAATGAGGAGGATTTCCATATTTTATCCTTGAAATGGCCTCCAAACGCTACACATTTCATACACAAATATACTCACATTTTCTGTATCTGTGGTTTAACAATATAAAAACCTGAGTCCACCCTTTGAATATCTGCTGTTCCATTTCTGTCGGTCTCTCTACGTTGTGCGACAGAATGGGTTCGATCTTTCATTTCCTTTCATTTCCGATTGTACTTCTTAAATTACAATGAAGTTGGCGATGGCGTGGCATGCCAGTCTCAGCCACGTACATACGAGTATAAAAGGAAGATGGTCTGCCCATTCATTCACCTTTTTGTTCTTCAGAACCTGATGCAAAGCACATCTACTCTGATTGAAGTGAAACTACTGGATTCTATAATGCAGAGCCTCGGATTCGTCCTGGTTTGTGCGATTTCCCCTAGGCGTTTCAGTAGCGAGCCGTAGGTGTCTACTACAGCAAATTTCCTTAAAAGAGCAAATTTCTCACATTGTGCACTTGTCGCCAGGCATGTCTCACCGCTGTAATGTTGGATGTGGCCGGATCGTCCTCGAGCCTGACAAGCACATGCATCACATGTCTGGGTTTCCATCATGCAGAGGGAGCTTTCGTGGACACGGCATGCCACAGTGAGCATATGCAGATCAAGGCATTGCGCTCACGGTTGGCTGTGTTATTTTTGGAACCCCCCATAACATCGACTGTCCATGCCCCAATACGCTCGCCTACCTTGTCTCCGATGGGCGGAAGTCGACCGTCCCATAGCGGATCTTCGCAACAGTGTACAGAGGACGAGGTGTCAGTCATGGCATCGGATGTTGACTTCCTGAAATCAGACGCTGTGGATTCTCTGGTCCTCCGGCTACAGCCGGTCGAGCCTATGAGGAGTCTGACGCGGAGATGACAGGCATGCTTTCACGAGCCGCTGTAAGCCTCAGGTTGCAGTGCACCACACTGGCTTCCCCGCAGTCCTCTCTGTTGAATTCTTGGCATCTGGATATGGAGTGCGGTGACAAGCCTTTTTCCCCGGAGGTGCATGAAGAGCTCACGAAGACCTGGCACGCCCCCTTTTCGGCGCGTACACGTCAGACTTTCCTCGTCGGTGGGGCAGCTAAGGGCTATGTCGATGTACCCCAGGTTAAGCGTGCCATCGCGGTACACCTGTGCCTGCAGACAGCGGCTTCCATGTTGTGTCCAGTACGCGTCCTGCGCCTCTACTTGGACCGCACGCAGAGTTTCGGAGGACAACAGAAGGGGAGAGCTGTCTCCATCACCTTTGCGTACCGATCCAGAGATCTCAGTGAGGGCTCAATCCACCCGGGCTGCAGCCTCCTCGTGGGCACTGGCACAGGGCGCCTCTCTGGCAGACATCTACGCCCAGTTCTTTCACGAGGTTCTACAACCTTTGTGTAGAGCTGGTGTCTGCCCGCGTCTTACACACCAGGTAAGATCGACAACTGGCTGGCGTACGCCTGCTAAGCGCCTTCTCCCCTTCATTAGGTGAGTCAGCTGTTCCAGCTTCCCTGCTTCCACCATTGGATAAAGTATAGGCATTCCATCCATCACTAAGCACTTCGAGCTTACCCTTATACTTGAGCTAGTGCTCAATACGTAGTGACTCCCCTCCTTGGGTAGTCCCGTCTGACGTTCCTCACTCTTGGTTCCACTATCAGTGGACCTGTGACCTCCCCTCGGTAGACTTCACCGCTTCTGTGCACCCTTTTGGGACCCCACACTACCATGAGATCTCCCCACTGGTGAGAACATGTAGGTATTCCACTTTATTCTCCCTATGGCAGAAGTGGTCTCCCTAGCGTTCTCTCCTCAGGCGAGGGTGTAGCGCTTCCCAGTGTTCCTTACGGTGTCGGGCGGCTAACTGGCCCCCTGGAGGGGGCCACCGCCTATACGGCCGTTAGTAGAAGCCTCTCGCGGTGATCCATGCATTGATGTCTTATGTTTTGCGGTCACGCTCACTTGTGACTCGCCCAGGCTGGTCAGTGTCAGTGAACTCGTGACACGGCATAGTGCCATGGCATTTCGTATAGGAACCCCATTCTGTCAGTTTGACACAACGTCGAGAGACCAACAGAAAGGGAATGTCTTGGTTACCTCAGTTCCCTGATGGAGGGAACTAGACGTTGTGTCATTCTTGCAACAACGCTTCGCCGTCCGCTGCAGTGACCGGGAATGCCTCTCCTCAGCCCAAAAGGTGAATGAATGGGCACGCCATCTTCCTTTTAGACCCCTATGTACGTGGCGGAGACTGGCATGCCATGACCTTCGCCAACTTTATTGGCATTTAAAATGTACAATCAGAGATGATAGGTTCTCAAGAGCGAACCCATTCTGTCGGCTCGACACAATGTCTCGTTCCCTCCATCAGGGAAACACAAGGTTACATATGTAACCAAGATGTTTACATCACTGTTTTAATTTCATGTTTGTACTTTTAGCTCAACTACACACGACCAGGCCTTCCCAGCTTTAGCCCCCAAACTGTGGAGAGCTGGAAGAACGAAGTAAAGGATAAAGGATTTATCTGCTGCCCCAATGTTGTAAGAGATTCTATTGTTTTTCTGACTGTTTGTCAACTCCTAGTAGTGGTACTATAAAATGTGTCTTTGATCCCATAACAGAACTGTGAGGCTATCTACTCAAGTGTATCTGGTCTTAAAGCGCACTTGGCAAACTGCAACAAGGTAAAGTCTTCTGAATACTTTACAGCGGGTCTATGTCTGTTATATGCTGTCTTACAAAACCTAGTGAGCTGCCTATAGAATCGAAACTGACAGAAAATGGCCCGGTTTCACACACAAGGCCTAAGGCTAGTCCCAGACTAAAATGATTGTTTGAGGTGAATATAACTTGCTTTGACATATCCTAAAAATTAGATTCTGGACCAAGAAACCTGTCATAAGTAGCAATGGTATATCTGTAGCAATAGTCAACAAAACATTGTATGGGTCAAAATTGTTGATTTTTCTTTTAGATCAAAAATCGTTTGAATATTACGTAAAGATCATGTTCCATGAAGATATTTTGTAATAGATCAAAACCTTTTTTGTGAGTGGATGCAGCAAAATCACAAACAAAAATGTCCGGAAACATGCTTACAAACTACGACCCCTGCTGAACGCTCTTTGGGAATAACCCACTCAAGTTTGGTATCTATGTGAAGCTCAGAATTTCAGCTTTCAGTTCCATTTATTCATCACAACGGTGAACCCATAGAGAGCGTTAAAGCAAACCTGTTTCTTCTTAGCAACAGCCTGCTTCAGCACCTCTGATGCTGAACTTTATAGGCGATTTTCTTAATACATATATATTCCAAATAGGTATATCTCAGCCAAATATTGTCCTCAATATTGTCCTATACTTTTATAATGATTGGTTTTGTTGTCCAGGGTCACATATATCAGTGGCATTGTTTTGTCTCAAGATGCACAGCAGTAATGGTTTTTAAAAGGCATTTTTATAAAAGATAAATAAATAAATCTCCTAATTGAACATAAAACATAGTCTTAAACTAAGCCCTATGAATCTGGGTCAATATATGATACATATTAGTGTTACCAATAAACATAAACCTAATAAAACAGTTTAACTACGGTTATAGATTTTTTTCTTCATATTTTAGTTTTTATGCTTATTAAATTATTGTAATATCATCAAATTCAGTTGAACTCATCATGATTAAGCATTATTTATTAGTTTGTTCGATTGCTCAACTGTTGCGTTAAATTGCATCAGTCAGTTTACTAGGTTTTGAGAGATGTACCACATTTGTAATTCTTCATCAGCCTCGATGCTATAATTCTGTTCTTTACAGGGAGGGGGCGATATAGGAAAGTACACATGCTTGCTCTGTCAAAAGGAGTTTAGCTCAGAGAGCGGCGTAAAATACCACATCAGCAAGACACATTCTCAGGTAAAGCAAACTCTCCCACAATACCACTTCATGTTCAGCAAAGCAAGCTCGGGCAATCCCTTCATAATATCCAAATTTATAGATTAGTTAGTGCTTTAAGGCAAAATTCAACCTATCTGACAATACTGTATCAACCATTGATGTCTTTCTTGTGATGAAGAAGCCATGAGTATCTTTCCTGCCCAAAACAAAAAGATTGCCCCCATAAACAAGTCTGATCATTCCAATATACATATTTAGTCTTATCATGATCAACATTTCTAGAAGCCTGTATTGATCTGTTTTTAACTTGTTCCAGCTTAACTGGTAGCGTGTGGTGCTCTCAACGTCATAGGATTGAATCCCAGAATTTGAACACACAAACTAAAAAATAGGGCTTCAATGCACTCTAAGGCTCTTTGGATAAAAGCTCCTGTCAGATATGTAAACGTAACTTGATTTGGTCTTGTTTTATGCACAGAACTGGTTTCGGGCGTCAACCCATGAAGTAACTAACAACAAAAAATCCGAGCCAGATAGCAACGGTTTACTGAAAGTGGTGAAAAACGGCGTGCCTGGGAAGAAGAGGGGACGAAAACCCAAAGAGCGCCCCCCGGAGATGACCTTCATCCCAGCAGAGACTCACAGCTTCACTCCTGCTTCGGTTCAGATTCCACCTCAGGGCTCTGAAAGTCCCACGCCCAACACCCCGATCACACCCCCTACCCCAGTGGACAGCGTGAGTCCTGCCCAACCCAGAGACACACTGCCGCCTGTAAAGAAAAGGGGCAAACCTAAGAAAGCGCCGACCACTGAGTAACACAGCATTTGCTACGTCAGCACCAAACGGGACTCCACCGGTAGACGAATAAAACTCGATTGAATTCGGAAATTAAGGAGAACACAGACGACAGAACGAGCAGATCGAGAGGATGACAAACAGCGGAAAACGTTTTGATCTCGTATTGATTTATCACTGATCTTTGTGTTTTTTAAGCCGTATACATTACGTGTGTGCTTACGTATGCTGGTATATATTACTCCTGTTGTTTTTTCATTCCAGTTCATTTTAAAAAGCTGTCCGCTCGACAAGAGTTTCCGGTTGATATACAGCACACGATATATACGTAGGCAAGCTTTTTAGATGCGAAGTTACGAACATTTCTACTGAATTTGTGGGGTAGCTGCGTCAAAACATGTCCGGTGGTTTCATGATTTAGTATCAAACTCATTCAGTTAGCATGGTGAGCTAATTTACTGCTACAGATATACTCTGCTGTGTATATATAATATCTATAACTATATATGAATATATTCAAAGCAATTCATTTTTCGTCCATCACTTTCAAACGAGGTGGGTCAAAACAAAGTTTCAGTGGTAATCGTTTTGTTCGCTTTACTTGGGATGCATCTGGGTTGTTGGCAGCTGAATGAGTGTTGGATTTCAGTCGAAGGCTTTTGTAACAGTGCGCTGCTGTCCAGTAGTGTTGCTTTCGTGGTTTCGTCCTGTCTCTTGCTCGGAGTCGTGAGAGGTCTGAGCATGTTGCTTTATGTAACTTGCATCCCTTTGGGCTGTTTGCAGTAGTTGTAGTTTGTCACAGTTGGTCGGAGATCATTGTGAAAAGTTTTACCTGCTTGGAAATTTGGTAGTCGTTCATTTTGTCTGTTTTTTGTTATAAAGTACAATGAAAAAAGGGTTTTGGTCCCTAATGTAAAGATCAGTATTGGTCTTGTCATACGGGGTGGTTAACTATGAAGGAATAGTGCAGATGTTTAAAGAAAGAAGGTTTGTGGTGGCACATGCTGCCTTGTAAATGAATTAAAATATGTTGGCTGGAAATTGAACTCCAAGAATGCACAGGAATGCCCTTTGACATCTGTGATGTCACCAGTGCTCGTATCAGCTACATTTCTACATGCTCTAAATGTTCAAGATAGTTTACCCCAAAATAAAAAATGATGTTTTATACAGTAAAAGTAAATGGTGATGAGGCTCTTAAGCTCTTAAAATGACGAAAGAGCACAGATCTTCAAGTCAATCTTAATATAATTTTTTTTTTTTAAATACGTTTTACATTGTAGTAGGATCATTTAATGTAGACTGTTATAAACTTCACAGATTTTACAGTTTTATTTTACAGAATTTTCACATATTTTTGAAATGCCGTAAACAATGTCAAATAAGAGAAATACACTGAAAATATACATGTTTACAGATTTGCATAGAGTAACATGACAAACATTATTTCATTATGCGTAAATGTTACTTTACATTTTTCTTGCACCCTACTGTTTTTTTTACGAGTTTTTTATAACAGTGTGGAAAACTGTAAATCCCAAAAAATGACTTTAGTTATATGAAATACTATCATGAAACTGTACTTTTTTCATTTTTGGATCTGAAGAGCCCTTTCCCCCATTCACTTTCATTGAATGTAAAAGAGCAGCATAAACTGTAATCTACGATTCTTAAAAATATTTTCTTTTCGTGATTCACAAAAGAAAGTCTTCATTTTCATTCATTTTTGGTTTTGCCTGAAAATGTTTTACGGGCCAAGCTGCTCCGTGGAGTACAAGCAATGTGTGTCGAATGCACTTAAAGACCTCAGTGACTGTATGCAATAGTGAGAGAGTTTTGCAGGGGTGGAGGTCTTGTACATTATGTGTACGCACTATGACGCAAAGCATTGGAAGAGCACAATCAGATTGGTCGCTGCAGACTCTAACCGCAGACTTTGGGTTGAGAATCAGAGAGCGTCTGTTTAGAAAGGAACAAATGTCCACATACTGATTCCCAACCTTCTGATAAAAGCCTGATCGAGAAAAATGCGTATCTTGCACTTTAGCCCCTCTTCCCCCGTCCCTCCTTATCTTGCACTTTGCAGGCACTGTTAGGCTTCCATTCTCCCCACCTTACAAGTGGCTCTGTGTTATATCAGCACCCTTTCGTAAAGATCTCAGATCAGTTTTTACCCATGTCCAACACATGTGAGCTCTTAAATCTGATCACAGTGCAGTTTGGAAAGGCGTTGTGATCCAAACCCGGTGAATGTTTAAGGGAAGTTTCCCAATTTAGAAAACAAATCTATTTCAAACCAGATGTTATAAGCCATATCGGTTCCCATAAACGCTATTGGAAGCATCATTTTATTCTTCCTCTGTTTGCATAAAATACTATAGAATGAAGAAAAATATATAATTTGCAACAGAAATTAATTATCTATTCTTAAACCCTAACAATTCTCATGGAGGTACTTGAAATCATGAAAAATGCCATAAAATTACTAGATTACATGTCACAAATGGAAAAAAGCATAAATTATTAAAATATATTTATCTAATAAGAAGAAAAGAATAAGATCAAGGTTGCATACATACATATTTTATTCTAATATTTGTAAATGTAATCTTAATCTCATAGATGTTTAAGAAAACTAGGGTCGGTCTGTTGTGGTTTTAGGCAAAAGGTGCTAGTAGCCAATCTACCTTAAGGAATGTTGCGCATGAAATTGTGAACCAGTTGCCATGGAGCCCCACATTTTTGACAGGAAATACTGTAGCGAATCCCCTTTTAAAGCTGCAATCTGTAACATTTGCCTCTCTATCGCCATCTGTATTTAAAACATAAAATTGCAGGTAACTGACATTTCATGTGAAATTGTGAAACCCGACAGCTCAATTTCTGAATTATAATATACGTTTACGGTTTTGAATAATGGTAAGTGATTGTTATTTATTTAACCCCCCAACATTACGGATTGCAGCTTTAACTGCCCTGCACTAAAAAGGTTGACTTGCATTTACTTGGTCTGTTAAAAACATTCATGTCTTTATAGAACTCTTTTGAGGGCTGAAGAATATTTAACATATGATGGGTGTTGCCATGTTAAAACCGAGTGAGGTGGTCCTACAGAATAACATTCTGTGGAGTTTGTTGTTTGATAACAAATTACCGATTTGACAACAAGCGTACTGTAGGCAAGAACAAATTGCATGCACCATCCCATCGAACTCTCAACGTGTGTTCTTGTGTTGCTGCTCCACCATGACACTAGTAAACATGTCATACAAAACTGATTGGAAATTTGAAAACAGCGCCCCTAGTGTCGTGTTATGAATTGCAGTCTGACATGTTTTAAAATCATCTTGCATGAATTTTTGTAGAGTTTCTTTTTTGGGCTCTAACCGAGCTGTAACATTGCTCTCTTTAGTGTAGACGAGCAATTGTACGTTGTGAGTTTCGAGTTTTGCCCAGTAGAGTGTATTTTAGTTGTCATATAACATTTGCCATCTCAATGACACTAAAGGTGGTGTGTAGTTTCTGCTAGGAGTTTAGTGTGTGGCTTCGATTACCCGTCTTCCTAGATTATGTGGCATACACATATGCAGCCGTTTTACGATCACGACACTGCAACAGATTTATTTTCAAATCTAGCAATAGCTTGCAGTCGAAAGCACTACTGCAAGGTTAAATATGATTTCCAAAGCTTGGTGCGAACTGTCTTTACTTTCTTTTGCTTGTTTGCTTACTTGTTTGTGACATAGTTGCTTTTAACAGTTTGCATATGATCCTGCGCTTTTCTATACAGGTCAAAGTAAATGTCATTTCGTCAAACAATATACACGGTGTGTGTGCGGGCGCGAGTGTGTGTGTAGGTGTGTATCTCTGTATTTAGTGCACTTGTAATCCCATGAAATAGGCTTGAATATGGAGTGTCAGTAGAGATTTTGGTGAATTTGATTGTTTGCTGTGGATTTTTGTACTAAGGGGTCTGTAGAAAGTGGAGCCTCCTTCCAGTTTTTAAAAAATCGTTCTTTTCATTCTTTTAACTGTTGCGTGAAATGAGGATTTCACAAGTTTAAAATTTTAATCCATCTGTATTCTGACGGTGAACGTCCTTAGAGAAGTTTACAAACAAAAGTAATTGTGTTTGATTTGAACTTAGTGCTAGCTTGCCCGTTGTGTCCCGGGACCTCAGAAAAGGGGGTCTTGCTAACGTCCTCTATGTCCACCCATTTAGATTTTGTCCCAGACTCTGTAAATTTAAGCGACGTTGCTGGTCCATGGTGCAAAAGTGTAGTCTGTAGAAAAAGGAGTACATTTTATTCAGATGCTCTAAAAACTGTTAAAGCTATTAATACTTATCAAATAATGACTTGTATTGAACAAAATGATCTTGTCCTTTAAAGTTTTTACATAGGTTGATGAGAGTTATGAATTTAAACTGTTATTCTTTCTCTTGTTTCCCCTGGTGTATTAACTGTGCATTAATACCCTTCAAATAATTAATAAAATGTTTAAAAAGATTTGACTCAGTTATTTTTTTCATTGTTTATCTCACTAAAATAAAAAGAAACGATAAATGTCTTTTCAAACAACATACTGTAAGGCATGTTTATAGTTATAAAAAATTGCACCTGAAATACTATAGTATTAGTATTATTAGGGCCAAAAATACAGTATATGCTGTTATTACTGTATATTTCAAATATGTATATTTTTACTGAAATACTATTCAGACCTTTATTAATAGTTAATAGGCTAATTGTATTCATTTTAAGACATTACACATGCGGATAAGTAACTTAACTGACAGTTTATGTATTTAATCACTGTCTTATTAATATGTTATTACTTATCTTTTTTCTATGGTTTACAACTCTGCTTACTGTATATAACAGTTAATTTTCGCAAGACTGAAGGCCATAAACAGTCATTTTAAGCTTAAAAATAAACGAAAATGCATTCTGGGATTTGTAGTTCTTCTACGCTTAAGATTAAACGTAGCCGTGACTGATAAAACTACACATCCCACTGAGCATCCAGTGAGTTCAACGCAACAGCTGATTGTCAAATGGGAAAGTAAAAATGTCTGCCGTGTGTGGAGACGGAAGGGTCTCAGCGATGGATTGCGGAGAAAAATCAGCTATGCGGTCCACGAGGTACAGTTTTAAAGCAATACCTACCAGATTCAAAGACTTTTAAGTCTGACATTCATTCAGTGTCTAAAGTGCAGCTTCATTCGGCGTCACAAACAGCCTGTGATATGAGCCATGTTAGTAACCTGACGCATGTGTCTCTTATTTTCTATTACACACATGTTGATCTGAATAGATATGATATGAAATTTGACGATGTGAACCGAAGATATGAATGAGTTTCAATCAGTCGTTTTTTTTGTCACGTGCAACACTTTCAACTTTAAACAACCGTGTTTATGGCTGAATGTCGCAATGAATGTGTAGCCTATACATTATTCTCTGTGTTACTGTACTGTACTGTACTGTACTGTACTGTACTGTACTGTATGACAGATGAAGCACATGGCTCGAGAATCTGTCTCTGTATGTTGTGAGATTTGCGTTTTAAGCGTCACCCACCGTTTATCCGCCGCTATTTTGATGTATTAACGTTATACATTAAATATCGATTATTATTCCTTCTCTTCAGTAAACAATATGAATATATAAACCAGTAGGCCAAGAAACATGGTTACTACAAATAATGGTCGCTTTCAAATTGGTGTTGCGAGTTAACACAAAAAGTAAGTTATATTTAACGACAGGTGCCGGTACATTTGTAATCATTTATAACACCGTGTTTGGTGTGACAAAAATGACATTTCCACATATCTGAAGCGCCGGAGACTGCCGCAAGAGGGCGCGCTCACATGACTGTATGTAAACGGAACCCGGGCGCGTGTCGCTTTTTAAAGGGCCCGTACAATATATTTACCTGTCAGCTGCCAGGAATGTTCTGTACAAGTGTCAGCCGACAATATATGTATAGGATAGAAATACTCAAGATCTGAAGGACAAACTAATGTGACATGTTTAAATGGTTATCATAGCAGATCCCAGTACACGTTCATCTTACTGTACAGCAAACAACTTAATATTAAGCTACAACCCCCTCAAGTGCACTTCATGGTTCAGTGAACGTGCCTATCTGAGGAAGTGCATGTGTACAGCCTTGTTTTAATATCCCGGTGGGGACTGCAACCTGACGCAAACCTACTCATGGGGACTCGTGTCAAAGTAGGGACCGAAATTGAGGTCCCCATGGGCAAAAGAAGTAAGGGATAAGATATACAATTTGTACACAAGGAAAAATGTACAGTTCTTACAGGATATAATCATTATGCTAGTGACTGTCCCCAAAGAGATTATAAACCAGACGTGTATGTGCACGTATTAACATTTACCTGTCAAGTACGTAACGAAAAGACATCTGTTTTAAGATGTATTTTGAACATCTTTTAAACTAACCGTTGCCGACTTCAATCCGGGAAGTACGTCTGGAACAGCAAATGAAGTCGGTAATCCAACATCTGAGCTCGTGGCAGATCTCTGGCGTTTATTTTGACCCCAAGTAAATGCAGGGCCAGTATTGGCGATATCGATACCAATACTTTTAGATGCATTCACTTGAATTTACATTTACTTTCCTGAGTATGAAATGACATGATTTATCAGATGAATGCATCATTAATTTGCTAAATCTGAATACATTTTCATGACCGATAAAATATTTTGTGATTTGTGCTCTTAATGTGCCTATAGGCTAATTATTCATGTAGATGTTAAAACACAGGGCATAATTTAAACCAAATAAATATATTTATTTAGTTATTTATTCCTGTAATAGAATTTGCAAGCATGAACTTTACACCAAATTATTACTGTAAAATAGTAACGATAACGGAACAGAAAACCAAAATTATTACTGAAGAACGAAGCTTTTAAAACTGCCATTCCGTTTTTGTTCAGTGTTATGTTTAGACACAATAATATAACAAATTAACATGTTTCCCTTTCATTACACTTTTTTAAGTGAATTTATAAACAAAGTGCACACAATTGTTTGAGAAACAAAATAAATAAAGTGTTTAAATAATAAAGTATTTTAATCTTTGGCTTTTTAACCCCAAAGGCCCACTGTCATACATCGCAGTTCACCGTGTTTTTATTCACAGAGGTGAAAAATCAAGATAAACGTGCGTCAAAATAAACGCCATACAAGATCGATCAACCCCGACCTCAGCGAGACGCGTCATGGTGACTAGCCCTTCGCTTTTTTACAGCATGGGTATTGGCTGACATATCATTTAGTGTTATTTATCAATATGTTTGTCATTTACATTACAGGGGCCAAATTATTTTGTTGGATTTTATGAAATATAGAAATCTTTAGCAATCAAACATCAGGAAAAATAAGAATTCCAACCAAAAGAATTGATGCTCCAGCATTGTATAACATCATTTTTTAATATTTAAATATGTTTAAGATTATAAGTCTTTATTTTGGGGGCCGCAAAGCACAATGCACAAATGTGGCCTTACCATGAAAAAGTTTGAGAACCACTACATATACATACATATACATCAACGCACATTTATGTTGTACCGAATGCATACTGTACACCAGTGTTTCTCAAACATTTTCTGCCATTCCCCACTTTGGAGTTAGGGAAGGGTTCCGAACCCCACCTGTCCCCAATCGCCCAAACAACATGGTAATAAACATGGCTGATAGACAATGTTGAGCTGGCATTGTGATTCCAACAAATGTTTCACTTTTGTCACGTGACTCCCGCTGCTCTGTGCTGCGGGCTGCGTGTTGTAAACGAATATAAACAAGGCTGAATGAGCCTTAAAACCTTACAACTGTACAGATCAGACTAGCCTGAGGTTATAACTGTGTAGCTTCAACTGTATAAAGAAAACACGCACCTGACTTCATAACTGAATAAAGAAGATTGCGTGTCTGCTCAGCTTACGTTGTGTAATGAGACGCACCTCACGTTATAACTATTTTTATGAATATAATATCAGAATAAGAATCAAGATTCCCTTTATAACTGTGAAGCTCTAAATGTACAGATGCGTGAATTGATAAATGCCCAGCTCGCGCTGTATGAAGATGTGTCTCTGCACAGCTCGTGCCAGACGCGCCTCACTTTAAAACGCCGAAGGGTGATGTCATCGTCCTTTCTTCGCAGTCTGATGTGTGAAGGCTTACATGTAAATGTGTCGTTTTGTTTTGAGTGTATGGTGAATAAACAAAGGAATTAATAAAAATGACCCAATCTCATGTCTCTATTCCCCACCAGTGAGACCCGCCTCAGGTAACCACACCCTCACAAATCCACGTCAGTTTGTGGTATGATTTGACTAAAGCCCGGACTATAGTTCCCTTTTTACGTGTACTCGAGCTACAGCGTACAGTGCACATGACACAAAGTTCGTCATAAGAATAGTACGCACACCAGCGGAATTTTACAAAGTAGGCTCAGGTTGTGCATTCACATTCCATTTCTCGCAGTAACCACCAGGTGGCAATCGTGTCCTGGGAGCATCGATTCAAAGTTGAACCTGACCCCTGTAGGCCCAGAGAGGTATAGCAATATGTCGTAATGCGCATGCGTAAAAACCAGTGTGTACACATATGGGTCAAAAGCAGTATACTTTGCAAGGCTGTGGGTTCGGCTGTATGCGTACGCTCGCCTATATGTAAGTAATGAAGTATGCCACAGGCTTAAGACCATCCAAATGTATACACAAGTAAGTACTGTTAGTACAATTGATTCGGAACCTGATGTTTCAAATATGGTAAGAGGCGTTACATTTCAGTCACACGCTTGCAAAATTCGACCCATCACTACGCACTGGTTAACTGACCAATCATAGCACACCTCTACAATAGATACAAGCAAGCATTGTATGTGGAAAATACAGCGATTTTGAGCCTTCAGAATACTCCTTTTTGAAAGTTGGGCAAACTTTAGAATAAAAGTCAAATCAACACAATAATCTTTGTAAGAAACATGTTCAGACTAATTTTGTTTAGTATACGCTAAACAATAATTTGACTCCTTCAACTTAAAATGATATTTTAAGTACTCATCTATCTTTGTAGGGAGAACATTTTGCAAGTTGGATTTTTTTACAGTGTATGTTTGGATGTGCATGCAACATGAAGGCTGTTACTGTCAGTGATCTTGTACAGTATGTGTGAAGAGAGTTTCATCATGATGTTTGTTGTGGGGAGTCCCCGAGGCCTGTTGATAAGGTGATCCTTGGGGGTAATATTTGGAACACAGACCTGTTCTGTGCGTGTCTCTCTCTTCACACCTGCTGTCACCTCCACCGCGCCCTGTTTGACAGAGCAACCTCATTTGTTTATATTCCGATTCAAAGAACACAATGCAAAACCTATCGGTCCCTCTTGCTGTACTGTTGTTCAAGCGTCTCTTCATTGTGTCTCTCTCTCTCTCTCTCTCTCTCACTATAAAAGTGTAGTAGTGCGTCAAAAGTCTCCACCAGCACTCTATGCAACACTGCGTGTCACAGACAGATGAACCCCATTAGAGGCCAGCGGAGGGAGGGCGTGTGTACCGCGTGCGTTTCCAACCTGCTGCTATTAATACCACCCCCAAACATAATCTGCTGGATAGCTTATCCTCTTACATTTGTTGGCAGGGCTCATAGAAGCGTCCATTGCGAAAGCGTCCCAGCCCAACAGCGCTACTGACAAGAAAAACAAAACCGATGTAGAAAGCACAGTTTTGTTTTCCTGCACTCTACTTCTCTTTCGTTTTCTCTCTCTCTTTCTCTCCGCGACTTGCCAAAGGGCAGGCGCTCTAAGTGCCTGTATATGTGTGTGTCCCAGTGGTTGTATTAGCGCCGAGCTCTTTCTTTCTCACTGTTTGCACATCATGAACACTCTTCCGGCGTATTCGGGAGCCAGGATATCAGGCTGTTGGTCTCTCAGGGCTGATGGCAGGTGAGTCTGGTTTGCTTATTTTTATGTTGGTTATTTTGATGTAGGGTTTGTATTCTTAGGTGTGCTGAATGCTTGTGTACGTTCGGGCGATAATTTCAGCTGTTGCTGACAGGACCCCCGCATCGCACTTTGCTGTGTTTGCTGAAACCTCAGCTTACTATTGGCATAAGTTGTCAAGTTTAGTTTTGTTTACCGTTTGCTGTTAGTATTTTAAGTTGGTTTTCCCGCATCATTTTGCAGTTTGAGCTCGGGTCATAGAGCTCATAAAGTTTTATGGGGAAGAGGGTTATTCTCTTGTAAGCTATTTGGCACGGCACAGCCCGTGCTAAACTAGTGATGGCACACTGAAGTTGCTGAGAAACTGACGTTGAGACTGGAGTGTCTGCATTTTTGAAGAGACAGTTCTTCAAAGTAAAAACATGTAGAAGTATTTCCTTTGTGAAACACAAATTGAGTGGATTAAAGAAAAGTTTACGCTGTTGTCTTTTAAACATTGAAAATGAATGAGGACTGGAGCTGTCAAACTCAAAAGATAAACAGCAGGTGACTTATGCTTTATAATAATTTGTTCTTTGCTGAAATTCTTGGTTTTTACAAGTCACGTGGGCCTATTAAAGATAAGGAAAATTATACTTAGACAATAATACTTATCTGGTGAAGTGTTTTTTTTTTAAAGTAAATGCGTTTCATTGTGGTTTTTAGATTTCTTTAAATGCAAAGGCAGGGTTCACCATTTGCCATCTTATCTTTTATCACACTCTTATATTATAGCAGGGCTGATAACCTAGAGATCCAAGGTGATTTCCACACACAATTTCTGCTAAGCACATACATAGCTTCCCAACAAACGTATGCTGTTCCAGTTTTACCCGTTGGTACAGATACGTAATTTAGTGTATAGTATTGGTCATGACATTTCACCTGACTTGTTTTGAAAGGCTTGGGATGGTGGCAACCGTTACCATTGTTTCTTGACATTCATCAACTTCACATTAGCTGTCTTTTATTTTTTCTGACTTACCGGAAATGCATTTAGAAAGAATGAGTTTACAATGAAACCAAAGCACATTTACAATGAATTACACACACAATTCTCTTATTTGGGTGATGGGTTTGAGCAATAATGGGGCACGTCTTACATTAGTAATCATTTTACACTCGGACTACAAAAGTGTGCTAAATCATACAAATAAACAGCACCTACATACAGATTAAGTATTATTACATTAACATGAAATACATATTTGTCTATAGATGTCTGTCTGTCTCATATTTGAATTTAAGGCTACACAAATTTAGGGATGGGCATTGTTAAGATTTTATTGATATCAATACCGATATTTATACTGCTTATCGATACCGGTACTTATCAATACTGTTGTCAATACCACGCTCGATAATTTGATGCAAAAATACATGATGTGAAAAGATGTTAAACATTTTAAGTTTCTTTGTTATAGCTAAACTTTAGAACTGCTGTTTACAAATGCTTCTGAGGAAACAGAAAATGACACATAACAAAACGTGTGTGTGTTCCTTAACATACCACTTAGGCAACTTAACATGTGCATAGGAGCACATTATAATGTAATTCAACATATTTACTTTACAGCACAATGGTTATTTGGCTGGTAGACCGTATTTCTTTTTTCCTTCATGGTTTTAGGTCTACGTAAATTAAGTACTATTTTCTAAGCAAGTAATCTTTTTTTATTATATTATATTACTATTTTTTTATAATTTTACAAGCACATTTACTTCAATTAACTAAAGCAAGTAAATAGACTCCGTGGCCGAATTATTAACTCTTTCTCCGCCAGCCTTTTAAAAAATAAGTTGCCATCCTACGGCAGCGTTTTTTAACATTTTCACCAAACTTTAATGGCTCACAGTACATTTTCTGTAAAGAATATATGGACAAACATTTTGTCAAATGGAAGAACAGAGTCTCTGCTTTTAAACAAAAGAAACCGTAATCTTTTTTTATTTTTTAATCACTCCTTAGATGTGGGTAGGTTTCTTCAAAAATGCATCATTTTGATTAAACAGCTGAGATAATTAACGTTTTTTGTCAAAGATTCCGGCCAGATTACACTCAGAACAATCATTTAAAACTGATAAGAAACAAACGTTCTGTAATTTTTCCCAAAGGTGTGTAACAGTGCCACCTGCTGTATAACAGTGCTAACACTGATTGCCGTAATAACTCGTCTTTGGCGGGCAACCGTTTTTTTTTTTTAAAAGATGAGATAACTCGTCAATGGCAGTGAAAGAGTTAAAAGCAATTTTATAACTTGTTCTCAAATAAAGGACTTTATTTTGACGATTTGCCTCAAAGGGGTGTTTTACTGAAGCTTCCGGCTCGTTGTGAAACTCGGACGCTGAAAGCTCCACAAGCGCAACCATGCCACTCTTTCACTCATAAACACGCAAAACAAGCAGATTACAAATACATCACGGAAATCATATGGCCGTAGATATCACACATTCGTCACACACAGCAAACTTCGGGCATCTTTCAGGGATGGAAAATGACAGGCAGCAGCCTGTAATTTGCCATTTAACACCTGAATACACAGAGGTTTAACAACGGTATCGATAAAAGTATCGTTTGTCATGAAGCTTGTCGATACTCTGGTATCGACCCAATTATGTAACGGTCAAAAAACTACCAGTTCGTTTATGTATTCGTGTCCTCGTGCAGCGAAACGCTGGCTCTGAAAGCTTTACAAGCACAATGCGTTCAGGTTCAGTACAACCAACCGCACCACTCTTTCACACACAGCCAATTCTGTTTTTGTGCCTTGATACCT
This sequence comes from Triplophysa dalaica, assembly GCF_015846415.1. Taxonomy (NCBI): domain Eukaryota; kingdom Metazoa; phylum Chordata; class Actinopteri; order Cypriniformes; family Nemacheilidae; genus Triplophysa; species Triplophysa dalaica. The sequence goes on along the minus strand of NC_079561.1, from coordinate 11,874,114 downwards.
CGATTCCATCCTCGTTTTCCACATTGCGGAAATCAAAGGGCTCTATGTATATCACATGAGGTATCGGTCATTGGTAACGGTGTGTCATTACGAGTACGAGTACATGAGCTACACACATTCCAATAATGCAATAAAATGACTGATGATATCAGGGTGTACAAAAGCTACTACAAACTAAGGAACCAGGACTTTTTCTTTTAAATTAAGCCATTTTCCCACATAGATCACCAGGAATAGAATATTTGATGTTGATGAGACTGATTTCTTGTGGCTCAGTGGTACGAGCATGACAATAGCATTGCCAAGGTTATGTGTTCGATCACAGGGGATTGCACATAGTCAGAAACAAATGAATAATACACTGTAATGTAAGTCGTTTTGGATAAAAGAATCTGCCAAATGCATAAATGTAAATGTAGGAAGCTTAAATTGTGGCCGTTTGTTATTTATACAAGAAGTCATCTGGTAATCATCTTGAAAATATCACAATAGTAGCTTTGTGTTATATTTTCAGTCTAAACTTGAAATTCACAGAGAATGTAGTTATTAACGTTATATGTTTATATTTACTAAACCCCTGATGATAGAGTCCAGACATAAGAAAAATATCAGTTTATGAATGAGTTTTATAGTATAAATGTGTTATGAATGTGACAAAAAGGATGCTTTGTAGGATTTCGGTGAAATAAAATGTACAAAGTAGAAGCAAAAATACCAACAAATAAAGAAGGCATAGCTCTTTACATAACATAAAATAGTTACTATATTTAAATTTTGTGAATAATAGGGACCGTTATGGATGTGACCATTAACTTACCAGACTATAGAGAACTAATCTTTAAAAATGCTTTAAAATTCACATGGGTAGACTTCACATGGGTATTTAAAGCACCAAATATCTGACCTGTCAGTATCGTGAAAACCTTTGGTACTTTAAACTTTCTCATCCTAAGATTGACATTTGCATGAAATTGCCCATATATTGATGTCTGATGAAGGAAAACGATCGGTTGGTGCAAGAAACTGAACATTATTTACAGCATTATCACAAGAAACTAAAACATAAGTAATTATTTAAATCATAGCTACTTATCAAGAGAGCAAACCTTTGCTTATAGAGTTGAAATACTCATTAAGTTTAGATGGTGGGTTTGCATTTAAATGCGAACTTTAATAATACCACAGTTTGTAACCCCCATGAGACAGTTTGTGACAAGACTTTGTGTTCTGAGTATTACATGTGGGTTCCATTCTCCGGGAACACATATACCAACAAAATGTATAGCTTGAATGCACTTTAAAAGCATCTGACAGACTTTCATTTGACTCGGATGTCCTGCATTCAATTTATTATAATCAAATTGTTTGCAACTGTAACTGTACAATATGTTGGGTTGCCAATTGTGAATAACAGTTTGTGATCAGGAAGTCAGAATTAGAACAGGAAGTCACGGTTCAAATCTTGTCTTGTTTCCTCATTTTAATAGTGGGAGTGGCGAAGGCTCCCTGGACAGGCTCCTCCCCTCTGTCAACACCGGTCTGTCACCACGGAAACGAACGACCAGCCAGTGCAAATCCGAGCCCCCGCTGCTGCGGACCAGTAAGAGGACCATCTACACTGCCGGACGGCCTCCTTGGTATAATGAACACGGTACCCAGTCCAAAGACGCTTTTGTTATTGGTGAGTGTATTAAAGCAATCCGGATGAAAAATCAATGCTATCGCAGTCCATCATACATTTACGATCTTTATGTTTCTCCTCTGTACGCTTATAACTGGGTCAGTTTGCTTTGAGTGCCAATGGTGTTTTTTACCCATAGGGCTTTGTGGAGGCAGTGCTTCGGGAAAAACAACAGTCGCCCGCAAGATTATCGAGGCTTTGGATGTTCCTTGGGTGGTTCTACTGTCCATGGATTCCTTTTACAAGGTGAGATGTCTTATTGTGCACTGGGAAGAACTCATGCAATTCCATGTTTTATATGAAGAAGCTATAGTGGCTCTTTTTATTTTTTGCCATGTTCATCTATAAGATGAAGTGTGTGCACTAAATAGACTATGTTTGAATAAGACGAGGTGTTAGCGGGTTAGCTCTGTGACTGCAGTCTCTCTAGAGAAAGTTTGAAATTGGCTTAAGCTTTCTTTTTGACTTTATGGAAAATCAGGAGCAGTTTCTGTTGGTGATTTAATTTTGTGATGTTTTGAATATGGTTGCTGTTCTTTCAAAACCTTGTATGTCCAAATTTTGTGTTTTTTCGGAAATGAGAAAACATTTTTTAAATGATTAAATGCAGTTTTTTCAAAGTTGAACAACATTATTTTATACTTTTTTTTGGTTAAATAATTGCAAAACCCAGCGACAAACAAAGGGTGACTAGTATTTATGATTTATGGCATAAAAATAAACAACATATGAAGAGACAAGGTGTTAAGAACAGCAGCGATATGCTATATGCCCTTGAAGTGTGGGGTCTTGGAGAGAAATACATTTCCATAAATGTAAACAATAATCAATAATCTATCATTTCTAATAATACTTTGTAATAATCTGAGTCTACACAAAACTACATTTCAATTTCTGGTCCGGTTGGGCTTTGGTAGAGCAGAAGACTAAAGTGCAGTTTATAGTCTCGCGTTGTGTGTCCAAAAATGTAACAGAGCGTCAATGCGTCACAGAACGCATGTGCTATGATTGGTCTGCTTGAACATCCTCCCTTCAGATCAAAAAACTCCACAATAGCTACGGGTTTACTCATTGGCATATCCGAATGATTCTCAAATTAAATTACGTGTTTTTCTGTTTATTTATTTTTTCTGCCATTGACTATCGACATGGATAACGATACAACAAATGTAAACGACAACTGCGTTTCCTATGGTGTAGAGTTTTGGGTCTGATGCAGAACCCAAAAAAAACCTTTAGGCCACGTTCATACAGCACCAAAATACAGTTGTAGTCAATGATGTCCCAGAAATCTCAGTTGCTTTCATTCTTCTGAATATCTTTCATTCTGTTCAACACAGCAAAGAAATTTTACTTGTGGGAGAAGTAATTCATGACAGAATTTTCATTTTGGGCGGAGTATCCCTTTAAAAAGCGATTTCTGTAAAAGAAAATATATTTCCGCTCAAACAACCTTACATACAAACTAAAGTTGGACCAATGAAATTCACTCATATCATTAACGCTTTAATAAGACATGTTGATTGGAATTGTACATCCAGTCAGATACCGTTTGTAAAAACATTTGACTCAATGTACCATGTATGTTTCAACACCTAGTTTATTTAAAAACGCAACTGACTTGAAGCAAAGAACAGAAACGAAAATATGTTTCTGCAGACTAAGCCAAGTAATACAACTCCACCCAAACATGTAAAGTATTCATGCATCAGTCCAAATAAAAGAAAGAGAAAGTGCTTGAGTCATTAGCACGTGTCGGAGTGATGTTTGAAGGCCTTTAGGCTGTAATTGAGCTAACTGTACATAAGAACCGAAGCGTGACTAGTTCCACCTACACATCAGCTCAGATATGTTGAGAAACTCAGCGTGAACACTACGGATGCATCAATAGGACTTTTTTATGGTACCGATTTTAACAAACAACTATCGGCCAATACTGATATTGGTCGATTGCATACAGTGCTAAACAATATTAGCTAGCTTTTCTGCTTTCAACAAATTTTTCTGAACATGAATTGGATCCATTTAACATTTTAACTCATTCCCCGTTTGCCTTTAAAAAAAAGTTGCCAGCCAGCGCCAGCGTTTTTTAAATTTTCACTAAAATCTGAGGGCTCAAAGTAAATTTTCTGTAATGAATTTATGGACAATCAATATAACAAATGAAAGAACAGAGTCTCTGCTTTTAAACAAAATAAACTGTATTCTTCTATCTTCATTTAATCTTTTTTTATCACCCCTTAGATGTGGGTAGGTTTCTTCAAAAATGCATCACTTTGATTAAACAGATGAGATAGTTCAAGATTCAGAGCTTCTGTACTTTTTCCAATGGTGTGTAACTGCGCCACCTGCTGTGCAACAGTACAAACACCGATTGTCTTTGGCAGGGAACGTTTTTTTTTTAATGACGAGATTCGTCAATGGTGGTGAAAGAGTTTAGAGAGGCACAATTGTAAATGTGCCTAAATGTAAGTTAAGAAGAAAATACAATAAGACAACATGACAATCTTCAAAGGTCATTTTTGATATCCAATATTTCTTTAATTAAAAACATTAACGTTATTTGAATGAAAATGTAACATTTCTTTAATAATTTAAATAACGTCTGTCCTGTTGCTATTTACAGTAATTATTTAGCTCTGAGAAAAACATTGGATATCCAGACATCCAACTCATTGCCTCCATGCAGTTATTTAATAAACTAGCGACCTATGAAATCCATTTTTTTTTCTGTTTTATTTTTCTTCCCTAATTCCATTGTTATTTTTCTGGATTCAGTTTTATTGTGTGTTAATATTAAGCAGTATCTTACATCTTATGTTTTTTTTCTCTTGCTGTTTTTAGTCTACTTAAATTTAATTACTAGTTTTACATATTCAGTAGCAGTTTTATTTTGATGACAGACTTTAATTTTGACAGCTTGCCATAAAGTTTGACAGCAGCTTCTGTCAAATGAAACGGTAAAATGTGGTAAACTCTGTTAAGAGCATCGCTGATTCAGTTTATGAGTTCGTGTACACCAAATGCTAAAAAGTACACAAAACCACACCACTCATTCAGACGCAGAACAACAGAATGCATATTTAAACAGCAACTGAATTATTAGCAATTATTTGAATTTTATAAGCTGTTCAGTGCTACTTTCTGGTGTGTTTGCTACTTTTCATCCGTGTTTTCCAATACCATCGGAGTCGATGGTCAAGTGGTTCATGCTCCTGCGCTTCCCGCGGAGTTCGAATCCTGGCTTGTAGTCCTTTCCCGACCCTACCTCCTCTCTCTCATCCACTTTGCTTCCTGTCCTCTCTACAAATCACAAATCCTTATACCAATAAAGACATAAAATGGCCAAAAAACAAAACTATTTAATCCAATACTGGCCGATTAATATCGGCGGTCGATACATTGGTGCATGATTGTGTCTTTATGGTGTTTGATCAACTGTAGTGAGTTCTTCATGTCAGATCAGGAATGTAAATGACCCCTGACATGCAGAGACACCTGACAGCGTTGTCTAAACACAGAGCGGTTATTCCAGAGTAGTTAAATATTTGTTTAAACAACTGATCTCTTGTTCTTGTGTCTGAAGATGAACTTTGGGCGGCTAAGCATATTGGCACGCAATGCGAAAATGAGAGCGAGGAGAAATGAGCAGTGTTTGTGTTTGTGTAAATGTACCTGCGTGTGAATGTTCCTCCTAAATTTAGTTCAGCTGACCTTAGCCACGTCCCAGTCTGGGGGGTTGGAGTAATATCACTCATTCCATTCGCTTCATTAGTCTGAGACTGTTTCTACATTCAGGTTGACAAGAATCATGTAAAACTTTTAACAAACTAAACGGTATACAGTATATCCACTGCCTAAATGAAGACTGATCGACTGAAGATTCTGTCCATGTGTGTTTTTTTGGCCTTAAAGGGGTGCTGCAATGATGTGTCATGCCTTCTGACTTCTTTACAATGTCAAACGTGCTGTCTTCTCAAGATCAACTTGTCAAAAAACGAGTTGGGCGTATTTCGTAGTATTTTTGTTCTCGATACACTCCCCCAGCAATCGTACATTTTCGGAATGTTTTTGTTCGAACAAAGTGTTTCATAGCTATTTTTCTTAGTCCCTTGTTGGACAATTCTCCCAGAAAAGCACGCGGCATGTCCACGTGGCAGCAAGGAGAGCAGGAGAAGGAGCATGTGCAGATGTCAGTTTCACTTGTGTGCAGGAGAGAAAGAGAGAGCATACGTTCGTGAAGTTCAGGTGTTTGTTTCTCTACTGCATTTGGGTGAAGAACGTTATATAAACGGTGAATATAACGCTGGATTTGGAGATTGTTTTAAACTGATATATGGAGCCGTCCCAGCGTTAAAAGATGCCAGACATGAACCGCATGCGGTGAGTGAAACTGATGTCTGTGTTTTGTTGGCAATGTGCTTGAGTTCAGCCTACCCACCCCCACTCTTGCACGCGCCGTACAATATCAGAAGTTTACAAATGCTTCTGACTAACAACAAAAACTGCCATATAACAAAATGCTTAGCGTATCACTTACGGCACTTAGCATTTGCACAGGAGGACATTATAATGTGATTCAACATATTTAGTTTACATCACTATGGTTATTTGGCTGCTACACCGTATTTCTTTTTACCATTCTGGTTATAGGTCTACATACATTTAAGCACTATTTTCTAAGCAAGATTTTAATTATATGTACTATTTTTTTATATTTTTACTAGCACATTTACTTCAATTTACTAAAGATATTTAATATACTCTGTGGCCGTATTATTCAAAACAATGTTATAAGTTGTACTAAAATAAAGGACTTTTATTTTGACGGGTTGCCGCAAAGAGGTGTTTGACGGAAGCTTCCTCGTTGTGAAACGCTGGTGCTGATAGCTCCACATCACAACCATGCCACGCTTTCACTCTTAAACACGCAAAACAAGCGTATAACAAATACATCACGGAAATCACATGACCATAGATATCACACATACGTCAAGCAGCGTCTAAATCCTCATTTTAACACCCGAATTCACAGAGATAAAACAACGCAAGTATCTATTTGTCAGTATTGTTTGTCATGAAGCTTATCTATACTCTGGTATCGACCCAATTATGTACCGGTCCAAAAAAGTACCGGTTCTCGGTACCCATCTCTACTCAAGAGGGTAGGGAATGTTTTCCCCTGGTGTGGCTGAGGCCTAAATGCGCTCTGTCTCTATAGCTAAAGTTAACTAAAGGCATGTATTGAAATGGTTACTTAACCAAGAAATCTAGTTATCTCACCTATTTGAAGCTTGTGATATACTGCAATATTATTGACAGTCCTTGAGATCGAACCTAAAGTTACTCTTGACACAATGGAAATAACTCAAGGTTTGCTGGGCGGTTTCGAACCTGCAGCCTTGATCTTTAACCACCAGGATGTGGTACTGGCAGATATTTGAGCTGCGCAGAAGTCAGAGGTGTAACCCGGACCCTCTCTGTTCCCATGTCTGTCCTGCAGGTCCTGACGGCCGAACAGCAGCTGCTGGCCGCCAAAAACGATTACAACTTTGACCATCCAGACGCCTTTGATTTCTGTCTGCTGGCACACACGCTCCGCAAACTCAAGCAGGGGAAGAGCGTGAAGATCCCAGTGTATGACTTCACCAAACACGGACGACAGAAAGAATGGGTGAGGGCCTGAATGATGGTGTTCACACATGAGCTCATTTACATCAGATGGGTTTGCATTTTGAGTAAAGAAATGTATTGTTGCTCCCTGATTTGAATAATCTTTGTGGCTTTATCTCTGTTTAGAAAACAGTCTATGGGGCGAGTGTCATTATATTTGAGGGAATCATGGCTTTTGCAGATAAAGAGCTGCTGAAGGTAAAAATCACAATCTATCCCATGTTAAATAATTCCCGTTTATATATATTTTTGGATGCATCTTCTCAATAGGACTGTCAAACCATTTATTTCATCGAGAATCAACGTTTGTGTTTACATCATACGTCTGTATACTACGCATATTCATCTTGTGTTTATAAACACATACACGTACATGTTTCTATATAGATTTTGGAAATATTTCAATGTATTTATTTATATTTACATATTTAAATTATAAAGACACGTTTATAAATGTTTATATTTTTCTTAAATAAAAGCATGTATGTGTTTATAAATACAAAAGTAACATGCACACTACACACTGCACAGAGGTATAGTATGCAGTTAATCAGACCTAAACTGCCCTACTTCTCAAGTCTGGTTTGGGTCATCATCTATCTGTGTTTTTAGCTGTTGGACATGAAAATCTTTGTGGACACGGATTCTGACATCCGGCTGGTACGGAGGCTGAGGAGGGACATCACGGAACGAGGGCGGGACATCGAAGGGGTCATCAAACAGTACAACAAGTTTGTGAAGCCAGCTTTTGAACAATACATCGAACCCACCATGAGACTGGCAGACATCGTGGTGCCTCGAGGTGAGGGAGGTTTGCATAATGCACATTGTGTAGACTTGTGCTACTAATTTACTGAATAGTACACAATGTAGCGCTCTTGTGTTTAATTGTCTGCTATGATCAAAGCAATAAATAGTATTTTTTTGTATATGTATCAAGAGGTGTCATTCATCACTTTGTGTACTTGAATATAATACTTAAGGATAATTTATGATAAAAATATATATCTGATACTTAATCTGGATTATTTGTCTAGCAGCATTATTTCAGTATACGATATTGATACAGTTCACAAACTGCACACAAAGTGTTTTCTTTTGTTTTTATATCCCTCATACTTTAGGTGGCGGCAACATGGTGGCCATTGATCTAATAGTACAGCACGTACACAGTCAGCTGGAGGAGGTAAAGACAATAATAATAATTAAGTGAATATTAATGAGCATTTAAATATTTAGCAGATTACGTAAAACTATAAGTAAAAAATGGATATGGAAGAAAGGCCCAATATACTATAACGTTTAGGGCTCTGTGATGTTTTTCAGAGGATCAATATCGCCCCCTTTTGGCTTGATTAATGGACACATAGACTGAATTAAGAAGTCACTTTAGTATCTTGAAGATGTTTTCATTATAAAATATTGAAAAGAAAAGATTATCTAAATGTCCATATATATTGATATTTAAAAAGTAGGAATATTTTTGTAGAGTTATACTGTTTACTATGTTAATGCATTTCCTCTTAAATGCCTTTTCTGTGATTTATTGGAGATTATCATCAATCAGAAGAAGTATATTATTTATGGTCGAGTGCATTTGGGAATGCTTCGTAGTTGACTAATATTTGAGTGTCATGTGGTTCTGTAGCACTTACTACAATATTGAAAGGCAGATGATGTCATTCATTTTTAGGCCCACAGGGAATTTGCACGTGCAGAAATACAGATATTTCTGAAGAACTTCTTGCATGGAAATTTGGGTTCATTTACTAACGCTTTCTGCCGTTTGGAGTGTCAATCGAAAACATATGTAAATATATTAATAGCATGAGAGAGTTCGGTTCAATTCCATTCTATCTGTTTTTAAATTCGAGAAAAACTTGTGTAATCTAATTTGACTATATTAGAAATAATAAAAAAAGAGAGAAATTCAGCAGATTCCATCTGGGCCTTTTCATTTTCTGTAATGCTGGTGTGACACGTTTGGTTTGGCTTTGCCTCCTCACTGCACTGGATTATTCTCTCCCCCTGCCATCCATTTCTCTGTCCTGCTCCTCCCACCGGTGACACAGCGTGAACTCAGCGTCAGGTAGAGTAGCCCGGCTCATCACTCTCTCACTTCCTGTCACTGTCTTCACTGGGCAGAAGTTTCCCCTCAGTGCTGATCTGGAATCAGCTCCAGTAATCTGAGTTGATGATTCAATTGAGGAACAAGAAATCTGGCGTTAGATCAGTGCATGGGGCAACTACTGTGTCATTAAACTGTCAACTTTTATGACATGTAAGCATCTTCCTCCTGAGGCCCGCTGCACTTCCTGTAGTGACCAAAAGAGGGCGACGTCTCTGTCTTCACTGACGTCTGTCCTGTTGGAACAAATAGTCATTATAAAAAAAAAAAAAACATTCGGTCTCATGCAGTTAATTTTTTTATTTGAAACATTAAGTTGACATATACAATGCAATAAAAGAAATAACGTAATATATTTATATTATGCATAGATGTCGATATATTTAACAAAAAAATAAGCTTACTTTAAGAATATTTAAGATTTAGTTTCTGCTTCGATTGTCATACAAATATTTCTAAAATCTTCATTTTTTCCTAAAACGCATTGTATGTTTATTATCGGACCCACACAAACACAAATGTTTCACCGCTGTAGTGCTACAAAGCACCCATCAGTGTTTAGTCCATTAATGAGTAAAGCATCATGGGATTGATGTCTCATAATATAATGAGGGTTAATAGAGGAAGATGAATGCTATGTGCCACAGGAGGTTTCCATTCATCAGACACTCCCCTTGCATTCTGTGTCTAAAAATACTCCACTGCCTTCCTTATCCTGACCTCTCTCTCTCTCTCTCTCGCTCTCTTTCGCTTTCTGTTAATTCTTACTCCCCCCCCCCCCCCCCCCTCTCTCTCACTCACGGTTGTCTCTGTAGCTATAGTTAAACACGGCGTCTCGCACGCACTGACGTTTCTTTGTCTACTACAAAGAGTTTCATTTTTCCGTTGGGCTGCAGACAGCAGCGGATGAGAGAGAGAGTGAGAGAGATGAGGAAGTACAGACCTTTGACAGGATGTAGTCGACCTTTGCGTCAGTTAATGAGAGGATGACAGCTACATCAGGACTGACACCAAACTAACACAGTTAAATAAATCAGACCAAAGGCATGGATTTACCATAACACTGACAGGGACAGTTCACCCAAAAATGACTACTCACACCCATGTTGTTCAAATCCATGTGGCTTTCAGCTATGAAACACGAAAGATAAGTTGCTGAACTGCTCTTTGCTATACAATGAAAATGAATAGTGTCCGAAACACAATTGAAAATATTTTGAAGAACGTTAGTAACCAAAGAACATTGAACCTCATTGACTTCCACTGTATGGACACAAAACCACAGAGACATTTCTCAAAATATCTTCTTTTGTGTTTCACATATGAAACCAGTCGTATAAAGGTCCTTTAGGACGTTTTAGAATCAGACTGAATGTCCTCAGCACTGATGTATGTGTGTTAAGTGCTCTTGTTCCACTCTTAGAATCATGTGACCACCTCATCCTCCTCCACCTGATGGTGTGACGCTCTTCTTTTCTCCCTCTCTTCCTGTTGTCACTGTATGTTTCTCTGTTTGTGTTTGTTTGTTTGTCTGTCACGTCCCCCACAGAGAAAACTCCGCTGGGATATGTGAGGAGATTTGCTTACGTTTTTCTTTTTGTTTGTTTGCTGTTGCCTTACAATCCAAAAGTAGATTTTGGTGGGCTTTATAAATATGCTTGAAGGAATTTAAATAGCTGTCTGTTAAATGTAAAACACATGGACATTAATGTCCTGCATGTGTTTGTTTACACTGAGAGCAATTTGTATTGACGGGGGTTTTGACTTCACTGCTTAAGGATTCACAATTAAACGATTAATTGCTATAAATCGCATCCAGAATAAAAGTGTTTGCATAATATATGTCTGTGTACTGTGCATATTAATTTTGTATTTTTAATATACATACATGTACATAGAAAATACAAAATCAATAAATGTTTATTTAATAATAATATTTTTAATTCATGAATTATTATTATAATATTATTATTATTATTACAAATGATTATAATATTATTATTTATTTATAATAATTTATTTAACTTCATGCATGCCAATATTTTCCAAATATATATATGCATATATATATATATATATATATATATATATAAATGCTTATAAATACAAAATATATATAAATGCTTATAAATACAAAATATATATGCACAGACATATATTATGTTGACACAAACTTTTATTCTGGATGCGATTAATCGCGATTAATCATTTACCAGCCCTTAATTGAATCATGGGATCTCCTAAAGTCTGACCATCGCAGAGCTTGTAGAACACAAAATTGTATTTATTATTATATATTTTTTTGCCACTGTGTCTATGTTTAATTTATTACCTTAAGTGGCTCTAAAAATGAGACACACTTAATGTAATATCAAGAATATCATTGCTTTTAGTTTTCATGTATTTATTCAGACATGTAAGTTTGACTTAAGTCTGTATATTGTTTTCGGAGCTACTGTAAAGCAGTTTTTAACTGTTGACTAAACAAGCTCTTAGATGGACAGTCTTTCATGTAGAGATGTTTTCAGATAAAGATTGTCCATGAGTCTCTGCTTCACGCTTTCCCTGAACATTCCATTTACTCAATGTTTTCATGACTATAGTAAACCGTGTGTAAGCATGTGTCTGTGTTATAAATACACGTGTTATGTTCTCAATACATACTGGGGTGCTGAAAACCCATCTGTCTGTCTCTTTCAATGGTGGCGATGGTAACAGGGCGGCTCTAGCTTCTGCCCATCAGGCTCAGCCCCTACCTCAGACCCTCAGTGTTCTGGAGAGCACACCGCAGGTCCGCGGCATGCACACCATCATCAGGTCAGACTCACACACTCCTTTTTTTCAGCATGTTGCATTGTGTTCAATAAACAACAAAGAGTCTGTGAATGATCTGTGTCCATAGACTGGATAAAACATGGACGTAGTGTCGTTGACGTCATCCATAGGTTTTTGAAGAGCAACTTTTAAGCCCAAATGAATGATTTTGATCAGCTTTTTGTGTTCATATCAAAGGGCCCCCCTAACTTGTATCTTACATTTTGCTTTTTTCGTGTCGTTATGAGAGATATATCATTTAGGCCAAAATGAAGAAATGTATTTCAATGTAGATTTTGGGCATATCGTCCAGCACCAGGGCTCAATGAGATTCTGCTCTGTTTTAGAGCCGGTCTCCAGCGGCCAATCAATGAATTGCAGTTTATGTCACTCCCGTGTTGGTTTTACGAGAGAGACCGGAAGGTAGACTAGTCTTGATCTAAATCTGCTAATATGTTGCATCAAAACCAATCCGGTCAAAAGGAAACCAAAGTCTTGACGTGTAAAAATCACGCATAGAAAACTTGCGTCACAAAGATTTCAAGACATCTGCCGCAAATTTAATTTAATCATGGAGGAGGGCGAACGTGTGCGGCAGGAAGGGTGTGTATCAAACAGTGGATCTGCACACTTGAAAGTCACTGTGGGAAAGGGACACAACGCGAAGGCTCCTGCGAGATATGGAGAAATACGGATTTCCTGAATCACTCCGTTCGCCAAGATTCATCCAAATGGCTATATGATGACATCTCTCTCCAAAGTTTCTAAATCAAGTGCTCTGCCATTATAAGTGAGTAGGGAACATATGCGACGCATGCAAAGCAGTTTCGCAAACTGTGAGGTCACAGAACGGGGTGAGACAAAAACCAAAATGAAGGCAGTTTAGGGGGTAACAAAAATACTTTTATTAATAAAACAAACAAACACCCTCGATGGGGGAAAAACACGATGAATAATATAAACTTCAAACCAATAACTTCCCACTTGAGGGATAAAACAAACACGATGAATAATCCAAAATAATAAGTCCAACACGGAAAAGGGAAAGTCCACAAGAAAACGTTATCCACAGGAATCGGACAAGGGTGAGTAAAACGCACGTACAAAGAACAAAGCAACGAGTAACAATGAATCGACAAGAAACATGAGAATGAGGGGAACATTAAATAGGGAAGCACTAAAGAGGATACTTGCACAGGAACAGAGACGGGCAGGTGACAAGACTTAACACGCCGAAATCTCAAAACATACCGACACTTGGTCCAAACAAGACAAAACACACACAAGACATGGTACTGTCATGACCCTATCCACAAGGCTCGAAAACTCAGGACAGGAAGGACAGGATCCTGACAGTGTGCATTACCGGTTATAATGTTTTATACATCAGTTCTCTCTGGTTCTCGAATCTGATTGGCTGATAGCCGTGAGATATTCTACCAGGATCATCACGGGAACTGACTGTTGAACCGCTTTACTGACCGTTTGTATCACTCCACCACTAAAATAACTTTGACTGTACTGTCCTCGCAACTGCGTTACTCTGAAGAAGTTAGATTGCAAGCAAACAAACACACAAAGCAGTTTATCCTTTCCAGAATGTTTACTTGCGTGAAAAACTGGCATACAATAAACAAGATATGAAATTACAAACTGCACATTAATTTGTTTGGTATAGCCTACATATAAACGCGTGCAGTGCGATCTGTAAATGGGTGTACATGTGATGCGATAGGACTTTCTTTTATTATCATTATATCGATCACAGTTCAACTTCCCTTAACACATAATATGAACGATTACAGAGAGTTAATATACTTACAGGCATATCTTTCTCCAAACAAAGATTGTTTGCGTTGTGAACCAAAACTAGGCTACGACTGTACGATGAATGTGATCTGAATCTAAACTATGCGCAAACTTCAATAATGGAAAATGGCCACTAAGTAGAGTACATACACCATGTTAATCGGAACGTTGTCAGTGTTTGCGGTGTCTCTAGGAATTTATTCACACCGTTCTGCACTCATTGTTTTCAAAAATTTACAGCGAGGGTCTCGATCAAGATAATAGAAATGGGATTAACACATTCTCGGTGAGTTGCCAAGAGCAAAACATTATTTGATATCAGCAATTTTTATTCCTTTGTTGATGTGTTTTCTATGGACAGAGGAAGTCATGGTCCAATTGGCCAGTAGAGTTAGTTTAAGTCTCTATAGACTACAGCAGGGATGATGTATTTTTTAGTTCACTTTTAGCACTTCCAGTTCCATCATTTTACAATAATGGCTCGTCTTGAACAGATTTATGGTGTAACCCTTTGGGGTCTGAGGGTGTTTTTGGGACCTGCCTTGATATTTGTGCTTTTTTCAGTCATTTATAAAAATACTAATGGCTTACATCCCACATCACTGTATTCAGCACAATCTATGCCAGTCGTTCTCCAACCTGTTCCTCGGGTCCCCCTCCCAGAATGTTTAAGGTGTCTTCCTTTTTAGAACACCTTATTCTACATGTCAGACCCGCTCTGGGGAACATTTCCTGAACAAAAACGTAGCGCAAACGTAGCCGCAAAAATGATCAGTAATTTAGATCTAAATTAGTTTTTTACATTAACACATATATGTATCTTGAACAAAGTTTTTCAAGCCTGAAGTCAGATTTATTTTGTTTAAATTTAAATGTGTTATACAATCAAAGTAATATAAAACAACAATAAACATAAAACGTAAATATCCAATAAAAATACAAAAAAAATACAAAATTCAGTTCATTACACCAACGCTGTTAACCGTAGCAGTGATCTCTTTCCCAACTTTTTCTAAATCTAAAAAGTTCCTTTTTTGCCTGTATTACGGTTCTCCATGTCACAAAATCTAGGGGCGAGGCCTCTACACTATTAATTTATAGGGACATGATAGGTAAATTAAAACTGTTTTTAGCCGCCACATTTATGAAGGTACAATCATTTGTACGATGAGCATACGAATGTTGAATTATTATCATAAATGAGGCACAGGGAGTTGAGACAGGAGTCTTTACTCTCATGCTTATCACAAAATCACAGAATATTTATTTTCGATTTGAAATGGATCATTTGTAATCAGACACGTCAAACTTTCTAAAGACAAATCTCTCATGTCTGTGCGGCAAGTATTCGCTAAGATTCAGTTCATTTTAGTTACGCGTTGCAGAGAGATCTTTGGGGAAACAGAGACGGCTGAACACGCACCCTGTTATTCTTTTTGTTATTATGAGAGTACACAAGTAAAAGTAGACATTTCACAGTTTCAAATGATATTTTGATCTTATTTGTATGACCAAAATTAGCGGACTAGTGGAAGTCGCTTTCTGTCGACTCCAGGGAGTTAACTGAAAGAAGATCTGTGGTTAACACATGTTTGTTATCATTTTTACCGGTCTGGGACATCATGCATCTTAAACCATAGAAAACTGATATAACCTGGGCGAAGATTCTCAAAAGGAGCATAGAATCATTTATTTTGTTCAAAATGAAAGATCTCGTTGGCTTTCAGAAGCTTGTGTGATGCTAACTCCCAGGTTGGCTTTAAAAATGTATCACCCATTTGGTATTCTATACCATGATGATTGATGTTTGCTACCTGAGAGATTTTTATTGAACAAAAGTTTGTAAATGTCTCTTGGAACAAGAAGAGTCATCAATATTTCGGTCATTCTCACGTAGGCACTGAAACATCATGGCAGTAAAGATTGTATTGTTATAAAATGTATAATTTTGTACCACACAAAATGGTCATAATAGACATAATTGTGTTCTCTACCTTGGACGAAGCATAATTGTAACATATAAATTAATTATTTGTGTAATTTATTGCTTTTTCTGCCGAATTTCTTATTACCTTAGCGCGTCAAACTTTTTTGAGTGCAATATATGTTGTTATTTAAAAAGTAAAATGGAAATATTCTGAAAAAAATCGGATGTCCTACTAGATGTCTTCAAATTACAAAAATCATTGACAGAACATTTGTGTATTATAAAAAAGAATAGTGGAAGAAATCAGTGCACATGAATGACATTGTCACCCTTCGTAACATTTTTAAAGGACTGTTTACACACACAAAGATATTTACATAAATCTAGATTTTTATGTGAAGAAACACATCTGCCAGTACTTTCCAAACGGTTAACAGATTACTTTATATTTCTACAGTTAAAAGCGTGATATTCTCTTGTCGCGGTGTGTACACAACTTTTTTATTCTCATTACCGAAACAAATAAATTTCTGAATTAAAAAAGTTGGATGCATAACTTTCTATTAAAATATACTTCGTTCATGTCTTATTATTTATGTAAAACTTGCTTAGGCATCATGGCTTCTGTTTTTTTTTTAACATGCTATGGGATTGACAGTTTTAAATGGTTACGGTAATGAGAATTTTTAAGGCCTTTCTTAAGAAAATGTTGTTACTGTCAGGAGGCTTTGAATATTTTTTCTTAAATATGTTATACATTCTTTAAATGAATAAAATTAGTTGATATTATTGTTTTTAGATAATGTTAAGTCTTCGACATCCTGAAACCAAGATTTCGTGAGATTTGTGGTTTGTTTTGCTGGAAGGGAAAGGCTGTAAATATATTACATGTGTGTATCTGCTACAGTTCGTTTTGTCCACTTTGTAAGTACACTGGCATACAGTAGACACCAAAAAAGCTAATAGACCGGAAATAAATGACACAACATTTCCTTGTCTGTAATTGACTTTCCAATATGAATGTGTTACAGGAATAAAGAGACCAGTCGAGATGAGTTCATCTTTTACTCCAAGAGGTTAATGCGGCTACTGATAGAGAGAGCGCTTTCGTTCCTTCCATCTCAGGTGAGAAATTGATAACAGAGATGCAGTGATAGACAGAAGTAACAGGGACTGCTGGGAAATCTTTAGATCCAGTCTGTGACTTACACGTATGCATGAAGGCCTCGTCATTGACATAGAAACTTGGCTCACGTGTCCGCCGCAATGGAAATTCAGACTAACAAACACAACGAGAGATTTAGTCTCATCATGAGCGACAGCACAATGACCTTTACACTTAAAACAGAGCTGAAAGGTGATCGTTTAGCGTGGGTTTTAATCAGAGAGGAAGATCAGTTTGACTACATCTGATTTGCTCGCTCACAAACAGTTTGGCTTTGACATAAAAGCTGTGTGTTTTATTTTGTCTATCAGGTCCATTTTGTTCAGACCCCACAGGGTGAGGATTACGAGGGCAGAACCTTTCATGGGAAGAGGGTAAGAAGACTTTAGATCTGTTGTTTGTGCATTTTTTGCCGTGATGTGAATTGTCGCTACGTGTTGGATCAATCTTATCTTAAATCTTGGGATACGATCGTTGAAATGCATGAACCAAAGTGAATAAGGACAGTTTAGTGCTAAAAGGAAGTCACATTTCTTCAAAAATATTCTCTTTTGCCGGCCCATGCCATTCTGTGTGTTTCAAACAGATTACAGGCGTGTCCATTCTCAGGGCGGGAGAAACCATGGAGCCCGCGCTTAGAGCTGTGTGCAAAGATGTTCGCATCGGCAAAATCCTCATTCAGACCAATCAGGACACTGGAGAGCCAGAGGTACCGCCCCCTTTTAATGTTTCTACGTTTTAAAATGGACAAATTGGATTCAAGATTTTTGGAGATTTAAATCTCAGCTAAAGATTTTTTATACCATCACTTTAAAGACATTTACTTGATGTAGTCTTTTTTAATTAATTTGTTTTAATTTGAGCAATTTATAGTTTATATTTTGGTATTTTTAGTCGATATTTGCATTACTTTTCCATATAATGTAGATACTACATACTATATTTTCCATACTTTCCATTATACTGCAACATCACAGTTAGGATTTTCTTTTTGGTACTTTTATAATCAACAAATCCATTACACAATAATGTCTGTAATTATATAAAATATGTGCGTGGTGTGTGTATTTATATTTACATAAATGCACACACATACTGTACATGTGTGTTTATACAACAAAAATTTTGGCATAAATATATGCATACATTTATATTTAAATGTATACTATATTGATATTTTTACATAATGTAAATAACATTACTCATAATCCTTAAATATATACATGCTTTTTTGTGTATTTATATATTAGGGCTGAAACGATTCCTCGAGTAATTCGAATACAAAAAATCATTAAAGCTTTGTTTAATCCATTTAACAAGAGTACACACGGAGAACTGCGTTTCCCCACAGACCGTTATTAATAACGCACAGCCCGCTAAACTCTATACATGTAACAGGGCTCTCAAGTCTCACAGAGATGCATTTTGATCTATTTACACGTGTTTTTCTCATGCTAATGAATAACTTAAAATAAGTGAGAACTTATTGAAATGTCGAACTGCTATTTAACTTAGTTTAAGTATATTTTGCGAGTGAAACTTGTTTTCCGGCAGCATTGAGTACATAAAACTAGATGCGGAGTTGTGGATGACGAATCCTGTTATTTACACATGCCATCTAGCTATTAGTGAATGAACTGCACAGTTTAAGTGCTATACGCGTGATGCTCATGAATTTGTCTGCGTCTGCGCTTTATGAGGACAAGAACACACAAACTTCATCTCCAGAGTTGTCTGAGAGTTTATTTCACAGATAATTTATTGTTTGAGTGTAGAAACAGAGATGCAAAAAATAAGCGTCTTTCGACAAACTGCCAAAAATAAAAGTCCGGTTAACTCTGTTTTTTGTGTGGACAAATATATTACTATTTAATAGAAGAAAAAAAAACTAAAACAAATTTGGATAAACGACATGCATCATGCATAAGCTGAAGTTAGTGGTTTTTCCTTTCTAGTATTTATGTTTCTTACTTATAAATTTGTATTATGATGCATGTTGAATGTAATTTGGAAATGTAATGTATTAAATGGGTTTACTTTTCACAGATATTAATGTATGAAATTTCAGCAATACAGAAAATATTTTTTTATTTTATTTATTATTTTACGAGACCTCTCTTATTTTCTCTTGTATATTTAGTATTGCTCTTTAATAAAGAAAAAGTATTCATTATCCAAATACCCGATTAATCGATGGAAAAATCAGTAGAATACTCAATTACTAAAATAATCGATAGCTGCAGCCCTATTATATATACATATTAATATATACATCCCACACACACAAACCGTATATAATATTAACACAAATACATTTTGGAAATGTATTGATCGGGATAAATCGATTTGACCGCACTATAACTATTATTTTGTAAATATGTTTTACAATATTTTGATGTAGTATTTTTAAGTACTAAATACAAATACAAAATATTTTTTCAATTTTACACTTTCTTTTTATTAGTTAAATTACATTCTGTGTAACTAAATTTTAAAATCACGATTAGGAATTTATTTAACAATGTTGCTTTTTGGGGTAATTATTAATATAATTATTAATTAATTTATTATTATATTTATTTATTTATTATGTCATTGTATTATTACTGCAAACAATGCCTTTAAAGTCACTTTATTTCAATGCATCACCATTTGTCTTCATTGTCGTCCAGCTGCATTACCTGCGTCTACCCAAAGACATCGGCGAGGATCACGTGATTCTGATGGATTGCACCGTGTCCACTGGAGCTGCCGCCATGATGGCCATAAGAGTTTTACTAGTAAGAGTTTTTCTCACAACATCTCTTTGTCGTCTAATGGAATTCATTGTGTGCAGTGGCACAGGCACACACGCCTACTCAATCACCACATATAGAGCGGCCCAGTTTGTTTTTCTCTGAGTGGAGGCGTAACAGTGAAACCTCAATATCTGACTGCGACGGTACGGCATGACATAACACATTCACACAGGTTCAGTTTGACGCCGATGTGTGGACGAGTTGTGTTTATGCCGTTGTTTACTTATTATGAGTGCTTGGCTTTATAAAATAAAATATGTCGTAAACATCTAGTAGAAGCATTTGTTTACTATTGTCATTGTTTACTAGCGAGTCTGGAGAATGACATTTAAATGTATTACATGTGTAAATTCGGTCTTCTGAACCCAAAAATGTAATTTCTGAATGTAATGTAATGTAAAGTTGGAACATTTTTTTATGATCAGTCAATTTTTTTGTATTGCTAAGGCAGACCTAGCATGTTACGCATTTAAAATATTTTAAAATAGAAGCAAACTTTTTATTTAAATTGTATGTGAAGTACAATTAAACACAGCACTGCTTAGTTGGAAGTGATACAAATATTCTGTTTATGTGGGATTTTCTTACTTTTATCACGTTTTTTACTGACACGGTTGTCTCCATGGTAACCAAGTACACTTTAAAAAAAATATTTGACAAAATTAGACAGAGATAGGTCATAGTACATTCATTTTTGTATTATAATTTGTATAATTTTTATTGAAATGAACCCCTAGATTAATTGACTGGGATCGTCCTTTATATGTACACACTTTATAATGTGTGTGTGTGTGTGTGTGTGTGTGTGTAGGATCATGACGTTCAGGAGGAGAAGATCCTGCTTGTGTCTCTGCTCATGGCGGAGATGGGTGTTCATTCGGTGGCCTACGCCTTCCCTCAGGTCAAGATTATGACCACGGCAGTCGACAAGAAGGTCAACGACCTCTTTCACATCATCCCTGGCATAGGTGAGATACTGAACCCCGCTGACAGTAAATGTTAAAGCTGCAATCCATAACGTTTCCTCTTTTTGAGTAAGAAGAATGGCAGGTTACTTTACATACTGATCTTTATGTGGGTTGAAATCCAATGAAGTCAAACTGACTTAATTTGCCAAATGATAACTCATTACAATCATTAGGTTTACTGTTGTGAACCAGGTGGTTATGGAGAGAGTTTTGCAACACTAATTTGACTAAACTAATAATTTTTTTACCAAAACATAGTCGCATTGCAGCTTTTATGTAGCACGTTTTATACAAACAGATTAACACGTTTTTTTTTGTTGGTAGGAAATTTTGGCGATCGTTATTTTGGAACAGATGCACCGCCGGACTGGAGTGATGAAGAGATGGATGAGCCGAGCTGCTGAGATCTCCTGCGCTCGTCTGTAACACTCCAAAAAATACCTGCTAGGACAGTGAGGACGGTGTCTGATGTTTGTACATTTATAAACTTTTAAAATATTTTTATACGTTTTGCTCTCCCAAAAGTGTTTTATGAGAAAGTTTTATGTGGCATATTTATAAAGATTTTATTTTGCTTCATTGTTGTTATTTAAGAGATTTATTTAATGTTATTTCAAGTTTATTTTGAAGTGTTAAGTATGTTTCTGAATGTGTTCACGCTCTGCATCAGACAGAACATTTCTGGTCTTGTTTTACTCTGTTCTTCTGGCTTTGTTGAGAGCAAAGTCTGAGAGCGTTACCTTGCTGCATACAGGCAGTGAATTTCTTTGAAGGACCACTTCATCGGAAAAAACATGTGGGCGTTGCTCACTTTTAATCTTTGTCTTTTTTTCGCTTGCTTAACCTGCAGACGGCTGCTGACCAAACCACAGACTGTTAACAATTACACTTTCACAACAAAGATTGCGAAATCATGTACAACAACTTTGGTTATAAAGTTTCATTTTGTTCTTGACATTTTTTAAGTTTCATGTGATTCTTATGAAGGTTTTATTTTGTTTGTCCGTTGTGCTAAATCATGTAGAAGTAAGGGTTTAAGTTTACATACGTAGCACTGCTTGGTCAATCTAACAAGAGCACGAATGAGAAGCTACTTCGACTATCACAATCGTAGCTCATCGCCAACTGTCGCTGAACAATTTTAGGTAATTAATGTTGTGTTTTTTTTTAATCTCTATGAAAAACCTCATGTTGAGATAATGACCTACATGTTTTTTGTAACCCACAGAAGTGGAACATTTCGCGTCTGTCCATCGTCTATAGCCTTCTTTACCATATATGGCTCAGATATGCTTGACGTTTACGTTCTTGTTGGGAACACACCTAAGACCGTAAGAACAAAACTAGATCACAGGAAATGTTCGTGTCTTGCTTGGAATTCACGGCAAATTAAACATTTTTGTAAAATTGTTTTATTGATATCAGGTTTTATCATTTTACCCCACTGAGCACTTTGAGAAGCTGTATTTAGCCTGAAGAATTATTTCATTATAAAATTGGTCCGATTGTGTGCAATTCTTTGTTTTATAACGCAATCGTATAATTTATTGCATTTAACCAAACTGATGCTCTGTAAGTTTCCATGGACACGAGATACAAAAGTCCTATTTTTAGTTTTTGGCCAAAATAGTGGTTGCAAATATGAACAAGCGAAATATTGTATTAAAGCATCTGCACTGAAGTCTGAAGTCAAACCTTAATGATTGTATCTCGTCTGTTTTTTCACACCAGGAATAAAAGTCGATGATATGTGATGTCTATCTTTAGCCGTCTGCTTAATTTCACACATTCTACAGTGTTTTGATTGGTTTCTTGTGACTTTCTGATATTCAACAACCTCAGCCACATATTTTTCTACATTGCAAAAAAAACCTGTAATTTTACAGAATTTTTCTTTTCTATTTGACAGACTTCACATATATTTTTGAAAACGGTATAAAATCAAATTACAGATATAACAGAAATAAGATTTCATTTTACTTAAAAATTTTCATTCACATTTTTTCTGGTGCCCCAATCTAATTACAGTTGTTTGGGTATTTTTGTATAATTGGTCATTTTCCAGTCCCATGTAACATGGATATTTGCTGATCATACATTTTATTGCCAAACAGCTGTGTAACAGCCAGTATCCACATTACATTAAGAATTGATAGTGCAAATAATGAGATGAACAGTGTTAAACTTATAGCATTTGCTATATTTTATATAGGACATGGCATTGTATCTTTTTCCATTGTATGAAAGTGCTTCTTTTTGTTGCCATAATACTTGTATTTCCTGTATTTCCATTTGACCCTTATTACCTTTTTAAACATTACCCACCAAACCGTTTTTCTCCTGGGTGGCTATATGAAAAATCGCCCCTTTAAGGAATTGGAACATTCCGCACCTGCTTGAACAGTGTGTGTGTACGCACGCCCTTATAGAAAATTTGTTGCTAAAATTAACCATTTCAATTATTTCCTTTTAAGAAACTTCTCTTTGAATCTGCATTTTAAATCACTTTTATAACCAATAGAAGGGAATTGGAAGTCATTCATGTTTCAAACACACAGGAAGGATGCTGTGGTTGTCCTCTCGGTATGGAAACTAACCTACCTATCTTTCATCAGTTTCCATAATTAACTTCACTCTATACACACTATTGTCACTTTAACAAACTAAACACGTTGCTCTGTCATATCAGCATGAAGAGGTCAGCTGACCTGTTTATCAGCTCGTAGGTTCAAAGCAAACCATGTCGAGTATGTCACGTATCTGATAAATTCTGCACTTTATGTAGCTTTTGGGTGAGACCTGACCTGACCTGTTTGAGTTGGTTATGCAGCTATTAGTTTATATTACTCAGACATAAAGCATCACCCCAAAATAACAGAAACCTTTCATCATTTATTCATCTTCATGTCGTTCCAAACCTGTTTTACTTTCTATTCTCGGCAGTGCACAAAAGAAGATATTTTGAAGACTGTAATAAACAGCCTTGGCCCCTATTAAAACCACAGAGACATTTCTCAAAATATCTTCTTTGCTATTCCCCAAAAGAAAGAGTCATGCAGGTTTTGAACAACATGCGGGTTTATAAATGACAGAATTTTTTCTTTGTATTTATTTGATCATAATGGGCCCTGCATGCATTATGTATGTACAACGCATGTAAGTCACATCATATGAGAATATGTAAGCATATAAATATAACGCTTATTGTCTTACTATGTCTGTTTCTAGCTAAAATTATTGAAGTTTTAAACTTCTGTTTGAATTTGAAAAAGAATCTATTCTCGCTCATCCCCTGTCGAAAGAACAATAACTAAGTCATAAGTTTAAAAAAGATGCGTTTGAGGTGAATGAAATGTGCTTTAGTGGCCCTCAATATTGAGATGTCATGGAAAGTTTACCACAAGGCTGTACGTCGTGACAAACAGGAAGGAGGCGCTTCTCTTGCGTGTGGCAGCTCTACAGCATCTTCAGCAGCTCACACAGGACCTTTAGGTCATAGAGCTGCGGGGTGTGATGGTCCAGCTTCTCCAGAAACAGAGCTCTTCACCACGTTCCTAAAGGCTGAAAAATGTCCTCCCAGTGCGGCTCAACAAGCAACATGTGAACGTGTCAGTTGGTACGGCAGAGGTGAGGGCTTTTTTGTGCTTTCTGTGTTAAATGCATATTAAGCAGCAGTCTCACATGGATGAATGAATCATCCATTACTGCAATTATTTGGTTAATATTCCTCCAAAATAACACATAGGCTGAATTTTTTGTCACTTATTTTATAACTTACGCATTAAGTTTAGTTTGTGTTTTGGTTATTATTTGTGCATTTAAGCTGTTGAGCGTGATGCCTCAGTGATGGCACAAAATGGATAATGTTTCATTTTTGTAAATATTGTTTTGGTATTTTTGCACAACGGTGATAGTTTGAGCACTGTTATCAAGACAGAGAGAAAGATGAAGAGTTAAAGCTGTGGTTCATCATTCTGTGAAGCCACGAGGCCAATAAAGCTAGATAGTCAATTGCCTCTCAGCGGTTGTGATGCAAAAGAGGCCATTGTCCTCATTTTTTTATAATGAAACATAACAGATCAAGAAAATAAACTGGTCAAAGGTTTTCAACTGCAACTTTTGAACTAGAAAGGCAAAAACATAATATTTATTATATAGCATACCTATGGTAGGGCGTGAACGATATTGCACAATAGATGCTACAAGGTACTTTCATAGAATCAAAGATTTATAGCAAACAAGCAATCTGTCAAATGTAAAAATGTAAATGTAATGTTACATTATATGTTATTATGTGGAGTCTCTATTTGTCTCCTCAGCATGTTCAAAGACTTTTTATAGACATTGCATTTTGTTCATCTGGTTAACTTGCAAATGCATATCCTATATTATATAGTATTGAGTGTTTAAAGTTTGAATATCTAAAATATTTAAAATGCCTCAAGTCAAATCAGACACATCTGGGAAGATAGATTATACATCGATTATATAAATCTGTCACATGAAAACGCAGAAGACACTTGGTAACGAATTAGATTTTTATCATTTGAATCATAAAATGTAAAGATTGATTTTACTTCACTTGCATAAAACTATATAATGTGAATATCTAATTCATTCATTTAAAACATTATTTGTCTTTTTTATTGTTCGAGTTACCTTCCTATCTCCAGAAATATATATAATCAACAGTATTTGTTTTTCATTATCGGCTGTGAATACATTTTTCTCGCTGAGAGATTTTGGACGTTTTCTTTTTTGAGCAGGTCTTGATTTCTCTTATTAATAATGTGTCTTTTCCTCCATTATTTAAGAGACCGACTGGACCATGGAAGTAATCTGTGGTCAGGCTGGTCTCATCATCATGTATGAGCAGTGATTTTAAGGACTGTCCAACCTGAGAATGCTTGAATTTTTGGTCAATCTCAGGTTCGTCAGCCCATGAAAAACTGTCTCACTTGAACCCGCGCGGATGAACAATGGTTCTTCTAACCACCAGAATGGCATTTCACCTTTTGGCCGAGTAAAATCAGTGACACTGTATTTGTGTATAAGTGGAATAGATTTACTGACACAAAATACAGCAGAACTTGTCATTTCTGGTAAGATCGGTCAATTGATGATGAGTTGTAAATTGAAAAATCCCTCGTGTTGTGTGAGATCTTTTTAAAGTTGGGTCGAATGTTAAATGCTGTTAAATATGTGTTTTGTTAGTCTAAATTTGTCAAAATCTTTTTATATGGAAGTAATTAAACTGATTTTTTCTTTTTTATATACATTAGTCATGTAGAGATGTATTTTTGGTTTAAAGAATATTGAGCAATGAATAAACTGCTTTACTTTCTCGTTTTCTTAGCATTTTATTGCTGTTTCACTGTATTCTTTTATAAATTGAATAGTAAGTCAAAGTTCGCATAAAAAAGCTCTTTGTTTGAGATTTGGACAAAAAAAGGCATTAAACCAAAACCAGGTGACACCCCCACAAAATCCAATTTATGTTTCGTCTTTAAAGTGAAATAATCCTATCAAACACTTTACAACATTGTCAGGTCACATTCTTGCTGGTGAACTACGTTCAGACAGTAGTTGTAGTATCTGCATGAATGGATCGAGAAAAGCTCACTTAGAGCGCTGCACTAGATAACCGGGTTAAAGTCTTTAACAAAGGGACAAAGCGATGAAACACTTTTTTTTCTAAATAAGATCTATTAAAGAAGCATTCAAGGGTTGTTTAAACACTTAATGGTGAATTTTATAACCCTTCAGCATTTACGTGTCATTCAAAATCAATTAAAAAAGCTGTTGGCCGCACACGTGGGTGTAGAAAAGGGTGTGGTGAGCAAGGTGGATTATGGGAAAGTATAATGACAAATTTGTTGAGACGGAGGGGTGTGTAAAGGGGATAAAAACCTATATATTATAAAAATATAAAAATCATAATTTACTCATCCAAACCTGTATGGCGTTCTTTCTTCTGCAGAACACAAAAGAAGATATTTTGAAGACTATAATAAAACACCATTGACCCCTATTGACTTCCATGGTATGGACACAAAACCCGTGAGACATTTTTCAAAATATCATATTTTGTGTTCCACAGCAGAAAGAGTCATAAACAAGTTGACAATAAATTACGACAGAATTTGTGTTTTCTCAATGTCCCTTTATTAAACAGTGGAAAGGTAAACCCACCCTATCAATTGTCAATTCAGAATCTGCAAACACAAAAGCAACATAAAAAATATATTTCAAGCAGGTGGATGAAATAAAAATCTCCACTGAACAATAATAGAAAAACTGTATGTGAGAAAATGATTAGGTTGTCGCATTTAAGACGTAACACATTTCTTAAGGCAATCCTCGGGAAGCCGATAAAAGGTAGCTCTGTGATCATGTGTGCAATACCCGAGTTATTTGCTTAGAAGGCCAGATGATATACATTTACATTTATTCATTTGGCAGACGCTTTTATCCAAAGTGACTTACATTGCATTATCCTATACATTTGTTTCTAAGTATGTGCAATCTCCTGGGATTGAACCCACAACCCTGTGTTGTTAGCACCATGCTCTTACCACTGAGCTACAGGAAATAACAGTCGACGTAAAGCAGAGCATGTAGCTCCTGATCTAATGCATTGCATCTGAGTGTGTATCTGCTCATGGAACTCTGTTGCTGTTTCCCCACAATGCACCACTAGGGGGATCATTGCCCATGACAACCTGATGATACAGAAGAAACTGTGAGGGAGCAATGAACACTCAAATGCTTTTTAGAAACTCTTAAGAGACTTGTAAATAACAGATAATAATAATGTAAATAATAAACAAGCACATTTTATATTCACGGAAAATAGAAAAGTAAAGCAGGAAGCAGTGGGTTACAGGGTATTTTATTACGGTTTAGAACTCCACTCAACCAATCACAATCTAGAACCAGAACTGACCGTTTTATAAAATATATTTTGGTTGGTATGATGCAGAATGTCTATCTATTTGATTGTTTGGTTCGATGTTTGAGAAGAAACGAATCTAACAAACACAGTCGATCTACAGTATTTAAATGATTAAATAAAATATTTCCGAAAATTGTACAGCAAAAGAAAATAGAGTCATTGTAGATTTACCTGATTTATAGTGTCAGTCACAGATAGCGAGTGTGTGATGGAGATATCATCTCATGTCAGAGCAGTAAGTGTGTATCTGGTAATCCTGCATCCATTACTGTATGAATCTGTCAATTGATGCTTTGTGAGCGAATTATGGGGATAGTTCACACAAAAATGAAAGTTTTTTCATAATTTACTCACCTCCATGCCATTCCAAATCTATATGACGTTCTTTCTTCTGCAGAACACAAAAGAGGATGTTTTGAAGAATGTTGGTAACCAAGCAACATTGGACCACGTTGACTTCCATTGCATGAACACAAAACCACTCAGACATTTCTCAAAATATCTTCTTTTCACAGAAGAAAGAGTCATATACAGGTTTTGATCGTTTTATATGTGAACTTGTCTGAATAGGTATTTTTTATAATCCCTATAATAAAAACCCACAACTAACTATCAAAACCAAAAGTACAATTAGTTGTTGATCCTTAAAGAAGCAAATGAAGGCAATTATTTTCTCTTTAAACCATTTTTCTCTTTGAGAATGTACATAATTTTTTCTTTTGCAGGCCAATTTTCTTTCCAAATTATAAGCTATGTTGTGTAGATGTTTGCTTATTTGTGATTAAATGTTTGTTTTCACGACTGTCTCCTCGGTTATAGTGATTTCTACACCCCTGCTCGACACAGGAAGTGGAAAAAATGCCAGTGTGTGTTTCTGCGGCACAATTGAGCTGTTGTGTTTGTGTATTTATAGCGTGTACTTAGTCTATTCTATGCAATGCATATTTTTGAAATATCGTGTTACAAAATTCTGGTTGACAGAAAAAAGAAACAAGGTTCTGGTCAAAATATGACTAAGATGTACATTTTCCTCCATTATGTGACGGGCTCAGAAGAATGTAAGGTTTCTAACATGGGAAGATTTGTAGGTTTAGAAAGGAGTTTGACCAAATTGTTTAACCAATGAAATATAGATGACTAAATTTGTTAGGTAAGACATAATGTTTCCTTGCAAAGTCATGAATATAGACAATACTGTAAAAGTGTAATAAACCTTTTTTAGTCCATCACCATTAACCGAGATACTTGAGAATAACAATAGGCTTCAGTATACAGTATATCACCAGGGGAAAGATACCATACATGGATGTATAAATACCTTATGTTTCAGTGTGTATGTCAATGACATGTTAGGTCTGCACAGCTCATAAGAGGCCGAAGTATGTTTAGGGATATTTGGCGAAGAGGTCTGTTCCTAAAGTGTATACTTTGGCTTTAGACAGAAATCGAAGCCCGTGTGTGTCTGTGTGGGCGGAAGGTTAAACGCCATCTGGATAGATAAATTTGAGATCTCATGCATGTTTGTGTGTGTGTGTTCGTAGGCTGTGTGTGGTAACAGTTTTGACCGATATCTCTACTTCTCTTTCTTCACTTCTCTGAGCTTCACACCCCTGATGACAAAACTGCCCCCACAAGCCCGAGCTGAGGGGAAGAGACAGAAAACAGCCAAATGAGTCTTTTGTTCTCCGTTTTTTCCAAAAACTTGTTTCGCCTCACCTCTCTGCCTGCTTTCACGTGTGAAGTCAGAAGGTGGCCGGCATCTCAAAAGCTTTGTTAGGTCATCAGTGGCTCTTTGGGATCCGCCATGTCTGATTTCACATCCGTCTTGATGAAAGAATGACAGTTTTGTGTGTAGAGGGCAGAAGTTATGATGTCTTTCATTTGTTGCTGCATGAGATACGCAAAAGGCGACTGATTTTAAACTATAAATCGCAATGAATTAACTGTAGCAAAACCTTGAAAACGGAATTCTATTTAATATCTTCTTACATAATATATCAAGGTGGTTTTTTATGGGGCGGGTCACATTTCCTAGGTATTCAGACTTCTGGTTTCAGCAGATGATGAACTACACTGAGTGAATAATTCCTGTTGACGTACACTGCATATCATACAGACATGTGGGTGGGATCTTGTGACTTGTGGACATGTGGGTGGGATCTTGTGACTTGTGGTCCATGAACTAAGCCCCAATATACCTGAATACAAAATGTGTGGGCACTATGAGATCACGACTAGTCAAATTGAGCTGATAATTCATGAAAACTATTGTGAGTGTGCTTTGGAATCTTCTTTATTTACAACTGGACATGAAGTAACATTTTAACAAAATCTTATGCAGCCTCATAGAAGTATGAAAGCAGTTTTTGTTGTTCATATGGTAAAAATACCTGTAGAAATGTTAAGTGTTTTTATATTATTTGACACTGTTTGCAGTCTATTTCTTACATTTTTACAGCATTCCAAAAAAATTATGAAAATTCTGTGAAATACAGTAAAAGAATGTCTGCCATATTGCGGTGTTCAAATTTGGATTAAAAATTTCCAAAACTCAAATTTCATCTCAAGTCATTTTTTGTGCTTTACTGTTTTCCACGTAAAATCATCCTAAAATATTTAAAGAACTTTCTACCATCTACACTGTAGAATAAAAAACAATAGGTTTAGTCAAATAAGTAAAACAATGTACGTTTCACGTTTCATTCGTTTATACTTACATAGACATGCTAATATTTCAAGGGGAGTAAAATTGGGGCAGGACCTGGTTCACCGACTTGCTGGGATTCTACCTCCCTAATTTAGGCCTGGATGCACACATATACAAAAACATTTGTTTGATGCACTCACAAGAGCTACACTGTATGTCTCATTTAGAATTTCTTGATATTTATATACATTATAAATGTATAGACATGATAAAATTGCAATGCTGCAGGATCTATTTTACCCACCTGCCAGGATTCTGCCACCTCAGACGTATGCATGGGTACACATATAGACAAAATAGATAAATTTGATCCACACACACAAGCTAAACTGTATGTCTCACATAGAATTTCTTCATTTTTGCGTAGACATGCTAATATTTCAAGACCACATACATTACATGTGACACAAGACAGGATCATATTTTAAGGGGGGTGAAATTGG
The DNA here is from genome assembly GCF_015846415.1 of Triplophysa dalaica. Taxonomy (NCBI): domain Eukaryota; kingdom Metazoa; phylum Chordata; class Actinopteri; order Cypriniformes; family Nemacheilidae; genus Triplophysa; species Triplophysa dalaica. The sequence continues at coordinate 11,843,046 of NC_079561.1, read as the reverse complement.
GGCAGGATCTATTTTGTCCATCTACCTGAATACTATCCCCATAACTTTATGCATGGATGCAAATATAGAGATTATATAGAATATAGTTTGATGCACAAGCACAACCAACATGAAGCATTTATTCATAATGTCATAGACTGCATAATATTCTATCTATTGTGCAACATTGCAAACCATTTTATGATTTGTCATATTATAAATCAGAATTTAACAACTATCTTGGAATACATCACATATTTCATGTCTTTTGTATAAATGCATTCACACAAAACTGTTTTACTCAAAACACCTTTAAAATATACCAAAGATGAGCTGATAGATGTCCTTAATATTTGCAAAATGATTTAGAAACTCATCGTTCTTCTTTTGACCATTGTTCAAATAAGAAATAAAGTAAAATCAACTATCTAGATTACAGATTGTATATTTTAATTTCAAATGTGAGTACTGTTTCTTGAAATCTATTATAGTCTATCATGTACATCAATAAACACACATGACCTATTTTCACAATTTTATGGCTTTCAGGATTGGCTTCACTACTCTTTAGCAACTGGACTGCAACCCCTTTGCAACTGGCATTTATTATTATTTATTTATTATTATTATTATTATAGTCATTCCTACTATGCCAATGTAATAAGACTTGAATGTTAGAATGTCCACAGGTATACACAAATCCCAACAGAATACATCTCTCCTAATCTGAGCGTGAAGTAAATACGTGTATATATTACTAAATTACACTAAACATCTTCTGCTGTAATCAAATTCATTTTGATTCAGTTTTGCAGGCTCTTAGGAGAGCAGTTGTGCTCTGCTAAGCCTAAACACACTGCGTCTAAGAGACTAGAGGCAGGATGCATCCCAGAATGCATTGCTTAAAATCTCCCAGAAGTCTCAGAAAAGCCACCGGGGGTTGTGGGGCTTGGATAGGTAGTCAAAAGAGGTCACAACCCTCTTTCTTCCACAAACCAAACCCCCCCCCCCCTTTCGCTTTCTCTGGTTCTTCTGCAATTCTTTGACCCACTTTCCATGTGTGTGAGCAGATTGCTCATATAGAGTTGTGTATTGATTGGGTCTTTCCCTCTCAGCATTTTACCTTCATGGTTTCTTCCTTTTGCTCCCTTGTGAGATGCAGTTCCAATTTCAAGGTTTTTATATCCCTCTATGGTACAAATTAAGGTCTAGTGATGTTTTTTTTTCCCATTCAACTTTTTTTGTCACAAAAATTGCTCTAAACCTAAATTAAGAAGAATTGGGGAAATGAAAAACCAAGAATAGTCGTTGAACAATTTTTCATTCAAATTAAAAATCTTCTTAAATTATCGCTTTGCTCTTTAAAGCTAAGCTCATCTTTGCCCCTATTTTTTCATTCCTGTGATAGTTGATTTTTCCGAATCCATGAAAACTGCTATCTTTTATTTACGGAAAATGACAGAAATGCTATTATAGACGACTATATTATACTTGATGTAACTTTTAATACAAAATCCCAATTAGGAATGGCATTACTACAATTTCAGATACAAATTAAAGAACACGTTTGACTGTAAAATAAATTGTCATCAATTGTCATGTTGCTCAAAAAACTAAAACATAGAAGGTGAAGGATCATTTATTTAGATGTAAGGGGAAAGTATTGCTCTCTCTCTCTTTTAATCACTCACTCACACACACACACACACTTTCTTCTCAACCATATTTCCCATTAAACTCTCTTAATTCACAGTATGGACATGAATAATCTATGTGTAAACTGTTTTGTTTCCCACTCTGTTTGTTAATCTGTGGTTTATGAGTGACATTCATATCCAGTATGGCTACTTCATATATATCACTTTCAGTGTATGTGGGTTTTTCTTCTAGTTATAAATGATGTTGCCTTTAAAGTAGTCTTGGCGACTTGAGTGTTTTTATGAGTTCTTGAGAGTGAGGGGGGGAGAGGAGATGAAAAAGTAAATTAGAGGAGCTGGTCAGGCGAGGAAGGGAGGGATGGAGAGATGAACTGAGGGGGGAGTGACTTAATGAGGGACTGTTTGTGTGTTTATCAGCATGACTGCTGAGAAGACAAGTCAGGGCCTTGTGTGTGTGCGTGTGTGTTTGCGTGTGTGTGTGTATACATGTTTGGATAAGAGTGTATGAATATTCTTTAGATCATTAGTTTATTAGCAATGTTTGCTTCAGCTCATACCGGTGGCTTGGACTTTAAACAAACACATAAACCTAATAGCTGAATGTAGATAATAACTGAATGTATATATGTAATATGTCAATATATGTGATAAACGTTTATGATACAAAAACATTTTTCCATCACGATAATCTTCACAAATGTATGATGTAATAACTTTTATGAATTTTAAAACTTGAGTACAATGGACAGGCAAAAAAGCCAATAAATAGATAAGACTATAAACAAACTACACCACAGTTGCTCGACATCAATGCCACCACCACCAAACTTTAAACAATTTTTTTAAATTTGATTAAAAACATGCTCTCTGATAGGGAACTGCTCTTAAAGGTTCTTAAATGGTTCTTTACAGCGATGCCACATAAGAATCATTTTTTGTTACACAAAGAACAATTCAGGCAAAGGTTCTGTAAAGAACAATCTCTTTCTTACATTGAATAATGTGAAAAAACTTGTATCGCCACAAAGAACCTTTTGTGAAACAGAAAGGTTCATTGGATGTTAAGGTTCTTTATGGAACCAAAATGTTCTTAATGGTATTAATGGTGTGTTTCATGTCAAAGAATAAAATCTTTGAGCTATGAATAGGCAACCACCTACCAAACACCTCAGCGACCGCATAGGAACATGCTAACAACCTAGCAACGCGATGGACAGTAAACATCAAGCAATTTATAATTATGGTTGTTTGTTTTTCTGTTATTTAGATGAAGATGAAACATGTCTGTGTGTGCCGATCAGTGGCTCTAGCCTTCAATTATGTTCTTCCTCTTCCTCTCTATCATTCTTTCCCCAAACTCCTCCTTTTCTGACCTCAAATTTTCTTTTAACCCACAAAAGCAGGACGGACGGATGAAGCATCCCACGTCTTCCCGTGATGCCTCTCCCAGCGCGTCCTTTAACCCATTCCATCATGTGGGAGTGTAGAAATGATTAGGGTGGGTCTTCTTGCACAAGACATGGGGTTGAAATCTCTCGTCGTGCACAAACACGCAAACATTTTGTCTGCACTTCTTTCTCTTTAAAGTACATCGTAATAAGTATTTTGTTTACACGAAAATTGTAGTTTAAGAGTTTAAGTTATGTTTAAGCAAGTCATCTGAACCAGTGAGTTAGTTATGTCAGATTTTTTCTTCTGAATAAATTCAGTTTCCTACGTTACCGCTGCAGTGTCCTTTTACTAATAATAACTCCGTGATGATGCGCCAAAAGACAAAGAATTTCCTTATTGCTAAATCCTTATCTGAAGTAGGATTTAAACAAATCCTCCACAGCAATTGTTTCTAGCAATTCTGTTATTTTTCTCAAAATATTACGAGTTTATTCTCGTATTGCTACGAGTTTATTCTCGTAACATTTCTACTTTATTCTCATAACATTTCTACTTTATTCTCGTAACATTTCGACTTAATTTTCTTAAAATTTCGACTTTATTCTTGTAGCATTTCCACTTTATTCTCGAAACCGTATTATTTTTATTTTTAACGTGGCACTAAAATGCCGTCGTATTAAAGGCTAAGTAGGCAATCCTATCCAGAAACGTTTTTTTGTCATGCTGGTTGGAAATCTCTTAACATAATGAATCAATAAGTAAAGCGAAACATTGGTATTTTTATAATTATATATCTTCTGTGAAAGGCATAGGGTCAAAAAACGTTGAACTAATTACTGCCCTCGGTCCAACAGCTTCTGGTCTGTGCAGATGCTCAGTTTTGGAGGAGGCGTGGCTATGGAAGGTGATTCGCAAGGGATCGTAAGATTGCACTGCTAGCAGGCAAACGTTAGCATTTTCCAAATCATCTCCTCTGCCTTTAATACCCACAAATGCAGACGCACACTCCCAAACAAACAAAAAACTTAGATTTAATATTTTCTGGCAATGTTGCGGAGATGTTGTTTTTAGGTTTTTTTAGTGCTTTGAGCATTTTTAAATGGTATGAAGCTCAGGTCCCTCCTCGATGTAAGATTTTTCTCTCGCTTTGTCCACTGCCGGGTGAAAACTGTTCAATCACATAGAAAAGTAATAGCACGCCTCTGCTCAACAAGCCACACAATTTGAGGCATCGTTTAGCAGCCGTCTACAGCACAGACAGCGTAGGACTGGTTTGTGAAGTGTTGGGGTTTGTACAAATCCCTAACCCCAAGTATGAGCAACACTAATGCTCGCCTTAGCAAACACCAGTTTTCAAACTCTGCATGTCAGAGGCTCTCATTCATATACACGACCCAAGAACGGTCACTCCCAGCTCCAAGCATCTGCCCTCCTGACACACAGCCATTCTCCACCCCGGCACATACCCACATACAGCATCTCCGCATGCCCCTACCCTTTCAACCCACGCCGTATGCTCTCTCTTTCTGCCTTTTCTTCTCTCTTTCTTTCTCTCATGTAACTAAGCTGCTTAAACACCTACCAGCAGTGACATCACTGGCTCTGGTGCCAGATACTTTCCAATACAAATCGCTCGGTGAGGGGTGGTGGAAGAACGGCAGAGAGAGAGAGTGGTTATCGGTTCTTTCTGCGCTGTATTTACTTCTGGTCCAAAGGCAGAGGCTGAGGGTCTGTCCTCTCGCATTAACCGCTGATCAGACACACGCGGGCCTCCACCACCTCGCTGATGCAGAAGCCTCTGAGACTGAGATTATGACAAAAAAGCGTGAATGTGCCCCAGGAGAGACTGTGAGGGAGTAAAAGTGGAGGAAGATAGAATAGAGTGTCTTTAAGAATATATTCGAGACCCCCCAGAGGAAACTTTCCTTGCTTAGAGGTTCACTGTAAAAAGAAAAGTTAAAAAGCAGCTGGGGCACCTGAAAAAAATGTAAAATAGGATTTACGTACATTTAACACCTGTAAAGTAAATTTGCTGTCTATTTCTGCAGTTTAGCATTTTTTATAGAATTTCTGTCAAATAAAACAGTAATATTATGTATAATTAAACATTTTCTACAGTATTTCTCTCTCGAATGAGATTTGATGGAGTCCTCAGCTGTGTTTTATTTAAGTATCAATTCAGTTTCCCCTAAAATAAAAATAAAAGACAATTGTTATGGCATTGTGTTTCTCGCTGGGTTTTATTTGTTGGATTTCAGCAAATTTTTCAACTTTCGCCAAAGATGCGATTGAGAGGAATATCACGCGACATTCGCATCGCCCAGCATGAATTCTCATCTATTTTTGCATTTACTTTGTATGTAATTTACTCGGCCAAACAGTTAAATTCGATTTTGGTTTTAAATCATTAAAATAGATTGAGAATATGCAGCGGTATATGAATATAGATTGTAAAGGTAAAAAATATGAAATTGCAAATCTGAGCTCAGTTTGTGATTAATTATCTTTTTATCAGGATGCAGGAAACTTGAGCAAAAGTTTCCACCAATGACTTTATATTTATATACAATGTCTTCTCTAATTGTAAAAGAGTAATTTTCTTATGACTGTATTACTGTAGAATCTAATTGCGCTTGAGCATGATGGAAATGACTGGGAGGGAGAAATAATGTCTCACTGCAAAAATCCCAGTGTCCCTGTGCCACTATAATATATAATGGTAATTAGACACAACAGGGGTAGTAATAGCTGTTGACATTTATATAGAGGAACTTCTAAACACCATGTCACAGGGGTGTTTCTCTGAATTTCACACATTGTATGTGGCAACTAAATGGTCATGTCTGAAAATTTTCCTGGGATTTTATTAAAATCAGTTCCTCTTGCGTCTCACCTCCAAAAATATTTATTCTACATGAAACCACACTGTAAATGTTTAAAAACCCCTGGAAATATTTAGGTAATCCCCCAAGGCTAACAAAGAGAATGACATTAAACTGTGTAGATCCTTGAATGCATTTGTTTTGTCTAATGAAAGAATGCATTGATTTACTTCTTCGCACAAACATTTCTACATATAATGTAGTGTAGTTTCCATGTAGCCCAGAGCTGATGACCCAAGCACCCTCATGGCCGAGCGCTGCCCCATTCCTGTGAGGTCAGGGGTAATTTGTTCTGTTGTGGGAGTGTGTCATGGCCCCTAAAGGTCACGTAAGGTCAAATTAAACTGCTTGCTGCTCTGCAGGAGGTCATTAAAGTATAAGGCAACGTTGAGGATTAACCATTTCCTCCCCCTCACTCAAAACGCACCACTCTCACTGGACCTTCAGACAGCTTGTGGGGGCTGAAAGCTTGAGATCGAAAACATGTTTTGTATTTTTGACTGAAATGATATTGTTCTTAACTATATTTAAATTGTTGTAAATCTGGCTAATTTTATTGAACGAATTAATATACATGTTGTTCACGCAAAAATGACAAAAATATTTAGTCTTTTCCTGACCCGCATGTCAAATCTGCATGACTTTCTTTCCTCTCCAGAACATAGAAGATATGAAGAAGATATTTTGAAGAATGTTGGCATCAAAACAACACAGAACCCCATTGATATCCATTGTATGGACACAACAGCAAGAAAAAAATAAATGAAAAAATATATTTTTTGAACAATGTGAGTGTAAATATAGCTTTCCTGTAGCTCAGTGGAAGAGCATTGGGTTAACAACGCAAGGTTGTGGATTCGATCCCGGGGGATTGCAAATACCCATGTAAAATGTATAGGATAATGCAATGTGAGTTGCTTTGAAGAAAAGCGTCTGCCAAATGCATAAATGTAAATAAATGATAGCAGAATATTAATTTTTTGGTGAACTATTCCTTTACGGTCATAAACTACAAAAAACTCAAAAATACAAAATGAAACAAGCTTGTTCCCAACACAGATATAGAACATCTGTGTTTTCAATTGAACATGATTGTTACCCTCTTGTCTTTAGAAAATAAATCCCAACTCTAAAATATCGGGAGGACCCTCTGTCTCTCTCGAACTGATAAGATGGGTTTTCATATTTCAGAAAAGAGAAAAAAGGTCCCAGAAGCTTTGTGTGTTTCGTGACATCATGAAAAAAACAGTGTTGTACCAGGAGGGTGACCTCTGCGAGAAGATGATGTTTTTGCTTCAGGGCAAGAGAAGGTCATGTTGTGCTCTAATCCTCCCCCTTACAAGTACGGAGAAAGTAAATGAAATATGAGGTGGGGAGAGAAACAGCTACAGGACTCAGTAACAGTGATATCTGGGTAGATTTTCTATTTAAAAAACACAGACACTAAGAAACAGAGAGAGAGAAAGATAGGAGCTTGTTAAAGCCAAACAGGAGGTGAGCCTTCGCTCTGTGCGGTTGTAAGCTGGGGAAGGTCACCTCTGACTGCAAAGAACAGAAAAGAAGCATGAGAGCGAGCGAGATGCAGAGAAAGATAGAGAGTGAGACAGAGAGAGAGAGAGGGAGGCCTTGAGTGATTTCTGAGGGGGCTGAGGTAGTGGGCAGCAGTGAGGGGGGTTAGTGATGGTCAGCCAAGGCCATTCAGTGCTACAAAAGAAACGAGAAAGTAGAGGAAACAGAGTGGGCGGAGTGGGAAGAGAAAGGAGAGACGCCCAGATTTAGCCGGTCTTTCACATTAAGGGGCTCTAACTGTAGAAGTTTGAAATCAGGGAGACTTGTTTTCACACTTGCTTTGCTCGTCTGGTTTGACTCCGCCCCCTCATTCTGACCTCACAGGTCTTACATCGTCGCAGTTTGCTCCGAAATTCATGTTTGTAACATTGTAAGGAGCACTTTGTATACTAGCGGTAACAGTTTATAACTGTTGCTAGGTAACCGCTAGCTATGGTTACTACTGTAGCCAGAGGTTGAAAAAGTGCCAGATTACTGTTTTGTCCCTTCTGTGTATTTTTTGCAAAAACGTACTGTATCGGTGCATCTGTCAAAGCAGACGCAGTGCAAGAAATGTAACGAATGTAAGCTGCTCGCTAAACCCATTATTTCAAACAAGTAATGAGAAATAAATTATACTACATATCCAAAGTACTGTCTGTCAGTATATGCAAATGCAAAAGTTAGCATTGATTACAAGGACGGGCAATTTGAGAAAAACTAAAAACGCATCCTTGTTTTATTGTGACAGTAACAAACTACTGTATTCAAATCATAGACCGTAAAAAAGATGAAAGATGTGTCCACCTTTCACTTCCATTGTTGAAAAATTAAGACACAATGTTTCAGATATGACCGCTGACATGTTATAGAGTCTGTGCATTAGTAAGCGCGAGGTGGAGCTGCGTTGTCATGGTCACGCCCATATATGCCAATGACCAAAACCCGCCAATTAAATAAAAAAATCATGTTGCCCCACCCACTTTTTGTTTTTGTTGCCACAACATCATCTAACATTACATATATATAAAAAAACATACATTAGTGTATTAAGAAGTAAATAACATGACATAAATCATATTTAGCTAAAAGGTTTCTGAAGTGTAATTGGAATTGTTTGATTGGTTAATGTTCTGTTCGTTAACATTGAGAGGATGGGCTTTATGACCTACAGACCGCTTCATCGGACGGACGCGGCTGGACCGAAGTTGATTTCCAATTGGTGTTCGTTTATCGGTCTGCCTAGAGGCTAATATCATAACTATTTATATTTGAATCAAGTTATATTAATACTTCATTGTATAATAACTGAATTTAATAAAATGCTGAAAAACGGTCTGACAAAACAATGCATTAACTTGCGTAGCTAGGAGCATGTGCACGTTTAGGCCCAATTTGCACACTAAACTCCAACAATAGCATTTTACATCTGCTTTAAACAAGATTAAGTTCATATTCATACCAAATGCGAACTGGACTTGAATCGTTTGACAGAGTTAAACATTTTCATGACCACGATCACAAATGCAACTTGTGTCAAGCAGACAAACAAGATTCTGCAAGTGTTAGGTCAGTTCTTTAGGAGCCTAGACTAGAAGACTAGACTTGACTTGTCTTGCTGAGGATGGACCTATAAGATCTATTCTTTCGCTTGATATTTCATAACATTTATACAGTACAGTACAGCTTCTCTACACCCACCCTCTTCCCCGTTGTTTGGTTATCATTACCTTCCTGTTTTGCTTGTTTTCTTCTGAGAGGTGTTCTAAGATAGAAGTATGTGTTGGGTTTTTGTCAGCTGCCATTATCGTCACATTGCACCCCTAGACGGACACCTCGTCCCCGAGCTCCCCATAGTAAACTGCACCGTCGCTGAATAAAACAGACGCACACCTGGTCTCCCTTCAAAATCCAGTGACAGACTGGCAGAAACGGAACGCTATTCAGCTCGCCGGCAAATTGATAGTGAAAGGTGGGGGGGACGGTGCTTTGAAATCCATCCGTGCTATTTTTGTGACAGTTTGTGTTTATATATATTTTGCGCCCGCTTGTTTGACGCGAGCGATTATTCCGCGGTGCTTCACGGCAGGGGGGCTGAAGTACAGACGCAATTAATTTCCGTCCTCAGAAAGTTTTAAGGATGCTATTTATGTTTCTCCTCCTGTTGTCGTGGTTCAAACACATGTCAGCACTTGTTTCCTGGGTTGTCTTTAACAGGAGTGTTTTCTTTTCATTACGCATCCACGATCTGCATTTTACGTGCGTGTTTTAGTGTATTGATGAGTTAATATGGGTTTGGAATGTCTGGCCTAAATAGAAACGTTTTACGAAAACAGCAACATGCTTTAAGGGATAGTTCATCCAGAAAATAGAAATGTACATTTATAGTATAATGCATTCCAAATATGTATACATTTCTTTGTTCTGATGAAAGATATTTGGGAGAATGCTTGTAATTAGTTCCTGGACCCCATTCACCATCATAGTAGGAAACATTACTTTATCAGTTTTACTTTTACTTTGTCATACAGCACAAATGAAGATGTGCTGAAGAATGTTGGACAGCAAGTTCTGCAATTTTGACTACCATTGTCATTTTTACCCACGATGGTAGTCAATGGGGCCCAAGAACTGTTTGGTTACAAGCATTCGTCCAAATATCGTTCAAACACTTTATACAGGTTTGGAAAAACTAGAGAGTGAGTAATTCATGACAGAATTTTCATTTTAGGGGGAATTATCCATTTAACTTTTTTTAAACAATGTTTTCATGGTCCAAATGGAAAACTGTCTCCACCCAACCCAGCCACTCTCCTGCTCGATAAACAAACCAATAAACCCATCAAGCAATTTCCACATTCATTCCAAACATATAACAATTTGTTTTAATCTGCTTATGTACGAGTAACATTTGGTTGACAATAAATTTAGTTGGTACGACTATACATTGGTGTAACGTATATGTTTAGACCTTAGAAAAATAACAAGGTTGCTATGTTGATAATGTTTCACTTTTGTGCTTTTTGACACACACCTGTCAGATTTAAAGGGATAGTTCATCCAAACATGAACAATGACGATACCCATTGGCTTCTATACGATAGAACGGTGACCAACATTCTTCAATATATCTTCCTTTGTGTATTGCAGAAGTAAGAACGTCATACAACTTTGAAATGACAAGAGGGTGAGTAAATAATGACAGATTTTCATTTTGGGGCTATCTCTTTAAGAAGGTAACTGTTCCTACACAGGAATCACAACCTATCACAAAATGTGGTTGTTGATTGTCTTGCTCAACAGACAGAAAACAAGATTGTCATGACAACTGTAAAGTTTCATGCGGATTTGATATTGTGTAAATAAAAAAGCAATGCAAAAATAAGGATAAACCACTTATTATGTAATATTAAAGCACAAAAATAATAAATCAAATAATAAAAAAAATATAATACAAAAATATAGTGATCATATTTTATTTGGGTCCTAGCAACATCATTCGACCCAAAATAATCATCAAAAATGATTTCTGTTCTGCTTGCTGGAGGTTTGAAATGGGGGATGAATCTCTTAAACTCCATCTATGGTTGGTTCTCGAGTGTGCGTGTGTGAGGTCCTTCTTGTCCCGGCTATTGTCCCCCTGGTTTACCTTTGATGAGTGTTCATGTTATGAATGAATAAATATGTAAGAGGGCTAATGAAGTTTGGATGGAGGGGGTGGTGTTAAAGAGGCAGGCAGATTGACGGACAAACGTTGGCGTACACGGAAAGGCAGACGGATAGGAAGAGAGAAAAGCAGCTTGATTTTGACACGGATTGTGGACGCACAGAGTGGATAAAGACCATCAGCGTTACACGCTTACACAGGAGCCTAAACCAGGAGCCTTGCCATAGGTCAATGGGTTTAATCCCCACAATCCACACACACACACACAGTGCCCAAAACACACTCTGATCCGGCCAAAGCTCTCAATCACATGTGCAGTACAAAATGGCCTGACCGTTGTGTTTGAGATTTGGAGGTGACATGCAGCATGATTCATATATCAAAACTGTAAAGTTAAGACATGAGGATTACTATGTTGTAGAAGCACTGCATTCCACTCTTATGCTAAATAATTTAAAATAACCACGCCCACTGACCAATTTACATATGTAGGTAAGTGACAGTTTCTAAGAAGACTGAGAAAATTAAAAAGCGTGATGATTTGTCGGCTTTCGACGTTTTATTATTCCCACTAGGGGGCGTGTCTCACCGTCCACGGATGCGACAACTGAACACACACGATGGACAAAAGCGTGCAGCAGGCGCTCACGCCTACACACACGCGCGCGCACACACTTTCTCCCCCCTCTCTCTTTCAAGATTCAAAGAAGCTTTATTGGCATGATAAAACTAATTTTACATTGCCAAAGCACTGGAGAATTAAATATAAACATTCTGCAAATATTCAAATTAAGATAAAAATAAAAGTTATATCTATATATATATATATATATATATATATATATAAAGTTCTCAGTGAGGGTGACAGGATCCTGTCATAGTGTCAGTTTATGAATGTTTTCTCCCTGTCTCTCTCTCTCTCTCTTCATCTATCTCCTGCAAATTTAGGATTAATCACAAAAATCTAAAACTATCACACGCCTGACCAAGCTGGAACTCAGCTCGAGATGTTTTTATTGTTATAAAAAATACAATGCAGCAAATAAAAAAGAAAATACCAGTTGCACAGCAGGTAAAAACATTTATTAATAAGCATTACCATTTTGATTGTATGTTTACTATGGTGTTTTATTACAATAAACCTGGTTTACGTTTGGTAATACCCATGGTAATCCTCAAAAAACATGCTCATTACACTTTAACTATAATAAAATGATGATACATGCGACAGGCCTATTAATGAAATATTTGGAACTGTTTACAATATTAAATATAGCTATTAAAATCATGTGTGTTATAATTCATTGATAGGTATTATATAAAATGTCATCTTTGTTATCGTTTATTTTTGTAATTTATGTGTTTTCGTTTTCCAAATAGAAATCAAAAGCACTCATATTTCACCTGTCATATCAGTAAACTAAACATCTGAGACCTTACACAACACAGGTTAAGATTGTTGCCCTCTGTGTATTCATATATGAACCCGGAGACTTCATGGCTTTATGAGTTCAGCTGGAGCTGTCCAGGGTTTGAATGTGAATGTAAGCGTATATGTTGCCTCATTTCCTGTATTTGACTCTCAGTCGAGAGAGAGAGAGAGAGAGAGAGAGAGAGAGAGACAGAGGGGGAGGCTGGTTCCTGATACCGAGACACGGAAAAGCAGGGGAGGGAGAATTACAGAGAAAGAAGAGCGAGGAGAGAGAGGGAGAGCGACCAGGGGGAATTACACTGTCGGACACAAACGCATCGCGGGAGTCAAACTGACTACTGACATTTTGGACGTGCTCAATCTCCCTCACCCGTCCAGACCAAAATATCGGAGCTCCAAAGCATCGACATCGCGCTAACCCAGAACTCATGGGTTAACAGGTATGCCTCTCTCACCTTTCCCCACTAAGAGCACTTCCTTCCGATCTGACCATTACGCGATTCAGCTTTCACTCTGGTTGTGTTTGCGTTCATAGTTGACTTGTATTTCCCTCGTACGCTTTGGAGGAGACATGAGCTCGCGCTTGCACACAGGTATACAGCTGGCAAGGTAAGTTGAAGTTGCGAGTTCACGAGAGGCCGCAAATCTCGTTGAGTTGTGACAGCTCGCCGGCTCGTTTGTTTGATTTCCACGACATTGAAGTAAACTGCGTGACAGCAACCTGTTTGACGTCTCCAGGTGAGAACACGCTCGCGACAGATGATACACGCGCCGGGCTTGTGCGAACAGCTGTCAGGCGTGTAGTCATTCATTCATGGTCGAATTTTATTGGAGTGATGAGAGACTTTATGATCGATTATTAAGACTTTATAGAGATTTCACCAAGGCGAGGGCACGTTTTAGTGCTTAATATAAAATCCAATTCTTTGGATATTACAGTAATTTCATCAAGTTGTTTTTCTCTATGCACGTCATTTGGGGGTCAGTGCTCGTGGTCGCGGTATTTAAATGTAGCGTCGCTTTGGCAGGGCTTAACCCCCCTCTCTCTTCCCCTCATTTAACCTCCTGAAGGGGAATTTCTCCAGCTGGAAATTTCTGCTGCGTCAACACCCTAAACCCAGCGTACTACCAGAAAAAGGAAGGGGATTTTTTGGACTCACTTTTCTATTATTTTATGTCCCGCACATTTAAATCCTCGCTCGCGCAGCCTAATACTTCTCTCAACTTGAAGAGAGTGCAGTATATCAGACTATAGTCATATTCACTGTTAGTGAAAGCGCTGGGTGTCGATATGTTAGCGCTCTGCTTCGGGTTATTGTCTTTTTCCCCGTCTGCCCCCTTAAAGCTGGTCAGTTCCGTCTTCCTCCATTTTCTCCTCGCTGACGGGTTGCTTTAAGGGGAGCGACCCCACTTGTTTGACTCGTCGGTGCTTTTGGCGACACAACTGCACGATGAATCTGCACCCGATGCGTTAGAATGCGCAGTTACGCGCTGCGTTGTTTCATTCAAGCGTCTGTCTGAAGAATGCGCAGCTCTGTATTATTATGACACTTTTTTTCTGTGCCGGGTTGGTTGCTACAGGTGCATCCGATTCTGATGAATGATTGGCTAGTTAGAAACGTGTTATTGTATATCTTGAAATGCTGAATCCGTGTTGTTGAACCTTTTGGGAAATTAACCATGGTTTTATTATAGTAAAAGTGTAGTAACCGTGTATTTGGGCCGATTGATTACAATTTGTGTCACTTTAGTTTTATAAAAAATATCATAAACTATAGTAAAGCCATGGTTAATTTGTGGTTGCTGTGGTTTTCGACAAATATAGCAAAAATTGTCCAATAATTGAGCTGCACGTTCAGAATACCAGCAGCAGATTAGCTGGTGATGCTAAATTGTAGTATCAATTAATATCTTGAATGAAATATAAATCATAATTATTTTCAGTGCCACAGTGTTTTAGTTCTAGGTTCATGCCTGATATTTTATTTTTCATGCTTTGATACATAAACAAATGAGTCAAATGAGCAGAAGAACTGATTATGTAAGGAACTGTCTTCATGCCCATCTACAGGGTATGAAGCATATGTGCCAGGCTAACGTGGTAATAATCCTTTACCATCACTTTTTTTCTCAACAAAATTACCGTTCTTTCATAAGTTCCAAGGAAAGTTGTGGACCTGGATATTGTAATGTGTCTTGATGTTGAAGCCGGTCGTGTTTTTGATGGATTGCATGTATGCCTGAGGGTGCTGGCAGGTGTCTGTTGTAGCAGGGATCATGTCCAACCTCTCTCTCTCTTTTCCTCTCTCTTGTGATGGAAAACACATTTTGGCATAACACAATTCTGTTTAGACACCACGTGGGGTCGTAACAACAACTTATCACAAAAGACAGAGGTTTTTGTGTGTTCTTACATTACGTTGTCAGTTTCGTTCTGTTTTTACATGCTAAACTGTACCGGTTCCCTCTTTTCTTACTTTGAAATATAGCAATTGTTCTCAGACACACAGCGCTATAATAGTGATGCAATGATTATCGTATTAAGTAAAAATTATATTTACTACAGTAAACTTCAGCCCTCACATTGACAAAGTATTGACATTACAAGATTTAGCGCACAGAGTTTTCTTCTCTAGATTCTAGAAGTTCATGTTGTGCATCCAGGTGTTTTTGTTTAATGGAAAGTCTGTGTCTGTTTGTGTATAAATGGAAGAAGATTTTAGGCAGGAGGGGGCTCTGGTCCACTATGTCTATTGAGTTCCTCACAGGTGTGGCTGTATTGTGTCAACAGAAAGCAGGGGAGAGGAATTGGTTCTTACTGCGTGGGGTACGAGAAGAGACGGGATGAAATAGGAGTAAAGAGCAGCGCTGTGTTCTCGGAACTGTTTTAATGTAGCCGGATTATCATACCTGCTCTCGTCTGGCACTTCACAAACTCCTAAAGGAATATTCTGGGGTATGCTGTATTGACAGTCTATGCTGTAGATTTCACAACATACCTCAGTGTAGAATACTATAGAATAGGTGCCTGTAGACGTTGAGACACTTTGTCAAAGTGTTTTGCTGTACGAGTTAACCTTTTTGGTAAAACTACAATAATGTTATATTTGTTAACAGTAGTTAATACATTAGCAAACATGTACTAACAATTAACAATACTTCAAAAACATTTATTATTCTTGGTTAATGTTAATTTCAGGATTGACTAATACATGTTTAAAATAAAAAAAACTGTGAGTTATTGAACCATAAGTTAACGTGAGAAATGATATTGGCATTAAAATGGTCAACTTGTCTAAAAACGAGTTGGACGTATCACGTAGTATTTCTGGGCTCAATACACTCCCCTAATGTTCGGAAAAGGTTTTGGAAAGTTTTGTTCCAACATGAAATAACGTTACGTAACAACTTTTCTTAGTCCCTTATTGAGCAATTCTTCCGGAAAAGCACGCCCACGGCAAGACAAAAGAAAAAGCCCACCCACACGTCAACCGACCAGCGATAGGAATACCTGCTTACCATTGAGATTGGCTGCGCCGCGCCAAGATTGGCTGCGCTGTGGGCTTGCAGCTGCAGCTTTTTACTCTTGCGATAGAGAAACACTTTGTGAGAAAAGTTGAGGTGTGTTTGTTTGTTCACGGCATTTCAGTGATGGACATTATATAAATGGTGGATATAACGCTGGATTTGCAGATCGTTTGAAACGGATAGAGGTCACAGCGCTTAAACATGCCGGCATGAACCGCACGCGGTAAGTGAAACTAAGTCACATGTATGTGTCTTGTTGGCAATTAGCGCGTTTAATCGGACGTTTAACAAAGATTATTGGTCATTGTTAGTTCATGTCACCTGATATGTTAATATAAATGTATATTAACATGTATTATATTCATGTTAACAAATACAACATTATTGTTAAGCGTTACCTAATTTCCGTGAGATTTAACTGTATTTTACTGGCAATTGATGCTTTCAATAGAGTTTGACTTTTGATTATTTGTTTAATTTAATTTAATCAGTGTCTACAATTACTATTATGTTATCATAAGTTGAATATTCAAAATTGACAATTGAATATCTAGAAGCACACTCACCACATCATTTGTTGTGTTTGTTTTCATTGTTTTGATGCCTAGGTGTACGTGTTTAGTCTCTGTTAGGATGTGCTAGTGTATATAGAGGGAGGCTCATATGGTTAGTTGAACAAGAAAGTGCAGTACGCTGTTTATTCAGGGTGGTTGCGGTTGTTAATCTGAACATTTGCACAGAACGGGAAGATATGGGGGAGGAGGTGGCTGGTGGTGTAGGGATAGAGAGATACTGAGAGAGAGATCGAGATAGAGGGGGTAGTTCAACTGGCCTTGCATGTGTGTGTGTACGTGTGAGTGTGTGTGTGCGTATGGTGAAAATACAGTGAGGGGGGTGCTGATGTGGGGGGTGGCAGGGTATGGGGGTGCAAGCAGACACGACACACAGCTGAGTGTGTGTGCATGTGTGTGTGGGTGGACTGTGTGTGGAAGATGGCTGCTCTCCCCGGGCTGTGGGCTGTGTTGTGTGGGTAACAGGTTAGAAAGCATGAACCTGCTACAACACTGGGGACCAGCTTCTCCCCCTCACTGTTGAGACCACTCAAAGCGTGTGTGTGCGTCCACACATGTTGATCCATCCGTATTTGTTCGATTTATCAGCTTTAACGAACAATTGCGTACTCTGCTGTATATAAAACATCTGCACGGTATGACATCACAAGGTGCCCCATATATCGTATGTCACTTCCTGTTTGTTTCACATCAATATTTAACGTCAAATGATAATTATTTCACGCAGCCCTTTTAGTTCATTTTTACAGATCACAGGTGTTATCAAACAAAACACTCCAAAACTATACAATGGTGGTCTTTTGTTTAAGCAGAGATGCATACAGGTGAGCTTTTCTCCCTAGAGGTGTTTGGGTGCCGGCGACTTTGAATACGTGTGTGTGGAGTGACAGCTGTGCTCATCAACCACTTAGACGTGTTCATCCCTTTAGATTAGGCGCTCCCTGTGTGGGTTAAACTGGAGCCGACCTCCCTGGAACTGCCCAACAAAGACCTGTGTCCTCAGGTGGCTTGTGAATATTTCAGTTGGGGCTCACAGGCTGTGTGAAATGCCCTGGGGGAGAACTCTAGTGAAAAAAATCCCCTGGAAATGAGATAGCGTACACGGGCCGAGTGCCTAGCAGTGGGCTTACACTCCGGGGCTGAAAAGAGGATGTGGTCTTGAGGTTCCCCCGTTTTATTTCTCTTCTTGTTTTTTTTTAACTCTCTGTCCACCTTGCTTTCTAACGTCTCAATTCTCTCTATCTTTCATTGGCCATGTGAGATTAGGACTGGCTTAAATGATTTAACACTGTACTCCTGTGCCACGCCACGTGCGGCGCTGCTCTCCGATTTGAAAAGTAAACACACAAACAAGTACACAGACACACATGAACATGTTTGCACTCCCACCTTTGTCTCGCTTTGTCATCGCTGACTTACTTTCTGACCACAAGTGGTCGTAAATGCAGGATGTTTACAGATTGGGAGGTATGCTAACCCTCACCAGCTAAACCCATACTTGTTTTCATCTTTTTGGGGTTGGGCAAACTCTTTTTATATGTAACTGCTTAACTTTAAATGTAACTGAAGTTTTAAGAATTGTAAATATCAATGTTACACCACATTTTTAGACCTGTTAGTTGTTTAGCTTTCTATTGGTGTGTATTCATTTTTTTTGGATCATGCAAGTGCTAAAATGGTGTGGTCTACAGAGCTGTACGATAACTTTTTTTTGCGCATAGCACCAGTGCTACAGAGGTTTAAAGTTTGTAGCACAGGCCAAAAAGTTGTAGCACAAGTATACGTCTGTAATCATCATAAAAAAAACAAGTGGAGGTCATCACATAAACAGACAGGTAACTAAAAAAAGGATATTAAGGTTATACATATGGACAAATTAGGGCCATACAATGTTTTGTTTATCCCAAAATCACTGTATTTTCAGTGCTTTACTATACAGTAGTAAATACATCTGTCCATAAAAATACTGTAGTACATTATAGTATTTACTCCGTTAAAATACAATACAATTGTTGTGTACCATTAGAGACCATCCAGAACCTTACTTCAGGAAATGTTAAAGTATACTATAGTGTTTACTACAGTTTAAAATGTACTACATCTTGTTCAAATTAAGCAGATTTATTTTGGCGGGCCATCGTGGAGACGAGTTTCAGTGTTTAACGGTAGCTTCACTCAAACAGTGAAACATTCGTAAAACAAACTTAGAACAACTCTGGATGAAGTTCATGTGTTCACATCCTTGTATAGTGAGATACTGACAAATCCACAAGTCCACAAATTGTAACATGTAAAAGTGTACAACTCATTCACTCATAGACACGCAGAACAAGCAAATGACTATTATCACTCATATTTAAATAGTAGAAATCCGCTTTCATGATTCCTTCCATGTTTTCCCACATTGCGCAGATCATAAGGCTCTAGATCAATGGAGAAACAAAATAAAATTAAAATAAATAGTGGTGCGCCATTATTTAACCTCACACACGAACACTTCACACATACAAGCATCTCTGTCTAATGCACCTGCCAAACTGTATCGCACACGTGCTACACTATTAAATTTAATCTTAGCACAGACCAATTTTTTTCGTGTCGCACAAGCAACATGTATTTGTTCGATTTATCAGCTCTATCAATCAATTACGAACTCTGCTGTACATAAAACATCTGCATGGTGTGACATCACAAGGTGGCCCGTATATCGTATGTCACTTCCTGTTTGTTTCACATCAATATTTAACGTCAAATGTGGGTAAGATTATACTTTCACGCAGCCCTTTTAGTTCATTTTTACAGATCACAGGTGTTATCAAACAAAGCACTCATGACCGAAACGATAGAATGGTGGTGCGACATACTGTATATGTTGCACTGTACATCCCTGGTCTATATTGTTTATATATGCAGGCATATATATATTATATATTGCTCATATGTATTGTTAGAGACACTTTGTGTTTAAAAAAAAGATTTGGACACTATTATTACTTTAACAAAAGCAACCACTGAGAAGATGCAACCATTCTTGCTCTAAAATCGCCTTTTTATACTGTAGCTTTAGACACACACTCAGAATTTTCAGTCGTTATTTGTAACACATTCAAGGATTAGGAAGAAGGAGACGGGAACCGGCGAACATTGACCCAACTTTTAATAAAATAAACAAACAATAAAATGAAAGTACAGTGCCGACAGCTCCCTCACGGTCGACTGCTGGCCGCCCAAACATATTAAAACAAAAATAAAATCCGGGCCTGGTCCTCTCTGTCGCGCCTCCTTTTATGCTTCCGGAGCTCCTCCGAGAGAGATCGAGAATGGTGCAACCTCGCGCCGTTCCCTCACGTCCCACTCTGCTTGTCACATTATTATATTTGTTTATAACGTTTGTTTCATATGCTTCTCATTTCACATGTGGTATAAGTGTAGTAATGATCATGAGAACAGAAACAAGCAAGGTGGCATAGCTCCGATTTTTTGTCATCTGAATTTGGTAAAAAACGAACAATAGAAATATATGAGAAGAAGCAAGAGTCAATTTGATCTTAGTTCAATCTCATTGGTGGGCTTGGAAATAAATGGAGATACCAAGGTGATATGAATGGTCATTTTCACCACAACTTACTTCCTGCAACATAATATGTCCGCATGTGATTTGATTGTTCTCTCTATCTCTTCTTCAGAAGAGAGCAGATTTATAGCATTCACTGTTGGACAGGAAGGCCATTACCATATCAAACATTCTCAGGTGAACCGGTGGACTGTCCACAGCACTTGCATCTGTCTCCTAAAAGCCCTGTTTATTTTTCAGAAGATGGTTTAGTCTGTCTCTCTACTTTTCATCCCATCCTGACTGCCAAGAACTAACCATTAAGGGAGAGTGGAGACACTCCCAGTGCCAACACATTTACCCCACAATACCACAGAACACTTCTTCTCTGAGAGTTTCAGAGCCATCGCTGCCTTCGGCATTTTCAGGCAGCAGGGTTTTTAGATCTGTGTCGAAATGCTGGCTTAGCAAATTTCCTAATCAAGTCAAAGATGGTTTGAGGACATTTTGGGCATGGCTCATGTTCCCAAAACCCCCATTAACTATTCAAGTAAATGTGCAACTGGTTGTAGTTCAGTGTGCAGGAGGAACATATACCGGATCTGCTCTGTCTGTGTGTTTAGGAGGAAGTACTAGATCCTATTCATACAAAATATGTTTTAGGACATGTGTCAGTCAAATAATAATGTAATGTTGTTGATGTTTGTATTGTTTTTTTTCTGTATAGATGTGTGTGTACAATGCTTTAATGCAATACGGTCAGACATAATTTATCAATGTATTAAGATGCTGATAAATTATTGTAGCGTAGGTTTGATACAAGTATATATTAGAATACAAAGAACTGTTGACATTTTGAGAAGTTTCGCTGAAATTCGTTGTAATCTTTACTGGTGTACAGGCAGTTTGGAAAAAGTTTGGAACAATTCCTGAGATCCTTTTGGAATGAAATCGACGAGGATTATTACATTACCAAAGCTCCCCATATAAAATATATTATTAGGCAAAGAAAATATCGTTTTTTATAACTGTCAGTATATTAAACAATAAAGACATATTTTAAAATATATAGAATAATACATTGTTCATAAATTACAGAATTACATTATATTGAATAATACATTACGGAATTGCTGCTTTTCAAATATAAAAAAATGTCACCACACCAAAGCTTCAAAAACATTTTAATAATAGACTTTCTCATATATAATAGCCCATGATGTTTCAAGCAGGCAGGCTCTTCATATGGGGTCACAATTGATGCATTATTCTGAATAAATATACTATGATCTGCAAATCTCATTGTATTTATTTGTGAATTATATTTTGTGGAATGTAAAAACATATATTTAACTTTTTGTGGAGATGTGGATTTAAAAAAAGTTTGTGAAACTCAGTATATCTATTCAGAATAATTCAACAATACTGACCCCATATTCATCAGACTTCTCCAGGTGCTCGAGATGTCACAAGCTATGAGAAAGTCTATTTTTATATATATATATACAATTATATCGGAGTTAACAATTATGTTTCTGATGTTTTTTTGGTCGAAAACCCCATTTAAATTGAAGACAGTGCTTTTTTATTATTTATTTATTTTAAAATCTAAAAAGATATGAGCCCTTCATTGTTAGATGTTGAAATGTGAAATTGTATATGTTGCATTACATTTTCTTATGTATTTTTGTCTCGTAAGGGCAGAGATTTTGAGGTCATACAGCGGGTAAAATAAGCATTGAACATGCTCTCAGTAAATATATTTCTCAAGGTGCTGTTGAAATGAAATTTTCAACAGATGTCGGAAACAATCCAAATAATCAATACATACAAAGATAACAAAACAAATAAGTTCACAGATGAAGTTATGTATAATATAATGGAATGAGAACGGGAAAAGGTTTTGAACACATGAAGAACGGGAGGTGCAAAGAGGCATGGAAGCTACGACACCAGCTGAAATCTATCAGTAATTAGAAAGCAATCCTGCCCCTTGTCAATGGAAACTCACATAAACTGGTTCAGCACCAATTGATGTCATGTAAAAGGGTGTCTCATTATCAAGGTGTCATCTGGAAATGGGTAAAAGCAAAGAGCGCTCTCAAGACCTTCACAACCTTATTGTTGCGAAACATACTGATGGCATTGGTTATAGAAGGATTTCTAAACTTCTGAATGTTCCAGTGAGCACTGTTGGGGCCATAAACCGGAAGTGGAAAGAACATAATTTCATCATAAACCAACCATGACCAGGTGCTCCTCACAAGATTTCTGACTGAGGAGTAAAAAGAATAATCATAAGAGTGGTTCAAGTGCCAAGGACCAATTGTGGAGAACTTCAGAAAGACCTGGAATTAACATGTACAATTGTTTCACAGAAAACAATAAGTAAGTAACTCGACCCCAGTGGCCTGTATTTACGCTCACCACGCAAGACTCCATTGCTGAAGAAAAACATGTTAAAGCATGCATAGAGTTTGCTGCACATTATTTAGACAAGCTTGTGAAATACTGGGAGAATATAGTCTAGACAGATGAGACCGAAATTGAACTCGGATGCCATAATACACCAGGTTTGGAGGTCAAATGGCACTGCACATCATCCCAAAAACACCACACCAACAGTGAAGTTTGGAGGTGGGAACATCATCGTATAGGCCTGTTTTTAAGCACACTGCACTGGCAAACTTTATATAATTGAAGGAAGGATGAATGGACAAAATGAACGGAGACATTCTTGATAAAAATCTGCTGCCATCTACCAGAATGATGATGAAACGAGGGTGGACATTTCAGCAGACAATGACCCCAAACACACAGCCAAGGAAACTCTCAATTGGTTTCAGTGAAAGAGAATCTAGCTACTGGAATATCCCATCCAATGAACTGACTTGAATCCGAACTAAAAATCAGCGTTCAAGATTTGAAGACTGTTTGTGTGGAAGAATGGGCCAAAATCACACCTGAGCAGTGCATACAGGAGGTGTCTCGAAGCTGTCATTACCAACAAAGGCTTTTCTCCAAAGTATTAAATAAATTCCAGTAAGCATGTTCAATACTTTTCTCCTTTGTCATTCTATTTTATTACATAAAACTTAATTTGTGAACTTATTTGTTTTGTTTGCTTTGTATGTATGAATTATTTAAGATGTTAACGACACCTTGAGAAATATTTACTGAGAAAAATGGTGACATGTCCAATATTTATTTTACCGGCTGTATATGTTGAATCTTCTTTCCAAAAATGTTGTATGATGTCCTGATCTGCATTAGTCCATTATCGTGGGTCTGTAATCCTGAGAGGAGTTCATTGCCGAGTGCTAAAGTGCTGTTAACAAGACCTGTTTAACATTCAGCACTTCCCCCTCAAACATACAATTATTCTACTCTCGCTATTAGCATGTAGAGTTTGCCTGCGTGCTTTTAATTGAACTGATTTAACGTATGCCAGATCAACTAGTTTGCGTTAATTAGTTCTGTCTTAAAAGCGCTATCAGAACATGAAATATTCATCACGGTGAAGAGGTACATTTGTGCTGGACGCATAAGTGTCTCGTACGGGAATCTCTCAAACCTGTTTGGAACGATTGCGCGGGCTGAATCCTGGCTCCTCGATCCCGCTTTGTGCAGTTGTGTTGGCCTTGCTATCATTTCCCTCCATCCTGGCAGCCGTCTAAGGGCTTGAATTAGTACGCTGTGACAATATGCAAAAATTGCAGTTGCTCTGAATAATGTACAGTAAAAATCATGTTGTCAGTTTGTTGGACGATCTCCGTGCGTGTCCTTGACTTTCGGATCATTAGATCCAGTTTCCGCCCCTGCCAGTCCAATGTGTGCTTGATTGTCAATTTTGGAAAATGGGTGTTGAAGGGAAGGGGACAGGTGTGCCCCTTTTGTCTATTTGACCAACATTTAATATGATGGTAGATGCCTTTTCTCTGGCATATGGAACAGCCGGATGAGCTTGATACAGTGGCAGACAGCACAACAACTGCACTCGGTATGGGAATGGTTAACCAGTCATCCAACAACTGACTAGTCAGTTAGTTATTTACCCAGTTAATGATTTATTCTTTTTCATTATTCTTCAGCGGTGCTTAAAAGGGGTAACTTCAGAAGCTATTAGCGTGGGTTTGAGCGTGCTGACAGTCAAAAGCAGCTGTAGACTACCAGCACACGACAAAAGTCTTGCCATTAAATCTCTGCTGATTCACAACTCATTTCTACAGAATTTATGCCTGACTTAAAGTCGCCTGCTGTGTGTAGTGTTCTGGTGATTTTGTACAATATAGTGTTATGTTATCATCTTTTTGATTAAAGTAAATTATTGCAAAGCTTCTGTGTCTAGTTGACGTGACCCTAAGTCAACCCCATTCCACAGGGATAGTTCACTCAAAAATGAGAATAATTTTATCATTCACTTATACTCTTGTCGTTTCAAACCTGTATGATTTTCTTTCTTCTGTAGAACACTGAATAAGACATTTGAAGAATGGTGATAACTAAACAATTCTGGTCCCCACTCATTGTGTGACACATTTATTTCATTTATGAGTGATCTATCCTCTTAGGACAACAGATTCAACTCTTGGTGGAGAAGCTCCCCTTCATAATGAAAATTCTGTCATTATTTACTCACCATCTTGTCATTTCAAAACTTTATGACTTTCTTTCTTCCGCAGAACACAAAAGAAGATATTCTGAAGAATGTTGATAACAGCCCCCCATTCACTTGCATCCGTTACAATAGAAGTGATTGAAGGGCTGTTCTGTTACCAACATTTTTCAAAATATCTTATTTTGTGTTCTGCAGAAGAAAGAAAGTCATACAGGTTTGAAATGAAAAGAGGAGGAGTAAATGATGACAGAATTTTCATTTCGAAGGTGAGCTACTCTTTTAAAATACACTTGTCAGAATTGTCCTTTTTGCTGTGTTTTCTCTAAAAAAAGATTTGGGCTTCACCCAAAAATGAAAATTCTGTTATCATTTACTCACCTTCGAATTGTTCCAAATGTGTAAAAAAGTATTTGTTCTGATGAACACTGAGAAAGATATTTGGAAGAATGCTTATAACCAAAAAAATGATAATAATGATAAAAGTAATTTTTCTACTATGGTAGTCAATGGGGGGCAAGATCTGTTTGGTTAAAAGCATTCTTCCAAATATCTTTCTCTGTATTCATCAGAACAAAGACATTTTAACACATTTGGAACAACTCGAAGGTGAGTAAATGATAACAGAATTTTCCTTTTTTGGTGAAGTATCCCTTTAAAGAAAGAAGAGTGGGAGATAAAGCAGGTCCTTATCCCCCATCCCACCCAAAAGGGTTGATCAGAGAAAGTGATGGTTGGACACTCGATACCGCCACCTCAGAACGTGGGAATGTGTGACTTTCTTTAAAATTAGGTTTGCGAGGTGGGCGGTGTCGCAGAACGATCGTGATCACCAGAGCAACGCGCTAGCCCTGTTATTCCTAAATGCAGTATGCAGCACTTTATATATGTATATATATATCAATTGGCCGTTTGGTTTATTGTTAATGAAGCGACTTTAGCTTGTGCTAGTTCAGCAGGTGACACCTGAGCCATCCGATCAAAGCGAAACGTTAAAAAAGAGACAAAAAAGACAGTGTGGGACAAGAGCGGAGCGTCTGGTGACAGGGTTGACTCTTGACCACACTCGCGGTTGCCATGGCAACACAAGCTTGGGTAAAAACACTGGCTATTGTTAAGCTATGCTTGATTATCAAATATGAAACAAAAGAAGCTCTTAGATGTGATGAATTATTTAGTTTGATCATTTCAGCGTGGAGGAAGTTGATACATAATGTTTTATGAGTTGGTATAAATCGCATTACAGTGTGTTATAAGACTCACAGGACCACTAATCTCTGGAACTCTTGTCATCTCTCTTTTTCTCTCTCTGTCTCGCTCTATCGCTCTCTTTCTTGTCAAGTGTTTTGACTATAAATTGCCCACCGGCTAAGTATAGCCACAATTCTGTTCTCTTCGCCTTTCTTCGTTTCCCCCCCACCCCCCGTGCTCTCAGAAGACACAAGACAAAGGTGTGAAAATGCCCCTGTTTGTGAAATACTCCTAAAATTAAAAATGATGGTGATAAATAAGAATTGCATGACTTTCCTGATGGACCAAATTAGGTTTATGTTCATCTTTGGTTTTAGATATCATTATATAAATACAACAAAGACTTAGTTGCCCCACTTTTTACTTTACAAAAATGTAACAGAAATATCAAGCCATAGTTCTGACCTGTAGTTTTATGCTTAGTTTGACAAATCTGAGGAATGATTTCAGCTACGGACACAAGTGTAGTATTCTCAGCTCTGTGTCAGATCAAAAACAGTCTGCTGAATTCTGAAGGGAAAATGTATGTCATCGTTTATGTAAGAAAGCTGGGACTCTTTCTTTAGTGGAACACAAAAGAAGATATTTTGAGAAATGTCCATACATTTTGTGTCCATACAATGGAAGTCAATGGAAGCCACCGTTGGCTGTGTTTCAAAATAGATCATTTATTGTTTGGGATGACATGAGAGTTAATAAATGACAGTACCGATTTGTTAGCTTAGCATAACGATAACCTCAAACTTGACAACATTAGGTGAATTGTAAGCTGAGCTTCCTGTGCGCTTTCCTGTGAACAGCACTATTTGTGTGCCGTATCAAGATGTTGCCTATGAAGAGCATTCCAAAGTTATCACTTACGAAGTTTCATTTCAATAGCATGATTATTATTTTGCAGAAGAGAAATTCATTTGGATGTAATTTGTAAACTGCGAGACCATTTCATCATCAGTCTCACTTCTTTCTTTCACCCGCTGTGTCATTTTCTCTGCCAACCCCTCCTGTTCACTTCCCATCATGTTTAGTATTTGGCGTGCTGTTAGTTAGGGGTTATCCAGTGCGGAGGGTTTTCTGAAGGATGCCAATGTTTTGTTGACAGCCCAGCAGTCACGCTACAGTCTCCCCCTCCTTTCTGTCCACCTGCACTCTCTGTCTCTCTTTCTCTCTCATCCTCGTTTTCTCTCGCTCTGTGACTCATTGACAGGAGCCAGTGTTCCTGATTATGACAATTAGCTTCCTGACAGACACCTCATGCCAGGACATGTTTGTGTGTGTGGGTTAGTTGTAATCTGGAATATTAAATGCTTGTTAAATCTCTCTTTTAAATAGATCCTTAGAGAAATGGAAAGAAAACTAGTTTCCACATTTAGAAGTCACTTAGAATACCATAATATCACATATCGTCTCTGTTGGATTGAAAGCTCATATTTTCAAAAGCGCGAAATAAAAAGAAAAAACAAAACAGTCCATTTTTATAATTTAAACTTTGTTCTCAAAGTTGACAAGCTCTTTTCGATTGAAAATAATTGCAAAACACACAGACAAAAATGAAGGGTCAGCAACAGTAGTAACGAAAACCATGAAAAATGAAGACACGAGGTTTCAGTCTGACATGTCTGTATGTCACTGTTTGAATACCGTCAATATTTAAAGCTTCTTCAGTGATAATATGACAAAATTAACAGTCACAGCCAAAGAAAATGTGGAGGACAGATGATAGACAACATGAATTCCAACCTGTGAATTCGTAACAATTTTACGAGGTGGCTTATTCGTAAAAATGTGTAAATTGTGATTCCTACAAAAATGTACAGTTACTAGATTAAAGCAGGACTGAAGCCCCGCCCCTAACGTCAGTGGCCTGAAAGCAAAGTGTACAAATCAGATTGTACGAATTCATACGAATTATCCAACATTACCCACATCGTGAAGTAGCTAGTAGATTTTCTGCTCTGCAAGATAAAACTAATGAATCGTTTCTCCTAGGCGGCTTTGATTTTAACAGAGAGCGAATAAAGACAAATAAGTTTATTGCTGTTTTAGATTTTTCTTCTGAGAAAAATCCTATAGTTTCAAAAGATATCTCAACAGCATGTCACACTTAAATCTTTTCAAAAAAATTATCTTTGCTAATCTGAGCAACCATCTGAGCCAAACTCTCAATGCAAAGCTTCCTCCCTAGTCCACCCAGTATAACAGATAACACAGAATTCATGTGGTTATGAGGTCACAACCATGAGCACATTATATCCTCCACAATTATCTCATTATCACCCAGCAGCTACTATTCAGCCCTTAAGAAATGACGATGTAATTTGTATTAGAGGACTATATTTTTAAATACGTCTTCACACTGAAGTCAACACCGCATCGGAGACCACTGTGAATCCACTGCATGTGTGGGAGAGACAGAAAAACACCAAAAACGTACACTTGAGACCAAAAATCTAGAAGATTTTAGTGTAAGTTCTGCTGTTTGTACTGTCTTGTTGCTGTTTTTTAAATATCAACAAACTTGAACATTCTAGGTTCATTTAACCCGACTGTTTGTCTATATTTTGCACAACACTCTCCAAAATGATGTGTGAAATAATAACACAATTTTCTATGTGTTTATAACACCGTATGAGTCTGTTTGTGTTGATTTTGTGTTAAATAAATAAAAAGGGCAACACAAGGTAACGTTAAAAGTAACACAAAATGTGTTATCCTTAAGTAGACACAGAGACTTTGTCAAAGTTTTTGGATCATGGCTTAGAAACACAGTATTTTCAGGTGTATGTAGGTATCCGTCGACCGCAGAGGCGGTTTTAGAGAGGTGGGACTATTTTTTAGATTCACTGTGTCCTCAAAACAGAGTGTGCGCATTTATGTCCTCCAAATGGTCCATTTGGGCTCTGTGTAGACACCCTTAAAAGTATTAAAAAAACTAAATTTAAGGGTCAGAGAGAAGACATTAAATCCAAATTACAGTTTGTGGTGCAAGAAAAGTTGACTGACATCATCAGGGGGGAAAAAACGCTACAAAAAGGTTAATTTCAATTAAAAAATATGAAAAGCTAAGTTCTGCTAATCATTCTAAGAAGTTTGCATGTGTGGACTTTATCTGGTGCTGATAAGCCTTCCTGTTGTGATAATGGCTTGTCACAGCATGATGCGTGAGGTGGTGCGCTTGTGTGTGTGCACGCAGGAGAGTGTGCTTACAGGAACGCCGTGCCTCAGCGCGGCTTGACAACGCCGGTTTGTTGTGACACCTCTCACGGCGCAAGCTCCAGGAACGTGTTAAAGATGAGTCGTCAATTCGTGAGTAGCGGCAGCCGTGCTTTTGGGAGTCATCTCTGCGCCATTTGGTGCATTTGAAACGATGACTGTGTGTGTGTGTTTGTGTGTTAATGCGAACGTACACTCAGAGAAATAAGAAAGAAGTGGGAGAAAGCAAGGCAGCCAGAGAAGAGAAGGAAGAGGTGGAGATCGTGCTGGAATTTGACTCCCACTCAGTAGCGAAGCTTGTCATCAACCTCTCAACCTAGCGCTTTGGAGAACTTTGTGCTGTGATGGCCAGATGAAGATACACGATTCATTTGCTCAATTCACATTAAACTATTGTTCATTTCGAGCACAATGACATGTGATAGAAGGCCTGAACAACTGCTTCGGCAGCGATGCTATCATATAAATGACCTCCAAATGAGGTTTAGGTTCCATCTTTTTTATTTGTTGGGCATTTGCTGCTTCTGGATTGTGCATTTTAATTCACAGAAATTCAAGTATGTCGTCTCTCAAAAACGTCTCTCTTTGTGTCACATCCGTAACGCATTTTTATTTTCCTTTTTTAAATCGAAAACTTGTGTGTAGACCGATATTCACTGATGTTTAGAGTCTATCAACAGGGATTTACTAAATAATAACAGTTGGTTCAATATATTGGTAACAAATACATGTGAGTTTAACTGTCACATACATAACACGTAATGTCACATCCATAACTGGAATTCCCCATCTACATTCATGATTGATGTGAATCTGACAAATTTTTTTTCTAAATTGGCCTGGAATATATTTTATGAATAAAAGAATTTAAAAATGGAACTACAGAAATGAAACCTTTTCAAACTTGTTTCTCGAAACACTCCCATTATCCTACAAAATGCTTAATTTCGTATATTAAGTGGGGATTGAAGGAAGTAGTTACACGTAAAGACAAACACATTTAGGCTTTAAATAAAATTAAGCTTATTTTTAGAACAAAAATTGCCCAGTTTTCATGACAATTAAGCACTTTCCCCCAATTACCGCAACGCAAAACTATCTCATTCCTGTGATACAGTACGGCGATATCTTATCTAATTAGAAAAAAAAACAGTGTATAAGTCATCTTTGTAATGAGATAATAAAAGTCTAGTCAGAATCAGAGAATAATTTCAACAATAACAAAAACTCATAAATTATCCGAAATGTACTCATTCAGACATATAACAACAGATCCTCATAAAATACGCAAGATGTGATTTCTTCTTTTGTGGATGAAACGTTACCCGTACATGTACTTGACAGGTTTTCTGTGATGTCACTATCGCTGGTAAAGTGACGAAGTATCTGATGTCCAGACCCCACACAGACAATTTGAGACCCCCTATAGACTCTCCCACCCACTGTTCAACACTTAGTATATACAGTATTAAAGTACAAACCCACATGACTGTCCATGGACAGTTGGAACAGATCCCAGATCTCTTGTGTCAACTTTGCTCATGCCACCCGCCCAGCATCTGTAAATCACCCTAGAACGTTTCTCCGGGATCCACCCCTGTTTATTTTACTGGCAAATCCGATTCTGACTCCCTCCGTAACGCAGACTCTCACGAAACAATGGACACTCTGTCAAGTTATCTCTTGCTGAACTCCCTCTCTCGCTCTCTCTCTCTGTCTCTCACCCTACCATTTTCTCTTTTCATTTTCCTACAGTGGTAATGAGATGTTTCATTATTTGCATTTCACAGCTTTTAATAGCGAGAGAATTTAGGCTAAGCCCCGGGTTGTTGGAGAGGGAGCCTCCACTGGAGACACGGCTGGCTTCAGGGCCTCTGAGGCAAAGAATAGCCCAGAAATACTCTAGGACAGAGAAAAAGAGGGAAGGAGGGAGAGAAAGAGAGGAGGGGGGAAGGACAAAGGCCAGGTAGCGTCACACTGGGAGAAGTGCCTAGCTGCCTTTACGGCTAAACTGCGTTTTGCCTGGCATTAACAGTTTCCACTCTTTTCCGCTCTTTCCATCTGCTAGAGGAAACTAGAGATTGTTTTTTCATAAGAGAGGAGAGAGAGAAAGGCATAAATAAAGGTGATGTGTTATGGACTTTCTGTGATCATACAGAGGAGAGGAATGAGGCGTGGAGTGGAGCCTTTCTTGAATCATGTGCACCACCTTTAAGGAAGTGCCAGCAACCTTTGCTTTCTGAAGAGAGAGTTTGCGGCCACGCCCACGCTAATAGAGCGAGGTGAATCGAGCACATATAAAGTGTAAACTGTCAACATGACAAAACGACCAGTTTTTCGGCAGTAGCTGTAGTCCCCTTGAAATTATGAAAATCCAGCCATTCTCCATACGGGCTTAAATTTGGCAGAGTTGAAGGAGGGCTGTTCTAGCATCTCGGGCCACACACGGAGTATACCCTGGATAGATGGGTGTTCACAGAGACATTTATACTTACACTTTGTCATTGAAGTCATTTAGGGTATGTTTACACAACGTTCCCAACTGAAAACATAAAACTTTTCATTTGTTGGCCATTTATTTATACACGACCGCTCCGGCAGAACATCGAAAACGTTACTAATACGAATGAATACGGAATTTAGGACAGATATCACTTTTACTTCCTTGTTACCCATATATGCTAATTTGTCAAAACGGTGACTTCATGTGCATGCTGGACTGGGTGATATATCTGCAATTCTCATGCTCAGTTCCCTTAAAGCGGCCCTGCAACAATGTGTCATGCATTCTTCTTTACCATGTTAAACGTGCTGTCTTCTCATACTTAACATGGTCAACTTGTCAAAAAACGAGTTGGGCGTATTATGTAGTATTTCTGTGCTCGATACACTCCCCCTGCGATCGTACAGGTTTCGGAACGTTGTTTTCTAACAAATAAAACTGTTTTGTAGCAAATTTTCTTAGTCCCTTATTGGACAATTCTCCAGGAAAAGCATGCGGCACGGCCACAGGAGAGCAGGAGGATGCGCAGACGTCACTTTCACTTGTGTTCAGGATAGAAAGAGAGCTTATGTTCGTGAAGTTCAGGTGTTTGTTTGTCCATTGCATTTGGGTGATGCATGTTATATAAACGGTGGATATAACGCTGGATTTGGAGATAATTTGAAACTGATATATGGAGCCGTCCCGGCGTTAAAAGATGCCGGACATGAACCGCACGTGCTTTGGTTCAGCCTACCCCTCCCCCCCGCACGTGCCGTATGTTTTCGGAAACAATCATAAAGCTGTATCTATCTTTTATAAATGTGATCAAACTAAATACTCTACAATTATACGAAGTATGCAATACTACTCTATAGGTACACAAGGCTAATATGAGATTGGCAGAAACACTGTGTGTTATGCCCACTTTAATGAATAACGGTTAATTGCCGCAACATCCGAAAGCCATGTAATCGATTTAGAAATATATAATCAGTGCGAATGGCAATATATATCGCCCAGCCCTAGCGCATGCATATATTACGTGTCCAGCCTGTACACAGCCTGTGTGTTTGTTTTACTCAACATACTTTGTTTTTCCAGCAAAGTGTAGATTTACTTCATCACTACAAACAGCGGAGGCGCATTATTTATTGTACATGTTCTACAATTTCAAACACACTTGTATTCTGACTTTAATGCGTTTTTGGTAGGTATATGTGTGCAGACAAAGTGACCTTCATAATATATATTTTAACTAGGGCTGTCAATGTTAACACATTAACACATGCAATCATTTTTTTTCAGATTAACGATGAGCACCGCCATCTCACGATAATGTTTAATGTGTATAAAAACACTTTGCATGCCGTAGTTTACTCAGGACTAGTGGGAAATTTGCATTGATACTCCTTCATTCTTCCTGTTATGTCGATTGATCAACTGTCTTTGTTAAAAGATGGAAAGTTAAGAGTGATTCGTCCTTAAACTTCAGCTAGCCACTATAAATCGCTATTTTCAGCAATAAAAAAGTACATTTTGCCATGATATTTTCAGATGATATACAAGAGGTTATAGAATAATAATTTAATGAAAAACCAATATTGACCAAAAATGTACTTTCTATCTATTTTTTGATATTCCTGAAAAAGTCCCAGCACGACATCTGATGGGTTTTCCCAGCTCGCATCACAAATGTGAAATTATTAGAATGTTAAAGTATATTTTAAAAGATTAATATTGTGTGCGATTAATTGTGATTGCGGATCATTTTGACAAAGGCGTCATGTGTATGTTGAACTTTTAAAACACTCAAAACATGTTGATGTGTAAAACGTACCCTACATTTGTCAAAATCTACAGATACCTACAGTGACAAAGCTTATGTCTTGAGACGTAATTGAAAATTGAAAAAGAAAAAATGTAACACTGGCAGTTTTTTGCTGAATTGATAGCACCAACTGAATTGGTGGCAAAATTACAAATTCTATTATGGAGCTTCGCTCATGAGTTTTAATTTTGCGTTTCTGTTTTTTGTCCCTATTCTGTTTTTTCATTGTAACATTAATGGAATATCTAATCACTTTAATGAAGAAAGATAATACCAGATTTCTACACTAAATTGCAATATTCTATGATGAAAATTCTATTCAAATTCTATAATGCCAAAGGCATAGCTTAAGAACACATTCATTTGGTCATAAGTAATAAAATGTAAACAATAATAATAAAAATCATGATTTATATAAAAAATCTGTTCAATAGTATCAATCTGTTTCAATTCAGTTTCATGACATTCAAATTTGTACTGTGGTCCTAAAATCACTTTTTTTTTTCAAAAGAAAACTGCTTAAGCAGCTAATGAAGAGTCCCGTGTGAATGAGGAGAAGACTCAAGGACAAAATCTGCCATCAGTGCAGAAAGACCAGAAAGCCTCCTGCTACGTTTTAGTGAGGCAGTCCAGGGCAAAGTCTCATTGAGAATGTGAAAGTGTGAGATAGAACCTGGCAGGACCTCCGTTTAGCAGAGATCACAGGGGACGAGGCCTGCATGTGGACCGGTAAACATTAGAGTCTCTGTCCCTGATTCACACTGCCTTCCCAACACTGACCTCTCAGCGGTACAACACGGACTCACCTTCACTGCTCCGGCTTAATGCTCCAGAGAAGGTAAAGGAGGACATAGGGGGGGGGGAAGAGGTGCTGAGCCGGGTGGAGCTGAGCGGAGGGGTTAAGACTCTCAAAGCCGTTTAGATCCGCTCTCGTCACATTCTCGGTGGTGTGACAGGCTCTTGTCACCTGGGCCAGCTGGAGAAGTGAGACTGGGCTTCCCAGTCTATGAAGTGACACACGGTCAATTCACAGTAGGATATGAGCTTAACACAAGGCGATCGCCTTTGAGTGTGGAGACATACTGGAGAAAATGTGAAAAAATATAATACAATTGAAAGGCTACCAAAAAAGTGAACACACGTGTGCAGTAAATGTGCACAATTTTCCCCATCTCCATTACATTTTAAATAGTCTTTCAGTGCGATAAAAATGAGTTTTGAAAAGTAAAAATATTTAATGTAGGTTCTTAAAGTTCATAAAAGCAACATTAGTTATAAACAATGATCAAAATGCAGTTAAAAAAACGATTCATATACAGTGTATTTTCATGGATATATATATTATGAATATACAAATATTATCTGTATACATTTATCCTCAGATCATTTATTACTGTATTTATTGTAACACAACATCATTTTTTTTAACTATTTCTCAAAAACTTATTAAAGTAACACATAACGCTAACCCAACACATCACTCCTAACCGAGTTTAATTAAAGTAATGCATAATGAATTATGATTTATTTAGATAATCATTCAATACCAAAACTTCTTATATAACAAGTCATATGTTTCATCTTTTTGTTTATTTATTCAGTGAAATATTTAAAAGCTGTTACAGTGCAGTCAATTACTGATCCAAACACCAGCTGGAAAATATGTTTAAGAGTACTGTAGACTGTAACATTTTCTTTATTAAAATATAGCTGTTTTTATTGCTGCTGGACTTTATGAAGCAATCATAAAACTTTCAAAAACGTTTCAATTTTGGCCTTTCTAGTTAAATTTATATAGCATTGTTCCTGATTGTTCCATAAACCTAATATTCAATAAGGCTATTTTTAGTACAGCCAACTAAATGTGTCCCTGGGCTTATGTTTGAGTCCTCTAGTGTTGGGGCTGTACCTCAAAAATGTTGCCTTGGACTAATTCTAAACATTTTAACAACGTCCCATGTTTTGCTGCATTTATACTGGAGAACTTTTTCGTTCCACTTTGCTTCTCGCTAACTCTGTGAAATTGAGGATTAACCCCTTGGATAATGTCTCTGATGTCCAGTTGACTGGTTTATACTGACAGTCTGCCTGAAAAACACACTGACACGTACGTGACTTACACCCTCCGAGAACTCGCCGCCTTCTTTCTCCCCTACTGTTCTGACACCTATCGAGCATGTCACGACTACAGAAAGAAAGATGGCCTTGGTCTTTTTCGAGAGCATCAGAACCACCTCAACAAAGAAAGCGGAGAGCACGTATACTGTAGATGTGTGTGTGTTTTCTTGGCCGTAGGATGCAAGTCACTCCAGATCTGAGCGTATGCGTGTGACATGGACTGTAAGCAATGGTGGCAGTCTTTAACGCTCTATCCTCTAAGACATCCTTGGGTAACACTGCTCTTCATTCTTTGCACATTTCTTCTCTCAATCGCATTAAAGGCCTAACCCTGACCTTAACCCCACTACTACAACTTCTTACACCTTCTATTTTGGTGCTGACAAAAGCTGTGCTCTAGTTACTCTGGCTCACTGTTTTTGTTTGGTAACTGCAATTTTGAGTTCAATGAAGCACAGGTACGTAATATCACAATGTATTGAAACACCGAGCGATTTTCAACCCTTTTTGAAGAAATTGCTTCCAATCATGTATAATCATATTGTTGAATTGCATGCGTTCAATAGACGAATGTGGAAACTTTAACATGAAACAAAAATGAAGCCTAGGTAGTGTCATTATATATTTTTATGGTTTTACTGCCAACAATCCATATGTGTACATTTCTTTAAAAAAAACATAGAAAAATGTAATCCCTCTTTCATTTACTTATTTTCAATCCTGCTTTATTAACTCTGATGATTTGGACGGTTTCATTCATTCACATCTCAAAGTGCGCAAGTCTCACATTCTCTCCCTGCAAACAACCTTTGCATTCGCAGTACGAAATGTAAAATATGGTCTGGCACCTGCACCTTTCCTCCGTCTCCACCTCAGAGCTCTGTGAGGTTCACTCAGGTTGTGTGACCCTGCAATCTACTGTATTACCTGTTTTTTCACACCCTTCTTTCTTCTCCGTAAGCCCGAGATCCCTCTGGTTTCAGCGAAGCAGAAAATCTGATTAGAGCGACCGCATTCTGTCTCATTCGGCGTTTAGCCGTGTTACCCGGCTGTCAATTGCGTTGTTTATGTTTATTGTTTTGCAGTTGATTTCCCAGATTGTCATGTAACTCAGTCGGCCAACGAAAATATATTAATATTCATTGTTGTTTGCTCAGTTGAAGTAGTTTTGAATAATCATAGGCATGAGCCATGTTTTGTTGCAATTGCTCGATGGAGGCACAGTGCTGGGAGGGGCATTCTCAGGATTTGATTGGACAGAATTTTTTAGCGCAACATTTGTAATGCTTTTAAAAGACGAAGGATTGTTAATGTTAAAGGCGTATGTCTGCTGATAGTTTTTTAATGTTGAGGATTACACTAACACATAGGGGACCTTAATACCACACAACAATGTATCATGGCATATTTAAAATAAAATGGTAAATTAAATTAAATATGAAATAAATAAATACAATATGTTGTTTTTTCAACAAGGTGGTCAGCACATGATAGTACAGGTCTGCGAGGGACTGTTTTTTTTTCGTCTAAAGCATAAGTTATAGTCGTGCGTAGTACCTACGTAGCTTATGCAGAGCCGCGTACCCCTACGCAGTAGCCTGACGCGCACCTCTCCAAAAATGTAACAACACATCAACTCAACGGGCTGTAATTGGTCTGCTTGAACCCCTCCCTCATGTCAAAAAACTCTGCCATAGCATCATGTTTTTGCAAACTTATTTCTGAAAGAATTATCTAAGTATATTATTTGTTTATCTTTTTTTAACATCTGAAGCTGCAACGAAAGTGACCGTTTACTTGCCGCTATCACTGCTAATGCTTTTCAAACAAGTTCAATCTTCTTTGGCTCTTTCTTGGTTACACAAGTAACACGCGCGTCAGGCCTAGTGGTCATTGCCTGTGGCTAAGGCGTAGGTCCATGCACAACTATATATAACGCTTAAGTTTTATTCTACACCCACCCGCTCCAGCTGAAAATTCTCTCTTTGTTCACCTGCTATCTGCTTAGAATGATTTTCGTCCCGACAGATCCCGCTAAATTTAGATCATGTTTCCTGATCTCACATTTAGGATCTCGCATTTAAATTCTCTATAACAAATACAAAATGTACGATGCACAAAAAACGTATCAGTTTTATTTGTCTTGTCAATAGGCCTATACAATTTTATGTCAATCAAGTAGACAACATGTCAAAGAGGAAAATAAATGGAAAACATTAAATATGAAGCCTTTCACATAAACTATAATCAAAATATGAATAAACGAAATCTTAGGCCAATAGCTAAAATGAAATTACTTTTGTTTAACCAAACTATTTAACATAAATGCAAGAAATGCTCTCTCTCTTCTCTGAAGGTGCACTCAGTGACCTGCCCGCTCTATCTGTGGGCTGACGCATGCAAATTAAATTTATGACAGAGTAAGAACTGGTCAACAGGGTCTACATGTGGTCAATTAGAAGGATGTCGGGAGTGGGCTCCTGTCCAAAGAGCCCGCTACCATCTTTTATCCCAAAAATGGGATAATCCCGCTTCGCAAGAATTCGTCTCGGATAATGCAGACCTCTCTACATGACAGCATTTTCGGGTGAACTTTTTTTTTGTAAATCACAACCTCGTTTAATTCCTCTTCTCCAAAATGCATCTTTTTCACTATTATAGTTTAAACTGATAACTTTATAGACAATTAAATCTAAAATGCCCCAAGCGAAGCAGTTGGAGGCTAATATAAAACTATTAAAAAGAAAAAAGTCACCTGTCAACATCAGTCCCTTCTTCTTTCAGTCTTTCGAGGAAGGTGTATTTGTACAAGTGGACACAGGAGAGGCACAGGATTGATTTGATCTTACAAGCCATCAGGTTGAGAGAAACTTTCCTAAACATGACCTGAAGTGTGCCGGCCCCGCAGCAAACGCTGCTGTCACTATTGAGCACTCCAGCTGTCAGGCTGCGGTCGGGCCGATGCGAGCTGACAGCCCCAACGCTCACAAAACAAATCATAGCCCCATTCGCTAACACTCCACATCCCCTTTAGATTTAGTCCAGGCCTGGGTGGCTTCTGTGCTGCTCGTGGTGGAGGGTTGTGATGAATTGGATTGGGGATATTTGTATGTATGTGTTTATATGGATGCATGCTGAGCTAGACGTCACATATTAGTGGAGATGTTAGTTTGACTTCATCAAGAATCCTCCGAGATTCACACTCCATTCAAAGGACATCAAGGAGGAAAAGAAAAAGAAAATAAATTTAAATGGATTTCTATAGCAACTTTCACAATTTTGCATTGTTGCCAAGCAGCTGAAAGGAACAGTTTACCCCCCCAAAAAATACTCACCCTCAAGTTGTTCCTAATCTGTATACATTTCTTTGTTATGTTGAACACAAAAGAATATATTTTGAAAGATAAAATAGTTCTGAGGCACTTATCGACTTTATGGAATATATACAATTTCTCAATACAATTCACAATAACTAAACTTTTGTCATTTTGCAAGTTTCTAGTAACTAGTAAGTTTTTATAGTAAGTGCTAGTAAGTACTGTATTTGTCAAATGTTTTCATAGGATATATATAAGTTGTACTTATGGTAAAATTGTTGTCTGATTATAATCATTTTGTAGAAAGATTCATACAAAATATACAAAAAGTATACAAAAATCACACCAAATTCACAACTATAAGTGAATTATTTGAGCCGTTGAATTGACTTTGTTTTGACTTCAACTCAAGTAAAGATATGCAAAAAATCCAGCAGTTTCATGTTTCAAACAGAGATGGCGATATAGAGTCAAAAGTTACATATTGTCATATAAGTTATATGATCGCGTTAGAAGTTATTTTAAGAAATATGTTTTGGTCTGAAATGTGGATTGAACATTTCTTGGAATTTTTCGTGAAACTCGCCCCTATGCTGTACCGCTCTTACCAGTGTGTGTGTGTGTTGCATTTGTAGTCTCTCTCTTTCCTCTTTTCACATTGAAGAACAATGCATTGTCTCCTGTTGCTCTCCTCCCCCATCTCTCCATCTTAATGATTATAGCAGAGATACTCAGGTGCTCAACCCTTTAATCATGATGTTTTCCTATGTTCGCTTTATTAGCTGCCAAATAAAATCACCCAGTCCGAGTGTAAAGCACTTTAACACAATCATCGCCTCTTCTCCTCTCACTTTTCTCTTTTTCGTTGGTAAATGGTTTCATTTAATTACCATTTTGTGAGTTAGTTGAATAATAAAGTGGAAAATGGAGCTGCCAAACAGATAATTCATTTTTAGTGAGGAAAGGTGATGGCCGTAGCCCAGCAGAACATCTGCCTGAAGCAACCAGAGATGGCCAAAACATGTCACCTGGTTCAGAGTGGCATTTTACTGACATTTCAGCGCTTAAATGGGTTGTTACGGGGATAGAGAATGCCAGTAATAACAACTCAAAGCTATACTCAATTTCTTTTGTAAGGTTTTGCATTGGTAGGCGTTTTCATGTAGGCAGGATTTTGGCGTTGAGTGAAAATTGATCGAGATATTGAAGCTGTGCTCCATGAAAATGCAATTCTTCACTTGATTTAGTATCAATCTTATGCTTTCTACAAAATATTTATGTTATAACGATGTAGAAATGATCCACAGGTTCAATTCTGTTTTTGTACTGGCAGGTGTAATAACATACCTTCCAATTACCAAATACCTATCTTCCAATTTCCAACAAAAATATCAGGAGTCATTTTATTGTTATAAATAATTATTTGTAATGTATTATTTATTAAACTGTGATTTTGTATTATTATAAAAAAATGGCTGCTGTTTAACTTACCTGTTTCATAAGTATTTAGAAGCATATATAGTGTATACCAGTGTTTCTCAGCTCCAGCCCTCGGCCCCCGCTCCCAAAATGTTTTAGATGTGTCGCTATATAAAACACCTGAAAGAACTCATCAGCCCCCACTCTGAATGTTTGTTGGTGTCTTAATTAGTTCTCCTAATTAACACACTAACCAGCTTATGAGTTAAGTCATAAAAGTTGAGGCATAAAGAGGGACTTCTGAACATTCTGGGAAGTGGCGGATTGGAGCTGAGAAACACTGGTGTATAGAGTATAACATAGGCGTTATGTTTCAGTAGGAGTGTATCCAATTTCTTGATCTAACCAGAGATTATTTATTTTCTTCCAGACTTTGTTCAGGAGAAGCAGCCACCCATTAGCCCAATGAATAACCGGAAGGAAGACATGGAAATCACGTCGCACTACCGGCAGCTCCTGCGGGAGCTGAACGAACAGCGGCAGCACGGCATCTTGTGCGACGTGTGTCTGATCGTGGAGGGTAAGATCTTTAAAGCGCACAAGAATGTGTTGCTGGGCAGCAGCCGTTACTTCAAGACACTTTACTGCCAGGTGAAGAAGAGCTCGGAGCAGCAGGCTACCATCACGCACCTGGACATCGTCACGGCCCAGGGCTTCAAGACCATCCTTGACTTCATGTATTCTGCCCACCTGGCGCTCACAAGCAAGAACGTCATAGAAGTGATGTCAGCCGCAAGCTACCTGCAGATGACTGACATCGTGCAGGCATGTCACGGCTTCATCAAGGCAGCGCTGGACATTAGTATTCGGTCTGAGCTTGCAGACGAACTGGCGGATATTGAGATGGGCAGCGTGGTGAATTCCATTGGTGGTGGGGCTGGACCGGGTGTGGGCGGGGCTTCTGAGGCTTTGGCATCCATGATTTCGGCCCGCAGCTCCTCGCCATGGTTGGCCAGGCGCACCAGCCCGGCAAACTCATCTGGGGACTCAGCCATTGCTAGCTGCCACGAAGGCGGCAGCAGTTACGGCAAAGAGGATCAGGAACCCAAAAGCCATGAAAGCCAGGACGATGTTTGTTTGCAGCCCCTGTGGCCTGCTGATTACCGTTCTGTCCAGGTCAAAGAGGAGCAGGTCTCCCCCTCTAATCTGCAAGACGGGGCGGGGCGAGGCACACAGGGAATACCTGGAGAGCAAGGTGGCAGAGGGGATGGGGGCTGGCAACCCCCTGGCTCAGGTCGAAGGAAGAACCGTAAGAACAAGGACACAGTAAGGCACATAACCCAACAGAATGAAGGAGACAGTCGGACAGCGTCGCCGCTACAGTCCATGCTGTCCGCACCTGGCTGGAGCTACAGCAACCAGGACATTCCAGGTAGGCTTGCTGTTGGAGATTTGTAGAGAGTATGCCAGTGATGACCAACTTTTTTAAGTAATGTATTTTTCCTAAAGAAAAAGATCTTCAATTAAGAAGACTAATTAGACATTAAGGACATGAATTTTAGACATTTCTGTCTTCTCCCATTCAACTGAAGATAGGTCAGATGCACTTTATATTACAGTACGTGTACCAATAGTAAACTTACATTGTACTTACCTAAGAAATTACTCGGTAGTTTAAGGTAACTACATGGGATAAGGTTAGGTTTGGGGGTAGGTTCAGGGTTAATACTTAGTTATTATATTTACTGTAATAAGTACACAGTATGTACATGGGAAACAGGAATGTAAAATACAGTGCTAGCGATAGGTCTGTGGTTTGCAATGACTGAAGTAGCTGCCCGGAGGCATTGCAAACATGGCCCCCAAGTGGCACAACTTTCGTAAACAGAACCCAACAGTTAGGTTTGTCACTTTTTGACCCACCAATATGTGTTGAAATTGACCCAGTAGTTTTTTGTGTACAATATAGAACTATTAACGTATACTTTGCTTAGTTGTTCACCATGAAATCGGGTACTAACCACATATATTTTTGCTAAA
The DNA here is from genome assembly GCF_015846415.1 of Triplophysa dalaica. Lineage (NCBI taxonomy): Eukaryota > Metazoa > Chordata > Actinopteri > Cypriniformes > Nemacheilidae > Triplophysa > Triplophysa dalaica. The sequence goes on along the minus strand of NC_079561.1, from coordinate 11,800,552 downwards.
AAGTCACATTCACTTGCGGGTTCTATTGGGCCATACATTATATCAGCGCTCAACAACGTTTGATCTCATGATAGGTCTGTATTGAAAAGTTAATACATTATTATTGAAAAATCAATACCGCTTTTGAGAAAATGAATGAGAGTTTTATTTCCGGAACCTAGCTGTTGGGCTAGCGTTGAGACCGGAAAGTCTTACTTTATTGCTTCCTATACTGTGTAATGATATGTGTCACGGCATTATGGAATATTACTGCTGGCTTGAAAATTTGAGAAAACATTTTACAACATCAATTAGATGCTTGTTGAACTTTCAATAGTGGAGGTTTGTAGCAAGCAAGCACTGTGCATCAATCCTGTGAGGATCAAAACTATATCAAAGTATGTTTGATTGTATAATTCAAACCCAGATAAGATGACATAAATAGATCTCTAATGAAGCCGATGATTATTGTTGTACCAAGAAAGCTACAGCCGTATGACAAACTCCAGATTGAGGTGGGGAATATGGGGTCGAAAAAACTCATTTCCTCATTAATATCCGCGAGACACATGGGACGCGAAGCGGCCTCATCAACCTAAAAACAAAATCCGTGCTGAGGAACAGATCGCGCTGGTGAGCGGGGAAGAGGCCCTACCTGTCTCAGAGACTGTTGCTTATAGGTATGTAGATCATTAAAAGTGTGGCAGCTCTAATCTCTGGTGTATTTGCGCAGGCGGACTGTGAAATAGGCACACACACACTTTAAGAAAACAGGATAATTGAATTGACCTTGCTGGCGGAGCGAGGATTAAATTGCATGCGTGTATTCGTGTGTGCGTGATGGGATGGGGGGGTGCCCCGAGGTCCTCTGAAGTGTGGAGAAGAAGAGATGAAGTAAAGCGGAGAGGGAGGGGAGGACGAGAAGATTTGCATCAGCTTAGCACGAGTTTACCTACTTAACACTGGAGGCAATCTCTCATTTCCACTGTTTGCAAGCTCCGCTACCTGAGGCTCCAATACATATGACTGCACCCGCTGACCTAAGCCAACTAATCAAATATCAAGTGTTCGGCTCCACAAATCTAAGAACACACTAGTTCAATGTACTACAAACACATACCTGAAGGATGTTTCATTGCTAAGAGGTTTCTCTATTATACCTCAGAAGACTTGCTGAAGTATTAGCTTTGCCTCAGAAACAGATAAGAACATTGTTGATGTACAGTAAGGGTGGCTTGGATAATTTGATCTTTGAATCTTTGAAAAATTTGAGGAGAAATGTTTGAGTTCTAAATCTATCAATTTTGCTTGCATACTTGTGTCTGTGGACAGTGAGAAGTTGATGATACTTCAATGGCTCTCACACTTATACGTTGTAAGGCCCCCCTTGTGTAGGCCTCTTTGTTGCCCTCTAAATAAAAACTTATGATCTTAAACTTAAAATTTAAGGGTGAAAGGACCTGGGCATTTTTATTGAATAATACTGTTATATGAGGTCTACTCATGACATTCGCATGGTTTTTAAATTTAAAAACATCAAAATCATTAAGTAATAGGCTATTTTATACCCGGGTTTTGAGGCCGGCTCGACAAATGCCCCTTTTTTAATGGGCGTGCCGAAATGAAGACTTAGAAGTATACGGCCATTGCTATGATTGGATAGCAGTTTGCATATACTAAGTTGTAGCCTTCTTTGAATTTGGATAGACACGTAACATTAAGTTACCCATTATCAGGGCATATCAAGCAATCTCTAACTAAGCAAAAGTGATGCATAGTACAAACGTGTTTTACTCACATAAGATTGCTGCGCCGTTCCTATCGAATCAAATATTGACGGCACATCACTGCTTTTTATGTATGATCAATTTCTATATTTCCAAAAATCCTGAAAAACCTGTGCTCCCCTGGATCCATTTTGGTGCCCCCCCAGGAAGCCACCACCCCCAGTTTGAGAACCACTCCCTTAAAGGAGACACGAGAGTGACATCTGAGATATCTGAGAGATCCTTTTTGTGTTTTTCCCTATGAGCTATGAGCAAAAGTCAAACATGCTTTTGTATGGTACACAAATTTGTATTCCTCATGCATGTTTCCGTAAGCCAAACTAATATGCTGATCAGTCCCAGACTTAATTTAGATTGCATTGGAATTTATACATTTTTACATCTAAAATCATAAATCTCAGTCCACTTGGGAACTGAGAATGTATTAGCAAATAGCAAACTGCTTTGCGTGTCATTTTATAATATGGGCCATATCTCTTCGATGAAAGATTGTTTGGTATACAAAACAGGGAGAGGTTTGGAAGAGTTGGATCAGGCTAAGAGGAGAGTATGTGTAATGAAAGCCTTTATGCCCTGCTTTCATATGTAATTTACCTGTGCATTAAAATCGCCAGTGTTAAAAAAGGTCAAATTAAGTCACACTTTGAGTGACGTCTTCTAAAAAAATGCTGCTTACAGCACTAAAAGTGGTTCTTGTCTTATAATCATAGGGGAACCACTTTCAGTGCTATATAAAACCATATTTTGGTGCTTCAATGGTTCTTTAGAGGTTCTTCAGCGGTACTTTGGGATGACTGGGGTGCTTTATAGCACCCCTTCTATATAAAGAAACTGTGGAGCCCTGTATGGTTCTGGCTAAAGAACTTCTGAAGAACCAAGATATGGTTCTATATAGCACTTAAAGTCGTTCCCCTATGATTACTAGACAAGAACCACTTTTTGTGAGTTATATAACCTATTTTTACACTGTGAGTGTTAATTTGACCTTTATTTACACTGGCGGTTTTGCTGTCAACTAAATAAGAACATTTTAAGGTGGTGATACAAACTATTCTGTCCTCAAAATGCAAAAAAGCCTGCCCTTGTGAGGAGCTCCCTTCTCATGTTTTTTTTCTCTGAAGAGCTTTCCAAGATTTGGTTAAAGGGCAGAGGAAGTGTCTAGTTGCAGGGGTAATGGTGTGCACGGTTAAGGGTGCCGACCCTCTACAGGGGATCTCAGGATGTTGATGTTTGTTCTCTATTGTGTGGAGACTAATGGTTGTAAGAACCTTGTAATTGGTGGTTGGCATGTTAATACAACTATTTATCTCAAGTCCTTGCATTGTGAAGTTCTGAGGGATATTTCTTTTCATGTGTTGTGTGAGAATATGGTTTTGAACATGATTAGAGAGCCATGAGCAAAAAGACAGTATAGTCAGACTGCTGTCTAAACACCGTTTTTCTTGCCGACTGAAAGCTAATTGTCTCATTCCTTACCGATACTGTCTGGCCGTGTGTATGAATGACCTGTGACATACAAAATCAGACATTGAATGGATCTCGTAAGATACGAGTCAGATCATTTATGTGGGCCTATTTGCATATGACTTTAGGTTACGTTTCACAGGGCCCTGGATAAATGAATTGAACATGATCGGACAATCGATTCATATTTATTCGTTTAGCACTTTTCACAATGCGTATTGTATCAAAGCAGCTTTACAGAAAAAGCATGATTTTATGTTCCAGACAGAACAGGGAAAGTATTTTAAAAGAAGTGCTGTCTGAAAGTGTTTTCATAAGACCAACACCAAACATCAAGCCATCAAAATTCTTCAAATCTGATTTGAAGACCCACCGGATGTATTGTATGAGAGATTAGCAGGTGTTCAGACTGGATGCAGAAAATGTAGGTGTTACATCACAGAGTGTGTACTTGCAAATTTCAATATTTAGTATTTCTATCTCTATTTTATCCCACTTTCTTTATTTTGCATATAACTAAGGAATGATGAGTTATATTTGCAGTTTTGACATTGATGTACTTCATTTATGTACATAAGGGCCTCAAGCAATCCGATTTTTATTGATGAAAAGAGAATGCAAAGTGCATCCATCAAATAAGTGTTCCTTTGTCGTGTTATAATGCAAAAAAATGATATCCTCCTACATTTATTTCCTGTATTAATAGCAGCTCTATCAGTTCTCCACCCATTTACATGTGCTATGATTACATCTGTCTCATCGTGAGACGCAAACTCACTCGCCCGTGTGTGTGTGTGAGGGAAAGATGGAAGCTTAACTCAAGGCTCTTTAGGAAGCCACACCACTCCTTTGAGCAACCAACCACACTCTTTCCTTAAAAAGAAACCTGTAATGTCTGTTACAAAGACCCGAGTCACAGCTCCCAGCCTTATTAGACCCCTAACACCTCTATGTGATATGGGCTTCTAAAGAAGGCATTACCGTTAGCATTAGCGCTTACATTTTAGGTCACAAAATTACTACCACAGAGTGACATTTAAAGAGGAAATTTACCCAAGTCTCCTGTGACGCTAGCTCAATGTATCTGTGCGAATGTAACTTGTTTGAGTGTTGGTGATGCATCTGGTTGACTCCCAGCTAAAGTGGGGGTTTCTGTGGTTGGGAGGGGGCCCACGCTGTAAACTTTACACTACCATCAGGGGATTTTTGTGAAGCTCGTCAGGAAATGACCACTGACACTCTATTTTAGATGTTCGGTTGATCATGACACGTCACTTGATCAAAAAGAGACAAGGGACACAAGGATATCATCGTCTCGGCCTTCCCCTTCCTCTTCCTTGTTCCAAGAAAAATGGCACATCAATGGCACAAAATGACATACTTTTACACATATGCATGAAGCCTCAAAGGGTTTTATAGGTTGTGTCTGTCATTGTGTCTTACTTTATGGCTGTGGTTTCTCTAATGACTACAACTTTAGATGCATATGCAGATTTGGTTTGCGTATGATTCAAAAACTCAAACAGCTACACACACATAATGTCATAGTAAAGGATTTGCATAATTGTTGTGGACGCATGGCTCTTTTGTTTGTTTTTAAAGAGATGTCCGCTATGGCATAGCTTTGCATTTGTCTTGTCAAAGAATGACTTGTTCATATCTAATGTAATGGTGTTCATCAAAGCAAACACACACATGAACTTCAGCTTAGCCCTAATACATCAGATGTGTTGAGCTCTCTTCTCTGGGAGCTAAGCCTCTTCCCTCACTCACATTTATTTAAAGATTCATTCACTCATTCATTAACTCGTTTAAAAAACATGTATATTATTCATCTCATTTACTTACAAATCATTCATTCACTTCTTTGTTTACGTATTGACTTCATTATTAATTCACTCAATAATTAATTAATTAATATATTAATCTATTCATTTACTCACAAATCATTGGCTCACTTATAGTTTTACATGTTGATTTAATGATAAATTCACTCATTCATTCACTCACTGATTTAATGACTCACTCCCTCAACAATTAATTATTTCATTGATTTAACGTTTAATTAACTCATTCATTAATTTACTTATTAAACCAATCATTCACTCGCTCATACACTCAGTAATTCATTGAATTAATGATTTATTCACTTATTCATTAACTCGTTGATTAAATGATTTATTTACTCGCGCAATCACTCAGTAAGTCGTTAATTTAATGATTCTTTAACTTGTTAATTTACTCATTAATCAAACGACTCATTTGAGTTAATGATTCATTCATTAACTTAACTCTCACTCTCTAATTCCTTCATTCATTCACTGACTTATTCACTCACTCCTTATTTTTTGCATTTTTACATTCCCTCCTTTACTTTTTTACTTGTTAGTTGCTTGTGTGCTGGTCAAACAACAGAATAATTGAATTTAGCATGAGTGTGTGTAGGCTGATTGTGTGTGAGTGTATGAATCCACTAAACAGACACACCCTCAATCTGAGTCTCTCTGAACCATTAAACACGTCATACTTGTAGGGATGACATCCCTGTCATCCCTACCCTGTACTGCATCTGTCAGTAGCTCAACTCATCAGCTCTTTCTCTCTGCTTTTAAACCCTCTCTCTCTCTCTCTCTCTCTCTCTCTCGGGGTCTCTATAGTCTAAAGGTGTGTGCTTGAAATAATGAGGGGGAGAGGCCCCTTTAACCCCATCCTCTTACCATGTTCCCCATAGTATTTACACCTCATTAAACCTGAAATAGCTTAAATATTTAAAACATCGTGAACAGATCTCAACCCTCCCACCCTGAGCACCTCTGGATTTCCCCCTCCCTCGCTGCTTTCTCCCAGTTTAATAATCTACTTTCACATTTCCTCCCTCTCCATTAAAACTAAAATAGATTTCATATTATATAGTAAGATGAACTTTTACAGAAAAGTTTAACCCCATCTCTTCTTTCTTTCTTTCTTTCTTTCTTTCTTTTATCTGATTCTGTCTCTCTCTCCTATCCCCCTTTCACCATCCGAAGCAACTCTTTATTTTCTTTTGAGTGAGTGGCCAGATCCCACCAGATGACCTTCACAGCTCTGTTCTTTCTCTTACTCTCTTTTGTCTCTCTGTTTCTTTCTCTCTACTCACCCCCATGTCATTCTGGGTTGCCCCTCAGTGTGGCTGAATGCTTGTTTGTTCTGGGGTGAGGCGTCGTGGCGCACTGTCAGACAGAGTTTGTGTGTTCCTCATCAATTTATGTCATTCTCTCTCAGTCTCTCTCTATGTTTTGGACTGTTTCTCTACCTTCTGGTTACTCCTAGAACAACTTTTCACCCACAAAGGCCACAAAACAGTTAGGTACCATTTGCTCAGTTCAATGTATTTTCTGAATTTACTTCAAAAAGTAATAGCAATTAAAGGACTACAAATGAATAATGAAAGTCGAAAACAGTCGAAAACAGCATGACATGAGATGAATACTTTTTACTATTATTTTTTGGTTTGTTTTATTTTCAGTTTGTGCTGTACCACCTTCCATCTACATTCGTTTATTGAGTGATCCCTAGTAAAAATTTGATTCAAAAACATTTACCCATTCTGTTCCTTTCTGGTGCAATGAGCTGTTGGCCTTCATCTGCACGGTAGAAAAATCCTTAAGAAAAACTAAAATTGTCCGGCAGAATTTAGCAGTAAAATAACAGTTTTGTCCTGTTTTTGATAAATTTGCAGTCTTTGTCTTTACATTTTGGCAGTTTATACTACTTAAAAAGTAGACTGTTAAAAAATCCTTAAAAAAAAATGATTAAATATAAAAAATAAATAAAGTTTGATCTCCAAGTCCACACCACAACCCTCAAGAAACACCTGAAAACACACCTGTCCTAACTTTCCACTGAAAGAAAAAAAATCTACGCAAAGAATCATAGGGGCCCAAAGTGTCCATCAGTTGTACCCTTCGAAATCCTTCATTCCGAAGGGCCCTTTGAAGTGGCCAGTTATGACGCTTCGATTTGGAAGGACCCTTCAATGTGGTGGCCAGTATCAATTCTAATTTGTACACCCTTTCTACTTCGTGCACCCTTTTCTCGTTTCCTTTGCTCCCCCCTCAAGAATACACAGGGGGAACGCAAGGAAACGACACGGGGACGGAGGAATTGAAGCAAGTGAAATGGGATATCCTCACTCTCTTTAGCGTCACTTCAAATGGCGACTGTACACACTGCACTTAAAAAAATATATAATAACAATTACATACGTTCGGTGCAATACATATATAATATACCATTACATATTGCTGAATTATCACATTAATGCATTACAGGATGAAGGACATAGAAGCGAGGGAACGGGAATCATATAGAAAGCACCTATAGTTTCTATGTTCGGCATGTATAGATGCCGTTATGTTATTTGTTATGTTATTTATTCTGCGTTAACAGTTGCTTAATATTTGTTTGACCTTAGTCTGGTGGTTCTTCTCACTAACTGTCTTTAGATGTCTTCAAACTACCCTCTTTCTATCTATCTCTGCTTGGAAAAGCATAAAAGCATGTCAGTCACTCCCACACCTCCTACCTGTGTGTCTTTGAAAATAAACTGGACTTTATCAGGGGCAGCAAAATCCAGAGATACTGGATTTCTCTGCCAGTTATAAAATGGAGTTCCACGGTGGAGTTCCCCTGCATCAGTGCTCCAGCTTCCCAGAATCCTTTGCACGCGCTCTATATATAGATGCTTTGGCCTCCAAAGCTGTAAGGTGCTTCAAGCCAGAAGGCACCACAGTGTCTCGGCTTTGGCCAAAGAAGATGGCGGTGATAACGATGTCATTTTCCAAAACGTAAGCACCCCCTGCCCTTGGAGCAGAATGGAGCTTAGATGAAAGAAGAAAGAAGTTGATCTTTCAGATATGCACCCCTACCAGGGCCCATGACATGTCAACACTCAAAATGAAGCTCTAGTTGGACCCATATGCCATATTAAGCCTTGGTGCTCAAACAGAACATGAGCTCACCACTACTTCATGGATCCATCATTTCCTTTTTTGGGTGAAAAGAACCATCGAGAATCTGTCTTTACCAATCCAGACCCACACAAATAACAATCTCCTCAACACAAAGGGAGTTTTCAGTCTTGTCGGAAATGAACCTGTTCAGGGAAGAAGCCAGTGCTCGAAACGGCTTAAAGGCTAATATACATTTTCAGGGGAACAGGATGAGACAAGCATTTTAGCACTGTGGTGGGCTGTTTAATGGAGGATAATCCCGTTAATCACGACAAATGCTGTTGGGGGGAATACTTTGTTCTCATCACTCACCATCAGTGAACTCCAGATGTAACGGGGGTGAAGGGTATTGGCCCGGTTTTGCTGGAAAGTTCAATTTGTGTGTTTCTTCAATGGAGAGGGCCTGTCTGGATTTGTGAAACACGTCTTTAGAACATGCAGGGTACGGTTATGGGTGCTTACACACTAGAGCAGCTTTTGGGTGAATAAGGTCTGTTTTGAGAGTGTGGAAAAAGCTACATCAGTTTTTATATGGACAAGAATTCAGCAAATTGGATTTCCATAGGCACAACTGGAACAAACTCTGAAATTCACAATGGTCAAAAGAGACCGTGTCAGAATGCATTGCAGCATAAGTTGTAAATGTTTTATCACATGACTGGTGATGCACTGCAGTATCTGAATGCAAATCACATCCCAAAAAAGAAATTTGCAGTGTTGACATAGACTAAAAACTTAAAATTGGTTAACAAGGAGAGACAGAGGGAGAACATTCTGGGACAATTTAAGGTAGAAAATTAAGGTCTGTCCCCTTTATATTAAATATTAAAGATGTATTCAAAATTATATTTTTAATTTAATAATATTAATTATATTATATTATACATTTTCCAAAATATTATCTGCCAATATATAAAATCATTTAAGTATATTTGAAGAAGTAAAGAATAATACATTGTTAATATTAAAAACACATAAATAATTGATGCTTTTTACATATTGAAAAATTTAAGGAATAAGATAAAATATCGCTACTGGCCGGTAACCTCGGATGTCCGAATTCACAGTTTTTCTGGAAATGGAAAAAAAAACACTGTATCTATAAATGATTAAATAGTTGTCCAAGTTAACAAGCGCTTTTTTAAAACTCATTGCTTAGAGATTTGCAGACCCAGTGACAAACGTAAAGGGTTAATAATAATAATGATTTACGGAAATAAATAAAATCCCAAAATACGGACAAGGTTTCAGAATGGCATTGGGAGGAGACAGGGAAGCAGGGCCGGCAAAGGACCATTGGGGACCGTAGTCGAACCCGGGTCGCCGTGAGCGCATTGGCGTTATGTGTTGGCGCACTAACCACAAAGTTGTCGACGCTGACTAAATATAGTTTTAAAAATCATTCACAAAAAATGACACACTTAAAGAGTGACACAGGAAGGACGAAACAAAGGAGAGCGTTCTAGCACATGATTATAGACCAGACAACATATATCTCAGTTCGACCAGAACTGATCGTGTTTAAAAGGTTTTATTTGACTGCGTTCAAGTTCGGACCTCCATAATTTTTATTCACATCTTGGTGCTAGACGCACTAGCATGTGCAGCATGTAAGGGGGTTACACCACCAAACCGTCAAACTTCCCCATTCAGGGCAGACCAACGCCCTGCTGTTTGTTTTCTTCTGCTGTATTTTACTCCGCGGCTTTTTCTTCCTCTTCTGGTTTTACGGGGGGTTTCTGTTCTTTATAGACAAACCCCCTCTCTCTCACTTTCCAGCTCTCCACCCTCCAGTCAGACCGGTTTGAGCACGGATAGAGGAGGAAGAAGTGAGTTGTTTGGACAAACGGACGCCCAGGGCAGGATGTGGAGGTTCGCTGCCCTCTGGGTGTGTCGGATTGGCCCCGCTACACATACACACACACACTCACAGAACCAGCGTGGGAGGGCAAAATATCCCTTCCTCGCGCACACATTTTCGTTCTTCAACCCCACACCCTTCTTCTCATCTCCAGCTTGATTCTCCACTTTGTGTGCTCCCCTCCCATCACCTCCTACCAGTGGCTGCACCCTGTCCTCCTGAATTCAGAGAGGTTTGGGGAGAGGCCATCAGAGGTGTAAGCAGAAATTCCTCTGTGTGAGTGAGAGCTGTGGCTAATGTGGGAAATGTAGCCGCAGAAGCACAGCTGTGTGTGTTTCCAGAAGGTGTTGTGCGTGACGTTTGTCATATGTGCTACTGTCTATGTATTAAATGGATATATATATATATATATATATATACAAAAATATAATAATAATAATAATAATAACATAAAACAAAATATAAGACACAGAATAAAATAAAATCTCTTTTAATTCATTTTTGGAGCTTGTGTGCGTGCAGGGGATCCACATTGAAAAAGGATTATTGATTATTAAACATTTTAATTGATACTTATTTAAAAATGTAAAAATGCAGAAAGTTGTAAGGGTAGCATGAGGATTACTACAAGAGTCTACAAAGACTTGTATAAAAACAAACGTGTGTGTGTAAGTAAGATGTTGCGGGTACAAATCTGTCCTTTAGTCTAATATGTCCCCACTACTGGCCAAGCAATTCACTGTGTCACTTCTGTTTTCTCTCAAATAATGGACTGCAGCGATTGTGTATGTGTGTGTGATGGAATGCCCTTGAAGAGATGCAGGTTCTTTGGGTGTGAGCTTCACACCATCAGAAACATTCCCTGGCTTCTGTTTCAGACCCACACACACACTTTTTTCAGCCTCTAAAAACTCACAGTAAGAGCAGGATTTTGGTTTTCTTTGTGAATACGCTCACACTGACAGCGATGTGAAGTTAAAGGCACCTTTTTTGGAGAAAATGGCAGGAAGCTAGCAGATTTCCCCCGCTCGCTTTCTCTCAGAGACATTGTGTGGGGTGAGAGCGAGAGAAAGAGAGAGAGGTGTCACTGTCCTTCCCCTGAGGCGGTCAGTATGGATGGTCCGGGCTCATCACCAGCTTGGCTTCAAACAATCAGGACCTCACGGCAGGAGCCACACACACACAGAACTCGTAATTCTAGCATGAGGAAGAACTGTAACACATGTCTCACCTGCGAAAATTGTCCATCAGATGGAAGGAGAGAGAGAGAGAGAGAGAGAGAGAGAGAGGGGGAAAAGGCAGGCAGACTGTACATTATCCCTCTTATTACATGGCAACTTACCAAATAAATCAATCAATATATGGACATTAACTATTGATTCGAGTTGAAATTATTTTATTATGTGAGAAGAAAGACAGTGTGGAGTGATACGAGAAAAGACATATTAGCCCAGCTCAGGAAATCGGTTGCCTGAGACAGATAATTGATTTTGGACAGTTATTGTAAATTGAATGAACATAGCTCCGCTTCGAATTGTGGTTGCCAAACCACCTCAGAGTCTATATTTATTTTCAATAACTCAACATCAGAGCCATTTATTCAATGCTATGGTCACCATTTATATGCTTTATACAACATATTTTAGGTTTTTATTCCTGAAAAGCTCTTGTGTGTGGCACTAATTTTGGCACTGTTAAGAAACAGTTCACTGCAAATTCAAAAGCATCATACAAGCCTCTGTAACTAGTTTTGAAAGTGATTCCCAGTTGGTTTAAATATGTTTTCTTCTCTGTATGTATGCCCATTTATAATTTGCACAGTTTTTTGCCTTTTTTTTCTTTATTTTTTGTCTTTATTTCGTCAATATAAAATTTACTGTCAAATTGTTATAAAACTAAATTATAGAAAATTACAAAAATGTATATAGACCACTTGGGAAGACCTAAACAACACTGGTCCAGACAAACTGTTTCAGTTTTTAACTTTGCACAAACATTAGATCAAAATACAACCAACAGAACATTTATAACAATCCAAATGTTTAATGAACATTGTAATGAGGTTCATTAAAAGGAAGGAAGGAGACGGGAACCGGAAGACATTTAAGCATTTAATAAAGTAATAACAGCCGGCCCCTCACAGCCGACCGCCGGCGAACAAAACAATAAATACAAACATGTTTGGGCCCTGTCCTCTCTCTTCGACGGTCTCGTTCTCTTATATGCTTCCGATCTCCTACGTGATTTGAGACCGGTGCGCGCACAGCAAGCTCATTAACAATTACTCACCGGTCTCGAACCACGGTCTCGCCCCACCTACTCCACTACAAACATCTTTAAGATTTAGTTATGTACAATGTATATATCGTACATAAAATATATGTATATGTACAATAAAATATATAAATGAAAGCTAAAACCGGATGTGCTTATGTGCTATAGACGGTTTCATCTTAACAACATAAACAAACGTTTCTGTGCATGTGCACTTTTGTGACCCCCAACTGAACTTCCGTTACACATTCACAAACAATGGAGTGCCTTAGATTATTTATGATAACAATCAAAAGAATCCGAGAATAACCATTACTTGGCTAAACTCCTCACTCTAATATTTTTAATTTAGACTGCGATACCAAGCTCAACCACTAGATGTCAATGTACCATACTCTTTCTTTAAATGCGACCCTACAGGACCCATTCAATAATTATTTTTAATCAAATGAACATACAACAAAATTCAACCAATCTTTTATTGAATAAAATTATTATACTATAAAATAATTACATAAATTAATATGAACATAAATTAAATAAAATATAAATAGTTATATTATTAGACACTAGCCAAACTTGGGGTCAAGCATGTGCGTGTCCGATGCAATGGTCTATAAAAATCTACGATGTATGAAAATTACAGTAGTATAACTAATATAATACTGTGAAAAAACGGTAACTTCACTTTAATTAAAATAAAACCCGGTAAAATTGCTCTCTTACCACTTTAGATCATTTGACGACCAATCAAAATCAAGCATTCAGATGCCTCCTATAAAGAAAACTATTTGACAGCAGAATGTCAGGATTGACCAATCAAAATCAAGTATTCCAGAGCACTTCGTAAATAATAGAACACAGAAACAGTGTAAACATTTGAGATTTATCAGACTGATGTCTCTCTCTTCAATGTTTGGCTTTTCAAAAGAATTCGCCTCAACCTTGAAGTTGTCTCGCTTCAAGGTTTGTCCTCCTCTCTCATCTAGTTCACATTCTCTCGCTCTTTTACCCAACATCCTCCTTGTTGTCTTTTTTTACTGGCACAGTTATGGAGAAAGAGGGGCAGGAGGAGGGGGTGGATAGAGAAAAGTGGAAAAGAAGGCAGAAAGGGAGGGGAAGAAAGAGAGAGATAAAACTTGGGACACCCCGGCCCCTCTCTCTCTCTGATAACTGGCTCCAGAGTCTGTGGGGGTTAAGTATTCCTGTCTGCTCTGACTGGCAAACACACACACACAGTCACTTTTAAAGCACACTCAGATCCACCCGTCCTGCATTCCTGAGACCAAATGAGGAAGTGACCATTACTGTCCTCCCAGTCCTTCATTACTGTACCTCTTTTTCCTTGCACATCCCTCTCTTTTTCCACAATTTCCAGTTATTCCAATCCATTCCTCCTTATTTAAAGAATTACAACTATTCAAGTCAATTGCAGCGCCTCCCTTCATTTGCTATTTTCCTCATCTTTTCCCTCTTTACTTTTTCCTTCATCTTTCGTTTCTCTCTCACCTCTTGTCTCTTATGCTCTCTCTGTGTCAGTCCCTCTCCCTTGCTCCCCTTTTGTTGTCTTTGTCTTCTCTCGAATTCAGAAGATCTGTTACAAAATCTAGTGAGCTCGATAGTCAGCATTCCAAACCAACACACTCAGGCCCATCCAGAGAATAGCGATCCCAGAATGCGTTGCAGAGAAGTCAGTGGAATTGATTTTGTATTTCTTTTTGAGAAAATGCCAACTGTGTTTTAAACTGTATATTATGTTAAAGAGAGCATTGATAGATCAATCTAGTAATGAAAAGAACATTTTACCTCGTTATTCGTTATTTGTTTATAAGAATAGCATTCCATTAGGTTAGCAACATTAAAGAAATTTACCCAAAAAAGAAAATTATGTATCATTTATTCACCCTCGTTTCATTTCAAACCTTTTGCAGTACACAAGAGAAGATATTCGGAAAAAAGACGGTAACCAAACAACATCGGCCCCCACTGACTTCCATTGTATGAACACAAAACCATTGAGACATTTCTCAAAACATCTTCTTTTTGATTCACATAAGAAAGTCATCTACGCTGTTCGAAACCTGTATAGGTAAAAAGATGTTCACATTAAACTCTATTGAAATCAATCGGGAGTCTTCTCGTCTGTGAGCTTCACGTGTGTAGTTCTATTTTGCTTCGCTTTTTGAGCATTTCAAACCTGTTCCATTTCAGTCAGAAGGTTGTCTAAGCAAGTCAGCTCGACAGGGTTTGAAATCAAGCTATTGGCACATTTTTGCTTATTCCTCCCTTAGCATAGTTCTCTTCATTCCTGACCCACTATCATCCTCTCTTCCTCGCTCTGTCATTAGCTTTAATAAGTTCTGATGAGTCTTCACTGAATGATTGTGAAGAACTGTGTGGTGTATTACCCACAGGTCAATAGGGACAAATCTGTGGCCCCCATCACATGAGGAAGTGACACGTCAACTTGATTATATAAGACCCATAGTCTTTGTTCAGACAGGCAGCAAAAATATATTTTTTAACCTAGTATAAAACGTTTACAAAACGATCTGTATGTGATTCGAAATACGATTCAAATCTGATTTGTTTATAGACGGTTTCAGTGGCAACAATGTTAGACCTCCGCAAAGAATCAACAACTGTTGAGTAGATTTACTGTTATTTAATACCATTAATACAACTAAATATTAATATAAATCAATATTGATATTAAGTCTAACATAAATTGTTATAGGCCTATAACCAAACAGACCAGAAGTTAACTTCGGGTCAGGCGTATGCGTCCAATGAAACGGTTTATAATGCATCTTAAAGCCTCTTCAAACCGAGAACGATAGCTATAAAGATAACAGTGATAGCTATATTGAAGTTGACATGAAACAGAGCAGCCATTGTCTTCTTTTCGGTATCATGATGTACATGTATACCCGAGTGAAACGGCTTCTGAAATGAGAAAAAATGTAGGGCGGGATTTCATCCATCTAGAACTGATTGGATCAGTACCAATTGCTAATTGCTAATTGCTAATGGCTGCGATCTTTTTCCCTGGTAGAAACGAGTCTCTGATGGCCCACTACTCGTGACAGGAGGTCATTTCGTCAAATGTTTTTGATTAAGATTATAAGGGAACATGAATTAAACAAAATAAAATAATGAAGTGCACAGATACGTAATTTATAAAAAACACCACAAAGTTGTCAATTTTATGGTGACTTTAACGTCCATGGACGATGATGCTAATTTAATTTCAAATAGCACAAACACTGCAATTTCACATTTTAAAATGCATAGACATTAAGCCTTTTATGTTCTATTTTTCATCAACTGGATAAATGATGTTGGGTATTATTCACTAATAATTGCGTTTCTTTGTATTTATAAGCAGATTTGAACTTCTCAAGAAATTTACCAGGTGCATACGCACATGAATGTGTTCTCAACCTCGCCCTTAAGGTTGTGAATTTGGAGTATTCTAAATGACCGGCCGAGTGCATTGAGTTTAGTCATTTGCATAAAACACACCCAGGCCATTTCCATATTAGGGCTTTCCGCCTTACCTTTTCTTTACCACCTGTTGTCACTTAAGTCAAAGATACTACAGGAAACCTTGTGTGACCCCAAGTGATTCCAAGTGCCCGGTCCTCAAAATTAGTTCATACACAATAAAACACCTTTTATACAGACAGGCAGTTTACAGAGTTCTCGTTAGCCGGCTGTAAAAGCGCTGTTATTCAGAGAAAGCTTGCAGTATAACGCAGCTTTTCTTACACTTTCACTTTCATATATATATATTATTTAATGTATATAACTATGTATATAAACGACATAGAATATGTAGTGAATGAGTCAGCAGTTTTGACGCAGTATATGCATGAATGCGTCAAATTCGTCTGTCGCATCTTATGAGTTTAGCATTGCGACTAGATGTCACGATGGACGTGACCACAGGCAAATTGTCTAGTTTTTTGCCGTCTCTTCCCACACTGACAGCTCCTCTCAGATGTTGTAGACGACAGACTCCTGGCATTGTGCTAATGCTTACATCATTGCTATAGCAACCAATTTAGATACTCTGGATATTGAGTACACCGTCTGAACGGATCGGATTTCGTCCCTAGCAAAATGGTAATGTGGCTGGTCAGTCCGAAACATCGTATTTGAGAACCAAATCGGATCGTCGCACTGAAGCGCAGGGCAACTCCTTTATCTGTCGTGAGTCTGGTGATCTATTCATTTCAATGACCCGGCTCTCATCTCAATCCTTGTTTCTATCTTTTCTTCTTCATCCCCTCTCTTTCACATTCCCCACTCTTCCCCCTCCTGCAAACCTTCTCATTGTTCCATTTTATATCAACGTGTCAGTCACAGTAACCTCGAACAGAGTTATATTAAGATTACTGCAGATCGAGCCTGTTCCCGCCGTCTCTCATTGTTCTAATGAACTCTGGCTCTTCCGTCCACTTCAAATCTGTGTTGAAATGTAGAAAGCTTTACATGAGATCTTGTTGCCATGGAGCTCCATTGACCGCGTTGAGTTGTAGACTGCACGGCGTGAGGGTCCGTGACGTGTTTTGACAACAGCGGAATTACCAGGGTTTGTTCATTAAACGATTTCGGTCAGCTGAAGTACATTTGGACTCATTAATACATTGATGCCCAAACGTTGACGATGAGGTTTGTTTGGATTTGTATCATGTGTCAGATAATCTGACATTAAGCACTTTATCTGGTGGTCTTATCTGCTTGAAGACCGGGCGTCTGCCTCTCTTGCTCATTTCTCTTCAAGACTACCATTAGGCTTCGTACCTGGAGACTTTCCTTCTCAGCTACTGTATCTCTCTCGGTTACTTTTTAAATTGTGTATTTTCCCTCGCCAAATAAAAAAAGTATGCAAAGATAAGGTCGCACACTCTTTGATGAGTCATGAAAGTTACTGTATGAAGCATGTGATGAGTCATGAAATATTGGAAACGTGGTGTGGGATGCGTACACACGGTCACAACTTTCGCCTCGCTTGACCTCATTACTTTCATGACCTCATTATCATCGGCATTTTATTTAAAGACTTTGTGCCACTTTTATTGATAGGACAGATTCGAGGCGACAGGGAGAAGATGAGGGAATGGGATAACATCTCCGTGCCTTTCGGACTTCCATTGCAGTTTTAAGATCCAAATGAATCGAACGTTGTACAAATGTTACTTGAACGTTACAGGAGAGCGGGAGTTCATAGAGTGCTGTGGATCACAGAGTAGGCAGGTGTGTGGCTTTTTTACCCCATGGTACAAATCTCAGACCTTAAAGTCAGGTTTCCTCAGTATCTGTCAAATGTGGAAATCTTCTATGGATGTTATGTGTGTTTGGCTCTCTAAGGGGACGTCTAAAAAAAGGGCCGATCCGACTGCCTGCTCCTCAAACCCTGAATTCTGGCCCGTGATCTGGATTTAGCGTCGGTCGCACCCTCCCCGGAGTCGTGCTTTTAGCACAAAGCCCTGCGTGTTTGCTTCCCCTCTCCACCCAGCATTCCATTTTCCCCAAGATCTCCTCTCTCCCACTCGCTCTGGCCCTCCCTTTCTCTCTCCGTCTGTCTTTCTCTGTCTCTTACGCCCTCTCTCTTTCTGCCGCCTGCACTGTCTGCCACTTTACGCTCTCTCCCTTTCTCTCTCTCTCTCTTCGCGGGCCTGCTTTGCTAAGCTGCATTAACTCCCCAGATTACCTTGAGCCTTGCAATCCTGCACATATCCCCCCCGGCACCACCTCCACCCCTGCCTGCACTCACCCTCTTGTCCTCTCCCTCGCCCACTCAACTCCCCCTCCATCATTACCCAGACTTCTCCTCTCTCCTTTCTCCCTCCTTTCTAGCCTTCAGGGTTTGGTTGATTTACTCTTTCTCTATCTCTCTCTCTTTCCCTCCTCGAAGGTTGTGGCCCTACAAGTCCCAAAAAACAACAGAGCGAGAGAGAGCGGAATAACAACCTCTCTTTTACTTTCCATCATGCCTCCTCGCTTTCCTTTTTTTCTCTTCTCATCCCCCTCTCCCACACCGCTTTTAAATTGCCTCCGAATTCTTCAGCTTTTTTAGTGTCTCACTCCCTCCATTCCTTGGAAATTACTTTTTACCCTTTTAAACTCCGGCCACGCTTAAGAGCCAGACCTGACCTCCACCCTAACCAATCCCCCCCGCCCTGCCCTGCCTCCCTACCCATAAGCCCACATGAGTGGCGTGTGTGCGTTCGGTGCCCTGAGGGGGCGTTTATCTCGGCTAATGAGTGTGTGTTACTACTTCAGATGTAGCGATGTAGTAGATAAGACTTAAACATGACAGGTTAAACAGCTCTGGGTCTTATCACCGAACTGAAACAAACTCCGCTCTGTGTATGTTAACCTGATCGCTGTGCGAGATGGAGAGCATCCAGGGACACCTCGAACCCGGAAACAAAAGGCAGTGTTGAGTTTCAGCCAGGGAGGGCTGTAATCGCCACTGCCGCTGGAACAGAGGGTCACGGGGTCAACCCCATCGGATGACCCTGACTCTCTGTCGTTCAGTGCGTTTCAGTCATTTATTGTGTTTAAATAGACGTGTGGCCAATCCCGCCCCTCGGATAACCATTACCGCTCGCACCTCACACACTTTGGACTGTTACAAAAAGCTCTTTGAGAGACAAACATTCAACACCACAAGGTCTTACATTAGCCGCCACGCGTGATTTTAACAAGCACACACTTATTTACTTTCCTCAATACATACATTTGCAACACAGATACGCTCGAACTAGCGGACGCCCACGTACAGACACGCACACAATCGCACGCACACACGGACACAAAGCCAACACCATGGGTCCGCCTATGTGTGTCTACTCTTAAAAGGGTGTTTTATTTAGCATAAATGTTGAAGCCAAGAGTGCCGTGCTGCCATGGCAACCACATTAAACTGAGATCTTTGCAAGAAAGAATCAAACTGATTCAGTCGGTCTCTTATGAGGCAAACAGAGACAATACGATCCATTATTCCTACCGTAATCTCGCTCGCTGTGACACGACACTTCAATCAATGGCCATTAAAGCTTCAGGATTACACGCGTAAACAAAGATTTCAAAAACGTTCCTCGGTCACCTAAACTGCGGTCGGAAACAAAAGCATAACAATCCCTCCTCTATCTTAATAAACAGTCTTGAGTGGGACATAATAAGCGGCGAGACATTAGAAAATGGGTCTCAGCCGCTATAGATTGAATAGAATTTGCAGTGTTTAAAATATTTGAATGTATTGATAGTGCATGTTCAAAGGCTCTCTCGTGTAATCCAGCTGGGATTGTAGAGCAGTATGGTATACTGTACATGCTGTTATTGAGAGCTGTAAAGATGTCCATGTAGGTTTCCATGGGTGTCTGTGGTTCGTGAAACTTCCATACAGTCCTATCTGGCTCCTATAGAATCTCATTGTGGTTCATAAATGACCCTGCTGGAACAGTACATGCTGTACAGCACATTTAGAAAACAATTTTAATTAAAGGGGTCATGTGGCGCGAATACGTGTTTTTCTGTGTCTTTGGTGTGTTATAAGTAACATATGCATGTATTAGACCCGTAAAATTGCAAAAATGAAAGTGTCGGAACAAAAGACGCATTGTATTTAAAAGCGAATGCTCACCCAGACCTGCCTGAAACGCCTCGTGTAACCACACCCCACAAATCTACGTCAGTTCTTGATATGAATTGACTAAGAGTATGTAGGCGTACTTGTAAAACTTATTGTATCATCGCCGCCGCAGCCATGTCGTGGGGACAATGTGTGTTTCGTTGCGAAAAGAAAGCCTCATTGTTTGCTTTTCCAAAAGATGAGACAGCTAAAAACGAATGGTTACATTTTATTTACAATATTCTTCCAGAACAGTACAATCCGAATATTCAAGTGTGTGCAGCGCATTTCACAGTTGATTGCTTCATGAACCTGGGAGAGATCAAGGCCGGCTGTGCACGAAAGCTTTGGTTAAAAATTAGGGCAATTCCAACCATTACAACTTTGCAAGAACAGTCTTGTGCTTTAGATTTGCAGCCTGTTAGTATATTTTCATTGTAAAAGACTTTGTTACGGACTAATGCGGGTTGAGTTTGTTGTGCATTTGCCTGTGTGTGATCTGCAAATCCAGACACGCGTGCAGTTAGGTATTATTTTTTATATTTAACATTATATATAAAAATATATAAAAAATGTACCAATCCTTTACATCCTCCCAAGTTGCGCTGGCAAAGTTGCTTGATCGTCGTGATCATCTTCATTTTCCGGATCAGATACGGGCTTGATTTGATAAGAAAAGTCTCGATGACATTTTATCACCTGTCAGTACAATTGCTTGGGAATCTGATGTTCCGAATATGGTAAGAGTCGTCACAGTTCCGTCACACGCTTGCAGTATTCTACCAATCACTATGCACTGGTTAAATGGCCACTCATAGCACACCTTGCTGTTTTAAACAACTGTACCATCTCTCCTCATTGCATGGCTTGTCAATAGCATCACTTCTGCTCTAATCTCAGGTTTACTGATGTTAAAAAGTAGGTGTGGAGTCATGCAGCGCTGCACAAAAGTAAAAAAAACATGAGGAAAATGACATATTGTTCCTTTAATCTATGTGCCTCTTCTTCAGTTATTATAGAGTGTCTACTCGTAGACGTGTATCACAATGTGCTCATAATATTTCCAGGTAAACGATCCCTTCGGTATCTCCATGCTGTTGGAGTTGAGTGGGCCGTAATGAATCTCTGGCCTCTCAATGGCCAGAGATAGAATGAAACATGATATATGGCCATGCATTGGTACAGTGTTGGTTGTTATGTGTTTGTTTAGGGTGAGGGGTCGAGGCAGGTGTGTAGGGGGAGAGATCGGGGTCAGGGGGCCGAGTCGCTCCTTTCTTCATTTGTGGGCGTCGGGGCTCGGGCCATTTGGGAGCAGCAGATCCATTTTATTGATTGACTCCTGTGGCCCCAGCCCACAGATGAAGGGTGAACTTATCTAATGAATTCCTGCATCCCATCTCCCCACTCCCCCAACTTAATTAACTTTGCCTGTGTGTGTTTGTGTTTGCCAGTAAGTGTGTGTGACCTGTCCACTCTTTGCTCATTTCTTTCTCCAGCAAGGCCTTCTGCTTGCTTGTCAACAATTTTTCCATCCCATCTGCAGAAAGTAGTGGCCAAAAGTGATGTCCGGAGGGCATATTTCTACAATATTTGCTTTTATTGCCCCCTCGGGATTTATCAAAATATTAGATACACAGTATGTACAAAATGGACAAATCTTTTCAGGTATTTATTTGCTAAAATACTTTGAGCTATCTCTGACATCCTCTAGGTTCTGTGTCACCAAAAAATGAAATAGTCTGTTTTAGTAAACGGTGCTCATTTAAACTAAACCAATGGCACAAGTTTGGGGTCTGAGAAGCTGTTTGTTAGCAAATTCAATCATTTTTGCCAATTTGCATTCTAATATCTAAATCTTCCATATTTTGGACCATATGTGCTGACTGCTAGGCCACAAGTCCATTAATATGAAGCTGATTTATGTAGTGTAGTGTACAGTATACGCAAATTGTGTTTAATCCGCCGGATTTAGTGGAATGTTCCCTAGAGGGAACTGAGCTAAACACTTCTACACACACACACACTTTGTCAGATTGTAATAAACACACATTCAGCGACGAAACAGCAGAGGGTTCTGCTACGCAGGATCTATGAATGAAAAACATGTCATAACTGAAATGCTAAACAATTTTATTCACTTTTAAAGGTGAAAATTTCTCCTCTCTTTTTTATCGCCTCCACATTTCCACTTTCTTTTATTCTGTTTTAAAATGACTTTTTTAAGCACGCCAAACATTCAAAATCAAGGTTTGTACTGCAGAGTTTTCAAACAGCAAGAATTGGACTCGCAGTTTTGCTTTCAAGGTTAGAAAATGTTTCATAGTTAAAACATTTTTTTTTTTTATTCTCCAGGAGAATACTTTATTTCCTTATTTGCATTGCATTCAATGTAAAAAATAAGTTAAAATCAAAGCAATCCATTTTCATTGCAAATTGGTAACTTTAAGGGGCTGTGTCCACTGAGGCGTTTCTGCTGGTGTACATCGTGCTTTTTCATTGATTCCGACGTAAACGCCGCGTTTTTTGACAACGCCAACAGCTGCCGTTCTTTTCCGCAGGTTCAGTGCATCTTAGTAACCAATGCGCCTCTGCTTGAAAAATATGCGGTTCAAGCGCCTGCAACCGGCGTTTTCAGCCAGCGCCTGCCGCTTTCATCCGCTTAAAGCACCTCAGTGGATCTGGGCCTTAAAGCAGTATAAGCAGTAAAAGCAGCAATCCATAACTTTTGTCTTCATAAACAACTCTTTTTGAAAATAGAATTGAAGTTTATTTACCGTATTATCCACCGGTTAAAATCAAATGATGTCAAACTTACATTTCCTTTAAAACTATATATCATTATCATAAGCCTACCGATGTAAATCTGGTTATGGTAAGGTGACAGTTTTGAATACTGATATTTGATTTGCTTGTTCAATAAGTGATTCTTATTTCTTTTTAGTCAAAGAAACTTATACCTGTAACAAAACATGCTTCGCCATATCGGCAGTTCAAATGAGATTTTCTCCCTGCTATGCAAGCAGATCTTCAGCTTTTGTTTTCTAGTTTTGAGAAAAACTAGACCAAACGTTTGTTTGGTTTGTAGTGAAGCACTTCGTGGTATTACATTTTGATATTTGATTCATAGATTTTCGGTTGTTTACCTACTGCTTTGCAATTATTTAAATAGTCTTTTCCACTCTTTATGTATTATTGTGCTCTGAACTATTTTATTGTAGATAAATATGACTACCTCACTAAATACTGAGTAAAAACAAAAGGAAGTGGGGTTGGTTGCTTTGCATGTTGGTCAATCAGCCACTTCCTGTCTAATTCTACTACCACGAGTTGCAAAGTGGACCAGGTGTTATATTTCTGTTCAGGTAAATAACGGAAATGTGTAATATATCCAGGGTTTTTTTGGTCTGTGTGTGTTTGTGTGTGCGGTGCAAATGTTTGCCTGATGAGACTCGAGTGGTCTTGTAAACTCAAGGTTATGGACTCCAGAAAAGATTATTGTAAAGGGATCTTTAAGAGCTCATGGCATCATAAGCATCTCACACATACACGGGACAATTCGTTCATAATTAATGTTGTTCCAAACTTGTATGACTTTCTTTCTTCTTCAAAACACAAAGGAACATTTTTTGATTATCGTTGGTAACCCAAACAACATTGACCCCCATTGACTGTCATTGTATGGACCACTGAGACAATTCTCAAAATATCTTCTTTTGTGTTCCACAAAACAAAGAGTCACGATCAGATTTTAAATGACATAAGTGTCAATAAATGATGACACAATGTATATTTTGGGGCGAATTATCCTTTTGATATATTCTCACCTTACTGTAAAAATGATCTCAAACTTATTTAAACCTAAAAGTGGATGACTTTGCCATGCTTGTCATTATGAGACTCATTGTGGAGAGAGTTTGTGTGTGCTGTGGGAGATGGGTTTGAACACTTGTTATGTTTCATACCTTCACATACCTTTTCCATTCCTCTGTCTGTTGTCACAGACTCAAGAGAATACAGTGTGAAACTCAACACACGCTTTGGATCTCAGCTGTGTGCTGTTGAGACTGTAAATGCATATTTTCTGAAAGCGTGCATCTTAATTTAAGGTATAATTTAGCGGTGTGAAGAACGGCAGGTTGTAGGCGGGTCCTGCCGTGCCGCGACTGAAGCGGTTCGTCGGCTGGCCTGTCATTCTCACACTTTGAGCAGCTGTTTTGAAAAGTCATTCTCCTTGAAGCTGTCTCTTTAGTCTAAACAAGCAGCTCTGTCTCTCTCCTTTTTGTTATTGTTTTTGTTTTGCCACTTTTTTAACATTGTTCTGTTCTTACGATTTGGAATCCTAACTTTCAAGTTGTCCTTGTTTATTTGACAAGAAAGGGGTCTGTATGTGTGTTTTGGCACACTGCTTTGTATTGCCTGTCTTAGTGTGACAAAAGTAAATAGAGAAGTAAACACTGTCACTTTATTTTGCGTTATTGGTTTTGTTATACAAAATATAAAAAAAGAAGGGACACAGCTGTCAAATGGTTTGATTTGTCTTTTTGGTGGTTTACGTATCAATTGGCGCAATAATGAAAATGCTGATTCTTTCATTTAGTGTGTGTTCAAACTAGGGTTGTCAAGGTACCATAAAACATCATATGATACTAAACCAGTTGAAATATCACGATACCATGCGGTATCACCGTGCTACCCCATAATTGAAATCTACGAAATTAACCAAATTTCCTTAGATCAACCCTTCAACACTGTAGTTTTTCGACCTTAAAATAATGTCTCTAACATTATTTCAACTGTCAACCGAACAAATTCTACTAGGGATGCACCGAAACGAAAATTTGTGGCAGATGACGAATAAAAAAATAGAAATAGGTACAAATTTAGCAAATTTTGAAGCAAACTTTAATTTTTACTATGGTAAGATAAAAAAATACTAATGTCTAGGAATTTTTGTAAAGTTTACTGTTGTAAATACTAAAGTACATTAGAACATTCTTCACGTGTGAACGAATTTCATTTATACAGCAAAGTTTACAAAGGGAAACGTAAGACTTACTTTAAATGTGAAACGGCCAGTAGGTGGAGGCAATTTTTTAACTAAGTCAACCGCTGATTTATTCAAGAACAAAGCAAGTGTCTTGATGAATGACTCACTGAATCGTTATCTTGTCTGGGTTGTTCAAAACACGTACAGTTTTCATTTAGGAGAGAAACACTGCAAAAAGGCAGATGAACGTTAATGTTCAAAATATTCTTTTTAACGATAGTTCATACAACATTCTGACAGAATTGTAACCTTTTGGCTGAACTATTCCTTTAAAATTGTAGTTGTTACACCTAAAAGTTATAACTAAAATTCTGTTCCTTAAAGGTCTGATGAACTGGGCTTGTTTATTGTTTTATATTGTTATATGTCGTCTACTTATGATGTTCGCATTTTACATCCAAAAACTAGTAATAAGTATAATAAGTAAAAGGCTATTTTCTACCCAGGTTTTGAGGCCAGCTCTGCAAACGCTTGGTTATAATGTGCGTGCCGCATTGAAGACACTTGAAAGTAAGGGCCCCCCGCTTGGATTGGACATCAGTTTGCGTAGTTGGAGACTTCTGTGAATTTGGTTAGAGATATAACGTTAGGTTACACATTAGCACCATTAACAGTTTTCGCGGGGCATCAGTATTATCAGTATTATCTGGAGACCTCCTGCGATTTACAAATGACCTCACCCCGTATTTCATGTGACACATTCGCACGGGATGATTTTACTCAAATTTACTGACTTATTTCCCGGATGTGATGGCAAGGCTTTGTGTATAGTTTGTATAGACTATACTTGTATTGCGTTTAATGATATATGACCGTACCTGTCTGTATATGAGACCCGTGATCCCGAACTGGACCAAAGATCACCTCGATCGGGGGTCTCAAATGTTACGAGTTTCCATGATAAATAAACAAATGGAAGTCTCCCAGTAACTTATAGATATCACCCATCAACCAAGATAATACCAAAACACTTCAAAACTGCGAAAAATTATATATGAGTCCACCAAATCACAGAGATGACTATCGCACGGGTTTAAGATTACAAACAACCTCAGCAATTAATACAAACGAGGTCCCCAGGTAATACTAATCTCGTGCGAATAGTGCACAGGGAACATCAAACGATCTATAATTAAGCAATAGTGATGCATAGTACAAAAATGTTTTACTCCCATAAGATTGCTGCGCCATTCCTATCGGATCCAATATTGAAGGCACAGCACTGCTTTTTAACTCTCCACAAAATCAGTGTCGATCTCTGCCTTGTTTACGAAGGAATCCGTGCAGAAATGAAACAAACAAATGCTCCATGTTTTTCCCACATGAGCTGGAACGTCTTTAAAAATAAACTTTAACAACGCATTCCTAATATCGGAATCCGAAGGAAGGTTATGCAGCGACTATATTCTTCCACAACCAGGCATGGCACAATATTTAGCTATCTTTAACAGCATGTTTGTTTATTGCTTTCCAGTGGGCGGGGCTAGAGAAGTAGTCATTGATATTTTTCTGGGAGGCGGTGTTCAACCTATAAATGTCGTCGTAGAAAGGTGCATTCCATAACCTGGCGTTCGGCTGGGCCTTGTGTCAATAACAGATGTAATCTCAGTAACAAGGGCGTTTTCAGTTCTGACACTTACATGATGTTAACATGATAACAAAAGCTTGGGTTAAAATTGTGATTTTAATTCATGCCTCCCTTAAATTCCAGTCTTGTAACGTGTGTACAATTAATACTTTAACACTCCTCATTTTTTCTCTCCGGTGCAGAAGTGACGGAGCCCAACATTCCTGACAGCCGCAGCGAGCGCATGGACTTCCTGGTAAAGCAGGAGGAGGCCGCAGCGGGGGACGGCGGGTTTCTGTCCGGGGAGAGGGACGAGGCCGTAACCCAGGAGAGAGCGGGCTCGGTCGCTAATCTGCGTGCCGCTCTCATGAGCAAAAACAGCTTGTTATCTCTGGGGGCGGAGATGCTTGGAGAGGACAACCCGCTTCTGTTCGACTACTTGCCCAAGGGAGGACACTCTCTCTCCCGTAAGTTACATTGCGCTTTGCTATACTTGCTCATAGAGTCTCCGTAGAGTCCTATAGTTTCTAAGAATCCTATTGAGACATATATGTATATACAGTACTCCTGCTGTAGGTGCTCTTCTAATAGGTAGGTCTTCTATTTAGGTTTAGAAAGACTCTTTTATAGGGGCTTAAGTCCTTATAGCTTTATATGTTCTTTTGATATTGAGGTATACAATATAATGTATGTGCTTGGAAAGTCCTATAGGTCTCAATAAACCATGACTTTCTATAGGGTCCTATCTGGTCTGTTTAGAAAATCTAGTTGGGACTCACATGGGTTTTTTGCTATTAGTGTTTTTAGGTCCTCGTAAAGTTCTGTATCCCTATGGGTTGCTTGTAGATGTCTTAATGAGGGCCATACAATATTGTCATGTAGTCTTACAAAGACCTTGGAGTTGTCTGTAGGCTTTTTAATGAAGCGATGCTGCATGTCTGTTTGAGGGTCATCAAGCATTAATGTAGATGTGTGTGCTGTTACAGTTGGTGTGTATCGTATTGTGCTCAAAACAGATCTATATAAATATTAGGCTTTGAATGGCCACTTTGTGATGGCAATGTTACAACTTCATGAACTTAACTTTTGGTTAAGTATGCGTTTGAAATTGTACATGCTTTGGAGATATCCAAATCCAAGACTGCGTTCCAAATATTAAGTCTTGGAATGGACCAGATACAGAAGTATCAGCCATAAATTGAAAAGGATTGACTGTCAGTGTCCTCTTTAGTGTCTCACTCAATCCCTTTGTCAAAGTATTGGATGTATTTGGTATTTGTGTGTGTAGTGCTATTGTAGACTCTTTGTAAATTGTGTCCTCCTCACTCCCTTCACTCTCACTCTCTCTCTCTCTCTCTCTCTCTCAGTCCTGGGTTGGTTATTGTCTCTTTTGTCTGCTTAAGTTCAGTGTTCTTCTGAATAGTAGAGGGAGGACAACTCTAAATGGCTCCTGCTCTTAACACCCTTAGGGCAGACTCAAGAGTGTGTGTTTGCTCAAGTACATTAAGCCTTAATGGCCACTCTGGAGAATGAAACACAGTGGCTGTCACTCACGCCACGGGAGCTTTTGTCTTCCAAACTCCAGCTAAAAGACAACATAGAGGAGTATCAATCTGATCATCTCGCTAATGTAGAAATCCTGACTTCTACTTGCACAGCCAGGATGCTCCTGCGGAAGTCATCACAAGATGATACACAAGAGTATTTCGATTGGGTTATGTGACGTATTTCGGGGTGACACTGGATTTTTGATGCCAAATATTTAAGGCAGGACTTGATTTTATCCATTTGTGATGTAATTGATCATGTTGTGAGGAATAAGTGGGATTCATGAGGTCACATGAAATTAGTTTCAAGCAAGTTAGGACATTTTAGTGAACGATTATGTTGACAGACAATTCTGTAAATTTGTTCATTAAAAGGGGCAGCACACCATAAAATGGAAATTTTGTAGGTCAAAGTGGGGTAGCAGAGTGCTTGATCGACTCTCCGCCATATAATGAAAGTAAATCTCATAAAATGAATGATTATTTTCAGATTATATTCAAAGCATGTAAAAGAAGGTTGTTTTGTAATATGTTTATATTTACTTTTTGTGAAACTGGTGTGTTAAATTGTGCGTTGATTGTCCGTTGACCAAGTTTACTTTTGTGTTTTACTGAAGAAAGTCAAAAATAATTCAAATTATGAGATTATAAGAAGTTAATTATGCAAGATTAAATCAGGATAGAATTGTTATTTTTGGGTGATCTGTTCTTTTAAAACCAGAATTTTGAGCTCATTATACTTTCATGTTCATTTCGGATTCCCTCTTTTCTGTATCTGCTCATCAAATCTGAATATTCGACAACCACCACACAATGCAAACATGCTGAAATATTCTACTTGAATACTACTTGCGTAACCCATCAACGGCTGACCATTTGGGTAATAGCACCCTTGTAAAACAAACAGAACCTGTTCAACCATGCCGTGCTCGGTCTGATGGATCACCAGTCGCCCTCTTCTTTCAAACTTCAAAGAAGATTTGTGAAATTCAGGAAAAAGGAATTGATTTGATCGAGCCGAGCGGGTCGTGGCGGGTCCCCGCGCGTCCTGCAGGTTGATTAACCCAGATTCCGTGTTACTGGCTGATCCCGGGTCAGGTTTGGCAGCGTGATTTGCTTTAGGTGTGTGTCTGTCTTCTCGACTGATCTATACACTTTGACAGCAGGCTGACAACCTGTCCTCTCTCCTGCCACTGTCAGAGTCTCACGGGACTGTGTGTTTCTGTGAGGTTTTATGGGTACTGATACACACATTTGCACTTACAGGGAATCAGTGAATTGTTCCAAAGAACTGTGTGGACAAACACAACGTACAATCCAAAAAAATATTATAGACAATGCAATATTTAGCAAATTAAAGACATGGGCTGGTTTCATATTTTAAAATGATACTTCACACAAAAATTATAATTCTGTTTCATTTACTCACCTTAGAGTTGTTCCAAATCTGCAAAATGTATTTGTTCTGATGAATACAGAGATAGATATTTGGAAGAATGCTTAAAACCAGACAGATTTTGCACCCATTGACAACCATAGCAGGTAAAAATACAATGGTAGTCAAAAGTGCCCCAGAACTGTTTGCTGTCCTTCATTCTTCAAAATGTTTTCCTATTTGTTTGAACAAAACAAGAGTAATCGTCCTACTATGGGATTGATTGAACATCAGAACAAAGAAATTTATACAGATTGAAGCATCTCGAAGCTGAGGAAATGATGACAGAATTTTCATTTTTGGTGAAGTATCCCTTTAATAAAGTTTTAAATATATATGATTTATACAGAATACTGTAGGTATGTCTAAACTTTACTTATTTACATTTTTGACGTTGCATCGTGTATTGTTTCGTTCTTTTATCTGTAATATCTTTTATCTGTTAATTGATTCAGATTCAGTCATTTTTCTGGAAATATTGCTTAGTAACTTAGCGTAATACAAAACTGTAAACAACGATCGCAGCATATCAGTCATAAAAATAATATCTTACGATGTAAATCATGGAAATTCCAACGACCCTTTATATGTGGCAGAACAAACAAATTCACTAGAATTGAACTAAGTGAACAAATTAAGGCCAAATCTGTGTAGCTGAGACACACAGGGTTAAATATGGATGTTGGTTTTTTGCACAAGTAATTGCTTTTCTAAGGATGAAATTCAATGATAGCAATAATAATTGTGCGTCTGTTGGCAATCTGACAGCAAAAGTGGGGTGCTTTTAGGCTATTTTATAAAATTGGACCTGAGCATGCACCTTCCAGGTCAGTATAAATGCTCCCCAAATGAAGGACAAACTGGTGTGGTGTTTGAAGTATTTGTATCTTTTTTTGTTGTTGCAAAATTTGCTTATTTTTTCCATCTTTTTGACCACAAGTGACGGGACCCAAGTGAAACCATATCAAGTAGTATCACAGGAAGGTGTATGGGTAAATTAGAAGATTTAGATAACAAACAGTTAACATACCATTGTTTTATATGATAAATGTTAATATTTATCAATTAAAATAGCATAAGATAGATTTAACTTCATTGTTAGTTTTTTTTTCAAAATGTTTGCCATCACACCATAGAACAAATCTGCATATAAGTCTGTCAACTACCCTACACTTTTTACACAGCACGTTGTTTTTACTTATTTCTTTAAGATTTCACATCACAAAAGGATCACTGGTTTTGGTCATTCATGTTTTTTTATCAACATATAAAAAATAATGGTTAATATACATCGATTAGTTCAGTTACTTTCAATGCCTGTTTGAAGTGAACCATTGTTTCATTTTTAATTAATGTTCATTGATGTAGAGTTTGCCACAGAAGCGGAACCATTATTGAGTTTCGGTCCAGAATGCAGCAAATGGTCATGTTCACCAGAAGAAGATAAAAAAGTGGAAAAGATCTGTGTGTGTTGAATGTGGAGTGGATGATGTTGAAGAGGAGAATTCCAGGAACTATTTGTGGTTGAAATTCACTGTGAGCATCCATCCACTTAACTCTTAACCAACAACTCAGGAGTTTTCCCAACAACAGGATTCCACAAAAATTCATCTTCCCTGTGAAAAATTTTAAATGAACAGTCTCAAAAACCTAAGAAGTAGCCTAAAAGTAGCTGTCTCACACATACTACACTGTATCACCTTGTGTGTAGTCTGTAAGTTTACAGAATTTTACTGTTTTTTTACAGATTTTCACGTATTTTTTAAATACAGTTAAAATCATAAAATTACAGTAACAGACTGTAAATTTACAAGAAACGCATAAAGAAATGTAATTTTATGGTGTTTTTCTGGTGTCCCAGCTGCCAGAAAATGTCCCTTTTTACAGTGCAGCACAGGTCTGAAAAATAAAAAAACATATAAAATGTTAATGATGGGAAGAAACCGTGTATCTCCATTTATTCGTAAATCATTAACTCTTTCCCGCCATTGATACAACTGAGCATCATTTACACACAATGCCACTGGCAGGCAACTTTAGTAAAAACGCTAGCGGGGAACATTCAGTGGGTGTGTCCGTGGGTCCAGCAAATATTAAACCATTACAAAAATACTAAAAAGAGAGTGTTTAATTTCGAGTGATTTGAAGGTAAATGTATTGTGTCCTTCAAACTGATTCTGGCAAGTGGCCTGACATGGTTTGAAATGAAGAGAAATTCCTCCATCGTGTGAAAGCTTTTTTCTATTTCTTTATCTCTGAGAGTCACACACAAACTGCCATCCCTTGCGTGTGCATGTGGGTGGATGGCGAGGAGCTCGAACAGAGAGTGAGAGAAAGCAGGCCCTTACCCCACTCCCTGTCTCCTCACTCTCTTCATCGCTTCCCTCCTCTTCCTCTCTTTATAAATGAAGTGGCTTTGTGTGCCCCCTCCTCTCTCTCTCTGCTGTTGGCCGCTGGTCTGAGAGTAGGTGGGTGAGACTAGTTTCCTGTGCTCCTCAGGGCCACGTGGCTCCCATGGCACCAGCGGTTCCCACCATCCAGGGGCCGTGTTTGGTACCAAACACGGGGCGTCTTCATCTCCTCCGTCTACTCTTCCTCTTGTTCCTCTTCTACTGCCGCTCCCGGGGGCCCTCGGTCTGCCGCGTCCTGGGGGTCCTGAAGACAAGCTCTATGAGGAACGGGCCTTGAAGGCCTCACCCACTGAGGTAAGTGTAACAAACATCCAACAGGACACTTGTATTGTCAGATCTGTCTGTGGGTCTTTTTATGTGTCGTCTTAAAATGTTTCGATAATAATTCCTTTTTTTCAACATCTGCTTTGTTTCTATATGCATGATTTTTCTTTATTTCATTTTTCTGTTCTTGCTTCCTTTCTTTGTTAAGGACCGCAGGCATGTATGAAATCTGTATACAGAAGATTTGTAATGTCCGTTTTACACAAGCCCGGTCCCTTGAGTCTTTATTTCATATTTCTCTCATTTCGTTATGTTTTTAGCCAGCAATAAAACTGCGTGTGTACACACAGTATACCCTATTTAAATACATTTAATACATGTGCCCAAAAAATGCGAAACACTCGCAGCTGACAATCTCCCGATGAGAGGAGGATCCAGGTGGCGGTAGAAATCAATAGAGATGCTGGACAATGGATAGGGGTCGGGCGGGTTTTTGTTTTCCTAAGTGAGAGCAGGAAATTGCATTCTCCCCGTGTGTGCTGAGGTGGCATTTGGTTTCGCAGGACTCCCCCCCCTAAGAAGTTGTACCATCTCTGCGGACAAGCCATCTGTTTGCTTACACCATAATGTGTCACTCTTACGTGAGGTGAGGGGAGGGTGGAAACGAACGAAAATTGGGAAAACATGTAGGGGGATGGGCCACACCTATACACGTACATGCTAAATGCATACTCAGCAAACAGATCTGTAACCCCCATCTCAAAGAAACAGCCCCCCTTCATACACAAACAAAGAGCATTCTCCTTGTGTCCACATGTTGAATATCACTGCAGTCTTTCTGAAACCTTATTTTGTGAATTACATTTTTTGCCATCTAACATTATCCAAGATAAACAGCAACAATTTGCTATTGGAAACCTACAGTAAATGAACTGTGTTAGTAAACAAGCAGTTAAAACTTTATATGGTTTTGTTGGTCATTGACCAAGTGAGGCAAAAAAAGCATTAAACACAAAATAATTAGGAAACTAAATGTTATTTAAATTGCATAATTCAAAATAAGTCAAGATATACATTTTTTACAATGCAAATAATACAATAAATGTTTTAATACAAATAAAGAATTTTTGTAATCAGTGTTTTTGTTAGCTTTAAAATAAATGTTCAATTTACCTAAAAAATAAATGATGGATTTGTTTCAAAGAATACACGTTTAAAATAAACATAAAACTATTTGCCTAGAGGAGATGTTCAAACTTAAAAAAATAGTAGATAAGTAACAAACATGTCAATAAATAAATAATAAATAAAAAACAATAATCATTATTTTTGTCTTCTTTTCTGATAAAAACAACTTTAAAATAAAAGCTGAATTTACATGAAAAATAAACTCTAAATAATGGACTCTTTTCCAAAGAATATATGTTTAAAACAAACATAAATAAATGTAAATATCATCTTTTGGGAAATAAACTTCATTCAAACAGAAGTGTATTAAAACTGATTTAAATATCATTTTATTTTGTAATAAAGCTTCTCAAATAAATGCATTCAGCCATTGTTAATGGAAAAAAATTGCAACATTTTTTCTTTTCTGTTGATGTCCATTTATACGCATGTGAATGTGGTAGACCGTAAATTTTTTATTGCTGCGTTCCAAAGTTTGGTGTGAATTTGTATCACTTGACTAAAGGTGACTGATAAAGTATTAATACGCTACAGCATGACCTTTCGAGTATCAAAATCTAATTTTGTCAAATACAGCTTTAAAATAGCACGATAACAGCAACAATATAACTGCAAATCCACATCTATGATATTTATTTATATCAACGTTTTTTTTCGGGTTGCTGTCCTTACGCAGGGCTCTGCGTAGAAATGTCGCATTCTGAATGTCCAGCAAGACAAATAACACTTGTGTCTAAGGTTTTGTCTCTCGGTTTCGCTGTTAATCATTTCTTTGCTCTTCTTTCTTTTCAAGGGTCCCGTCTTTCTCTTCTTTAACCATTTCGTGTGTTTGTGTATTTTACCACACGAACCTGCATGCTTCAGGCCTTCACGCCTCTATACAGATCTGTGACCAGAAGTACACAAGTGTTGATTTGTATGTGTGTGTATTCCTACAGGAGGACATGCAGGATGAAGTCAGCAGTCCCGCTAACCATGCAGGTATGCGTGACGTGGCGACCCCGTCCCCTCATCCCCGCCGAATGACTGGCTGTTATTTTTCACATACATGAGCCGATCTCCCGCGGTTAGTTCTCACCTCTCTCATTCTCCCTCCATCTCTCAGGGCTGGAGTGTGTCCAGGATCCCGTAGAGGAAGATCAGATGGTGGAGGACAAGCATGGAGCGTGTGTGACGGAGGTACGGGGCGGAGGGCCGGGCTGGCGGCGGGAGCTGGCCTGCTCTCTGTGTAAGCAACTGTTTAGCAGCCTGCTTCAGCTGAGACAGCACGAGTACAGCCACACGCTCTCGCTCATGGCCCTGTCGCTGGACTGCCTCGACCGCCCCATGGCGGCCGTGTCTCCGCTCGACCCTCCGCCGGCACGCTACCGCTGCTCCCAGTGCCCCGCCAGCTTCACCCTCAAGTCAAACGCCGACC
Source organism: Triplophysa dalaica (assembly GCF_015846415.1). Lineage (NCBI taxonomy): Eukaryota > Metazoa > Chordata > Actinopteri > Cypriniformes > Nemacheilidae > Triplophysa > Triplophysa dalaica. Next base: position 11,765,675 of record NC_079561.1, on the reverse strand, counting down.
GCCACGAGAAGACCATCCACTTGAAGCGGAAGCTCATGCAGTGCGTCTACTGCCTCAAGCACTTCCGCGACCGCACGGACCTGAACCGCCACCTGTCGTCCGTGCACTCCAGCGAGCGTGTGTATACGTGCCACGCTTGCGCCCGGACCTTCAGCACGCAGAAAAATCTGGCCACCCATGCCAAGGTCTGCTGTCAGTCCGCCGTCTCCCCTACTGAGCGGCTGTGGCATCTGCACGCCATAAAGGGGGACGACGGAGAGCACGGTCACGTTCTTGATGTTGATTGATTATCAGTTACGCAATCCGTCTGCCAAAACCAGCGATTTTATCCACTGGTGGATGTGTAAACGCAAGGCCATCCTGGTTAGGGTGTCATTTTGGGCACAGCACTGTTGGCGTTTCTATATTTTGAATAGTATTTTTGAATATGAGAAGGGTTTTATATATTACTGTAAAGCAGCTCATGGTTGGCGGCACAATTACTATGCAAAAACAGATGTTTTGTCAAGTTTCTTATGAAAAAGCTTTTTTGTACCGTGCAGGGTTATTCCAGTTCTCACTTGAACCTGTAGAACACAGAGATCTCATTGTATTTAACACCATTTTATTTTATTTCTTTATTGTTTTAGCAGCTTACGAATAGTAGTAATGGTTAGACTCAAGCACAGGGGTTCCTCACAAACTTGACCATTTTACTTTGTGCACAACGCTGCCCCCTGCAGGAGAAAACTTGTGTTCTGAGGTTAACGGGATGCTTTACCCAAAAAGTAAAATTCTGTCCTCATTTACCCACCTTTAGATTGTTCCAAACCCATTTACATGTCTTTGTTTTGCTGAACACACAGAAAGAAATTTGGAAGAATGTCAGATCTCACCCACTGCCATAGTGGGGAATATAAATACTAAGGGAGTCAATGGGGGTGAGATTTGACAATCTTCCAGATATCGTCCTGTGTGTTCGGCAGAACAATGAAATTCATACAGGTTTGGAACAATCTGAGGGCGAGTACATGATGACAGAAGTTTAAGTGTAAGGAGTTGATTGTGGACGACAAAGATTGTGGGATGTCCTAAATTGTTCAACCATGTTCTCTTTGACCGTGTATGTGTGCAAGTATGTCGGTAGTTTCAGCCTTTTTGAGCCGAAATCACAGAGATGGTTGAGAAAAGTTGTGTTTGCCCCCTGTGCGATACTGCAAACTCAACATTGGAGTTTATAACAGCCAGCAATAAAGCACAGGGAGGTTGGGGAGGGGTTACTTGGAGAGGGCGGAGCAATGTTAACAGTCGTGTCACATGGTGTTGACTTGATATTGAAGAATCAGGCCTAACTCTCAGTGATCGCTGACTGAAGTGTCTATTGCGAACTGGCGTAGAATTGAATCTTTTCTCATCTTGAAAGTAAACCACAAACATTTAGTAGGAGTTATGGGAAATCTGCAAGAGTGAGCCCTGCATACATTCAGCAGTCATTTCAACATGCTGTGAATATTAAAGGGACAGTTCATCCAAAATCCATTTATTCGCTCTTGAGTCGCCCAAAAACTGTATATTTTACATTTAGTCATTTTAGCAGACGCTTTTATCCAATACGACTTACAAATGAGGTAAACAATGGAAGCAATTGGCATAACATAACAACAAAAAGCATAAGCGCAGTAAAACTGGTCTTATATATCCTACCAAAGTATACAAAGCAAAGGTTTTTTTAAGGAAAGAAAGAGTAGAAAAGACATAGAAGTCAGAACTTATTGGTCAGGTGCTGACGGAAGAGATGTGATTTTCGCCAATTCTTAACGATGGCTACTGAATCTGCTGATCTTGAGTCAAAAGTCACAAAATAAGATATTTTGAGAAATGTCTCAGTGGTTTTGCGTCATACAATGGAAGTCAATGGGCGCCAATGTAGTTTGGTTTCCAACGTTCCTGAAATATACAGTATTTAAATATTTCCTTCATTTTCTTCATGTATGTCATATAGTTATGACAATGTAAAAGATGATTAGTGTATCATTGATCATCTACAAACTTGTGAAAACTCTGAAGGATCGTCTTGACACGTGGAAATGCATTAGATGTCTTGAAGGCGTGCAAAGAACTGAGTTCCTGAAACTAAACCAGCCTCTTTAAAATTTGAGCCAAAGTTACATTTTCCTCAACTTCGTGTTACTCGACTGAGTGTCACTTTCACAAACCCATGCATTTTGCTTCTATCATATGTTTTTGGATCATCCGTCTCTGACACAGCATAAAATCCAGTGTGTCACCTCCCTAATACAATAAATTAAATCTGGCAATACCTCTGAATGTGTCTTCCAAATTCTTACCAAAAGTAGACATTTGGATTTTTGTCAATCTTGTGTTTAGAGATTCCAGATATCCCTGTTGATTTTTTTTTGCTGGTTTAAGCTGGTTATGTGCTGATTTAATCTGGCCATATGCGGGTTTAAACTGGTCAGGTGCTGGTTTAAACTGGTCCTAAACTGGTTTAATATGCTCCTTAACCAGCTCAGGACCATCTTAGACCAGCTTAGGACCAGCACATGACCAGCTTAAACCAGCACAAACCAGCTACCATTCTTAAAAACCTCCCTTACCAGCATATGGTGTTTGTTTCAACAGGGATGTGTATGTTTTATTTTTGAAACACCTAAAATTACCCAAGAATATTATACCCAAGTCTCACAATGAGCCTTTTCATTCCACCTTTTCTTTTTCCACCAAAAAGCGGTGTTTGTCTGTGATCTCTGTCCGCTCTCATATACACGTTGCATAGATCGTGATCTGTGCGTCATACGCAAAGCTTTGATGTATTGTGTTATCAAGCAAAAATCAGCAAGGTTTGTGCCAAGACATCAGGGAAAAAAAGTTTCCAAGAAACACGAAAAGCGTGGTATAATCATTTGTGTTGTTAAACTGTTCAGCTTGGTGCTATGTTAAATTTTAGGTGCATTGTGAACAAAATCACCGTTTGGCTCTGAATAAAGAAAGAGAAATTTGTAACTTGCACTGAAGTGGAGATTTTCAAGGTCTTAGCACTTTCTCCTCAGGAATAATAAAAGACTGGTGCGCTTTTTATATTGTTTGAAGAGGTTTGAACTGTGGGCGTAAAAACGCGTCAGAATTCTCAGTCAAAGCTGGGTTGAATTGCACTATTTTTGTTAATAAAAGAAAAATCCCTTGACAGTTGTTTCAAGACTCAATGCATAGATTCATGTACATTGTGTATTTTGGAATAATATTATTGTGTGTAAATTTATAGCCAATAAATTTTGCTCTAAAACATTAAGAATACTGAGTGGTTACTTTTGCTTCGCAGAGAACGTGTATAGTTCATCCAAAATTTTGACTTTGAAAATCGATTCAATCTCAAAACTTTTGGTGACATTGTGTATAACAAAACCAGTGCTTGTGTTTTTTCAGAACAGATTTGAGCATCTCTCTACAACATGCTTAAAAAGTGTAGATTGTATGTGTTGAAAACAGGTGACCAGATTCTACATTCAAATGAGACAAGTGGGTGTTAAAGTCAGAGCTATTTCAGCACATGCTTATCAGGTCCATCATGTGTAAGGATGAGAATAACCTGGCTCTCGGTTTTGTACTTAAATACCTAAATGGTGCCCATCCGCTAAAACAGACTAATGAGATCCCAGTCCTGTAGTATGAATAACACAAATCTGGATTATTGCTGCTTTGTGTGAATCATGCGCTCTGGAAAATGGAAAAATGCCAATGAGAAGAAGCGATGTGGAATTGACGTTCGGTTTTGTGAGTTTGTGATATTTTGTGCTGTAATTGTTCGTCAAACAATAGTAAGCCGTGCGAGTCTGTGTTATTTTTTTCATCCTTCTTTGTTGAATCTGAGCAGTAAAATCTCTTTCGGCGCTGCGGTTGCTAGGGAAACTGTCTTTTGGGGTTGGTTTTGGTATCTAAGGGCAGGTGAGCGAGGGAGAGTATCCCTCTTCAGTGTTTGTGAATGCGCTCTGACTGTATCTTCAGCGGTGACGCGGTGAAAGGACAGGATTGAATGAAAAAGATATAATTGATGTGAATGTGACAGTATGATGAACTTGACCATTGACGGTGAATCCCCACATGGTTACGTTTATCACAAAACAAAAAAGGAATAAGGAGGGAATTATATTTTGCATAACGACAACGAAGCTTATCTTTCGTGACATTATTGTCATGACAATAACGGTAATTCCCCACAAACTATCTGGACACTTTAATTTGGAGTTTTTGTGGGATTTCTTATTCTCAATAGTGATTCAATAGTTAAATTCTTAATAAAAATACTGTCAAATTTAACACAGTGCAAACTCTTAAACTTTGTACATAACAAAAATATAAACTGGATAATATAAATGATATTAACACATTACAGTATACATTTGGTAACACTTTACAATAAGGTTGTATTTGTTAGCATGAGTTAATACAAAAACACAACACTTTGACAACAATGAGCAACACGTCTACAGCATTTCTTAACCCAGTGGTTCTCAAACTGGGGGCTGTGGCCCCTTGGGGGGACACAAGATGGATGCAGGGGGGCACAGATTTTCTGGCATTTTATGAAATTTAGAATTGAATTTTAGGCATCAAACAGAAAAGTAAGACCACAAACCAAAAGAATTGATGATCTAGCATTGCAAAACTGAATACGTTTATGGTTTAAATAAAATTCTACGTTTAAGATTATATGTCTTTATTTGGGGGGCCGCAAAGCGATGCACACAAGGGGACCATCCAACAAAAAAGTTTGAGAACCTCCTCCTGAACCTAAGTTCATGTAATTTCAGCCTTTACTTATATATTTTATCATTTTAAGTTAACTATTAATATGCACAGTGAACGAATAATAATGTTGGCAATAATTAACATTAACAAAGATTAATAATTGCTAACAACAATATTATTCATTGTTAGTTTGTGTCAGCTTATGCATTTACAAATGTTAACAACACAACCTTTTTTGAGCATTAATAAGCATTCCATTTTCATTTCAAATAAAACTGCATCCCCTAACATCTAAAAACAAGCTTTGTTTCTTTATGCGAATCGTAATATCTTTATTGTGCATTCAGACGAGAGTGTAAGATTCACTCTGAAAGTAAAAATGGCTCAGACTCACCCATTAAAATAATTCTGGTTAACATGAATCAACACATCGCCATGTTGTCTATTCATTTAACTAATTTTATCCAATAGAAAAAGCGTTGTGGTCATTCGGATTGGCATTAATGTCACAAGCAGGGCTTTAACACTCCCATAATTCCAACAGTTTCAACTGCACATGTTTTGTTTCCTCCATCTGATCAGTCATTTCTCTGTCTGTTTACAGTGAATGACTTCACAGTGATCAGGAAGAAGTTTAAGTGCCCGTACTGCAGTTTTTCCGCTATGCACCAGTGCATCCTGAAGAGGCACATGCGCTCGCATACGGGCGAGAGGCCGTATCCCTGTGAGATCTGCGGCAAGAAGTTCACCCGGAGAGAGCACATGAAGCGTCATACACTGGTGAGTGCAGTACCACACAGAACCAACAGTGGGCGCTACATAATCGACTGAAACTTATTTACATTAAATCATTTAGCCGACTTCCAAAGCGACTTACAGAGAGTTCAGGGAGCAATAAGCTTATCAACTGAAATGTATCAGATATATCAGTGGTTGCTCTAGACTTTTTCATTATCCATCATTTTGACGGAAAGCCCCCATTAAAAAATCATTCATAATCTATTTCTACACGTAACTATTGGGCGAGGCTTTTTACTATTTATCCCATATGAAGTCGCTAGTTGCTATCGCTCTATAAAGGAAAAAAGTGTGTTAACACCGCACCACTGTGCGCACCTGTGTGTATGTGTGAGCACACGACGCGGGCGTCTGATTAAGTGACAGTTGCAAGCAGAATCAGATCCAGAAACAATGCTTGTGTGATGACAAAAGAATGCACATTTTTTATTCGTATACTATACCTGTTACTGTGAAATATGCTGTTTCAGTGACCTCACACACAAAAACAAACATGCCGCATGATGCAAAATGCACATAATCTTCCAAATATTGTATAAAAAGGTTTCTTGCATCTAGTACAAACCAAATTTCTATCATTTTTAAATAAAGGCTAGACAGAATATGTGATGCTCCTGTGTGGGAGACATCCGAGTGGGCCCTCTATTAAATATAGGATTGTGTCATATCCCATAAACCCCCTTATCTCAGTTTTTCTCTCCCCTTATTATTGCCAGCGCTCTTTAACACCTCCTCTCATTTTCTTGTTCTTAAAGCATGTATTTACCGCGTCTTCTCATGGGAGAGACACACATACAGGCTTTGGCACGGGCTGCTGGTGCTGTGTGGCTAAGAGATGTGCCACAGAAATTAGCTCTGGTTTGGAGCATATCAAAGGGCCTGCAATAGTGTGACATGATAACAGACAGTGGCGCTCCTGCTTAGCGCTGAAACATTTAACACCTAACGTTGCATAATTCATGATCCGCATCATGATGGATCGCAAACTATATGCTGTTCTCGACGCTGGTTATAATGTGGCGAAAAATTCAAAGACGGCTGTAATGTGGCTGTAATGCTTCCTTTTCCCTTCTTAACACATCCAGATTCTGGATATTTGACAAGGTTTGGGACACAATTTTGAGTATATTCATACATATGACACTTATAAAAACAGGTACTGTGACTTTACCATAATATCCTTTGAAGTACCCTGCACCTGTACCCTGTACCATGGCATTATACATACATTTTTCAAGACACGTTTTCACTTTCCAAGTAACATGTTCACACTTACAAAAATGTTTATACACGTGTGCTTTTAGTATAATGATTTAAAACAAAAAATAATCAAGTATACATCAAGTCTACTTTTTATATACTGAGAAATATATGCAGAGAAATATACTTCAAATAATACTTCATCATACCTGACTAACTGCAGTAGATTTTATATGTACTCAATCTTTAGATCGTACTTATCGCACTATGATCTATAGCATTATAAAATAAAATAAAGTATAATGAAGAAGTCTTATTATACTTGATTTGGAGTTAGATTAAGGCTAGTAATTTTTCAGAAAGTTTTACATAATGTCTTACAAACCTACATGTTTATTCTACAAGTCATCTTAAGGGTGAAATAGAGTAAATGAAACATGCATGGAACTGATCCTGACTTTTAGTACACTTAAAGATCAATTTAAAGTATACAAATTTAAAAGCTATTTTTTAAAAATACAAGTATGATTTTACATTCACTTAAAGAAAGCTTACAAGTATGTACTTGCAGAATGAAACTACTAAAGTTGTCTTGTAGTTTATTGAGAGCAGACTTCATAGTGTAGTTTCACAACGTACAAAAGTATTAAACTATTAAACTACCAGTATACCTATAGATCCTATAGATTCACTTGTAGTATAGTTTAGTACAGACAAAAATTAATTTGTAAAGAAGCAGTGTGGTAGAAGATAACTACTGTTACACTTAAAGTATTTAAAATTATACTTTTATGAACTGAAAAGTAGTCTAATTTAGTCCCAAGAGGAATTGAAAAAGTACAGTAAAACGTACACTACATGTGTATTATTTTAGTATAATATACTGTATATTATAGTCATTTAAGTAGAAAGGTATACTTAGACAGCTTTCCTGTAGTTCAGTGGTTAGAGCATGGGGTTAGCAACGTCAAGGTCATGGGTTCGATCCCAGGGATTGCACGTACTCAGAAATGAAGCGTAGTATACTGCAATGTAATTTGCTTTGGATAAAAGCGTCTATCAAATGCGTATATGTAATAAATGTAAAACATACTTGACTTTTACTTGAAGGAGCAATGTTGAGATTTTATTGGCATCCAGTGGTGAAGTTGCGAATTGCATCCAACGGCTCACTCCACCCCTCACCCCTTTCTTTCGATGCACTACAGTGGCTGACACAGATTGAATGATTTAATTACAGTACTAAATGAAGTGTTGTCTCATACCAGTCACTCTTTCTTTCTCAGGTGCACAGTAAGGACAAGAAGTACGTGTGTAAAGTGTGCAGTCGTGTCTTCATGTCCGCCGCCAGCGTGGGCATCAAGCACGGCTCTCGCCGGCACGGTGTCTGCGCAGACTGCTCGGGACGAGGCATGGCTGCCCTGCTGGACCAAAATGGCGAGGATGGTTCGCCGGAAGAAGAGCTCTTGTATCCCGGTGACCATCGTTTCCCTGACGATGCTGCCGATGGTGATGGTGAGGAGGAGATGATGGGGGAGGCGGAGATGATGGGAGAAGGGGAGGAGGAGAACGGGAAATGGCGGGCAGGCTCAGGGATGTCTCAGCGAGATAGGGCAATAGACGACGGAAAAGAGGAGAGCGACTCGGCTCCAGATGGAGATGCCAGGGCAGGAAGCGAGAAAGACTTCAGCTGGATCTCATAGTCCGATGCGTTGAGTCTCGAGCAACATCAACCTGTTCCCGCAAGGAGAATGGGGCAATCGGATCTCAGTACGTGGAAGGAGCCGCACACCAGGAGATCCTTGAGATGCCCACGACGCTGCCAAAGGAGAGACAGTGGAGAGTCTTCTCGGCCGGACTTTGACCCAAGCTTTGGTTGTTCGTCTCCTTTCTTCCTACATGAGGACCAAACGGGTTTCTGTCTATGTGTTTGCTATTTCCTCAGACAAAAGAGATTTCGGTCATCTTGAAGATTGTCCAGATCTTGAAGATGGGTCAGACTGAGAAAGTGTACGAAAATGTGCTCTTGCCATACGGCCAGTCACCACCAGAGGGCGCTGGCTTATCTTTTGCGAAGCGGTCGGAAGACTTTTTTTGGCACATTGTTGAAACCGCGACAGACTTGCACTTTAAAACATGAACGTTGACTAGATTCCTATCGATTCCCTGTTTCTGTGGTTTACATTTTTAATCCAGTTTGCATATATAAATATATATAAATATATATATATGGTGACCGCACCTACCTTTAAGGATATACAGTATGTCCTTATGACTGTTATGTATGAACATTTGTGCTAGGTTTGCTAATTATAATGTATGCCTTGTAATGGTTTGCGTTGCGATTTTCTTTTCCTCTAACATTTCTATCAATGGAGATTAATCATGTATATAGATAATTCTAAGTGAAAAGTTGATTTTGTGTTTTTAAAACAGACGGGGAAGATAAGCAAACACTATGCAGAAAACAAACCTTTCTAGTTCTCAACAATCTTTATTCTCTCTTTTATGGGAGAGAAAACAAAGTCTTCAACGGATGGGGATGAGAGAGAGAATTATGGAAATATTACTTCTGTCCCGTTGTAATATTTCCTCATTATTTGCATTCCATAGTGGACACTGTCAGGGATGGGTTCGGTTTTATACACAGGCTTTTTCGGTGTGGCGTGTTTCCTTAAAAAAAAACTTCATGCAACTGTGTGTATTTTGTAGGTATGATGTGTGGGGGGGTGAGTGGGGGTGTAACTCTCTCCTCTGGTCCCTCTCTGCATTTTTCTGTGCAACTTTGCCATCATGTTTTATTGAGTCTGCCTCTATATCACATATGTGATTTGACAGGGAGAATTCATGCCTTCCCTCCAAATATTTAATGCTCTGACTTCTGGATTATTCCGAAATATATGCATCAGTTTCTTAATCAGTGAACCACAGCTTTGAGCTATCTTTCTTCTTTTGGTGTTTGGTCCATTTTAGATACAAAGATGTTCTATGACGTGACCACCAGGACTGATGTGTGCTGTAAAGTGAAATTGTTGTTCACTTGTTGAGTTGAAATGATTATTTATTAAGTTTGTTTGTGTGCGCGTGTCTGTGTGTGCGAGAGAGAGATCGTCTCCTAACATTTTATCTGAATCATGTACCAACAGAGAAAATGTGTGTTTGGAGGACCGGGATTATGAATGTCTTTTTACACTTTATTGTTTTAACAATCCGTGCCAGAATATTTGACAGTGGGAATAAAACGCTTTATCATGCTTTACTTACTATGATTAACAAATTTTGATTATTATGGTTACTGTTGATATCGTTGTACTCATCATGGTTATTATTATTAATGTTATTATTATTAAGTGCTGGATGCTAAGCTTTATTATCGGTTTCATTTTGACATTTTCTTTCTCGAAAAACAAAGTGTTTTGAACTTTCCAATCTTGCCTTTCTATGGACAGCAAGCCATGTGGCTTTCAGAAGTTATTCTATTGTGCCAGTTTCATGCATTCTGAGTGATGAAACATTTTTTTTTGGTTTGTTTTCTTATTCTGTTTCATTTACGAAGGACGAACCTTCCGAGATATATACAAAACACGCTTCTATATTACTAACGTACACTAAGTAATGAATAATATACCAAAAAAAATATTACCTGGTATACGTTGTATACGTACGTTTAGTGCTTTTGTTTGGATTGGTGTACAGGTGCAAAGCTTTGATCAAACAGTGTATTGCTTGGTTGATTTTTTTTATTTTGTCCCTCTGCTTTGAGAAAGCACAGATTATGGTATTGTTATGTTAAGAAGGGCCACTTGAAAGTACATTTTTTGAGTAGAATTGCAGGTTTCATTTTGTTGCCCTTGGAAACATGCTCGACTTTTAATGGATGTGCTCTACTGTATGCCATTACTCTTGATCATTTAGAAGGCCAACCATTGTTGTGTGGAATTATGGGAAAATCTTTGCCTGGAATTATGGGAAATCTATGGTTGGATGGTAGAATGTGTACAAGCTTAATGAACCTCAAATGTCATTGGGCTAAATGCCCGGCACAATTTATATCCATATCCCTCCAAACTATTGGACATTTTGCTTTTTTCCGGTTTGTTTAATTTATTGTGTTCTTTACCTTTAACTGAAATAAAATCTGTTGAAAATGGAAATGGATTACATCACTGGAGTCCATCATGAATCCTCATGTTGATATTTGTAGCAGTGGTTGTGTAATGCCATAATTTGATGTTTCTCTTTGTATGATGCTTGTCAGTAATTAACAGTCGGTTATTGGTCAAATGCAATTATGGTGATTCTCAGACAATCTTGGTTTCCAAGATTTCCAATATTTGAAAAATACTTGCATAAACAATTAACTATTTAGACATGTTTAAAAGCATTCATTTAAAGACCTTGAAAATCCCATTGCTGCAACAGTCTAAAAATGTCAATACTATAGCAGGTTTTGCTAAAAAAGAGAAAGCAAGTTTTATTTATTATAAATATTTAGACGTTAATGAAGTATATGTTAAGAAGAAATTATAGACATAACCAATGAGAATATTACAATTTTAACTAGAAAAATACAAAGGCGGAAGATTTGAAAGGTATGGCAGACGTTTTACTTCAAACAAAATCAAGCTAAATTCATTTTTATCATACATGGATATTCTGTCACAGTTTTTTTCTGTTTTGGTCATTTGAGAACATCTAGAATTTTTTTATTACAACAAATAATACACTCACACTGTAGGTGGGCGTGTTACACCGGACACAACCGGCGCCACATGACACAAGGCTTGATCTAATGGGATTGTTGCATCGTGCCACGCCGCATCCAGTGTGAACGAAATTTACAATTATAATGGGTTCTAATGCGTTCTTTTGCCGGATCGTGCCGCGTCTGGTGTAGACACGGTGTAATGGTTATGAGATTGTGTTACATATTTTGTATTTAACGGTCATGATTTTTCAATGGTTTTGTGAGAATGCCCCAAAAAGAAATGTGCCTATATGCAGTTGATCAACATGTGTACTGTATGTGCCCAGTCTGTGTTTGGTTTTCAGTGTCTGTGGGTGTGTGTGAATATTTTACTGCACAATATTTCAGACAGTGATTGTTTTTTTGCTTTGTCTGTCGAATCAAACTACAGGCTACAACTTAATATAACTAATAATCCCATTACGCCATTTTAAACAGGCACTCTGATACAATTACCAAATGTAGCTTTACGATCTACGCCTATACTTTTATACACATTAAAAATAAAATATTTTAAATTATTTTATCACTTTTATGTAATTAGATTTGAATTGATTAACAAATGTAATAGATACTCTTGAGAATTAACCATTATACTGGAAGATGATTGATTATGTGATTCAGCTTAACAATTCAATGAAATTATTCCAACTTTAGTGAATGACCTTAATAATTAAAGTGTATGCTTTATATTCATAAAAGGTTTCTTTGGTAAAAAAAAAATTAATATATGAGAGAACAGAGGGCTAGAACTCAGAAATTAAGCAATAAATTATGAGAAGCTGTGCAGGTTGGATGATAAAGCATCCCAACTAATCCAACTACAAAGGGTTTCAAAAATATATGTTTTTTTAATGATGTTGTTGTCTACTGTATATGTTGCTTAATTGTTAAATATCTATCAATACAATATACAGTATAACACAGAAGGTAATTTCTTCTGTGTTTTATTATGTGTATATATCATAAACAGACCGGCATTAACAATAACCTCGATATAAAAAACATCATTTTCGATATCATGATAATTCTACACACATCACAATATTGTAAATAATTCAGCACCTAATTCAAGTTTTGCCTTAAGAGTGTCGTTGTGTGTCGCTAGTCTCTCACTACGAGGTCATTAGAAGGCGTTCATAGGTTTGGTTGACTTTCAAATATTTAAAACAAACCAGTAACCAGTAAAGGTTACTATCGCTGGGTGTCTCTGGCGGTCTTGAACGAGGCCTTACACTTGTATTTTGAGTTTCAATGGCTAAAATATTTTTTTCATCAGATGTTGTGATAATATCCTTACAACTAATTATTTTGGCCACAATAACTGCATAGAGAAATACATAGACAGTTTCAGAACAAACACGATGTTTAAAAAATAAATCTCAGCGTGCAAAATTAAAACAAACTGCAGCTCTAATCTGCACTGATGTTTGTTGAGTCTTTCCGTATTACATCACTCTGCTTTTCTTGACCGCCCACTTTCCCTTGTTGTTTCAGTCAGATATTATTTCTGTCTCCATAAATCAGTTTGAGAGGTCTGTTCCAAATCACACTGTATTCCCACTGCCGATGACATCCAGCCACACTAAATATGACCAATATTTTAGATAAACCTGCTGGAGCTTCCCATGAGCTTCCTTTTCTTACGATCACCCTGTCGTTCTAGTCAAGTACAGGGGAAGTAACTGGACTCTGAAACATGGAAGCCATTTGACTGTCACGTCCACCTGCTGCTGTCTTTCCACCCGTCTCTCTCTCTCTCTCTCTCTTTAAAGTGTGAACCGTCATTGAAATGCAGGGGGAGGTCCAGCTGACTCAAGCTGCTGAAAAAAGACCACGTCTGTATCTCCACGCATGTTCCATAAATACTTTCCTCTCTGTTGAATGGAGATTATTTTAGATGGCACATGTGGTGTGAGGCCATAAGACCCGTCCGGAGTTGTTACTGTGAAAAACAACGACTGAAGTTCTGTTCTCGGGAACGTTTTGGATCAGATATGTCTGTTCGTGCCGATTGGAAGTCTGAGGAAGAATCTGAAGAATTTGATGAAGATGAGATTCTGGCTGGCCTGTCGGCCGAGGAGCTCAAAGAACTTCAGGATGAGATGGACACGATTGCTCCTGATGACAGGATGCCGGTAGGACTGAGACAGAAAGATAAAGTCAAAGGTATTTTCTTTATTTGCTTTTCTTGTTAGTTTAGTTTGGTGTTTGTTTCCATTAGGCCAGGGGAATCAGTGCTGTAATAATGGAGTTTGACGTCTCTCTCTATTTTTAATAGCTCCCAGTAGACTAGAGCTTCATTTGGCACTGTCTGTTATCATTTGTTGTTCAAAGTGATGGAAAAGTATTTAGCATTTCTATGCAACTATTAATTACTCTTTTCTCACTCAATTAAATTGAATCAACATTTATTCATTTTTGGAAAATAACTGTAATATGCGTTTTAATGCAGAGAAAGTCACAACATGTCACAAATGACCGATCAGAATGAAGTATTCCTGTAAATGTGCACATTTCACTGCAGATTCTAATGAGCCGGAGTCAGAAGAAGAGATCGACGAGGATGAGATTCTGGCAGGCCTGTCGGCTGAGGAGCTCAAAGAGCTCCAAAAAGAGATGGAAGAGATCGCTCCTGATGTGAGAGTGCCGGTCGGAATGAGACAGAAGGACCAGACGGAAAAACCTCCCACTGGATCATTCGATCACAGATCACTGGTGGAATATCTGTACTGGGAGAAAGAATCCAAACGCATGATGGATGAGGAGAGAGTTCCCGTAACTATATTACCAAGCCAGGTAAGAATCTTTGCAGAAAACCCCAGTTATTGTCTGTATAAGTATGTGTTTACTGTATTTTGCAATATGTTAATTGAGTGAAGTCACACATTATGCATTATGATGTCATTTTGCTACATAAATACTGTAATATGTACAGTATTTATGTACAATATTGTCACTGTCCTTCCTTCCCTAAAGGTCCAAATTTGTCCAAAATCACTTTTAAACTGACTGAACACTGTGTATTTAAAGTTGACAAGCATGTTTTATACTATTTATTGGTTAGATATTTGCAAAACCCAGTGAAAAACAGAAAAGATGACTAATGATAACGATTTATGGCAAAAATAATAATAATATTGAGATACAAGGTTTCCAAATTTGCCAAATGCCAATATACTGCCATATTGAATTTAATGCAAATGTACTTTATCAAACTCCACATAGACCGTTTGTCCAATTTGCAAATAATTTGGGCATGTAGCATCTAGGAACAGTGCTGACAAAAAGATCTTTCAGTTAGATTTTCGATTGTCCAATCCGTTCTCGCAAAGGATGTCAACGAATTCAACGACAAGCAGGCCAAAATGGATTTGATCTTCACCAAACTTTCATATATTGTCATTAAACTTGGTATATGGCATCACAGTCTTGACCTGACATTTTTGAGAGCAGCGATATGTAGAATATAGGGGTGTCACAACAATATCTATATTAACATTAAATGTTATAATAACAAGGTCGAATGTCGACATCGTGTTGACGCTATACATGATAAAATCATAAATCATTCACTTCCAGAATCTGGTTGACACTTCAAAGTAGGTGTTGGTATTGCATCCGTTTTGCTTTACAGTCGCTGTCTTATCATATCTATGATCATAATTTGACACCAAATTAAAAAAATTAACACAATGTAAATAAAATATGAATCATTTTCCAATGTAATATCTATAATATCGTTATTGCAAATGCCTTTGGATACGACAACTGTGTAGTGACAATTTGATATTGCGACAGCCCTAGTAGAACCTCTTTTGAAACCATCTGTGGTATGCTTTCACGTTTAAATGACTTAAAATGACAGGTGAACAACTCAAATATAAGTATTTCACCTTGAACATGACGTAGTTTAAGCCAGCAGTTGTAGGTTTGTTGGAAGTATTTTAATGTAGTCTCAAAGCCAGACGATATTTATCTGACAACCTAATCTAGACAAAATTGACTATTTATAACTACTGCAACTAGGAGAGGCCAATAATACAACAACAACAAATGCCTTCAAACAGCAACTGATCCGTCATGCTGCGATTTCAAACAGGACAGGCTATATTTAGGCTTCGAGCAAGTTCCTCATAATTTGTCGTCCGTGTTTAAAAGTTGTTCAGGACATGCCCCTCAACTTTTGGTCTGTTTGTCATCACCAGAAGAAAGAACAAGAGGAACTTGCAGCCAAGGAAGAAAATAAAGTTGAAGAGGTGGAATGTGTCTATGAGGAGATTGTGGAGGAGGTTAATGGAGGACAGGGAGATGTTGGGGAAGAGGTGATTGAAGAAATGATATTGGAAATCGAGAAAGATGAACAAGGAAGCGAAGAGCCTGTTAAGGTGGAGTTTAAGGCAAACAGCCAAACAGTGACGTCAGAAGGTGTTGTAGAGCCACCTAAACAGTTTGCAGATCCTAAAGTTGAATCAAAGTCCGACGGTTCAGGATGTAATGAGACTGAAACTAAACCAAATGAGGAAAAGAAAGCAGACTGCATCCCGTCTGCACCTTCGTCGTATGAGAACTGGGTTCCTGAGAAAGAGGAGAGGGTCATATCTAAGCTCAAGATCCCAAAACTTGCCCTGGGTGGAAACAGCCTCGCTAAAAAAACTGCAAGGCCTTCTGGGAATGAAACGAATTTGGAGTCCACATTGACTAAGATGCGCAAAAACAACCCTTCTGTCACCGAGGTCAACCTCAACAACATCGAAAACATTCCCAAAGAAATGCTCCACGATTACGTCAACGCGCTCAAGAAGAACAGGCACGTTAAAAGTTTTAGCATCGCGAACACCGGGGCAGACGAAAATGTGGCCTTCGCCTTGGCAAACATGCTCAAAGAGAACAAAAGCATCACCACGCTGAACATCGAATCGAACTTCATAACAGGAAAAGGCATCGTCGCAATAATACGTTGCCTTCAATTCAACGAGACTCTTAATGAACTTCGATTCCACAACCAAAGACACATGCTGGGTCACCACGCCGAGATGGAAGCGTCACGTCTCCTCAAAGCCAACAACACTCTTCTAAAGATGGGATACCACTTTGAGCTCCCGGGACCGCGGATGGTGGTCACCAACATCCTCACGAGAAACTTGGACCGTCAGCGTCAGCAGAGAATGGAGGAGCAGAAGTTCCAGCAGATGAAAGAACAAAGAAAGGTCATGGAGATGTACGCCAACTCTTTGAACTTACCTCCTGGGGTGCTGGAAATGTTAGGAGGTTTCATACCAATGGCCCTACTGCAAGATTCTCAAGAAGATCATATGGTTCCTGGAGGATCTCCGGAACCACATGAGCAACCGAGTCCTCCTCAGCAGCACCGGATGAAACAGCATTCTGCGCCACAACAGCGCTCTGACACGGGAAATATCTTACAGGAAGTGCATCTGAAGAAAACTCCAATACGAAGGGATCCATTTCTGGATTTGAATTATAAGGACGAGAGAAAAGAGGGCAGGGCCAATGTACAGCTGAGGAGTGTTTCCAAACACAGAAGCACAGCAAGTGGAAGACCTGGGGATGAGAAAGCCAATCTTAAAGATATGATAAAGACTCTGAAGCCAGTCCCTCGAAGACGAGAGCCAGCGAAAGTGGACCTAACCCCTCGGGATCACCTGCTCACAGAGATAAAGCAGAGCGGTGTGGCTTATCTGAAATCGGTATGTACAGTTTGGTTCTCTCAATTTGCATTGAATTTCTGTAGCTGCTGTTTGCAACATCTAAGTTTGAACCAAAGGCATCGTCTAGGGGGTGAGAGACAGCTGGGCCTGTTGGGACGACCCATTAAAGGGATACTTCTCCCAAAAAACGAAAATTCTGTCAACATTTACTCACCTTCGAGTTTTTCCAAATCTGCATAAATGTATTTGTTCCGATAAACACAGAGAAAGATATTTGGAAGAATGTTATGACCAAACAGATCACCACTCCCATAGTAGGAAAATTTACTTTATAATTGATTTTGTTCTGCTGAACACAAAAGAAGACTTTTCTGGGGCACTTTTGACTTCCTTTTTATTTTTTCCTACAATGAGAGTCAATGGGGATCAAAATCTGTCTGGTTATGAGCATTCTTTCAAATATCTTTCTCTGTGTTCATCAGAACAAAGAAATGTATACAGATTTCGAACAACTCGAAGGTGAGTTAAGAATGACAAAGTATCCCTTTAATATGATATATATCTCAAATCCCAAATAAACCTGTATTATATATTTTGCAAATGTGTATAGTTATAATGTGTAAAACGTTTTTAGTAAACACCTAATTTTATTAATCATGCATATTTATAAATGAAACATTCCCACTATTGCCTGCCTGATAATGATTTATCGAGAATTTCCTTTTGGTGTGCCATAAAAAAACTAGGATATTCTTGTATGATTAAATTAAACACATTCATAAAATGTGTGAATATGCCAAACATTTGTTGACAGGTTAATATTAAAGTTTGAAGTTACACTTGTTGACAGCAAGCGTAAAAAACGTTGTATCGTCAAAGGATTTCAAACAGTTGCTAATCTTGTTCAATTTACTTGCATTGTTGTGTTCACAAAGGTGATGCCGATCATTGTGACATCATTTCAAGGTAGCTTACAACTGTGTTTGACACCCACAGGTGCCACTGCCAAAAATCCTGGAGTCGAGAGAAACAAGTCTATTCTGAGCCAAGACAGAATATAAAGAGGTACAGGAGTGTGCTTAATGTGGCCAAACAATTCCATGAAGCTCCTATGGAGAAAGGAGATGGGAATAGAAGGTCGTGTGGTTCTTGGACACGCAGTTGCAAAAGAATCAAGCACCATGTGGTGGCAATGTGACCCGAACTGTAAAATGTAACTTTCATTGATGTGACATGCATGTTATATGAACTGGTTCATGGGATGTTGTGAATGTTGGAGATGCTGAGTACATGTAGCACTAGCTAACATATTTTTTTTGAGTTGATGTATTTATAGTGTATAGAAACCTAATAAACCTCACACTTGACTTTTCCCTACGTTCACTTTTTTCTCTATTGGCTGTTATGATATTTATATAAATGATATAAGCATTGTTACTTACAAGAATTATTAATGGGGTAAAACAAAAGTAAACAAAGGAATAGGGACCGTTTCATCAGTGCTGCCCCCTGCTGGACTACTGTAAAACCCTCCGCTAAACTTATCCAGGCCTTTTCATACATGAACAAGATGTCAGTTTGACTGCAATGTAGTTTCTTGAAATAATAAAAAACTTACCTGCCCTAAGCAAACGAATGACTTAGACATACTGTAACTTTTGTAACACAAAGACTCACGTCTCCTCACTCCTAAGACTTCTCAAAGCTACACATGGTTATGAATGGAAGGGAATTTGCTTTGTGAAAAGGTGAAACGTTGTTTGAATGTACTTAACTGCATTTCTAAAATAAATACTGAAATTAATTTAGTAATAATTGATTAAAATATTACTATGTAAAAATATTTTCCTATATTAGTTACAGGCGTTGCCATTTCATCAAGGTGCACATAAGCATCCGTTCACGTTTGTACTATGCCTAGCCGATGCAGACTATCAACTTTACATGACACATAATAATCACATTAACAATTAAAACTAATGAATTGTAATAAAAGAACAATAAGAATCATATAAATTCACCAAACCTTCAGTTGTTTTTGACTGTGTAGCGCCTTCGTCACCTCTTCTTACAGTTTTACGTGACCCTGTCTAAACCTAATGCTATTTTAAGGATGTTGGAGTAAAACTGTGTTACTTTAAATATTAAACCATAAGGTTTCACTTGATTATTTTGGTTATTTATGCTTCTAAAACACCCAGACGGAGCACAACTGAGTGAACCTGGTTATCGGGAGCGACTGGAGTCTGTTATGGCAAATAGCGCCATCTGCTGGTCAAAATAAACCACATGCTAGAGGCGCAACAAGTGTTTTCTTCCCACGTCAGGTTTTCATTTCATATCATCGGGCTCCTCTTTACGTACATTAAAAATAACCCTCTAATCTGTGTCATGTTGGGGAATCAAAGTTTTTATAGTTTACTAGAATTAAAACTTTGAAAATGCAAATAAAAGATTGACATTGGATAAACTGAAACGTTGCAAGTTTAAAGCACTAAAATTATAAAAATAAACTAAAACAAAATATAATTAATCTTTTAAAGCAATATGAAAAATTAAAGAAAATACATTTTTAAAAGACATAAGCATTTGACAAAATTGCTAAAACTAGAACTAAAATGTGCAAAATAAAAGCTAAATTCAAATATTAATAACGCTAAATAAACTAAAATCAAAAAAATAATAACTCTGTTTGGCATGCTTTATCCCCTGATAATAAGAATAAACTTGTTATAAACTGAACACACGGAAAGATTATGACCCAATGTAAGGCTAATTCTACCTGGAGTAGGTTATGATGCTCTAATATGAATGGTGTTTGTTTTGCATTGCCACATTTGAACAGAGGACACAAAGAACACAGTTTTAATGCAATTTAAACATTTTATTGATCATATATGGTCTAGTTATGGTTCACAGAACCAACAAAATACAGTTTTTTACTATTACGGTGGTGGCATCAAATGTGAAATAAAAAACTCAGTAAATTCTATTAGAAAACAAACTCATGAACACTCAAGAAAAGTGTGATGCACACATTCCATTCGTTTAACCAATAATAAACGATTAAAAATAATCAAAGACCTCTCAATTCAACAACACACTCAACGCAGGTAATAACTCTATACAGTCCAACAAATGAATAAACACACACACATTCTATAGTTTAAATAAAAAAATCATGATTCTGATCAAATATTCACAGTCTTTTTTCACAAAGGTACACCTCAGGAGACTTTATATAGTTATTGGTTGTGTATCGGTTTAGAATCAACTCACAGATGTCTTCCCTAAAATTAAACAGACAAAATTGATGATTTTACAATAAGAGTCTAGAGCTATGAAATGTAGTGACATAGCATAGATTAAATCATTCAGCTGTGGAAGATTTAGATGAAAATTCTTATTCAAAATTTGACTTTAATAACAAACATTGCTGTCTTTGGAAATTGGAGCACAGTGTGAGACATTTTCAACACATGGGAAACTCTAGATTACACTCTCCAATCTAATTTCATTGTACTTTTATCAGTCAAAATCAGTTTGCTTTTGTGTATCTGTGAATATATAATTTGTTTTGTGTACCTAAAGGGCTTTTTATTTTCTCACTTGGGCCGATTTCCACTCAAGAACAAAAGAGAGAAATGAACACGGCAGACTTTGTTCTCGAGAGCTTTTCCATACAAAACACTGTAACAAACTGAACAGCAGACTACTTTAATTGAAAAACACAGAAAAGTAGACCTTGTACCAACAACATCTTTAAAAACGACCAATACAGTTAGTAAAAAGCTTAAAGTCAATATTTTGCATGTGAAATATGACCACTCACAGTAAGCAGTACTCCTCTACAATACAGTATAAATAACAACCATATTTGAGCTAAAGCAATGGAAGGCATGAGAGGTGTTTCTTAACATGCAGTATCACAAATAAAATAAAAACTCAATGAGGTATATGATCTTTATGTTGCATGAAAGGTTTCAAGTAAAGCCATGCATTAAATACCTAAACAAGATGTTTTACATGCACTAAATTAAGTTTTAGTTCATGTTTGGAAGACGGAAATATCATAAATACTTTCTTTAGTTTGTAAAAATGTTACACATTGAATGCTGAACCACAGGGATGTTGACAGGAGACACGGACCTGGAGAACCCACATACTGTCAGATATTGTTGTTTTTTAACACACTAATCATAACAGTAACTATTTTTTACCAGGCCTATAATACCCAAAACCGTAAAAAACTGTCAGATTTTAACATTGTGTTGCACAAAGCTGTTCACTGTAGCACCTGTAATTCAAGATTGTTTGTACAGGACATTTACATGTCAGCCTTTGTGTTCCTCTTTAAACACATTTTTTTTTAAATAATTGATAATACAATTTAGAAATTGTAAAAACAAAAAGTAAATATTTATAATTTATATAATTTATATTTTGTTTAACTCTACAGATTAGCGAAGTGTCTCAAAGAGATTTAGTGTAACAAACACATACAAATGACCCAACAAATGTTTTCCAATAAATATCCACGTTTACGAAAATAAATTCGTGTAACATCATTATAATACTGAAGGTTGAAGCCCAGCTCACACAGAGAAGGATAACCCTAACGCTAACTATATTAGCGTCCACACCAATGGATGATACCGTTATGTTTATTCTCAGCTCACATGCTAAAGTTTCGCAATTTTAATACATAAGCCTTTCAAATTCAAATGGATTTTGATCAGCTGTCAATATTTAATTGTTCATCAGCGGAAAAAAAAAAATCACTCTTAAAGTGATCCCAAGCTTCTCTCTATTGCTACAGTTACAGGGTGAACCTCATTATTTTCTTCATTTTAAAACGATCGATATCTTTGTAGTCATCTTTACAGTTATTCATGGTGGGAACGGGCCTTTAGACAAATCAAAGCGGTTGGAACAAGTCTCCAAGATCTATGTGAACAAATTCTCACAGTATGAAACTTTAGCCTTGGCACAAGCGCTTCATTCCGTACCAGCTTAGTGCAGTCCGAGGACGGGATCTCAACACAAAAGTAACATACGTTGTACATGTTGACCCTCAGATGAAGGTCAATGTATAGTGACAACAGAGTGCCTTATGACATCAAAGTGCTCTTGTCTTTAACTTCACTCTAATGCACACAAACATTAGCAAACTTCAACACATTGCATTTATGCAGCTTAATAGCAGCGTATATAAAACTCACAATACAGTAAACTGTTAAAATCTTTACAGTTCTTTCCCAAAATCTAGTGAACTGCCTCACTGTACTACCTAGAACAGCCATAACTTGTATAACCTTATAAAGTATTTGACCTGTGCTTCTCCACCTGACCTGCAGAGGTCGGCAGAGACCAAAGTTTTTGTACTGTTTCGAACTGAAGATTTACAAACATGAGAATTGTCCAAATTCCTAATGCAAGTACTCTCCAACATGAGGTACCTTATTAATAATTTCAGCTTTAATAACGACGTACAGATAGAAGGGACGGTACACCCAAAAATGAAAATTATGTCATTTACTCACCCTTTAAAATGCTTTCTAGGTAGGCAGCTCACTAGGTTTGAGAACAAAGCTACCAGGTACCGAACAACGGCTCAGCTAGGATTCATCTGTAATTTGACACAATCCTGGGGTGAAATGTTTGAGATTTATGCGGAGCAAAATTTGAGGAAATAGTTCAGGAGGCAGAGGGTCTCGGCAGTGAAAGACTTAATCCGTCTGTTACATTTAGTGGTGTAGATCAGTCACAAACGGACAGGAAGACTTGTTGAGAAAAGTCAGAGAGAAACTAGAGATCATGACGATATCTGATCATAGAGAGATATTAAGGTGATTGCAGATAACAGAAGAAATTGAATCAGCAATAGTTAGGAAACCTGGTTGTTCATGTAGAAGTCATCTGGTGCCTTGCTTCGACCGAAGTCAGGTTACTTTGCCTTGAACATCATAAGGTGAAGGAGGGGTTGTGTTTCCTAACTTCCTGTAGCAGACACTCTCGGTCAGACAGAGCTTTGTGGAGAGCAGACTGGACATCAGCGAGCCTGGACTCGAGAGACTTCATTAAACAAAAAACATGATATAATCACATCTATGTTCATGTATGGAATCACAAAAATCTTTATCAATGAATACAAGCCAGTACTAGAATTTGACATGATATGAAATGACACCATGGACAGTTTGAAGACAAGCACAACCCAGTATATTCATTTCTCACATATCATACTTTGTTTTTCTTCTCAGTTCTAGAACAGGATTGGTCGGCCATTTCTTGACACACTTCCGTCTCGGACGCTGGATGATTCTGAGCAGCTGCATGTGTTAAAGAAAGAAAAAAAGTTTAAAGGTAGTAAAGTGTTTGATGACCAAATGACGAAATGTTTATTGAACAAAAAAAATTGATAAAAAGAAAACTACAGCATATCAGAAATATGAGATTTATTCAAATATACAAAAAAAGAAGAAAAAAAAATATGTCAGAAAATAAAGCAAACATTGAGTACAGTTTTATCTGTTACCAGTTATCTTGTAAGTTAAGAGAAAGCCTTTCCCTGCCAAATACGTGATTTTACGGCAATCCATGTTTCCACTGTTTTGCAGTAGGTGGTGCTGTTACCCATCTTATAAAACAATACAGCATATACAGATCCAAAAGGAGTAATTACTCTTTGTATGTTTGTATAATCAGTCTGCATCTAGAAAATTCATGCGGGGAATGAGTAATTATTTGTGGAATCCTCTGTGGGGCTAAAGAAGTCCAAACTTTGCACACATGTTGTAAATTGTTGCAACATGCATACAAATTTTTAAAAGCATCTTTATAAAACACTCAAATAAAGAGAAAAAATGTGAATCGTCCAGTGTTGGACATCATCTTTTGGCCAATTCTGTAAACAAATGTACAGTCAGCAAAAAAAAAACTATCCTTCAGGGTGATCCATGAAGATCGGATCATCCTGTCGGAACTTTGCGATAATTACTTGCAGATTATCCTTTACTTATGTCTTATTTCACATTATATAAAATGAGCAAACTCGTGCATCAAAAAGGACTCACGTCTCAAGCGGAGTATCCCATCATCTAAACGCTCCAGCACAATGCCGTCCAGAGAGAAGAGCACAGGAACAGGCTGAGGAGCGGTTGGGTAGACACGAGGACCATCATCCTGACAAGAGAGCAAATAAAATGACACCTGCAACATCTAACATTGAGCATTTTGTATATTTGCTTCCTAGTCTATTTATTGTCTTTCATAAGAGTTGTCTTCAAAGTGTTTCACTTATAGCTCATTCTGACCTTTAGAGTAACAGTACTGTCCCGCATCCACAGTCTCATTGGCTGTGTGTCTGCGCTCAGCTCATCCTCCAGGAAGGGACCCAGACCATTTAACGTAGATGCCAAAAGCTCAGCTCTGCATCCCGTCAAACACATCTCCATGAACCCCATGGTCTCAGACAGAGAAGAATGCCTGCCCGCGCGGGGTCCCATCTCTAATCTGAGAGCCGCCACTGGGGGGCAGGAGGGAGCTCGAAGACCTGGGGACAGCGGACCGATGGGAGAGGCAGAACCAGCTGTGAAGAAGAGAACGGAGATAAAAACATTATGAGAATATCTTTTGGTAAATGTGTTCTGTGTTTATGCATAGATGTTAACTGCATGTTAGAATAGGTTTCTATAGGAACAGAGACTACATGAGAGAGAACTGTGGTTAGAGGAGCAGATTGTATCTTGCGAGTCGTGAATATTACGATCAGGTGGATTTAAATTGAATCTCATTTGGATTATTTGCATTGTGTGTTTCCAGTCAAATGTTTGACCTGAGTGTCAACAGAAAAACTCTTAGTTTATTCCCCTTCATGTCATTCCTGTATGACCTCTTAAGAAAGCAAAAGAAGATATTTGGAAGAGGGTTGGTAACCAAACAACATTGACTTCCATTGTATGGAAACAAAACCGCTGAGACATTTCTCATAATATCTTCTTCTGTTTTCCACAGAAGAAAGAGTCACATACAGGTGGGTTATTCATCATATAAAGTTTGTTTTAATAGAACATTATACTTTTAGAATGTTTAATGTGGAAAACGGCCTGTAATGAGTAATCTGTAATGAGAAAGAAAAAAGCGCGACAAGAGAATATTAAGCATTTAACAAGAAAAATGTAAACTAATCTGTTAGCCATTTGAAAGGTACTTTTCTTCACATAAAAACACACTTCTGTAAATATATGTTTGTGTGTTTAAACAGATTTTTTAAATTGTTACAGAGGGTGACAATATCAGTCATGTACACTTTTTTCTTCCACTATTTCTTCATTTTTATTATACACAAATATTCTGTCATATATCTGGCTGTCACTTTTTGTCGCAATTGTTGTTTTTCAGAATATTTTAATTTTACTCTGTTTCAAACAACATATAATGCACTCAGACACGTTGCAGTTATGATACATTCAGCAGAAAAAGTAATAAAATACACAAACAATTCTTTTTTACAATTATGTTTTATAATTAAAATCTTTACTGCCATGACGTTTTAGGGGTTTGTGAGAATGACCTAGGTTTTGAACATCATGAGAGAATTTTTATTTTAGTGTTAGGTAAGAGTGAGGCTGTGTTCAGATTTGTCCCCTTTTTTTAGGCTGTTCGCGTCTGTTTTATATTATAATCCAATGGGATAAAAGAGTTTTAAAAAAGTCCAAAACAACGGTTTTATCATAGTTTTGTGTAAATGTAAGTTTAATTTTCACTTTCAATAACCTTTGATGGCATTTCTCCTGAGAAATGAGTATTGTTATAATTCAAATAGACTTCTGTTACGCTGCCTATGAAGCCTGTCTGAATCTGTTTCTATGAGCTGCCTTCGTGCACAAACGCTGCCTCAGAAACTTTTTCTTGTCAAAAAAGAAGTCAAATGTAAACACAGCCTCAGGGAACTACCCATTTAAAACTTTACTGTGACTGCAGCTTATAAAACTTAAATGTTAGGTGTCCTAACCCTGCATCAACGTCAGTCCTGTAAGCAGCTCTGTGACTTTATGATTGCCAAGTTGTTTAGGTTGAAGTTCTTTGGCTTCCAGTGCCACTACAGTATCTTCTCCATGCTTCTCTGCCAGGCCACCCACTCGGCTCAGACACAGAACTAACACAGAAACCTGAAAACAACAGAAGAGCCTTTCATCCAAAAATTTTGGGACAATCTTCTGGCCTTGTATTACTTCAATCCTGACAGGAATGTTTGTGTAAATTCATTGCTTTTGAGAACTACCATGCTACAGTGGGCTAGGTAACACTTACGGTATCTTCGGCAAGGTCTTCAGTGCTCTGGGACAGGGAGCTGCTGAGGTCCGCCGATGATCCACCTTCTGTTCCCAGTGCGGGACTCACACAACTGTTCATAGCTGTACCATTAGGTCGCAAAGAATCCACACCTGACTCTGGAAGAGAAGTATAAGGCCTTTGTCAATAATCGTGCAGGATGGGATTAATCGTTTTTGCCATGAAAGTTTTATTATGAATACTGCAAGAGAACTAGTTACAAGTACCTGAGTCCATGAGTATGACAAAGTTATCACTGATGTCACTGTTAATGGATAAGCCATCGTCTGCCATGCTCCCCTCGACAATGGCACTGTCACAGGAATTCTGGGAAGGCGACTGTTTCATGGTCTGTAGCCGCAGGCTCCCCATGAAGGAGGAACTAGACTCATTGCTTGGCTCCCTACAGCCAATGATTTATAAAAAATATATAACACCACCTATTCATCATCAAGTCAATAACATATTATGCAACATGTTCAAGTTATGCACTGAAAAATTATACATTTCTTGTATTTTTTACACTCTAGTCCTACATGTGTAACTATGAACTTAGTAGCTACCAACTCTGAACGTAACCCTTTAGTAAATGTTACTAGAATAGCCACGGGTAGTCTTTTTTAATAACGTACTGTGTGCATAGCACTTGAGTTTAAACTGGGCATTTTTTTCAATGAAGACATTGTTTCAAGGTTGTTCAGAGGGTAAATGCATCAATTCAGGCATAATTTCTCTGGCACAGAGTCAAATATAGTGGCCAAGTGATAGAGTTAGGGCTGTCATGATTATAAATTTAGGCTAACATGACATGACAATGAATTGTCTAATAAATAATTGTGATTACAGGAAATATTAGTCAGTTTTAGGTCCTTATTACGATTATTTGTAATACAAATTATGTAGAGATGCATCGATATTTTGGCCAATAATCAGTATCGGATGATAAAAACGATTTTTCACACTATTGGTTGATAGTTAAAGAACAGCAGATATCACTGAATAATTATTCATATCGGTGGAGAAATTTAGTATCGGTTCATCGCCAAAATTTTGTGTGCTTCATATGTTAACAAATTGTCACAAATTATGATTTTACAAATGTATTATTTTTACAGTATAAGATTAATACACTTAGCACCTTTAAATATTAATTTATTCAATGAATAAAAGTATTTTCCGAATCAATTACGATAAAGTGACCATAACAGAATACACTATGCTAAACACCCAAATTAAAACTGATATAAGAGAATAGGATCGCCTGCCTCTAGATGCATCAAAGTTTGGAATTAATTTGATCAAACGGACACAAAAATACAAAGCTGGTACGGTGCAAATGATGGAGAAATGTAATTTGACTAGTGTGATTATATTGTGAAACTATGGCCCAGCAAATCGATTGCAATATTCATTTGTTATAATAATAGCATGATAATCATTTAAAACGTAAATCGTCAAACGAGCCAACTACCATCATAATATTTAGCTATTGGAAATATTACTCAAAACCATTGATTTCCAATAGTCTATCGGCACAATCCTAGTAAGTGCAGAGCAAGGAGGATGAATGTAGATGTGCAGCAGATACTACTGATCCACATTGTGTTTTCTTAATGTGTAGAATAATTGCATTTATCCGAAATCAACCGGAATTACTTTGAAATATTTGTATAGATATATTTTGTACACTATAAGACCTCGCCAAAGCAAAAAAGTTCCCAAAAAAGTCTTACTTGTTTTGAGGAGTGAAGAGCTTAGTCATCGCAGATCCTCTGCTAAGGATGCTAAAGGCATCTTTCGTGATGGACAGCGCCCCCTTGGTGAGATCCAGGGAGGCGCTGAGCGCATCTTTGGTTACACCTTTGGTGGCATTTAGGGCGCTGGACAGTTCGCCTTCCAGGCTGAAGGTAGAACCTTGCCGAGAGAGTACCGTTGAGTTCCCTGGAGAAAGTTGTGGTGATTGAGCAGAAACCAGAGCTTGCTGCTGCCTCTGTCCACCCACTCCCTCCTCGAGGGCTTCGCAGGCCTCCTCCACTGAACCTTCCTGCTCTTCATCATCCTCGTGATCAGCTGTTTCCCCATTTCGACCCAGCCCACTGTCCTCCAGCAGGCCAGGCTCTCCGGCGTGGTGGGATGGCGAAAGATCAGAGTCGGTCAGACTGGGAGTGTCTGTATCCTCTGGGGATTGGGCTTCTGGCTCACATGCTGCAGGAGGAAGCAGCAAAGTGAGTTCAATGGCCTCCATTAAGACCGAGAGACACACTGAAGGAGAATCTGTACGTGACTCTTCTGAATGTCCCAAACTCTGGACATCCTTGCTCAAATCTCCAGCTAGTCGGGCGAGGTAGTCTTTCATCCGCAAAAGGGCTACAAACTGGTAATGGTTGAGGAACATTTTGACAGGAGTGATAGACTGGGCCAAAATGTGGATGGAGGCCAGGGGAGAGTTGACTTGTTCATTGGTGTGGTTGAATTGACCTGATGGGACATCCCCATCCATACCTTGCGGTGTGACTGGGACGGAGTCTTTGCTAGAACTGAGTAAGTCTCTCCGCATGCAGAAGTCTTTCCTGAAGGCAGCAGGGTGGCACATCCACAAAGACATGGCAAAAGGCTCCACGAAGGGAAGAGCTTTGCCCCTGAGCCCTCGACGTGCCCCCTCAAAGCCCATAGCAACTCGGGACAGACTTACAGACCAGATGTCCTGAGAGCGAAGGTGACGTCTGTCTGCTAAGAACAGGGACTCCTCTTCCAGGGAGTGTTGAAGGAACCCAGATGGAAGGGGTGGTAGGACACTCTGATCACGAGGGAAAGGTTGGCACGCTGTGGACTGGAAGAAAGGAGAGCTAGAGAAGCTGTTGTAAATGCTGCTGAGGTCAGAGCGAGAACCATGAGGACAGTGACGTGTGTTGCTGAAGACGATCTGAGGAAGACTGACGCTTAGTGACTGAGGCCGGTCTGGATGATCCAAAATGGAGGATTCCAGGGGAATGACCAGCTAGAGGAATACAAAAAAGTATCATCGACCGCACCAAATCTATAGAAAATGCACAAACGTGACTGCTTCTTTTCTTTGTAGACTGTTAAATGTGAACATGAAACAGAAGATACAGGAAAAACCTTACCAGAGGTGGAAACAATACATTTCTGTTTAATTAATTGAGTGAATCATCCAAAGATTTTTTATGTACTCTGTAATTGTTTTATTTTCAAGCATATAAAGTTACAAATTGCAGCTTTAAGAATTCCATGTTGTTCCAGTTTTAACAGAAAGTTAATTAACCAAAGTTCAAAAATCATAAGCCTTTTATGCCTTGTTCCTTCCACTCCATCAGCGACATTTCAATGGACATTTCATTTAAATACGTAGAAGTTTAGCGAACATTGTCGTCAATAAGTCGCCGGGTTCAGTTGCGAAAAGATTAACTATGTAAATGATGAGCGACTTTTGGAGTGACTACCAATGGGGGCGAAGCCAATGGACCTTACATCATCCGGCTCTTTTCAGTTTCTGCAGTGGACTAACTTATTTGTTTAGAACTGTTACTAGAACAACCAGAACTAGACATGCCTCAAAACGACCTCATAGAAAGACAGGCGACAACAGCGATAAAGTTACTGGCATGGTGAACACAGCCTTTGGTTAGGGTTGGGGCGAAAGACGGTGACATCTTTCATCGCCGAAGAATGACAGCCATCACAATGTTGGGCCAGTCATTCTTCGTCATCAGGGGGGTCCGCGGTTGTCCGCAGATCGTCGTACGTGATCTGCGTAAAGCACATTCCCAAGACAGCTGTTGACAGCCGAGTCCACAGTATGACATTCTGAGCATGTATCGAGCTCGTCCAATCGTGCTTATCCGCAGTTAAGTATGATTTGGAAGCTGCGTGACGCCTATGTGCGCGAGACAGACGTAGAAAGTGAACGCAAACATTGAATCGTAGTAATGCGCTCACGTTATTGTGTGTGTAAACTTGTCAATGATGACCTGAACTGTGCGCGTCCGCAATGGCAGCGGGAAACATCATTACGGCGTGACCCGCACATTTGACTAATCACACACACACAGCCTACACCGGTGGGCTCACGATCTCCTCGTCTTTACACATGAAATAACAACCAGACGAAATTCCAAATTTGCAGGTTGTACATGTGCGAACATTTTTTTTTTATGTGTTTTGGTCGCAGTCTGGAGCAGTGATATAATTGTTTTAAATGTTTTGGCAGATGGCCATCTAGCAAACTGATATACCCCAACCCTCGCCTCCCCCTGCCCCCAGATGTCATCGTCCATCGCAATGTTTCCCTATAGGCATCGTCCGATGCCAATTTGGTAGACATCGGCCAACTCTACTATAGCTAGAACCATACAGCCTTTATTACGAATTTCTATTCAAAGCATTTCAGATCTCTCAGTTTACCTTCAGTTTTGTTGCATCCACGCGAATATCGATATGTTCGTCACTTTTACTGCTGTCTTGGAGGTGGTAGAAGGCTTTGACTTGATCCAGTGTCCTGTGTAGACCCCTTGAGAAGAGAGTCATCCACAGTACACTTGGAGCATCCAGACACACCTGTAGACCATTCAGCTGGGCATAAAGGTTAGAGCAGGGTACTAAATAGAAGGAGAAAAATGCAATGCAGAAAGAAAGAGTGCAATATTCAAATTAATTATTTCACACGTGTACAGAGAAGCAAACAGATTCCATGCTTGAGAGTTTCTACAAATGTGCAATATGTTTCTATTATATTCATTGACTTGCGATTAAATAGGGTAATCAAAAGTGTAGCTAACACACCAGGAAGTCCAGGGTTATCAGGGAAGTAATATTCTGTGAATTGTAGGTGAATAGCAGGCGTGTTGTCCGGCAGATTAAGAGACTTGCGGTTACAAGATAGCAGGGACTGCGTTCTCTTGCTGTGACGCCCCCCGGTGGACACCTATGGCAACAGAAGGCATATTAAAGGGATAGTTCACCAAATCATTAAATTCTGTCATGAATCACTCACTCGGTCCGTTTACTTTCGGATAATTCATTTATTTGTTATTGTTTTCAAAACAGAAAAACAAATAAACCGTACATTTTTTACATATTCCACCGTATACGAGATATTTTTTGTTTTTTTACAGTGCATCAAATGAATACACACAAAAAACGAAACATCAAGTACCACCGAGTGGTGGTATATGTATATGTGTTCAGTGGTGTGTGCCACTTAATCCGTAAACAACCATACAGACACATAGGTAGACATTTCTGTGCAATGTAGAAGTATACAGTTAATGAAATAAAGAATGCACCTATATGGACGCGCACGCGCCAGTGCTCGTGACAGCGATGTATCTGACAGCGGGGGAAGTTACCATAGCCCCCGTTAAAATATATAGTGAGAAAGGCACGTTTTGCACTTTAATGTGTTAAAAAATTGCATAACTAAATTCCCATAACAACCAATAAATCCATGACATTTTCTATTGTGTATTGGATAGGGTTCTATTGTATTCTTTTATTTTTAATAAAATGTAGTGAGTGGTGTGTAGTAATATGAGACATTACATGTTGATCAAGCAGACTGTAGGCTATATTATAAAAACAATTTCTTCACTTCTTTTTATCATGGTACACTTTGACCGGTTAACCTTTACATTCGCATACATGAATAGGAATGAATAGCTTTCATTGTCATTGCAGGCAAAGCAAACAACGAAATTCTTAGAGCACCTCTAACACAAAACAAAAGACAAAGAAATATTTGTAATATAATACGACAAAAATGCCCTCTGGCTGGCGCATTAGAGCACCAAACACCAGGACTTCCAGACACAGAAGCAGCTTCTTCCCCGAGGCAATCTCCCTCCTAAACAGATAACTGCTCCTTAAGAGCAATATTAGACTTTCACTACTCCTATAGTGTGCACTATAGTGCCTTATTATATTTAAATTAAATATTGTAAATTCTACTGTTTTTCACCGTGTACAATGTTTCTTATATGTTATTATCCCCTATTTTCTCTACAATCAAACTCAGCTAGCCTATAATGTAATATACAATGAAAAGGACAGGTTTTGATAAACTTATTTTTGTAAACAGCTATCATGCATGTAGAAATGTTTAGTCTTGTGTATATATCATTTTTATGAACTTAACATTCAACAACTTTCTCATTTTAAGTGCAAACAAAGGATCAAATTGTATCGGAAGTGCAAAACGAGCTGCTCTCACTATGAATTTAAATGGGGGCTATTGTTGAACTTCCCTTGCTGTCAGCTTTCCACCCACACATGCGCATTCTTTATCTCAGTAACTGTACATAGTGCTTCATTGCACAGAAGTGTATACCTACATATTTAGATATTGTTGTTCACGTTTGTAGTGGCACACACCACTGAAAATGCGCTATGTTAAGAAAAATACTTGTTGTTTCGCTTGGTTTTGTTGTATATTAATTTGATGCACTTAAAGAAATATTGAGTAAAACAAACCATGTATTTGTATACGGTGGAATATGTAAAAAATGAAACGGTTTATTTGATATTCTGTTTTGAAAACCAAAACGAATAAATGAATTATCCGAAGGTACACGGACCTCACTCTCTAGTTGTTTCAAACGTGAATAAACTTCTCTATTTGACTGAACACAGAGAAAGATATTTGGATGAATGCTTGTAACCAAACAGCTCTTGGACCCAATCGACTAGCATTGTAGGAAATTGATGCACAATATTACATTTTTGCCGATATCCGATATGATGATATTTCCCAAGTAATATTAGCCGATAAGCGATACCAGTATACTGTAAGTCTAGAAGTCTTTTTTGACGATGATAGAACAAAAGGTGCATCTCTTTTAAGTGTTTTTTCTATCATAGCATTTCCAAATACATTTCAAAAACCCCTTATTACCCAAAAGTTTTAGTCTGTAATAAAAAAGGAATCCTATATTTATTCACATGTCTCTTGTTATATTTTACCTTTAGTAAATATCTGCAAAACTTATCAATTTAAAATGTACATTATTACATGAAGTTTGTAAAGGGAGTTTCACTCTTTGTCAGCAATAAAACAGCACATAGTAACAATGTCTAATAAAAACCTTCAAAGAAAAAACCCAACAACTATTTAACAAGTACATACCAAGTGTTTTCCATTCAGACTTATTGAGGATCATTGAGAAATTATCAAAGTAGGCAATAAAGATTGGATGGCCTGCAACATTTTACAATTTAATGTGAGTAGACTGAAATTATGATATTTGGCCCAAATCTTACTAACAAGATCTCAGACATTGAGCCTGGCCCTTTGTGTTCATATGTGAAGTCTACAGCTAAAAATCTGCAGTGTGTCCCCTACCATAACCTTAGGGGGGTGTTCGCCCCTCCAACAGCCCCCCGTCCACCTTGAATGTCAAGTTAATTTTATTTTCGAAATAGCGCCAGATCACAAGAGAAGTTGTTTAAGCTTTTGTATAGAACATGTATTTTCCTTGTTCTTGGTCCGGACTTCCGTGCCAAGAAAATATAGAGACCGCACAACCCTCTTTGCATTTTATGCAT
Organism: Triplophysa dalaica; assembly: GCF_015846415.1. Classification (NCBI taxonomy): domain Eukaryota; kingdom Metazoa; phylum Chordata; class Actinopteri; order Cypriniformes; family Nemacheilidae; genus Triplophysa; species Triplophysa dalaica. The sequence goes on along the minus strand of NC_079561.1, from coordinate 11,731,619 downwards.
TGTGCACTTCAAACAAAAAAAAAACACAGTTGTTCTACACATTTTACTGATATATGAGCAAGCTGCACTGTATCTATCTTCATTGTGCGTATGAAAAGGTAATTTAGACCTGATGTATGTCCAAGTCGTCCACACGGATCACCATACAGCTGGAGCGGAGTCTCTTCAGAAGGGACAGGGCTCCTGAACCCTGTTGTGATGTCTGACCTTGTTCAGGGCTAAAACTGGACGAGGCATCCCCATCTCCTTAAACAACACACGGTGAGACCCATTCAAAATCCAATAACATTAACAAAGGCCAAGATTAAAACTGTAATCCGTAATGTCTACAACAAGGAGAAATTCTGCAGTCGGGTTTACCCTTGACTTTTTTGGCTGGAGAATCTTTAGGCTTTTCTGAAAATTGTGGAGGGATGCCGAGATCCTCCACTCTTCTCTGGAACTCCTGCAGCAGTTTGGCTGCCCACTGAATGCGAGCCTCCATCGCCCCGCAGTGATGCTCCCAGTGCCGACAGCCGTCACCTATACAGCAAACATCACATTAACACCAGACATCACTTATCAGCACGTGATCTGCATCTTCAGTTTCTATGCAGCAAGTGAAAGCATCAAACACACTATAACACAGTAGATTTTACCTAGACGTTTTCAGAAATGTCCTTTATTGTTCCTCACCTGGTCTATGGAAAGGGTAGTAATCGCAGCCCAACTTCCGGAATGTCAGCTGCATCGCACCCTGGGTGCCTGGAGGCGGAGCTTCATCTATGTGTGGAGGTCAGATCACGTAAGTACGTCGTTTTTACAGAATCTTAGTATGGCAAACCACTAATAAGGTGGATCATATTCCTACCAGGATCTGAAGAGCGGTCGTTGCAGATATGAAGGTCAAGACGGGAGATGAAGGTGTGGTAGGACGATTCTTTGACATCGTGAAGGTCGAAATACTGGGCCAGTGTGCTGGGGGTCCCGGCCGCAGGGGAAGGAGGCGTTTCAGTCCACAGAGAATGAACGCCAGGAGAGGGAGGGGCGGTCTGATGCACACATACAATGAGACATAAAAACACTCTGCTTGCTGTTCATGAACAATTAACTGCCAATGATTGAAATGAAATAGGTTAGCCCTGGGATCAATTAATAACATCTATTTAACACGTCGAATGTGAAACTTCTTTACAATAAGCTGTTTTGTAAAGACAATTGGATCTAAAGGCTACACTGATCGTCAGGATGTTTACTCAAAATTTGAGTCATGCGGCATGAGTCAGCAGCACGCAAACAAAAACCAGTCATCGCAGATAACCAAAAATTCTAAATAAACCACTCTACCAACTAGTACTCTAAGTAGTACTTCTGCAACAAGACTTAAGTTTAAAATGTATATAATTTTATTTGACAGGATGTGTACTGTATAAGCAGCAAAGCACGAAAATGTTGAAGCAACTGTGGTAACAACCAGAGACTTTTTTTAGTGTGCTTAGAACTGCTCTGTATTTATTTACCAATCCTAAACATTTATTCGACACATAAATGTCCCAAATGTTGAATTCAGCCTACCTGAAGTGTCTCAGAAGCCATGCTCTTCCTCTGCTGGGCAGATTTCTCCATGGCTTCACTCAATGATTTGGCGTAGTGGATGATGGCTTTGAGCTGGGAGTCTGTCAGCACCCACAGCAGGTCATCCAGTATAAACAGCAGCTTAGAGGCCAACACATTACAGTCCTTCACCTGACATGAAGAGTGAATAGAAACACAATACTTGTCATGTTATGTCAAATGAAAAATGAAAAGTTAAGGAATGATAACAGTGACACTAAATGTAAGAAAAGACTGATATAGTTTTATTGGAAGTAGTTTATTTTTTATTCTCTAGTCTCATAACAATGAGCCAGTATGAGTTCCATTCTCTCACCCATTCAGTAGCAGTGTCAAAATGAATTAAGGCGATGGACACTGAAGAGAGTAATGTTATTGAGCCCTATTAAAGGGATAGTTCACCTCCCAAAGAAATCCTGTGATCATTTACTCTCTTCGAGTTGTTCTAAATCTGTATACATTTCTATGTCCTGTTGAAGACAAAAGAAGATATTTTGAAGAATGTAAAGCAAACAGTTCTTTAACCCACTTTTGACAACCATTGTCATTTTTCCTACTATGGTAGTCAATGGTGGCCAGGAACTGTTTGGTTAAAAGCATTCTTCCAAATACCTTTCTCTGTGTTCATCAAAACAAAGAAATGTATACGGATCGGTACAACTAGAGAGTAATTCATGACAGAATTTTCATTTTTGTGTGAACTATCCCTTTAAGCAATTCTGCAGACAGTGTAAATATGTACCCTGCGTTTGAGAGCGATGCGTATTCGTCCTTGATTGGTAATGAGACGGAGCGGCGTGCTGCCCAGATCCTGCTCTTCACTCTCTATAGCATCAGCCTCGATGCGCAGACTCTGCCAGTTGATCTCCTTGAATGTTAGGACCTGTAGGAAGTCAAAGACAGTTTAAGAGACAGAGTAACCATTAAAGAAGTGTATCACAGAAATCCCACCGTATATGGATGAAGGTATAAAACATGAAAAATCAATGTGATAAACCAATGCTTTGGCAAGTCTTTTTGCTATAGAATACTATATATAACAAACATGAAAACTTAAAAGGCTAAAGAAGTAAGTTATACCCTTTTTGGGGAAAAACTGTAATTTAAATAAAGCAACTGGCCGATCCCAATTCTTTAAGCTCTACATAACAGATATGTAGGAGCTCTGATGACTATCACCGTTCACCTTTTTACCACAGAAGTTGCCTTGTTTGTATTATTTACAGCTATTATGCATACTATTATTAAAATAAAGCAATGAAATAAAAAGCATAACAGCAGAATAAAAGCAGAATAACGCTCGGTCTACAACAAGCAATTTAAAATGCTTTAAAAAACAAGGATTATGCAAAACACTATCCATACAGGGACCACATAATGTCAAACTAAACATAATTGTAACCTGTAAATTCATTGCGAGTAGTTTGTGAAATCGTCTATATTTAGAGACTTCTGATCGGGCAGTACGGAACATCCCTACTACCAACATTTGGGTTCAATCGCGGCGAAACTCCTATAGCCAAAGATGAGAAGGTAAACCTGCAAGTGTAATGCATTTCTATTTTTACATCTAATTCCATTATAGCCTGAGAGAGCCAGATTTATCATTTATATGACCTGGCAACCTCAAGACTGTCCATCTATAAAACCAATTTGTTTTGATTTCATTATCTAATGCCTGTCTGGAAAAATATTAAAGGGGCAGTTCACACGGAAATGGAATTCTGTCATGCCTTTATAAACTGGAATGATTGCCTCGGTTGATCATGAAAACATTTTGTTTGCTCTTTACCACGACATTACTATGAATGGCGACTGGTCACTTCTGAGCTTAAAAAAACACCACAAGTGTGTAGTGCTTGTAGTCTATTATTTTCAATAAATTGGTTGATCGGGTTCACACAATCTTTTGAACCAATGACTTGTTCACTAACAGGGCTGATTCAGTATCCGAGATGGCAATCAGGTCACAACATGTAACAAATGACGACAGAATTAGCATTTTTAGATGAACTGTCCCTTTAAGAGAAGTTTTCTTATACGCATGTGAGCACGCACTGTGAGCAAAGAAAAGCAAGTGAAAGAGGAACGAGACTGTTAGGACAGCTGTGATCTGATAACTGCAAGTGTATTACATCAGTATCATCTCTGTCACATTTTACGATTTTTTGAATGATAATGTGATGGGTGTAGACCTAACCCATATAAAGTACATGAACTATTGTAACCTTTAAACAAACACCTGCTCCTAGCTCACTGAAAACAGGTGGTAGTGTGTGAGATAAAGATGTATCTCTGTACCTCTCCTCTCTTGGGATGTGTCACGCGTGTGTAACGCAGGTCGGTCTTCTGCCAATTGGGATTGAGGCTGCAGCCCTGGAGCTGCCAGAGCTCAAAGGAGGCGTGGAACGCTCGGGCCTGCACTTTAATCGTGATGGAGTTGATGATCACAGACATTCCCTCAACGACCTTCTCAGCAAATCCATATTCACTGTAGAGTCAAGAAACAGGCCACATACATGCATCAAACAGGCTCTGATGAACAATAGTCATGGTCTTCTAAATTGAATACACAAAAATTAACAAAAAAATTACCGGAAGAAACTGAAAATGATGCAAAATACAGATGTGAAGGAGAGCACAATGCATGTCCTCATAAGGTGCTGTGTTTCCATTAAAATTGACAAATGCACAATTTAGGAAATGAGAAGCGTTCTATGTGTTTGATATATTAAGATCACACTGACCTTTGACCTGCAGTAATGGCAATAGGGGAGGGGCCATTGGGGGGTCGGGGTTCCTCACATGTCCTCATTTCAACTTCTACTTTGTCCAGGAACTTTAGAGAGGAGAAAGAGAAGATAGAAGTTTGGTCATCTCTTAATAAGTTAAAACACAGAAGAACTGGAGATTTTTGGTTGAAACTGAAAAAGGAATGACAACAACATCCAAAGAGGGGAGTTAAAGGAATAGTCCCCCTTCAAAATGAAAATTCTGTTGTCATTTACATGCCCCCTTGTCATTTCAAACCTGTATGACTTTCTTCTGCAGAACACAAAAGAAGATATTTTGAAAAATGTTGGTACAGCACAGCCCCCGTTCACTTCTATTGTAACCAATGTAAGTGAATGTGGGGCTGTTAACAACGCTCTTCAAAATGTCTTCTTTTGTTTTCTGCAGCAGAAAGAAATATGACAGGAGGGTGACAATGAGAGAATTTTAGTGTGTCAAATAAAATAAAAAAAAACACTGGTTTTATTGTATTTTAAAGTACGTTATTTGTCAATTAGATATCATTATGGATTGGTTTGGAAAGTGGAAACACGCTTCTGTAAACTACTGTAGGCTGCTGATAAACAGAATAAAAATATAGTCTAGAAAACCACCCTAACAAAGAATTGTCAAATGAAATGTTGTTTCAAAGAAGTGAAAGCAAGCAGGAGATGATATGATAAAAGAATGATAAGTGACTGAAAAAAACAAAACTTAAATGACAGTTTCATGATGTGAGATTGATGGGGAAATTCTCACCAAACATATCGGGCTTGTCTTCAACTTCGTCCATTGTATCTGGTGGGGGAAGAATGAGACTTCAATTTCTGAATCATTTCATAATGTTAGTTCAGAAACATAATGAGTATGTTTCTGAGCTAACATAATGCCTATTGTTTGTGCCTAAGACAAACGGCAAGCATCATGTTTACAATACACTCTGTCTCATGCTCTACTGCTCGATAACAATGAAAACAGCTACTGGCTCTCTCACAGACCCGTATAGCAGCCTTGTTGCAGTAGACACGGGTGACAGCCAGCCAGGTGGGCAGATCCAGCATGTTCTGCAGGACCTCCTCGTCCAGCTCCAGGTTGGACAGCTGGCCCTCTCCTTTCAGCGTACTCAGGTTGATCTTATCTGGGGAGAGGTTTTTTGTGAACCTACGGGTGGAAAAACAACCATTGTTATTATCTTTTAAATGGCATGATTTGGCCTGGGTGAACTTGCTTTCAATAACTAAAACCATTTCTACTTTGTGGAGAAGCGCACAGGTTATTTATTCAGTGCAACATAGCACAATTTTTAACACCATTTTTTGCTTTCTAAATGTTACTAACTTAATATCCTTTCAAGCTTTTACACATGTATAAATGTGAATTGATTACCTGCGTTTTGCAACTGTTCTGGTGTACTTTAAACTTCCACCCCCCTCTGGGTCATCTATATTTTAAGGTAATGAGGTCTGAGAGTTCAAACTCCTTTTAACCCCCATCACAAAGACGGTCATTGACTAACTGCGGTAATAAGATTACAAGAGTCTTTCAGTAAACCCACGGGAACATTTCTAACCCCTACCCTTAAAACCTGCTGTGATCACAGACATAGCCACACTGCGCACATCTAATATTAACACATCAGCGCTGAAGTCTACTTCTGCTCCCAAAAAACAAACACACCGGAGAATCACTTTAAATACACTGCACAGTGTTTTATGTAGAAATGTCAAAGATTAAAGCAGTTTATGAACCAATAAGCAAAAACTACAGTATTTCCAAGGCACCCTAATATGTTAATATATTGCATGATATGTGCTGTAAAAGAGGATTGTGACAAATTAAAAGATAATTTAAAAGAGTGATTATTTTATTTTAAAATGTACTTTTTATAGGTAAGCTATCTCACAGAAGTGGGTACCCCCTCACATTTTCATAAATATTTTATTATATCTTTTCATGTGACAACACTGAAGAAATTAAACTTTGCTACAACATAAAGTAGTGAGTGTACAGCTTTTTAAACAGTGTAAATTTGCTTTCCCTCAAAATAACTCAACACACAGCAATTAATGTCCAAACCGCTGGCAACAAAAGTGAGTACAACCCAAAGTGAAAATGTCCAAATTGGGCCCAAAGTGTCAATATTTTGTGTGACCACCATTATTTTCCCCAATGCCTTAACTAGGGATGCACCGAAATGAAAATTCTTGGCCGAAACGAAAAACCGAAAAAGTGGAAACCAAGGCCGAAAACCGAAACACCGAAATAAATTATGCCAATTATTAGTACCATTGCATTTATGGCTATGACCTTGTACTAACTTTACTAAAACCAAGGCATTGCAATTGCATAAATTAATATTAAAGTTTCAAAGAATAAATCAATTACAAATTATGCAAATATTTATTTAGCACATTGTTACAATGCACAGTATAAAATAAATTCAAACTTAAATGTTTAACTTGACCCTACTCATTAAATAATAATGTACAGCACTTCTGGGGATGGGGACTTCAGACAGATAAACATCTACCGGTTGAGCGGTAGAGCTTGTCATCTGACTGACATTTTAGAAAGATTTGAGCTAGTGTATTTAAATAGGGCCAGTGCATAATTAACATTTTTATCAAATAAAAAAATATCTAGCAGAAATATGGCTACAATCTTATAGTCATATAGAAGCCTAAGAACAGAATAGACTACCTATTATTTGAGGCACTTTCTTGCAGGATTTCACTGAACATATCAGACAACGAGGGTGCATGTCCCTCATCTGGTGCAGAGAGACGAGTCTTTTTTCTGCGCTCTGATCTCCTCCTCCTGTGCTTTGCGCCTTTTCCGTCTGCACGCGGGTTCTCCACATACATCGCGGCCCGGATCGCGATGACCTTCTTGCGATGCGATTGACGGGAATCGCGCGAATTGAGCGTTTGCGTGATTCGCGCGAGTTGACAAATCTGAACTTTGGCGAAAATTCGCACCGCATTAACCAATCAGGAGCTTGCTCTAGTAGGGCCGCGCGCGAATGATGCTAGTAAACTCAAAATGTTCAAGCGTCCAACTACACGCGAATAGCGCGATTTAAAGGGTTGAGTGTGAACACTCTATAAGAGTATTTACGATTTATACTGAAATATGTCCACACCGCAGACTTGTCGCTTCAGAGTACGTGCAGGTCGCGGTTTCTGTTTGCGTCATCTCAACATTTCGGCCGTATAGTTTCGGTGATAAAAGTCTTTCGGGCCAAAACCAAAAATGCCCCTTTGGGCCATGGAGTTCACCAGAGCTTCACAGGTTGCCACTGGAGTCCTCTTCCACAGCTGGTGAATGTTAGAGACTTTTCTTCCTTTACCTTCCATTTGAGGGTTTAGGTCTGGAGTCATGCTTGGGCAGTCCATCAGCATTACCCTCAGCTTCTTTTGGGGTCGTTATCATGTTGGAATACTGCCCTGTGGGCCAGTCTCCGAAGGGAGGGGATCTTGCTCTGCTTCAGTATGTCACAGTACATGTTGGCACTCATGGTTCCCTCAATGAACTGTAGCTCCCCAGTGCCGGGAGCACTCATGCACCCCCAGACCATGACACTCCCACCACCATGCTTGACTGTAGGCAAGATAAACTTGTCTTTGTACTACTCACCTGGTTGCCGCCACACGCTTGTCACCATCTGAAACAAATAACTTTGTCTCATCAGACCACAGGACATGGTTCCAGTAATGCATGTCCTCAGTCTGCTTGTCTTCAGCAAACTGTTTGCAGGCTTTCTAGTGCATCATCTTTAGAAGAGGCTTCCTTCTGGGACGACAGCCATGCAGACCAATTTGATGCAGTTTGCGGCGTATGGTCTGAGCACTGACAGGCTGTCCCCCCACCCCTTCAACCTCTGCAGTAATGCTGGCAGCACTCATGCATCTATTTCCAGAAGACAACCTCTGGATAGGACACTGAGCACATGCACTCAACTTCTTAGGTCGACCATGGGGAGGCCTGTTGTGACTGGAACTTGTCCTGTTAATCCAGTGTATGTTCTTGGCTACCGTGCTGCAGCTCTGTTTCAGGGTCTTGGCAATCTTCTTATAGCCTAGAGACCATCTTTATTTGGAGCAGCAGTTCTTTGCCATGAGGTGCCATGTTGAACTTCCAGTGACCAGTATGAGAGAGTAAGAGCGATAACAAAAATTTAGCACACATGCTCCACATTTACACCTGAGACCTGAAACACTAACGAATCACTTGACACCAGAGTGGGAAAATGGCTAATTGGGCCGAATTTGGACATTTTCGCTTAGGGATGTACTTACTTTTGTTGCCAGCGGTTAAGACATTAATGCCTGTGTGTTGAGTTATTTTGAGGGGACAGCAAATGTACACTGTTATACAAGCTGTTAACTCACTACATCACTTTGCTGTAATGTGTTAATACAGACATGCTCAAATTTGTTGGAACCCCTCCACAAAAAAGGAAGAATGCACAATTTTGCCTGAAATAACTTGAAACTGACAAAAGCACATGGCATCCACCAATGTTTATTCCATATTTAATAGAAATCAGACTTTGCTTTTGATTTTTTTATTCAACATAATATTGTAAACCCAATACATTATGGTTACACATGGCTCCAGTGAAATTAATATTATGCAACTTTGATATGACAGTTTGAGCAAAACCCACCCGATTTCCTCCTTCAAACGCCCCAACGACTCGTCTTCAAGTGGTAATTTCTCTGTGTGCTGCGATTGGCACAAAGGAAATGCATACTAGAAAAGACCTAAAAGTTTGTTCCTCAAACGCTTTTAAAAACTTTTAATAATAGTAAACATTAGGGTTGTGACGAGAGCCTTATCTCACAAGAAGAGACAAGATACTGGGTTCACGAGAACGAGACGAGATTTTTTTACTTTTTAAAATGATGAAATATATAGGGAAATTTTTTATTTTATTCACAAATATACAAAAAAACTAGGAATTGAACTTGTACTTTATGAAACAAATTAAACTTCTATTTTAATAAATTTTATTATGCAGTGATAAACAATATGTAAATACTGCAAAATGTTTTGTCACAAACTCAAATGACAGACAGTAATTGTACAAAATGTATGCTTTGTTTTCTTAGCAGGTGCAGCTTTTAGTAAAAAGCTGTGGATTTTTTTCTGTATGCTTTTGCGTAGTGCTGGTGTTAGCAGAGGTGGTGATCATTTCACACTGTAAATCCTCCTTCCTTCACTGACTGAACCCTCATAGACTTCAGAGAAAAAATGTAAACTACATAAACACATCATGTTTTATGCCTACATTGAACACATGTAAGAGAGAGATGATCCGTTTGTGAAGAGGTTTGCCTGTCAATGTATTTAAAATAGCGTAATGTGAACTTGCAATTGCTATACTGTACTTGTGGTACAGTCAGTTAAGGTGCTCCCTAAACACTGCTGGCCACACAAACAGCGGTAAACACTAGTGCTTATGTGCAAGGCACTGCCGACGCATTGAAACCAATCTGTCTAGCACGTAAACATAGAAAAACGGTGGGAACAATAAGGAAAACAGGTCTCACCACAACAAAATGAAGACTCGAAGACTCCCAAATATATTTTGAGGTCGCACAGGTTAAACTTCGGGAGCATATGCTATTAAAATGGTAACAATTTCGAGCCCAGCACTCCATCATGCTTATAGTGTGAAGAAATTGTGATCTCGTGCCATGAGATCTCGTCACACCCCTTGTAAGGACACTTTTACTATTATTTTAGAATCTTACTGAAAATGTTTTTAAATTAAGTATTAAAATGGAAGTCATTTGAACGATAACGTTTGCTGTCATTTTTTTGGTATAATCGAATGTTTCTTTCAGTGTCAACTAGTAGGAGCTATACAGTTTTAACGAATAGCCGACTAGTCTCGCACATCCCTACTCGCTAGCCAATTTTTAGGTCAAATCGATATAACAAATAAATAACCATTTTGACACCACAAGTAAAGTGTGATGTTTAAAGTCTTGAATTGATGTATGTAATTTTCATTATCCTCAGTGAATTGAGAAAGTAAAATGAGACACCATCCATGGAAGAAGAGTTAAAGAGCTTTAGATGAGAGAATTCTCTTTTGTTTTCACCTCAGTAAAAGCAGCAGTAAGTCAGCTGACAGAGAGCTGTCAGACCAGAGGACCATGAAAAAAACTGATTTATGGAAACTCAAGTCACCAGAGACTAGTGCAGGCAGGTGCGCAGCGGAACGTTTCTTTTCTTCTCTGCAGTTCTTTGAGACAGCTTAAAGGAGACATCATATAAAACCCCCACTTTTCTGTGTTTAAGTGCTATAATCGGGTCTCCAGTGCATCTAGCAACCCAGAAAGCGAGAGAAATAAGAACCCAGTAAGTTTGTTTTGATTGCGTTTCCCTGCAAGTTTGTGAGAATCGAGCCGTTCAGATTTCGCTCCGACTGTGACGTCCAAAGCGGATTTTCATATTATGCCACCCGCCCCTTAATCTACACAGTTCCACCCACCGCGCTCCGCCATTGTTGCTTTCACAAGCGACAGCGGTGTAGGTGGTGCCATGGCTAAAGTTCGTGGACAACATGCAATAGTCCAAACCTAGGAAGAGACAGGAGTGGATTTATTTTATTTTTAGTGGAAATAGATCCATAAGTAACCATAAGATCCATAAGATCCATAAGAAACCATAAGTAAAAACCTGCTTTTTTGCGCAAATAACTTCAAGCCGGAGTGCTTTTTTAACCTGGGACAGTATAAGAAGGATTAGCTTCAAAGTTGTTCCTCAAAACGGATCGAGACCGACTGAATGAGACAAAACTGCCGATGTAAGTAATATTTATCAACAGTCTGAATTGACGTAAATGTGCCGTTTATATAGGAGGATAACGTGATAGCGAAGGGAGTCAGTCACAGCTAAATAGAACGTTCAAAGCCAGTTTTAAACTTACTGTAGAAGTGCATATGGACACTTGGAGTTTAGCTGTATGAATGTTAATACATTATGTGTGTTAATATGTTTACGTGCGGAACCCTTTTTCTTTTGCTAGTGAACAGGGCGAACACTGGGGTTAGTTTTGAACTTCTCAAATCATTCATGCTAAGTCTAAAAAATCTGTCACAGCAAACTAGCTCTCACGTTGTGTGTGTAACGTTATAACTTGTCAATGAAAAGCACTAAAATCCATTTAATTCTGCTGAGATCTGCAGTGGATTCCGTGGACCTTGGATAAGCATACATGCACAAAGTAAGCGCATAAGGATGCGCTGTTTGCTGTGACGGATCTTTTGTCCCAGGATGAATGATTTGAGACGTTTATTTAGACGAAACTAACCACAGAGGAATTCAGGAAATACCATTAAGCTAAAACTATTGCCATGGCAGTACTACATGTGTGTTGTGTTGACAAGCCGGACAGAGTGGGCGGGGGTTCGCTGAGTCCTGGCTTAAGCTAAACCATGTCTGTGAGACCGGGCCTTGATATGTCAAAGTCACTTTGTTTAAGCCACTTAAAGGTACGAAAGGCCTACGTGTGTGTACAAGATCAGGATGGCACCACCTCCGCCTCATTTTGAGCCAGGAAAAACCCTATTCATGGCTTTATCCTTTTTTGGTTAAAACCTACACATTTCACACAGATTTTATAAATTATTGTCATCAATGATAATTAGTCAGTTCTACTCCTGAAACATGTTTGAAACACAGTTCCACCATATACAGTTGCCTCTCTTTCTTTCTTTCTTTCTTTTTTTCAACAAAACATTGTCCAAACACATTTGTTACGAGTGCATAACCTTTATTTTCAATTTAAACATGTTTTGAGTGAAAATAGGTACTTGTCAATGACTCTAGTTTCATGCTTTTAGACTAACATAAACATGCCCATCTGATGGCTTCTTATATTCTATGGGCCAGTTCTCAGGACAGGGCTTAAGCCTTACTATGGGTTCAAACCAAATGTGAATTAAGCCCTTTGCGCGAGCAACTTACATAAATCAATGCATTACATAAGTCAATGCAAAGATGCTCACAGACACGAACTCGCGAATGACGCCACGGGATTGTAGAGGGTTGAAAATATTTCCGTGAAGGTTGAAAATATTTGTCATTTCGCATCACTCACGCGAAAATAAAGATTTTTCCCGCAAGTAATAAAGAGCCTGGAACGCGATTGTTCGCGTTTGGTGTGAACCAAGCATTAAGCAATTGTCTCAGACTAAACAGCATGTTTGAGCTTTTTCACTGAAAACAGCTTGCACTCACATAACTAAAAACATTACTGTCTCATTGTTTTGACTTCAGATGCACACCACTAATGTGCTCTTGTAAGTCATGTTTGTAAAAAACAACCTCAATTCAACCAAGACCAAATCCTGGTTAAATCTAATCCTTGTCTGGGAAACTACCCTTATGATGCTTGCTGTTGTTTTTCTATAGTTAACTGTATGTCGAAGTTTGGGAATTGTTCTGGACGCACAAAGAATGAATGTATTTTAACATCTGAAACCTTGCCGGAACAAATATCATGCAGGACACCGTCAGACTCTCCTCCAGTAAAAAGTGGACACATGTTCCTGGATTAATATCAGTTCAAATAAAACAATCCCAGCATCACCTGAAAAACCCATCCCTGAACAACCACTAAACCAGAGGGCAAGAATATCTCGTAAATGTTCCCAACCCATAATCTTGAATAGATTGACAGGAATTTTGACCCAAGAAACACAGCCAACCTGTCAATATCACCTATGCATTGGCTCCAAATATTCAACTTTTTAACCCCTACACCATGTCATGCCATAAATTTTACATATCCATTATTTTCTTTCAGAGCAAACTAACATATCAACTATAGTTGCCAAGTGTCTCGTTTTAAAAGCCTTTTGTAGTTTAATCATCCCACATTTGCTCACAGGCCCAGTCTGTGTGTAACCTACATCAGGTGAATTGTATCATTTCAGCAAAACAACAGCAGTGCTGCTACAGTCTGTTAGGTTAGCCTGTCATCCAACAGGACTAAAACAACATCTCAATTTCCCTCAAATATTAATTACAGCACTACATGACACAACACACAAAGCACATGTAAAGTCACTATATGAGATGGGCTGTGTGCTTTATTTATTAGCCTTATAATGGAGTGACGCTGTAAACAGTAATCCGTCGCTAACACTGGGAGCCATGAATCAAAACATTACTCTTAAACATCATCTTACCTGGACAAATGCTTCAGGATCTGCTTTTTGATGATTCCTGCCATCCCGTCAGACAAGCTAACGTTACCTCTCTTGCATCTTAACAAATCTCTCGCTGACACACACACAAACACACTCACACACCCGGTCACGACTGACGATACTGCCTGACACAAATTGAGCGCCCCTAGCGACAGACAGTAAGAAACTCCCAATCGAATACACTGTCAAAATAAGAGCACTTCTACGAATGTTTTTTGTTTTTTAACTAACGTAAAAGAAGAGAGGGATAGTCCACCCAAAAATGAAAATTCTGTCATGCGCTTAATAGGTGTTATTGTCCCAATATTTCAGGACAGATTATTTGCCTAATAGGACATTTCTCAATTCCCACGCTTTATGCATGACAAGCAGTCAAGAATGTTAATAGGAAAGGAGGTTCCACTGGGTTCGTCGGTTAGACATCATCTGTGTTTGGAGGATACAAGATTATAGAAAAGCATAGAATTGTACATAATTTCGGTTTTTGTTCTGTTAAACAGAAAATAATATATTTTTAAGAATTTATGCACTGTTCTGCACCTTTGACTGGCATTTTTTGACTACTCCAGAAAACTCAAAATATATTTATTTGTGTTCCACAGTACAAAGTGTACAAATGTGTACAGGTCTGGAACAACTTGTTTTAAGACATTTTTTGTGAAAATAAACTATTTATTTGTTGACGCCTTTTATTCTGAAATTAAAAAGTGTTTAGCGGAAGTGGTCCCTTTTATTAGTTTTGGCTTCCAACTTCCTAAATAATATAAACATACTCATCTGATGTTATACAATACTCTACAATGATGATCACCTTGGTCATTTTACACTTTACAGTTTAGGGTTTAACACATAAGGTATGATACTTTCATTCTTTATGATAATTTAGATCAAAAGCTGTCATCTGACGATACATTGGAATCTGTCATTGTGCTGTTAAACTGACAATTATTGTGATTGCTTATGTTGATATAATCATTATTGGAATAAAACCGTAAGATCACCAAATTTGATAAATGTACAGTTAAATCACGTTTCAAAACTCTTGCATGCAAGGGTTTATTAAATTAAGGAGATCAAGTTCAATTTCACAGGGACCCTTTTGGTGCAGGTACTTGCGGAAAGAAAAATGCCGTATTTTGGATCCGATGAGACGGTGAAAGAGCTCAAAAGAGCTCTGTCCAATCCCAATGTCCAAGCAGACCGTCTCCGCTACAAAAACTACATCACTAGAGTCATCAGGTCTGTAAAGTGATCATCTGCTTTTAATAAAAACATAATGCTTTTGGTGAAGAACCTATATGTATTATAATATATTTACAATGTATTTTAAGATATTTATTTTATTATTTGTTAATTTTTATCTTGCATGAGCTGTTCAATTTGACCATAAAATAAATACATATGCATTTAATTTGAGGTTTTATGAAGCTGTATGTTTATGTTTGGGAAAAAGCTTAACTTCCATTTCACCTTTTACAGAATTTTCGTTTTGAACTATTTTACACCCACTTCTTCTAGGCAGAAAAAAGATGAAATTTCTCAGATATTGTTTCTTTGCAGGTATATGACACAGGGCTTGGACGTCTCCTCTTTATTTATGGACATGGTGAAAGCCAGTGCAACAGTTGATATTGTTCAGAAGAAGCTGGTATATCTGTATATGTGCACCTATGCAAGTGACAAGCCTGACCTTGCATTGCTGGCCATCAACACTCTCCGTAAGGACTGTGCTGATCCTAATCCAATGGTGCGAGGACTGGCCCTGAGGAACATGTGCAACTTCAGGTTTGTATAGTTTTCGGGGGTTGGGGGGGGGGGGGTGTGGGTTGTATTGTACTTTAATCGTTTTGGGTAAATTTATGTAGATTGTCAGATTCTAAAGTTATTGTGGAAGACCATATCTTTTGCCATCATGCACAGTAATAGTAATTTTATTAAAAAATCTAAAAGTACTTCAGATGGTAAGAAGTCATATAGAAAAGATTATTTTTATCTTGTGGGTGGGTTTTTCTAATATCTGCCCATTAACTTCCTAAAAAACTAACCAGAATACTGTGGGGTGGCATTTCACAATTTCTCAGTTTCTTCTAAATAAACTTCACTAGAACTCTACTTGTGGTTCATTTTTTAACACATTCAATTATTTTGAAAAACATTTGTGTAACCTTTTGTCAGACTGTGAAAAAACTAAAATGCATTGCATAACACATTTCCACAATAAATACTTGATGCCCTAATAATTACGTTGTTCATGTACATATTGTTTTGTTTTATTTTTCAGAATGCCGGGAATAACAGAGTACATAGAGCAGCCCATTGTTGCTGGTCTTCGTGATAAGGCCAGTTACGTAAGAAGGGTGGCTGTGATGGGCTGTGCCAAAATGCAAAGTCTTCAGCCCAACATAGAGATAGGTACTACCAATACTCATTTGCATGTTTAAATTTGTCTTTATAATTAGATATTTTGCTTACATTTAGTTGAATTTAAATGTAATTATATATGTTAGAGTTTCTGGTTAAAGAATCAATTGTGGAATCTAAAATAATCCACTTGTTTTTTTTAGACCTTACAAACATATCCCTAAAATCTAGCCAAACCTGCTGGTTCAGCTTGTAATCAGCTTTATTTTCAAAACAGAAGTGATCTACAGGGAACCAAAAAACAGGCCAGACTTCACATTCCACAGATGCATGAATCTATTGTTGCAGCATCAGATACTTGTACAAAATGTTTTTATTTCATACCTTCTTAGCGGTTTTGGGGCACGTGTGACAGATTCATTGTTATGTGGTTTACATAGTTGTTTTCCTGTCTCCTACGCAGGGTGTAGACAGTCTCGGTGGTTATGCATACAATGGGTCTGTAGCGTCTGCTTTATGAATACTGTTGTGGATTTGTATTTTCTAGATGCCAGTATAGTAAATGAGCTGTACGCTCTTCTGAGAGACCAAGACCCTGTGGTTGTGGTGAACTGTCTGCGTGCCCTGGATGAAATCCTAAAGGATGAGGGTGGTGTGGTTATTAACAAACCCATTGCTCATCACCTTCTCAACAGGTGTGTTGTTTCTGCCATTACATTACTCTGAGGTTTTGATATACTATTATTGGCAATGACTTAGTCAATGATAATCCTTCTTGTCGTTTAGTTTTAGTTTTTATTGTATTTATTTCTTCAGAATGAAGGACCTGGATAGCTGGGGGCAGAGTGAAGTCCTCACATTCCTGCTCCGCTACCGTCCTCGTAGCGATGACGAATTATTCGACATCCTCAGCCTACTGGACGCTTTTCTCCAAAGCGCCCACGCGCACGTTGCTGTTGCAACGCTCCGCCTCTTCCTTCATTTAGCTTCCACCCACCCGGCGGTGCAGGCCGACGCCCTCCAGCACACAAGCAGCCCCCTGCTGACCATGTGTGGTTCTATATCACGCGAACTTCGGTTTGCTGGCCTCTGTCATGTACAGCAGGTCATGCGAAGTCAGCCGGGCCTTTTTGCGCCGCATTACAAACGCTTCTTTTGCGCTTATTCAGAACCGAGTTACATTAAGTTTCGCAAGATGGAGATCCTGGTGGAGCTGGTGAATGATGAAAACGTGAGTTTGGTTTTAGAGGAGCTGAGAAGTTACTGCACGGATGTGTCTCCTGACCTGGCCCAGGTTGCCATTGCTGCTATAGGTACTACATCTTGCATGATGTGAAATAATAGTTAACAATTGTGTTGTTGTTCTCACCTGGGTTGTGCAAAATTCAGTTTATTAAGAGTTTGAATTTAAATGGAATTGGCCGTTTAAAATGTATCATTTACATTAAGTTGTGTTTTCTGGCAGGACGTATTGCACGGACGTACAGTGAGAAATGTCTGGATATTCTGACCGGACTGCTGGCGTTGAAACAGGAACACATAACATCAGGTAAGAAAGAACGGTTCTAAAGCTCACCTCAACTGCCTTCTTGATAACGACTCAAACAAACAAGTAAACGTGGGTTTCCTTTTTACATTTCTTTGTCAAGGTTACTGCTATTGTTGAATTCATTGGTGAGATTGTGGCTCACACTGTTTGCACAAATTGTTAGCAATCACCCTCTCCAGATCGGATGATAAATGTGTTTCAGTTTAGTAAGTCCTCCTGCGGTATCTCTAATCTAACACTTTCTCTGTTTAGCTGTCATACAGACGTTCAGAGATTTGGTGTGGTTCTGTCCTCAGAGTACAGCCGCTGTATGTCAAACCGTTGAGGCCTGTGTTGACTGCACTCAAGATAGCGAGGTGAGTAGGGCTGTCAAACAATAAATCGCGACTTATTGTTTGGATAGTGAAAGTTTATTGTGTATAATAATTCTGAATATATAAATACATACACATGCATATATATATTTACGAGTGTTTATACATTTTTATAGTTATATATATAATTTATATTGTATATAAATATTAAATATATAATTATTGTTCCTAAAATTATACAAGGATGTGTGTGCATTTATATATACATAACTATTATACACACCACACACACGTAATTTATGTAAACAAAAACTTTTATTTTGCAAACACTTAGTCGTGATTAATCATTTGACAGCCCCAGAGGTAAGACGATATACCCACTGTTTTGTTTTAAACATCTACAGTAATGCTGCTTCAGCCAGGTCATTTGCAGGTCAGTAATGCATCGTCCAGGCGTATACTGAGACATTGGAATCAAGGAGTCAAACTTTAATTCAGACCTGGAAGTTGCAGTACTTTTATTAGCTTGATTGTGAAGTTGCTATTGACCAATCCGATTCAAACATATAAGACAGCAGTGGTATAAGTAGATTCTGGACCTATTCCAGATCACTGAAAATTGCACACAAATTTTGGACCACCTATATACCAGAAATCCTGTTTCTCTTAGGCAAAACAGGCTTTGCTATGGCTGCTGGGAGAACATGGTGAACAGATCAGTAGCGCCCCCTATGTGCTGGAGGTGTATATAGACGGGCTGAAAACAGAACTGTCTTCATCAGTGAAGATGGAGCTACTGACAGCTGCAGTGAAGATGTTCCTCTGCCGTCCCGCTGAGACTCAGGACATGCTGGGTCGACTTTTACATCAATGTATTGGTATGTAAAACATGTTCAACGTTGATCCAGTCTGATTAAAGAAAAACCCTTTTCTGTAACGAAGACATCTTTTTGTTAAGTTTGATGTAAGGGATAATGTACAAGCAGACAGTTGTTATCGCAGAAATGAGCCGTGACAGTGTGATCAGGACCCGACGCAGAGGGTCTAATATCACACAGAAGGGGCTTATTTCACGAAAACAGCCGGCTGCTTGTACATTATCCCGCTTATTACAAGGCTACTTGCCACATGAGAAAAAAACTGGACATGAAATGCGAATTTGAAATATTTTATTAGCTCATTTTTACCGAATGCAGACCTTCCATGAGGATAAGCCGTTTACTCTAGTTTTTAAGGTAGGAAACTACATTCAAATGTCACAAATAGGCAATTTAGTTCAATCATTTGTAAATATAATTGTATTAATTTATATTTAATTACTCAAAAAAACCTGTAAAAATCATTTTGAGGCAGTGGTTGTTTTCTGGGAATAACGAACCTGCTAATGTAGCGAATGGCCAATCAAAATCGAGCATTCCAACGAGCTGTGTAATAATAATGAGTAAAGGGAAAGTAGGGAAAAGGGTTCTAGTGAATGTCCCAATACTTTTGTCCTGATATTAGGGCTTTCAAATGATTAATCGCGGCTAATTCTTTTTCAAAATTTAAGTTTTGCTTACATAAAATGTGTGTGTGTACTGTGTATAATAGTTATGTAAATATAAATACACACACATCCATGTATAATTTTAGGGGAAAAACGTATATACTGTCACGAGTGTACAGAGAAGAGAACCCAGGTGCAGACAGCGCTAACAAGTATCAACTTAACTTTATTTATACAAAACAAATAGCCCACGATGGGGTAAAACAAGAACGACACAAATTAAAACTTGAGACAAGACTTCACGCGAGGGGGCAAAAACAAGAGAACAGGCTCAAACTAAACACTCACACAATAATGACAGGACTAGGTAAACAAGGAAACAAGACACGGTAGTAATTCAATTTGACAACGTAGTAATCCAACAAGGGAGTGTTTCAACAAACCAAACACACATGGCAAAAAGGCAAACTAGAATACCGATGCAACAAATCAAAACACAAGCCGTGGCACCCCTGACAAAATAGGTGTGTTTGAGCTCATGCGGAGCCGCAAGAATCTTCAACCGCCTGACAACAGCAATGCATTCTGGATAGATCATTTGTCCGAGTTTGATCAGCGCTGCAGCCGCCATAGGATCACATGTGCTGTGAAAGTACCGCGAGAGCTAAACGAGACCAGCCGCCTAGGTCAGGCGCTGCAGTTGCATAAAATCGGCTAAGAAAGCCTTGATGACGACACAATTCACGTTTATGTGTTGCGTGTTTATTCTGACACACTCGGTTACAATTATACACACAAATAGATTTTTTTATATCACATTTTATGTTTTGGTACTGATGGGGGAGGGGTAAAACTGGGTAGGTAAACACTGAGGTAGGGAACCAAATCAAGAGGTAACAGGTGCAGGGCATGAAGCAATTAACAAGCAATAATGAGGAGACCAGAGGGCGGGAACAAAGACGAGACCAGAGACAATAAGCCACAACAACAGATTACTCTCTCCACATTGACGAGAGAATGCAATCATGACATATACACTTGTGATATTTCTTAAATATATAAGAAATATATAGACAGCCCTACCATCTAGTGACAGCCCTACCATATAGTGTATTTTAGTCAGTATAGAAACAGTTACATTTTTGACAACCATGGACATTCCCCCAATACTCATTTCTGTGTTGTGTAATAATCTCATTTTGTAATATAAATATTTCTTAAATTATTCAAAAAATTACATTTCCAAATGGTAAATGTTCTCCTTTTTGTCTTTTGGTTCACCTCCAGAGGAAGAGAGTGACATGTGTGTGCGTGACCGAGCTCTGCTGTACCACAGACTTCTTCAACAGGGAGTTGAACAGACAAGGAAAGTTGTGGTGGGACCCAAATCTGATCCGTCCATGAGTGTTCTCACCGGTCACCAACAGGAACCAGTTAGTCAGTGGGTCTCAAACTTCAACACTCTTTGCCCGTTGTCTGCACAAGATTTATGCTTTCAAACCCCTCTCATAGCTTTACCCGAACAGCCATCGAACAATGCAGAAGAGGAGTTGTTACCAGGTATAAGAGAATGAATAATTTAGAGAAAACGTTTAATTTATATAGCGTAGTTAAATCAATATAAATTATAATGAAATAATATTTCTCTGATTTTCAGTAAGTAAAGATGTGTCCCCCTTCATCCCAAAGGATGACCAAGAGGAGCTAAATCTATATCTGGGTCCTCCTCTATCCCATGAGGCTTTTGAGAGAACATGGCTGGACCTAGAGGTTCAACACAGAGAAACACTGAGTTACACTCGACCCAGAACCACTCCTGATACTTTACAGGCCGCATTACAGCTGGCGAAGATCCAGACTCTGGCCTTCACACCAGGGGACACTCTGCCGTGGAAGGCTTATCTGTACACAAGGGGCAATAGGACCGTGATTCTCGCTGAACTGTTGTGGGAGGACCCTGACATTGAAGGAAGTCTGGTGGTCTCTGTCAAACAACAGCCGCCAAACCAACATGCTCTTCGAGGTTTTGTTTCGATACTTTGCAGTGTTTTACAGAGTCTTAATGTTGACAGCTAAAATGATATCCATGTCAAAAAAACAGAAGTCAATACGTATTTTTGACCACATTGAGGACAGTCCATCCAGGACTATTTTATAATAAAACTGTTTTAAATTGTATACTGAAGATCTGTCCGACTTTCCTTATTAGCTCAACATGACATCACATTCACCTACTGTAATACAACTTGTCGCATATATATGTATAATCAAATCAAAATGTATTTTCAATTAGAGGTATGAGGAAGTTAGAAGAACATAATCTCTCGTCACACAACCTGCAGAACTGAACAATGTCTATTCTCTGGTGTGCAGATAAGGCAAACTTTATGGTTTATTGCAGCATTATTGAGACATTGTTGTAGAGTTTTCTCATTCAGCTCCACCTCTGTATGTGTCACTTCCTGCTGACTAAAAACATTTTGTAAATGATATACTGTATTACATAAATGCAATATTATTATTTTCTTTGTGAGATTATGTAGCGAATGTCATGAAGTACCTCAAATTGTCCTTTCAATACTCGTGGCATATGGAAATAAAACTCATAGGAAATGGTGGTTGCTATGGTTTCACTAAAACATGGTTACAATAGATACACGTTTAACATTCTCAGACTTTTTAGTAACAGATGTAGTTTATCCCAACAATAATAATGAAATCTTAAACACTTGTTGTAAAACGTTTAGCTAATGAAATTGTGTACATTAGGCTGTATATTCCATTGAAAATGAACATTTAAAGTTTGACATGACACATGCAATTTACAGCAACTTTTCTAACGATTAATTGTTTAACCGTTTTTATCCATTTGATATTTGCAATTATATTTTACACATTATTGTTTAGCCACAATAAAGACTTTCAGCACAATGTACCGTTGGAAGAAATAAATCAAAGTTTTGTTATATTAGCCTATAACTAAGATAATATAAAGTCCGCAAATAAGCCGTGGTTGTTACACTGTAACAATCTAAATAAATTCTATAAGGGTCTAGTGGGCAGTAGTTCAATCGGATGCAGAGGAACCACCTCTGTGCATGGTGACGTTGATTGTGATGCTGACGAGGAACTAGTTTCAACAAGACTAACAAAACGTTACTTATCTGACAAGGTGTTTCCCTCAACCTTTGGTCGGTTCTTTTAACATATGCTACAGTAGGCAACACGAATCTTTAATCGCTCCTCAACAGACGAGTTGAACTTCTGAGGTGAAAGGCGCAAGTGAAGGACGAGAATCTGTATATCAAATCCTCCATGAACGGATTATAATCGTACAGGTCGTAAAAAGGTAAGTGGCTTTAAAAGTATGTTTTACTCCTCATAAGGAAACTTCAGCGTCTCTTTTTATCTCGGTTGCGTTTATATCTGCGTGTTGAACTCATTAATTGTTTAGCTGCTGTAAATTGTATTTGGGGAACAAACGCGAACGTGCAAATCAATCGATGGCATCACGAGCGCGTGGCAGACGCTTGAGTGTAGACATCGGATTTTTGGACTTAAAAAAAAACATTGGATAAAAAAGTACTGTTTTCAATTCACACCCTGGTGTATATCTTTGTAAATGTGCTGCTTTTTTAATGCATATGGCCATGAAATAGATCTATATGTCTAGACACGTATTTCATGTCAACGTGTTTATTTGTATTATTAAACACGTTTTTGTAGTTCTTGTGTAAGATGATGACTAATGTAAGGCACCCGTTAGTGTGTAAAATGATAAATAATTTACGAATGTGCTTTGGTTTTATTGTGAATGCATTTCTTACTAAGTAATTACAAAGTAATGACTTGTAAGTCAAGTAGAGTTAGTATTGAAAGACAAAGTTGTAAAGTTGATGGATGTCTACAAGTAACAATGTTAATGGTATACAAAATACCAATAAAGGCTTTTAACAAAACATATTGTTGTAATACAGCATAGTTAATACATTGCACCTATTTCCTAGAAGTCGAACTCTTTCTCTTGACATGCCGCATGTCAGTATTGGCTTAGTTTGTGATTATCTGTTATTTTATGTATTTCTCATTGACTACAACTTTTATATACTGTACAGTTAACCTCCTCTTGTAATTATGCCTTCCAGAATATGCTCGAGGATTTGTTTTTTATAGAAGAAGAGCTGGCCTGACTTGTTTGAGTTGTAAATGAGGTTAAGGGGAGAAAGCAGTAAAGGCAAAATTCAGACTCACCCTCATTCACTAATTTCCGACAGAACCTGTTTTCCTGGTTTACTCTGGTTGCTTTCTCACTATTTGCATGCTTATAGGTTAAATTTTAGCAAAAGTCTCTGTGTCCGCGGACCCATGCTTTCATCCAGTGGTAATAAAGTACACAATAGCCGAAGCACGGAGACACAAAGTCCACCTTTGCTTATGGTTATTATAAGGCACGAAGAGCTGTTTCTGCTATATAATGGCAAACCTTTAAACTGTCTGTAAATATTTGTAAGAGCTATTGGGTCAAGTGAATAGATTAAAACCACACCAACGTACACTCAAACAAACAAACAATGAAGGGATTCATGTTAAGAGTTTGCATAACACATTATGTTTAGGCTTTGTTACAGCTCAAACAAACCAAACATATTGCGTTTTGTGAGCCCACGTACACCAGTTTGACGACATGTCTCACTATGAGGTATCAATATTGTCACCAAACTTTAACATGTTTGACTGTAGTCAAGACATATGTGTGTTTCCTTTACCGTTTTTATACCGTGCTTTGGCTTCCAATTGTCTCATAATGATGGAGCGTGTCACAAATAACAAAAAACGTAAAGCCAACAGACATAGTAACCATATCTATAAACACGCTCCCCAGGTCAGCAGGCATGCTGTAAATGTCAATGTTGAGTTAAATGATTTATAACACGCAATTAATTATTTAAACATGGCCGTGTGAATAATTAAACATCGCAGCTACTGATTGAAAATAACTAAACATTTTGGAAAAATATTGTTTACACTTAAGGTTTCACAAGTTATACATATTACAGGCTTTCAATGAGTGAAAGTTAAAGGCATAGTTCACCCCAAAAAGGAAAATTGTGTCAGCATTCACTTACCCTCAGATTGTTCCAAACATGTATAAATATTTTTGTTTTGCTTAACACAGAGGTGGATATTTGTAAGAATGTCAGTAACCAAGCAGATATCGTTCTCCATTTACGGCTATAGCAGGGAAAATAAATACTATGGGAGTCAATGGTGATCTGCTCTGCTACTGACATTCTTCCAAATATCAGAACTGGGACATTGCAGAACAATAACATTTATAAAGTTTTGGAACAACCTGAGGGTGAAGAAATGACAGACTTTCATTTTTTTTGGTGTACTATCCCTTTAAGTCGTTGCCTGTATGTGTCTTCAGAGACAGAAAAGCTGGGGGATGAGATGCCATCTGAAAACATTGGTCCAGTTAGCGGCTGGTCTTTTCATATTGGCCAGCGTCTACATCATGCGGAGACCACCGTCGGAAAACAAGGTAAAACACTGTCTTTGTTTAATCTTTGACAAGAGAGACTGACAAATAAACTGGTCGATTCAAAAATACCTCAGACAAGTTACAGTGATAGTTCACCAAAAAAATGAAAATTCTGTCATCATTTATTAACCCCCTTGTCATTTCAAACCTGTATGACTTTCTCTCTTCTGCAGAACACGAAACAAGATATTTTGAATAATGTTGGTAGCCATACAGCTCCTGCATCCATTCACTTCTATTGTATCGACACAAAACCAGTGCGAGTGAATGAAGGCCAGTTAACAACATTCTTCAAAATATCTTGTTTTGTGTTCTGCAGAAAAGAGTAAGAAATGTTTGAAATGACATGAGGGGGAGTAAATGATGACAGAATTTTCATATTTGGTTGAACACTTTGAAGTCCCCGTAAACCGGAAGTTGTGATCGTTTTTACTTCTGTATTCTGACACATTTTAAACAAACTTTGGCATTATGCTGTAGACGCTCTTTCTGCATGTGTTGGGTGAGAACAACGCGAGCGTGCTGCTTTCGTCTGCAGTTTTAAAATACATTCTTGATGTGCCAAATTCGAAGATCATCACTTTAGTCTCTCAACTGCGCTACTGTTTGTGGTTCACTGCTGTATCAATGTTGATTGATTTATTGTATGTGCAGTCATTGGCCTGGATCTGGGACAGAGAGACTTGGCCTGAAGAGATTAAGAGCCATTACCTCCGTTTCAATGTTTCCATTAAACTTCTGGCAGGAGAACCTCAGCAGACCAAGAGTAAGTTTATCTATTTCTTATATAATTGGCATGCACACATTTTTAATACAATAAATCTAGAGCAAAAGGCATCTGGAGCAAATCACTTTACCATTTAATGTAGTAAAATCGTACAATCTGAGTTTCTTAAATGCAACCAGTGACTTTGTCACTTTGCAGAGTATCTAACAGTCGGACTTGCGTCTGTGAAGAGGCAAAAGGACAGTTACCTTCAGAGCACCCTTAAGTCAATCTTCACTCAGTCCTCTGAGAAGGAACTGGCTGAAATGGTGGTAGTCGTCCTTCTCGCCGACTTTGACCTCAACTGGGTCCAGCAGACCGTCCAGACGATTACGGAGGAGTTCTCCCAACACCTCTCCAAAGGCCAGTTGTTGGTCATCCACGCCCACCAGGGGAGCTACCCTCCGCTTACGGGCCTGAAGAGTAACTTCAACGACGCTCCCAAACGCGTGACCTTCCGTTCAAAGCAGAACGTCGACTACTCCTTTTTGCTCCATTTTTGCAGCAACCTCTCCCAATACTACATCATGTTGGAGGACGACGTGATCTGCTCCAGAAATTTCCTCTCGAGCATACGCGAGCACGTTCACTCGTTGTACGCCTCGAAGTGGGCCACGCTGGAATTTTCCAAGCTGGGCTACATCGGGAAACTTTACAAATCGCGTGACCTGCCCACTTTGGCGCGCTTTCTGTATAATTTCTATCAGGAAATGCCCTGCGACTTCCTGTTGACACATTTCCGCACCTTGTTGATGCAGGACAAAGTCATTCGGTTTCGTCCGTCTCTGTTTCAGCATGTAGGCACGTACTCGTCTTTTCAAGGCACCTTAAATCGTCTGAAGGATGAGGACTTCCTTGATGAACTCGCCGATAACCCGCCAGCAGACATTAACACAAACATTCCAGCTTTCACCACCTACACGCCCGACCGGGCCTATAACCAAGACTCTTCTTATTTCTGGGGCACGTCTCCTATCGGCCCTGAAAGCTATTTCTTCGTGGCCTTTCACAAGCCAGCACTGGTCTCCCGTGTGCGAATCCTAACGGGGCTGGAAGGGAAAGATTTGCTCGCCTCTGCTGTAGTGGAGATTGGGAGGACTCTGTTGAAGAAGGAGTCCAAGATGGAATGCTCAGGGTTAGAGACGCTGGGTTCACTTCAACAAGGAAAGTTCGATAAGTCAGATATTGAAAAACTGGTGAACACGAACTCTTCGTGCGTTCAGATCCGAGTAACAGCCGAACAGTCGGACTGGGTCGTTATAAATTACTTTCAGATCTGGACCGTTAAGGCTTACAGATCACATGACGAGAACATCGCAACATAAAAGTTAAATAGACACACATTTGGGGAGACAAAGCCTGCCATTACACCGCTGAAGTTCACTCGCAACTACTTCATCTGTGGATTCAGAATGTGCAACATCTAGACCGAACAAAACCAGGCAAACATAGTTTACAAGTTACTTGTTGACCAATTATCTTTTCATAACTTATATTTTCATGCATTTGACAGACATTTGACTACAAGGTATACATTTTGTGGGTTCTTAACTTGTTACTTTTAGCCTACACATGAAAATGCAATGTTTGAACTAAAATGCACTAACTAACTAACTCATGAATGCTTTGGAGTACAGACCTATGGTGGTCTCATTTGAAAGAAGACACTTGGAAGATTATTTCTGTTTTTTTTTTTACCATTTTTTATTTATTTTAGTTTATATTTACTGCTATAACTAACTATAAAAATATTATAGTTAAAAAACAAAACAAATCTATATGACTCGGCCTTAAAATGTCAAAAGGTCAAAGTCCAAATTACTTTTTTTAATGAAGTTTGAGCTTGATGGACCAAATGATGTTTCTTTTAAATGTTTTAGCTGCAGTACCACAATAATCCAATAGGGGCAACGTTTGCTTTTGATCTGACATTGGACACCATACACCATAACAGACATTAAGATTCTTCGTTTTCAATTGTTTTTATTCCTCACATGAAGAGACAATGAAAAATTAGACAGGACCGTGAACAACATCACGAAAAAACATGAAATGTACAAGATATTGTAGTTTATGTTTATTGTTATAACAAACTATACAAATGTTGTGTTTAGATTTTATTTAAAAAACAAACAAAAAATCGATATGTTTCGGCCTAAAAATGTCAAAAGGTCAAAGTCCCAAGTACAACCAGTTTTTTTTATGAAGTTTGAGCTTGATAGACCAAATGATGTGTCTTCTGTGTGTTTAAACTGCAGTACCACAATAATCCAATAGGGGCAACCTTTGCTTTTGATCAGACATTGGACACCACAACAGACATTGAGATTCTTCTTTTTCAATTTTTTTTTATTCTTCACATGAAGAGACAATAAAAAATGAGACAGGACTGTCAAATATTGAAGCAAATGAAAGTCTTCCGCTGGCGGAACAATGTCATTTAGCCGGACCAGGTTAAACCCATGTCATTGGTGTTGTAAGCTATATTCTTTACCTGTCAAGTTATAGGAACCCTTTGAAAAAAAATATATATATATTTTAAAAACATTTTGCTCTGAAGGTACATCTCGGAATGTTTAAAAAGAGTTATGTGGAAAAAAACATTAGTTTATTTTCATTACAAAACCAAAAATTCTATTAAAATGTAAACTGTATTTCTTTTTAAATATATATATTTTTTTATGAAAAAAACATTTTAATTTTATTTTAAAATGAATGTTATCTATTTTATGAGAGTTTATTCCAAAATGTGGATAAAAAATAAAAAAGAATAAGTAAATTATCCTAACTTTTGAATGGCAGTGAACAGTATGTTTATACCAGAGCCATTGAGAGAGAGAGTCGCGGCAACTCTGTTGACCCCAATGGAACAGTTTTTTCACAGCAATGGCGGTTCATGGATACTCTCAATAGTTCCTGGAAGGTACTAGTTACGAATGGAACTGTGACTAAACAGACCAACTGAGGTAAACTTGTAACCAATTTAGAGACGAAAGCCATTTAAAGTGAAAACATAACTTCCTGGAACTATCTGAAGGCTCCATGAATCACATGACATTGTCTTCCCATGTCTTCCTCTGATTTATACAAAACCCTTGACCAACAGAGGATAGAAAAAGCTTATCTGGGGATTTATAAGCACAATGGAACACACAATTAAAAGGTGTCTATTATGGCTGTCAATGGACAAAAACATTGAGTGTATAGTTTGACAAGGAGGATTATCTGTCATAGCAATAGGTGGTTGACTAGCTACCAAAGACATAGATTTTTTAATGAAGAAATTATGGGAGAGGGAAATTATAAATTTTCGATGCACTTTTTACATAAATTACCCTAAAACTGACTGTCAACTAAATGTCAGAACGTGACCGGTTTGTTACAGGGCAGGATGTGTAAGAACGAAAAAAAGCAGTAAAAGATTTTGCAAAAAGGGAAAGCAGGAAAGGGAAACATTATGGAGTCTTGATAATGAAATACAATTTGGAAAATTACAGAAACATTTATTTAAAATTTCAAGTCTTCGGAAAGGAGGCCAATTTGAAAGGTGCTTGGCGTCCCCTAGGGGTAAAGAGCTAAAAAGCTCAGTTCTCTATAAAATTGTCGATACAGCACTTGCTCACAAGAACAATATATTATTTTTGTTTAATTTTATTTGAAATGATCTTACATGTATTGATGTGCACTGTATATTTATTTTAAAGTTTTATGTTTGAAATCACTGTTGAAAACTGTTCATAGTAGATGATTATTTACCAAATCGACATGAGGTTTATTTAAATATCATCTTGAATCATATGCATATAAGCCAACTTAGAATATTAATACAGTATATATATATATATATATATATATATATATAAATATTACATAACTTTAAATCGTTGCATACTGCCCCTAAAGTGTTAACGTTTTTGTTTACATGCAAATGTGTTACTAGTCATTTTTATACCAGTTTGTTTTTTGTCATCTTAAGCTGTGATGTTTACTTGATCGCTTCAGTTGTTTTATGGAATCCTAGCCATTGCACTAATATAGCTTACAGTAAAATAACTGTGCACCTGCAACCTGCAGGATCTCTTTAATAACTTTCCAGCCCACTTGACACCCTAAAGTCTTGTCTTTGTGTTCATGTTACTGCTGCACTCTTTGGCTGGTCACCCTCTGCTGGCCTGCACAGGGTTTGGTGACTTGTAATAAAAAATAGGCAAGGGTCATATATCCTTATGACCTAGTTTTTCTGAAGCAACCCGAGTGTATCATGTTGCCCTCCAGCCAGAACTTTCATGTCCCCAGCTCAACGTGACCAGGCCCACTTGTTGGTGAGTTTCGGCGAATGTAACCGATTGCACAACCATACATTATGTCTGCAGTGCACCTCACCACAGAGAATGTTTCTGTTAGAAAGGGCTCAGGTAACATCCTAATTATATATACAGTCCTCTAACCCTGACCCTGTGATAGTGAACTAAACATACAGACACGCTTCAGTCACAATTAAATGGAGTCAAGGGCCAGACCCACAGCTCATCCCGTCCCAAAAAAATATTTTTACCATCATGATCAATGCTGAATTTACCTAAAAAATGTAATTGAAAGTTTATTTCAGGGGATTTGTAGATTTTATGTGATTTTCGTTGTCGTTGTTTGTGCAAATGAAGAGTTTTATATATAGCTTGATTTATACCTAACAATAAAGGGTTATTTATTAAAGGGCTTGTTAGATATTCGGGTTGTGCTTCTGTGTTTTGTCACAGCAAACAAAAAGTATGGTTAAAGATCCCTTTACGGTTCATTGTGAAAATATGTCGGGAATATTTTATTGGTTTTTAGAGTTTATAAAACATGATTTGAATAAACCAGATTACATTACATTCCACTCATGAGTCTCTTGGGGGTCAGAATAGTTTCTTAACAGCTACACCTATACAGTACAACTGTACATTTATTCTATAGCATAGTATACTATAGTAATTTAAAAATACTACCATTTTAAAAAATATATATTTTAAGCATAAAAGATAGCACGTCATAATATAGAATTTATATTCAGGATGTTTCAAATTTAATCATTTATTTTTTCACAACAATATTTTCCATCGAGGACTTGTAAAACGTGTTAAAAAAATGTTTATTTACCTTAAAAGTCACAAAGCATCACCTTCATACATTAATATGTTATATCCTTGTCTGAGCTATTTAAACCCATTGAAGTATTCCATGAATGAATGTAGAAGTATGAATACTGTGTTATAAATCACAAACTGTACAGTGGGTATTTTTGTATTTTCTCAGTACTTTCTAATAAAAAGATACATTAGCATGAACTCTGGAATGTTAAGTGTGAGGAATAATTCTTTATCAATATGAACATACAAATGTATATATAAAATATGAATATTACAGCAAGTTATGTTCTTTGTAGTATTGTTTTGCGTAAATGTAAGCCATACAGAAACTCAAGCTCATATTTGTTTGAATTAAGTTTATAATAATAACTTTATTGTTATATTTCTTTGATTAAAATGTATTAATTTATTAAGAAATATTATACCATGCTGAATAGTGCCATACACATACTTTAGTTACTGTACATTCGAATAGTTCATACACATTTTTAATGTAATAATCATATTTGATCATTAACCAACATTTCAACAATATTTGTTAATGATTAAATGAGCATGTTAATTGAAGTTCTAATGAAGCACTGTATACAGGTTGATGGTTGCCATAGTTGCAGTCTGGAAGCATGCTGTAGCAGGCACATGTCCCAGCGGAGAACAGGCAAGCATTAGTGGGGATTAGACTCAGAAAATATTGTCCAGGTGGACAACAATACACGTGAAATACGGTGCTGTCTTCATGCAGCCATGTTTACTCGCCAGTTTCTTGGTCTTATAAGAAAAACAAGAGGATATGGAGAACAATTGTTCGGGATTATTCAGTATAATCGGCAGAAAATTCATCAGATGAAAAAAACAGACAATGGACACATCTCAGAAATCACATCCTATGTAAAACAGTGTAAAAGTGCAATTGTGCAGATGAGATTCAAAGAGGAAGAGTTCATTTACAAAAACAGATAACTCTGTTTAAAAAATCTATTTTAAAATGTTCATACTAAAAAACAAATATTAATCAAACTAAAGTTGGGTTAGGTAAAAAAAACATGATAACATATTTAAAAAACATGTTTTTTTCTTCCTTATACGACCCTTTGAACTTTGGTGTGATTTGGTTGATTAGTGAATAGTAAACAATCTTAGTAAATAAATATAAGATGTTTTTATATCTGACAAAAAAATTAAAAGACAGAAAGAAAACTCTTTGTGTTGTTTAAAATGTTTTGTTCATTGTTGTCATTTTATTATTTTTACTGTGTTACTATGTATAATTTGATTAGTTGTTTTTTATGTTTTATCATTTTTCATGATGCGCTACATGATGATCACTTACTTTTATAAGAAACATCTTAAAATCTCACAGATAGAGATACACATCGGGTATATTGTTTGCATCACTTAATATGTAGCCTATCTACAACAAACAATTTTGAAGAAATTCCTTTAAAATTTTACAATCAAGTCTTGGTGCATAACCAGTTGCTTGGCTGAATGTTAGAAATTACTCCTATCATGAGACGTAATATTTACATTAAACGTATAACATATGATGGTTATAATGTGGCATTGATTAAAATGCATCCTATTGGATATAAATATTTGTATATTCGTCATATGTGTAATCGAATGGTTTAACACAACATCTTAACAAAGAATTAACAGCATGAGGTTTCCTTAAAAATATACAGAGCGATGCATAACTACCAATTCCACTGTACACTTTGTGTTACATAAAGTGATGTTGAAAGGAGGCTGCGTGTGGCCATTTGCCGTGGTGTCACGTTGATAGTGACACTGTTGATTTCCAGTGTGGAGGATCATCCTGAAGACCCTCCCTCCCTTCTCGGCAAGATAAGAGGAACGAGGATCATTTGGTGCAAGAGTGAGTCCAAAAGCAAACAGGGACCTTTGACCACCTTCAAAATTTGGTAAAATTTGCACCTCTATAGATGCATCTTTTGTTCACACACTTGATGTGCACACATTTAGACACATAGTAAAATGTTTGTTAGTAATAGTATCACAATAACATCTTGGTCCTTGTTTCTTTTCTGGAGTTTGGATAGGTGCCTGCTGAATATGGGGATGTTATTTTGTGTCCTGCTCATTCTGTTCGGTGGAGATGTCATCATGGCCTGTTCATTGGAAAACTACACACTGTACGTGGACAGACACGAGTGCGGTCATTGCATGGCTATCAACACAACCATATGCAGCGGAATGTGCTTCACACAGGTAAGACTCCCTCTCTCGCATGACCGTTATTTTTCAACATGATATTTGTGTTGTAATTGAGCACACTTGTTTCATGTTGTTATTGTGTCAGGGATTTGGATGGTGTACTAAGGGCGCTATTAAAACTCTTATCTTCCAATTCTTATTTTCCAATTCTGCCGTCAACGTTGAAAGTTCAACGTATACTGTATGCAAGCTGTTTTCAAACAGGTCATTTTGTGTAAATATAGATATCTTGATAGAATATTTAGAAAGAAAACAGGCTTGATTTGTTATGGCAAAGACATGCAGCTTTAATACAGCCGGTATTATGTTTTTAAAATAATATTTTCTCTTTAAAATAACCTGTAGTGATTTATAAAAGATATGTGATAATATAGGAAAGGATTTACAATCTCCTAATGTCAAGCGGAATGATACATATATTTATATAAAAGGTATTAAATCGATTTAATATTTTTATAAATAATTTTATTTTTAAAATAAAAACATCAGGAGCAAGTTATTCTGCATAAATTAAGTGTGTGTGTGCTCGTGTGCGTGCAAGTGAAAAAGACAGAAAGCATGATTAAGTGATACTAAAGAATATTTTCTTTGTAAAGTTTTGGAGTTCTATAATTATGAAAAAGCAAATATACAAGACATAAAAAAATGAACTTTTAAAAGAATAATATTAACTTATACATTTTAAAAAGAGTTGTGGATGCACAAAACAAGGGATTCTTTAAATATTGGGAAAATTATTATGACTGTTTTTCAATCACTTTCTTTTTACCGATTAAATTGCTTTATACTTTACTACTTTTCACTTTGGACTTTCAACAATTTTTATCCTAATACACTGTGACATTTGTCATACTTTTGTAATTTTTGGTCACTTAGATATACTTTTCGTCTGTTCATGTTATTAAAAACTCAGCTCAGCTTTGAGAAGAATTTAAGAAGATTTGGTAAAACTTACAATACATGTGCAAAGTTTATGAAGAGAATGCTATAAAGAAGCTCATGAGAATGACCACAAAATATTACTACATGAGAAAATTAAAAAGATCAATAAAATATCAATTTCAATCCATAATTGCTTTTTTCGTATGCGTTTTTTGTTTTTATGCATTTTTTGTCATGTTTGAATAAATCCAATATTCCATGCACTTTTCTGCCATTGCTTTTTTCCCCAGATAATTTTGTCCGATAAATACAAAAATGTCTGGTGTTTTGTCCATTTTGTGCCATACATCTCATCAGATATTATACTAATATACCCCCGGACATCACTTCTGGTCTCTACTGAAACAATACACCCTGTACCAATCTACCATAGTGGCATGGTGTAATTAATCCTTATGAAATCATGACAGATGTTTTTTTGTCAGTGCATTACACTGTTCACTCTTGTATGTGGCAGGATACCAACGTGCCAGGATTTGTGGGCAAGCGTTTCCTGATTCAGAAGGGATGCATGCACCGCTCTCTGGTCTATCGTGCTGCCAGGATGCCCGGCTGTCCTCACCACATTGACCCGGTCTTCTTTTATCCGACGGCCCGGCGATGCCGCTGCATGAAATGCAACACCACCAAAAACGAGTGTGTCCACAAGCCCAAACGCATGCCTAACAAATGCTCCGAACACCTGCGTGCTGTTTGAAATGATTAAATTCATAATTTTCCTTCTCTCATTAGGAGTTTTGCTTCAAATTGTGCATAACAAAGAAGTTTAAGAAAAGAAAGGATGATCAAAAGCTAATAGTTTTATTTAATGGTATATACATTATTTATAAATCATAACAATTACATAAAAATGACCCTAAATGTATTTTTATACATGCGTGACTCAGTGTTCCCGGTGAGAGAAAGTGGGCCGGTTCTTCTATCTGTCTCTGTTTGTACGTTTTTGAAACGGAAAAACAAAATCATGTCATATATCTGCTCTATTACATAATGTGAAATGTGGTTTTTGTGATGAAATTAGAACTACTTTATTATTGTCACTAGTTTCACAGTCGAGAATTGATTTCCATTCATTTGAATTTTTCCTCTACCAAAAAGATTTCAAAAAGATCACTGTCATATCATAATATATTGTGAACTATTTGAAAAACATTGATGTCAAGCCTTTTAGAGAGTTTTCCAGTAAGCAAACATGTCCGATTTTTATCAGTTCTGCAGTTTGTGACTGACTATACAATAAAATAATTGAATTAAACATTTTGTTGTACATTGTTTTACATTCACACTTCACTGTGTTTTAATATTTGTGTCTAGATGGTTTCAGTGGCAACAACATAAACAAACGCTGTGTGGCCCTAACTTAACTTCCGGTATAGACATCGGCAAAGAATCAATAACAATACAACAGTGCTTGATACAACAATTTAAATACTTACAAATTAAAATTCATCAGCAATATTGTTCAGTGTTATGTAATTTGCATGTAACATTTATAAACAGAGTGATTTTATCGCAAGACTTTTGAGAATTTGTATTTATTTATCAACAAGATCTACATGCTAACGGAAGTAGTTGTTGTTTTATGCAAAACATTCTGTTTTCAATCACATTCTCTCGTTCATTGTCATAGCTTAGTTGACAAATATACAGTGTCCTATGGTGAGACGATGAAAATAAATCTCTCTTATGCTATTTTATATTATAAATGTTAATAACACAAAATAATACTACCAGTTTGTTTTCAACCAGTTTGTTTTTGCTGTCACAGGACAGATGTACGATTTATTAGTCAACCCAGTATAAAAGTAAAAGAATAGTTAGCTAAATGCTGAGTAAAAATAGCAACACAAAACAGGGAATTGAAATTCTCCGATAGTCTCGTAACCCAACATTTTATGATGGTGTGTGTAAAATCTGTGAATATTTAAATATGTTCCAAGGATATTATAGTATGACTGCATTGATGTTTTCACAGAACGAGTATTATAACATAGTCTATCAATATTAACTCTTGGAAGAAAGTGTTTGTAAATGAAAACATAAGAATTCTTAATGAATTAAACATACTGATATAATTAATATTTCATTTCTTTTTGTTATTATACATACTTGCACTATTTGTACGCAGCTGCAGTTGCTTTGGCAATGCGAATGTTCATTTTTTCATGGCAATAAAGCACACTTAAATTGAAATGATTTAAAGAAGTGGAATCCATATTCTTGAACAGTTGTGTGTATATTAATATCGTTATAATGCTATTAACATTTTTTGCATAACCTTGAAATAAACACTGAACACATGTTACCAATTGTTACTTTAGACAAAGAAATGATGATGTGCTACTTAATTTTTTGTAGTATGAAAATGTATTATTTTAATGTTTACAAGTTAAGCAAATTCAGAATGACTGTTTCTCACACTTTCTATTAACTTATCAAATAATCTAAGTTATTAACAAATTCACATTAAACTTGACCAGTCCTGCTTACTGTGCAGTGAGCATCTAAAGTATGGCAGCAGTATTGCTGTTTCAAATCAAGCTTAGTGTTGTCAGAATGGATTATTTATGGTTTTGTAAACGATAAATAAAATGACTTTTTATTTATTATTATTTATTAAAATACCTGTTAATCTCTATACTGTATTATTCACTGCCATCACTGGTTTTAATATATGAAACTGAATTAGCTTTTTATTTGTAAATTGACTTCAATTCAATTAAAATGAAACTTGTTCAATAAAATTGAATTGTTATGTTCACTCATTGTCAAGTTTTTTGAGAGACTTTATGTTTAAAGTTGTGTAAATGTTTAAGGTACTGAGATCACTGTGGGGCTATCTAAGGTGAAATGTCAAGAGCATTAAAATGACTGAATGAACCTGACAACAATATTTACTGAATCTATTTAGATTGATTCAATGATGTGAAATAATATTTGACTTGACGAAAATCTATTGATTTAGATGTTTCTGTGTAGCACATTTTTATTTATTTTCAGTTTGTAGAAATAGCTCTATAATATAAGAACAGTGTATCTTGATCAAGGGCACAATGGTCATTGTTTCTTTCAATGATAAACATTAAACAAAATGTGTGGACGTGCATGAAAGACATTGTTTCTGTTTTCCATTTGTCTTTGATTTATTTGTAGCTAAAAAGTAACACAAAGACAGAAACATTTGCTGGTAGACATTAAAATAATCGGTATTTTGACATCTTTTGTTTCATTATTATATAAGAGAAACTGCAAGCCTTTAACATATGCGATAAACATTATTTCAAGTAGAAAATTAAGATCAAAAAGAAAATTGAAACATATATTAAATATTTTAGTAAAAAGCATTCAGAAACAATAAAATACAATAACATGCTAAAGGCACAAAATTGAACATTTCTTTTAATGCTTTGTCTAAACGGCAAAACAAATTATTGCCATATAAAAGTAAAATCTACTTTAAAGTACCAAGTTGTCACAAATTACAATTTGCCAAAAACTTTTTTCACATTCTGATTTATTGTATTGGGGCCAATAATTAAAATAATCAAGTAAATATTTTACAATTGTTCCTATTATGAGATTTAGATTTCAGAAAATGTAAATCTCTAAATTTGGTTCAGTTTAGTTTTCTCCCATAAAATCTCACGTTCAGTGCCTAATAACATCTTTACATTAATTCAGTACCTAATAACATCTTTACATTAATACTAAACATAAAGAACAACTTGACTTTTGTTCTTTAATGTAATATTACGTTTCTCACACAGCATAGGTTGTTCATCAGTAACAAAAACTCTTGTAAAAAAGATCAATTATCGAAAACACAGACAGATTGGAATAAAATCAATACATCAAACCATTTCATTTCACAATTTACAGATCCAGGACACTAAATTTGTAACTTTTTAACAAAACGGTTTATTCAATTTACTTTTTTAAATTGTTAAATGCAAATCAAAAAGAATGCATCAGTGATTTACATCCCTCTGAGGAACACGGTTTAAAAATGATTTCATTAAAAATATGTTTTCAACTGATTTAAATTAACTATTGTTTTACTCAGTTTACGTTGTTAATAAGTTAAAATACATTAGAAAATGTTTATGTAACAAATTCAAAATAAAATCTCTTGCATGTTTTATGACGGAATCTTGAACAATCCCTTATTTGAAGTCACTGTGTTTGCCGAACAAATATAAATGGAAACATTACAGAATTATTTGCATGCTTCAAAGAAGATCCGACATAGAAAGAACTCATGGTCAGTTATATTATGTATTTTCAGTATGTGTGTGAAGGAGTGTGTGCATATCTGTGCATGCCTGCTGTAAGAAGATCCTTCACTTCTGATTGGCTGTGCTGTCAGTCATCACGTACAGTGACGGGCTTGACAGGCGGTGATGCCTGAGGCTTTAGGGAGGGGTGAGTGCATATAAACCCTCTCCATTCCTTTGCTCAGTGACTGCACCTCTGTCTACCTGAGTCCTGTAGACCAAACCAACTTCTCACGATGACTCAACAACCAATCAGGTATGAAATCGATTTAAATAGAATAATGCTGATGTTGATATGCTTTTCTAATGTGCTGATTTTATACAAAATGAAAGTTCAAAAAGATAATAGGAAAAATGATCTTTTGAGAATATTCATTTCATTATGTACAACATGCAGTGTATCCAATGCTGTATTTCTGAATAGTCAATTGTGAAATGGAGCTTATGCACATTTTCCAGTATTAAATATAAATAATAAATTGTGCATTGGGGCATATATATATAAAAAAGTGTTTCATTTTTTTTTTTGAACATGAACATAACAGCATACGTCAACATTGCTTTAAAAAACTTTAACCAAATATCATTTCAGTTTTGAGCATGTCACTTATTCTTCTTCTGTAAATCCTTGCTTGAGTTACATTATAAGACCTTTGTCTGTATGTCGTCCTTGATCTCTTGGGTTCCTCACTAGCCTCCCTGCTAAACTCATCAATGGCGGAGTTGCTGGACTGGTGGGTGTTACCTGCGTGTTTCCCATTGATCTGGCCAAGACAAGACTCCAGAATCAAAGAGGAAACCAACAGGTCTACAAAAATATGTGCGTTTGGGTAACTTCAAGTTTGTTTTCCATTACGGGTTCTAATCTGAGCAAAATGACAAACCTTAAATCCTTCTCCGAATTCTCCCTCACCTGCATAAACCCAAACATGTCAACAAAAAGACAAGACAAAGCACAGAATTCCTAGAAAGTGAGATTTGTGGAAATAATTACTTGTCATGCACTGACGCCAGAAAACTTTGACTTTGCAAGCCGATGGTCTGTTAGTTTTAGTGTATTCACTAGATCACGAGTGTATTCATATTAAAGATGAACACTTTGGCAGTTGAGGGTAATCCATACTGCAGTTGTCACTTGGTGCGAACAAAACTCTAGCAAACATGAATACAGGCATAGTGTCTTGAATAGCAGGGTAATAACTTGAATATAATAATTGTTGGCAATCATACTTACTAAATATGAACAAGGTAAGACATGCCCCTGAAATGTAATCCATCTAATTTTATGCACTTTTGGGGATTCTTTTTCTAGAAACCTTAAATCCTTCTCCGAATTCTCCCTCTCCTGCATAAACCCAAACATGTCAACAGAAAGACAAGACAAAACACACAATTCCTAGATTTGTGGAAATTATTGTGGAAATTATTACTTGTCATGACGCCAGAAAACTTTGTCTTTGTAAGCCGATGTTAGTTTTAGTGTCCACGAATGTATTCATAGTAAAGATAAGAACAGTAATATCTTGTTATTTGGTTTAGGATGGACTGTTTGATAAAGACGGTTCGTTCCGAGGGATACTTTGGAATGTACAGAGGTAAGCAGTTTAAGTACAATTAAAAAACAATTACCTTCATTTATCAGTGACGTACAACTACAAAGTCCCCGAGAACAGCTTACATATAGCGACCTAACTTGATTGACAGAACCAGTTATACAAATCAGGCATTTATACAAAGTGGATGAATGGGACTTGTAAGGGCATGATGCCTTTATCCAATATGCCTATACTTATGTACTTTCATAAATTAACACACCGCACAGAGTTTGATTCAAACAATTAAAAATAAATATTTCATACGTGTAAAAGTCGACATATTATGTTTCGCAAAAAAACGCCTTATAGTGGTAAACATGATATTCAATCCGTTTCTTTGTTTCCAAAAGGTGCTGCAGTCAACCTGACACTGGTGACCCCTGAAAAAGCCATCAAACTCGCCGCCAACGATTTCTTTCGCCAGCGACTCAGCATGGGAGAGTAAGTTCCCTCCGCTTCTGTTATGAAGCAGGTGTAAAACACTGACGAGAACACAGACGACTGACACACGTGTGTGTTGCAGACTCAAGCTGAACGTGTTTCAGGAGATGTTGGCGGGATGCGGGGCTGGGACGTGTCAGGTTATCATCACAACCCCTATGGAAATGCTCAAAATTCAGCTTCAGGATGCAGGTCGACTCGGTGAGAATAAAAGAGTTTTGTACTGTAGACTGAACTCCTCCAGGTTTCTTCAAACCAATCTCATGGCAATTCATAACTATTCTACAAAGTGGCTGATTTGCATGAATTCTTACGATATTTGTTGTTTTGATTTGATCTGCTTTCACAATAGTTATGGTTAGGTTTAGGGGTGGGGCTTAATTTTTCGAATAATTATAAGACATGCGACAATTTATCGACCGATACTAATTAAATGATTTTTTCACACTATTGGCTGAGAAACAGCCGATGATCAGGGCCGATATATCCTGTGGATCAAAAGAGGATAGGAAATGCAATGAATTTGTGCTCTGTATATAGAACATGTTTAGAAACATCACCGGTTTGATGTATTACATGAATTAATAGCATTCACAAATTTGAGAAATATTAATTTAATCTTCAGAATCATTCTTGGCAGAATAATCGGCTGAGAAATTTAGTATCCGTGCATCTCTAATAATTAAACATGATTGTATACATGTTCAGATGAATTCATACAAAATAGCAACATCGAGATCAGGCTTGTGTCTTCAACAACCCTTCTAAGATTTATTAAAATGATATGTATTCTTTCTTGAAAGAAGATTTTACAAGCTGTGCCGATTAATCCTTTCAGTGGCCCAGCAGAGACAGCTGGCTCTGCTTCACACCGTGAAGCTGGGAGCGGCCGGTACGGTCATGAACTGCTCATACAGCATGGGTCCCGTGTCTTCCATCAGGAAAGTGTCGGCCATTCAGATTACCCAAGATCTGCTGCGCACGAAGGGCATCCAGGGACTTTACAAAGGTCTAGGAGCTACCCTCATGAGGTAAGATTTCATCCTGTGACGCAAACACTTTGGCAGTTGAGGGTAATCCATACTGCAGTTGTCACTTGGTGCGAACAAAACTCTAGCAAACATGAATACAGGCATAGTTTCTTGAATAGCAGTGTAATAACTTGAATACAATAATTGTTGGCAATCATACTTAGTTAATATGAACAAGGAAAGACATGCCCCTGAAATGTAATCCATCTATTTGTATGCACTTTTTTTTTCTTCTAAATGTACGTAATAAACTTGCTATTATCTTGAATAATTTTTTTATCGGGTATGAAAATTTGAGCATAACTGCTGAAACACATTTATTAAAATAAAGAGGGACGGCATAACTTTATTTACAGTGGATCCTCTTATCGTTTTTGAATTTTGCACCAATTTAGGAGAAAGTTACGATTTTGGAAATGGTGCTTTACTCACACATGTAGCGTGTGATATTTTGCACGCAAGTTAAATTTTCAATTTGAAGGGAACATATTTACTAAAATGACTCATTTCCTTATATGGACGGATAAACATCTACACTGATCTGAAAAAGTATTTGCCCCCTTCCTGATATTTTATTTCATATTTGTCTTGCTAAATGATTCAGATCATCAAACAAATTTTTATATTACACAAAGAAAACCAGAGTAAATACAAAATGCAGTTTTTAAATGATGGTTTTAGTTATTAAAGGAAATGACAATCCAACATTTCGGACCCTATGTGAAAAAGTAATTGCCCCCTAAACCTAATAACCATTTGCAATTGCAATCAAGCGATTGCGAAAGTCTTTCACAGCGCTGTGGAGGAATTTTCCCCCACTCCTCTTTGCAGAATTGTTTTAATACGGCCACATTGGAGGGTCTTCCAGCATGATCAGCCTTTTTATGGTCGTGCCACAGCTTTTTAAATTGGATTTAAGTCCAGACTTTGACTAGGCCACTCCAAAACCTTTATTTAGATTTTTTTTTGCCATACAGAGGTGGAATTGCTGGTGTGTTTTGGATCATTGTCCCGCTGCATAACCCAAGTGCATTTAAGCTTGAGGTCACAAACCGATGGCCGGACATTCTCTTTTAAGATTTTCTGGTAGAGCGCAGAATTCATGGTTCAATGCAAAGCAGCCCCAGACCATCACACTACCTCCACCATGTTTGACTGTTGGTATGATGTTCTTTTTGGTCAGCAGTGGTTTTCGCCTTGGAACTCACCCTTGGATGCCATTTTTGCACAGTCTCTTTCTTATTGTAGAATCGTGAACACTGACCTTAACTGAAGCGAGAGAGGTTCTTTAGATGTTGTTCTGGGATCTTTATGTCCTCCTGGACGAGTTATGCTCTTGAAGTAATTTTGGTAGGTTGGCCACTCCTGTGATGGTTTACCACTGTTCCATGATTTCTCCATTTGTGGATAATGGCTCTCACTGTGGTTCTCTGGAGTCCCAAAGCCTTAGAAATGGCTTTGTAACACTTTCTAGACTGATACATTTCAATCACTTTGTTTCTCATCTGTTCTTGAATTTCTTTAGATCGTGGCGTGATATGTTGCTATTTGAGATCTTTTAGACGACTACAGTTTGTCAGACAGGTTCTATTTAAGTGATTTCTTGATTCAATAGGTCTGGCAGTATTTAGGCTCGAGTGTGGCTAGTGTAATTTAACTCAGTTATTCAATACATCACAGTTATTCATGATTTACCAAGGGGGGCAATTGCTTTTTCACATAGAGTCAGAAATGTTTGGATAGTTTTTCCCATAATAAATAAAACCATCATTTAAAACTGCATTTTGTATTTCATTACGTCAAAAAAATGTTGATGATCATTTAAGCATGACACATGCAAAAACCAACAAAATCCGGAAGGGGGACAAATACTTTTTCACACCATTGTTTTGTTGCACTTGGAACAACGTTCCTGTTCAAAGATGTACTTAGTTTGTTGATAAGCAAGTATAAAAAAAATGTGTTTAAAACTGTGTCCACGTCTTTTAACAACTGTTTATAAGCCTATACTGGTTTATTTGAGTAACGTTGCTGTCAGGTACGGTTTTAATGGAAATATCAGTTTGACGTCACTTGACCTCAACACAAAAGTATCTAAAACACAATTACATGTTTTAAACAGAGGGGGCAATGTAAAGGCAAACATTACTACTTGAAACATAGTCCTAACCCTATCTCAATTCCCAACCCTTCAAAGACAACTCTAATCACCAAACTAATTTATTCCTAAACCTTTCCCTGAAATTTGACTGGTTGATAGGAAAATCAATAGAGGACTAGGATATGGTTCCCGGAACTTGTCTTGCTTGGGAAATTCACACTTAGCTGGTAGTAAATCTATCCTTATGGGTCTTCATCTTTCAGGGACATTCCATTCTCTGTGGTTTACTTTCC
The DNA here is from genome assembly GCF_015846415.1 of Triplophysa dalaica. Taxonomy (NCBI): domain Eukaryota; kingdom Metazoa; phylum Chordata; class Actinopteri; order Cypriniformes; family Nemacheilidae; genus Triplophysa; species Triplophysa dalaica. The sequence goes on along the minus strand of NC_079561.1, from coordinate 11,687,959 downwards.
CCTATTCGCCCATGTCAACCAGCTGGGCAAGACATCGGAGGATGAGAAAGCTCCTTTCTATTGGTCTTTTATTTCAGGCTGTGTAGCCGGATGTACGGCGGCTGTAGCAGTCAACCCTTGTGATGGTGAGTGTGCATTCCGCATTAGTCGATACATATATATGTTTGAGCAGATGTAAGGTTTGGTTCGAAGACTAAATCTGATCCTGTTTCTACCCAGTGGTGAAAACCAGACTGCAGTCACTCAATAAAAGCGCAAATGAAGACTCCTACAATGGTGTTACAGACTGCATCAGGTAAAGTGCAGCGTTCTGAGGGGATTGAATCAGTCTCCTCTCCTTTAATATTAACAATGACATTTCCGGTTTATGCAGGAAGATAATGCGGAGGGAGGGACCAACGGCGTTCCTGAAGGGGGCCGGCTGCAGGGCTCTTATCATCGCTCCACTCTTCGGGATTGCTCAAGTGGTTTACTCGATCGGTGTAGGAGAGTTCCTCTTAGGACAAACCCCTTTCAACCTTTACTCTGTTTAAACTCCTCAATGCTCTGAAACAACGTGAATTAAACTTTAAAGACCAAGGAAGCTGATGTGACTAAATATCTGCGGACAAATATTTGGAAGAGGACTGGCAATGGCTTTGGTGTCCTAACATGCTAGCTTTAGCATGCTCATCTGGCTTATTCAGGAAACCACAACACTGCATACGGTTACGTCTCATTTTCTTTTGGAATTGTGACCAGAACCAGAGACAAGTCAGATTTATCCTCAGTGAGGGTTGAGTTGGACGTGTACAGTAATTTTTGCTCAATGTCAATCCGCTTGTGAAGTCGTGACGTAAAGCCTGGTTCAGACCCCCAGTGACAAAGCGAGGCGATGTCATTCATTTCAATGGTAGCCTAGCGACATCCTGTGACAGTGATCGTTGGACACAGGAAGTGGGCCTGTCTAGCGACTCAACTAAGTTGAGATTTTCTCAACCTTATGCGATGAGCGACGTTTGATAGCGCCTACCAATCGGAGTACAGCAAGGGAACTGTCTCTTGACCGTTACTGAAGGGTTTGTTTTTAGATGTTTCTAGGGCAACTTAAGCTAGGAACACCTTCTAACCCCGTAGTAAGAGACTAGCGACACATAGAGACACAGTCGCTGGAGGTCTGAACGCAGGAATACTGTTTCCGGGTCCAAGCCTCCACTGTTTTCCAATGAGGGGACTACTTAAACAGCAGTTTTATATATAAACTATAAACTTATGTGTAGACTACAGTTTCCGAAAATCTCTAACATCAGTATTTTAATAACTTGTGAAAATAAACCCCTGTCTGGACATGTGGGATTTTGCTATGGAGATAAAGTATGTGTGTTTTTTCATAGTTTTACAGCAAACCATCAGTGTATATCAGCAATTTTTGTTGTTTGCCTATGACATCTAATAGCGTGTTTGGACCCGGAAACGGTATATGGCTTTCCATACCGTATGTGGTGGTGTGTCAAGCTTTACAAGCATATCTCAAGAAAGTCTTAATTTTTTTTATTTTTGACATTGTCATTGATAAGATGATTTATTCATATGTCTTCCGATTCACCGTTCAGTCCTATATATCTTGACATTTTGTAATTCTATGTACAGCATTATAGGCACCCTGCTGATTGATATTTGCAGGGAGACATTTCACAAAGGATATTGTTATACAATATATGGGACGATACAAGAGTTGAGGTTGAGTACTTGAATATTGTGCCTCTGATTTTATTTTGTTCAGGGTTTGTCCAAACCTTGTAAAATTCTCCTAGTCAAACTTGAAGCAGGTGTGGATCTTGAACCATTCCAAGAAGCTTAAGTTGTGGTTTGAGAAGGATTTACACTTAAAACATGTCCTGGATATGGAGCAAAACTGAGAATGTAAATTGTGGTTTTGAAACAAGAAACGTTACAAACTAAAAATGTGTTTTGTTGTTATTAACTCTATAATGTCCCCACTATTACGATGTTACAATTACAGTAAATAGATTTAGAGATTTGCATTTTCAAATAACATGTCACAGTAAATAAAAACTAATAATCATTTGTAAGGTTTAACTCTTACTGAATGTTTTACCAACTATGGTTGAAAGTTTGGTTCTGTGACGGTTCTTTCTGCACTGACAAAGTTACAGCTGACACATACATTTCATGCATAGACAAGACAGAGAAACCTAACCTATAATTAGAACGAATGGGCATTTGAAGCATTGCTCTAGCCCTGTAGATGCCAAGCTAGACTCAGGCTCACAACGTAGTTGCACTTGATACGTATAAGACCTCAGCCAATGTCATTTGATACAATAATATGGATTTTGTGGCTTCCAGTGCCCTCCATAAGAATCACCCAACATGATCACACTAGGACTGCAAGTCATAGTTAAACAAAGTTATTTTATTTCATCTTTTGTTAAACTAAACAAGTCTCTTTCAAATTCTATAACTTTATTTATGCTGTATGTCCACAATAGACTTTACGCTTTACTGCGTCAGAAGTCAAAAATAGATAAATTGACTGTTTACATACAAACTCTTAAGGGTGACCCGTCATGTTTCTAAAAGCACAGCAGGAAGGAGGAGTTTCTTATGTGTGCTGCATCCAAATCAAGTTGGTAACAAAGTTTTATAAACGCGTCAGACAAAAAAAAATAACTTTTGTGCCTAACAATGCCCCTAAAGTGGTTATAAAATTGACTGTAAACCACTGCTGAATAAATAAGCTTTCCATTGACGTATGGTTTGTTAGGATATGATCATATTTGACCGAGAAACAACTATTCGAAAGTCTGGAATCTGAGGGTCAAAATATTGAAAAATTGGCCTTTAAAGTTGTCCATCATAGGCGATGTAGCAGGTTGTTGCTAAGAAGAAACAGGTATGTTTTAATGTTCTTTTAGCTTATCGCTGTTACGATGTTTTGGAGAGCAGATTAAAAACCGAAAGCAGAAAATTCTGAGCTTTACATTCAGTAGATACCAAGCTTGATAGGATAATTCCCAAAGAGCAGGCAGCAGCGAGTGAAGTTTATAGGAGTGTTTCTGGCCATTTTTGTTAGCGATTTGACTGCATCCACTCACAAAAAATGAAGTTTGGATATTTACTGTATGAATTCACAAAATGTCTTCATGGCACATGATCTTTTCTTAATATCCTTATGAGTTTTGACATAAAAGAAAAATAGATCATTTTAACCCATACAATGTATTGTTGGCTATACAATTATACCTGTGCTACTTACAGTATGACTGGTTTTGTGGTCCAGGGTCACATATTTACTTTGTAGTTTTTTCCATAAAACTAATTCTTTGAATTCAAGAGTAATTTATGACAGTTTATTCTTGTGGGTGATATTTCACGTGTTACTAATCAAATGTAACCATGAAAAGACTGTTCATACAATAAATCACCGTTAGAAACATTGCAGGTTGGGCTTCTACAATAGGAGACATATAAAAAGCTACAGTATAAAAAAGTCAATCCACAACAATCAGAAACTTCAAAGTAGTTTATTAGTTTTTTTCGTGCAGCAATGTTCCTGAGAAACCTGAATGCTGTTTTGACTCAACTCACTTCTTTAAAAAATAAATTAAACACATAATATGTGAACACCACCATAAAAAAATGTCCCAAAACTGTTTTTTTATGTTTACAGTACAAAACATCTCTACATTGTTTAAACAAATTGTAGGAATAACACACAAAGCCCCTAAAGAAAAGTTACACTACATGTTTCATGCATTTTTACATGTTTCGAACAATCGCAGTTTAAAGGTAAACTTCACCCCAAAAAATCTGTCCGCTTATAATAGCTAAACTATAAGCATTATAAGCATTCTTCCAAACATTTTTTCTGTGTTCATCAGAACAAAGACAATTTTACAGATTTGGACCAACTCCAAGGTGTTAATGTCACAGAATTTTCATTTTGGGTGAAGTATCCCTTTAACTGGGTTGATAAAACAATACAGATCTACAGTAACATTGTGTATGTTGTGTGTTACTGTTTGTTAAACTACCATTTCTACTCTAATGCCACTTTAACTCGACCTTCAGCAGTGATGCACCAGCAGAAATATCTGACCAACCAACGGCTGCCCATGCGTTATAAATTAACAATGAGAAAAAATAATTTAACAGAATCCCTTTCCAGAACACATCTTGAGACGCATCTTTCAAAAAAATATTAAGATGTCTTTTCGGATAAATAAAAAAAGCACCTTAATATAAAAAATTCAAACTATAATGAAACAAAGTTCACTGTACACTGGCCAAAGCTACCTCTATACAAATAAACAGCACAAAACAAATCCTTATGATAACTAGACGAACGAGAACAGATATGTACACAATATTTTTCATGAAACGACTTAAGTATTTAGGACTAAACCAAGTCAATTTCAATTCAATAAAGTTTGATCATAACTTAGAAATTACCATTTCACAATTTTTCCACAAATAAAATTATCTTTCAGGTGTTTTGCTTTATTTGAACAGCCCTGCAGTGTGACAAATACATTATATTGATAAACAAGTCCAAATGTGTATCCATGTAGTCTCTCAATTAAAGCTGAAGTGTGCATTTTTATGTTAAAATACGTATATTTAAAGCTGCAATTTGTAACTTTTGCTGCTATATCGTCATCTTTGTTAAAAAATTGAAATGACAGGTAACTAGGATTGAAATCAAATGACTTCTGACGTTTCCCGCAAAATAGTACCCAACAGCTCAAATAATAAATTATTATTGTAAGCTTACCATAGTGAATTGGAGTAAGGAGACACTTTTAAACACCGCCATTTTATTCTCAACTAATTTTTGTAATTTTTTTAACTGCGTGTGCCTCACACATTGTGAAAAGTGAAGCAGCGAGCTCTTTCATCGCCCTCTAGTGGCTGGATTCAGTTCAGCTCTTAAAAACCGCCTCTGCATGTAAACAAAAAGGACTTGAGTCAAAAAAATTTTTTAACTTCAAATAAAAGTTTCCAAAAGAGGGTTGGTCATGTATGGTAGCTGTTATCACGCTGATCTATGTTCAATTGTTTGCGTTTATGAAAAGTTTGATTTAAGCTAGTAATTTGATGCTATAAAAACAGGGCGTGTCCCTATGAATGACAGTTGTGATTGACAGCTTCGGACTTTGAGAGCTTCGAGAGGAGATTGAAGATATTACAAACTATTAATTGTCGGTTTCCAACAAAAAGTCGTTAGTTGTTGTATTTATCTTATTTTAGCAAGTCTTCGGTAAAGGGCAGTCAAATGAGAAGTTCAGGGGGCGTGGTTGACAGGGCATGCAGAGTGTTTGGGCGGAAGTTTGATACCGCGGCTCTGCTAACGGGCTCCACTGACGATTTCTTCTGCGCAGGCTCCTAACTGATGTTTTTACGTCACATGTCAGCGCCTGTCATCATTACAATGGAAGAAAGCGTCGTCAGACTTTTTTTACAGTCTATGTTTTTAACCAAAATAAATTACAGATTGCAGCGTAAATATATGAGACAACAATAAATAAGCTGATTGATTTGTACACAAACTGAACACTGTGGCGCTATCAGCACATTTAAGTATCTAGAGACATCAACCATGGCTGATTTTGCTATTACAATTAATAAAATAATGCACACTTTCAGCCTTAATATGAACTCAGTTGTAAATAGTTACAAATACATTTTTGTTTAATTATTTAAAGCATGTCACACTGCAAAACACTGCTTGAAATTGTATGAATCAATTGTATAATGAATCAAACGTTTATTGTCCAGACGCTTTATAATCATGTTTAATGATTTCATATATTCATGATTTGTTTTGTTTACTGTCCTTTCGTTTTCACAGTGTGCCGCTGTGCTTAGTCTAGAGTCTTTACTTAGTTATAGACGTAAAATAACCAGGCAACTCTACACCACATGTTAGATCCACATGTGAAGAAGAAGATTTGCCTCATGAAGCCCAAGAATAGCATGATGTACCATTATCAGTGGGGGGTTGCAGATAACTCTACAACAGAAACCTGATCATGTCATGACGTCGGTAAGATGTAAGTGTGAGACTTATGCTAAACAGAGGAACTTTTGATGTAAGATTAACAGAATATGAGGTGAACAAAACTGGATGAAATGTTTTCTAAATCAAATTTTCTAAATCACAAATACGTGAGTGCATGTTTTTGGGTTTGAAGACCATGCTTGTGTATAAACATTTCTCTGGGTAAGAGGTGTGTTTTTACCATCAAACCCACTGGCCATAGGCATGCCACAGTACCCCAAGCTTCACATTACATAATATTTTTATCTGACATGTGATGGCACGCAGCAACTGCCAGGAATAGCAGTAGATCCATGCAAAGCTCTTAGTTCGGAGGGAGAGTTGATCGGAGGGCTCTTACATTTAAATCCACATCTACATTTGGATTATGTGAAAGATATCTCATAAAAACAGAATGGCTCATCTTATTTTTGTTGGGTTTGGAATATGCACCTAACCAGCAGGCATAAATAAATACAATCCAGCAATGTGATTAAGTAAATGTAATAGAAGCTGGACTAACCATCGGGTGGTGAACTGAAATATCAAAGTAGATATGTTTTTTGCTCCTGAGTTTATGGGGTGGAAGAGGAACAATTGAACGTCGGAATGTAGATGTGAAAGTCCGGCTTAATTGTCAAAGGTGAAAGGTCAAGTCCAGGTGAGGTGCTAGATCACTTCCCTACTGTTCCGGATCGCACAGCACAGCACCATACTGAAGATCATGCCAATAATCTGTGACATGAAAACAAGCATGAAATGAAAACAAATATATCGCTGGTCTTGTGGTAAAAGTTTAGAAGAACAGCACAAAAACCGATTAGTATGAAAAATAGCCTTTACCATGACTCCGGCAACTCCAATCCCTACATATCCAACGATGAAGAGTTTACTGTTGAAAAACTCCTCGATGGCCACGTCACACTTCACTGTCTACAAACAGTGAAAAAGGTTTATTACATGGATACTGTATCATGTGTATAAGAATATGACTTAAAAACCACTAAGACTTTTCACAAGCTTTCTAGTTCTTTAACCTCCTGTTATGTGCAAATTTTAGCAATGTTATTCAACATGTGGGGTTATATTGACCCTATAAATGTTTAAAAATAAAAAACAATAAAATGAAATATAATCAAAATTAAAGGCTTATGTATTTTTTTGGAGGATCTATTGACAAAAATGCAATATAATATGCACATTGTGTCTTCAGAGAACTTACATAATGAAGCATTATGTTTGTACTACCATAGAATGAGTTATTTCTATCTACATACAAAGCGGGTCCCCTTACACAGAATTCACCATGTTGTTTCTACAGTAGTCATAAACAGACAAACTGCTTTACAGAGCGCATTTAGTAAACACGTTATCCCCTTCGGCAAAGAAGCGAAAATGTGACAACATCATAGTTCTGTTTCAGCCACCGTAGTGCTTTGAAAGGGAGCGGTGGAGTGAGCCGTTGGTTGCAGTTCACAACTTCACCGCTAGATGTCGCTAAATTTTATAAATTGGAACTTTCATCAAATTGTTATTTGTTGTATTACTTTTTTTGACATATTGCTTCTTTGTTATATAACTTTATCAACCGAACGACTAAGTGACCTCCTTTTATCAGCTGGGCATATTTTAATAATAAATAACAGAGAATGAGAACCAGTAATTCATTTTTTATATTAATCATTTTCTCAGAAGATATTTACTAACCCACTGGAGTAATTTGAAACACGATTAACGATTATACAGGAAGCAAATACACATTGCTGATCAATAAGATTTAACCTTGTTTGTTGTGATGTCTTGACACAAACTGGGGCTTACTGAGGTCGAACCGCAACAGTTTAACTGCCAAAGAGATAACACAAAATGAGAAATGAATGAAACACAACAAGGTTAGTTAAGCATATAACCATAATACACAGTTCATTCAATATTCCTGAAACCATGAAGTTCATCAGCGATCTGTTGGGGGGAACTAGATTGTCTGCGACCTTATTTCCCTTTACGCATTTTCCGAATTCTGCACTAAAGGGCGTACAGGTCGTATCAGACAAAGGAAAAGATCTCTTGTGATGCAACTTTATGATCAATTTCATTTGCATTTATACAATTTATTATTCAATTATTACAACTCTTTTGGTAACACTTTACTTAAAGCCTTTATGTACAATATAATGCATTATAAAGGGTATTAAAGGGAATGATGCATTATAATTGTTTATAAGGTGTGTTGTAATACATTAAATGTTGTTGTAAATAATTGTAACAATTAAAACTGCATAGTGTCACGATGAATTGATAAGTGTTTTGGGGGTGGATTCCCGGACATGGCTTAAGCCCTAGACTAACTTAAATGTTAGAAGTGTCGTGATCGAAAACAACTTACACTGACATATCTTAAAATATATCAGTATGACTTTTTTGTAAAGTATGTTTTTTTTAAACTGACTTAAATATCCTAATTTAACCAAGGCCTAGTCCTGGTTTAAATTAATCCTTGTCTGGGAAACCGGCCGGAAGACCTATCGTTTCATCCAGTCATGTGACCAGGATAATATTGAGACAATTTTGCTATAAAGCTATAGCGATTACACAATATTGATAATATTGTTACATCCCTTATTAAAAGTCATAATTAATACATTAAAACTACATTTATAAAATATTTTATTTGATGCTTTAGGTAAAGTGTTCCCACTTTCTTATTCAGTTTGATGGAACCCACAGAGTCAGACGTAAACATGCAAAACTCACAGTTCTGTAGTAGGACTGGATGGTTGTATTGTTGTAGTCTTTTGCAGAATTGTCGTAGTAAGTCTTTACTTCCTCAATTATCTGAAATGATAAAGAAATAACATCTTGGTTTCTTTAAGTCTAAATCAACATGACTCAGATTATTTTGATTTAAACAAAAATACCTCATCTTTATTTAGGAAGCCGAACACGCCTGCTGCAACTTCTGCTCCGAAGATGGCAAGCAGACAAGCAAAAAACTGAAAGACAGAAGACAAACAGGAAATGAGTCATTACTCCTATAAAGCCTATTTAATTAAGTTATATTTATAAATATGATAATATAACAATTATGATTTCAGCTAAACGGTGACCTTTATGGGTAAATTAACCATTTTTATTCCATATTAGTTTATTAAAATGAATGACAAACCAGGGTATATTTCTGAAAGTCTTTATTTTACAGAAAAAACTTTCTTAGAAAGAACACAGACATACTCGTTTAAACCATTACAGATTTAAGGCATTCTAGACAAAACCTGAAACCTACCCTGCTCTACCACGTATTAGCTTAAAAAAAGACATGATTTATGGAAATCGAAAAAGATCAGTGCTCACCAATCCCAGAAGGCACTGAGACTCCCTCACGGCACCGCAACATCCAAAGAAGCCCACCAGCATCACCAGCCCCCCAGCTGCAATGAGGATATAGACACCTGTGTGCACCACAAACAGAAGTAAACATGGCAGTCAACCTATCGCAAAAAAACAAATAAGTCCATAAGACCAATCTACTATATTTAGTACTATTACTAGAAAGCTACTGTAATGTAACATTACGACCAGCAGAGGGAAGCACAAATGCTTTGTGAGTTGACATCATGGAGATGACATCATGTGTCTGACAACAGCACAAAAGCTCTTTAAAGGGGTCATATGGCATGAATACGTGTTTTCTTTGTCTTTGGTGTGTTATAAGTTGCCCATGCATGTATTAGACACGTAAAATTGCTAAAATGAAAGTGTCTGAAAAAAAGATGCATTCTATCTAAAAGGGAATGCTCACCCAGAGCTGCCTGAAACGCCTCATGTAACCACAGCACCACAAATCTACGCCAGTTCATGGTATGAGTTGACCAAGACCGGCCAAATGTATACGCAGGTGAGTGTACCTGTCAGTACAATTACTTTGGAACCTGATGTTCCAAATATGAAAGGCGTTACATTTCCGTCACTCGATTGGAGTTATCAACCAATCCCTACGCACTGGTTAACTGGCCAATCATAGCACACCTTGCTTTTCAGAGCGATGAGCTATGTTTCAGAGAGGCGGGCAAAGAGGAGATACAAAAAAGCATGGTGTGGAAAATACAGCGTTTTAAACCTTAGATCGTGTATAAATTACATCTAAAGGAACGATTATATTAGTTTTAGCCGTGTCATACGACCCCTTTAAGATGATGTCACTATCTTTCTCCCCAGCCCCATCTCTCAGCTCATTATCCTACTCATTAGAGCATTAGAGAGAGAGAGAGAGAGAGAGAGAGAGAGAGAGTGGTACTGTAGCGTGAACTACCATCTGCTTCAGCAAAAACCACAAATGCTCCACAGGTGCAACATCACATCATAAAGAGGCAGATGTCTTTTATAGGAAGTTGTCACTCACATCCTCTAGCTCAGAATATTTTTTAAGTCTCCTTTTGTAAAACACCTCATTTAACTCTTCAGCTTGTTAGTGTGTTAAATATTGAGATGTTTAAAAAAATCTAATATTCTAATAATATGGGGGGCGGTCAGGTCTTGATCTGTAATAGAGAAGGCAACACTGTCCTGAGATTAGACGGGAGGAATTAACTCCACATGAACAAGTATAATGATGCCACAGGAGAGCTGAGACAGGTGAGAACTCATCTTATATCTCGAGAGAGGTGGAGAGAGAGAGAGAGAGAATTTTGCTAGTTTTAATTATAATATATTACATTTTATTATATTATGTAGATCATTTTGAAACTTCTAAATACTTCTAAAAGTATAAAAATATCCATTCAAAACCGTGCTCTTATAATTATGATTTTTAATATACATTTTCAGGATTGATTTTGCAGAAATGGAAGTATAATAACACAAAGCAAGTGCATAAAGAAACATGCAATGTTATGTTTCAAACAGATGGCTATATATGCGGTTTCAAAGCAACAACAAACAAAAGTTACTGCGCATGACTTCTCTTCCGGTACACATTCGCAAATAATAGAGAGCCTGTAGATTATTTCTGATAAAAATCAAAAGAAAGCAAGAAGAAGCATTACTTGGCTAAACTCGTCTCTCCAATATTTTGAATGTAGACTGCGATACCAAGCTCAACCACTAGATGTCAATGTACCATACTTATGCAAAAAGCCCCAAGATGCAGTGGGCTGCCGGGGAATTTTATAACGCCTTATAACTTGACTCAGCCAATCAGAATCAAGGACCATAATAACTGACTGCTTTATAAGGTTTCTTTTAATGCGTCAAAACTACAGGACCCATTCAACAAATTGTTAATTTATAAAATAAAATAATAATATAAATTAATATGAACATAAATTAGATAAAATATGAATAGTTATATAATTAGACACTAGCCAAACACAGACTGGAAGTAAACTTCAGCCGGCACGTGCGTCCGATGAAACCGTCTACAGAGGAAACAGTTGCGTATTATAGCTTTAACCTCCTACAGGTTTCTCTGTTTTAGTTCTTTTGCAGTTTCTTTTATCATATATTAATTTGTACATGTTTCAGTTTATGTTTTTACTACAACAGAATACATTTACGATGACAAGTCAATTTTGTGTCAGACATTCATATTCTATATGGCTTGTCGCGATTTACACAATTTGATAAATCACTAATGTATCCATCACATGCATTAACGTATGTTTAATCCTGGAATAATGTGCTAAAAGTGTGAGTATAAGGAAAAGCTACATGCATTAGCAAACAGCACTATACATCGAAGAACGGTACACAAGTTTGAAACACTTTCATATTTCCAGGCCAGAACTGATACTTCCTCCGGTGATAGCGTTATTTGCACTTGCTTAAAAACTATCACCAACTACTCCAAGTTCTTTTCAAAACTGTAAAAACAGAGATGAGACGAAACAAGTGTGACGGAGACAGTGACCACATCCCCTGACTGAAAACAAACTTTCCACAAGCTGACAATATTTACACCGTTGCCACAGTAGCTCTGGATGAGACCATTCTTTGTCATTGCTCTGATGTGAAATTTGTGCACACGAGAAACAAGCTCAGATTGTTGTCTCAGGACGTTCTTTAACTAAAGCTGTCTGATTGGTTCGCTGAAACGATACACAGAGCCAACATGATGTCGTAGCTTTTGGATGCTATGTGATGTGGAGGGGTTGACTAACTAGTCTGAGCTTGTGACTTATTCAAAATTAATTCTGCTGAATAAACTGAATTTGTAACTGACTTCCTGTCAAGAAAAAGAGATCAACATGCCAAGAAAATGATTGTGTGGATGATGCTAATGTACTGTAAGCAATGGCCAGTGAGTCCCTGAGGGCGAAAACAAAGATAATAGATATGAACACGATTTATTTTGCCGTTCTATAACTATGAATGTGAGAAGAACATTGATAGCACTCAACATTTGTTTTTCCATCAGCATCACTTTAGTTTATTAGTTTACTTCTTTCAAACTAAAAGTAAGAATGTAAACATTAATTCTAAAGAAATACACTTAAATTATACTTTTATACTTGACTTATATTGACAGAAATGTATATTTGGCCTATACTTGTACTAGATCTTTTAATGGTATTAAAATTATAATATGTATACTTCTAAAATAAAATTTTGTATACTTGACCTGTAGTTCATTGAGTAACCTATTAAATACTTTTCATACAAATAGTATATTATAAGTATGATAAACTTACATGTACATATACTTGCGACCTACTACTAATAAACTAGTAGTATACTGAGACTACACTATACTTCAAAGTGTACTTTAATAAACTAATAAACTGAGCTGTATTAAACTATAGGTTCACTTGTAGTACAGCTGAAGTAAAGACAGACCCTGCATTCCATTTCGAAGGGCTCATCCTTATGCCCTACGCCCTTGGAAGGGTGTTTTTTCCGTGGCCACTCACTTCATAGTGCGAGCTTCAAAGGGTTGAAGGGTGTAGGGGACCAAACAACTGTTTCTTGAAGTGCCCTTCTGCGTCATCATTCTGTGCCCATAAGGAGGCGCCGTCGCCACGCAAAGAATTTGCACAAATAATCATGGGGGCGCGAAGTGTCTATCAGTTGTACCCTTTAAAATCCTTCATTCCGAAGGGCCCTTTAATGTGGCCAGTTATGACGCTTCGATTTGGAATGACCCTTCAATATGAAGGCCATGACTGTTTTCATTTGGATGGGCCCTTATATGCCCGATATATCCCATGAACGCACTGTAAAAAAGTAGTTGTGTTCTTAAACTTTACTACTGTAGTTGGGTGCTTAAACTTTACTACTGTTACATTTAAAGTATACTCAAGAGTACACTTTTGGTTCCGAGTTACAGTGCTATTGAAATAGCACACTTACAGATACGCCATTACTGCATTGACATTAATATACTTACCACATGAAGTGTACTTTTAATTATACTTCAACTCAAGTACACTCCGTTCTTAGAAATATGTAATTCAAAGTCCATTTATAAAGAAAAGAGGACAATAAATAAATAAATATGATACATAGAATACTTGGTAATATATTGTAATAAAATGAACTTAAAGCATACTTATGTCTGTAAGGGATATGATATACGTTTTAGTTGTCCTTTTTAAACATACATACTTTTGTAGGTTGGGGTTGTATCCAAATATGGCAAATAGGTTGTTTGATGCGCTAAAATGGTTCTTTTCTTGATCTGTGTTGAAGTCATGCCCTCACACTGGCATCTCTTTTCAGCTGTGAGCACTAAAAACCCACAAACGAGGGTGATGTCATCGACTAAAGCAGGCTTGAAGAGGTCATTTGAGGTTAGGAATATTTTCTGATGTCATAGAAGGTTGTGCCCTCTACACGCATCACTTCAACACAGTAACTAAACCAAAGCAACTTTATTTTCAGGAGTGTGACCGGGTGACTTGTTCAGCTGTTTCAAAAGTAGCTTTGCCGATAATAAGCTATTTCTGTCACGTGTAGCCGAGGAGAGTTGGAAAACATGACTATTTTTATCACATTGATTCACACAGTTTTACAGATGATAAATAATGAAATCTTTATATGTGATATTAGGAGGTCAGTTTGAAGTGAGTGAATCGGTAAATAAACAGGTTCAGAAAAGGTGATTCACGGCTGGGTATCATTTTACATATTTAAATTGGACATTTATTATAAAGGAATAGTTGTCGGAGCCGATGGTCATATGGTGCCGGTGCGGCCCAGAATTTTTTTTTAATCTTTATTTACTTACCCACGCATTGTTTCAAATAGGTATAAATTGATTTGTTTTGTTCAACACAAAATTAGAATTTTTTAATAACATGGGAAAACAAACAGTTCTGGGGCACCATTGACTACCGTAGTAGTTTTGTTTCCTACCATAGTAGTAAATAGTGTCCCAGAAGTGTTTGTTTACAAAAATTCAGAAATCTTCTTTTAAGTTCAGTGGAACTATATAATTTATACACGTTTGAGACATCCTGACGGTGAGTAAATGATCACAGAATTTATATTTTTTGGTTGAACTATTCTTTATCCACTGTGGGTTATCTGCTATAAAGCTGCAGTCTTTTCATTTTATTTATTTGGCAAACCTAATTCGATTGCATTTGGTTAACTTGTAACTTCTGTAACTGTTCATATAAATACATCACATGGGGTCTCACTATTTCTGTCACATTTTCCAGTTCGGGTTAAATTGGTGATACACAATAGTCTTAAGGTTTCCTCTATGAATGCACACCTCCAAATGTCACTTCCTGTTTTCAGAAAAACCCGAGCACGCAAATGTTCATGAACTTTCTGCTCCTCTGTCCCACATTGGCTGGGTAGAAGCGTGTGGAGACTTTGCCACCCTGAGCAGCTTAGACATTTCCAACCAGCACCATAAACACAGAGTCTGTCTGTCTTAACTTATTTACTGTGTGTGTTAATGCCATATTTGAATTCCATGGGGCAGGACTAAATCAATATTTTCATTGTTTGGAGTTGGGCATGGCTCTGTGTACTCTTACCAGATACCGTCAAAAATAAATAGATGTGGTTAACTTCATGAAGAACTAGTCAGCATGAAATTCTCACCAATGAAGAAGGTCTCTGGTCCACCCTTTCCCAACAGACACACAGTATTTGGATCAAATCTCAGCCAGAGTCCTACGGCCAACACCAATGAGCCCATCAGCTGTCAGAGAAAGAGAGAGAAAATGTTCATCAACAGCAGAATATAAAGGTGAACCACTTCTCTGGGGATCACAGACGTGTGTGTGTGTGTATATATATTTTAGAAATATTAACACGTGAAAATACATTTTAATATTTAAGTGATAATACACGGCTAGCGGTGGAGGCCAAGAACCACCCAATGTGAAGCGCATTAAAATCCTTTAATGAATGGCTAGCCGTGGATTATTCCGCTTATACCATGGTCATTTGCCAAGTTAAAGCTGTTACTGATGTTTACAGAGCAATTTTTGATCAGACAGGTGAAAATGACAGCTATCCTTACCAGTTAATTTCAAACTGACAAGAACTACCCGTGCATTAAACGTTAATGCACACCTTCCAGCCAATCAGAATCAAGTATTCAGACAGACCATGTTATAATTATATATAATTTACATTCAATATTTAAATTTTTTACTTTGCATACGTGTGCATTGCATTACTTTGTGACTATGTATATATTCTAAATTTTAAATAATTTCCCAGGTTGTCGAATGGTTTGAAATAAAATTGGTCTTTGTCTCTCTCACTTTCTTCTGTTTTTTCTATTAGACGGTGAGATGGCACAAATATTTTTCCACTCTGGCAGGATCCTTCAGCTCTTATAACTAAAGGCTTGTCAGATTGAGAAATGATGGATGAAAGCCAAACTGTGAAAGGAAAGCAGGTTGTAGAGTTCAGACCATTGCACATTGAGTCCGAAATGTGCGTCCGGAATTTCTGCCCGTTAAAAAATAAATACAACCTCAAGTTGTGTCAATCACATTTACAAACTGGCTACGATATTTTCTTCAATCCTTAAAAAAGGACTGGGTTTGACTTTCGCAATTTCGCAACTGTAGCAAGAATTTCGAGAGGCGTTTTGACAATTAAGACACACTGTACAAACGAGCACCAAATACGAACGCATACGAAAATTTTAAGCATGTAAGAAACCGCCTCCATCACGCATTAATGAACTTTAATTCCTGCACACCCTCATATGTCAAAACGTATTCACATCATCTTCTGTTTGAGAAGCTACACTAGTTGGCATTACAAAATGTGCGGTACTGCTTGGATCGGGGTATAGACAGAGAAGACATGTTCATGTACGTTACTGAAGAAGTATGTTACTATTATGTTTGTCAAATAAATATATTTTATTTCCTTTTATAAAATAACTATGCTATAGCGGTGACCTGTGCACCCAACGCCTGAAATACACAATGTACATGAAATATGGAAGTAGATGAACACAAATTCATCTGGTTGTGCAAACTTATTTTATTCAAAACGACTTGCATAACATGATACTATACATTTGTTTTTGAGGATGTGCAATCTCCGGGATCGATCCCATGAGCTTTGCATTGCTAGCCATGCTCTAACCACTAAGCTACACAAAAGGTGTATAAATGTCTAGAAATAACTAAACTTTTAAATTTGAAGATGAATAAAAATTTAGCTATCCATGTGATTTTGCTTCAGTAAAGTGTGAATTCAAAATGCTTTTCTGACGGTAAAATTAAACCCACACTGACCAAGTCCTGCCACCAATGGCGGCAATATCCATAAGCTCGGCGTCATTGTTCAATTAAGTTAAGTGTTAAAACCACAGCTCTGATTTGTTTCAGGTCAGAAGGGCATAAAACATCTAAAAGGCCACAAAAATCCTATTACACGTCCTGGATGATGCAAGGGCGTTGAGAGTTTCCTCACCGCCTGCTGTCTCTAACAGCTGTCACAACAACCCCCCCCCCCAACAAGAGATATAACCCCTTAACCACTCAGTAACCCCACTGCAGTGTAACATCATCCCGCCTGACATCAGTGCTCTGCCCCACCCTGACTCCCCTCCCCCCCATCATCAGCCTCCTCTGGGCATCAGGGTTTATCTGCCCGCCAGGAGAAAAGATTAACTGTCTGCAAGTGTGTTTGACCACTCGACTCTGAAAATCTACTAATTTAAAGTATTTCTTCATATGTAGATAGCTTCATTGCTATTGTCTAATCCAGAATACAGGACGACTATTGTGTCTTGAGCAAGAACACCTTATAGGATATTCATGTTCCTAGAAAACATATTTATACAAAATGTTCTTATTGAAGAAAAAAAGAAAACTGTCCAGTTTCCTGTCATTAAAATGGATTTTTGACAATTTATTTGAAATCATACCAGGTAAATTCCATGCAAATGTTAACTATAAGATAAGGTTTTAACCATACTAAAATAAAATGGCCAAATGTTAATATTTAGTGGTTTAAATGCCCATGTGGCGTCTCGCTCACTTTTCTGGTTTTTAATGCAGTTTTCCATAGTCAGATTGAATTGTCACATCCATAATGGTCCATATTCCTCATAAATGGGCACATGAAAATTTAAATATAGTAACTATATTATTTTCTCTGAAGAGTCTTCCCTCCTCCATTTGTTGGGTATTATTGCATCTAGTTTGTACGATTTACTTGACAGAAATCCTACAAAGTATGTCAAAACCAAAAATCAAATCAAAACCATGCGTCCTTTCTGTCATATGTATAATAACACGTTAATTTTCCTCTTTTAAAATATAAAACATGTAAACATTTTTTTACATAATTAATACATTTAATACATTCTCTGAGAATTTATATTTCAAGTTTTAACTAAAAATGTAACATCCATAACGCTGGAATTGCCCACCATGTGTCATTAAATAGTTATAATTTATAAATTATAATCGTATAATTTGCAGAATATTTATGTTATATAAATAATATTATGTCGCTAAATATATAAAAAATACAAATTGAGTTGGTCTTTTAATTTAAGTACCATAATAATGCAATACTAATAAACAAAAGGATAAACTAAATACTGGAAAAATGAAGCAACTCTCTTGTATGCCAGTTAACTAATGAGAGGCAGATTTGAAGCCAGTTTCCAGTCTTAAAATTCTCTGACGGGTCACTTTTGACTTTCTTTAGTAATTTTACATGTATGGAAAGAAGGTTATTGGAAGTTTTATGTTGTAACAAACCAAATCAAAGCACATTTTTATGTAGATTCTATATCTGAAACAAAGAGTTTCATTTGTGGTAAGAAATAAACAGACAACGATTAAAGCACCAGACATGTTTGAAGGCTCAAAGTGGCCAGCTGACAGCACACTATAAAAACTCTTCTCCCATGTTATATGTTTATTTTCTAAAGAACTTTTTGTAAATGCTAAACACCAATTATATGTTGAAAACAAATGATGGAAAAGCACTGAACATTTTATAAAGAGACATTTTGAGACTAGAAAAATAGAAAGTCTATTCAAACTCAGGAAAAGCTGATTAGATCTCCTTCTGGAAAACCTGTAGCTTAGGAAAGTTTTCAAGCTCAAAAGCATAGGCGGAGTTTGAAGGGGGAAATGTTGCACTGCCCCCCCAAACATGAGCAAATTATAATTTTGTCTCAGCTATGAATGAAAAATAAATAATTCATATTTCTTGTCAATGAATTTAAGCATTTTGTATTGCATGAAATGTTTAAAGTAGCTCAGTGGTAAGAGCATTGCTTTAACAACGCAAGGTTGTGGGTTCGATCCCAGTGGATTGCACATACCCAAGTATAAATGTATAGGTTAATGCAATGCAAGTCGCTTTGGATAAAAGCGTCTGCCAAATGCATAAATGTAAATGTAAAAGTAGGGCTGTCCTCGACTAAGGATTTACATAGTCGAATCAGAATTGTCGCGTCTTGCCTATAGTCGAAATGCGCGTGCACATGGGCACGACACCAGGTGGTTTACAAGGGTAGCCTAAAGAGAAAAGTGCAGCGCACCTTTGATGCCCCCAAAAATAATCAAACATTAATTTACAGAATTTGTTTAGAACAAAATATAGCTATATAATAAATAAATAAATAAATAAGCCAGATTCAAGTTGCAATTTGCAAAATAAATGTGTGTAGGCAAAATGTCTGAAATGCAGGGGAACATATATTCAAAACACAAGAAACAGATAGTAAAATATGTAAATGAGAATGGCTTTGATGTATTAAAATACAGAATGTTCAGAAAGTACAAGCGAAAATCGCAACTTCAAAACTAAGCGTTGTAGTCACGAATATGATAATTAGCGTGTAACGTAGGTGCCCCCTAAGCTTTTCTTCAATAAAACTATTATGATACTCTTCAATCCACCTGGTACTTTGTAATATCCTTATTCGAACAGAATGTGAGCTATACATTTTTTTTATTGACTTGTTAATTTGTACTGTTATTATTTGTATGTTCCTGTTTCCGCAATGAGGAGAGAAAAAAAAGGTGCCTCTGTCCTGAAAATTCATCCTCAATATGACATCATATTTTTGTGCTGTAAACTCATTCTATGTGTTTATTTTAAACTGTCGGGACAATCTAACAGGGTATTTTGCACTGTAAAATCATCCTACGTCCTATTTTGGCGATGTGGTTTAGATTAAATAGTTAAATTTTTGCACTGCGGTAGGAAAATCTGACAAGGCAGGACAATTCAACAGAACAACCCCCAAAGCAGGAAAGTGAAACTCTGCCTATGCTTAACCATGTTTTTTAGTTACTGAGGTTCTGCTGTATTCTGGCTAATAGTTAATTCTGGCAAAAAGTTAAATGCATAGTCAGTTTGTGGAAAGGTCATTTTGGGCATCAAAAAGGACACTTTGGGAAAAGCGTTTTCCAAGTCCTGTCTTTTCGCTTCCGCTCTCAAAATATTTTGCTTATACACCTGATTTAATTCATTGTTAGTGTGTTAATCGGGAAGACTAATGAACATTAGGAGGGCGGCAGACTGTCGAGTCGAATCAGGTGTTTTAAGGAAAAAATTCTCACTAGGAAATAAAATATTGCAGATCAAACAATAACCAAGTAACTATTTTAAAAGGTGGTGACTGCATTAAATTGTATGATATGAATTAAGATTGTAAGATCTCAGCTCCTAGGGAGAAAAAAAAACATAGTATTGCATAGTGATTTAGACAAAAGTAGCTATAAAACATTACATTTTTTAAGGAAATCAAGAAAAGTTAAACATGAATATATTGTAAATATAAATTCACACGTTATTAGGACAGATGATTTTATGTCAGGGGATTAGAGTGTATGATTTATAGTAAGTGAAAGAGAATACCGAAAGATGTCTATTGTCCAACGCTCAGGGGTGTGGTCAGAGAGTATCATGGGACGTTCATACACACTGCACTATTTCCTACCACCTGCTGTTTCTGCTTTGTGTAACTGATTACACAGCCTTATATTACAACAGGCTGATATCTAAAGTCTGATTCAGCAAACCCTCTCAATGTCTAGTTGGACTGTCGGCTGGATTTATTATAACAGCGCAAATAAACTGGTAATTCATGGCATTAATGGGGTTTGCCGCACAGCCACGCACACCTGTTAGCATCAATTACAGAAGCATTATCATACTGTACATAATGTGCCCTCTTCCTCTTCTAAAGTGCCATTTAGATGAAATCTGTAGTAGTACAGTCAGAACAAATGACTGATGTGATCTGAGTCAAACTCTTTAAATTCTTATTCTTAATGAATGGGACTCTTCTGAAGGATGTGAGCATCAGATGCTACACAAAGTCCGAATTTGTACATCATCTGAAAGCTGAAAAAATAAGCTTTCCAGTGATACAGTACATGGTTTGTTAGGATAGGCCAATATCTGGCAGAGATACAAATATTAGAAACTTTGGAATCTAAGGGGGCAAAGAAATCAAAATATTGAGAAAATCACCTTTAAAGCGACATACATCGCATTATCCTATACATTTGTTTCTAAGTTTGTGCAGTCCCCTGGGATCGAACCCACGACCTTTGCGTTGTAAGCGCCATGCTCTTACCACTGAGCTACAGGAAAGTTAATCAGAGATGCTGTAGCAGGCCGTTGGTAAGAAGAAACTCTTTGTTTTTAATGCTCTCTATTGGCTTACCGCTGTAATGACGTGTTGGAGAATAGATGAACCTAAAAGCTGAAATTCTAAGCTTTACATAGATACCAAACTTGATAGGCTTATTCCCAAAGAGCAGGCAGCAGCGAGTGCAGTTTGTAGGCGTGTTTCTGGCAATTTTTGTTAGCGATTTTGTTGCATCCACAGCACAACATAGAAAAGGATGTGAAAACAGAAACACTATCAGTGTCCGTGTTTCATTTGTAACAATTTCCTTCAACAAATAATGGTACAAAACTCAAAATTAACGAATAAATACCGAATCAAGCGAATGATGGATTTAGGAAACGATAAAACATAAAAAACGTACAGTACATGTGATGTCACCGTAATTGTCTTTGGTGCATGTTCACATCTTGTGTTTGTTTCTGACCTCATACACATTTGTCTTTCTGTGCCCCTGACAATTCGATATTAATAATTAATGAGGCTTTTCCATTCAATGTGTATTGTGAGAACATGGATCACGTTCGACGTGCATTTAAAGACCGGAAATATTGTGTATTATTAAATATTTAATAAATCAAAATAATGTTTGATTTAAAGGTGTTATATATATATATATATAGACATGGAAGGTGTCAGTAGTTCCTCTACTGTCTCTAAAGTTAAAACGGGCCTGATACTCCCATACTTACATTGTGTACACTACTATACAGACTACAATACTCTCTAATATCAATACAGGGTTTTTGGACCTCGACCTTTCACATGTATGCACACTTGCGATATTAGAGAATACAAGATTAAGTATGACTGGAGATAAAAAAACTCAACCCAGAGCTGTTAATCTGCATGGTTTAGGAAAGTGTGTGATCTCTCAAAGTCTTGGAAAAGCATGAGGACTTGGAGGTTGCGCTATGGCTTTTTATAAAACACCCTCAACGCTGATGCAAAATGCAAGTGTTGTGGTGGAAAATGTTATAATGAGCAAAGAGAAGCTTCCTTCAACAAAAATATACCCATTTTAGAAAATAACTTCCTTTTATTTGTGCATTAGAAGAGCATTCACAGTGCATCCAGGAGGTTTTTGAAGTAGCAGATAAGTGTACTGCATTTTGTATTAAATGCATCAATGTTGAATCAAATGTACTACGCATCGGTAACCCTTTCAAAATTGTATTCCTTATCATAAATTGAAGTGAGTGACACCGATTGGTTGGTTAATTATTTATTTTACTACTGTAGTTACATTTATTACACTGGGAATAGAAGGTGCGCACACAGTTTTGTGTGAAACAGAATGCTTCTTCAAATGCTTTGAGTACTTTGTGTATTTTGTAACCTATGTATATATTCGTTACATCCATATCACAATAGAAGTATATACACATGCCTGTTTGCTTATATCTCTACAATTATCAAAGACGGGTTGTGTTTGGCGAAGCATACCAGTTATATACACCACAAGATATTTTTGCATTCTGAGAATTTCCCTGAAACTATGTACCGTATTAGACAAGAACTAACACAAAATGCTCTTAAAGTTACTATAATCACGTGAAACTAGGATCTTATTACTCATCTCTCACTTACACCTGATTAAATGGAAGTGCAACAAAAAGAGATTAGTCTGAGGGTTACTGGAAATCTGAGGTTAGGGAATAGAAAATTTATGCCGAGAATAAAAACATGTCATGGGATAATACCCAAACCAAGACACTTGCTTAAAGGGACAGTCCCCAAAAATGAAAATTCATCATCAGGTTGTTCCATGACTGAATAAATGTCTTTGTTCTGATGAACACAAATGAAGATATTTGGAAGAATGTCAGTAACCAAACAGGTCTCATCCCCCCTAATAGTATTTATTTTCCCTACTATGGCAGTAAATGGGAATGAGATCTGCTTGGTCACTGACATTATTCCAAATATCATCCTTTGTGTTCAGCAAGACAAAAAAATTGATTCAGGTTTGAAACATTAAATGATGACAGATTTTTATTTTTGGGTGAACTATCCCTTAAAAAAAAGCTAAAATGCAAATTTTTAAATGTTCCTAAAACACGACGTATTTTAAGTGTTTCATTTTTGAGCCAGGCAGCAAATTCTTAAACGTGTCCCTTTTATCTGAAACTAAAATACGAAATCAGGCATTTGCAATAAATCAATTTGTTGATTTCTCTGTGGTCATCCATATTTTAGCATAACTAGACACATTTACAGCCATATTTATAGTCAAAATATTGACTATATTTGATGTATAGAAAAATCGAAAATACTTTCTGTACTTGCACGAATATAAAAGAATAACTAGCTATACTGACCACTGGCAGCACATAGATTTTAAGTTGTTTGTTCACACAAGATGCGTTACATCTACAGTACTTGCGACTCGAGGATGACATATATAAACATATATAATAAGTTTATTGTAAAACATCACCAGACATTTTGGGTTTCCCTGGGGGAAGCCCGTGCCCCGTGCAAATGCCCATATAAGCAGCAATGCACCAGAGTGTCCGACCGATCTCTCCAAACAAACACACGCTGGAAGAAGGAAAAAGGGGCGGATTTTTCCTTGTGGAAAATCTGCTTTAAATTGAACAAGCAGTACTCTGTCGGTCTTCCCCCGAGTCCCAGCATACACTTCGCTTTGCGTTATAATCGCTGTCATGGCGGGCAATATATATATATATATATATATATATATATATATATATATAATTGCGCGTAATTTACGCATTTGAGTGTGCACGTGAAACTTGAACTATTCACTTAAATGCCACACATTTGTTACTATGACTGAATTAACAGAGCAGTGTGCTAGCAACTTAAAAAAAGTAATGGTCTCTAGCCTCCCGGAACACACATATTCTGATAAAAAGATGAAATGCATTGTGAACAGCTTTGGTCGTCTAACGTGTTGCATACAAGTAAATGCATTGCATTACTTACCCAGAACGTAAAGTTGAAAATAAAGAGTAGATATTTCACGCATTTCATTCCGCCTTCAACTTTCCCCATATTGAACGTGAAAAGCGTAGTTTTTCCGAAACAGTCCAGTCGTGAAGCTGTGAAGATGCTGTGTTTCACTCCTTGTGTCCTTTCAACATCTGCACTAGTAGCACCGGATGATTTCTACAGCTTCTATGTCCCGCCCACTTGAATAATGTCTCAGGGGCAACTCGAGGGGGGTTTGAGAAGAGCAATGACCCATCGACGCACAGTGGATGCTTTCATTGACTGTGCTAACCCAGCCAAAACTTGCAAGGTGTTTTTGTTGGATGAAAAACGACTGAGCCTGTTGAAAAAATAGCATATTGGCTACGAAAATTTACCAGGGTTTTATTACAGTTGAAATTGAAAAACCATGGTTTTACTACAGTTAAAACCAAATAAAACATTGTAAACGGTGGTTACTGTAGTAAAACCATGGTGTTGCCGTCATTAATCAATGCACCAAAATACATGGTTCCTACACTTGTAGCACAAAAAAACATGGTTCATTTTCCTTAGGTGGGATAGGTACGTTTTGATGCTGGTCCTTATCTGGTTTAAGATTGTTATGTTCTGGTTCCCCACCAGCATAAACCAGTTCAGGACCATCTTAAACCAGCACATGACCATCTTAAACCAGTATGACAAGCATCAAAACAGACCTAACCCATCATATGCCATTTTTTTCAACAGGGTGAGCTCGAGCAAATAGACATATGTTTTTTAAGTTTTGTTTTTCGAGTAATATATAAAAAACGATTTTGCTTAAACACCAACTCCTGTTAACATAATATAAGTCCTGTTAATACCACACTATCCCAGATAAAGGGACTAGTGGCTATTAACTTCTTTCTATCCTGGTTATCACTAACTCCTTCCTTTCAGTTAGCCTACTATTCACTGTAAAAAGGAAATGTTTTGAAATTATCTCTCGCAGCTAAAAAAAAAAGCAGAACTCAGCCCATCTGCGTTGACAGACCTTGAAGCAGTAATGTATACTGTACGTGTGATTTACACAGTGTTCACAAACCACACTTTAAAATATCATTCTTTTAAGCTTCTTGATGGGTAATTACAGTAACATTTAGAACTGCTTTTAATTAATATATTTATTTTATTATTTAACTTGATCTGATGATAATCCAGAATTAAAATAATATCTGTATTTCATGTTTAAGGTATTTTTCTGCTTTGAACAAGAAGGTGGGGGAAATTGTGTTTACTGTTTCCCATTACAGTTTGAGGGAGGATACTTCAGACTTCCTTAGATTATATCTTTTATTTGATTATCTAGCGTATGTGACCCCTCTGAGACACATGTGCGTGCTATTTTTGATCAAAGCAGCAGGGGGCTGCACAGTGATGTGGTTAATTTACTTTCATTACAAAAAGAGCCAGACAGTCTTCTAATCTAATCACAGGGCAACGGTCATTTGTCATCTAAAGCACAGATGTCTCAGTCATTCCCTCTATTTGAAATACTGGAGACAATGTCTAGCTCTCATTTCATTTACTATATAGAACAAAACTGGAAAACAGAGAGAAAATATAAATATTTTTATTTATTTCATTTTTAAAGTGAAAGTCAAATCTCCCTCCCTTTTGAGGCAATGGCTTTTATTTGCCCATAAGTGCTACTGTACACACTGTGACGCCTTTAAAAATAGACATATAGGAATAAAGTATTTTACTCAAAAAATATAAATTCATTAATTACACAAGCTTCGCAAACTGTCAATGGTGCATGGGACTTTCTTTATAGACATGGTGCAAACAAGCATTCAGCTGATATTTGGAACATGATATCTTCTGTTCTTGCAGTTGGGTCTGAGGGTAACACAGGAGTGGATTTTTAAACCTCTCCCGTCCCACTCCCACTACAAAAATCCTGTCCCATCCCAATCCAAAATAAAGACTGGGGGAAAATCCCATCCCAATCCCGGATTAACATCTCCCATTCCCTCCGACTCCCCTGTTGTGTTTATTTAACGTTATTCACCTGCTCTTGCTGTCTGCATGTCTTTATGTGATGCGACTTTGGTGCGAGAAGCAGCCCGCAAAAAGGGTTGAAATGAAGCATGTTTGGCGCTTAATAAAGATATTAGAGGATATGGTAGTAAGGTCATCAACATAAATGTCCCTGAGTGCATGTGATGTGTAAAGCTCTGCTACTGTATGTAGGTGGGCTGCTCAATTTAAACAATATGAAATTGCTCGCTCGTCTGAATAGAACGAAGCCAAGGTCCAGATCCGGATGTGGTGCATTATTGCCACCAACTGTTACGGTTGTGGAGCGCGTCATTCACTTAACCAGCCACACCAAAGCAAATAGGAGAGCATACAGAGATAGGGCAACAAGAACTGAGTTTAACAAAATTAAAACATATAGTTTATATATATAAATTGTATATTAGTTTATATAGATGGGAATCATATTGTTGTTACAATTCCCGGTCCAGCCCACTCCCGCTGGCAATTTTTCCTGTCCTGTCCCAGTTACATTAATAGTGATTGTGTCCCACATGATTCCTGTGACCCACCAGAATCCCAACAAAATGGGAGCCTCTAGTCTGTACTGTAGGTCCCACAAGTCTACTTCAAATGTCAAGTGTATGAAATTTAGTAGTGAGGTTTTGAATTGCAACAAACAGCACCCTCACATTTGAGCTCTTTTAGCAGGAGATAATGTTTTTACGAAAAGCACTCTGTAGAGCAATTTGTCCATTTGGGCTACTGTAGAAACAACATATCAAATTCCATTCAAGGGGACCCGCGGCATAAGTAGATGGAATTAGCTCACTGTAAGGTAATAAAAACATAATGCTTCAGTCTGTAAGATTTGTATACACCTCTGAAGACATTACGTTATGTACATTATACTGAATTTCTGTCAATAGATTCTCTAAAAAAGTACACTAGATTTTTTACTCTCCTGGGAAACTGGGAGATTGTGTGGTGTCACTTGTATGCTTTGTTTCATGAGAAGACTAGGTAAATTAGATTTCAATACGTTATATTCGGCCTTTGGCTAAACTAGTGAAAATTAGCTCTAGGATAAGCCCAGTATTTTCTGTCTTTGGCCTTTATGCTCTGGACAAAAAAAATTGGTAAGGAGAACTTATCCATTCTGGAACAATAGAGGGATCTGAGCAGATGTGCCGTTAAACCTCAAGAGTCTTGAAATAAGATAATCATATAATGGCAGTCTGTGTGTGTTATTTTGAACAGCAATCTGAAAATCTCGCACGGCTGCTCTCAAGGGCCCAACAACAATCTGCTATAATGCTTTCAACAAAATTATTTTAACGCCAAATGTATCATGGCAGAACAACCTCGGAATAAACAATATAAAATAACTCTCGTGTCACATATCTGCTCCCTGCCACCAGAGGTCGCCACACACCTTACGGACCGTTTCATCCTGGACCCCCTCTGATTAAACCATCACATGTTACCAATGGGCTCTCACTATACCCTTGGTTTTTCGAGTCTGACGTCACGCAACAGTGTTTTTTGGCCAGATTAACAATCATAGGTAGTTCAGATGTTTAGAGTTAGGTTAGGGTAAAGGTTTCAACTTGAAAAACCAAGGATTTAGTCGAAACCAACAAGCCACGCCCTAGGATCTGACTCGAAACAACAAGGATTTAGTGAGAGCTGTTACCAATCACCCAGACACCATATTAGCCACGCTCACTCCATTTACACACTGCTCAGAATTGCTTGTCTAGTGCTTTATTTGAAGAGTTTATCCTTGCCTTGTTTGCTGGCTATTAACTCTTGCTTGTTTGACCACTCCGTCTGTAAATAAAGCTGCATTTGGATCCGACCCTGCCTTCCCGACCCATATGTTATTTCATAAAACTCAAAGAACAAAACATTTTCTTTACTGTTTCCTCAATTCCTCAGGCCAACAAACAACTAAAACATACTCTAGAAGTCATCCTGCAGTGGTTATTCACAAGATGGCAGTATTCAGCTATGAAGATGTATATTTTAATGTGTATTTAAAGTTTAATTCAATGTCGAGACCCTGACATTTTAAAAAGGTACAATTGAACAATTCCACAATCAAACGTTAAACAACTTTCACAAAATATTAAACAAAAAATGTAAACGAGAGCACGTTTGAACCAGTCTTTGGCTGAAAACAGCAGATACTTTTTAAACGGGTTAAACTCTTGGGATTCATGTTTCTTGTTAACTGCGATCAACAGCAAACATGTTGCCATGGTAACGACTATGTTACAACTGTCAATCATCAGTGGTGCTTTGAAAAAAGCATGAGTATTACTGTTGTGCTGGAAATATTTTGTCCCGCAGTTTTTGTCATAGGCCCCTAAGGGCCTATGACCCCTGAGGGCTCAAATCGACGGGCCTATACGGGAATGTTGTGCTATGACTTATATAAGCGATCAGGCGGGGGGGGTTCGATAGGGGGGCAAAAAACCACCCCGAAAATCCCATTTCCTTAACATTGCGCCAAACTTTGACGTGTCGTAACTCCGAGCGAGAATTTCATAGAAACATGCGGGTTACCACATTTGAACAGCCTATCGGCCTCTGTAAGAAAACACATCACAATGGGGTGTAAGTTGTACCCCTGGGGCGCAAGAGCCCTCAAAATGCCCTATTGACTTAACATGGGGAGGAAACATGCCCATATAAGGCATCATAACTGTCCTGAGATGAATAACTTCGCAGTACAACAGTTAGAGACAAGGGGGTGGGCTCATTTGACTCGGACAACCAATCAGTATCACATGGTGATCATGACGCTATGATGCCACGCCCATAGGCAACCATTTACAGTAACCTAGCAACCATTCCAATTGACTCCCATTGTAAAAGAACCAGGTGGATATCTTTGCAGCACAGTGTCGGAGAGAAGGGGGTGGCTTATTTGACTCAGGCAACCAATCCGTATCCCAGGAACTTCATTACATTACAAAACCACGCCCATAGCAACCAAACAGGTTAGCCTAGCAACCGTTTAGCAATACCTTTATCTAAGCCTCAGAACTTCTTAGAGAGATAGGGGTTGGATCGTTTCACTCATAGCCTAGAGAATCATCAATTAGAACATGCTAAGCCACGCCCCTAGCAACCAAACAGGTTAGCCTAGCAACCATTTAGCATTACCTCTATCTCTGCATCCAAACATCATAGAGACATGGGGGTTGGTAAGATTCATTCTTAGCTAAGTGTCATCACCCTAAAGCCCAGTTCTGCGGTTTGCCACGAAGCACCACTCACATTTTCTTCAGAAAATGTAAATTTCTAGTTACATGAAACTTAGCAGTGTGTACCATTGATTATTTATTAAGAAAATAAAGGCTTACAATCTTTTTCAGCTTAATTCAGCTTCTGAAGAAAATATTTATTAATTGAATTGTTTTGTTATTATTTCTGCCATAGGATTTGTGATATTTCTGCAAAACAAGGCAAAACATTTTTGTGCAGTGCACTTGTAACCCGTTTTAATTATTATATGTGATTAAATGAATTCTGAAGCTTTCCTGTGGCTCAGTGGTTAGAGAATGGCGTTAGCAACACTAGATCCCATTGCACCTACTTGAAAACAAACGTATAGTATAATGCAATGTTAGTCGCTTTGGATAAAATCTTACAGTAAAGCTTACTGATAATTTGTCAGGTGTTTCATTAGTAAGGGATAGGAGCTGAAGGGGCTTATTTTGCTTTAAAAGCCGGCTGCTTGCACATTATCCTGCTTATTACACAGCTACTTGCCACATGAAGAAAAAGCTGGACATGAAATGTGAATTTTCATGTTGCACCTACTTGAAAACAAACGTATAGTATAATGCAATGTTAGTCGCTTTGGATAAAATCTTACAGTAAAGCTTACTGATAATTTGTCAGGTGTTTCATTAGTAAGGGATAGGAGCTGAAGGGGCTTATTTTGCTTTAAAAGCCGGCTGCTTGCACATTATCCTGCTTATTACACAGCTACTTGCCACATGAAGAAAAAGCTGGACATGAAATGTGAATTTTAAATATTTTATTAGCAAATTTTACCGAATGCAGAACTTCCGCGAGGAAAAGGAAAAGTTTACTTTTGTTTATAAGGTAAGAAACAACGTTCAAATGTCACAAACATTTGGTTTAATCAATTGTTATCATGTCATATGTTTTTAAAAGACATATTTACATTTATTTGTCAAAAAAACATCTCAAAATGATTTGCTGCATCTGGGTTACCTTGTGTTATTAGTTTTGATAGGTTGTTATCTGGTAATAACAAACCTGCAAATGTTGCAACTAGCGCTGCAACAAACTGTTATTTTGATAATCGATTAATCTATCGATTATAAGAACGATTATCTGGCAAATTAATCAGTAGTTCTTAATCGATTATTAAATATTGAGTTTGTTCTATTTTAACTAATAAATAAAACAAGGACATTATTTCAGCTTTTGAAAAAAGCTTTTTAGTGAACTTTGAGACAGTTGAATGGAGAAATTTCCTTCAGGTTTCTGTCTTCTATCAATAGTCATCAATAGTCAAACTGCTAGTCAACTGTGTTTTAAATAAGGCAGGGCATTGACCCATTTGACAGTTTGATTTCTAAGTTTGCAATTGTTTTCCATAATTCAGCTTGATTCGATATAAATTTATTTGAATATATAAAGAAGGTTCTTAAGAGTAAATTCTGATTAAAAATGTATAGCTTGAATGCACTGTAAGTCGCTTTGGATAGAATTGTCTGCTCAATGCATAAATGTAAATGTTAGTAAGGAAAAACTCAACTAATGATGTAAAAACTATAACCAAGTAAGTACATCACCATTCCATTAAACATTAAGGTTATACAACTTATTTGTGTACAACTGCATATGCTGTACATTTTAAAACAATGCTTTTCTAACAATGATTCTAAAGACATGATTTATTTAAGATAAACATAGGCTACCCCAGCTGGAAAAAAACAACAGAAGCCCATGAAAGAAATTTGAATGGTTTCCATTGATATACTATTATAAACCATAAACTTCTTTCATTAAAACCGTTACAAAACTCCTTTTTATAGTTTGTTTTGGGCATTATACCCACCAATAGAATTCATAACGTACCAATAGACATTAGACCATTATAGTTTCCATTAAAACCAATTCAGTTACCATAATCCATTACAATTTCTATGGTATTCTATTGTTTAATCAGCCGGGACGTTTAATCCTTTTATGCAAGTATGGAGAATTTTGAATGATACACTTCAGCTTCTAAGATAAACTGTTTTTACGGGGGGGTCAAGAAAGAGTTTGCAGTATATTTCCTCCTCTCTCACCGCAAAACTGACTGCACTGCAAATTCACTGCAAATTCACAGTAAGGATGCACTCCTGTGACATTATATTACACACGTGCCTTTCAATAAACCGACTAAAAGTAGGTTAATGTGTTTATATGCCTGGCGAAATAGGCGTAAGATGCAAAAATCTCTCTATTGCAATCATCACAGACTAGGCTGTGTCCGAAATAGCTCCCTATACCCTAATATAGTGCACTATTTGAGGGGACATCCATTTTAAGTGGTGTCCGAATACATAGTGGATATTACGGAGTACACTCATTCAATCCCATGATGGATCATAATAACCATTGTACAACTGATGTACACTCAAGGCTAGCTGCCTGCTAGACATTTATCGTGAGGCTCGCGCTGAATGAATTCCCACAACTTAACAGAAGATGGCCCATGCAGAGCTTGCAGAGTGTCCAAATTTCCTCACGCGTTTTCACCCGCTTAAAGTGGACTATATTAGTGAACTAATGTACGGAATATTGAATCAGTGTATAGGCCGCGCTTTCGGGCACAGCCCTGGTTCAGCTTGCATTGATTCTTGAAGTGAAGATGCGCTAAAGTGCCCCACAGGTTAAACCACGTTAATGCAGGCCGTTGACATACATCATGTGAAATAAAACGACTACTCAACAAGAAAATTATTTGTCGACAACGTTATCGATATGTCTACTAAGGGTTACAGTCCTAGTTGCGACTGGCCAATCAAAATCAAGCATTCCAACGAGCCGTGTCATAAAATATGATAAATAAAGACATATTTTATTTCATTCTAGATTTTAGTAAAGTAACACATGTATGTAATAACTGGGCTGGACGATATGGCCAAAATTGATATTGAAATATATATATATATATATTTATGCATTTCGGTCAATACAATATAGACATTAAATACAAAAAGTAAAATGTAATCTAGAAGTTGGAAAACCCCTCTGATATTAACAAAAAAATGCTGATCAAAATCATTCTCGATGCCAGCAGTGTGCAAAGCTACTTATGATTATCAGAATAAAATATTTTTGTATAGGACTTTGCCCTTACCTTGTGTTTGTTTCAAATATTAGAATCATGTTTACCAATAAAATTTAGATTAATTTTCTTAATGTGCTTCAAAGCATATTTCCATAACACCAAATGTGCTTTAAAGCACATTGGCATATTTCAAAGCTCTAAACGGGCACAGACCTCCCATTTCTTGACACTTTTTTCTTTTGACATATTCTTCTAAATTAATCATTTTCAATTATTAACGTCCACTGAATGTTATGTTTCATTGTATTTCCAGTTTTTTTTTGTCAAAACTTTATATAATATCTACCATGCTCTCCTGCAAGCTTGCATTAAGAACCGTATTCATTCGTTTCAGTGTCTTTCAAACGCCCTACAGTGTACTTCAGTTAGCTATAAAAAATACTAAATGTGCCATTCTGTCCTCGAAATTGACATTGAGAACTGTTAAAAATTGTTTGTGTGTAGTTTCCGAAAGCAAGCATTAGTAAGTTGCAGGTCCATTTTTGTATATAAATACACTGACAAAAATGATAAATATTCAACGTAGCCCATGTCTACACTTGACGTTCTTTTTCTGTTTTACATTGCAATCATACGGAGTCAACTGTGTTTTCAAAAACGTCCTGAGCTTTTTTAAACGCCAGCCGTGGCGTCTTTTTCTGCAGCTCATGGTGTCTTTTGAGGTTGAAAAAAGTTCAACTTTTCTGAAGAAAAATAAACGTCCACGTCAAGCTCCTTCCCCCCCAAGCTAACCAATGTTGGAGACCTGTTGTTTCCACAACAACATGCAAGGAATGTGATTGGTCGAGAAGGCTCGAGCTCAAAAAATAAAATGGCGGCCGAATCGTATAGTTTTGTATAAATGCAAGTTTCATTGTCACTTTCAACAACTTCTGATTGCATGTCTAGTGCTCAGGACTGTTTTGAAAACACGGTTTACTTGGTGTATTTTATTTGGTAAATTATAAGACGCAAAGTTTAGCGTATCTAGCAGACCTCTAGTTAACTCTTCAACTAGTGGAATGCAAATGGCAATAATCCATGCTATTTTGGCATTTTAGTTCTAATTTAGTTCTGCTATTTCCAAGTCATACTCCTTTAACCGAAACTTTATCTAAATAGTCGAAATTTATAGCGTATTTTAAAAGCGATTGTTAATCTATGAAAAATGTATACTGACCTAGAAAAATAATCTACCATCTATAATTTATCAGTGCATTTTGTATTTTATCTTATAGGACCAAACAATGTTTTGTGAAACTCTTAATAATTAACAGAAAAAAAATACAAAATAAAAGCACTAGTGAAGACCAACAATTGTGTTTGTATTCGTCTCCAGAGTGCTTTTTCTGCCTTTTGGCTGTGAAACCATATTCCTGAAGCATGGCTACACCTGAAACCCGTTTTAGTATTTGACTAGGTACAGTGACTAGTTACAATGTTTGACTGTTTTTTAATTTTTTTACTGTTAACTATGTCAGGAAATATCTGACAGTCTGATTGTCAAATATGTGCATGTGAATGTGTTTTGTTGTTTAAACACTTTTATAATGACCGCGTTAGTGAGCTATAAGCAGGCGCTGCCATGTTTGTTTCTGCTGCGGTCTGAGATCTTTCGAATTTACATCATGTGAATTCATCCACTTCTCTCAAAATCCACTAATGTAAGTGCCTGGTGAACTGGTACAAGAATTGAGTGATCTTAACAATTGCTTACATTGCAGAAACTGTGGCTGATGTGAATAAAACACATCCGTCAAATTACATTTGCCGCTTCCATAGACATCAGTGTGTATTATACAATCTCTAAATGTATTTTGTGCTTGTAGGCACGTGTATATGTCTGAAGTCTTGTGATATGTGACACAATTGAGTCTGTCTCAGGCTCAGTGCCAGCCAAAGCGCTGAATGTTCTTATCGCATCAGTGTGATCGTATTCATCAAAGGGTTAAAAACATTATGAAAAGTGAATTTTAGACATTAAGGACAGGCTGGAACCCTGAAATTGACGGAAGTCCGACATAGACTCGCTGCAAGTTTTCATTTTAATCCACGTGTTTATGAAGATTGTAATCTTACAATCTTTAGATCACCTGGATCTCATGATTTATCGCTCCACTTGGCTGACCTGAAATAAACAAAACCTGTGTGTTATTTAAAGATATGTCAATCGCAGGTTTGACATGTCACTTTCCTCACATTTCACAAACGACAAAATACACTCAAGCCCTCTATGGAGGACGTACTCCAACTAGTGACTAATCCTTAAACTTTATAAAATGTTTTGCTTGTTGCCAGTAGTATACACCACAAAAAAAGCTAAAGCTAAAACGACAGCAAAAAAGACTTAAACATGCACGCACACACAAAAACAAATCTAGCACATTACCTCAAACCATGCATGGTCAAGAATATTTTCCAGATGGATCCGCTCATCTGGATTCTGCTGCAGACAGGCCTGAAGCAAACTGCAGCATTCTGTGCAGAAAGATGGTAGAAACGATTACTACCAACTGTTCGGTTATCTGAATGTCACTGCACACCTGCTCTGATTGATTTTTTTATTGATTGGTATTCGTTTATAACCTGTTTTACAATTGTAATATAATATAATCTGTGTTGTTATACAATTTCAATTACAGTTGCCCTGATGAAGATGTCACCTTCAGTCAAGCCGTCTTTGCTCCACGTCTTATCATTGATCAGGTGCAGATCAAAATAGCTGGGAAACCTCCTGCACAGCATGGCGAATAAAACTAGGCCCAGTGAGTACACCGTAGCCGGCTTGCCATGGTACTCGCTCGTTTCTAAGTATTCAGGGCTGGCGTAATCTCTTGAGCCTCAAGGAAAACAGATGTCATTTATTTGTTTGCACTGCCACAGTATTTTGTAGCCACTAAAATGAGCCTAGCACTAAATCTGAATGCTGTCATCTTATTTATACAAATGTAAATGATGCGTGTCTGACATACCTGTGAACGTCTTATAGATCGACTTTTTAAGCAGATCGCCACATCCAAAATCAATGAGTTTGACGTTCATGGTGTCTGTCCTAATGAGGTTCTCCAGTTTGATATCACGATGGAATACCCCTCTTTCGCAGGACAAGTAGGCAGCTGTGGTGGTCCAAGAACTGGACGATCTCAGGAACTATTTCTCCCTCGCAGGCAAGCATGTGTAGGGCCACCTCACGAGGAAGGGGTTCAGGATGACCCGGCTAGAAGAAAGACAATTTTTAGCATATTTATACAGAGTTGGCTTCCTAAACATGAATATACTGTATATACCTTAGTCTTAGACAAACTAATGTCAAACGAAGTGTATGTACATTCACGAAAAACAATGGGTAATGTTTTTAACTGACAGCACAGACTATTTACGATGCTGATATAATCCAGTCTTCTTGGCATATTTCACCGCCACCTGAACAAAAAATTAAAACATAAATATTAGTCAATAATGTAATGAATAAATCAAGCACTTAGTGGAAATTACTGTAGATACATTAGGAATGTTTTTAAAGGACAGAGTGAGATATTGTATAGGTGAGCACAAAAGCGAAGAAGACACTATTTGCTGTGTAGTTACTGTAAGTATAAAATCAAACCTCCAAGCCATCCCTGCAAAGACTTCTCCGAAACCGCCTTCAATGTTTTAACAATGAACACGTATGACCAAAATTGTGTATGTTTATGTTGGGATATGTTGGGATTATGGCGGTAAAACTAACCCTGAATGAACACACTGGGCTTCTTATCATCCTCCTGCTTCTCTTCAGACTGCCTGACTTCAGCTTTCTGGGTGTCTTCGTCCAAATTCGGATCACTTGCATCTTCAGCTTTCTATACTTCTTCATCCCTGTCAGACTCAATATCGTCTTCAATTTGCCGAATTTCCTCATCCCAGTCTGAATCTACAGCGTTGTCAGGTTGCTGGATTTCTTCATCCCAGTCGGACTCAATAGCATCTTCAGCATTCTGGATTTCCTCATCCCAGTCTGATTCAATATCGTCTTCTGCTTGCTGGATTTCTTCATCCCAGTCGGACTCAATATCGTCTTCAGCTTGCCGGATTTCTTCATCCCAGTCGGACTCAATATCGTCTTTAGCTTGTTTGATGTCTTCATCCCAGTCCGACTTGCTACTGTTTGGGAGGCATTGTCATCCAAGTCGGACCAATTCTGAACGAAGTCATCTTTCAAATGCATGTGCTCAAGGGAGTCGAACAGAGATGGGAGTGGACTCTGAACGAATCTGAGTGAAATCTCATCTGTGGATCAAACACAGATCAATTCAATCAAATAATATCCAAGAAATAAGGAACGTTTACATTAGTAATGAATTCTATTGATAGCATGATACTGAAAAGTGAGAGGACAGTGCACATTTTACCTACAGTTGTGTTCAAAATTATTCAACCCCAACTGAAATTGATTGTTTTGGTAGGTTTGACATTGATTATGATCATTCAGTCATCCTGCTTACAATTAAATCAAAGAGGCATGTGTAGGTCAGACAAATATAACATAACATTTATAATGAAATAACCACAAATGTCTTTTCTGAGCTCACATCATTATCAGTTTTATTCAACCCCCAAGTGACATTCAATCTTAGTACTTAGTACAACATCCTTTTACAGTTATAACAGCTTTTAAACGTGAAGCATAGCTTGACACAAGTGTCTTGCAGCGATCTACGGGTATCTTCGCCCATTCATCATGGGCAAAAGCCTCCAGTTCAGTCACATTCTTAGGCTTGCGCACTGCAAATGCTTTCTTTAAGTCCCACCAGAGGTTCTCAATCTGATTTAAGTCTGGTGACTGCGATGGCCACTTCAAAATGTTCCAGCCTTTAATCTGCAACCATGCTCAAGTGGACTTGGAGGTATGCTTGGGATCATTGTCCTGTTGAAAGGTCCAACGTCTTCCAAGCCTCAGGTTTGTGACGGACTGCATCACATTGTCATCCAATATCTCCTGGTACTGAAGAGAATTCATGGTACCTTGCACACGCTGAAGCTTCCCAGTACCTGCAGAAGCAAAATAGCCCCAAAGCATGATTGATCCCCGCCATGCTTCACAGTAGGCAAGGTGTTCTTTTCTTCATAGGCCTTGTTCTTCCTCCTCCAAACATAGCGTTGATCCATGTTCTAATTTTGTTTCATCAGTCCACAGAACACTATCCCAAAACTTCTGTGGTTTGTCCACATGACTTTTGGCATACTGCAGTCGACTCTTCTTATTCTTTGGGGACAGCAAGGGGGTGCGCCTGGAAGTTCTGGCGTGGAGGCCTTCATTACGCAGGGTGCGCCGTATTGTCTGAGAAGAAACTTCAGTACCCACATCTGACAAATCTTTTCTCAGTTCCTCAGCAGTCACACAGGGACTTTTCTCCACTCTACGCTTCAGGTAGCGCACAGCAGTCGAAGTCAGCATCTTCTTTCTGCCACGACCAGGTAGCGTTTCAACAGTGCCCTTTGCCTTGAATTTGCGAATGATGCTTCCTATGGTGTCTCTTGGTATGTTTAACATCTTTGCAATCTTCTTATAGCCATTGCCCTTCCAGTGAAGAGTAATCACCTGTTCTCTTGTCTTCCTGGACAATTCTCTTGACCTCACCATGTTTGTAACCACACCAGTAAATGTCTAGAAGGAGCTGAGTATCACAGTCATTTTAAAGCTGCCTAATTGGTGCTTATTAGGCTTTATTGCTGCTCCCTGATATCCACAGGTGTTTTCAATACCTGATTGAAAACACTTCATTGAACCTCTGTTCTTCAGAGTGGTAGTCTTTAAGGGGTTGAATAATTATGTCAATGAAGAATTCACAAAAGAAACATTTACTACTGTATTACAAAACTAATTGATGTCATTTTAGTTGCATATGGTTCTTTAAGAAGTCCTTGTAGGATTTCATTCTGAATACAATTACAAATGTACACTAAATTCCCTAAAACCATTTACAGCATTGGGGGTTGAATAATTTTGAACACAACTGTAGATTCTCAACAAATTAATCGGTTTATTCACCAGCACACGTTTAATATCATACTTTTGTTCAATACGTTACAGTAGGACTGCCTGGCAAGCATAAATAATATTTTGTTGTCATAATCCTTTATAACATGCTTTAACGTGTTCAAAAGTTTAAGGTCACTTGAGTAAAATATTTATCTTGACCTTGTATGCTTTTGTTTTGCAGAAGTCATGAAAATACAATTGTAGAAACACATTCGTTTTTTTTCTTACTAAACTAAATGGGCATTGGTTGACGATGGAAGCGTCCAAACATAAGCAGGAATTCATATAACGCATCTCAACATGGTAAACCTCATAAAAACTGCATGACAGAATGACAAGAGATCATATTTTATCTGGAGGGCTAATAGGGGTCCGTAGCGTGACTGGCTAACGATAAAATAAGAGTGTTTTTGAGGATTAGATTAATACATGTTTTGTCATTTATCTGTAATAAATTTCAGTTAGACATTTTTGCAAATATTTGTTTTGTTTGTTGTTTCGTTCGAGGTATAAATGTCAGGAA
This sequence comes from Triplophysa dalaica, assembly GCF_015846415.1. Taxonomy (NCBI): domain Eukaryota; kingdom Metazoa; phylum Chordata; class Actinopteri; order Cypriniformes; family Nemacheilidae; genus Triplophysa; species Triplophysa dalaica. Next base: position 11,648,951 of record NC_079561.1, on the reverse strand, counting down.
TGCATACCAAAAAACACGTACTCGATTTAATGCCGTTTATTCATTATTTATTTTTCATAATTTAACACAATGTGTTAGTATTTAATAAAGCGTGTGTTCAGTAATCATAATAGACGTGACTTTTTTTTAAATCGACTGTCCGCCATTTTGGACCTCTGATCTGATTCTAAATAGTGAAACAAACACATTTTTATTAAAAAAATGCTTTGTAAATATAGCAACGAAAAAACCTACAACTGATCTGCCACTTCTTTTTATTTCCTTATTTTTCAAGTTTAGTAAGATCGGTAAAGAATATAGATAGACATTAGAGATCACATGTCTTCCACCACAAGATGGCACCCTTTCATGTCTAATAATAGACAGATCGACCTCTGATCACAAACCGATGTCTGAATATTTCTGCTAACCAAGTTTTATTACTAACAACAACAACAAAACTAAAATGCATTCACAGCCGTGTAGGCCTATCATATATTATTTACATTATTAACTATTAGCTGTATTATATGTACCCTAAATCTACCGTTCTTGCCATGATGTATTACGGCTCACAATATTTACAGAGATAAAACGAGAGAATCGGCTAAAATCACATCTCTTCCGTCAGCACCTGACCGATTACTTCTGACTTCTATCTCTTTTCTACTCTTTCTTTCCATAAAAAACCTTAGCTTTGTATACTGTGGTAGGATATATGAGACCAAATGGTATTTCCATTTCACCCGATATCATTCTATGCAGGTAAACTTGCAGGTTATTGATAACTCAAGTGTACTTCATTTTGTTGTCTTTATAATATAGGCCTACCATCTTTTATTTCATTGATACTGTAATTACTACATGAGAAGTTGTTGAAGGTTATTTATTTGTAGTTGAAGAAGTTTAGTGATTGTGCCCTAATAAGACCTTTTCTATGTGCGCACACGCACACAGTTTTGTTTCTATACACTGTGGGGACTTCCCAATGACTTTTATTCTGTACAAACTGAATAGTCTATCCACCATTCCTAACCATTCCTCCATAAAAGAAACCTTCATTTTTATATTACTATCTTTGTTTTACTGGGGTTTTGACCGAATTTTAGGCCAACTAAGTAAAGCTTTAACAGGCTGGAAGGACCAGCTCAAACCAGCTAAGACCATCCAACATTTCAGCTGTTTTTTTCCAGCAGGGTTTAGCAACTTATAATTTATTGCTTTAGTTTGACACACTTTTATCTCTAATTTACCTTTTTTAGTGCAGATACAAATCTATTTTTAGGTTTAACTGGGGTTCTTCACAAATACATAAATCCTGTGATCTTCATTATTTCACGGTGATGCTTTCAATTCCAGATGCACATCACCACCAGCAGAACAGCCGTGTTGGTTTACACATTATTTAAACCATTACTTGGCTGAAGTTGTGCTCACTAATGCTGATCTTTTTTTAGTATATTCTATCGCACAGAGTAAGATTTTAGTTTGAGCTTTGCTGTACATGACTGAGCATAATGACTGATCTATTTAAGAGTTTTTTTTATGAACAACGTGCACCGGAAAGAAAAAGAACATGCAGGATACCACATAGTCCCTCAGCAACCTATAACAGAGACAATATTTTACTCTCTGAGCTTAAAATGAACTGGAAATGCTCTTTTTTTGTGCGCCAACTCTACATCAGCGAGGATCGTATAATGTACGTGTACATCTGTCGGCACTGCAAAATAAAAACGTTCCTATGCATTGTAAACAAAGGTTTACAATGTCTTTTGTGGTGTGGTACAAAGTCTTTTGTGGTGTATAAAGATCTTACATAATGAAGCATTATGTTTTATTACCTTAGAATGAGCTATTTTCATCTACATACACCACGGGTCCCCTTACATGGAATTCACCATGTTTCTACAGTAGCCATGACAAACTGCTCTACAGATTTATACATAATCTGAAAGCTGAATAAATACGTTTTCCATTGATGTGTGGTTTGTTAGGATAGGACAATATTTGGCTGAGATACGTCTGTTTAAAACTCTGGAATCTGAGGCTGCAAAAAAATCTAATATTGAGAAAATGGCCTTTGAAGTTGTTTATCAGGGGTGCTGTAGCGGGACGTTGCTAAGAAATAACTGGTGTTATGACGTTGTAGAGAATAGATGAACCTCAAAGCAGGAATTTACATAGATACCAAACTTGAGTGGGTAATTCCCAAAAAGCGAGGGATGTTTTGATGCGTGTTTCTGGCCATTTTGTTAGCAAATTTTGCTGCTCCAAATTAAAGTTTTTATATATTTACGGTAGTAAATGTACAAAATATATCCATGGAACATGATCTTTACTTAATATCCTAATAATTTTGGCATGAAATAAAAAAATATATATTTTGACCCATACAATGTTTTGCTGGCTATTGCCACAAATATTCCCCTTGCTACTTATGACTGGTTTTGTTGTCCAGGGTTAACTGTGTGCCATCACTGTGTGCAAGAAGATCATACATAAAGATAAGATCAGCATGAAGGACATATGAGTAAGATGCCTTAAAAAATAGTTAGGAATACTCATGAGATGTGTAGCTATATACAATAGCCTATGGCCATTGAATTATTCAATAAATTGAAGTTACAATCAATTTAAGAAAATAAATCAAGTAATAGGACAGCAAATCCTATGGTACAGTTGTGCATCTTGGGCTTAATTTTCTGTCTGTTTTGTTTACCCAGAAATATTATACTAAAATATATTTAACTCTACACTAAATTTTTACTTTATATTAAAAAGTAGTCTGTAGTCGCCTACTTTTTAGGAAAACCTTAAGATCTAAGTAAAACAGAAGTACAAAAGGCTATACTTTTATTACAGTATTAGTTACAAACTTAATTTGTTAAAAATAAACTTATGGAAGTGTACTAGGTGTAATTAAATAAAGTGTTTTTTTAGTGCACTGTCGGGTTATAAAGCATAAGAACAACATATTCTTATTTTAATAAAAACTTCAAATTTTTGATCAATAAGAATTCTAGACAGGCAGGTCCAGGAGTGCATTTGTGCAGTAAAGTCTTGTTTAATTTTGAATTGATCCACATATTGCTTATTTCCATAAGTTAAACTCTTCGTCGCTTGAAACTGAAATCTTATTGAATATATAAATAATAGACAGCACACCGTAATAGTTATTTCTGAATACCAAACGAGAATAGAATAGAAATCAGTCTCGCATTGACATACACAAGTGAGGTGTTTAATAAATAAAAGCATCAACAACACAAACAAAGCTTGCTTATGTATACTGTATATACACATTTATATAGATTTATATATATATTTATATTCTGACTGTACAAACTATATAAATATGTCATGCAGTCCTCATAACTTAACCAATAATTTACAGAGTGAGGTAGGGTAGGAGGGGACTGGGTTGCGATGTCATAAAGAGAAAAGAAAAGGGGCGGGCTCTCGGACACCGTTGTTGGCAGTAAGGTTGTTATGATCGACAGATGGGAGGGATGTAGAACAGGAGGCTGCAGCGGGTTGGCCCGAGACACCAGTCAGTTTATCAGTCAGAGCCTCCACGAGTTGCGGCTGAGCACGCACACGCATGCAGCATTGATTCGGATGAACCTCCAGGCGATCTGATTTTTGTAGGTCGTCAGCGCCCGCACGTAGGTGTGCGTGTTGGTGCAGTAAGAGTTCCAGTGCCGGTGGTCGATACCACGACAGCTCGAGGTGCCAGCTTTAACGCCACTGGCTCCCTGACCCGGCTTGGGGGACCCGCTGGGTTTCGACACACGGCACGTGGTTTCGAAGAACAGTTGCTTCTTAACCACGTTGTTGATGCGAACGTGCGGCAGCACCGTGACTTCATTGCCCGCCAAGTCTGTGGCATGGGTCAGGTTGCCGACCCAGTGTTCCTCGCTGTCACACACGGAGTACTCGCCACGATGCAAAAACTCGTTAGCCCTTCGGCGAAAACGCGGGCGCCTGGAGGCTCCCGTTTCGCCCTCCGGAGGGATCACCTCGCTGAAGAGCACGCGAGGTGAGCGGTATCGGCGTTTGTTGAAGATTTTGGGGTCCACAGTGGGAATCTCGTCATCGTAGTGTGTGTCCTGTTGTTTGGGATGGCCGTGAGACCTGGGTGAACGTTCTGTTGCTGCATGCTGATTTGCCGGCCCCTGCGCTTGCGTGTGGCCTCCCATGTTGAATGCAGCCTGGACGCTGATCAGGAAGAGCAGGACCAGTGTCAACGACCTCATGGGCACACGTCCTGCTAACAGAGAGATGATACAAGCGGGATTATAAATCAGTCAACACCCTAGTATCTAAATGTTGGAAAAAAAGATTTTCTGACGTTTTTCAGTTGTGTTTTCCAGTACAAATATCAAAAAATTGTCCATTAAAAAGATCAAGAACTCACAAATAGTGTTTTAAACATCAGATGGTTTCCAGAGCTGTATGCACGTGCATGTTTTGGAGAAGGTGTGGATATCTGTACTCACTGACCTGTGAAATGTTCCTAGTTGAAGTGAGGGCCCAGTGGGCTGCTAGAGCCAGAGTCCAGTGCAGGCTGACCCCCAAGCGCCTGCCATCCGGACTGGCCTGTTTGTCTGCTTTTCCTGGAAAAAACACGCACGTCTTTCAATATACAACATCAGAATTTCATCACATATATACAGCTGCAAAAAAAAAGAGAGACCGTTCCAAATGTTAATTAAATGAGCTTTTCCAGTCCGGTGTTTGTTGAATTTCAACAAAATCAAACCTCAGGAGTGGCAAAGTCATCCAACAAAAATGTTAAAGACTGACAGCATGACAACATGTTTCTTCAGTTCTCATTTTCTAAATGCAAATAGAAACAATATTTTTATTTGAAATTTGGGAGAACTAATGTTAGTAGTTCACAGAATGTAACAAAAATGGTTCTTTTAACTAAACACATAACCATGTTAAATTCAGAATAACTTTTTTTTGCGGCTGTATGTGTATGTTATATGTTAGCAAACTAAAAAAGTACAAATAAAGACGTATCTTCATTCGATGTATCTGCATTGTTTACAGTCTTATTAACCTTGACAATTACATTATCTACAGCTCTGCAGTATAATTAAAAATTAATTCATAATAAATAATTATGTTACTGAAAAACTTGATGAGAGATTATTCTGAGAAATTGGGGATGCTATGGAAACCAGAAGTAAACACTCATTCCTATTAAGCATTGTGAATGATGTAATCAATTCAAGCTCTCTGTTACTTAAATGTTTAAATGTATTTGAATATTTTACAACAAACTTAAAATACTGTATATCAGACAACAATTAAAAATAAACTTGAGGAAGAAGTCTCACTGTATTTAACATACTGTATACAAAACACTTCACCTGGTTGTAATATTATATACATATATTAAACGTGTGATATTTCTCACTTCATAATACGACATCTGCCCCGTCTAAACCACAGAAAGTGTTTCATTTCTTAGAATCCATCAAAGGAGGCAGAGCTTTGTAATGTGATGTAGAACTGCCACATATGGAAGCTTTAATGTCTCAAAAAGGATTCTGAAATGAATACACAAGATTCATAAAAAATCCATAACTGACAAAACAAATTTAAGTGTCAACTTCAATGCAAAGCAAGTGTACACAATTTAACTTAGGTTCTGATTTAAATGACCTGCACAGCTTATAAGCATCAAACCAATTCCAAAGCAATTTAGCAGACAGTCTCCACAAACACCAGCCTCTTTCTTTTTTACACCACATCTGTAGGAAATTCATTATGGCAAAATGAACCGAGTAAATATTTGGTTGGTTTGTTTATGTAATGCACTAATTTCTTAATGTCCTTTCAAACTGTAGTTCTGCTAGTGGTTATGATGCAAAGATGAACCGGATTCTTTAATGTCAACATTTCTTTTCACAAAACATCATCGGGCCTGGCTTTTATTTTCAGTGAATAAAATATATTGACAATCCATTGGCCACCCGGCACATATATGACCTCATTTACCGTGCAAGACGCAGTCTACTGGCTAAAGTATAGTCGGGGTGTCCGCGTGCCGCCAGCATGACGTAATTTTCATCATCAGGATGGTCCGCGGTCATCCGCATGCAGCCCATTTTTGAGACCACGCAGACAGGACGCAGACAACAGCGCATGCACGAAAAGTTCCACCCGATGACATACTGCGCATGGGTCGAACTCGCGATTAAGTTTGCTCATGAAGCTATACAGACGCGTTTGTTTGCGAGACGGACACACACAGCAAAGTATACCTGGCCCTTTAGGCCTAAGTACTGAAAAACAACCCTGTTTCCAAACACATTGCTAAAGCCAATGCACAGACACAATTCCAATCATAATCTCTATGTCTAACTATATCTGTGAATCAGATATATACTGTACATGTTTTCAATTATTTAACCCTGTTGAGGCATGAATTTTGAATCTGCATTCGAAGGAGCCTCTGAAATGGTACTGCCTTACCAGAAAATAATCTCTGAAATAGGATGCAGGTGTGTTTGGTTTCATGCAGTGCTGCACAGACAGATCGGTGTATGACAACGAAGTATTACAAAAGCGATTTGAAAGCATACAGAGCAGCCTTTTCTTGTGTCTGCGCAGTCGCATGCAGTCAAACACACCTTTCAACTTCTATCCTGCTGCAATGCATGATTTTTGCAGTCACAATGGTATGACATCTAAATACCAAATCAGAGTTTTTAAAAGTTTTAAATATGAAAACATAATTTTTAACAGGTTATTTTATTCAGCAGGAGCTGTTATGATGTCTAGAAGCTAGAAGAAGCAGAAGAATCCAACTTGACTGCTCTCTTCTGAAACCCTTTCCAGACTGAATGAGGTATATCGACAGCACCTTTTGACATGCCATCAAGGGTAAGTCGACGCTTCCTTATTCAAGTTACATTAACGGGAAACTTCACCCAAAAACGAAAATTCTGTCATCTTTATTCACCTTCAAGTTGGTCCAAATCTATATAAATGTCTTTGTTCTGACGAACACGGAGAAAGATATTAGGAAGAATGCTTACAACCAGACAGAATCCCCCCCCCCCATTTACTTCCATTGTACTTTATCGTTTTTTCTTCTTCTGTTGTACATAAAAGAAGACATGTTGAAGAATGAAGGACAGCAAACAGTTCTGGGGCACGTTTTGCTACCATTGTAGTTTTTCCTACTATGGTAATCAAATCTGTCTGGTTATAAGCCTTCTTCCAAATATCTTTCTCTGTGTTTATCAGAACAAAGACATTTTTACAGATTTAGAACAGTAAATAGTAAATGATGACAGAAATTTAATTTTTGGGTGAAGTATCCCTTTAACTGTGCAAAACAATATCTCCAGACACGCACTGTGTCTATTTAATTTAGACTCGGTTGTCTTTTAACAAAATCCTGACACAGCTTTGTTGGTATAGACAGTTTGTGTTTGTTTATCGGTCTGGCTAGTGGCTAGTAAAATAACAATTTATTCTATATTTTACTGAATTTATTTATATTAATTTATATAAATATTTTATTATATATTAATTGTAGTAAAATAAATTAAAACTACTAAACAGTTATATTAAAACTATTGTAAAGATTCTTTGCGGAGGTCTACTGGAAGTTAAGTTTGGGCCATACAATTTTTTTTTATCTTGTTGCCGCTGAAATCCTCTATATCTTTGCCACTATCAGGGTTGCCATTTGTGTAACAGCCCAATGGCCAAGCAAATCTAGACTAAAAACTACTTAAAATACGCCACCCATAACTTTTTACCTATTTGATTATTAGAGACCACCATTCTGTTACCACAAGGCAGATGCCTCTCTCTCTCTTATCATGGTACAGTTTCATCATTGGTAGAGTACAAATTGGGTATTTTTAAAGTAAAATACATTATGTTAATACAAGCTATTCAGTCAGATATAATTCTTCTCCTCCATTTAAAAGTACCAAAATTCCACAGGAAACTTGCATCACTGAACATCTCAGAAACCCCCCCTTTCATAAACTTTCATAAATATGTGAGTGGGACATGTTTCCTTATACTGGATTTCAAAGCATGATTTGAAATAAAAACTACAGCTAATTGCAGTGTGAAGCCCTTTAATTTAATGTATTTTATCCTCAAACAATTTTTTATGATTTGAATTAATTTTCCTTTGCACGATTGATATTTCATTTTCATTCTAACAATGAAACTGAAAATAATCAATTTTTTGCTGAATTTTAATTCTGCTAATAACTGTGTATTAGACTGTAAAGTTGTTTGTAAAGCCAATACATTAAACAAATTACAGTAAATAAAAAATAGCAGCGCGTGAAAGATGAAACAGAGAGAGAGAGAGGTTGATTCAGAGCTACCACTAGAGGGCAACTGTGTTCTAACATTGTCTACATCTGGGGTTTCTACAATGCTTGCAGGTCTACACATGGCAGCAAAGTATAGACTAACCTCTCATGCAAACAATCAGCAAGATGTAACTCAAAAACAATGATGTGATACATCCGCATACGGCCCCTCTCCGGCTCTGTATATATTGCATTGTATGTTTTGCAGCTTCCGATGGCATCCGATGTACAAACAGGAGACCACGCCCCAAGTTTGCATTTAGGGCAGCTCTCACACATATGACATTGTCCAGATGTCACCTAACATTTTGCTTTAGTTAGAGCTTTCACACATAGAGACCGGAATACCTTATATAATGTCCTGCCTGGCACAGACTATATTGTTCTTTGCATATATAAAAAGGGAAATCCTGTTTTTATCTGCTTTTATGTTTTCTGGATGCTGCTAACGTAACGAAAATATGATGCAGTTGTGAAAAAATGTAGATATTTTGTATATAAAAAAGTAAAACTCTTCACCTTGCTTTAACAAAGAAAACAAACCAAAGAACCTGCTGTTGAATCTCACATCAAATAATTTGAATAAAGTAGATTGGGCGTATTGATAAACAATAAAATACTAAAGCATGGACAAGACCTGAACATTATACTTATAAACTCAACAGTTTAAATAAGACAGTTTATAATAATTGAAGTGCTTTTAAGATAAGCTGTATATTTAGTTTTGCTTGTTTTAAAGATGAAAATGGCATGCCACATATGCGGACAATATAGCTTCACTTATATGTTCCTTAAAATTAGCTACAGAATACATTTCTAACTTCTCTCATAACCTATATGATCCATTTGAAGAAGCATACTAAATGCAGAATATACAAAGAAGTTGACTCCGAGCTAAATTGTAATGTTTTGTCCGTCCATAACACTTATCATTGCAGTTTTTCTACGAGAAAACAAGAATAATTTGATGGTCATGTTGAAACTCTTTTCAAAAGTGAGCTACTGCTCTCTCGCACCGTTACAGAAATTGCCCCGAGAGCGAAAGCACACCCCAACAGCACATGTGCAGAATGTATAAACACACACTCATCACACAGATACAGAGCGACGAGCTCTCTATTTCTCAACACACTTTGCTTTCAAACAAAATAATTTGCCCTGGATTCCCTTTGGTGAAACCTTTATAAACAGTGCACACAGTACAGCCAACAAGACTCGAAATGGTTTACCCAACACCTTTAACCTGTGGTGCTCCGTACCCATTTTTTTTCCCTTTCAAACATCAAATGACCATTGCACAGCCATGGATACAGGGTGGTACCTGACACAACCTATTCCTGAAATTGGTGATGGCAGGAGGTTTATTATGATTCGTCGGAGAGCTTCCTGAGGTTGGAGGTTTCGTGGTTATCCTTTCTGTTTATTTAAATGAGAAAATAAACACAAGAAATGTTGGCCACCTTTCTAGTAGAGGAGGTGACAAAGTAACTGCTGTGCACCTCTAGAGACATTTAAACTTGTCTGCACTCCTGTCTGTAAAAACAGCATATTTACATTTATGAATGCGAGAAGATACTTATTTAAAGGTCCAGTGTATGAAGCGGTGAGGCTACGAATTGCAACTAACAGCTCACTCCACCCCTCCTTTCGAAGCAGTACGGTGGCTAATGCAGGACTAAGATGTTGTCGCGTTTCCGCTTCTTTGCTGAAGGAGATAATGTATTTACGATATGCGCTCTGTAGAGCATTTTGTCCGTTTAGGGCTACTGTAGAAACATACTATGTAAGAGGACCTGCGGTGTATGCAAAAAAACATAACGCTTCATTACTTAAGATCTTAACACACCTCTGTGCACATAGTTATGTATGTTATATTGCATTTCTGTAAATAGATCTTCTAAAAAAAAACACTCAACACCTTTAATGCAGATACACATAAGTCGCCGCATTCGCAGTTTTTAGTTTTCATTTTCCAATTGACTTGATAGCCTCATATTGACTTAGCGGGTGCATTTAATATATATTTCACTCTCCAGGAGTATTTAAAATACATTTTCTTAGGGATTCCTTATAAAAGATCACCTACATTTGTGGGAACGCAGCGAATAAACCTCATAAAAGCTCTGAAATCCATATTAAAGCATTTAATTCATTGCTGTCTGCATAGTGATCCCAATGCCATTGCACACTGTTTACAAGTGTAAACACTTTATACATTAATTAACTTTAGTGTGTTTTGACAACATTATTCTTTAATAATGCAAAATATATGCAAACACATATCTGCATTCGTCCATTTAAAACTGAGATCTGGGCTTGTATGGTATTTTATATTAACCTAACGTGTGACATGTAACTGAGCAGCTATTTATGGTTAATGACTGCTATAAAAACAGTTGGTCTGCAGCAGAGTTGTTTAAGAGATGTTGTAAAACACAGTTAGGTGGGAAACCTGCTGAAATTGTGGTTTCCTACCATTTTCAGACTACTGTATGCCTTAAAAGTATTTTATTCATGGTAATGAGTAATGATGGAAAGGAGAGATGTAAACGGTGTCCACTACTGAAAACTACTAAAGAGCAGGACAGAAGGCCATAACACACAACACCATAGTACAAAAATGACATATTTGGACTTCAGCCCTCATAATGTAGGCCATGTAACGGAACCAGCAATATAAGGCAGCAAAAGTTACAATTTGACGCTTTAAAAGGAACCCAAAAATGAAAATTCTGTCATCATTTCCTGGCCTCTGAGATGCGAATCTGTATAAATTTCTTTGTTCTGATGAACACTGAAAAAAAGATAGTTAGAAGAATGCTTGTAACCAAACAGTGGACCCAGTGACTACCACAGTAGAAATTACTTGTGATTAGACATTTTACAGAATGTTGGAAAGCAAACAGTTCTGGGGCACTTTTTGCTATAATATTGCCGTTTTCCCCCATGATGGTAGTCAATGGGGTCCAAGAACTGTTTGGTTGCAAGCATTCTTCCAAATATCCTTGCACAGCTTTTGAACAACTAGAGAGTGAGTAATTCATGACAGAATTTTCATTTTGGGATGAACGATTCCTTTAACTTCATCTTAAGAGACATGGACCGAAAAAGGTTGCTGTGAACAGAGCTGTTGTTGACAAAGGCGTTGTTTTACACGATCATTTAGGAACTTTAACCAAAATATATTACAGACACACCGACAGAATCATACCAACTTGTGGAAAATTGTCATCTGATTTCCCCTCTAAGAGTATGCAGATGTTCCATTTTAAACCTAACCATTCGTTGCCTGCTTTCGAAATCAAAAGCCATGGCAATGTGCAACACGAAAAAATACAACAACTTTACATACAGTAAATTACATACAGTTGTTATTTTATAGGTTTAGCAAACTAAAGTAAAGTACTGTAATAACAAATTATTGTAACAGATGATTTAACACCAGTCCAGGTTCAAATGGGCGTGTCCAATTGTATTTCTTGACTGAATGATACACATGTCAATAGGTTTAGTGGCCTGTAAGAGATGTGAGTGTCAACACTTGTCAAAAGCACACAGTTTCTCTGAGGTGCTGACAGCACAGCACATATAATGAAGCAGTGCTAAAGACAGATGAAGCCTCTTTTTTATCAACATGACAAAGAGAGAGTGCGAGACATCATGACAGAGAGAATGAGAGAGGAAGGAGTATGTGTTTGATAGACACCCAGATTTGTCTACCTGCTACATTTTCAAGCTCTTTGGCATTAAATTATTCACAAACTCCAAAATCACAGGTTTAGATATACAAAAATATCCTGTAACATCCAAATGTTTTGTGTAGATTTGTTTATTGTGTGCTTAAATAACAGCTGTAGCTCTAGGCTATATCTTCTAATTCACCAAGAGTAAGCATGTGGTTTACTTATTTCATGTTATTAAAAATGCATAATGCGTACTGTAAACACATGGCAGTACAATAAAATGGTACACGCAGTTGCATGTATGACTGCAAACTCATCTGAATAGGCGTACTACATTTTCCTCTCTCAAATATGTTGTTGTGTTTTAAAGGTGTTTTAAAATGAGAATTCTGTCATTGTTTACTCACCTTCAGATTGTTCCAAAAAAGTGTAATTGTCTTTGTTCTGCAAAACACAAGGGAAGATATTTGGTTGAATGTTAGTAACCAAGCAAATGTCGTTCTCCATTCACTGCCATATAGGGAAAATAAATACTATGGGAGTCAATGGGGGACGAGATCTGCTCTGTTACTGACATTCTACCAAATATCTTCTTTGTGTGTAGCAGAACAAAGACATTTATACAGGTTTGGAACAGTCTGAAGATGAGTAAATGATGACAGAATTTTCATTTTTGGGTGTAGTATAAAGTAAAAGCACTCCATTTGACACATGCAATATGTTCTTCTTTATCTTCTAAGCCGCACGATTTGTTTGTTTGAAATACAACTTATACATCTTCTTTGCCCACATCATTTCAGAAACAGTGCCTTAACGTCCCACATCAGGTTCAATAGAAATGAAAATGAATTTGCTTAGTCAAGCTTTGTGTAATGAAGGGCACTTGAGGTCATGAAATTTATCATGTATAGTATAGTGTATGAGTTTTGTTTACTTTTTGGTGAACTATAAATAATCTTGTTTTAGTCACATCTATTTTTCTTAATAATTTATTCTTTTGTGTTTTAAAGAAAAACGTGAAGTCATATTGGTTTGGAATGACATTGATGAGCAGATAGCCAGTTCCTAATGACAAAAGGTTCATTTTTAAGAATAAAAACCAAAACACTGTACACTCAAAAAATTGCTGGGATGTATAAAAAAAAACAAAAAATAAACTTTTTTGTTTCATGGCATATATCATAACAGCATAACATGTTTGGATCGACAAACAAATAATGTCAGCATGTTCTGCTTTCATAGCTTTTTACAGGATGACATTACATACACTGGTCCATGCATGTACCAAATATATTCTGTAATCTAATGCATGCAAGTTATATCGTTGCTGATTTATTGTATTCGTCTGCTATGTGGCATCTGGGACATTGATAATAAATCTATGAAAGAAGGCAACAGTTTCACCAACAATTTTCTAGATAAAACTGTAAACATCAAGCTATTGCCCTAGAAAACTGTACCAGAGCTTAGCCAACAATTCAAATTTTATTTCAACTTCAGGACAGTTTAAAATCACCTGATCTGCTTTAACTGCCAAAAGCAAACAGAATTTGTGGTAAAAAATGTTAAAGCAGAAACAGTTGTGAATAAATGTAAATAAATCAGAGAGAAACAGTTTTCCTGACCTCTGTGTCCGCCGTAATCGGAAACATCTGCGTGTTATTCAAACATAAGATGAAGTAAATCCTTCACAGGTTATCAATGGAAAATATGCATGAAAATGTGACTTCCGCGCTCAGAACCGAGTACAGGATGTGTCCAAAAACAGCACACATTTAAAGAATTGTGTTTGTTTCTGTTAGAAAGTCATGATAAAAGAAAACTTCTAGATGCGATAGCAGCGTTATGTTAACGTTAAAGATGAGTTGCACACATGTACACACATTCTTGTCTGTACATTGTAAATTATGTGGAACACAAAGGCCGCCGCATTGGGAGAACTGTGAAATCTTATTTTAAACACAGCTGCTGTTCTGCAGAAAGTACAACGAACGGGACAAAGGATTCGCTGAGGATGTAAAACATTTTGGGACTTTTCAAGCATTTTCAAAATTCACATCTCTTAGTAATTCAAGTCATTTTATGAACTCAGTAGTCCAGATGCATTAACTCACATGCCCAAAGTTTACATTCGTACATTCCAGGAAATCTACATTTGGTTTCTTTCGGGGATCATCAGCGATGGCGAAATGATTTTGCTTTGGCAAGTCGAAATGCTAACATGAGTTCATCTTTCTCTTGACTGATCAAACTAAACATCACCTTAACTTGACCTGCCCAGACATTCTTAGCCTTGGTAGCAAACTCTTCCTGTCCAAAAAAAAACATGCCATCTGTTTTTGCTTTCTTCTTGCACCTTATTTGTCTACGGTCCCTTTCTGTTTTTAATTTTAGGTTGCTTCAGTGTCTGACCACACCTCTTATATGGCATTAAATAAATCATCTATCAAAAACTGAAACTTGACCTCTAAGAACCAACACAATATTTCGAACTCTACAAATCCTACATAAAAAAATTTTTTCACCCTCATTTCAAACCTGTATGACTTTCTTTCTTCAGCAGAACACAAAGAAAGATATTTTGAAGAATGTCAACCTTGGCCCCCATTGACTTCAATTGTATAGACACAAAACCACTGAGACATTTCTCCAAATATCTTCTTTTGTGTTCCACAAAAGAAAGAGTCATATACCGGTTTGAGCGTGAAGGTGAATAAACGATGCCAACATTTTCATTTTAGGCTGAATTCTCCCTTTAAATTTGAATGTGAACATACAGAATCAGGCTTTCTAGTTTAAAATCCATAGACTTTTATAAAGACACTTTAGTGCCTGTTTGTAAACCTCAGTATTTTAGATGTATCTTGCAGATGATGTTCGTTTGATTTTGTACCACATTCTTGGGAGCAGCCGCATGATAATGGTTGTACAGGCTGTTGTCTTCATCAGAGCACACAGGGATGAGAAATCACTTGAGGTGAGTTCTCCAATAGTTCACAGGACAGCCAAATGTTTCCCAAACAAACCTGATGGCTTCCTGGTTGAGCTGACAGCTAAGATCATTTAGTGGCTTTCCTCCAAACAATTCCAACAGATGGAGAAAGAAAAGGACAACGCTCATGTCTAAGACGTCTCAGAAGTCTCGCTCACAATTCACAGCATTGCTGTAAGGATTACATAACCTTTACTTGATTAAATCTAAAACATCATTGTTGAAGAGAACCACTCCCACTCTGAACAGATATGGCTTTGAAGCCTGTGTAGGGTGCCAGCACTAAATTATGGGAACATTAGTTCATTTGTTTTCACCTTAGTGCTGCAGCCAAATCCACTCGTTGCTTTTAGTGTTTTTAATTTCACTGTGTATGTTACTGATACTTCTGGTTGCTAAGGAAAAAGTATTTTTTGGGGGTAAAAGGAGATGTTAACATCACTTAACAAATGTATGTTAGTATAGCACTGAATTAAAGGGATGGTAGTTCAGCCAAACATAAAAAATCTGTCATGATTTTTTAACTTCATGTCATTCAAACCTGTATATGACTCTTTCTTCTGAGGAACACAAAAGAAGATTTTTTGAGAAATGTGACCTTATGAAATTCAACGGAAGTCAATGGGGTTCAATGTTGTTTGGTTACCAACATTCTTCAAAATATCATCTTTTGTGTTCTGTAGAAGAAAATCATACAGGTTTCATATGACTTAAGGGTGGATAAATGATGACAGAAGTTTCAATAATTATTTTAAGCAAATGGGGCTGTTGAAACCAAAAAGCAACATATAGGTAGTAAATATTATATATTTTAATAAACCTGCCTGTACTGAAGGTTTAAGTGCTGTCAAATTAAAATCTAACTTATGAATTGAAAGAGATTCAGAAATGACTGATCCTCATGCCTTCAGTTGAACACAAACCTATTTTACACCCATTTTATATTAAAATCCTGTTATTTTCTTTCTGTGTATGGGGGTCAACATCAACAAGCTCTAAAAAGCGCATCATAATCCCAATGACTGTTCATTAATGTGAACCTGGAAAACAAAACCAGTCTTATTGAATTTTTCGCAATTGAGATTTTTAGATAATTTGAAAGCTGAATAAATAAACTATTGAAATATGGCTTATTAAGATAGGAGGATATTTGGCCGAGATATAAGTATTTGAAAATCTGAGGGTGCAAAAAAATCAAAATATGGAGATAATCGCCTTTAAAATTGTACAAATGAAGTCCTTTGTTTAGAATATTACTCACAAAAAAGTTTATTTACGGTAGGAAATTTACAAAATATCTCCATGGAACATGATCTTTTCTCAACATCCTAATGATTTTTGTCATAAAAGAAAAATCGATAATTTTGACCCATGAAATGTATTTCTGGCTATTACTTCAAATTTTCTCGTGCTATTTAAGACTGGTTTTGTGATCCAGGAAGACAAATGTCTTCTGAAGCGAAATGATACATTTGTGAGAAACGAGTAGCAATTTGAGCCTGTTTAGTGATCAACATTGCGTATCCATGGTAACACAGATTAGCACACTATGTTCGAATAAGAACATCTTGTGACTAGTTATCCTATGAGTGTTCATCACGAGAACTATCGGGTTCTGATGTGGTAGCTTGTACAAGTACAGTGAATAATTTCATAAGTAAGAAAAGAATGTAGAAAGTAGTTATCTTAGAGCTGACGACTGTCATTAACAAATACCATCAATAAACAGTAGCAGCGTGACTTAAAATGATAGACATTTTATGCCCAAGGCAAATAATGTATTGCTTTGTTTCAGGAAATTTCTCATGTCATGTTAAAACGCTATTATGTTTCAAATAGAAGTCTAGGTGAAGTTGAGATTATAAGGTGTTATGAGGAAGAAGTTGTCATTCACTGATAGCTCAATAAATTTAACATTTTCTGTAATTATTGCTGCCCAATTAGAAGATTTAAATTTGTACGGTTTTCATTACAGAAAATGAACCGCCAGTATCCCTGTATACAAAGAGGCTCTCTGACTGGCAAGTAGTGCAACAAATTTCAGCCAATCATTCTTCATCCTAATGTTTGAGTGTGGTAAACTAAGGACAATATCACCGCACTTTAAGATGAGGTTACACACACAGTTTCTGCAAATCTCATATTAATCTTGAGTACCTATACAGTAGTATTGCATTCTTCGTATATTCGAAGAGTATTCAGTTTGATCAAATTTATAAAAGACAGAGACAGCTGTATGATTATTTCCGGAAAAGATGCAGGGGGGCGGAACTACAGCACACAAAACATCATCGCATTGATTCACTATAAGTTTGTGTTGTTTACGTTATGCACGTACACGCCGATAGCCAACAAAACACAGACATATGACTTAGTTTGAATTGTCTGGCATCTTTAAGCGCCGGGAGCACGCCTTCTATCTGTTTCAAAAGATCTCCAAACCCGTCGTAATATCCACCGTTTCTTTACCGAAATGCAGTGAGCAAACAAACACACCTCAACTTCCGTCAGCGGAGTGAGGCGACATTGATGGGCGTGCTCTTTCTCTCATGCTCGTGCGTGCTCTTTGGCTCACTGGATGACGCGTGGGCATGCTTTTCCAAGAGAATTGTCCAATAAGAGACTAAGAACCCTTGTTACGAAATGGAAATCCATGTTTAAAAAAACGTAACACTGGCAGAGTGAACCGAGCACAGAAATACTACGATATACTTTCTAATTGTTTTTTGACAAGCTAACCATGTTAAACTTGAGAAGCCAAGGTTTACAGTGTAGAAAGTCAGAATGCATGAAATAGCATGTAACATAAACTTTAAACTGGTGTGCAAACAGTATAAAAATCATTTAAGATCAACATGAAGGTGCCCAATCTAATAAAATGTTATCACTTATAAATCCTTGTCACAGTGTTAGCAAAGGGTCAACGCTCCATGATTGAATAGTTGTCCCAAATCCCCCAAAACATCCTTTTGATGTCTTTAAATGGAGGTATCAGTGGTGAAAGGTCTGAGCCACTTTTATTCTATTGTCCAGAAAACTTGACGAATGTTCTGTACATGAACTGCTATTATACAATAGCTTGAAAAATTGCTCTGAAAGTTTTCCAAATGATATCTGTATCTTCATTGTTTTGTTTTGACGAGAACGCCACTATTCTCCTAAATGAAGAATGATTTTTAAAACGTTCTTTCTTATAGTTATTGTTATAATGCGAACGCCCCTTAAAACCAGTTATTTGACGCAGTGGGAAACAAACATAGTAATAGAATCCCACTTTCCACTGTCACCCAAAAGTAAAAGGGGTCTGTAACCTATTCTTATAGTAAGGTTACCATGATTTCTAAACTGTAGAAACATGTTCATCCTACTAATGGGACAGTAACATACGGCTTGTTTTTTAAATTTGACCAGCCATTGCTTGAGATTTCTGAACTTTTGTGCTCTGTCAGTAAGCTTCTGGCACATATTCTTTGGGAACACATTTGTTTGTCTCTCATGTCACAAAAGGCCCATAACAGCTCAATGGTCTGTGAATTTCAGAAGCGTGACGGTGTTTAATGTACTTTTAATAAACTCTCCCAAACTGTCATTGCACGGGCCAGCCAGTCTGGCCTTCGAGGTGGTCAAGTTGTCCAAAAACCACTGAGAACTTTCTACTTTTCAATCACACACTGTTTTTTCAATTCGAGAATGACTGTCGGTGGGAAAACCTCGAGACTAACGTCTTTTCCATAATGCTGACATTTTACAACCTTGACGTTTAACAATTTTGCATGACACAGGGCTATTTTTTCAGTTATAGTAGAGCTATATTTCCCCTCAGTTGGTGAGAATTTTGATTGTTCACTCTGGAATTAGAAACAGTCTTGCCAAGCGGGGATGCTTGTAGCAACGCATGTTTCTCTTCATTCTAAATGCGTTAAACATCTTTCGTTGAGGCTGTTCCTGTTCAAAACAGTTGCTTTAAACTTGACCTTCGGCGGTCTGTGCTCATCTTAACATAAATTACAATAGCTGACAGCTAAGACATACAGAAGACTTCTTGCACGGCCCGTTGCCAGACGTCTGACACAAGAATGTCTGGGTATGGTAAACAGTCTTGTATGTTACTCGGACATCCATCCATCCATTTTCTACCGCTTTATCCGAACTACCTCGGGTCACGGGGAGCCTGCGCCTATCTCAGGAGTCATCGGGCATCAAGGCAGGATACACCCTGGATGGAGTGCTGTTACTCGGACATGAATGGTATAATACTAGTTTAATGTAATGCACAAACGTATACATACTTCACACGCCTACAAATGAAGTTGTGGTTAGACACAATTCTTCAGAGACACTTTGATGCTCTGTGGAATAACCAGGCGAACACAGATGACTCTGCACAGATTCACACAAAAAGGGTTTTGCATGACCACTTGAACCACTTCAGGTTGCCTGACATAAAGGCACGTGTCAAAATGTATTGGGTCCAATGTGTAATTTTTGAAAGATCTATTGACAGAAATGCAATATAATATACATATGTGTGATCAGAGGTGTATAAAGATTACATATGATGAAGTGTTATGTTTTTATTACCTTAGAATGAACTATTTTTTTTTACATACACAGCGGGTCTCCTCACATGGAAGTCGTCATGTTGTTTCTACAGTCGCCATAAATGGACAAACATTTCGTAAATACGTTATTTCCATCGGCAAAGAAGTGAAAATGTGACGACATCTTAGTGCTGTCTCAGCCACCGTAGTGCTTCAAAATCGAGGGGTGGAGTGAGGAGTTCGTTGCAATTCGCAACACTAAAACATTTATGCGTCCATTTATAGTAATGCTTGAAGAGGCAGTCACAATCCACCCCAAATAAAAAAAAAGTGTTCCAAAGAAGAAACAAAGCCATCGGAAATCTGAAACCATATGATGGTGAGTAAATAATGGAGGAGATCGTTTGAAACTGATAGATGGCGTGGCCCCAGTGCTAAAAGATGCCGGACATGAACGCGTAAGTCAAACTAAGGACTCTGTCGGTCCTTCCGCTTCATCAGAGCATTAAATGCACCTACACCCGCGCATTAAGCTACGTCCTTGGGGGCGGGGGCACTGATAGATAAATGAATGGTTAAGGAGGGGAGACGAAAATGGGTGACTGAATGCGCCGCTTACGTAATATAACATACCTGCATATTAAATTTATAATATGCAAAAATTATATATTGATCACTGATCAGTTTGGCAGTAAAGCAAAACTTGTTGCACTGGCAGTTAAAATAGTCGCAAAATCTGACCATTTGGTCCCAGTCTATAGCCCTGTAATGATATTTTCATTTTTGGGTGAACTAATCCTATAATTGAAGTTAACAATTTTAGTACAAAATTATCACTATCCTACATTTCAACAGTCTTATTTCTACATCATTCAAGGAAAGTGGTTATGGGTGGAGTGCACTTCTATAGCTCCTCCGTTTCTAAAGCTTCAATCTAATCCTGTTTATGTTAAATAATCCTGCACCTGAACAGGCTTGACTTTACAAAGCTATGTTGGTTTGACAACAACCCTCGTGTTAAGCATCAAAGAACAGAAAATTACAAAAATGTAGCAACCATTTTAATTATCACCTCCAATTCTTTTACCACCACCATAGACATGTTATGAAATTGTTTTTTTAAGTCAGTTTTAACACTTTAGCAACCAATTCATAAATGTGTCTCTTAAATGAAATTCTGACCACAGATAACAGTGTCGTAAAAACAATTAAATATCATTGAAAAACCCCAGCGCTATAAACACACAATGATGTTTACTGGAATACGGAGGTGTTCCAAGCTAGTGAAAGCTGGCATGTTTGCATTACATTACATTACATTAGTATGACATCTTTTATCAAAATTTTACCGATGACTACATGCAAGAATGTGTCGCATTATTTACAGGATGCTGCCGTTGAGCGTTTATGACAGCAGGATATGGCCGCTATAGCCATACAACCATTCATTGTGAGCAGATGTGAGTGCCATTAGCATGACTCAGGCTTGAAGGTTTAGGCAGACACCGCAGACATGCTCTTTAAAGGTGCGTGATAATTCTACTGAGGCCACACACGCTGGAAATGTGAGGGGTTGGAGGAGATCCCATAGATCACAATGCCGTAAATACCAACCTGGAATTCTTTCTGTGGGAAGTTACTGAGGAGTCATACATATGGCCCCGGGTGTTCTCATTAGTATTCGTAGGTGTTCGTATGTAGCGTGTACATGCATATTTTTATGGGTAGACACAAAAAGGTATGTTTATAAGATTTCTGCTGCAGATTCAACTCAACTTTATTCATATAGCGCTTTTTACAATTTTCATTGTTACAAAGCAGCTGTACATGAGACATATTGACTACAAGTAAAACAACTAAAGTCATATACCTGTAAAAACAAGTAAAAGGTGAAAACACAAAAGACAGACATACAAATGCTCCACACACACAATATGCATTCATACTTACACACATCGACATAGACGCACACACGCAAACATGACTAAGAACACTGACATAATCCTTCACAATAATGATACTTGGTCTAAAACGTATGCAAATTAAATAAATACAACAGAAAATAATTGGATTTACGTTAAAACTCTATGAAGTAATAAGAGAAACTAAATATTAAAGACTTTCAATGTTTGGAAGACTTTAATGACTAAAAGACTTAAATGACTAAAGTGATAATGGTAAATTTAATCAAATTAAAGGGATAGATCACCCCCCAAAAATAAATTGTCTTGAATTTCATTCTTCTGCAGAACACAAAAGAAGATATTTTATAGAAAGTTGGTAACCGGACAGGACCAGCAGCCATTCACTTCTATTGAATGACCACAAAACCAATGCGTGAATGGGTGCCAGTTAACAACATTCTTCAAAATATCTTCTTTTGGGTTCTGCAGACAAAAGAAAGTCATTCAGGTTTGAAATGACAAGAGGGTGAATAAACGATGACAGAATTTTTATTTCACCTATTTTATACTGTGTATTTTAATACTTATCATTTTATCTAATCAAAGGTTTTCTATAATTCAATTTGTTATTTATGTTAAAGGGTAAAGTGCTGGAAGCAATCAATTCATACTTAAACTATGTGATAAAAAATCGTTTAACCATTTGACACACAATGAAAGCTTGTTAACAGGAAGTACTCGTCACAATTTTATTGTGTGCAGTAGCAGATACGGAAAATTTGCATCTTAAACTGCTCTAAATCTGTTCTTAACCACAGAAAAGATTTGCATGTGGCTAGTTGACATTAAATACTTGACAACAAGAATGATGTCATCTAACACTTTTATAAACAGCATTTTAACTTCACAAAACATGCATTCAACCGCATGAAAAAGGTGACTGAAAGTAGTGACCAGATCCAGCACCTACGGCACTCACTAAACGTCCCCTTTAAATCGAAACGTTCAAATGTCAACTCCCTGTGCACACTGGGTTAGGCCATACGTTGAGCTGTACAATAACATTAAAACATTCTCACAGCAGTCTGAATCATCTGTTAATCTCAAACATGAAATTACATGTCTACTCACCCACCTGCAGTAGCAACAGATGAGGTGGTAGCTTTAGGTTAAGACTCGAAAGGGAAAACTGGTGGCGGCGCGTTCAAAGTAATGCAATTTGTGTGCGTTCTGTCTGTTCTATGTGTATGTTTTGGAGTCAACATCGTGTAGAGACAAGCATTGCGAAAACATGTCATGTGGCTGTGTAATGAAAACAGCGATACAGTGGGTGTGGAAACAGGTGAAGGCATCACGCTCTGTGGTCTACCTGGAATTAGTTAGGACGTATTACATCTGCTAAACAAATGTCTCGCTGTTGTTGTTTCAGTGGCGATTGCCGACCCGAAAAATAAGTCATTATGGAGGGCTCCTCGGTTGTGTACAGAGGACTTAGTTATTGAATTGCCCCCGTTCTACGGGATTTTACATAACACGCTTGTGCCCATTGAAGAGGAGATGCCTGGATTTGGTTTTCAAAATAAATATTTGAGCGCATGCAAGATATAATAAGGCAAATTAAAAGAACGTATTTTGAGATGCAGTAAAAAATCCTTCACTGCATAATTTTACTTTCTTCGTTTGGGAAAGTGGAATCATTTCCTATAAACATTTTGACAGAGTTGCATATGGGTTTTAAATGAGTCATTTTTGGAAGGAGTTTCTGGGCCAAATGTTATAAACTAGATGCTGTTAATGGCTGTAAGACTAATGAATACATTTAAACATCTGTTTGTGGATGTAAACAATTCCCTTTTTCATTTAGCCGTTAAATAAACAGCAAAAACGTAAAATGTAAAAACGTATTAATGAGTTTGTCTTGTTTTCCGGTAAAACAACATATTTCCATGGTGAACAAGAATGCATAAGATGCCGAGGCTTGTTTTCTGTGAAGTTTTAAGTGTATTTTGTTTTCGAAATGGCAGTTTTTTATCAATTAAGTTTTTTTGTCATATTTTACGCACCCTCAGGTTGTTTCAAATCTGTATAAACTGAAAGAATGTTAGCAATTTTCAGTTCTGGGAAATCATCCATAACCATAGTAGAATAATTATTTTAAAATTAGATCTTTTGAAGAATTTGGGAAAACAAACAGTTCCGAAGTACTTTTGACTACAACAATTTTTTTCCAAGGGTAGTCAATTATGTCCCAAAACTGAAATTTGCTAACAATCTTCCAAATATATGTGTTCATCAGAACAAAGTCATTTATACAGGTATGAAATAACATGAGGGTGAGTAAATGATTTTTTTATATTTAAAAAAGCAATCAAATTAGTAACATTCTCATTCTGAGTATCTTATGAAGTTTTTTACCATGCGTAGACATACGCGTAGCATATTTTTTGCACTGTATTATTTCATGAACATATTTATCCTCCATTTAGTAAACTAGGGTTAAACTGCAAACTACGACACGATAGAAAAGTCACCTGTTGTACCTGTTGTTTATCAGCAGTGTATAGCATACATACGTATGCACATGAGCGAATCCACAGGCCTCCCTAATTTTACAGTCGATCTATGAATGAATTCTTTTCACTTGCCTCTTTCGATGTTGCGTGAATCACCGTGGGAACAATATTCAAGCTCCAGTGTGGCCACGGGGGGCATTAAATTATTCTCCCTGTCAAAGGTCGGCCTTCTCTACACAAACAAACACAGCTTTTCCTAAATGAAAGCTCTCCAAAGCCAGCTGAAATGCACATAAAACTGTCTTGGCAGTGAACACGAGAGCCCCGGGTCGGTCCAAACTCTGAAATCCGTCACCATTTACTGTGTCTTCCAGATCGTTCAGCCGGGGGCCAGGGAGAGTCAAACTGGACTTGGGAGCGCATGCCTGTGTCAGGTTTCCAGGTTGCCAAACAGCGAGCGGCTATCGGTCTGCGAAAGTATTTTGTGTGTGAACAAAGAATGCCGGGTGAGTAAAATTAGATCCGCCTCACATCTCTGGATTACTTTGTCTCGCCAGATGGCCGGTGTTGTCTGACCGTTATCAGCGCATATATTCAAAGAGGCATTTAATATTCAGCCATAAAAAGGTATAGGATCGAATCCTCGCTCGGGGTAACTTAAAGACCCAGGGGAGTTGTTGGCAGTGGTCCACCTGCCTCATTAGAAACCCTCATTACCGCTCATTACCACAGCGGCACGCTACACTACATGAGCACAGATCCTAAACCTTTAATTTAGGCTCAATGGGAAACCTGAATCCGCTCATGAATAGTAATAGCCGACATCATTGTATGGAAGGTGAATTGCACTGTCCATCTGCCTCGGGACAAGCATCTGGGAATTTGAAAGGCTTCACTCACCCAGTGTCAAATACATTTTGGGTCTTATCCAAACCTGGAGGGGCCTGAACTTGCATCTGCGGAACACCGAGTCTGGACCTACGCGGTTCTGTGGGAATTTTGAGAGATGCGTTGTGGAGCACATAATCACACCTATTTTTATTTTCCAGTGCTTATCTTTTACAGATGTCGACTGAAAATCGACTGGCTCGTTCTGCGCGATATGGTTTCTCATACCTTAGGAATTGTTTTAGAGACATGCCACATTTGTATATTCCCAGAATCAAGAAAAAAAGACTGATCTATGACATCACCCTTTCGAATCTTCATAAATTCCAAAAATCCAAAAATGTTCAGGTGGTGTTGATTTCTCCCTGCTGTTTGCGTATTGTGGCTTGAACGGCACTTCTGAAGCCGGCTGACATTCTAAGCGTTGCTTCTGCCCAGATGAAAATTATAAAAATCTGTAACTTGTTCCATGAGTGGAATGAAGCAATGATACTAGGACCCTCTGGTTGTGTAACGTGAGCAGCTTGTTGGATAGATGGCAAGAGAAAGACTAAAGTGTTTTCATGATACAACAAGTTATTCTCGAAATGTCATGACTTTTTGTTCGGATGTATTTGTGTTTGAAAAACATTTTGAAGTGCTGCTTCCGTTTGTTCCCTTCCATCTGCTATGTCAGTCAAGTTGTTTAGTTTCAATACATGCATTTCTCTTCTTGCCATCAGCACCTTGAGTTTGCCTGTCATAAGATACGGGCTCATTTCAAATGAAAACCTTCCCTTTTTCTAGCAAAACGATTTACGAGCATTCCACCAATAATTCCAAACATCAGCACCACATGCTTCTTACCTCAGAGATGGTCTCCTATCAAGTTTTTTCAAGTTCCCCAGGCTAAAAGTTGGTTGTATTCCAGCTTTCAAACTCCACAGGTTTATCTCCAAAGCCCAGTCCCGTTCAACGTTACAAAACTTGCGTATCCACGTCCCGTGCCATCCACTCCAGTCCGTCTCCCACTGTCTCTTAGGAGAAATCGATTGTTCTAAAAGTTGGAGTCCCACAGCTACTCCCCTGACCTCCACTGCAGGAGCCAACAGGTCCCTCCTCTTTCCCTCCCCTTCTCTGCCCCTCCTTCTGCTCTTCACTTCTATAGGCTGTGAAATCCGTTGCGTCGAGACTTACAGAGGAAAGTGGAGCTTTGTTTAGGCCCTGCTGATGATTCACATGCAAGATTCGCTTGGCCCATATCACCCATTCAGATTTTGACATTTCCCTGTCGTTAGTCATCGTTGGAATTACTTACTTCAGTTGCTTCGAGCTCCTTTTTTGACTCAGTTATTCACGATTCATTCTGCACTGCGGTTATTTGCATATAAAGAAATGAGGCAGTTGTGTTGCAGAAGCAGAAAATAAGATTCAGAATAAAGGAATGACAGTGATGTTTCTTTTTATGACCCTCTTTTCATAGCACGACTCCTACGAACAAAACCGCACACACCCAACAAGTGAAACCATGCCTTAATAGAGGCCCGTCACAACTTAAGTTCAGGGGCCCCCAAGTTAAATTGTATTTAAAACAAAAAAAGGAAAGTCCAGTTGACCGACTAAAATAAGTGAGTATGACATGAATAGGTCTCTCAGAGCGAATGAAAACCTGGCTTTAATAACATGGGATGGGAAGTTCCCACGGAAATGCACATCTCTTCGAATTAAACTCCATCCCCTGCATGCATAGTTTTATTCATGTCTCTGTTGGGTGTTGAACTTAAAACCATATAAAATGGAATTTAATATTTAGCACACACCCAGCTTTGAACTGGGACATTAAGATCATATATCATAATAGAGAGGGGTCTTGTCTCGGTTATACCAGCTCTTTGAATATAGCAAAATCAGGTTGTAAGATACATGCATGGACATTGAAACTGGGCTTGTTCAACTGCTTACATTTGATCAAATTTAAACAGCCAGAACTATTTGAATACATTACAGTTTATTTGTAACTTTTAAAGCCGCAATCTGTAACATTTTGGGTTAAAGTCTGGTCACGATATCAGATTTTCTTTACATGATTATCGGATCTATAAAATTCATGCTAACAATATTATCACTATATCTCATAAATGGTTTACTACAAATGCGTAAATAATTAGTAAAATTCACCTTTAAATTGAAATTTTTTTTCTATTTTTTGGCAAATGAATCACCCAAAATATAGATGTATTTCGTATTCATAATTATTTGTAACCTTTATGGCTCCTAAGGCACATTTTTCTGGTGAATAATGGACGGTACTATTTACACAATATTAATAATGGGTTTAATATCACGGTTATTGTCATTGGTATGTTGTGAAATTCCTACTTAAAAATAAATAAAATCTGTTATTAAACAAGTAAAAAAAAAATCCTTACACTCTGGACACCTTTAATAGGATTAGAAATTAGGAGTAAGAAAATGTAAAGCAACCTACATTTTATGTTTCAAAGTGAGATGGCGATATAAAGGCAAAAGTTACGAATTGAAGCTAAATACAGAAAAAAACTACTGAGTACAGTATACAAACATTTAAATAAATCTTAAACCGGGATATGTTAGTTTGCTTGCACCGGTCAGACTGTTATGGTTTGATGGATTTAAAGGGTGTTTTGTGCACTCTTTAAATAGTCATCCTTGGAGACAGGCTAAAACATCTTAAATAGACAGAACCACATTCGTCTAGTTGATGTTGCTTTATCATCTGGCAAATTACTTTGTTTGATGCGTTCAAAACCAGCAATCCAACCCTATCGAATTGCAACAAATGTACATGAACCCTCTCTTTCTTAAAAAAAGGTAATGGTACTTGAGTTATATGGTCTGTTTTATAGTCTGTTCGTATGTTTTTTGCAGCATTTTACCGCTAACTGGTGTCCATGGTAATAAAAGAGAATTGTTCGTGTTCTGAGGCGACAGACCAAAGCAATTAAATGTCTCAATTGTCTTGTCAAGATTCCGTCCTTACAAGTCCAGCGTTTTAGTGGTGTTAAATCGGAATGTGACCCCATAACATCCCAGACCCCTTGACCTATCTCACTGGTTCACGGTTGGGTGGGGAGGGCGGGGCGGGTCTGGATAGGGTGAGGTCACAATGGGTCAAGTATCGCTCTTAGTTTTGCCAAAGTCAGTGCTGTGTGTAATACACCAGCTGGGGTTGAGACTTCTTGTCCTTTAGAAACAGGAGTGTGTTTTCTCATCATTTGCAGTGATATAGTACTGAACTTTGATAGCCAAATTCTTTAGCCCTGTGAGTATTATTCACATTCCTGGTATGAGGTTTGTCTCCGTAGTAATGCGCCCAAGATGGCAAAACACATGCAATGTTTATCTTATCAAACGTTCTCAAACAGGTTTTTCATTCCTTTCGTGACTGTCTTACATTTCTGTGGAAATCATTTTTACATAATAACATTGTAGATAGGAAATTGCCATACCGTTACATTTACAACCCAACGATTAGGACTTCACTGGAGGAGTTGTCTTCTCATTCTTAGCGTTTATGACTTTTTGATTCAGAAAGCCAGGGTGGGACCATTTACAGTACATGTGGTAGTTCAGGAAAATACATTGTCGTTTTAGAAAGCATCTGATTGGACCAATATTTGGAGACAACCCTTGGTGCATGATGAGTCATATTTGCTTTGTACAGTTTTATCATTTCAAATGTGCTAAAGGTTAATTTTGTCAACATACATGACATCAAAGTTGACATGGACTAAATGTGTCAGTTTCACATGTGGTGAGTAAAAGGGGTTTGACGGGTTGCCCCAAACGGTGTGGGCGATGCACATTACAGTCTTCAGAATATGTAGACCTAAATGCGCCCTTTTCTGGCTATGTATTCAAGCGTGCCAATTTGACAGCCTGCCACTCATCTTTACTCTCAACCCCGGAGCGCTTTCTGAGGGTTTACTCTACTAAGTCACTGATTGTTGTCAAATACAGTAACTCCTGTGGGGCCATAAGGTGGAGTTGGAGCGGTTTGTAACGTCAATGGGGCGGAGTGGGAGAGGCCCACGGTGTTTTCATGTTTATGGCTTCCATGTGCTGGCTCCATGCCCAGTGAGCTGGAGGCGATGTAGGGAAGATTCTGAGAAAAGATGAGTCCTTGATGAAGATCTTTTATGCTTCTTCAGGTCTCCAAAAAATTTTCTGTGCCCTGATATCAAGCTCTGGAAGTGCGATTGAGTCTGAAAGACAAAAATAGAAAGACGTTCTGCAGCTAGTTGTAGTTTTAAAAAACATAATTTAAGATGAATAGAACTGATTCCAAATAAATATTGCGGAAATATCATCATTGAGAATTATTTTTCCCACAACTATCATGTATTAAAAATATGATATTGTGACTGTACTACTGTGCAAACATAACATTACATAAGAAGTAGGTCAAATTCCGCCAAACAGGAAATTGTTTGAATAATATGAATGAGTAATACTCAATACAAATTTGAAGTGAAACAACTACCTTCAAAAACCGTTCACCATGGCATTCATCCCATGTTGCAGCTCTTGTGTAATTGAGTCAGGCCTCCCACGCTCATTGCTGGGTCAAGAGCTGACATATCACCGCCACCTCTTCACTCATTGACTCCTCATCTTCTTCATCCCACCACTCTGCGCTTCAGAAGCTGCTATTGTCCTGCCAAGGCCGATTTCAGTGAACAAAACCCCTCCTCCACACCCCCGACCAGCTCCTCACTCGACTGCTCTCCAGACACTGCCGGATAGAGAGACAAAGTCAAATAAACAAATACGAAGAGGCATCTGCTGAACTGATATTGCATTATACTGTGCTATCATGAACTGATTATAATTGACAATTATATGAAATTGTCAGTATTGCTTTTTCTAACAATTGTACGATTCTTATTGTACAAATTCATACAAATTAGCTATCTCGTAAAATAGTTATGAATTGCTGTATGATATATAGCAGTGGTTCTCAAATGTTTTCCTTGTAAGGCCCCTTTTGTGCATCGCTTTGCGGCCCCCTAAATAAAAAACATATATTTTTAAACTTAACATTTTTATTAAACCTAAAACATATTTAGCTACAGTATTCAATGCTGGGAAATCAATACTGTAAGAAATTGCAACATTATTTTCCAAACGTTAATTTTTTTTAACAGACAACAGACAGTAATTCACGCGATTTCTTTGCACTCAAAATTTTTTTTTTTGAATTTACTCGCTGCGACAAGTGGTTCTACTCAACAATATTAAGTAATGTTGACAAAACTTTTTGGAGTAAATCCAAACCATTCCGATTGTACCAGTAATTTTCATTTAATTAAACTCAATATTTGTCCGTCTCAATGGTCATTTTTGTTGTCATACATACATTTTATACAGTCTTACTGCATGTAAGTCAAATAACAATGAGCAAATCAGATGAGAGCCATCTCAGTACTAGCATTAGCACAATTAATGCTCATTGAATGATGCAAGAGACATCATGGGCACGGTTAATACTTTCACAGCCTAAGCATATGTACCACTCTTCGAAACAACCCTTAAACTAAAAAATACAACAAACTCTTTTATACCTCAGAGCTAAATGAACATTAAGCACTGTAATAAGATTCAGACATGGAAGGAAGGAGGCGGGAACCGGCAAACATTTAATAAAGTTTTAATATAAATAATAACAGCCGGCGGCCCCTCACGGACGACCGCCAGCGAAATAACATAAACAAACACAAATATAAATACAAACGTAAAACATGTTTGGGCCCGGTCCTCTCTCTTCGACGGTCCGGTCGCTCGTTCCTTTTATATGCTCCCAATCTCCTACGTGATTCGAGCCCGGTGTGCTCACAGCTGGCGCTCATTCACAATTACTCACCGGACTCGAACCACGGTCTCGCCCCGCCTATTCTACTACAAGCACAATCAAGTCTTTTTTCTTTGCTGAAAAACACTTAAAATAACACCAAATTTATGCAGTCTAACGCAAAGCATGCTGGGAACTGAAAATCCCCCTCAACCAGTCATGTTAAATTAACTTGTTTATATTAAGTAAACTCAACAATAGGTCCAATTTTACAGGGTTTTGCGTTCTACTCAACAAAGTTAAGTTGACCAGTGAAACACTTGTAAAGTATAGCTGACAGATCAACATTTTTGGTATAAATAACTAACGTTATTTCAGGTACTTGCATTCTTTATGTACCGTGAACAAGGATGGGTTAAGTAAAACTAACAGCAGAGACAGTTCATTTTTGTGAGTATACAATGTGATGCCATTTTTTTAAATGTGGTTTTAAGCTGTCTTAACATCTGATTTTCACTGCACGATTATAGTGGCCAAAAGAATGAATGTAAATGATATTATCACGGTACCTATAGGGTTTAAACTATATACTGAGTTATATTGTATTGACACATAATATATAAAAAATATAACCTGTTATTATGGATTGACATATTGGGTTGCAGTCAGTAGCTTTAATATTTATCATTCATTTAATATGTCGAATGTGAACAAGTTTTGTTGCGCTCTTCCTCATTGTTTTAATCAGAAATAATTGCAGTGAAGCATTAGCTTGTGTTTATATTGTTGCTAGGGAGACAATTCAGTATAACGATGATGTTAGTTTATTCAAGTAACCCTTTACTGTCGGTCCCATTTATAAATCCTCATTCTTCATAATTGAATGTATTCAACAGAGTGTGAATCACAGTACGTACGCCAGTTATTGAATGATAAACTCTGCATCACACACAGAACTCATTTATCGGCGAATTCATTTATCGAATAGACAAGCCGAGTCAAAGTGACAGCAATTAGACACATTCCTCAAATGCTTAGTCAACCCACAAGTCCTGCAGGGCAAATAGGAGTTCTCATTCACATACTGTAGTGTTTGTGGTGCTAACCCTGATACCCGCTACCTAATGTCTACTCGTGACGGGAATCATGTACTTTTAAAGGGGCCTAGCAAGCATACTGTTAAAGAAGAAGGGAGCTGTTTGAAAGCAGCATTGTCACAATACCATAAACCAACTTAGCTGAAGTATCATGATACCAAGCAGTATCACGATACTGTGCAATGTTGTGGTAATTCATGATTCAGATCTACAAAATGAACCAACTTTTCTAAAATACACAGAGTAAAACTGTTCCAAACACAGCAAATAATGAGATTAATGTTGATGTGATAAGACCTAATATATAGTAACTGCTAAGGTATACTGCAGTTTTTTTATTTTGGAACTATCTCAATGTGTGACAAAATTATAGTTTTGGTGAAAAACTGAATATCAAATATGTATGAAATAACCCATTTAAAACAGTTTGCCACAGGAAACGTTGATATTGGTGTAAACGAAACACTTTAATTTTGTACTTATAATTTTATTTAGGCGTGAAATAATATTTTGTGATGGATACATTCAAGGTCCAGATCATCCGTGCTATGTTGTATTTTCCTATATTGTCTAGTCTGGGCTCTGGGTTTTGAAAGAATCTCACATTTATGACTCACCCTGTTTTTAGAAATCGGAAAGAACATCTGTCCACGTCGGAGCTGATAACATCTCTGATGGTATCTCAGAAGATACTTTCGCCAAGAAACACATCTTACATTGGACTAGCAGGCCACCCTAAACATAAGACTAGTGCTCTCTGGTTTAGAGTGCACTTATGATGGCCAGACTGTTTGTGTTGAGCCTATAACAAATCTGAATAATACTCGACCATGTTGGCAAAGGTTTAGTATATTTTTTCCGTTCAATAAACACTAGAAAGATTTTTATCTACGACTCTGTTTTAATGTGAAATGTTTCTAGGTTTTCAATGTTTGTTTTCTTATTTGTAAAAGGCAACAGCAAGCATAGACAAACAACATTTTTTATCAACAATGAACGCAACAAATGCCCTGCAGAATGAGTGATTCATGAGAATTTTTTCGTTGGATCATTGCCACAAAAGGAAATAGCAAGTCTTAAAATCTGAATGTGCTTAAATCCTTCATTTGCGGAACATTTTCAAAACCCAAATACAATGTTACCGCAAACAGAATATATATACTTCTTTGTCTGATTTGCTGTCGGATATGTATACTTTTTAGGTAAAACCCGTATCTATGCTGTCTCAAGTGGGCGCCAGGCCCTGAAAATGCTTGAGGTGGGACGTTGATCTTGGCAGGGCTGCCCCAGTGCGGCTTGACAGCGGTGGTAGGGCTGTCAGGGCCGTTTCTTCTTGTTCGGTTGCTAACTGGGAGTCGATGCTCTCCTCTGCGATGACTTCTGTCCACAGGGGGCTGCCTGAGAAGGGGGAGCCGGGGCAGCAGTTGTAGAGGGGCAGGCTGCTGGGGAGCAGCCGCCGTCCGGGACCTCGACGCACGTCTGCTTCCCATTTCAGGCATGTTAGGAGAGCATAACGGGGCCTGAACGGTTTTATCAGCTCTTTTAGATATTTGCTCTAATAGAGACCTTCAGCTCGCTACCGAAACACCCAGGAGAAGACGCACACACCAGGACGAATCACCTGCTCCGTGTCGTAGAAATCCAGTAGTAAACAATTGCCTCAGCATTTAGCTTTGCAGGTTCCGAAAAATAAATGAATGGGCACGCCGTCTTCCTTTTATACGCGTATGTATGGGTGGAGACTGGCAAGCCATGCCATTCGCCAAACACATTGGCCTTTTAAAAGTACATTCAGAGATGATAAGTTCAAACCCCATTCTGAACAAAAGTACAAAAAGACACAAGTAGTTGTTTGGGACAGTGTGTACTGTAGGTGAATGTTTGTGATGAGGTTATTTGGAAAGCTTAGTTTGAGGGCTGGACTGTTTCTGTTCTCTAGAACTGAACTCGAGGAAATCTGAAAGTCATACAATGTGAAGGTTCACAGCTGGAAAAAACTTTAGACCTGAAAATGCTTATGCAAGGAGGTCTTAGGTTAAACACACGTACACACACAGCTATCAGTCACATTCAAGGTGCTCATTTTCTTGAGTGAGTTCGGAAGAAATACTGCTCACAAAAAAGAGCAAATAGTAAAAGAAGAACAAATGCGTGTTAGACAATACGGTGTTTGCGCAAAAATCTGTCCGGTTCAGACAACACTGCAAAGTCGTCATGTTTTATAGTCCGCGAATGCCTAAAAACTGTTATTGATTTTGAGAACAAACATAAAACAGCAACACAGCAGAAGCAGATTCAGATATTGATGTCAGTATAATGCCGTTTTAAACTCCTAAATTGTTCAGTGCATCTGGTTCTAAAACTGTGTTATGTGACTTGCCTAGAAACCAACTAGAAGTTTAACCACAAGTTCTAACATTATGACTCATTCACTAGACACTTACTGTTTTTCCTCAGAACACATTTATTAACCCGCTGAAATTGAATGGAATACTTGAATGATGTGTTTGTAGGAACGTCAAATATTGCCATTAAAGTTATTTATATAACTTTCTTAATAATTTTGCGTAAGGCTGATAATGAGATTCATTTACACCTGGGATGGCATGAGTCAGAGTAAATGACAGGAGAATGTTCTGCCTTAAGCATATCTAGACATGTGGAGCTTGGGGTGGAGATGGGTGATTCTTTCAAGCTCTGATAACATGCCGTGCCGATTTAAATGTAACGGGAGACGAAACGTGCGTTGTAATTGGCTGCAAAGGACCAGATAGCCATGTCACACTGATGTGCTAGAATAGAATCTATTAGCCTGCCCTTCACAAGTGTCATGACTGAACTGGGTCATTTGAAATTGTATAAATGGCCAATTTTGCACACACCTTCACTCCAGGCCTGATCTAAACATCTGTCTGAGGAAATAATGATCTACAAAATACAACACGGTGACATCATTAATGTCTATTCTGTTCTTGCAGCAATTAATGTCTTCTCTTTTTAATAAGTAACAATTTTATACATTGAATATGTATGCATAGATGATTAAGCAATAAATAATTGAAGGATGATGCGTGTTTGCTAATGGTATAGTTGCAATTGTGTTAGTCCCTGTTTAAAATTGATACGCTCAAATATAGAGTCTTAAATACTTGAATACTATCTTCTGCACACATAACAAAAGAGATATTTTGAAAAATGTTGATGACCAAACAACACTGGAGCCCATTGACTTCCATTGATTGAATACAAAACCACTGAGACATATCTCTAAGTCTGAGCAGTTAGGTATAAGAAGAAAAGCTCAAGGATTAAGTGACATTGTGTGCCGCTTGCCCTTTGGGGAAGGGGGTGATTGACTCTATCATGCAGGAGCTTTACCTCCTTTCAGTGTTTAAGATGATCCCTGCGGGGAGGAGTCCAGCCCTGGGTAATCCTTCAGAAACCTCTAAGCACCCTCTTAAGGTAAAACACACTCACAGAAGCAAGTGAATCATCCTCATTCTGAAGTTTAAGAATGTACTGTTGTGTAATGTGCAGGGAAGCGGAGATACTTTCTGAAGGGTTTTATTTTCTATCCCTGCTAAAACCACCCAGAGAATGTGTTTATTGGAATGAATTTACAGGGTTTTGTAAATGGAAGCACAACACCTGTTTAGCTGTGACATTGGACTTGAGGGTTTAGGCTGAAATAAAGAGTGAAATGATTCCATTAATCCATAAAAAAACACAGCGAAACTGAATGCAGGACTACGCGGCAAAAATACTGGACTGTTTAGTGGCACACACATATTCACATGTGTTTCATTCAACACAAAAAGTCGGAACATCTTTGGCAGCTGAAAAATTTAAATTGTTGCCGCTTGGAAGCAATGAAAGGCAGACATAACTTGATTGAAGTTGTTCAAGATTTGCTGTAGAAGACATTAAGGTAATGTAATGCATTTTCCATTCCATTCCATTTTCTACCACTTATCCGAACTACCTCGGGTCACGGGGAGCCTGTGCCTATCTCAGGAGTCATCGGGCATCAAGGCAGGATACACCCTGGATGGAGTGCCAACCCATCGCAGGGCACACACACTCACTCATTCACTCATTCACTCATTCACTCATTCACTCATTCACTCATTCACTCATTCACTCACGCACTCACACCCTACGGACAATTTTTTCCAGAGATGCCAATCAACCTACCATGCATGTCTTTGGACCAGGGGAGGAAACCGGAGTACCCGGAGGAAACCCCCGAGGCACGGGGAGAACATGCAAACTCCACACACACAAGTCGGAAGCGGGAATCGAGGCACGGGGAGAACATGCAAACTCCACACACACAAGTCGGAAGCGGGAATCGAACCCCCAACCCTGGAGGTGTGAGGCGAACGTGCTAACCACTAAGCCACCGTGCCCCCCATGTAATGCATTTAACATGTAAAAATGTAAAAACATTAACTAGTACCGAACAACAAAAACATAACTTTTAACGTAGTACAGAACCCCACCCATGACATGTGTTTCTTTTGAAAGTCCCAGTGAAATTTGCCTATTTTTTCATGAAATACTGCATCATTTATTGTAAATAGTTTATCAATGTTGGTCATTCTCTAATTTAGAAAACATGCTCCCTCATAATCTTCAGTTAAAATCTCATAATGCACTTCCGTCCTGTAATGACTATCCATCTTAAGGCTGTGGTATAGTTCCTTTTTATGCGTACGCGAAAGACAGTGTACAGTGCACGTGACACAAATTTCATCATCAGAATAGAATGAGCGTACTGCAGGCACTCTGCCGGAATTTTGTTGGGGTCACACATGTGCATTCCATTTCTTGCAGTAATTAGTTTAACCACCAGGTGGCAACAGTGTCCTGGGAGCATTGATTCAAGCTAGTAGAAGAAAACCTGACCCCTGTAGGCCCGGAGAGGTATTGCAATATGTCGCAATGCGCACGCATCAATAACCGTGTTTATGCGTCGAGAGCAAAAAGAAGACTTAAATGGCGTTAGATGACGTATGTTAGATGGCTTGGGCGGAGCATCCCTTTACTACTCCCCTTCAACTGTCGGTCTGCTGCCAGTTCCGTTTCAAAATGCATCGTCTGTTTTTATACATCCAATCAAATCGCAGAGAAAGGAGAAAGCCACGCCACCTATTTTTCTCATTCCAAATTCCATTTCACTCGGAAATGTGTCAAAATACGGAGGTATAAACGATTGCAACTTCCGGTTCACAGGGACTTTGAATAAAACTGTTCCCACAATTTATTAGTATGTGAGCACGTTTTGCTAACTTGTTTACTCATCATAAGTAAATGTGCTTACGTTTTATTAATTCGCTACTTTGTTTTATGTCAATTGTGGTCACGTTTCGACATTAGGGACTTTCACAACGCAGAAACAATTTCATAGTTCCGGGACGATTTGACGGATGTGCCTGCTTTTTGAAGTATTCACGCGCTTAAATGATGTTGTTGTACACCCGCTAACATAACTAAAAAGTTCCTTTTGCTGCTGCGAATGTGATCGGGGAAATGGCCTGAGGGAAAACTTAGTTCGCGAACAACAGCCCTCTTTACTTGTTCCGGACATTGTTCCTGAACTTATCTAGTTTGAATGCGCCTAATTAGTTACTGCCTGCAATTGTACAAAACCATCACTGCTTAATAATAAAAATGTAGCTGCTGTAACCGACAGAGAAACAATGATGATGTTTTATTACATACAAATAATCAGCATAAAACAGATAAATCTGGACTGAGATGGTGAACCTGTTCTCAAAGAGAAAGCAAGATTAATAAAATGGGGGAGCAAATGAACCAAACATGAGCACAATTTACCTAAAACGAGGAGTCGAAGAAGCAAGCGAGCACAAGATTGAGCTCTAATTCCTGGTCCAGCACCAGAACGTGTATCAGAGCTCAACAATGCTGACAGCTGAACAATGACATATGAAGTACAACCAAAAAATTGCTTAAAGTTATTGAGCTTAGATGTTTAGCGGAACATCTGTTTTAGCTGTTTCGGGCTCTTGGGGAAAGACTTGAAGAGGAAAAACAGGACAGACTTCAGGACGAGGTGAGGAGAGGTTTTTTTGGAAGGGAAGTTTCCTCTTTCCCCTTTTAGGACACCAGTCTAAGTGAAACATCTCTTTCTGTTTCTCTGTACCTTACTGCAGACACAGTAAACTGTCCATCTAGACTTCAAAGATCTCTGCCAGAGCCGGGGAAGGGCAGATGGCTTTTGTTTGAGTCTTTGTGGCGTCATGGAAAAGCCTTGCTTGACTTCTAGTAAGATCACAGCAGTTCTTCACACCAGCCCAGATTGATCCAGTTCTTCTCAGCAGAATGCGGGTCCACTATGAACCTATTTGAAGTCATTGAGGTCATGTTCAACTCGAATGACAAACTTCTTTGTTAAATCTGTAATGACTTCTACCATTAGTAGTCAAGTCACAGTAAATGCTGAATTTAAATAATACAACCAAGTCTCATGGAAGGTCGTAACATGAAATTTTGAATCTATTGATTCATGTTCATGGACTCGAATTCCCAACTTTTTTGTGTCGGTCAGCACAACCTTTTTTCGGGTCACTCATGCACTGTCCAGACGACCAGCAACGAATGCTCACGCTAACCACGCCCCTATACCTAACGTCATAGTGGCAAAGTCAAATCATAATAAAACGTACAAATGAGATTCTCACGAATGAGCCACCTTGTAAAATAGACTAAATTCCAATATTGCGTCGATGTAAATGTATACATATGAAAGACACTTTGTATTAAAATACATTAGAAAGTCGTGCTGAGTGACACAAAAAAGTTGTGCAGAGTGACATGAAGAAGGAGAACATTTTACACAAATTCCTGTGTGACTGTGTTAAATAATAACTAACCTGGGACCTCATGTACAAAGACTTGCGTTGATTCCATACTAAAACATTGCGTACGGACAAAGCTGTAAATGTGCGTACGCACAAAAGACCTCTGATGTATGAATCTCTGCGTACGCATGATCCCACGCGTATTCTCTTTGTTCATAACAATTAACGTGAAATAACGTGCACATGCACGAGCTCAACACCCAACCCAGTCTCTTCCCTCAAGTAAATAAATTTGAATATGGTAATGAGTCCACTCATACAAATGCAAGCAGCAAGAAACGAAAGTTCACAGAATGTGAGTTGGATGTGCTACTTTCGGTGGTAGAAAGGAGAAATTTTTTGGGTTATTAACTATTAACAAAAGAAAAAATAATGGGTGAGAGAGTTTGGCTGATGGCGTCAACACGGTGGGATCAGAAAATGGCACTGTAAATGAAGTGCTGAGGCCTGTCGTTCTGGCCGCGTCTTGACGAATGCTGTTCTGGAGTTACAACAGCAAATCATTATGGCCATCTGAGAAATTAACAGTTACCTGAAAAACATCACTGACGCACTCACAGACATAAGCCACTCATTAAAGGAATTGGTCAATAAATGAACTTTGTGTCTGATTACCATTTATATTCTCGCAATCCCATGTTGACGGGTCTGAATAGCTTGTTGGTTGGGCTGCACATTCACTGGTCCTGGGGCGGGGTCATCTGGCAGTGCCATCACCTCAGCCGTGCCTGTGCGCAACATTGTGCAGGACACCACAGGCCAGCACGATGCAGCACACCTTGTCAGGGCGGTATAACAGCATCCCCTCGGTCCTGCCAAGGCAGCGCCACCGACATTTCAGCTGCCCAATCGCCCGCTCTACAACTTACCAAGTTCGAGAATGGGCATCATTGTATCCGTGCTCTCTGTCAGTTTGTGGGTTGCTGAGGGGGGTTAACAACCACGTCTCTAGTGGATAACCACGGTCTCCTGATGGGCAGTTGAATGATTACATACACAAAAAAACTTGATATAGAAACAACTTTTAAATGCATCTCTCACCAAGAAGCCCCCCGTCCCGTACCCGGCCAGCATGGAACCTCATCCGAACAATGCTGTTTGTAAGGATTTATGAATCATGGGTTGACCCAGACCACCTTGCCACAATATTTGTGCATCACATATTATATGCACATTTATTCAATGGAAATGTTTGCGATTCACATATGCAAATTCTTCCTCGGATAGCAATGTGTGTGCAGTCAATCGCTCCGATTATATTAGGAAAACCAGCTATCGCTGCAAATTGTGCTTTAATATTTGGCTGGTCTACTGCATCAAATGGGAACCTTAAATACCTGGAAGACATGCGGATGATCCCATCCGATACAGCTGGCATTGTGCGGCTCTAAGACGACTCGCTTATTCCTGATTGGTCCGCCAGTTCCCTTTGGAAACCAAGTGTTGTCAGCACCTGTAAGGGAACGGGTAATGCGTGGCTTCTCGCTGTCTTTCTCTCCAAATTCGGACCCAACTCAGCACAGAGCTCCAAGGGATAGCCCTTGGAAATCTGAAACAGCTGAAAAGCCAGTCATCATCGTGGTCCAGAATTATATTCCATTGGGGTTTAATGATTTTGATGAATTAATCAGACGTCACCTATTATTTCGTATTTCGTACACACAATTTAGATGTATAACCCGACCCCGCACCTAAACCTAACAGTTTGTATATTATACAATATAAAACACAGAAGGAAGATACAGCTACAGATTGGCTCCAAGAATTGTTCTAAGCGTTCTGAGGCCAACGGACAGACCCAAAAGTGTTCCCCTTCTACGTCAATCATAAAACTGTGATCCAGATCGGCTACGCCCCGTGACATAATTCATTGCGCTTGTGTGTTTTGTGACTAGTTGCATCATTAGTTAGCTACGTTATGCAACGCCAATGGCTGTCTTGCTCCGATTGCGTCATGCGCTAACCTTGAGCATACAGTTTATTAAAACACGACTGGGTGCATTCCTGGAGCGCGATCGTCAGCGATTAAAACCTGCTGTGTTCAGATGATATCGTATGGGTTTAGACTCGAAACGCAACGCAACCTGTTTGTAATGCTTTTAGACTGTTTATGGTCAGTGTTTGCAATAAATTCCTGTTTCTGACAAATAATAAGTATTTATAAAATCATTTTAGAGGCAATCGTGACACTGACACGCATTCTCTAGCCGACCAACACAGTTCTTCTCTTTAGCGCTGCCAGTGGACTTTCGTGTCTCAAAACTGTATCAATATGTAACTAGTGGAACGTATTTGCATTGTTTTTGCGCTGCAAAAAAGTTTACAGAGGTACGTATTTCCTATGAAACCAAGTTGATAGCAAACTATCAATAACTGAATAATTCTTAGCGTAGCCATGTCACTCAAAATGTATTTCAGGTTCACATTTAGTTTCAAACAAAGATGGCGATAAAGGGGCAAAAGTTACAAAATACAGCTTTAGGACTTCATAAATCTTGTGAACATTTGTTAATGTGAACCTTCAACGTTAACATCTTCGATTTCACAACAGATGTTTTGGCATTTTAATAAAAGCTAGCCTACACCACAACCCATCTGACATTTTTTATTTTTTAATTTTAGTCATTTGGCAGACACTTTTATCCAAAGCGACTTACAGTGCACTTATTACAGGGACAATCCCCCTGGAGCAACGTGTCTTGCTCAAGGACACACTGGTGGTGGCTGCTGGGATCGAGCCAGCAACCTTTGATTTACCAGTTCAGTGGTTTAACCCACTAGACCACCATCTCAGCTTGACATGCACAATGTCTCATCACGATCCTTCATAAAATTATGTTTAATAATTTGAATGGGTTATGAGTAAGGCTACAGCGTGGTCCAAAATTTTGAAACCAATGCCGAAAATGTAGAAATAAACAAGTTGATCCATATTATTCTAACAATTTTAACTTGAACCAAAACTTTCAAAATCCTAAATCATCCGTCTTTTAATGCTTAAATGAATTTCAACAATAAACAATTTAACTTTGAACTTTGGCTTTGTGGTTACATTGACACAGTGTCAATTTCATGCACATCTTCTACATTACTTGGAAATCATGACTTGTCCCGTGTTTTACCAACTTGGCTTTACTTGGCCAACAGCGTGCTTCTCAAAAATTCCAGTTCTGCTAATTTTCTGTTTAATTTCACTCGATTTCAGTTTAAGTCACCTTGGCCGCAGTTTATGTCATGTCTGAGATAGAATGTCACTGCAAGAATTAACTGCCAAATAAATACAGGGCCAAATTTTGATTACATTGTCTTTCAAAGCTCTTCATCTAGCCTGTCACATACTCTTGAGTTTATTCAATTCCGGTCACAATTTCAGAATTTCCACAATGAGCTCACTGTCTGGTTCACATTTACAGGACATGATGTCAAACATTGGAACATTCAATACAATCGGATGTGTGGAACTAAAAAACTTTGATGGGAAATAAAATGCTTTTGTTACCTTAAGTCACCTTAAAAAAATAAACGTCTTGTTTCACAGTGTTGGACCACATCAAATTTTCACATCCATTTATTTCTTCGGTCAGATAAAGAAATCCCAAAGCAGTCATTCTGGCCAAACTGAGAGAGCAATGGCTGGTTTAAAATAAACATTTTCTTCAGCCAAAGTACCAAGGTTAGTCTCGGACGGAAAGCAGTGGACAAATCACGGTTTCCTTCTGGATTTGATAATGTTCTGCTTGGCAAGAAATGTAAAGCAGTGCTCGAAAACGTAACAAGATGCACGCCACACACGTTTAGACCAAATCCACTGAATCTCCTTACCAAAAGAAAAAAACGATACAGTTGTCACGTCATTGTTACAGTAATCGTAACCAACTTGGTTCTTGTGGTGCAAAGCATAATGCATGCTCAGACCTTTGCACATGACCACAAGCAATTTCTTCTGTTTCCATTAGCAGTCTTTCCCTAATTGTCTTGGCCCCGGCGTGTGAGATCCGCTCCTATCCTGAGTCACTCTATCCTGAAATTATCCTAAATCATGCCTAAGCAAAAACCAAATCTGTCTGTTTCTACTTAATATTAGTATTCTTTTCTCTTTGAAGAAGGGAAAATGCTTACTGTGTAACTTAAGTCAGCATTTTCAGGCAGACTTTATGGAACACTTTAACTGTAATTGCTTTGATTGGTTCCACACTTTGAGTCTCTGTTCTACTGACTGGCTGAACTTTACTTTTACAGTTTCATGAGTTATAATCAGCATCTACGGGAAAGGTATTATTAAGACACTGTACATGGACAATTACTTGCTGAGGGGATTTGTACCATTCAGTTTTTCCGCTCATTGGAAGCTATTATACAGTAGGTATATTTTCCATGAAACATTTTCTTTAAGTGTCTGTTCTTCTGCTGACATAAGCTGTTTTTTTGCATCTGTTAAAGCTGCAATCTGCAAAATGTTTTAATGCACACCTTCCAGCCGATCGGAATCCAGTATTCAAACTAGGGGTGGGAATCGCAGGGACCTCCCGATACGATTCGATACGCAATACAGGGTACCGATAATATCACAATGCGTAGATTCTGCGATAATCGATATATCGCTTGGCAATTCTATAACAATATATCACAACATCTGTACATGGATCAATTAGATCATCATTTTTTGTGTGTTGCGACTCTCTGTCTTTAGGTTTGTTTATTCTTACACTTATCTTTGGACTGTGAGTCTCTGGTAACCTGCATCCCTGCACGCCGGACTGGAACGAATCACGAACTACTTATGTTTCAAACAGGGATTGCAGCTCACAGGGATATTTCTGTTATATAGGTACAGGGGTATTTCTGTTGGCCGACCCCGAAGTTACAGCATCACTTTTGTTTCCTCGACAAAACCCTATGGATTTTCCATTTTCATTTTCCAAAACCCATAGCCTTTTGGAAAATCGAAAAAAAAACTCTGTGATTAACAAAGATTTATGACACTTACACGGTTTATCTATCAAGATCATCTTTACCAATGAACACCACACTTATACACTATGAGGCCAACCACGAGAAATTAAAAGCTAACATGAGGCTATAATCAGACTACACCATTATCACTTGACATCACCACCACCAAGCCGTCGACAAGTCCTTTTTTAAGATTTATTTTTGGCGTTTTATTCTGAAAGTACAGTGGAAGAGAGAACAGGAAGCAAAGTGTGATGAAAAAGGAGGTGGGATCGGCAAAGGGGACCACAAGTAGGGATTCTAACTTGAGTCGCCCGAAGCGCAAACACACTCCATGTTAGAGCACTTGTCGACGAGGCTATCGGCTCGGACTCTTTTAAACTCGTATAAACGTAATCAAACTCTATTGAGTTTTGCGCC
This sequence comes from Triplophysa dalaica, assembly GCF_015846415.1. Lineage (NCBI taxonomy): Eukaryota > Metazoa > Chordata > Actinopteri > Cypriniformes > Nemacheilidae > Triplophysa > Triplophysa dalaica. Next base: position 11,604,922 of record NC_079561.1, on the reverse strand, counting down.
CTTGTTGGATTATTTTGACTTTTCATGCGTGATGATGTTTTGCCCCAACGTTTGCAGTCCCAATTTAACTTGTTAGCTGCCGCCTTTTTTTAAGGAACGTTAAAGTTTTAAGAACTCACAAGCATGTATAACTGGTGTGTTTTATGTCATACAATAAAAAGGGAGAATATTTAGAGCTTGTGTTGACCACAGACCTTACTTCAAACATTTAACAAAAAATCCATTCAAAAAACGTGCTAATATGTCAACCCTGCAGCATAATTTCCAAAATCTTTGTGCCTGCTGTATCAGACTGTAATCATGAAATAATAAAAGGACTTGCATGGGAAAACAAATATAACATAATACAAAAAAATCTCCAGTAAAGCTTCAATATAGTTGACTGTAAAACTGTTGTAGTGGGCCAATACAACTGTGATGTTCCCAGACCAGCTTGGACATAATGTTCTTGAGAGATATATGATACGCTAGTAAGCTACCTTAAGTGGTGAGTAAACAAAGGGATATCCCCATAATGTTCTGAAGTCCAATTAGCCTATTATACAAATTAGAATAGGATATTAAAATAATTGACGTGAGTCAACAAATCCATTTAATGTCTGCAGGCCAACGTTACACACGATATTGCAGAGACTGCAAATGCACCATATAATTAAGAATAAATATCTGATAAATGTCAATACTGCACCTGTTATATAAGTGTATTGTGTCTCAATGCAAAAGAAGCACACAATGTACCCAAGTTAACACAAAGACATCATGTACCCAGGTCAACTGAGACCATGCACGTGCAAAGATAGGGCTCGAATAGCTACAACAACAACATTGTAACTTGTTGATTAAAACGGTTATGTCGCCGTTTTAATGATGACAGACAAAATGCACATTTGTACACATACTGTATTTGCCGATCAAATTTGAGTTTGACACAAAGCGACTGAGTGATCCCACTGAGTGATCCTCGATGTCAGCCAGGTAAGAACTTTCTATTTTGATATATGATTGATGATACACTTAATTTTATTATTAATCAAACGTATTGTATGGTGGCATGTTTAATTCATGGTTACGCTGTAACTATGGTATGAACAAAATAAAACTGATTTGGAAAGGGCTTGAAAGTTGAAACCAGCTTTCAAATGATATCAAAACCTGTAGTATGTAAAGATGGCATCGCCTTTTCAGAATAACGTTTTGAGCATCATCGCGCAGTTAACCACGCCTACTTATTTACATTCACTACGAAATCCAAAGTGCGCCCAAACTTTTGATATAATAGATTCTGGCGCATCTCTAATTTGTTGTTGGTCCGCCATTATGCTCGTATTTCTTCTCTGCTGTGAATCACAATTTCCGTTCATCAGACAATCCATAATCTGGGAGCGTCACCACAAGAAATATGTGGGTACAGCTGTTCTAGTAAGCACAGCGAAGGTATGAATTTAGATCTTTTGTATTTCAAAAATCGATACTTTGTGCCAGAATATCGATAACATCTCGCGGGCTGAAATGTCAAGATAAATCGCCATATCGATTTAATTCCCCACCCCTAGTGTGCATGGAATTGCACTAATGACAATATGTTAGGTGACCAACAGTATTCCTTTAATTTATCAAAGTATATACTACTTAAAGTACTCTAAACAAGGGTAACTCAATGTGGTCCCAGCAAAGAGAGCCCTTTACAATGATGCCAATAAAATCTCTGGCGTGCATAAATGTTTGGCACGTCTCTTTGAATATTTAACAAATTACAGTCAGTATCATGTGGGAGAGAAAGGCAGTTGTGTAACCTTCACGTCCTCTGCATGCTTACAAAAGCTTCAAACCCCAAAATTTTATTATGACTGAACACACCCGCCTCAACTATTAATGGTGACATGATAAACGACTCTTTCAAATTATGTGTGTTGAAGGTAATTACGTTTTGTCACAGTAATTTGCTCCGATTAGTTCAACTTTTTATTCGGTGAAGCCTGTCAAAAGGGAAGTTCCTGGTGTTTCTTAAAATATTCAGTTTGGAAAATCCACTTGCTGCATTCCTGAAAGGATGTAGTGACCACATATCCTCATTCTTGGCGAGTTGTCCAGCGCACCAAAAATGGTATTATTCCCCTATTTTATTAGCTTGTTAAGAGATTTTAAAAGCCATTGACAGTCGGTTGTCCCAGATGTTAAACTGCCATGGGTTTTACAGCAGTGTGAATCTAAACAAAAGGCTGTATGAACGCTATGACGGATAATCAGTCACCAGTCCTGAAATGGCATCAGTCAACAGCAGAACTTCTTTTGATGCATTGTTATTGGCTGAATGTTTCAAAGTGATCACAATGACTTTCTCGATCTTTCAGAGTTGCGATGAGTCATTGATTCTGTGGGTAATTTAAAAGGCATTTTAACTGCCACATTAGAGAGAGGGAGAGAATATATTATATTGGGTCCATATTGCCAAATGCTGTTATTGACCCAATCCATCCTTCAACCTTCATGTCTGTATTTGTTGTTTGACACTTTCTCAAATTCATAAAGGAGCTTTTATTAAATTAGGCAATGCCTTAGAAACGTTCACCATAATGCTTTGTGGGGTGTAATCTGCATTTTAATCTGAAGTTTTCGTTGAGTGTGATCCTAGGGAACGCATACACGGATACAATGTTTAAATAAACAAAATTTTGATTTGTATAGCGACAGTCAAATGTCATTTAAAGTGATAGTTTGCCCAAAAATGTAAATCCTGTTATGAATTCCTTACTCAAGTTGTTCCACACCTTTAAGAATGTCTTTAGGCCAGATTTACTAACAGCTAGCGACGCCTAAAAAACTACTGTCGATATTTTCTAAAGACACATAGCGAAAATGAGTGCTGAAAATGTTTGGACACCCATTGCGCTTGCATTTGTTGGATTTTCCTCTTTAGACGCAAACTTTATGGGAGGAGAGGATCACCTGATGAAGATTCCACGACCATTGACGCTTTTTTTAAATCGCGCTCTCAAGCTATTTTGCCCCATTTAGTTAATTTGGCCTTTGTTTGGTTAAACGCAGAGAAAGATATTTGGATGAACGGTTGTAACCAAACAGTTCTTGGACCCCATTGATGACCGTAGTAGGGAAAATGACAATGGTAGTCAAAAGTGCCCCCAGAACTGTTTGCTGTCCTACATTCTTCAAAATATCTTCTTTTGTGTTCAACAGAACAAAAATGATAAAGTCGTTTTCCTACTATGGTAATCAATGGTTGCCAAGAACTGTTTGGTTACAAGCCTTCTTCCAAATATCTTTCACTGTGTTCATCAGAACAAAAAAAATATAAAGATTTGGAACAACTCGAGGGGAAATAAATGATGACCGATTTTTTATTTCTGGCTGAACTATCCAAGTGGTCGGGAACCTATGACTCGCGCGCCACACGTGGTTCCTTTCAAAAATCATGTGGCTCGCCTGGTGTCTTAGCCTTTATCAACAATTAATTGTTAAAAAACATCATAATAGATTTGAATATTTCAGGTTATCCTGGCAAATACATGCATGCAGTGCTATGCGCAAGTGTAACAACACTCATCAACGGCAAACAACTTTCTATCGTAACCTCTCGTGCCCTCAGCCCAGATAACGCTCAAGCTACCCAGAGCACAACGAGCTTAGAAGAGTGAGCGTCATGCTTTTATTGAAAGTTACGGCTCTCTGTGGCATATGATACAGAACTCGTTGCCGTGCTATGTAAAAAAAAAAAAAAACATGCATCAAATTATTGAACAACTCGAGAAGGAAAAATTACTGTATTGTTTTTTTGAGTAAATGTCGACAGAATTTTCAGTTTAGGTGAGCTGTTCCTTTAAAATAAATAGTGCACTCCATCTTCCTTTTCCCCACATATAGTTACAGTTTTATGGAAGTCTTTCTAAAAATTTGAACATCTGTTGCAAATTTCTGACAACGAAAGTCTGGTCAAAATCTTCTGAAATAGTTTCTTTGTCTTTGTCAGATAATGTTGAAAGGCAAAGTAAAAGTTTCATCACACATTTGAAAAAAGACCCCCTTCAAAAACAAAAACACTTTTCTTGAAATCTAACATATACTGTAAGCTTGAGGTATACCACTGTTGAGGTTTTACACTCTTCTGTGTTAAATCAGGAATAATGAAGATGATTGCTGTGGTAAAATAAAGAGACATCAAAGAGCCGGTATATTCCTCTCTTGCACAGCTGCTCTACAGAACTCTTCATATGCATCTAACATGATCAGTATGTGGTACTGGTTGTATTTAACATGCGGTAAATAAACCGACATCAGTAATTTACAGTCTTTTTGTGTGATTGGCTGTTATTTACAGACAGAGTCAAAAAGTCCTGGTCATTGTTGTCCAGAGAGCTAGCTAAATGTTTATGCTTCATTAAATGTACTTTGTTGTACTCTTCTCTGGAGTTAAAAAAACACGAAGAGATGGCATCTGCGCATCAGTCAGGCCTAAAGCTCACCCTCACAGACCACCCAAAATCTGCACACTGACCTTCTGATGTATATCTGAGACAGAAATGGGCCAAAAAATATACTCAGATTTTCATCGTCCGACTGCACCGTGACCTACTTGAAGGCCAACTGTACTTTCTGCTGGTGAACAAAATCTTGTTTAAAGCATCTGGATTACAGACAATACGCCATTAACCATAATATTGAGTTTTGTTTCTACAGACATAATAATATCCTTCATTTAGCACTTGTTTAAAATTTTGCCTTAAGAGTCATAATGGTTACTCTCTCCCTCTGCCTCCATACACATAGAGATTCATTGGCGAAAACACAAAATAAACTGAATTAAAGATGAATTACACTGTCAATAATATTTGATAAAAAATCAATAGATGTTGGGATAATATTGTTATAGTGAACCAGGAACGGGTCCTGAGCGGGAGCAACGGGGGAATCCCCCAAAATTCCTCATGGGCCCCTCCTAAAAATCCAGATGATGATAAAATAGTTAAAAAGTTAAAATAATTTATTGATCTATTAAATATTAAATATAAATATAAATACAAAGAGCATTTTTTCTTCCAGCTGAAAACAATAAAGCATTGACTGCCAATCACAATCCATTCATATTTAAAGGGAAGTGCTTAGAATAGCAATATCAAAGCTGATATAGTTCTTGTTATAGCTGTCTGTATAGTTCTGTCAGTTTCACTACCATAAAAATGATTGACAATTATACAATTTCCTCCACCTTTTCTTGTCGACTGTGTTCCTGAGATTAAAGAGTGGCTTACATCCAACTTTCTCAAATTGAATAGCGGTAAAAAAAATTGCTTGTTGGCTCAAAAACCAATCTGGCTAGGTCGAAATCTCCTTCTATGCTCTTTGATGCCCTATCAGTGTCAGTTTCTACTCAGGTCAAAGCCTTTGTCGTGTCATCATCGATAGCACCCTATTATTTGAAGCACACATAAATGGGATAGTTCGTTCTGAATACTTTCAACTACAAAATATAAATCGTCTTCGCTCGGCTGTTTCAGTCTCGTGTTGACTACTGTAATTCTCTTCTGTACATTTTGCCTTCAAAGCTCCTTCATAAATTACAGCTGGTTCAAAACTCTGCTGTCGGACCTCTAGAGACGAGAATATTACTCCCACATTACAACACGTGCACTGGCTTCCGGTGAAATATCGAATTAATTTAAAAATTCTTCTCCTTGTCTACAAAGCAATATACAGTCTGGCTCCTCCCTACTTAGAAGACTCTCAGATCATCTTTGCATCTAATCTTGTTCTTCCTCAAACACGCACAGCTTCGGGTTCTCGAGCTTTCAGTCACGCAGCTCCCTGCGTTTGGAACTCATAACCGCAGGATGTTAAATGTACTGAACATTTAAATGTTTTTAAATCTCGTCTTAAAACATATTTTTCAGGCTGGCTTTTCTGTGATATTATTTGCGCCTATTATTATTGGAGCCTATACATAAAGTGTAGAAGTGGTAGTAGTAGTTTAGATTGGCGGTATGGTTAACTCTCTGCCCATCCATGCAGATAGCATAAATATGAGTAGGGAGTGCCGTTTACACCCCTTTAGGGTAAACAGAACAAGCAGATATCATCAGTATGTAACGACATTTAAGTGTAACACAAAATTAAAATGTAGTTGAGACCTATGAATAGAATAACACTAGTTGAGTGCTGTTTGTGAATGTGAGGTGGAGCTGGGGATGGAGGAGGGTAATTTGCTCATGGGCAACGCAATAAGCTGCTGTTAGCTCAATGAGTTTTAAAACGGAAGTTGTGAATGCGTCTTATTTCTATAGGTAGAGGAGGATCAGCTGATGCAAGCTTGACTCACATGACCCGCCAGGACTAGTGCGATACGCTTGATTTTCTTTATAGAGTTGGGTTTCTAGTTGTTATTGGTTGTTCGTGGACACCTGTGATACATTACCTTGGAACTCAATGGCACAACAGTTGTGTGTAAAACCAAAAGCAGCTGCCTTGCTGCCTCGATGCACATTCTGTCAGGGACTATACAGACAGCATTTTAATGTGAAGCCGCCTTTTAAAAAAAAGTGCTTTCAGATCACCGTTTAGCACCACATTACACGTGCCGTTTAAAAAAATGAAATCAATTCACATTTGTAATGATTTTGAACAACACGTACAGGATTGTGGGATATCATAGACAGCAAAGGACATCTATCTGCAAAGGCTATCTATCAGCTTCATAACCCACAATCCATTGCTAAATATGATCATTTCTGTTGATGACTTCCATTAAGACCATTATGGACCAGTTTTAGAACCTGTAGTTTAATTCAGATTGCATGAATTTCAATAAAATCCCACATTAATGTACACATACACAGATTTCCAAAGCTGCTTGCTTTGTTTATCCTGAAACCAGACATTACGTCAGTTTGTTTCTTCCTGTATAGGGGGCTAGTCTCGAAAGTCAAGCTGTACCCCTTCACACAAGCACTTCCCCGTGACTTTATCTGCAAAAGATTGAGACAGTGATTTTAACCCCTAACCCTTCACAGAGTGCCTCCATATGGTCTCCATCCGTGGCCTGAATAGCCCTATGGTGTTTTGGAGTAACGCATGATGACAATTTTTATTGATAGAAAAACAATCTCAATGATATCATATTACAAAGTGTGTCTTCATTCAAGAGGTTTATTCAGAATTGTTGTGACTAGTAGGAATTTAGTGACGGTTCAACAACAAATACTGACAGGCAATAACATCTCCACTTTTTCCTTTTGTGTAATGCAACTGTTTAAGCAATTACAAACTGACCACACAATAGTGATCTTGTTTTCTGACAAAGGTCAGGTTTCCCCTGAAACACTGAAGTATCCCACACAGAAACTCAGAGTTTGCAATAGCATAAATCCATACAGCGCCACCATACTACTCTTACTATTTCTGGAGTATACACTGTAGTTTGTATACTGCGTGTGTATTGTATGCAAGATGCAAGTATGCATGGAATCCCAGGATTACTTGTTACAAAATTCGCACATAGCCAGACCTTTAGACTGAAGGTTTGGAAACCATGTCCCCCCCTGCGATGGCTAAGGACCACCCAAGAGAGTGTACAGTATGACTGACAGGTACACTCTTAAAAATAAAATTGCTTGTAAGATTATTCACGATGATGCCATAGAAGAACCGTTTGGTTCCACAAAAAAGTATTTAGTCAATGGTTCTTTAAAGAACGTTCTCTTTCTTACCTTTTTATAACCTTCTTTTGCCACAAAGAACCTATTGTGAAACAGAAAGGTTCTTCATATGTAAATGTGTTAAATACCTAACAGCTCAAATTCTGAATCAGTGTTCAAATCTTTGCTTTGTGAACTGAAGTACCACTTTTAAACCAATATAAAATGAGACATTGCGGCAATTGTCATCTTTTGGTGAACTGTTCTTTTAAGGAAGAAGAAACATATTGGGAAAATGGGTTTAGTTCTGTATGAGTTATATGAAACTTGTTTGTCTGCACCCTACAAAGTTATTCATCTGTCTTAGGCTAAATAACACAAAACTAAACTGTTGTATTAACTTAAAAAAGGTTTTTAAATCATTTAAGATAATTTTATAAGTGAGAGATATAAAAAAATTATAAAAGATGTAAAGTTATTTCATTTACAAATTATGTTTTTAATACACAAAACACATATTTTTGGTGAATTCTAATAGAGATATTTGAGTAACTCAGATTTGCTTAATTTTTAACATACATTTACACAATTTAAACAGTATATTTCATTGATTTCACAGCGTTAAAATTGACTAAATTGTTTGAGTGAAAATAGTTAAGTTTTTTAGTGTGTATTTATTTAGAAATATGTTTTAACAAGTTACACATTTCAAACATTTATTTGTTGCAAAGTTTTTATTTATTTAAGTATAAGCACAAGTTCACCTTCTAAAATAGTGTCAACTGTGTTATGATGGAGGTTTTCAAAACGTTTATTCCCCAACCACTCCACGATGTTTAATAAGTCCTAAATATTTTGTTACCCAATGCTCAAGAAAATTTGAAAAATACACATTCTCCTTCACTCCATAAAAGGAATTAAAGCTGTAAAACGCTGACTTACATATACAACATTTGCACAGACAGTAATTTCACAAAGGCAAATGACTTGCTGTCATTTTTGTTTATTCAATGTAAATTTTGAGTTGATCCTCCAGTGAGGAGGTTTGGTTGTTATAATGACATCATAATTTCCGATCAAATGTGGCAGATATTGTGTAAGTGCACACTTACAGTTGGTTGTTAGCACAGTTGGACACAGCCTATGGTCTTAACCTAAGCACATTATTAAACACGACATTAAGAGGGATTGTTCAAGAAAAGCCTGCTTTTATTTACTCTTATGTTTCCTAAATTACTTTCTTCTTTGTAACAACATTTTTTCTAAATGTTGACATTGCTTGTTTTCTTGTATTTTCTCTATACGTGTGAATGGAGACTGAGGCATTCAGTGACCTAAACTCTTACATTTTATTTTGTTACGCACGCAGAAGAATGAAAGTCAGATGGTTTTGAGTGACTAAATGTTTACCGAATTTTGAAATGTCCCGTTAAAGGTACAAAAAAATGTTGTTGGTGGTTGTTAGCTGAAGATGGCTTTGAGTTTTCTCATGTGAACCACTTTTTGACCGTAATAATATACAGCTGTGGGAAACCTTAGTTTAGTGCCAAACCAAGGGCCTTGAACTTCTGTGCAGCGAACATGGGACTTTTTCCCTGTCAGACAACATAGCAATTCCTCGCCAACCTATTAAATCTGTTTGCTGGTCCACGAACAGTTGTACAAATGTAAGTGTTTTTATAGCATTCATTAAATATTTTTCAGTTGAAATAAAGACAGACAGTCTCGTGGTCTCCTTGGATTCGTTCTATAGATTAGTACATAGAGCCTACATGGATGATTACATCAATTTTCTCGTAATAAAAGTAAAACTCGAGATCATTATCAGCTGTCGCGTATCAGCCTTAAAGGTTAAGGGTTTAAAAGTGACTGTGGCATGGAGTCATAAACATGTCTAAATTGCCAACATGTGTCTAATTAGATTCAGCACTGTGTTAGGAAAAATATCCTTTGATTATTCTTTTGCTAAAGAAGAAAAAGCTCCTTTGGATCTTCGAACCTAACTTAAATCTTCGGGGAACTTAAAAAGGGTTTTGTGCATGTGCCAAAATAAGGTCTTTGTGGGTAAACCATTCATTCTGAAACCAAATTATGGGTAGTAATTTGTAGTTTAGTCACATGATATTATTTTAATATCTCTTATCTATTATTACTAACATACATTTAATATCATTTTCTGTCATTCTTTACTGTTTTGTCTTATCTCTCTAATGTTTGCAGTTTGTACTTTATGTACTGTCCTTTTTAACAAAGCAAGATTTTGAAAAGCAGTATATGAATTGAATCGAATTAGTTATTTATTCTTGTAACATTACACTTCAAAGTCATATTTGTACTGCTTATTTTTCCCCACATCTTTTTTCTTGTAACGTTCCCGTTATACTCAAAATATGAGCTTGTTTTTCTTGCAACTTTTGTAAAATATGAAAACTGAATTTTCATAATGATACAATATTGGACCGTTCTTCAGATTTCATCACAAAAGATTACAAAACTTCCATTTCTAAAACGTAAAAAAATCCAAATAGCATTTACTCTAAAATGTCTACAATTCAGTTTTATTTTATCCGCTCTCGTACTTTTTTCCAGCAAAAACATAAAACATTGTATTTCAAAACACACACGCACCATAAATAATAAATACAGGGCTGCTTGGTAAATAAACTTGCTGCTATGACAAATTGCTAGCTGTAACTAGCAAAACATGTGCCTACAAGTGTAAACTGTTTACAAGAACCCTGCATTAGCCGGTCACATCCTGTTCCTCTAAATTACTATAACATAAGTCTGGGGAAACTAGTTGTATTTTATCACCTTATTTCAAACCAGCTGACTGAAAATTAGTCTAGTGTGTTCGTGAAAAATGGTTCCATCATTTGTCAGAGAGGATTTGCCAAAACATGTTAACAAGAAGGATTTGATAGACTTAAGAAAGCTCACTGAGATGCTTCTTATGCAGCCTAATATTGTAATTGTACCGGCCCCCACAGCTTCTCCATTAAATCCATGCATAATTTATAACTCGGTGTGGAATAATGCTCCACCAGATACAATAAATGGATGGCATCACATAGGGAGCTTCATGGCTAGACTGAAGCCGCGAGTAAGATTAAAAAGCTTTCCTGTAGTTCAGTGATAACAACGCCAAGGTTATAGGTTCGATCCCAGGGGATTGCACAAACAACAACAAAATATATATATAGGATAATGGAATGTAAGTCGCTTTGGATAAAAGCGTCCGTCAAATGCATAAATGTAAATGTATATGAAAGCTGTTGAATCTAGGGGATATTTTCACTGGATGTTGTGCAGTATTTATAAGAATGTCAAAGGGGTCCTCGTTATTAAACACTGTGTTTTTGGGCTTAAAAAAGTGCACGTTTTTGAGAATGTTATTGTAACAGTGTAAAACTGGTTTTCACATGAATATTACTTGTTTAGCTTATAGACCACTTTGTAAATCTGTTTCAGTTTTAACGACCACAGAACATTCATAACAGAACGAAAATGTAAAACCAATATCTTTAAAATTGAATTATATGAGTAAGAAAAGACAGTCGGAAGTGCATCTGGAACAGTGTTTACATCTTGCGAAATGTTAGTTGTGTGTAAGTGTCCATATTTAGTACACTGTTTTCATGTTTACTAAAAATTATAAAACACCTCAAAGTTGGTGTTCAAAATCTCCTGTCTAACTTCAAAAGTATTAAGATATTATATATGAATAAATAGAAATATTTATGAATTATCACTTTAAATTATTTTCAGTTTATTACTTTCACAGCTATATCACCAGAGTACAGCGTGCATAGCATGGATTTTTTATATTCTGTTGTAACGAGTAAAGCAGGACGAGAGCCGTGAGGGAACGATGCGAGGCCGGTGATGCGAGTGATAATGAGTGTCAGCTGCGCGTTGCACCGGTCTCGCATTTCTCACCGAGGAGATCAGAAGCATAAACGGACGAGCGACAGTAGTGTACGATGAGAGAGGACCAGGCCTGGATTTTATGTCATGTTTTATTATGTTTGTGAGGCCGGCAGTCGACCTAGAGGGAGCTGCGGGCATTTTACTTTCGTTTTGTTTATTTTATTAAAAGTTGTTAAATGTTTGACGGTTCCGCCTCCTTCTTCCTTACTTGGAGCTTTGTTACATCTGTAAATTTTGTCATGTTCTGTTTTTCCTGATCTCTGTCTGTACCAATACTGCAGCCTCTTTAAGCAATGCACAATTGTGAAAAGTTTCATAGGAATACATTTCATTTAAATTGAAATTAAGTATCATTTGCAAATAGAAGCTAAAATTAATGTATTTTTAATGACATTTAAATGGTTGTATTACAAATACAAATGTTATTTCACTTGACATGTTTTGGTTTTGCATTGTGAATACTTGTTAATCCAGAGCAATAAACCATCAAAAACATTTAACCCACAATTAATTCATTTCAACCTTTGATTTCAAGCATGTCTTTTACTTGAACAATTTGGGTCAACTGACCAGTAAAACCAGCTTAGAACCAAAGCAACAAACATGTTCTCTATGACATATCACTTCATCATTCATGAAGTAAATTGATCGGAATACTTACTTCTCAAGAATGTGTTGATCTATGTCATTTCAGAGTAAATCTGCCCTCATTAATCATTAGCCTTCAGTGATGAGCATCTCACAATCATGCCAGCGTCTCGCATGGCATACTGCTTTGACACTGGTGAACTCATCTGTGAAAAAGCATGCACAAACAATTCATTTTAGCGGCCACTGCCTTTATGGAACGCCGCGCTTTCACGCGTGAAGCTAAAGTTGGCGCCAACTGCTAAGTCCCTGTGTCCTGTCAACACATACCATCTTCAGGAGCTTATCGATGACACGGTCTCTTTGACCCGAAAGGTTTGCAGCAGGCCCTGTGAGAGCTGACAAGCTTAGTCGTATTTTAAAAGACAGACACATAGCCCAGGAATTAAAGATGTTTGGCACTAGACCAATTATAGATGGCTTCCTTAAATGCAGATGTTGTTTATTTGGCTTTTATGTGCTTTGAGTTGCAGTCATTCCCGGAATCTGATTATTTTTAAGCTGCGGATCGTTGCAGGGCTTCACTTTTGATATTTTAAAGGTTTTTTGATGTTATTTGTGAAAACAGCGGCTCATCTTTCTCACGTTACATATACGTCAATGGCCCACTCTGAGAGGTTTAGGGCAGTTGTTCAACAGTTGAGCAAGTGGGCTGAAGTTGACCATTAAATAAATCAGGACTTTGATGACTAATTTGAGAATAAAATATCTCATCCAATATAGAAAGAAAATAAGTCTAGGTCAGGTCTACCATTTTTCAAGGTGTCTCCTATAGAACTATACGTGAGATCAACAATAGCACAAACTGATTGTATCTGTTAAAGAATAATAAAAATATCGGAGGCATTAAGTTATATTGAATAATATCCTGCACTTTCTAGCTTGGTAATGGCAATGGATAGAGTCCAGGGTTACATGCCCAGGGTTAAAACATGTCTCATGTCACAAAACCATAGATTTGTGTGTATTACTTTTATGATGGATATGTGCTTTTTGGAGTGGGTCACTGGGTCTCTATTCACATGCAAAGCCAGGATTTGTATTATTACTGTATAACTCCTCATGTGTTTGCCAGAGGACACCTAGGATGGCATGAGGTTGAGGAATTTGTTGCAAAAATGTAATTCTGTTGCAAAATGTCACACTGTCAAACTTTGCTTTAGTTTTGTTGCTGTCATAAACTTACCCAGTTGTAACATAATTTGAGAAGTTTTAAATATTATTTAGAAAACAAAACAAAAATGCTTAGGAAGAATGTCATTTTTACTACAGTGTTGCTGTAGTAAAGAGACCGGTCTCTTCTTGCCCATTTCGAATCTCAAAAGTCAAAGTGTTTTCATTTTGATTAAGTAAAGTTTAACTCAAATGAAAACATTACTAATGCAAAATTATTAAATAGTTATCAAATCTAAAGTAAGTTACTGACAAGTTTTACAGTGTAGGGTGAATTGTTCATTTAGGAGCAAGAGTTGACTGCATTGGTTTATCAACAGTCCAGCCCTGTACTCATACAGTATACACAAGAACCGTGTTTAAATACATGCTAACCTTATTACATACTGGAAATATAGTCTGAAAATTCTAAGGAAGGATTTACCAAGCAAGGCCCGGATTCACCAAACTGTTCTTAAGACAAAATATAAGATTGTTCTTAAGATAAATTATAGGAAGTTTGTAAGAATGTTCGTAAGTGCGATTCCCAAGCATTTCTTATAACCTTCTCAAATACTGTTTTCTTAAGACCATCTTAATTTACATGATTAATATGATTACACTCGCTTGCTCATGTGGTAATTGCATATGTTCATCTAATAAACTTTATGTGTTTAACAAGCACATCACATTCTTATATTTACATGTGATCAGTTAAACGGCACTTACGATCGTTAGCTAATATGTTAGCAAGCGTAGAAAAAAAACGCTTTGTGTCATACTACGGCATAATACTTTTGTGTTTCGAGTCACTTTGTTCAAGAATAATGTAAAAAGCACTCCGTGTTTAATAATGAAAGCTAAAGTAAGGGACATAGACCTTATTGTTGCCAAATAAATAGTCCTTAATGGCAAGTTAACATAAAAATTATGATTCTGGCTTAATACAATACGCATCGCATGTAAAGCAACCAAATACATGTATTAAACATCTTACCTTTTGAGATTTAAGTAAACAGTGAGGATGTCATTATTTTTTAGATGATACTGTTTTGAGATTTGGATTCTGCTCAATTTTCCTCAAATCAATCTGGGAATACGTAACATGCCCAACTTTTTTCTTAAATTACAATTAATGGCAGTTAATAAGATTTTTCTTCTCAAGTTATTTTGAGTAAAAATTTGCTTAAACCATTATTTAGCAAGTATATGAAAGAACGATGTTTAAAACTGTGTCACAACCCATGCGGGATTCAACACGGAAAACTTGTATTAATGATTTGTTAATTTGCCCTGTCGCGTCGTCTTTCCCGGAGATCCTTATTTGGTTGGATCCAGCTGCTAGCCAGCGCGTGGATGCTTCGAGTGACAGGCGATTTGTAGGGTGTACTCACAACTGTTGTGTAGGATTTTATACAACTTTTAGTATTATTTATGGAGGCGTTTACTACTTTTTAGTTTTAACGGCAAGCAGCGTGGACATCTGGGAATACATCAGTTGTGAAAAACAAGAAATTACGAACTGATGACAGTTTACAAAGAAAAATAAAATATGAATGTGATTGGACTCTATTTACTTTAATTTCATTTCAAATGTTTGAAGTGTTGGGACCATTTTATAGGCCTCAATATATTTTTGGATTACATACATACTAAAAAATAGGAGACTATTCCAAATGTTCATTTAATCAACATTTCTAGATATGAGGTCATTCCAGGCCAGTGTCTGTTGAATTTCAACAAAGTCAAACCTCAAGAGTGACAAAGTCATCCAACAGCAATTTGAAAGACTGTATATTGCTTAAAAGTGAATATGATCTTGTTTTCTTTCCAGTATTTTTAGGTTTCACCTTTCTCCAGTTTTCATTTTCTTTTCATTTGAAATTTGTAAAAAATATGGTTATTAGTTCACAGAATAAATCAAAGCAAAGATGACTTAAATAGAAATGTTTTTTTAACTTTTTACCAAACAGTTGGCTGAGCCTCTCGTGTGACTTCTGTATTCTGCATGGCTCGCCATTGTTTAGCCCTGAAAATGACTGAAGAGCATCACATCATTATTTTGATACCACATCATTATTCTGATATCACATCTCTTTACGATATCATAAGAAAGTGGAGAAATTAGTAAAATGAGTTTTGGTTTCAATAATGTTAAACAGTCTACTAAGGCAAATACAGCCATTGGTTCAAATTGACCCAGTGTAGAAAAAGTTCACATCTTACCCAATCATAGTTTGAAACAATTTGTAGAATGTGGATCAAGTTATCTTTCTCACGCCATTTTTCCTTTCATAAAAGAAGACTAAATATATTGGTTCACTAAAGTTAAATCATTATTACATCACAAAGAAAAACATCAATGGGAAAATTCACACAATGACAAAAATTGACTCACCACCCTGTCGTTTTAAACCTGTATGACTTTCTTCTGCAGAACAAAAATGGAGAAAATCTGTATGTTAATCAGTATCATTTGGATGAAAAGTGCAACCCAGTCGGCTAAATACACCAAACAACCCAACATGCTGGTTTGCATTAGCCCAACATGTATCCTGTCCTTTATTTATGCAGCATTGTGTTTAAAAACTCTCCGGATCGGGCATTTTTTAGAGTGTGCCTCATTTGTTGTTTCTCTTAAACATCCTTTCTTTTTTTTGCTTTGCTTATGAGATGGTCTTAAAAGGGGCTAAACGTGGCAATTAATTTAGCAGAAGATGAAAGCAAACCAGCCGAAATGAATAGCCACAGGGAAAAAAGATCACTTGAAAAAGGGGCTTTTCCCTCTTTCAAACACCATCTATCTCTTTCACAGAACCCGTGAAATCAGATACAGGTATTACATGCTGAGCTCATGCAGACTGGGGGGGGGGGGGTTTGGAGAGTCTGGTCTTTTCGCAGACCACCCCTTTCTCCCTATTGGTCCACCTGTGCAAGAGAGCTTCCGAAAGCATGAACCGAGCTACCTCTCCGTCTATCCATCTCATCAGTACGTATCGTTTTTCCGCCTCTTTGAAATCGTGGATGGGATCAAACAACCCACAGTCACTTATAAGGACAGCCCAACTAGCACTGTGTCTGCTAATAAGGGCTCGTTTGACTGGGCCAGAGACCAGACAGTGAACCAGGAGCCCGGCCATTGTGTACGAACTGGCTTGATCTGTCACGATGGCATTGTGTGTAAAGTCTTGGGTTTTTGTGGAGGATTGAGAATAATGAAATATAATCTAGAGAATGTGAAATATAAGAAAGATACTCTCAGGGGAAGAAAGATTACGGGACATTTATCTCTTCTCTTCTGTGTCAGGACTTTGTTCAAACATACCCAAGACATATTGTTAATAATCGTACAATTGTATCTTTGATTCTTGACACATGTGGCGTGCCGTGTTACTGTGATGCTAACCTCTCTTTTCAAGTGTTTAAACCTTCTTTAATTTATCACTATAACAAATATTGTTCATAAATAATAATGGCAAACAAGCAGTTGGACATCTCTGTAATTGTTCAATTATCTATCAGCATCTTTAAAAGTTAATTTCAAGTTAAACAATTGAACTGTTGGGAGCATTTTATAGGCCTTAAAGTGATAGTTCACCCAAAAATGAACATAGTGTCATCATTTACTCACATCACTGACTGCCTTCGAAGAAAATAAATGGCAGTGCCCCAGAACTGTTTGTGTTCCTAAATTCTTCAAAATGATCATCATTGGGTTACACAGAACATTCAAATATTTTTTTTCCTACTATGGTAGTTGATGATATCATAGAACTGAGAATTGTTAACGTTCTTACAAATATCTTTCTTTGTGTTTAACAGAACAAATAAATGTATATACATTTGAAACAACCTGAGGGTGAGTATACGATGACAGAATAATTTTTTTTTGGGTGAACTATCCCTTTAAGTTATTTTTGGATTGTGACATACTGTATGTTTCAAGCACATATAGCTGCATTAAAATTAGGAGACTGTTCCAAATTGTAATTTAGGACTGACAGCATGACAACAGTGAAAACAGTACAAGACACTTGAAAACTGTGATGAAAATCCAAGTTGACACATAATGTTTTTTTTATTTGAACTTTTCCTAAATAGAAGTATTACTGTAGGTTAAAAGTGAATGTAATCTTTTTTGCATTATTCGAGGACTGAAAAAATACAGAGCATCTTTTTTGTTATTTTCACATGTTTCATCATTTTTTATTTTCTTCAAATAGAAACAATATTTTTATTTGAAATTTGGGAGAAATGTTTTAAGTATGTTCATGAAACAAAAATAATTTTACATAAACACACACCTTTAAAAATGGTTTCTTAATTATGTCAGTGGCTGTATATTGTCAAACAATTAAAAAAAAAAATCTGAATTTATTTAGCATGATAGCATATCCTGTCATGTCTTTAAATTATTAAGATGAAATAAAAAACACTACAATTATCTGAACGACAATTAATAATTCCAAATACATTCCAAAGTAAAGTATAAAATTTGGGCTGAATATCTTAAGCAAGATTTGAAAACATTACAGAAAAGAAAAAGTAAAGCTTTTTAAAATTATATGAAGTGAAACGCAATACAAAACCACTTTATAAAACAACATAAACCGTGTTCATAAAATATGCTACCCTTTTCTCATCCATAGTCCTTAATATATTATGTGTGACCTTTGACCTAAATCATACAACATTCACTTATAACAATACTGATATATATTAATAAAAGTAATTATTTAAATAATGTGGTCTGTTAAAAACTAATTGTTCTCTTTGCTTGTGAAAATGTTCTTTAAAAAAGTTGAATATTAAAAAGCATTTAAATGACAGAAAAGTGCAGTGGTTTTACATTTTATACCCTATTTCTTTACAGGTCCGGTTTGGTACTAGTAATGTTTTCCAGCGCTTTTCGGCGGTTCACCAAATCCACAATCAAACAGACCCTCTGTCTCAGTTCATGCTCGCTTGTTTTTCACCTGTTGAAAATAGAGTTTGTTTAAACTGATCTCCATGGTTGCAGAATTTGTTAGTAGCAACCTTGTCACGCCATGCAAGCTCCTGTTTGCTAATCCATCTGTAATGCAAACTGTCACTGTGATCCAACAAAGCGAGGATTTCATGATGTTTCTCCACACTTTGATAATTAGTTGTGTTTACTGTATTACTATGCTCATATTAATGGTCGGGGTGTTTTTAAAAGTTCCGATTCTTTAAAATTCAGCCACATGTATCTAATCTTTACCTCACAATGTATAATATCATAGTAATAATATGGGTTAAAAATTCCTCTGACTAAGAGTGTGATGTTTCATGACCTGTGGGCTCCTTTGACGGGTCCAGCAATTATTCGCATAACAACCACACAGAACTCCCTGGCAACTACCATAATCATGTTTGGATTTGTCTTTGTGTTTGTAATTTTTTCCTTTCCATTGTCGGCAGCCTATAGCCTAACCCACAACACACGCCCACATTTATCATATATGTCTCATAACACACTGACAGCAAGATCTGTGTGCCCTTTCAACATCCTCTCATATCCCTCAACGTCCCTTTAGATGTGTTCGCCAAACATAAACGTGACTCATGCGATTAAACGTCGAGCTGTTTGCTGTTTCCCTGGGTGGAAACTAACAAGTCTTACTTTCCGTTTACCAAGCTGGAGAAATGCGAGTTACTGTAAATGACGCTGAAGTGAGTAGTGAATGCTGGTAAGATACATTTTTATATTGAATTTGGCTCTATGGGTGTATGGTTAGGCAGCTGAGCATATCTTGTAGTCAGAGGATGTTCAGTAAGCACGTGTCACTCCCTCCAGGCATTCATAAGTCATCACATTTTATTTGTTAGGGCAGCCCGTGCAAGGCAGATGGTCACAGGATACAACACAGACACAATCTGGAGGCCAAATGGCAAAATCCATTTTTTGTTGTTGTCATGTTTTGTAATGAAAGCGAGCAAGACCCTGTTGGAATCAGCAACTGCCATTAAACCTCAATTCAACCGTAAATTTAATGACTTTTTACTACTACTATTGTATCAACAACATTTTATGTTTCATTTTAAATGTTTCATCTAAAGTTTTATTTTAAACAAAGGCAAAATATTTATCAGTTCACTATATTTTCCGTGCGATATTGTTTTTTGTTTACTCATACCAAATTTGAACAGATGATGCAACAAAACAATGAAATACTCCCATTCTTAATTTTTTACACCAATTTCAGAGACTGCTTTTTTAAGTTCATTTTCTAAAATTGGTTTTCTAGAAAATAAGAAGTATTGTAATTTAAACTATAAATTAGTATTAGAATTTAAACTGTTATTTAAAGTTTAAATTAGTATTAGAATTTAAAATGTAATTTAAACTATTTATAAATTAATATTATCATTTTAGAATAAAAACTGTCATATTTTAGCAATAGACATCTCTCCATATCCACCTTAAAATGTTAAGCACCTGCTTGATACCTGGAAAAAAGAGCATTGAATTTAACTTTTAAAGGTTAAAAACGGAATTATATTTGTGTTATATTTTCGGAAAGTACCCATTTCTTTTCATGAATCGACTTTACAGAAAGTGCATATTTTGTCATGAAAATATGAAATAAAATTTCACTCCACTTCAATGTTTTCATCTACTGCCCCCATCTGGTAATAATGCCGCATAACAATCATAAAGTCTTGTTGAGTTTATGAGCTCTAAAAACCTAAACCCAAACCTCTGCTCAGCATGACTTTTCCACATTAATAGTATATGAACTTTCATAGTGTTGTTGAAGTCAAACATGTATTTTTGCACCGGTGCGGTGGGGTCTTTGAGTCAGGGCAGAGGGTGCAGTTTGAGGAAACGTGAGCTGTCATTAATACAGCAACAAAAGCGCCTGTGTTCCGCTCCGCCTGTGTATCTCTGAGGCAGGTGGATTGAATATCCGTGCCGCTTTGTTGTGCCTTTTGTGTCTTTAGACAATGAATATCTTTTCCTGCCCCTCCCCAAATCGAAGATGAATGAAAGCCTTTCTTTGAGCCAGAAATATGTCACAGACATCAAGACATGTCAGTTTGAACGTCTGGGCTGTTTTTTTTCATGCCAGGAGATGGTAAGTGCTTTAGATGGGCTGAAGCGCATTCGCCACCCAAATGATTCTTGCGTTATTGTGTAACTGTACACTAGAGGGCAGTAGAAGCGCTCCGGTTACAACAGTATTTACACCACAGAACATGTACAGTGGTGTTTCAATGAGTATAAGTTATATTGAGAATAAGAGTAAGAGAATGCAATGCACTGTATAAAAGCACAAAAAAAGGATGCAGTATTCATCTTGAATGGCAACACATTATTCCCTGAAATTCATCTGTGCAGAATTTACAAAACAAAAATCTTTTTTTAGACAAAGGACAAAACTATAGGTTTTAGTGAGACACTGAGATTCAATAATACTGACACGATATTCTGAAAATTTAAAAAAAGAAACTAAAATTAAAATAACACACTCCACATCTCCAGATAAAAATCAATAACATGTTTGTTGTACATACAACTTATTATAGAATTGACAGCATTCGAGGTTTAATCAAACCTTCTGTATGTAAATGATTATAAAATGAATAAAAATGAAATTAATTTTTTACTCCACATTTAGAATGCCAAACCTAAGATATACTTAAAGCAGTAATAGAAAATATTTTTTCCCAAATGTTTTAAAACATTAAATATATGTTGATTCAAGTCATGTATCTGTCATATCTACATATGTACATAGTACATACTATACATTTTTTTGTTTCACATTATTATGGGATGTTATATTGTTACACCCCTAGTCTTTATTTTAACCAGGCAGATAAAAGGCCTGATTTCAGTGAGGTAATTCTTTACTAAACTTAACGTAACGTAACTTAACTTAACTTAACTTAACTTATCTTAAATGTTGTTACATTGCATTACATTACAATTATTCATTGTTAGTTTGTTTTTGTCTAACACCTTGTCTACAACAGACGAAACAGGCGTAGCATGCCGCATCCAGTTTGGACAAAATGTAAAACTATTATGGGTTCTAATGCGTTTCTAATGTCTTTTTTCTGGTGTTTATAAATTTGGATCTTTGGATGGTGTCTAATGATGCGGCAAGCACTATTGTAATACTTTGTTAACACATCGTGATGCCATTTTTTCATGCAAGCATCAATTTTATTTATTTATTGAATTATTTAAAAACAGAATATGTTTACAATTTCTTTGTAAATGTAAATGAACACCTTTCAAATTGTAGGTCGTATTTGCGCTTTGCTTTGTTTTACTGGCCAGACCATAAAGTGAACTATGGTATTATTTTACAAGTAAT
The DNA here is from genome assembly GCF_015846415.1 of Triplophysa dalaica. Taxonomy (NCBI): domain Eukaryota; kingdom Metazoa; phylum Chordata; class Actinopteri; order Cypriniformes; family Nemacheilidae; genus Triplophysa; species Triplophysa dalaica. Next base: position 11,583,201 of record NC_079561.1, on the reverse strand, counting down.
ATATAAATGTATTTCATTTGTGATTAGTCATTTATAAATAAATCATTCCAAAAGTATCCAAGGAAGCACTTTTCAAACAGTCTGTCTGTAAACTGCCTGTCTCTATAGCCATTGAACAGAAAGTCCCGCCCCAAACGTATGCCATTGGTTGAGCCACGTGTGGGCCTGGTCAGTGTGCATGAACAAACAGAGCAATGTTTTGACAGCACCACAGAGCCACGGTGTTTACATATTTCAGGGTCCAAATATGCTGAAATATACTGTTGCTGTCTATGCACATTAATCTGGGATTGGAAAAGAAATCATTTAATAATAAGCCATTCACTTTAAAAGTAATGAAACTGTAATCTTTATTGAAATGGCAACCAAAGCTGAAATTCGATTTACACACATAAAAGGATGTTAGTGCCATGTGTTTTTCCTGTGTTTAAAGATAATGGTGCTGTTTCCCACAGCAGAGCCAAAAGGATGCCTGCTAAACATCTGACATCCACAACCTTTATAAAGTCAATGTACATGACTACGTTGTTAATAAAAGATACACAATTATAATGGCATGTAAGTATTTATTGTTGACACAATGTGTGCCTTTCAATGTCCACACGGGTGCAATAAAAATAATAACAATGAACGAAAGTATAAAAGTACACGAGGCAACCGTACCATATTATTCAGAAAACCAAGCTGCTATTTTCCAATATATATGAGCCTCAAGTCTCATTTTCAACACACATTTAATGTGAGGTATTAACCTGTAATAATGTGTTTCTTGAACAAACATAAACAAGGGTATTGATCATTCACCTCCACACCGGTTGTCTTCACCTGTAATTACTTTGAGGTGATGTGAAAATCTTTATTATAAGACACATGTGATATAAAAGCCAATGATTACCTCTTGCTTATTTCAGATTTGACAGGAAATTCAGCTGGGAAATGAGTTTCATTGACTTAAAGAAGAGATGCAAACAGAAGAGGAGAACGGGAGAGGGGAACCTGAACGAGTTTTAAAAGAAGCGAGGGAAGCGGAAATTGTATTGAGGAAGAGCTGAAGTGTTGTTAGAGATACATCTATTAGCTTGCTGTAATGGTGTTCATGTGTCAAAATCCTGACACAGAATTTCTATTAACCAGACTTAAGGGCTTACATAGGACACATTCTTGAAATAAAACATTAGGGGCCGTTTACATAGGAGCTCTAACCGAATTGCATTTGCATAATAATAATTTATTTTGTGCATTTATAGTTTTCAGTAACCAAGTGATTTATTTAGTTAAAGGGATAGTTCAGCAGAAACTCAAATTTTTTCTCACCCTCAGGCCATCTGAGATGTAGGTGACATTTTTTTCTTGAGTAGAACCATAAGAAGATTGTTTGGTAAATCCACATCCCTCTCTTCTTCATTATGGTCTATGGGGTCCACCTGTCTAAGAGTTCCTAAAGCACATAATTCCAAAAATTCGCTCCTGGAGACATGTTGACGTTTCGTGAAGTGACTCGCTCGATATTTTCATAAATTTGAAGGTCATTTTTAATAATATTAGCCATACTGTACAGCCTCAACACTCCCTTTCTGCAGGTGGCGCTAAATTTACCAGACGCTGGTATGCCACCCGCCACCAAATACTACAAGAAGAAAATTGCGATTGTGTGCAGAGGCTGCACATTATGGCTAATATTATTAAAAACGTTAGATTTTATGAAAATACCAAACGATTCGCGTCACGAAACGCCAACATGTCGCCAGGAGCCGCTTTTTGGAAATATGTGCTTTAAGAACTTGACAACTAGACATGTTGACCCCAAAGACTCCCATTATATGAAGCAGAGAGGGATGCGGATTTACATCTTCTTTATGGTTCTACTCAAGAAAAAATGTCTCTTACATCTCGGATGGCCTGAGGGTGAGTAAATAAAAGGCAAATTGCAGTTTTCGGCTGAACTATCCCTTTAACCTAAAATTCACCACCATATTTTGATGTTTTGTACCAGTGACAGAATAATCTGAACCAGATTACAATAAAGGCAATTTGTGCTACTACCCCTGCCCTGAACACGATCGCAATGGGACGAGTGTTTCCCATTCATTATAGCTTACTTACAATGCCTGGTCAGTTTTGGAAAACAAAGGTATTTTTTGGTGTTACCAATTAAAGCAATTTTTTACGTTTATCAAACTTTTAATTTATTTTCAGTGTACACAGCGACTTGCCACAGAAGGAAAAAATGCAATTATGAAAAAATAGGATACTGCAGAGGTAAAAGTTTGGTATTTTGGTATTAGAAATCGAGTGTTAAACAGTAAAAACAATAAAGAAACATTAAACAGTAACATTGGTCAAAATGCATATGGATGTGTCCGTTTTGTGGTTGTCAATGGGGAAACCAACCATATTGACCAATCAGAATCAACTATTCCTTCAAGAGCCGTGTTATAAATTCCTACAAAAATGTAATATTTGCCATACTGTATGGTTATAGCCTATCTGTAGTTATATAAGAGAGTTTTTGGTTTTCTGTTCAAATGCTCCCCCCCCCATTTGCCATTGAATATTTGATATTCTTTCCATTTTGGCTTTATTTGCATGTGCTATTCTTGTCACTTGCTAAATTGCAAGAGAATATATCTTGGCGTTGTTTAGATTCAACTATACTAAGGAAAGCAATCATGATCCGTCTTCATCTGAGTCCTGAAACCAGAAGTGAATCACACGCCCCATCCTGACATGACTCTCACATTCAAACCAGACACAAATCACTGTATGTCTTTGTCCTTGTTAAAAGATCCTCTCCTCATCTCCTCTTTCATATACACCTCAATATGCTTCTATTGTATCCATTAATCAATACATCAGCTAATGGCCTAATAAGCCCACTGACAATAGCCTCTGCTTTCAGAGCTGGTGTGACATAAAAAGGTTATTTCCCTCTCCGCTTTCCTCATTTCGCTCGGTTTTCTCTGCGGGGTGTCAATTGGGTAAAACAAGGCGATGAATCTCTGCATTGACAATCGCCTTTGCTCTTTTTGCTTTTAGTATTTTTACTCTCTCTCTCTGTCAATGTGTTGGCCGGAGTCTAATCAGAACAGGGTGTAAATTATTCAGGAAAGCTTGTTGAATAAAGACCTTTGATTGTCAACTTTATTGTATGGCCTGATGCATTATTGAAGTGTCTGCGGTCATGATGGAGTATTACAAAGGTACATGCCCTAACCCACTTATCAACCCAACCCCCCTTCCCACCACCACCTTCTCTCTATCCTGGTCTTTCACATTCTATTCATGTGTGGCTGATAGCCCAAGGTCACCCCCGAGAGTCTGCGATCCATGGTGTGTGCAGACATTTTCAGTTTGCAGACAGAAAGTGCCACGTTTCTATCACGTTCCAAACAATCTCCGGGCTGAGAGGAGCAGATGTGATGAGCCTCAGGGACTGTAGAAATATTAAATTTAAGCAAACAAAGGAAGGGAGGGCATGTGACTGTGTTTGTGTCCTATGCATCATTTTTCTTTTTCACAAAAAAATACATTTATCATTTAAAACATACAATTCTCTGTAAAAACAAACGAACAAAAAAGAAAAAAACTATACAGTATAAAAGTACTGTTGTTGTTAACGGTTAGGGAAACTTGTAAAGACTTTTAAACAGATTGTTGTTCATTTAATATATACAATGATTATTTTATTATATATTATAATATTTTTATAATTTTTTTTATTATAAATCATATATAATATAACATTTTTGTAAATATTTATTAATAGATTTTTTACATTTACAGATGTAGAAATATATAAAAATATAAACTACACATTTTCCATTTTATTGAAAAAAATACAACTATTTAGTAACCGGAAAAAAACATGAATTGCATAATATTTTACAGTAAATATGTCCGTTAACACGAGACCATTTAAACTATACAAAAGAAAACTTTTTGCGTTTTGGCTGTTTCTTTACATGACAATGCATTGACAAAAGTTTCTTAACAAAATGACATGGCAAGCATAATAAACGCAGAACGTTTTGACAACAGTGTTGTGTGCATGTGAAACTTTTATGAAGCGCAAAGGAAAAACATTAATGTTTTCTACTCCATAGTTGACGTTTCAAACAGCCCTGATGTGCTGTACCATCATCTAGTCATACAGTAAACCCCCCCTAAAACATTGAGCCCCTCATGTGTACATTTAAGAGTGTCACTTTTCTCAGATCGTTGTTTTATTTCATATAAATGTACACTAGTGAGGGAACCATGTTCTATTAGTGAGAAGGTGATTTGTAAAAGGCATTCAATTACAGACCTGGTGATAGACAGCTAAAGATTTCCATATTTGTGTACTGGGGTTGCCAGATCTGTAATAAAACCAGCCCTATTGCCATTGAAAACTATCTTAACGGGTTTGACTCAAATATCCAAAACTCCAAATACGGTGCCCATATAGCTAAACATATATTTTAGTGTTACTACGTTGCAATTCAACAATTTTTTTCAGTTCAAAAGTAGCCCAATTCCACTTGAAAATCACAGACTTGGCAACCCTGATTTATACTGTGTTTATTTGTCTTGTTAATTGTCCATTGGTAAATCCTGTCTATTTTCGATACAAGATGCATTTTTATCATGGACCCCTTTTTTAGAACATGCTCTCAAAGAATGACCTAATTGTTTGGGCTGCTTTTTTGATCTCATAAAGAGGATTTGACCTTTATTAATATCAAAAATTGACCCTTTCTGGCATTAAATTTTACCACAGGCTAGGATTAATTTAAGAGAGATAGTGAGCATAAAGCTGGAATTATGGTAACAGGTAAAACTGAGGGCATCTCTGTCATGATTTTAGCTATAAAGCATCAAGTGTTGTTGTTAATGCTGATAAACCTATGCATTGGTTTATGTACAGTATGCTCAGACACTTCCAGATGTGTTTGGAGTTTACCTGAGATGAATAATATCACAGATCACACTGTCAACAGCCCTGAACAGATCTGCAACAAGAACAGAATACTAAAGAGAACAGTCTCTCACAGGAATTCAAATCACAGATGCATGTTTGGAGGTAACTGTGAAGACACCGTACAAAAAAGGACAAATTTAAAAAATCGCTTTATATTTCACATATTTCAAGTCCATTGTTCACCGCTATCCCTCTTCTAACAAAACGACTGGATTTCTTCCGGTCTACATAAAGTCCCTCCTTCCGAAACGCTCTGGGCTGCGTTTCCCGATAACATTGTGTCTTAGCACGCTACGAAGACTCTAAAGGAACACCTTTACTCAAGTTCTACCTTTCCCAGGCATGTTCCCCAAACTATAGCTTTTTAGGTTACTTAAGGTAAACCTTCTTAAGTGTAATGTTAGCAGGTGCTGTCCATGGCAGTGATGCTGAATAGGTTGATATCGATGTGTGTGTATGTATGTATTTATAATTTGGCAATGTCCGATACCGCACCCTCACAGCCATACGTTTTCTGCGTTAACCAGCTACATTAACTGGCTGTTGGGCTTCGCTTGTTTTTGAATGGGTAATTTATATTCTCATGGTTTGCCACCATGTGTTAATGTTCTCCACGATCTGTGTTGATTCACATTATTGGCGTAAATCACTCATTTGTGTATAGGGATAAGTGTACCATCCAGAAGGCCAATCACTCGTGGGACACTAGCAGTGGCATTGAAGCCTTGATGTGCCTCCATTATGTCGTGCCTGGCGAAAGGCATACAATTGGTGACATGACAGAGCAGGATGTTTGTCACTGAGTGAATACAACATCACACCGAGGTCTTTCTCAGCCCATATTCATCCCCAAAAACCTCCAAAAAACCCCCCACGGCATAAAAACAAAGAGCCACCATGCAGCAGCTGATTGGTGGTAGCTCCGTCGAGTTTGTCTCGACAAAGTTTGGCCAACAAGACAATTTGCTCCCGCCGCATGCTAAATTTGTGTCAAATTTTCTCTTCTGACATGGTAGCCAGGAGACTTAAATATTCTATGATGAAATTGTGCAAATACACTAACTGGCTCCGCGGACAGCCCCGTCTTTGATTTAAGACAACTATTCGCTGCCTCACTGCCATATTGAACTAACTCCCCATAACATTCATTTCCTTTATATAGACTACTCCTTTCCTTTCAAATGGTTTGCCAGCTGATGTGCCTCGGGAGAATAGGCTGTAATTAAAAATGCTAACAACCATCAGTGTATGACAAGTTTATTCATGAAAACACTTCAATAGCCTAATATGAGTGTATTCAACAGGAGTGTTTTATTTGTGACGTAGAGTTGAAAAAGTTTCGGAAAACGCAGCCCTGATTGGTAAAGCTGACCAGGCTGTTGTGATTGGTCGGTGCACCTCTCAGTGCAAGTGTATTCATAAACTTTTATCAATAAACAGTAACAATGGGGTCAACTTCACTTTATCAGTTAAAAAAATGCGGATGGATCGAAGTATAACGGAGGTCTGCGAGTTCATGTGCAAACTTCAATCATTGTTAGAGATTGCAAATTGTTTTCCTACTATGGCGAGGGAAATGAAACAGGATCGAATGGCGTCAGACTGGTTATATTAATCAAGAAGCGTTAGTTTTGTCTTTTATATTTACATTTACATTTACATTTAGTCATTTGGGAGACGCTTTTATCCAAAGCGACTTACAGTGCACTTATTACAGGGACAATCCCCCTGGAGCAGCATGGAGTAAAGTGTCTTGCTCAAGGACACACTGGTGGTGGCTGCTGGGATCAAACCAGCAACCTTTGATTTACCAGTTCAGTGGTTTAACCCACTAGACCACCATCTCTTTTTATATTGGACACGAGTTTTGCAAGCAGGACATCATGTACCTGGGAAGTAGAGGGCTTTAGTCCGATCCCAGCCGTTCTCTCTAGTCCCTGGGTAGGATGTGGCTGACCGCTTCCATCTGCTTCTCACTGTCGAGAACTGCTGTGAGAAGTCCTCAACAGTGTTACCAAACAGCCCACCTTGCGCGATGGGTGAGCTTGGCACACAGCAGTGTAGGCCTGCGACACCAGAGGTGCCAAAGTCCTAAACGCTTTGGACGGGAGTCTAGGTCGACCTCTCCAGGTGGCCACCGTCTGCGGTCACAGGTGCACCGCGACCGCACACTCCACCTGGGGCACGTCGACATATCCTCTAGCTGCCCCACCATCGAGGGAAGTAAGGCCGAAAAGGGGGAGTTCCAGGTCTTACTCAGTTCCTCATGCATTTGCGGTACACCGCAACCCAATGTTCACGGCGGCCCGGGAAAGCATGGCTGACACCTCGACATCTGCCTCTTCCTGAACTCGACCCCCTGTAGGAGGGAGCTGCAAGGAATCGCTGGGATCGGATTCCAGCAAATCGCCCTCCGATGCTGCGATTGACATCTCATCTTCATCACCTACCGTTTCCGAATATGTGGCTGAGGATACAGACGGCCAAGAACCGTCTTATGGGGAATGATCGGATGAGCGAGACGTGGTCATGCGGTCCGCGAGCGTTTGGGTGACGGATTTACGCTCGCAATGGCCCCGATATCAGCCTTGCTGCTCTCGCTGGCGGACGTCACAGACCGGAAAGCAGGCGAGGTGGTGGCTGGTTCTCGGAAGAAGACAGCCACCCATGACTGCAACGTCTAAATCACAATCCACCTGCAGTGCGGGCAAGATGTGTCCACTAATGCTGCCTCAGCGTGATGGAGACCCAAACACTTGAGACAGACATCGTGTATGTCCCCCTCCTCGATGAGAGTACCGCATCAACGAGAACAGTGGGACATACTACGCTGGAGGAAATTAGCTCTTTTAGAATTTTCTCGAACACTTCTAGAACAGCCGAGACGCCCTGGAACAGTCCGCTGCACCACGGCATAAGAATCCGGCAGTTTGCTTGTAGAGTAGTGAAGTTTGCTCAGTCATGAAGCGAGGGCTCCGAAGAACAAAAGGTAAATGAATGCAGCACGCCGTCTCCCTTTTATACCCGGATATCCCGGGGCGGTGTCCGCCATGCAAATTTCATTCGCCAATTTCATTGGCCTTTTCTAAGATAGTCGAAATGTATAGGTTCTCAAGGGTGAACCCCATCTGTCGGTTCGACACAAGATCGAGAGAAATTTAATTTAAGTTTTAGACTATAGTTCTTTTGTTATTTTCTAGCAATACCTATTATGAATATAACTATTACACAAATGGAGGTTATACAATTTTACATAAATATATGTCACACACTAAATAAATGTCTCATTTGGCACTGAATGTTGGTTTAATCATATTTATTTGTATTAAATGAGCTAAAAATATTCCTTTGATAGAAAAAAATGGTAACACTTTATTTAAAGGGGTGTTCATAAGAGTGACATGACACATGTCATGAATATAAAGGAGATTTTATGCATGTTTATGATAACTGTCATGAAATGTCATTCGCTGATTTATTTGATTTTGAATGCAAAGTTGACATTGTTTGAGTTGTCTCTGTTATGACTACTTGACATAAAGCAATACATCATAACCTGTCAGTGTCTCTGTCATAACAACTTGACATTACCAAGACAACATAACCTGTCATAAATTTGTCATAAACATGTTAATTCATACCACTGTAGTTGAGGTTAAGAAAAGTATTCATGACAGAGTATTAACATGTTACGTTATGTCACATTATTAACACTAATGACATTTTAACGCTTTAACGTTAACGCTTATTGCTCCCTAAACTCTTTGTAAGTCGCTTTGGATAAAAGCGTCTGCTAAATCAAAATGGTGTTATTTTTACTATCACCCACATGACGTGGTTTATGACCCCCCGGCATCTTCCCAACACAAATAAACATATTTAGGGACATCTGAGAAATTTCCAGGCCTCCTCATTGACATCATTGTTATAGTTGTTGTCAAGGTCCAGAAAAGTACTACAGACATCGTTAAATTGGTCCATCTGATCATAGTGGCTCACTTGAATCTTTTTGAAGCAATGACAATACTTTATGTGCGAAAAACAAATAAAAATAACGACTTTAATCTATATATTCTCCTCTGCTTGCCAGTCTATGGTGCGTGTTCACCAGAGCATAATGTGGGTGAGTAAAAAATATCACAGTTTTGATTTTGAGATGAACTTTTCCTTTAATATATGTAAAAATTACGATTACATATTTGTTCTCATGATTTTATTTGTTGAATAGATTTCAAGTTTAAGATCTCCTGAAATCTTCCAAAAGAAGCCCCAATCCTGCATCATCCTAAGTCTTTTTTGTTTTCGTATATGTGCTGTGTAAAGTACACTGCTTGTGAAATGGAATGTCCTTGAAAAGCCTGAAGAGACGGGCAGAAATTGATGAAGATGACTCACTCTCTCCCTTCAAGCGCGCACAGCATTCTATTTGCCCACCTGTTAATATAAGTGACTTACTGGAAAGAGTTTCAACATGTGGTATGTCAATGTTTCATGGCTGTAATTAAATCAGTTTAGGAAAGTTTACACTCACTCTGAAGTGTTTGCACAGAGGGAAGAGGTTTGTTGTTGTTTTCATAATTTTGCTTTCATCCTCCTTTATACCTAAAGTTGACCTTAAGCACCCTTGAATCCTATGAATGCATTTATTGATTAGCAAGTGTTTTGATATGTGCTTATGTTGATATTTGAAAAGAATATTGTGCTGTTCTCCACAAGCACAGGCTTATATTCAATACGACATCATCGTTAAGCAACAGACAATGATTACATTACAATAAAATTATTTCTACCCTACTCAAAACATTAGAAAGCACCCTCAGCTCAGCAACCCATTCAATTTGATTTTTCACAGCAGATTGCAAAAATAATTGATAATTACCCGTTTCCGTGGCAATGGGACACATCCGGCTTGTTGTTTAACATGCAGAGCACATCTGTAGAAGTCAATGCTGGACTCATCTGCTGCTGTTATTAAGGTGGAGAAAAGAAGCACAATGCAAGACGAAATGAATGTGCAGAATAGTCTTGCCGATAAGAACGCTTGGCCCTCAACGCTGAGCAGAAGACAAAAAGTTTTCAATTCCCACGAACAATATGAACAGATTATGCAAATGCACTGAAGTTGACTTGAACATATTAATGATACATATTTAATGTACGGAAGTTGTTAACAAGACAATGGGTTGCATCTTTTTAAAGATGCTTACTTACATTGACTTTAAATCACACATACAGTAGAGCACTTTGGATAATTTGGTCTATTAAAATTGTTAAAGTATAAAAAAAATTCAACAGCTAAATGATCAGAATCTTTTATTACAACTTAAACAGGAAAACATATGGAATTTGTGGGAAAATAATTAAGTTTTTCTGAATGTACTTGACATGTGTTTATCATTGTTGTTTCATTTTGTAAATACTGGACAAGTGAAATTGATTCAATGTTTTTGACTGTGTAGTGCAAAAAATAAGGCTAAATACAGAATATATTAAAAATCTAAAATTAATTTTCAAACAACACAAGACTAATGTTTGTACATGTATTGCACATGCATGTGCCTTGTCATGCTGTTAGTCTTTCACACTGCTGTTGGATGACATTATGTCACTCCTGAGGTTTGATTTAGCTGAAACTTATGTTTTATGGTTTGATACTATTTATGTGTTTATGTAAAATTATTATTTTTGTTTCATTCTTTGAACTACTAACAATATTTTTCCCAAATTAACAGAAAATATGGTTTCTATTTGCATTTATTTGCAGAAAAGTAAAACTGAAGAAACAAAATAACAGAGGAGAGGCTCTGTATTATTTTCAGACCTCAAATACTGCAAAGAAAACAAGTTCATATTCGTTGCATAGACATATTTGTACATAGTAGAAGCATATAGGAAAAGATAAAATATACTTTTATGTGATAACCTAGATTTTTATCACAGTTTTCACGTGTTTTGTCATGCTGTCAGTCTTCCACTTAATCATATAAAAAATGCTTATTAAATAAACATTTGGAATGGTCTCTTAATTATTTTGTGCTGCTGTATGTGGAAATTTGCTAATTTCACAAGGGCGCAAGCTTGTCTTGAACCCACATTGCCTGTAATATCACCCCAGACAATCACCATATCAGACCATGTGAACTAACTTAAAGACCACAACTCCAACCCAGCTGTCTTTGATCACAGATGACCGAAGACGTGATCAATGACAGCGACCCCTGTCTCTCTGGCTGAGGGTTATTTGGGCAGAGGAACAAAATTAGCTGCCTTCGAGAACCAGTCCACTACTGTCAAAACCACCGTGTTGCCATTGGAGGGTGGGAGTCCCATAACGAAATATGGGACCAGGGTACTAACCCCTGGATGACAAGCTGTCTTGGAACAATGACCCCAACGGATGACGTCGGACCTCTGACAAAAACAAACAACTTGGTGGGCACCCAGGATGGACGCGTTACCCCTAGTGAGGCTGCAAGAACCTCCGATTCGATCTCCAAAGTCATCGTAGAGACCACGATTTTCGGTGGCACGATGGACTCGGGAGACAACGGCTTTCAGTTTGGTCAAAATACGGGACAAGGCATCAGGTTTAACATTCTTGGAACCTGGACGATAGGACAAGGAAAAATGGAAACGACCGAAAAGTAATGCCCACTGAACCTGCCTAGAGTTTGACATTTTGGCAGAACTGATGTACTCAAAGTTTTAATGGTCGGTTCAGACTATAAAAGGTTCCCCGGCACCCTCCAACCAATGACACCATTCTTCCAAGGTGAGCTTGACTGCAGGCAACTCTCTATTACCGATGTCGTAATTACGCTCGGCAGGTGATGAACGATGGGAAAATTACAAGCAAGGGTGCACTTTACCGTCCTCGGAAGAGCACTGTGAAAGAACCGCACCAACCCCCACCTCTGAAGAAGCATCAACCTTGACCACAAACTGACGAAATGGATCAAGGGCAACAAGAATAGGAGCTGAAACAAAGCAACTCTGCTTGGGCTCAATATCAAAAAAGTGGTTGGCCGTATTCTTAACCCTGCCAAAGACTTGGTCGCAGCCTTGACCACAGGAATTTGTAGAGCTCGTTGATCATGACGTCACAATCTAGCGTCCACTCTAATCGCCAGATTAATCAAGCCACCTAGAGAAGTGGGTAATTCTAGAGTGTAGATTTAATTGAGGATACAGTCGGCCAACCCATGCCTAAACATGTTCCACTGCGCTTCAATGTTGGAGACCAAGATGGAGATGGTGGTCTAGTGGGTTAAACCACTGAACTGGTAAATAAAAGGTTGCTGGTTCAATCCCAGCAGCTACCACCAGTGTGTCCTTGAGCAAGACACTTTACTCCATGTTGCTCCAGGGGGATTGTCCCTGTAATAAGTGCACTGTAAGTCGCTTTGGATAAAAGCGTCTCCCAAATGACTAAATGTAAATGTAAATGTTTCATTTGCATTCTGGCGGCAATGTGCGATATCAGTCACCGATCGATATCCTTGAAGTAACTCAGGCAACTCCCACGCCGCCTCCCTTCCAGATGCAGCCCGATCAAACACCTTCTTGAGTTCCTTCGCAAAGGCCGTTTCCTTTCGTAAACAGCCAATAGCCTTTGGTTAGTAGAAAGGGCATTCTAGAGAACATGATTGAAATGAGTCGTCAACGTGTTTTTTTATTCAAATTTACTGGAAAAGGAAGACAGCACGTTTTATTAACATCTTTTACTTTTTTAGCTCTTGGACAGTGGAGACAGACAGAACTTGAGGTTAAGAGACAGGGTGATGAATTGGGGCATGACCCGGGTAGGATTTGAACCCCTGGTGCCCATGAGCCAACAGCTCATGTACAGTATATGTGTTTGGAGCACTAACCACTGGGCTACCGCTGAACAAAGCAATTTTTAAGATAATTTTAATTTAATAAATACCACAATTAGATTCCATTCACATTTTCCCAGAAGTCTGTGCTTTGTCAAAAGACATGTGTGGTCTAACTGGACAGATGGATTTGGATGAACTGGGCTGCCATTTCTATTTCTCTGAGAATTGCTGTGTGTATTGTTTCATTCTCAAGTATTGGCATTGCTTTTCTTTTTTGTGTTGTGAAGCTTATTATTATAAATTTTATGATTAAAAAAATATGATTTTATTATTTTATTAGTCTAATACAACGTTTAAAACTATTGACACATACAGTTGTGTATTATTCAATATACAGCAAATAGAATTGTCTTTACCGTGCAGTAAGCAATTTCTAAGAAAGGATGTTTATATTTGAAATTGGCACAACAACAAACACATCCCTACCCTAAAGAAACACACACAACACTTTATTTCTCCACTCTAAAAACAATGAACACGCAATGCAACACTATTATATACAAAATAGTTATTATAATACTATTTCAACATTTTATAAAAACAGCTAAACAAATGTTGAGCAGAATCAAAGCAACCCCTGTGTCTGTTTTTTAGGCATCACCGCTATCTCTCTAACATCTTTCTAACAATTATAGTTTTTGGAACTTTAGTCTTGATAATATATTAGGCAGCCATCACTTGTACGAAAGACCCGCTTGCTCACTCTCTTTCCTCCATCACAAGCCTATGGGGCATTTAAGGCAGTGTTATCGCTTCAATATACTTTTCTCATATAAACTATGTGCAAATACAGTGTTTTTCTTACAATACATATAGAAAACATCTAGCAAATATTCACAAAATTGTTTGAGTGTTGATTTTATTTTTCAACTGAAATGTGCTTACATTTCTCTCTATATGGGTAGTTTGTCTTGTTTCACAGAGTTTTGAACATCACCACCTGCACGTCACTAGCCCTGTCTTCAACTCCATTACAAAAGACTCACCCATGCACACAGTCAGCCTCTGGTCTCATATTAAAACAGACTTATCAAATGTATACATTCCTGACTGACTTACCTGAATCTCTGAGTGATATTTCAAGCCTTCCACCGTCTTCCAAGCCTTCCAAGATCTCCAAGCCTTCCAAGATCTCCCCATCCATGCACGTCACCTGCACCTCTCCGGATACCTTTGCCCGCCGTCCACGATCTTCTAAAATACAGGGACAGTATCCATCCAGTACCCTATACTCTAAGACAATTTCTCGTGCCAATTACTTTCCTGTTGTTCTCTTGTGTGTCTTAAAAACATTGATCAAGTCTTTCCTCTCACTGTCTGAGTGTTTCTGTTACAGTGGGCTTATGATGTGCCGTTATGAACTTTTCATATGATGACTGAATGTGTCATGCAAATATTTGGATTACACTGCAAAAAATCTAGAAAAATGCCTGAAACTTTTTCGGAGCTGTAAAATAGCGTAAAATATTTTTCTTTCAAGTAAAATTGCATGTCTCTCATGTTTTTCTTGAATTTGCGGTTTCTGTCTGTAATTTGTCATTTTTTACCCTATTTCAAAAACAGTAACATTTTACTGTGTGTGCATTAAGGTGTTGCTGCTGTATTTACACAGACATTTCTCATAGCTTCTGCTGTGAAAGAAATGCCCATACATCAAACTTTAACTCATGAATTCACAGATTTTCTCCACATGTTTTTGTGGTCGGCCTCCTCCTGCACTGGAATCTTTCAACATCAGAAACACGCAGCACTGCACTTCACAGATTGGGGGGAATGTACTGTAGCTGTACTGTACCTCCCAGTTAAATAACAACTGGTGTATAGACGTTGGCATGCACATACGATGCGGGAGGGTGAATAATTTGGAAACTTTAAGTTCCTGTTTCTGGTTTGCTGTCATGTCTTGGACGGCGGAGCATCTGGTTTTGGTCAGGGTGGGTCAGAGCAAATGCTGGGCCATCTCAAAGCCCTCAAAGAGTTTTTGACAAGAAATAATGTTTGATCATCCTGTTCTGAACATACCATAAAGAGTTATTTTTTTCAGATTGTTCATTATTCCCCTAGTTAGTTTTTGTCATTGCTTGTGTTGACAGGATGCTAGTCATAGTAGGCTACAGCTAAAAAAGTACTTTTCATAAGATATTGTATTAGCTTCAATGCTTTATATTATAGCTTGCGAACACCTCAGGAATTAACTTTCATACTGTAATGTACAGTCCCAAAAAAAATATACAGCTTTGGACATTTGTAGTCTTTGCTCTTTTCAAACTTTAACATTTAAACACTGTTTTTGTGATGGATAGTTGTACTTGAGTTATAAATCAAAGTTTAGCTTTGAGAAGAGGTTAAGCAAAATATAGCACAGAACAACCGAGTAAAGATATACACGATAGGTTATACAAATATAACAGATACAATTTCCTTTTTCCAAACATTTGCTAGACATCTGTCAATTTTAGTTTAATTTAATATTAAAGTATTTAACTCATTGAGGTGTTTTTTTGCATTTTCTAAGTGATTATTTTTCTTTAACTTTGTTTGTTCCCCTTAGTGCCACAATGTTTGTGGGAAATTATATTACTGGAACTTTCACAACTTAAATGCAACGTAACATAAGACCAGCGCATACGTATAATCTTGTCCTTCCGTGCTCTTCAAAACTAATTTGAGCATTCTCCAAAGCACAAAGAATAAAAATACTAACAGAGGAGACATGCAGAGTCCTTTACAACATTAAGGGAGTATTTGAAGGTAAAGTAAAGCAAATTGGGTCTCTTAAGGTTGCTCTTGGCAAAGACAGAATGACCCAGTTACTAAACACAGCCAGTCCAAGACTGTACAAGTGAAGGGCAGGCAGGCCACCCAAGAGCAGAAGTGCATGTTGGCCGATATAAATGACTTATCACTGGTGCACCAGCCAGAGAGACAGAGAGAAATATCATGAAGCTCTGTTGCGGGAATAACACCTTATATTAACTTTACCCAGAGTCTCTTTGTCACATTGTCCTAGTGAGGAGTAAAAACAAGAAAACTATAAAATGGTGCAAAGGCATTTCTAAACTCTTTGCTGAGTTTGGAATTGAGGACTTTGACTGACGCTCTGCCAATGTGTGCTGGGTGGTGACCAAGCAAGACATGTCCCTGGATCAACATCCTTGTTGACTTTGGAGCAACATTCCTATTTTTCAGTCAATCAAAATTCATGGTAATGTTCAAAGATAGGCTAAAGGCTTGAGTCTGGTCTTTACGAACATATTATTGCCTCTCTATACGGGTAGTTAGTATTTTTGTAGGGGTTAGGATAGGACTATGTTTGCTTTACAGGGCCAACAAATGATGTTTACCCAGGAACACGTTCTGCTTGCCAAAATAATAGTCACATGGGAAATACAGCAGTACCAAAATATTTGGATATGTTTTGTCTGAAACACAATGCTAACTGCAAACCCCACAGAAAAAATTATGGATACTTGCCATAACTGCTATTAAAATACATGATTGAAACGATGTAAGTTTTCAAACAACAGTACTGTAGGTGTCACATGACCCTAAAGTTTGTGTTGTAATGAAATGGGTGTTCATCTTGGAAATAAACATATTAACAGCCACTTTGCCTTTTTATCCATACATTTTCATTCTATTTTGTGTCAAGTGTTAACTTTTAGGTCTCATAACAAATAGGGATTGAAAAGAGAAACCAGCTTTAAAATAATTTACATCGTTACGACCAGGTGCGCTGCTAGCAATTTTCGGCCCTATGAAAGAATACGAGGTTGGGCCCCCTACCACACTAAACATACAAGCCAACTGTTACTACTAATAAAACAGATCTCTAGGGGGCCCAAAAGTGTGTGGGCCCTCAGCCTAACTCTCCCCCCTTAGCTACACCCCTGATTGCTGCTGATAGTCACTGAAACTGGAAGGTTAAGTCAAATGCATTGCATTGTGGGATACACTGTGGATTTCCAAGTAATGCATTGTGTTGTGTACTGCACATACAGTGATCAGGTAATGTGAGAATTTCAGGCATACAGAAAATACACAAGCACGCAGTATGCATACTGTAGTCATAGTTACATGATAGCATGCTGTTTTTAATACAGCCTTGGTGAAGCAAAGATATACGTCAGAGATCTGAACAGACTGCGTTGTTTCTCTCTGTCGATCAAATAACACCATGAGCCAGAGGGAAAAGTTTGTTTGTCAAAGAGCAAAACAGATACAGTAGATGTCCCAAATCAAAGCTGACTCAGCCAACTGTCTGGTTTTGGGGTGTGTCTGTTTGGAATAAGGGTGCGATAAGGTCATGTTTTGGGGTGGTTGGGTTGACCTGCTCTATCTGATTGTGTAGTATCTAAATATAGTGACTACAAAAGCTGGACAGTGTTTCGTGTATTTAGCTACTTGATGGTACAAAACATGATCGGCAAACTCCAAAAAAACTTTAAATATAAAAGTACACTAGTTCAAACAATTTGTGAAGCCATTCAATTGCTTTGTGTGACTGAAATGTATTTATTTTACTGATAATCTTTATTTTATCTATAGCTATAGTTTATGGAATTTAGTGGCATCTAGCGTTGAGGTTGCAAATTGCAACCAACGGCTCACTCCACCGATTCCTTCCCTTTTGAAGCAGTAGGGTGGCAGACACAGGACTAAGACATCCTCACGTTTTTAATTCTAGGAGATAACGTTTTTATGAAACGTGCTCTGTAGAACAGTTAGGGCCTCTGTAGAAACAAGATGGTATATTCGATGCAAGGGTGTATGTAGATAGAAATAGCTCATTCTAAGGTAATAAAAACATTATGCTTCATTATGTAAGGTCTTTATATGCCTCTGAAGACATAAATATGTATTATTGCATTTCTGTTAATAGATCCTACAAAAAAATAGACACTGGACATTTGAATTCAATATGGTTCGGATTATTATTAGTCAATTATCCTTAGCATTGTTGTTTACCTCATCTCATTTGTCCTTTCACTGCAACAATAAGTATGTTAACTGCTTTCCTAACTAAATTATTCATGAGGATAACAGTTGTGTAAGACGATTTAAGAATTGAAGAACTGTGACACACCCAGAGGCCATAAGACCAGTATGATTAGTTGTTTAAAATGTTTATTCTTAATACTGTACTTTCCACAGCTATTCATTTGAATGTTTTTTGGCTCCTTAAATAAAGCAAAATCTCCAAATCTGTATTATTTGTAGTCCATCAATTTAATAGAATGATGGTGAAAGGTGGAAAAGCCAGTGAACTTTTCTCCAGCATTTCCACAGACCAAAGAGAATTTGTGACATTTACTTTATCTCATATATTATTTACTTTATTAGTCATTCATCACCTGCCGATGTCATTCTGAATCCCTCCACGGCAGTTTGCTACAGTCAAACACACTTTTGTGTACAAATTTAAATTATCATTGC
Organism: Triplophysa dalaica; assembly: GCF_015846415.1. NCBI lineage: Eukaryota > Metazoa > Chordata > Actinopteri > Cypriniformes > Nemacheilidae > Triplophysa > Triplophysa dalaica. Next base: position 11,564,925 of record NC_079561.1, on the reverse strand, counting down.
AATAATGGCGGATAGGAATTATTCATTCCCATTAAATTGAAATCACTGAATTTAAACACAGGTGCCTGATAAAAACACAAATTTTAGAAGAAAATTTCAAAAGGCTCTTAAAGGCTTTTGCATCTGAAGCCTTCACATCGTGTTTTGCTATTTTATTTAATTGCTCTCAGGTCAATCTAATCAATGCATGTGCAATGGCCACTCCCCTTGCCAAGTGCATGTTGGCTTGAACAAACTGCTGATACACCAAATAAAAATGACATTCAGTCAGACCTGGATTATGCAAAAAAAGTTATAATTATTTATATTTAGTTATGTTATAGTATTTGGTTACATAAAACATACAGTATGTCACTGTTTTTGGTGTTTGCCAGGGAATTGCTAACATAGTTTCAAAAGTTATACCTTTTGAAATCTAATACTCCACATCCTTATCCGTACATACTTGAAATAATACAAGTAATATTTATATTAAACCATCACTAATTCTGGCCTGAAAAGAAAAACCTTTCCCACTGTCTAGCTTTCATCTTTAATAAAAGACAGATTTTCTTGATTCAATAGCAGAACTCTTTAATGGTCACAGATGACTGTGTTGTTAGCAGCTGGTTTTGAGGTTTATTGTCTGCCGTGTTCATTAGCTGGAGCATGTGTGCGTTCTCTTCGAGGGAAGGCTTTGAGAAACAGCTGAGTATTTTTAAAACACAAATCACTACTGGCATCCTATTCAGCCATGGGAAACACTGTAAAAAGATGGATTAAAATCATCTGTTGTCTGCGTGGCAGGAAATAACAGATTATGGTTGAGAGAGGGCTTAATTGACAAGACATTTAAAGAAAGAAAGAAAGAAAGAAACACTTTGTCTCTATGCAATCTTCTTATTATTGTCTCTAGATATGGCTCAGTTTACTCAATGTTCGGGTCTTTCATGCTGACTGCTCTCTGTGCTATTGGTCAGAAGTGTGCATTTCAATTTGACACACATTATGTCACATTTCATTTGCATAGAATGGTGCTTAGAAAAAACAAACAATATTATACGTTATTAAACACAATATTTGGGAAGCTTTTAGTTTCACTAAACATGACCCAATTACCTGAGAGATTACATCACATGAATGGAGGGCAGCACCATGCAGCCCAAATTATTCTTTATTTGTCTAATCGTTTCAATCTTCCTCCTCTCTTCCCTTGGGTTGTTTGTTGTTTTCTCTGGAAGAAATGTTCTCCCTTCTATCAAAGATTCGTTTTGATGATGCCCAGTGGCGGACAAACCATGCCAGATTTATGCTCAATGGAGTAAAGCCTTGATACTATACAGCACCTGCACTTGCTATTAATATTTCGAAATCATTATTAATCATCAGCAAATAAATCATCATTTAGATTTCATAACTGAAAATTTTGAAATCGGAATGAATTATGATAATAGTTTAAACTAAAACGGAAGAAGACACCAATTGTGAATGGTGTATATTGTCACAAAAGTTGCATAGCATTTTGGCAGACGACAATGAAAATATCTGAGCTCAAAAACACATGACGCCACTCTGTAATTTATTGCAATTCTGATCCATTATTTGCCCATAATCCATTATTAATTATTATATACTTAATAAAAAAAACTACAGTTTGAATGATATTACTTGGATTGCACCATAAAAAGCATGATTTTCGTCTGTTTTTACCATATTCTCTTCACTGTTCATATAATCATAAAACCTTTGCTAATCTCATAGAAGCATACTGTAGTTTGTATATATGCCTAAATTATTAGATTTCAATGTTCTTTTTTTATTTCAGTCTAATTCAACACAAAACACATTTAATGCTTGAACGAAATGCAAGTGTTTGAATTTGCTGTGGCCTTTTAGTCAAGCACCTAGCTGATCTTCCTTGTTTATAAGCATGTGGCATCCAAGACAGCTTCATTTAGTGGGTTAATAAGGCCTCAGTTTCAACTATATTTAGTCAAGCCAGTGGAAACCATGCTAAAAACCCCTGTGGCGTCCCATCGCTCTTCTCTCGACAGAGTACAATTGGCATTTTTTTATAGCAACGTGGCCTGAATAAGGAGATGAATTTAGAAAACGAACACTGCAGCACAGCTCACCTATTATACGCTTAATGCATATAAATGTGTTGTCGCAGCATTATGAACATGCAATGTGTTGGCATGTGTGTGTGTTGAAGAAAGAATTAAAGTGGTAAGTATACTTTGTCAGTGTTATAGTATATTCGATACATTTGGTGCAAAACTTTGCAGGTGCAGTCAACTTACAGAGAGCAATTCCCACTTTACAAAAGTAAAATAATAAGTTCAAATGACTTTTAAACTAATTTGACAGGACTTAAAGTTTTAAGGCAGCTTTTGAACTTAAGTTTTTAAGTTGAGAAGGGGTAATATTTTTACAGTGAAAACATATTTATTTGAGTTTAAACAAAACACATATTTAAGTTTAGCTAACTCAGTTTTTTAAGGCAGCAGGTGAACTTTTGTTTCTAAGTCTAACCAGCTCTAAATGTTTTAAAGTTGCCCAAGAGCGTTTTGTTTTCCTAAATTCTTAAAAAGACCTTAAAAATGATTACAAAAGTAATCTTATAATTCTAAGTAAAAAAATATAATATATAGTAAGTTTTCCTATTTGGTTCCAAGAATGGGGTGCAAGAACTGTTTTTACGAGCATTCTTTTAAATATCTTTCTCTGTGTTCATCAGAACAAAGATATTCATAAAGTTTTTTAACAACTTGAAGGTGATTATTTATATTTTTGGGTAAACTATCCCCTTGGCCCGTTTTTTCAAAAGGTTTAATCCGGATAAAATTGGTCCGGATTTAGTAATCCTTTTTTTGCGATCTGTGATCACATTATCCACCTTACTTTTGGAGCCATTTTTTTAAAGCAACATCGGATTGGATCAATCTGATCCGGATAGGAACTTTTCAGGATCACCAAATCTGGATAACCAGTGCTCAAACAGGATAGGAAATCGCAATGTAGAACTATAGATATGTAAAGAGCAACAAGTAGAATAGCCAGTGTGGGGTCAATATAAGTTTATTTTTATTTGAAATGAAGACACACACAGTTAGACACTATTTCTGATTTGGATTTGTTTTGGATTAAAAAAATCAGTGATTGCCATTCTTTGCATTTTTTTGGTTATTCTGTAATCATTGCATGCATCACTAATACATATTCTAAAAACAAAAATATTTTCGATTGTGATGAATATATATATCAATTAGTGACAGAATAAAATTTATTGTTTTTGGTCAATTTCGACAGCTGTTTGGAGGATTATTTTATGAGGCCAAACTCTTTCTACGTTGCTGTAGGCCTATACTGAAAGGCTGAATACGTTAAAGCTTACCTAATCACTGTAGCCTGACGGATGAACAAATAAAATTAAAACCTTATGAATAAATAGGATATCTTGTAAGATACTGCATGATCCAAATATAGTATTATTTTATACATTTTTAAAGTTTTCATTACATTTTGGGCAGTGATTCCACGCTGAATCCACCCTTCTGATGGGATCAGTTTAATCCAGATTTTTGGGATCAAAGTGATCCAAATCCTACAAAAAAGTTCTGAAAAACCCAAACTAAAGGTTTGATCCGGATCAAAACCAAGATTGGATTACGTGATCTGATCCGATTATGAAATCCGTTTTTTCTTTTGAAAAACACATTTTCAAGATTTGATCCAATCCGTCATCCAAAATCCTAGTGGATTACTTTTGAAAAACCGGGCCTAGAAGATGTGTTACCTTTTTATCCAATCTTACACACGTATCGTGGACCACACAACAGTATAATTATCACATTCATTTACAATAAACAAGGCACTTAAGTGGACGTAGAGGACCACCTAGAGGACCCTTAAGTGCTAAAAATCATAAAGGGCTTTAATCATAAAACAATGCTCTGAAAACCATTAACAAAAATCTAAAATTGTAGAGTCTTGCACAGGCAAATGTTTTCACAGCTCATTCATACAACTAGTTGTGTGTGTGCTCGTGTGTGAGTCCATCTCCGTGCATGTGTTACATTACCAGAGCAGTGCGTCAAGGATGACGTGTGAATCTGGAGTTTGAAAACAGCCTCAAGGACACGCTGAGCTCACACAAAAGTCTCTCTGAAGGAGCTGGAGGAGAGAGCATGTCATGAATGTAACTGGAGAACAATTTGAAAACCAGAATTCAATTACCTAACCATTACAAGAGAACTAATGAAGTCACATCAGATCTGCAGAGACTCCCTGGACAATTACAAAGAATCTGGACCTCCCTGTCTCACCTCAAATGAAAGTGCTTGGGTGTGTAAGAACACAATGCTTGGAATGAGGTTTGGGTCAGGTATGGTATGAATTCCACAAAAGAATAGAGATAAATCAATAATGGAAGTAATTATAGTCCTGCCTTTATATGAACGACAGACGTATGTTAATGCAGATTATAATAAAATGAAGAAAAAAAGTTAAATCTGTGTCCAGATTACCATTAAATTGTTTTGCAAGCAGAGAAAATCAAAGAGCCATAACAATTTTTACTAAATATACTTATGTTACCAGTCAATTAAATTACAGTTTTTCTCAGTCGCCTTGGTGCATTTCTCACATCACTATTTACATTTGCACAACATTTAGTTCAACCTCCACAACATTTAGTCATTTGTGCACATCATAGTAGCAGTATCTCATTCCTTCCAACAAATTGCAAATGCTTTTGGACATGCATCAATTGCTTTCATACAACTCTCTGCTGTTTTATAACATTATCATTTGCTTATGTCATGTCAGTCAAAATTAACTAAACTTGTGAATGCTGAATAGTCATTCCATATAAAACGAATAGTCCTCATTTCATTGCTTGAGTCATGACATACAAAAATGTTGAACTAGTTGTCAAAATCTACATAATCCCTGAGAATGAGAGGGGTCTAACTGGAGACCATCTGAATAAGCATGATGTTGTTTGTGATAATGTGCGTTTTCACCACTCAGATGTTGTCAGACAGTGGTTTGCACCACATGATAGGATGCTGGTGGAATATCTCCCTCCCTACTCACCATTCCTAAATCCAATAGAGGAATTTTTCTCTTCCTGGAGGTGGAAGGTATATGACCAGCATCCACATACCCAAATGGCCCTGCTAGTGGCCATGGATGCAGCATGTGATGACATCACAGCAGAATCCTGCAGAGGTTGGATTTGCCACTCGAGGAGATACTTTATTTGCTGCATTGGAAGAGATGATATTCGCAGTGATGTAGATGAAACTATGTGGCCAGACAGAGAGGAACGTCTGGATGTGCATGAATGATTTACAGTGCTATGTATGTTGTATGTTCAGTTCCAATATTGTGCACAGCTCTACCCAAAGGGAGTTTATGTTTGTTGTAAATAAGGGTGTATTTATTCTTTTGCACAATGCTGTGAACAAATTAGAATTGCAAAGAGCAAATGCAGTAAAAATGTGAAACATACATATTCAGCGTATTGTACTCAGATACCTCACTAAATACAGTAATGTCTAAAACTGTGGTTTTCAAATGGCTGTGCAAATAGTATATAGTGCTGTCTTGAGCATTTTCAGGAAGTGTCACACAAATCTGACATTTTTTGCATTGGAAAACGTTTACAGAGTAAATTGTCAGAATGAAAACATGACCAAGCCATTTGACTATCTTGTTTATAAACAGTGGTGTCAGGACTTTTTTATCTTGATGACACTGACACTTTCATTGACATGAATACTTGCTTTTGAGGAATGAGCTATCCATTTTGAGCAAGTGACACGCTTATGCAGGTTATCAACTAGGTTTTGCAGTTTGAAATAATTGTTTTGAGAAATGTATTAACTGTTGTGCAGCTGTAAATAGTGATGTGAGAAATGCTCCAAAGCGACTGAGAAAAACTGAAATATTTCTATTTTAAAAGTATTCGCCTTCCTTGTGCTCATCATTCACAGTTATATCATAAGCATATCTTTTTCCATGATCTGTCCTGTTGTGTCAACAATTATTTAAACTATTTAAAACTAGTTTGTGTTTCCTCCCCAGAATTAAATATAATTATCAATGTAATTTTGTGTAGATAGATAGATAGATAGATAGATAGATAGATAGATAGATAGATAGATAGATAGATAGATAGATAGATAGATAGATAGATAGATAGATAGATAGGAAGATAGGAAGATAGGAAGATGATGTCTGTTTCTCCTTTCTCGGTTTGTCTCAAAATGAATGATGTCTTCGTGCCAAGTGACGACAAAATCAATAGCACAATTCAAAAACAGAAAATGTAAACATGAACACCCGACACACCTGCCTAAACAAATAACCATGATCCTGTATTTCCCAAATGAACTATTTTAACAAGGTGAGCATTCAACATGGAGTTTGCATAAAGATGAAGACCTTGCAGCCCTCTAAATGTCAATGAGTGCATGTCCTTTAATCTTCAGAGTGTGGGCAGATGCACATGCCACCTCTCATTGACATTCGTGATTCAAGCACAATTTTTTTCTCAGACTGTATTCAAGGCTTGTCAGATACAGCTGAAGCATCACAGCATTTTTTTACATTATTTATTCATTAGTTGCTGATTGGACACTTAACATGTTTTTACAACACACCAAATATCATGGTTAATGGTTATTAGGTAAATTTGTGATCACTTTGATTGTATGACTATAGTTATGGTTAGTCAAGTAAATCCGTGGTTTGTGTTTTGCAAGGGATGAATGTTGGCACAAACATTGTTGGGCATCAGTGACGCGCGCGCGTCTGAGGTTCATGTTTATGTCTGTCGGGTTTTCGATTGGGCGAAGCGCAGATGTGCGACGAGCGTCTGCGCGCTGTGGGCGGGAATTGGCATGTTTATAAACCAGAGGACGCGCGGCGTGAGCGGGAAGACTGGAGCGAGAAAGTAGCGATTCAAGAGAAAGAGGAGAAAGCGAGAGGACGCGCGGCAGCGACGGGGGGCTGTGGTTGACTGGAGCTCGCGGAGGAGGCGCGGCTTCTACTGCCCCTCCAACCTAAGCAACAGATGTATGGACGACCACCTCAGCCTCCTCCACTCTCCTCCTCCATCCTCAACCAAGCACCGGGGCAACAACCTCGTGAACCACGGCTACACCGAGAACGAGCAGGGCATCATGACAATTGTTGCGTGTGACAACATGCAGGAGGAGTCGGCGGCGCTGCCCGGGCATCACTCTCTCGAGCGCTACGAGCTGGACCACGAGTGTTGCGAGAGAGTTGTCGTCAACATATCAGGCTTGCGTTTCGAGACACAACTCAAAACCCTTTCTCAGTTCCCCGAGACTTTACTCGGAGACCCCAAGAAGAGAATGCGCTACTTCGACCCCTTACGAAACGAGTATTTCTTTGACAGAAATCGCCCCAGCTTCGATGCCATCTTATATTACTACCAGTCAGGGGGGCGGATACGGAGACCTGTTAACGTTCCCATTGACATCTTCTCCGAAGAGATACGCTTCTATGAACTTGGCGAGGAAGCCATGGAGAAATTCAGAGAGGATGAAGGCTTTATAAAAGAGGAAGAGCGCCCGTTACCCACAAACGAATTCCAGCGACAGGTGTGGTTGCTCTTCGAGTATCCAGAGACCTCTGGTCCAGCCAGGGGTATCGCAATCGTCTCAGTCATGGTCATTTTAATATCTATCGTGATCTTTTGTTTGGAAACGTTACCCGAGTTTAGGGACGACAAAGACCCCACGACTGTCGCTCCCCTTTTAAACGGAACTCTCCCTTACCTCACGAGTCCCTTCTCGGACCCCTTTTTCGTGGTCGAGACGCTTTGTATCATTTGGTTTTCGTTCGAACTGCTCGTACGATTCTCCGCGTGCCCGAGCAAAGCCACGTTCTCCAAAAACATAATGAACATCATTGACATCGTGGCCATCATACCCTATTTCATCACACTGGGAACAGAACTGGCGGAAAGGCAAGGTAACGGCCAGCAGGCGATGTCCTTGGCCATTCTCCGGGTCATCAGATTAGTCCGTGTGTTTCGGATTTTTAAACTATCGCGGCACTCTAAAGGTCTCCAGATTTTGGGGCAAACGCTTAAAGCCAGCATGAGAGAGCTGGGGTTGCTCATATTCTTTCTCTTCATCGGGGTTATATTGTTCTCGAGCGCCGTCTACTTCGCCGAGGCAGACGATCCTGACTCGGGCTTCAGCAGCATCCCCGATGCGTTCTGGTGGGCGGTGGTAACCATGACGACCGTGGGATACGGCGACATGCATCCAGTCACTATAGGAGGCAAAATCGTTGGCTCCCTGTGTGCGATTGCGGGCGTGTTAACCATCGCTTTACCTGTGCCTGTTATAGTGTCCAATTTTAACTATTTTTACCACCGAGAAACTGAGGGAGAGGAGCAGGCTCAGTACTTGCACATTGGCAGCTGTCAGCCTTTGTCCTCCTCCGAGGAGCTCAAGAAGACGCGAAGCACGTCGTCTCTCAGCAAGTCGGAGTACATGGTCATTGAGGAGGGCACCTTCAAGCAGCCAAACTTCCCCGCTCCGAACAACCAGAACTGCGTAAACATTAAAAAGATGTTCACAGACGTGTAGACTTTTTTATGGTTTAGAACCACGACAGCTTTCCAAGCGTACCAATAATCGTGATGTGCGTAAAGGCACCGCTGTAGGTTAAAGTCTTGACGGTCAAGTGCTGAGTGAGTCGCTTTATACGATCGAAAGGGAATTATTACACGTGTTTTACGCACGTTTTCATAAACTTTTTCCATGTGAGAATAAAGACATTTTTGCCTTTTAGGGTACAGTCATTCATATAGGCAGTACGTTAAATAATACTTCGACTTAATTGATATTCGAATGTGCTCATTGCTTATTTATTGCATATCCTATATTGTCATTGGCTGTGCGCTAAAATGAAAGAGGTAGGTTAGTTAAAGATATTGCATATTTTCTTACAATGTGGTCAAACGTCGTTCGGATAACATAGCACTTGTTGGAATAGGCCTATCCTACAAAGACTTCGTGCGGTTCTATTATGTGTTTTTCTCACGTTAAGATGTTCTATATCATGAGGGGGGAAAGACGCATAAGATGCTATTAGTGCACATTTGTTCTGCTATTCGCGCAGACTTGGAAATATAAGAGCTTCTACCTGAAATATAATTCGAGCACACATCTCCATTCATTCATTTCTTTTTGTGCACCTATAACGGACAGAGGGTGGGGAACGATGAGAGACTGAAAGCGCTTTCGACTGGATACTTCTAATCACGTCGGAGTGATGCAGTCTCCATAGCGACGATGCGATCCCGCTATTGTTGCTATGGCATCCTTTTTGGTTTCCACAGTTAACCTCCAGAATAGTGTCAAGTCTGGAAGATCATGCCCAAATTAGCTAATACGGCCTGCCACCATAATGGAATCTAACTGAAACCACAGGACCACAACTACACTATCCATATTAAGAAACTGTTAGCTGCTGGAAGTTCCCAACTATTAAGTCCCACTCTGGGATAAAGTGCAATACATGTTTAATCACTGAACTGTCAAACAAAAACACTGTCTAACTGGCACAAAGTAAAACATTAATGAGTGTTGAATCACAACCGCCTGCCGATACACTGTTCATTCGCAAGAAGCTGCTCTGCCTACGCCAAATGCTTTGAGTATATCTGCCATCTCTAGTCCCATATAGGATGGACATCTCAACTTGTTATAAACAGGTAAATCACACACCACACCTAAGTATTTTGTCATTGTTTAATTAAATATGCATTATTGATTGTAAAAATCAAATAAGCTCTTGAAAAAAGGAACAGCGCTAAAAGTGTTCTTTTGAATAACAGACTTTTTTAATAGTCTGTGGAACACATTTTTATTGCAAGGAACACATTTTGCCATATAGAAAGTTTCTGTGGATGCAAAGTGTCTCTGTGGATGCAGCCTTGTCATAAAATGCAAAATGGTTTGCTTTTGCAACTATTGTGAAAGCTCAGATAATCCAGTTTTGAATATTTCTAACTTTTATTCTTATGGGTTTCAATAAATAGGCTGCGATACATTTAGCTGCCACGCCTATACTCACCTTGAGGTGACATTGATTTAAAAAGTGACTGTGGGGCAGTGCTGCCCTCTTGTGGCTCATGTTGTTCAAGACCTGCATAGGATTATTTCTGCATAGGATTATTGTGTTCTGCAGAAGAAATAAAGTTTGGAATGACAAGATGAAATCATTTTTGGGTGAACCCTTTAATGGCCCTTTCCATTAAATTGTCCAATTTTTAAATAAAATTGGAACAACGAAAGTATTTATTTAGTTATCCATATCCCTCACATACATAAAGAACTGTAGTATTAGGTGGTGCCAGCTAGCATAGCATTAGTATCTGGAATGATACCAGCGCCATATGGATAAGAAATAAAGATGCTCAAAGTTTGTTTACGACACCGTGCAAAACAGGTACAGTTTCCTGCGCTTGTTTATTAGTCTTATATGAAGCAATCTGCTAAAGCTGTTAAAAGTGTTATCACGAAGCTATTAAGGAACTGGCCCTTCGTACTGAAATCTTTTAGTCATTTATGTTGACAATAATACCGTCCATGTGTCCTATTTAGAAAACAAACTTTTAATAATACATAATATTTTAAATTATTAACATTTATATAAAATAGAAATAAAAGAGATTCATCTTCATTGTTAGTTTGTTTAACTAATCTTTTGCTACCACACCATGTAGTGCACATTTACGGTTTATTTGTCAACTACCCACATTCCTTTTATATGCACTTATCTTTAGTTTACTTTTGAGTTGTAAATCGTGACATACTAAATGTATATAAAATTGTATACAGTAATATCAGATACACTTACTTTAAATAAGACAATTTGTGATTGTCACGCATATGCATAACCCAGATGTGACGGTAAAACAATGATACATTTAAATGCAGAGAGACTTGCTAACAGCTATCCATCTGATCTTCTGCCACATTGCACACGTCACTGTGGGAATCTAGGACAGGCTGGGTTTCTTAGGGAGCATTAGAGAGTTGTTCTGCACGGCTGCATCCACAAACACCTCCTGTCTTCTGCTAGAGTAGCTGCTTGTAATTGAAACTCATTTTCCCTGCATCACTGCATGTATCCTATACTGTCCCTTTTGACTATTTTGGCCTCAGAGGCATTTCTGCTTTTTAAAGCCTCCATGTTGCATGACAGACCTAAATGAAAGTCTTCGTCTCTTGGACCTCATTCAGGGCAAGCGAGGTCTATTTTCAGATTGTAGGGCATTTAAACAATCTTGAGGAAATAATGTGCAAGGGGAGGTTCAGTATTCTTCAGGATTGACTGAAACACCTCAACACAGTTTAATCATAAAACTTTGTCAGATAGGAACTCCTTGGCAACCACCATAGTATCATGGCTGTTATATAGTTTTTCATGTGTTTTTGTTCACCCACAGAAATGAGAAAAGGAGACACAAGATCGTTGAAGCTTTAAAGGAGTTAAATCTCTGGGGGCCGGTTTGCCTGTGTTGACCCCAGCTTGCCAAACGTAGGGGCTTGTGGACTGTTCCCTTCTCCTCCAAATTTACAGGAGGAGGTGCCTTGAAAACCCCGCCCTTGAGCATCCGGGCCCTGATTCCCCCCTGGCTAGACAGCCCCAGCACACCACTTGCCTTTTCTGCCTTCAGTATCTATTTTCCAAAAGAAGATGGACGTCTATGTTCATGTGCTGTTTTTGCTGCTACATGTAAGACTCTTAACTCCACATAAGTGCTCGACATGCCCCCCGTCGGCCAAGGAGTGTGTGGGAAGGGGGTGTGTGCTAGTAATGCTACATCTATCAGTTGTGTCGTCAGGCTGTGATGTCGTCATTGACGTTGCTGTATAAACCGATAGTCATAAATGTGATTGTCTCCTTGTCATTTTTGAGTGGCGTTGGTTACTTTCCGTGGTCCCATTTGTATGTGTGTCTATCTGTTTATGTCTGGAAGCCTTTATCACCACATCATAGCCGTGACAGAGGTTCTTGTTATGGTGCAATCCTTGTTGCATCAGGCTTAAAAGTGCATTTTAACAATATGGGACAGGAGGCAGTGATGTATTGTGATCATAGATCAAATTCATTGATAGAGCTTAACAATGTGTGGTACTGTATTCAAAATATACACCTTGTGGCTACAGTTTACGAAATGGTTACGGGACACAGATTTCTATTAAAACTTTATTTTCTTAGTGAACTATTAAAGTGCTAGCCTATCCTTCTTCTAGAAGATGTAGACACAATAAAGTGTTGAGAACACCACAAAATTATTCATTTTTATTTTTTTCAGAATTTACTATTTATAGTTTGTGTTTAAGTAAAATTATCATTTTTGTTTCGTTCTGTGAACTAACAACATTTCTCCCAAACGGATATGTTGTTTTAATTTGCATTTATTTGCAAAAAATTGAAAGCGGTCAACATACCAAAAATATGCAATGACTGGAGATCTGGAATATTGCACATTATTTATGTTAAAACACCACAATACTAATGTTTTACGTGTATTTTAGGATTAGTTAAAAAATGAAAATATTATGATTTTTTTACACAACTTTCATGCATCTCCACATTCTCTCAGTCTTGCATATGGCTGTTAACTTAAGTGACTGTATGTCATTCCTGAATTTTGTGTTTGGGTCAGGTTCATGTCATTTGCTGAATGAAACATGTCAAAATCAAACTTTATTCTAATTTTCAACACTGAATCTCAAATCACACGTTTTACCATTCAACATGTCTATTGGTTAATCTCAGAAAGCTTTTTATGTTTTACTTCTTTTTTAAACGGAAGATGTATGAGGACTGGATATAACAGTTTTTAGCATAAAATTACAAGAAATATAGCCACATGGTGAGCATGTTAATAACACCATTAATGAAATTGTAGCGATTTGAAAAAATGTTTTAATAAGTAACTTCCAAGAAATAATAGGTAATAGGACTGTATGTTGAGATTCACCCTCTCCAGTCATTGCTAAAATTTTAAGAAAATGAAAAAATACACTGTTTTTCTTCACATGGCCTTCAGAAGACCAGCATGATGAAACTTTCTGCTTTAATTATGTCTTGTGGAACATTTTAAAGTTTACAGAGGTGAGGATGTCTTAACAAAAATCCTGCGGACACGACTGCAAATGTGTAATATATCTAAAATATTATTGTATAATTTTTTATATTTTATAATATATTTTTATGAAGAAAATGAAAGCATAGATTAAATATATGGAATTACACAAAAATGCAAAGACATTTTAAGGATTTAACCTTTATATTGCATGGGAAGGTATAATTAATGAGAGTGGGGGAACATAACGAATGCTAATTTTTCAGGCAGTTATTTTCATGTTTTATATTTTAAATTTACAGTCAGTTTAATGTTCAGGGAAGTTTGCTTAATAATAAAGTGTATTTTAAAGTTAATATTAATGTATTTTACACATATAATATGGACAGAAAAGGGTCCCATTCGGTGCAAATTGTCATAATACATGCAGAAATGCAAGCAAAACTGGAGAGATCTCACAATTTTTAAACATTACCTATATAGCAGGTTTGATTCCCAGAGAAGTCAACATGGGTGAGTCGATAAATGTATTTCTGTTTGGGTGCCAAATTACTTGAGCAGTGTGAGAAATAATTTAACGTTTTTTTCACAAAAAAATAAGCATAAAACCAAATGATCATACAGTACCGTCAATACTTTGTGTTTCATAAATCAATGTGTCTTTGAAAAAGCTTGACTAAGATCTAATGTGGCCCAGTTGCATGACCTTCAAATACTGCAGAGAATGTCTTCAGAGTCGAGGAGGAGGAGGACAATTTGAATACACACATCCAGTTCTCACCTTAAATGCTCCAAAGCACCGTCCTGCTTAGCATCATGACTCTTTCTCACTTTTCGTGAGGATTTATCTGTGAATAATGCAAACCTCATCATTCTGTAGTGCTATGCTATTAATACTGTCATGCGAAAAGAGGCATGCCACCCGAATGAATGCCACTGCAAGACATGAATCACCCATACCAAATACGAATGCACACGGCTCTATGATTACTCTTCAAGTCTTTGAAAATAACAATTTCTTTTATGATCCTTTCATTGACATAACGCTTGCGCACAACCCAACATGTGCAATCTGATTTGCCTCGAATTTGCATTTTCATGATATAGCAGAATATAACTGCTGACCTTCCTATGTGTTTACGCCATGATGCAGTTTCGGTATTTAATCATAGATGCTCAGAAAGGACTGAATCAGGGCTTATTCCTCATTTTCTGAAAGTCAGGTGTTATTCTAAAGTTACAAACATATGTTTTCATCATAGCAGTTCTTTTATTCCAGTCGGTTACAGGATTTCGTAACTAACCAGACACCTGCAAAACTATGAATAAAATATATGTCTAAGATGTTTTAATAAACAATAATATCATTATAACATATAATGTAATAACAAAAAAGTATGTATTGTCATACGATACTTTTACTTTTAAAATCAGTTGTTGTAGTCCAGGGAATAGAAGAGCAGATTTTAATGACGCTCACGTGTTTAGTTTCTATGGTTGTCATATTATGGCCACAGATGGGTTGGATTGTCACCATTTTGGAGAGGGAGTTGAAAGGAAATGTTGTCACACTGTGACCAGATGGAGTTTTCTCAAGGTGTTTACTTTTGGTGTTTACCATTAGCTCCTTATATCAGAATGGAGCTCTGACTATAAGAATCCAAAATAAATGTATTGTCAACCACCAATCTGTGGTAAGTCCGTGCTTTCCCACTTAGATTTAAATGACTTCCAATAGACCAACTAGATATAAATCTACTAAATATCATTGGCTATTCTCATCACAATGCACCTGCTGCCATAAACCACTCCAAGCAGCACAAAAGCTTCTGTTAATCTCTTTAACCAGTCCATACAGACTGAAACCGGGATGGTCTTCTCCATGTCCACCCTACACTGCCAGCCCAATCCATGCCAGGATGCCATACTGGAGAGAATGTTCCAAGATCATCCATACTGTAGATGGCTATGAAATAGAGAGCGGGAGCTCGAAGGGTTTTCCTTTTTCCTCCAGGCCTGGCTCTACCTTTTTCATTACATGGTCCATCACGCAGAGATCACCAGCGGACTTTCCAACAGGATATTCCTGCTGGCCCATTTCCCAGAGTTCAATGGAAAGGCATTTCTAACCAGCACACGTATTGCTCTCTGTTTAGCGGCAATTAGACTTGAAGGGATAGTTTACTAAAAAAAAATTGTTGTTTATTGACCGTTATGCCATTTAAAATCTTGTATGTGACACTTTCTTCTGTGGAACACAAATTAAAATATTTTGAGAGACGTGTCAGTGGTTTTGTGTTCAAAAGAAATCAATAGGGGCCAATGTTGTTTGATTATCAACTTTCATTAACATATCTTCTTTTGTGTTCTGCAGAAGAAATTTTGATTTTTGATTTTTCTAATCATTTTAGGCTTCAAATAAAATATTTACAGGATTTTTCAAAGCATCACGCATACAGTTTTGGCCTGCTTTTACCTGAATTTATGCTGACACAAGTTTTTGTCCCAGTTTGTTGTAGCTTGCTTGCCGTGAGCTCTCTTTACTATTTTTTATTTGACCTAGAGCGCGGCAAGGGGGACAAGAACATCATAACAGCGTGCCAGAGGTGAAAAGTAAGTGCTCTCTGTCGCTATGGCAGGTGTGCTCTTTCCTCTTTACAGTCTCCTCAGGGCGTAAGTACAACCCAGGGGAGAGAGAGAGAGAGAGAGAGCAAGAGAGAGAGTTTATGTTGGCCAATATCGCTAGTCTTCTTTCTTATTAACAGAAGTTGTAAAGTAGTAGCTATATTGGTTATTATGAATAGTTATTTTGTTTCATATTTTCTCTTTTTTACATTAAATGTTTATTCTTTAAAAGTATTTTTTTGTCTCATTTTAAGTTACTTTGTTTGGTGATTTTACTGAAGCTTGTATACTATTCAAGATTGCTCTGAATGTTGATAAGCCTCAGTTTTATTGCCTATACAAAAGGACAATTAATTCTCAAGCCCATTTAACTTGGAGAGAAAGAGAAGGCCCATTCAAAAACAGCCCGACCTTGATGTGTCAACTGAATTGATGTGAACACTCCCTTGCATTCAGGTCGGTTTTTATGTGCATCTGTAGTGTATGCCGTTGCTGTTTGCTGTGTATGGTACATGCATCTAATCGCGGAGCTCATGAAAGCCAGATTGATCTGACCCAATCTGGCTGTTTGTTTCACTTAACCTATTCATTCCATTCCAAGCCAAAGCTCTACAGGTAATGGCGAGGAGCCCTTGTATGGATTTTTCCACTAGCCGGAATGGGAAGGGAGGTGAACTCTCTCTAAAAATCAATAGACAAATCCATTCGGAGGAAGCATGCAAAATATGACACCGCATCGGCTGAGCACTATTGGAACCCCTTACAGAAATGTACTTTGGGGGATGGGTGGAGTTTCCTCCAAACCAGCAACGTTAGTGGGGCATATATTTACTAAAAACATCAGAAGGGCACCTTCAGAAGAGTTGCTGTAATGACGCCAAGGAGGAAATGATGTCATTATGAGTAAACCAATTATGTTGCACAGTTATTATCTATGGGAGATTCTCCACTAACAAGCTTTAGTTTGTGTCTCCATTACTTCATCCAAATTTGACTACCATATCACTGGTGTATGTCAGAAAATAATTGTTGAAAATAGGAGCTTATGTGGTTGTTTACTGTTTGTAAATGGGGTGTAAAGACTATATCGTGAAATTTTCACACTGTAGTTTCTGCATTGAAGTGCTGCTAATTTAATATTTAAAAAATGACTTTATGTATAAAGTCATATTTCATTTATATATATGTGCATATAATTTACTTATTGCACTTAGTGCATAGAAATACGGACATCAATCTTGGTTACATCTCTTTTGATGATGCAGCATATGTGTGTGTTTAGAGGATTAAAGGAGGATTGAGTCATTGTGTACTGCAGTCTTCTGCGCTGGTTGCTACGGTAAAAAGTCAAGGTCTCATGAGCAAATCGGTCCCAGCTCAAAAAAGGGTACGATCACCAACATACTGCCATCTCACATGCACACTATTATATATGCACAAACATGCTGTAAACATATCCAATCTCCTTGAGCTATTACAAATAGCTTAAAGTTCAGCAACTTTGGAAAGCTGGTTGCACTGACACTTGTGAAAATAATTAGATTGATAGATTATTAAGACTATTAAGATTTTTTTTATTGAACACAACAAAGTCATGTAGTGGAGACCGGGGCACAGAGTAGCTCTCACAGAGAAGTAGCCACAATGGTGACTATTGCTGTTCACCAATGTTGAACATCTAACTCTAGAATGTCTTAAACACGAATCCTTCTTTCATCAATTTTGCCAAAAAAATGACATTGTTGAGTAGGCGGGGCGAGACCGTGGTTCGAGACGAATCACGTAGGAGATCGGGAGCAAATAAGAGAACGAACGACCGGACCGTCGAAGAGAGAGGACCGGGCCCGAACATGTTTTATGGTTGTATGTATGTTTTTGTTTTGTGATTTGTTTTGTTCGCCGGCGGTCGGCCGTGAGGGCAGTAAATTAAGATTTATACATAATATGAAAGGTGAATAAATATGATTTTTTGTTGTATGATGTTTCAGGATCTTTAAATATTTGACCAAGATACAACTATTTAAAACTTTGAAATCTGTGGGTGCAAAAAATCAAAATACTGACGAAATTGCCTTTATAGTGGTCCACATTAAGTCCTTAGCGTATAGCATATTACTCACAAAAATAAAGTGTTTATATATTTACATGAGGAATTTTACAAAACATCTTTATTGAACATAAAATATCGAAGACAAATCGATAATTTTGACCCATAAATTGTTTTGGCCATTGTCACAAATATTCCTTTGCCACTTTGTGGTCCAGGGTCACATATATGATAAGAGATGGCAGGTTCAGGTTCAGGTTCATGTTCACAGGTTCATGTCTCAAAAGATCAACATGTGTTTTTCCTGAGCAATAAAGGTTGATTGTTCCAAATTGGCAACAAATAATATATCATAGACACTGTGTTATGAATAAAAGCAATGGAGCACAATGCATGAATGATGTCTAGCTAATGTAAAACATTTACACTTATTTGTTTTGGGGGAAGGAGATTCATTTCAAATGCTTTCATTTTAATGGGTTATTGTCCTCATCAATTATTAGCAGTCCATCAGGGCCCGTGCAGGCAACCATATACAGAGTGTGTTAATATGTATGTAGATGTGTAGAAATGGAAGCCAAGAAACGTCTGGTAAAACCCCATCTTTGGTTATCATGTTTCATCATGCATGTGAACACAAAAATTATAGTTTTAAACCAATAGAGATCTTTTGAGCATGCAAGCATAAAACAAAAATAAATACTTTATGCTGGATGATATAAGGAATAATTATCAATCATCAGTTTAGCCATAAAACCTATGGAAGAGTTTAGTTGTTGTAGAAGCATGAGGTAAGCATAGGTTGTTCAAGCATCTCGGGAGCTTCACCTCACAGGCTTACCTGGTGCGTAGATGTTGCTTAGATCCATTTGTGATGCATCAATGAGCTGCTTCATTTCATTTAGCAGTTTGGCACTGAGAGATAAATCGAACTGGGAGAAATGGGCTTGGGATTTTCTTGAATTATAATTGTACTGAATTTGAAAAGTAAAAGAAAAGAAAATCTCTTTGCACAAAAAATACACCCGAAAAACCTTTTTTACACCATACAGGGCACTTTACAAGAACTATAAATTTAGTCTTTGTAGACTTTGAAGTCTGTGAAGAAGATTCCAAATTTAAATAATTTTATTTTATGAGGTCTACTAGAATACAAGATTTAAAGTAAAAAAAACGCATGATTTTTCTCATTCTGTACATTACTGCAACATCTCTTTTTACCCTCTATATGAATGCCTTTCTCTTTAAAGCCCTCCTATAGAAAGAAAGTCTGCTCTGATAGGTCGTGTCATGAATGTGGGGAGGTGAGACACGGACAGAGGACCCAGGTGCAGACAGTGGTTGGGGGGTTAACAAGACTTTAATAAATAATAACAGAAAGACAAAACAAAAACCCACGTTGGGGTAACATAAAACAGGGGACTATCATAACAGGACAGGACTAAGACTAAGTACACTTAAACAGGACTAACGTTAAACAGGACATAACTACAAATATGAATAGACTAGACTCGACTCAACAGGAACTCACCCACAATGCACAATGCACCAGCACAGGACAGAAAACACAAGGGCATTATAAAGGTAACTAAGTCATGAGGGAACCGGTGTGGGGCATGAAATCATAACGAGCACTAACAGAGCTCTAAAAGAGAGTATGGCAACCTATACGTGCCAAAATTGTCTACCTCCACATAAAACATGGGGTCTGTCATGATTCCGCCACTAGGCCAAAAGAAACATGATATGATTTGGCAGAATCATGACAGGTCGGCTGGTCCACACTGCTGTAGTTGGAAAAACAAAAAACAACATATATTTTCTGCTTTGTTAGTGGCCATTATGCACATGTATCACATTATGTCATTGTAGGAATAACCGAGGCTCTCCAATGCAACATCAGCATTTTTATTTGTGTTTTGTGATTAAGAGGAAGCATTTTAAAAACTAGCTCACACTAAAATAATGGAAGGACTACAAATGAAGCAGTTTAGGAAACATTTGCAGCTTTAATACACAACACAGCATGAGATCAAATTAAAGTAGGTGCTATTTATGATGTCATTTTTCGTCCACTCACTTGCACTCACATTCAGATTAAAACGCCTCAGAAATGCCTCAGAGATGTGATGTCACTGACTCCAAATTTCTATAGGTTCTTACATCTTTACAAAATTTTTGTTTTTGGGTGACCTGTCTCTTTAAAACTATATATAGAGGCTTTATTTCCCCTTTCAACCTTTTGTAATAATCAGTCAGTCATCGTAACGCTAATCTCCTCATCACCTTTCTTTATCCAAACATCCATTCATAATACCAACTTTCATCAGATCTCCATCACATCAATCCAATGGCATCAATAAGTGAAGATGATTCGGTTTCATTTGTCACATGATGTTTATTGTACTCTTTTTGTAAACATTCATTGGCGATTGTTCTCTATGCTTGCACACGCAGGCACGCACGGTTTTTCCTCCCTCCCTCCCTCCCTCCCTCCCTCTCTCTCTCTCTCTCTCTCTCTCTCTTCTCTTGGACAAACAGAACGACAGTCTCCGGAGGGACCTCGGCACCTCCCCAATACCCACAGTAACTTCACGCTGCCCATTCCTCATTCCGCCTTATGAATAGTTGAAGACTTATATTGGTCTTACAGCAACCATGCCAAACAAGTTTTATCACATGTATTGAAAGTATTCGAGACCTGTCAATGGTTTGGCAGTGTATGTGTAAGCTTTTGTAATGAAATGGGATCGCCAGAGCCAGATTGAAAATGCTATTACTGCCACCAGAAAGCTTTCTATAAGACTTTGCTCTTATTGTATTACATCAATGCTTGAAATCCAATTTTTACAGTTTACAGAAAGTGAGCGGCTGGAGAAGCAAAGATGGATAGAGTCATTAGATTGCAAGTAAGGCCACTATAAGAAATAGAGATGTTAATTATACTCACTCCATCAGTCATGTCATAACCTGCAGAGGAGGTATAATGACTAAACTTGGGTAATTGTGAGGTTACGTCTATGTGACTACTTTCATAAATCCACTCTTTGGAAGACAATTGAGGCACATTCATTGCTGTTCAAATACTATGTCACATCCATGTCTTTTGCTTCACTATCCCCATCTCTGTTCGAAACATAAATTGACATTTCTTGCAAAATCGTACCAGACAGCTCAAATTCAAATTCATTGTTATAAGCATAGCGATTAGGGTAAGGTAAGGAAACAGTTGTAAACACTGATTCTATGTGTGCTAACTCAATAACGTTTTTGTTCATGTTTAATCAAAAAAGAGTTGGGAGCTTTAATGCAAACAAATTATAAGTATTTACTAATAATATACAATACCATAATATTTAAGAATGATATGCATACCTACATATATATATATATATATATATATATATATATATAAGACGTGTTGCTCAGAGCGGGACTATATTGTCGAGGCAGCTGTATAGATGCTCAGTGGAGGTGCGTCCCCTTTAATTTGCCCACGCTCGCTGTATAACAGTAAGGAGTGGTGAGCATCAGCGCAGCTCTTTGTATGCGCGGCAGTGCACAACTGCAGCCGAAACCGCTCGCTCTTACAGCATCAATATCAGTAAAAGACGAAAAGTTGGACATTGATGAGAAATTGCTCACTCGCTCGCGCCACTCCCTAAAATGAACGGAGCCAGCGCAAATAAGCGCACGAGGAACCCCTGTGCATATTTTGATGGACATTTTCCGGATGCGTGCATCTTGAAAACAACTTGGGAAGGTTGACTTCTTTATTTTAAATGCATGCGTAAATGCCGTTTGAATGCCTTTTAAAGCTGAGAATTGCATGGCATGCTTTGATCCACCTGGAACCGATTGCGAAGCATGTCACTGCAGACACCTCGCGCTTGCTTGGTAGGCTTTAAATCACTGAACACAGCCGGAGTGGTGTGTTTTTCATGGGTGCATGAGCCTGGGATGTGAATATGTGTCCAAAAAATCACAAAACCGCGATTGAATAACACGTTAAGGGACGCTGTCTTTGCGCTAGGGAAAAAATATAAAAGGCATGAATGAGGACATTTAAAACATGATGCTCTATGCATTTGTACCCATTAGATGAGATGGGCACGTTTTCTCAACAACAAGATGTTGCCACTCATCAGAGCATCAATTTGGCCGCCTAACGCGTATTCAGGCAATTTCTCTCAGTCTCATGTGTTAAATGTTACTATCTGGTCTGATGTGAGCATGTTTGTGGCGACGCCCAGCGCAACCAGCTGCCCTGTTTCTTTACAGATCTCTGAATTAAATCGAGACAACACTCCTGCTGTTGCAGAAAACGTCACATCTTATGAGGACACAGGGGGAGTCGTTTTTTGCTGACCGGAGCATCTTTGGACCGTTGCAATGGGATGCTCTTTCAAAATAACGCCCTAGGGGTGATGTCCCCATTTCTTTGAGACATGCATCTGTATGTTATCCGGTCGTCCTGAAGGCTGCGACGCGGTTGGATATATCCAAGTCCAGCGCAGCAGCTCTGGTGCAGCGGGCGGGTGGAGGACCTGGATCATTGCGGTACCTGTTATAAACGCCAGCTAAAAGACTCAAGTGACCCTGGAAACGAGACTTTTGTTACTTCTGCTGATGTCGCGTCAACAAAACGATCTGACAAATAATTTCCCTGGCGCTTTGAGGAGTCCTTCTTGCAGGTAAGCTTGCGTAAACTATTTAGTTCGTTTCATTAGGTTGCTGACTTCTTGAAAGGATCTTGTAATGAAGTTGTTTTTAAATTGTACTACACACTCAGATGTATTTGTGTGTTTTTTAAATACAAGCAATGCAAAAGAAAATGCAGAAAGTGAACTGCCTCTTATGACAGATAGATATCATTGGTATTACCAAAGTTTTACCACAGATACCATAGTTTTACTATAGGTATTTTGGTAAGACCATGAATATTTAGTTGCTATAATGTTTACTTTAAAATGGTAAGTATGGTTATTATAGTATAATAATTGATTTTTGTAAGATTTATGATTTAGTTCACAGTTCGGGCATAATATTGATATGTTTGTATAGAAGGTCTATGTTTAAATACAGTTGCAAATCTAATATATATTTATCTGTTTATGGGTGGAAAAAAGGCAAACATTGTTGCATCGCTTCAACTTTTCTCAGGCAAAGAGAAGTCATGCTGTCTTGGTGATAATGCATTTGGGTAGGTTCGGGAATATTCAATTATGATTTAAGTGCACTCAGGCTTTATTAGATTTACAGTACATAATTGGATCCTAAGAGGCATGATATAGTCTTGCCATGGCAAGTATAGATCTACTTGGTGGATAAAAGCAAATACAATGTGTAAAGTGGTCAGGCTGACTTGATTGATTGATGTTTTAGAAGCCCTGTTTTCAGAATTCTGTTGTTTTCCTCATAGATGTAGAACTTGGGGTCTCTGCAGTCCTTAGATATCTGCTGGCTGATTTTAACAGCAATTAATGGTGTATGAGTAGTTTAATATTTTAATATTGGTACATTTTAGACAAAAAAATTGAATAATCTCCTGCCTGACACAGCAGGATAGAATAAATGCATATTATGCAAGCACACTGGATAACAGTATTGAAATGAAAAAAAAAACTATTTATTTTAAGAACTTTCTTCTGTTTCATTTCAGTGTTTCCTGGGTTCAAGTGCATGTGAGAGGTGTCATCGAGTGAGAAGAAACCCACAATTTCCTTACTTTTCCCCACAAAGTTTTCCAGAGGCCCCATCGTAGCATCCTGACCACAAATTGCAGGTTGCATTCATTCACAGCATGACTGTTGCCACGGGCGACCCAGTCGATGAAGCCGCAGCTCTTCCTGTTCAGCCACAGGACACGTATGACCCGGAAACGGACCATGAGTGTTGCGAAAGGGTGGTCATTAATATCTCCGGCCTGCGGTTTGAGACACAGCTCAAAACACTTTCTCAGTTCCCAGAGACGCTGCTCGGGGACCCCAAAAAGCGAATGCGCTATTTTGACCCTCTGAGGAACGAGTACTTTTTTGACAGGAACCGCCCAAGTTTCGATGCCATTCTTTACTACTACCAATCGGGCGGCAGGCTGCGAAGGCCCGTCAATGTGACTTTGGATATTTTTTCAGAGGAGATACGTTTTTACGAGCTCGGGGAGGAAGCTATTGAGATATTTAGAGAGGACGAAGGATTTATCAAGGAGGAGGAAAAGCTACTGCCGGAAAATGAGTTTCAGAGGCAGGTCTGGCTGCTGTTCGAGTACCCTGAAAGTTCAGGGCCCGCCAGGATTATCGCCATCATTTCGGTCATGGTCATTCTAATATCTATAGTCAGCTTTTGCCTGGAGACGCTTCCCATTTTTCGCAGTGAGGAAATGGAGATTCAAAAAGCTTACACAAGCAATTCCAACTCAACAATTTACTACACCTCCACCTACTTTACTGACCCTTTCTTCATCCTGGAAACCCTTTGCATCATTTGGTTCTCCTTTGAGTTCTTGGTGCGGTTCTTTGCGTGTCCCAGTAAAGCAGGCTTCTTTGTCAATATAATGAACATCATTGATATTGTGGCTATAATACCTTACTTTATCACCTTGGGCACTGAGCTAGCGGAGAAGCCAGAGGACGGTCAACAAGGACAGCAAGCTATGTCACTTGCCATATTGAGGGTGATCAGATTAGTAAGAGTCTTCAGGATCTTCAAACTTTCTCGGCACTCGAAAGGCCTGCAAATCCTCGGCCAAACGCTCAAGGCCAGCATGAGGGAGCTTGGGCTACTCATCTTCTTCCTCTTCATCGGAGTCATCCTGTTTTCTAGCGCTGTCTACTTTGCAGAAGCAGACGAGCCAGACTCGCAGTTTGTAAGCATCCCTGACGCCTTCTGGTGGGCAGTTGTGTCCATGACGACAGTGGGGTACGGTGACATGGTTCCAACTACCATCGGGGGCAAAATCGTAGGATCCCTGTGCGCTATCGCCGGTGTGCTGACCATCGCCTTGCCCGTGCCCGTCATAGTCTCAAACTTCAACTACTTCTACCACAGAGAGACCGAAGGTGAAGAGCAGGCGCAGTACCTCAACGTGACCAGCGTCCCTAAGATAGATTCCTCAGAGGACCTGAAAAAGAGCCGCAGCGGGTCAACAATGAGCAAATCCGACTACATGGAAATCCAAGAGGTCGTTAACAACAGCACTGAGGATTTCCGAGAGGAGAACATCAAGACCGGCAACTGCACCCTTACCAACACCAACTACGTTAACATCACCAAAATGCTTACAGATGTGTAACTTCGAATTGCCTTTCCATAGGAGGTAGAAAGAAGAGCTTTGAGTAGGGAATTACACACCCTAGTTTTGAAGACTTCAGAGGCCCAACTCGAGTGTTTCGTGACAGGAGTACTGAAAGAAGTCAGTTTGAGTGAAGGATCAATGATGAAGAACGGTTCATCATTCCATCCCATGTCCTTCTCGCTCCTCCACCAGTTGTGGATAACTTGACTGGTGCGGGGGCTTGTTCCGCATCCCTGTGTTCAGTGTCTGCATGGAGTCTGTCTTATCTGTGTGACTGTTCCAGTGGTCGTTCTGCTTGCAACAGTAGCCAAACAGTAGCCTAACCAATAGATACAAGTGTAGCATAGAGGGACCAAATCCTGACCCCCATTCCCCCATTTACTGCCAACCTATGTGTAGTGCAACCTGAGTTTGTACCTGGTCAAAACAGCAATTTTGTCACTCCAATTGATCAGTGGCATATAATAGAGAACATGTACCTGAGAGGAATAACAAAGGAGGATGTATTTCTCTGCGAAAGCACACACTTTGCCTGTCCTGCCAGCAACAGAAACATATCGTGTGCGGTACCTATAGACATTTTACATTCCATCTTCTGACGGAGAAATAGATACACGACCAACCTCGGAGACCTGCAATGGCCATTACAAGGCCTGTTTTCTGTATGACATTTCTTTCTCTGCCAGCGTGCTAAGATTTCTCTATGTGTTCCATGTCAAGAGTAAACCGACGTACACTTGGTTTCCAACTTCTTCATTCCATTGTGCCGCATGACCAGCTTTCCGCCATTGTGTCATTTTTCCCGTCACTTATTGTTCCCAGCAAAGTAAGACTTCATAGCATTCCATGTGTGTGAGAAAGGATCTAACCCTACAAGCACTGATGATGGTTGCAGGAGTGTAGTTATTTATACTGAGACATAGCAACCAACAACAGCAAAGCACTAGCTCACTAAGTCAGGTCACCAAAGATACAATTCACTGCCACTGTGTGATGCATTTTTATGTTCGTATTTTCATTTAAGTGCCATTCCATGGTGTATCCTGCTCATAATATAATGCTGGAGCATTGAAATGAAAGTTGTGTGAAAGTTACGCTTGTAATAGTGATAGGAAATACTACTACTTCTGTGATGCATGTCTGGTACACACTCCTCATAGCATGCATGTAGTAAGAATAATGCTTACACATGAAACTAGTAATAAGTATTCATATCTTTATCAAACAAAATAATTTTTCTCTGTAAGATTAACAGTACGTGCAATATTAAAAATCCCTCTTTTTCTAAGGTTTTTAATGTTAGTTGGCTAATACATTAGTTAGTGCCCACTTTCGGGGTCAAACACCATGACGATTGGTCAATTCTACTGGTTCATTGATCTATGGATAGAGAGCAAGTTGTACCGATTAGGACGAGTTGTTCAAAGCACCACATTTAGATACGGGAGAAATCTAATTTCTAACTAATTTAGTTTCAACTAAACTCAGTTTCATTTGTCTAATCTAATAATATGGGATTCTAATGAATGGGTTGCCTTCTGGATTACATCGTTACAATGTTGGTGTATGTGTAATGACAGTAAAAGTATAAACTAGGGTGTCACAATTTGGCAGTATTGCCATTATTCACGATATACCCCCCCCCCCCCCCCCACGGTTATCGATACCATGTTGATTCCACACCTATTGTAAACTGCCTTAAGAGTCAAAATGGTTGCGAACTCTTTCTCTGCCTCCGTAAATTTGTGTGAGTCTTTGCCCAAAAAAAGACAATCACAAAATTAAAGATGGATTTGACTGGTTACATCATTTATTGAAAAAAAAGATATTCTGATAGATACCGTGATACAATTGCACCTGCAAAGATTTTGGCCACGTTAACCGTGTTGGGAAACGTAGATATCGTGACAGCCCTAGCATCGTGTCAGCTTTCAAGCCATACATATGGTAGCATACCCATTTTGTTTCAAATATATATACATATTTAAAATGTATTTTCTGGAAAAATGGACCAAAATATTGAGGCCCTGGCGTTCTGCACAGGATCCTACCAGTTTAGGCCAACAAAAGTCCCCTCCCCCTCATGCCAAGAACGCCTATTATTATTCAGTCAAAAAGCACGTTTACTCATTATTGGCCATTCAGGCATTTTGAGAAAATAATTCAAGATAAATTTATAAATTTATATTTATCATTTTTTATAGTTGATCTTTGCCCAATTTTCCAAAAGGTGTGAACTAAACAAATAAACTAAACTAAAAAAGTGACTTTTTATTATACTGTATGCACAGTCAAACTGCCAGTAATTGTAATCATGGACCTCCATGATGTCCCTTGCTAACGACCAGCAACAGCAAGTAGCAAATGGTGATCAGGCATTGTGTCTTAAAATAAAATAAGTCATTAACATGTCTTGCCCCAACTTATTATTTCTTCAAACAGGATGTCAGCACAGAAAAGAACATTGCTTTTGTGAAATTATTTCATGGGCTGTGTAAAGTTGTATATAAAAGCAGGAAACTTTGTGGTTCAGGACCTGTGCAGTCAATACTTGATCCATACTGTTAGTAGAATGGCGAATGTAAACAAAATGAATGGTAGATCTCATCACTTTCTTTGCTGTTATATTGGCCTCATATTATGGAGTGGTCCAATATTACTGACAGCGTGTCATACTAGAGTACAATACATGAAGCGCCGCCATACCCAAGAATGTGGTGCTCTGTTCACTCTACCTTTTCCAAATATAGCCCATCCAAGTTACAAGATGCTTACCCTTTCCGTAAATTCATTCAGGGTTGAGGTTAAGACACATGCCCTGCTGACTACTTTCACCCGCTTATTGTAGGTATGTCTCACAGACCAGGAAAAGTGAGTGACATTTCGCATCTCAACCCTTTATGTTTGGCCTTAATGGAAGTGCCGCTTTTCCTAACTGTTTTTGCACATGACACATTACACATTAACTCATGAGAATATGACCACGTTCTTGTAAATGTTTTTTTTATGAGTTGTTAAAGTCAACATGAATCATCATCCTTAAGCCATTTTAAACCAGAACACTGGAATTACCCGTTTATTATATTCTGATAAAATATGATCACAAGTTTTTACTGGCCTTAAGTAATAAACTGCACTAATAGTTTTTACACAGTAAGACCAGGAATCAGCATTGAGAAATTTCATGTTGACTTTAACACTTATTTGTCATTTTAAGGCATCAAATCATCACAAAACAGTTGGTGCGGCTAAAATGTTATAAATTTGTATAAGTTCAGAATGATATTTTTTCATCTTCATCCCTTTTCAACTAATACTGCTGCATTCTGCCTTTTAGGACTCTATACCCATATAACATACAGGACTCTGAGGATGCTTGTCAACCACCTCAGGAACACAGACTTTATTAATGTCTATGGCGTGTTGTTGAATACATGCATCGAAGCCCTGTTGTTAAAGAATGTTCATGCAAAGGATGGTATGCAAGTAATTGGACAAGCGCTTTTTTACTGCCAGGGCATACAATTGTCTTATCCTAGAGGAAAAAGAGATTCTTAATAAGATGTCTGAAATTGAGTACGAGTTTAACAGAGAAATACGTCTAACTGATGCTCTCAAAATATGGTATTTAATAGCATCTCCATAGCTGCCTCGTTCTGTCTGAAACTGTGAATATATTGTTTTTAATATGTTCACTATGACAGTCGGTATGTACATTTGTAATACTTTCGGGATTTTCTCTAATGTCTATATACAAACACAGCTTTGTGACAGTACTTTTAAAGAATTTCAATGCTTTCTTTGTTGTCTTTACACTAGCTATAGCTTTATAAAACGCCTCCATGTTACGCAGTTTCTTAATAGCGGGAAATTTACAGCTGCAATGATGTCCTTTGTCCATATCCAAATCTAAATGTACTGTAGTACCGGTATACTTCATATACGTTAAGCACAAATACAGGGAAAAAAACGAACTGTAATTATCATAGAAGCTTTGCCTATTGATTACTGCGGTATATATACATGTATCAGCAATCAAACCAAGCCTTTATATATAATCAATATTTAACTGAATGTCCTTGCAGACTTTGCTGTTCACACATGTTTTTGGATAAAAAAACGGACGAGCCCTCATTTGCTATAAACATGTACATGCAATATGGATATACAGTGTATATAATGACATTTATGGGTGGACGAATGAAAAAAACGATAGATGAACAGACCACATTTAAGAGCAAAAGAAAATGATTTCACTACTTGTTGGGTTAGTGAATTGAGAGAGAGTGAACAGCTTGCAAAAGAGCAGCTATTTCATGATGAAAGTTAGGCCTTGTTCACACTGCGCACAAATCTGATTTGTTGTTAAAATCTCATCTCTTTGACTGACTGAAAACACTCAGTGAAGATCTGTTCACACCAAAGGCGATAACTTTAAAGCAATTTATTTCCATTTGATGAACGATTAAACATGAACAATCTAAATAAAATTTAAAATAGGACACTACGGCACGCAACCATAGAATACACTTTATTACAACGTTGTAACAACGTTATTTCAACATATGAGCATAATTCATATAAGCACAGTTCAAACATGGTTTTGTCTGTTTGTGTGGATGCTAATACAGTTGTAGTTATTGTTTAGTGTGAACACTCCTTTACTCATAGAAGGTATTTTTCAAGCTAAATATTGTGCCGTTATTTTGAAAATGTATCAAATGATATAAACGCCAAATGCTGTAGAAGTGTTTGAACCCAACTATACAATGATTGCCATAACAATGACTTAAGCATCAGCACAAAAACATTTTTCATAATATTTTCTACTGCCACAAATAGCAGCATATTGTACGCATGCAAATGTTCTTTGACTTCTCACTTATTCACCATTTGCTTAAAAACAAATGCCACGTTGTTGACTATGGGGAAAGAGTTTATTTAAACACAGCCACAGATATTACTGTATCTTTCATCATTTTTTTGTGTTACTATTGTTCTATGTTAAAGAAAAACTAATTTGTGCTGTCTGTCTGAACAAGGCCTTATAAAACTACAGATGGCAAACTTATGAATGTCCAGTCGGGCTCATCTGATCGGAAATATGTTTGATGTCACATGCTTTACAAATGCTCAAGCAAATGAGCTGAGGTGTTCAGTCTTGGTCTGCATCTATACGTGTATGTGAGATTATCCCGCACATTGTCATTCAGGAGGCCTGAAAATTCATTCCTTGTACAAAGCCTTTGTTTTCTAAAGAAAAACTGACAAGAGTAATACAACGTGAGGAACTGATGAGCAGATGGAGGACTCAATACATTCTCACAATGGGATATAAGAAATGTGCACTTTACAAGGACCTCTGGATGCAAACTTTAAAGACAATCTTGGACAGAGAACACGAGATGCATCTTTTCCTTCCAAAAGATTATAACTGTAAAGAGATCTATGAATAATAATGATTATGGGGATGAGTATATTATAAACTACGATAAGCTTACAACGGCTCTTGCTTGTTTCTGTCACTGGATATTAATTATGTTGGTTGATATGGATTCATTATCATGTCATATTATGTTATATTATAATATATTGTATTAATTCTATTATATAATATAATATTATTCAGTGTGTCAATATATACAGTGTTTATAGTCTATATATATCAAACCATTAGCAAAATGCCATTTAATATTAACGTTAATAATCATAAAAATTATTCTTCTTATTATAAATTGTTATCCCATTTAGCATAATATTTGTTTCTTTTTTTAAGGGGGGGTTTGTCTGTTTTTTTTCTAAATACTTAAGCAGGGGTTTCCCAAAAGTTTCAGCCCTCAACCCCCAAAATAACAGGGCCAGGGACTCGAGACCCCCACTATTCTCGGAGGTGGGTGTAGTAAACAAACATTGTGCGCAACTGTGCACATGCACTTATTTGGTCTATCCAAACAAGCGCATGACAGCACAAAAGAACACAGGCTAACATAATATGACTTTACAGTCATTACTCATTATTTTACTTGTTGTTATACATAAACCATGAACTATTATTACAGATGGTCACATTTCATCAAACTGATTCGAGTGCTGATGATGGATGTCCTCTTTATGCAAACACAGCCCCTTTTCGTAGACTACCTGAAGACGAAAGCCTTACTGCAGCGCTTCTCTGCCCTCCTTTGCAGTCTTCCCTGCGTTGGTCGATATTAACCAACATTTATTTTGACAAATAAAAATATCCTAAATTTAAAGCCTGAAAAATAATCTGTGTGCACATATGGGAATGTTTTACCGTGGTATTATAAATTGACTTGCTACACCTAAACTAATGTGGCTGCTAATGTGATTTTATCACCTCAGAGGTCACTATTGAGGGGAAGGAAATTCCAAAGGCTGATGGCTTTTTATTTGCATCGTTTTATTTTTAACATAACTGATATTTATATATTTTGTTACACTTATTCTATAAATACACTATTGCTAAAAATAAAAAAAATATTTCTGGAAATCATCTTGTGACCCCACCCTCGCGGCCTTTGGGAGCCCCTGAACTGAAGCACAAAATTTCATAAAAAAGTACATGTGGTCGAATATACAGTATATAATATATTTTTTATATATTTTTATTTTATTTTCAGTTTTTCACATCTTAAGTGGGGATTTCACTTCATGCATTTTTAAAGAGTTTGAAGACGCTGCCCGAGGCATTTAAAGAAAAGGCAATGCACCCTTTGCCTTACACAAAACCATTATACATCTTGTTGCTATCGAACGGCAGAGAGAGAGAGATGTCCAAATGCATTGTGTTCAGCTGCTAAGTGAAGCAAAATGCATCTTGTGTTGCAGCAAGAAAGCAAAATCACCTATTTATAAGTCACTCCTTATGGGGCGATGGATAACCGGTGGGAGAGCAAACAATTTTCAGTTGGATAACAGGGAGAAATCCCATCCGTCCAGCAGCTTTCTGCACCTCCTTCTGTTAGTGTTCAGCTCGGCTGGTCCAAACCTGCTCAACACTATTACCCCCCCACTGTCACAATAGTATCTGCTTCAGATGCCTGTGGATCTTGTTATATTGTTTATAATAGGGACAGTGTGTTAACAGAATGCCTGACATGAAACAAATCCAGCAGATAGAATTAATACATACAGTTATTAATCTAAATAATTTTTATTCTTTAAGAACGTAGTGTATTTCTGCTGCAGAAGAAGATATTTTGAAAAATGATGGTAACTAAACAATATTGCCACCCATAAACTTCCATTGTATGGACACAAAACCACTGAGACATTTCTCAAAATATCTTCTTTTGTGTTCAACAGAAAAAAGAGTTGCATATACTCTTTCTCTCAACAGGTCTAGCTTTTGTTGAAACCAGTTATTTTGTTTTGGCACTTATTGTATTATTGCTCCTGTATGACTTAATGCTCCCTAAAATCTTTGGATAAAAGCATCTGCTAAATGACTAAATTTAAATGCACAGGTTTCGCATTAATATTTTAACAAATTTTTTATTTACTGCATTTCCAGGCCATTTATCCTAATACCATGCCTACTGATTCACCAGAAAGTCCACTTCCTGTGACTTAATTTGATGGCCGTACATTTTAAAGTTCAGTTGTACCATAGTATCCCACAGAGACACATTCAATAAATGATTTAGCCGTTGTCCCACCCCTGTTCTGTAACTACTTCTGCTTGGTCTGGGAAAGTAGGACAGGGAACTGCTGGGAATGTCCGCTGGGATGTACAGCGCTGGATTAATATACGGCGTGGTGGAGTGAAGCAGTGCCAGCAGCGAGAGGGGGCTTTCTTAACACTTTAATAAGCAATTTATCATCGGCTTACGTTTCTTATTAGTTAAGTGGAGAAACCTGCTATGGGATGACAATCTGACAAGTGATTTATAAAGTATGTGGAGATGTGTTGGCCATAATTAATGAGACATAGTGCTTTTAATATGTACATGACAGTTAAAGGCCCTTTCTCAATGCTTATGGGCTTCAACTTGGCTCTTAACACAAGCGTCATTGAGAAGACTTGGCTTTGATTTTGCTTTAAATGCCGCCTTAGATTTATGTGTGATCAGTGCAATTGAATGTGTTCCATTTTCTTAAAAGTAAAGGTCTTTGCACACACAGTCCGACATTTTCATATGCGTTTTTACGTATTTCGCTTTCGTTTGTACGGTGTCTCTGAATTGTTAAAAAAGGCCACTCAAAATGCTTGCTACGGATGCGAAAAACACATAATTTGTTTTTATGATGGACAAAAATATCGAAGGCAGTGTGTAAATGTGATTGGCACTACGTGAGGTTGTATTAATTTTGGATGCAAATTTCGGACTCAATGTGCAATGGGCTTCAATGAGAAACATGCTGACTGGATGTTTGCTGATCCAACAGTGTGTAGGCTACAAGCACTGTAGTACCCAACGATATTATTACTATATTTGTCATGTAGACAGAATATGTCTAACCTTGAGAGATCTGTTGTCGTGAGCCATAATGCAGTTACTCAGAATCATTTCATGTCTGGTACTCATGAGAAAGGGCAAAGGCCAAAATGGATCGATACTGCTTTGGTCGATGTTAATTGATAAAGGTTCTGCCCTAAATACTTCCTTTACCTTTTGCATAGGTCAAGTTATTACCTTCCTATTTACATTTTTTTCTGAAAGTACAAAAGATTAAGTAAAAATGGTTAAGTGTACACAAAGTTCCATTCCATTCCATTTTCTACCGCTTATCCGAACTACCTCGGGTCACGGGGAGCCTGTGCCTATCTCAGGAGTCATCGGGCATCAAGGCAGGATACACCCTGGATGGAGTGCCAACCCATCGCAGGGCACACACACTCACTCATTCACTCACGCACTCACACCCTACGGACAATTTTTTCCAGAGATGCCAATCAACCTACCATGCATGTCTTTGGACCAGGGGAGGAAACCGGAGTACCCGGAGGAAACCCCCGAGGCACGGGGAGAACATGCAAACTCCACACACACAAGTCGGAAGTGGGAATCGAACCCCCAACCCTGGAGGTGTGAGGCGAACGTGCTAACCACTAAGCCACCGTGCCCCCCACTGTACACAAAGTTTTCCTATGAAAAATTTAATTTGATATGACATCCAAAATGGGGGGGCACGGTGGCTTAGTGGTTAGCACGTTCGCCTCACACCTCCAAGGTTGGGGGTTCGATTCCCGCTTCCGACTTGTGTGTGTGTGGAGTTTGCATGTTCTCCCCGTGCCTCGGGGGTTTCCTCCGGGTACTCCGGTTTCCTCCCCTGGTCCAAAGACATGCATGGTAGGTTGATTGGCATCTCTGGAAAAAATTGTCCGTAGGGTGTGAGTGCGTGAGTGAATGAGTGTGTGTGTGTGCCCTGCGATGGGTTGGCACTCCATCCAGGGTGTATCCTGCCTTGATGCCCGAAGACTCCTGAGATAGGCGCAGGCTCCACGTGACCCGAGGTAGTTCGGATAAGCGGTAGAAAATGGATGGATGGATGGACATCCAAAATGTATTATGTATACATTTAAAGGGATAGTTCACCCCCAAAAAAGTTCTGTCCTCAGTTACTCACCTTCGCGATCTTTATAAATTCCGAATCGTTGTATATTTCTTTGTTTTGGTGACACAAATAAAGATATTTGGAAGAATGCTTGTAACCAAACAATTGACTACCCTAAGAAAATTACTTTATAATTACTTTATAATTTTCTTTGTTCTGTTGAAAGCAACAGAAGATAGTTTGAAGAATGTAGGAAAGCAAACAATACTGACTACCATTGTCATTTTCCTACCTGGTAGTCAATGGGATCCAGGAACTGTTACAATCATTCGTCCAAATATTTTTCTCTGTGTTCAACCAAACAAAGAAATATATACAGGTTTGGAACAACTAGAGAGTAATTCATGACAGAATTTTCATTTTTGGGTGAACTATCCCTTTAAGACACTGTATTAAACATTTAAAAAATACCTTTATTGAACATTAATACGTTTAACTAATTCCAGATACAAAAAGATTACCCCCGGAGAAAGGCAAGGCAAGGCATTTTTCAAGAAACTATTCCGGGCTTAGACTATAAATATACAAAAGCATGATTCATGAATATTTAAACTGAATGAAGTTGGATATCTCTTCATACCAAAGGCACAAGGATACATTTATAGGTCTGTTAACCCTGATTTCCTTTCTATGCATTGATGCATTTTCATTTCTAAACCAAACGATGACGCTTTTTCTACAAAGTAAACATGGCATCCATAACATCCAGCTAAAAATAGCATCCGTCTAACACACCTTTGTATTTTTGCCTGATTGGTTAAGCTGAAGAAAGCTGATGTTTTTTCTTTTTTATATGTTTGTTTGTTCATTTCAACACGTATTGATAAATTTTATTTAAGTAAAAGTTCAAATGTACGGTCAATTAGTTAATGCACCAAGAACTTACATGTTTTGGCATTAACTAATTTTACTAAAGATTAATAAATGCTGTAAACTATACACCACGTTGCAAGATGTAAACTCTGGTCCAGAAGCACTTCTGTTTTTATATCTTACATATATAATTAAATTTTAAAGATATTTGTTTGACATTTTGATTTTGTTTTAAATGTTCTGTTGGTTGTATGTTGTGCAAACGTTTGTGTCGTGTAAAAAACTAATACAGGAAGTTCTTCTGGACCAGCGTTGAATCCGCATTGTTTTCATCACCAGAAGATGTCCAAATTGCATAATGTTAGTTAGCTTATTACTAATGTTACATTTATTAATTTCACAGATGCTTTTATGCAAAGTGACTTGGTTAACCAATTCAATCTTATTACAAAGTGTTACCAATTTTTTATGCACAAAATGTTTTCCAGTAATTGGTTTGCATAGAAAACGTCTGTTTTGACTGACGGACAATGATCTTTTCATGCACTCCAACAGATTAACCTTTGCTTACCGGTTTGCACGGAAAACGCCAGACAGCCTTAGTGCTACCAAAGTAGAAAGTGCTTGAGCTAGAGAGGAAATTTCCAGAGTAAATTGTAATTTGACTGCTAATGGTCACTCAGCACAACATCATCCACTTCTGCTGTAAATCGCCTTTGAGAGCTTTGTCAGAAGCTTTGAGCCTGAAAGAAACGCACAACAGACCTCCTAATGGACTGAAATAGACATGATGGAATGTGTTCCATCATTGTTAAAAATGGACAAGTCTGCATTGAGAACATACATACATATATCAAACACCCAACAGGACTGAAACGGGCATAGTGACGGATCATCAAAGTCGCTGTCATTTCTAAAAAATATACGGCACTTTTTCTTTTTTATCATCATGTACTGAAATCTGGTTAAGAAAAACAGGAGAGATAAAGAGATCGCAAGTCGTGATGAAGAGAAAGTATGGTTTGGTGAAATATTAATAGGGGTGGGATATTTTAAGACCCCTTCTGTCTGCTGGGATGAGATAAGAATACATGAAACATGACTTAGTTTCATCATATTCACTGTCATACACTGTAAGTCTGTAAGGTTTTTTTCCTTTTCTAGTGTTTAAACCCCCATTGATAAGTGACAGCTGCTGCAGTGAAAAAGCTGTTCTTTGGTAAAATAATATGTAAAACATGTGACAACTTACCCCAAACCTCAAATGTACAATTAGACCCTTTAGGCCTATTCTTAAAACACCTTTGACCCGTTATTTATTATATTTCCTTCTATTGATTGATTCATTGATTCGTGACCAATTTTGGATTTTTATTGTTATTTTTAATTGAAAACCTGACCTAAATGTGTCATAATGTATGAAAAGTTTCCAAAGTGCATACCATCAAATGTATGTACTTGCATACATGTGTTTAATTTAATGTGCATGACAACATACAGATGCTTTATGGGTACACTTCGGTAAACACGGTTGTGTGCCAGTTTTGGGTTTGACCCCCAAATAACGGGGGAGAATAATGACAGAATTTTCAGAACTACTCCTTTAACACTCATTTGTCAGTTGAAAATATAGAGGATTTATGACATTAAGACTAAATATCTCTTGTCTTTATGCAGTAGTGACAACCGGCTCTCCTGTTTATGCCAAGTGGTTGATGTCCTTATGACAACATTATGTTGACCCTGGGACAACGTTTAAATCAACCAATCAGATTTCTGAAAAAAGTTTACAGCTTATAGTGAATTTCACAGTCAGGCGTTATTGTAAAGTGTCCTGAAGGGGGCGTGAGATTCTTCCAGAAAAAATTCATGTGACAAGCTCCCAAAGGTAAAGCAGAATGCAAGTCACAAAATGGTTATATAACTGCATCTTTTCTCAACTATTCAGAATTTCTTTTTATTCTAATTTCTCACATTATGAGAAAAGAAAAGCTCACCTATTCTTAAATCTGTCTTTTTCCTGTAATACATGTCCATTTAAGGACCATAGTTAAACCATGTTTGCATTGAGAAACCATGGTTTAACTATTGTAAAAGTGTTTAGTAAAGTAAAATAAAATATGCATCCTCTAATAAGAAGCTTTCAATGTATGTAAACATGGGACTTGTATAAAAACTATTTGTGTTGAATCACAAATCCATAGGTGCTTGAATCAGCTGTTTTAAATCAGCATTCAAAAACAATGAGTAAAAACACATTTAATTTACCTTCTGACTGAAAACCTCCAAAGCCTATAACATACATTTATTCACTTAAGCTGAAAAACGTGATTTTATTACGACACACTGTCTGTTGTTGATTTGTCCGGCCCCTCGTGAGCTTACAGAGGAAAGTCAGTGCGGACTGAAACACATGTTCTGCCCACATCAGGGATGAACACAACTTCACCAACAATGCTGGAAACTTCGTGTAAACATTATTCACCACGATAATTGTGCAACATGTGAGCTATCCGATCTATAGTGACCTTTTTGCGGCGATTTTCGCGACATATTTTACGCATTTTTCAGTGTTTACGTCCAGACGTCTCCTCTGTGCGTCACGCAGCCGTCAACGACGCATCACTGCACCTGATCTACAGGTAATGCCTACATTTACACCTCTGTTACTTCATACTGTTTCATCGCTAAATTTAGTAAACCACAACGTTATAAATGTCAAAAGAACATCATTGATGTGAATGTGTACTTATGATTTACCTTTTCAAAAAGTATTTGGGATTTCATTTATACGTCATAGGCCCTTTGGCATTGTATGAAGACATCACCGAAAGTGGCTTCTGCACTTGTTGAAATGCAGATTATTTTAAAACTCTTAATTTTTCTGTTACTTACGCAATAACTAACTGGTCTCAGGTGATTGTCAGTGGATGTGTGTACTCAGTTTCCCGTTAAGTTCACACAGGTGTCCTAGCAAAGTAACCACAGGTGTAGTTTATCACATTAAATATGGACATGTTCTATCAAGCGGTTGACAACCAGAAAGTGCCCAAAGACTTTATGACCCAACGTTAAATATCATATTGCTTTATCATTTAAAACCAAATACGTTTCTTTGTAAAACATTTTTGTTAAAAAGCTTGGGCTATTTTAAAAAAATGCAGTTGCAAGTGGAGTTGATCTTATCCGTGTTTTATTTGTGACTTTGACAGACAAAATCTCACTCTAGAGGAATTATAGTTATCTTTGGGGATATGCATCTTTATTGAGATTATTTACAAGCCTGAAATGATTTTTATTATATTATAAACATCAAATATATATGACATAATAACAATATGATACTGATGCAGTATTGTGACACATTTCAGACTATGACATCATTAAAATCATCAATTATTGTGGCTTTTGAACATTTGGAAACTCTTAAAAACAGCTGCTGCTGTACTTTGTACAAGCGCGGATCATCTCAAATGTCACCCAAATCTGCTGCTTCAAACACATCATCCAACCGCACCTATAATTTGCTCTGTTAGATATCCGCACCCGATCATAACATTATTCATTCTAATTCTTTGGTTTTAAGAGAATAATCAGGGGATAATTCATTTTTAACAGCAGCTTCCGCGACGATAGAGCTGTTGTGGGAATCTCTTATAAATATTACACTGATCTAGGCTGCTTTTAAATAAAACCTTTTATTTATTAAGCAAACGTTTGGCTTTGCCCAGATTTGTCTACATTTTTCAATCAAATAAACAGAGACTGTATTACTCCCTTCAGACTTGAGAATATCGCTGTTTCTTTTATTGCAACACAGACACACAAACTATGATGTTCAGCCCAAGCAATGACTGATAAACTATTAAACATTGAAGCCAAGTACGGTGCAGTTGATTTGATCTAATTCTCCTTTTTAAATGTTCTCTCGGATCTGTTTCGCCTCCATTTCTCTGAAGATCAGGTATCACACACATTTTCTGCCAATCTCATATTAACCTTGAGGACCTATATTAGTATTGCATAGCCTATGTTGTATCTTCGAGGAGTGTTTAGTTTGATCACATTTATAAAAGAAAGATACAGCTTTAGGATTATTTCTGTTAAAACACAGCTGCTGGAGGCTGGCAGTGGGAGGGAACTACGGCACGAGCACACAACAGCAAAAGC
The DNA here is from genome assembly GCF_015846415.1 of Triplophysa dalaica. Taxonomy (NCBI): domain Eukaryota; kingdom Metazoa; phylum Chordata; class Actinopteri; order Cypriniformes; family Nemacheilidae; genus Triplophysa; species Triplophysa dalaica. The sequence goes on along the minus strand of NC_079561.1, from coordinate 11,525,262 downwards.
ACACAATTATATAGTAAACTTCACTATTGGAAGAGTAACGATCAGACAAACTTCAAGGCAAGTGGGTCTCGCTCCGAGTTGCTCGTCTGTTGATGCGTGGGCGGGCTCTTTCTTTCGCCATGCCATGCTTTTCCGGGAGAATTGCGCAATAACATATCTGAAACAAGTTGGAGTGCTGGGGGAGTGTATTAAGCACAGAAATACTACGTCATACGTCCAACTCGTTTTTTATCAAGTTGACCATGTTAAGCATGAGAGCCAGCACGGTCAGCAGTGTGAAGACGTCAGAATGCATGACTTAGCATGTTACCTTCACTTTAAGAATGGACCCCCATCCCATCCTCGAGACAGACTTTTTTTAAACTATGAGTCTGCAAATTAGTGCCTGTCTGCCTGATGAAAATGCATTTAAAACACGTTCATATTTTAGAGAATTAATAAAATAAAATATTTGCATAATTAATGACCGCAATTAATCACAAGGTACTTTGTTATTACCTTACCCGCCCAACCTGCGGATTATCCGCAGCGCCCACAGATATAACCGCTATTCATGAATCACTACAAACTCATCTGTTTAGCTTGTATATTACATATTATTAATATGACCCCTGTGTAAGTTCAACCAGTTTTAGTAACAAACAAGTGCTTTAAAAAATCATTTTTACAGTAGACTATTCTATTCGTCTGGTTGATGATGAGATGGATGAATGAAGCTGGCAGGTGAAGGTCAGCACTGCTTGGATAAAATGAGAATATTGTTAAGAACCACGCTCTGCCCTTCTGCTTTACTGTGAAGGACCTTTTGCATCAGGCGTAGGCGATGACGGGCCGTTGCGACCGTCACAGGCTGTGTGTGTAGACACTAATGCCCGTTCTTGTTGAGAAGTGCACAGATGGGAGCACAGTAGGGGCATGATATTTTTAGTTGAAATTTTGGAAGGGTTTCCCTGCAATCTCGCAAGCTAATGATTTTGGTGACCTTTGCAGGGTATTTTCACGAAGTCCAGGAGGTTTTCTTAAATAAGAACACGAAAAAAAGGCTCTGCTGATGGCTGTTTATTTATAGTGGAAACCATCATGCCGCAGATTCTGGCAACAGAGTTGAACTCTTCTAAGATACGAGTGGGCAAACAACCACAGCTATTAAAAATGTTCTTCACTTGTTCCATGTCATGAGACACTATTCAGTAAAGACAGACAGGGCTTTCTGTACGGTTAAAGTTCAACCCAAGCAAGAAGTTAAAACAATTGTATTTATTTTATTTGTACGTTCTTTCGTAAATATTGCATAGGCATCTTAACCGCCAGGGGGGTGTAAGCAGATCGTATGAAAATAAGTGTGATAGGGTTTGTACGCTTGTATGTGTCATGTGTGTGATTGGTTTAGCTCATGTTGGCATACATACAGTAAATGTTTATGTGTTTTTTTGCGGTTAAGCCGTGCCAGTTGACAATGCAAATAAATTTTTTCCTCCATGCAGTACAGTAAATCCCTTATGCTGATATACAGAGAAACCAGACTAAATGCTTGTCCAAGCCGGTGCGAGGAATTTATCACTGACATTTAACGCATCCCGACTAAACAAATGGCACCAATTTGAGTGTGCAGAACGATGGGCAAAACAGCAGGCGTAAAAGCGTCATTCTAAAATACGCCTCGGGTTCTTTTTTTGTTTGATGCGGCGCGTAAAAAACTGGCCGATCAATGAGATTGCTGCTTTATTTCACGTGCCTGAAGCTGCTGAAGTTAAACACGACTTGGTGGCGCTCAAGCAGAAAACAATCTTGCCGAGCACACATTGAAGAAGAGGAAGCAAGTTGAAGCTTTACAAGCTTTACAAGCTTTAAATAGGTAAACGTAGTTATAGCAAAAAGAAAAAAATCAATCGCACTTTATGACAGATAAGCAGAATAATTCACTAGACACTGTACACATAATTTCAAACTCTTAGTAGACATTTTTGTGTTTTGTATTTGTCAGCTGTAAGTGGTAGAGGAATTAGAACATCTGTGTGGCTAGACTCAACTCTTATCCCATAGTTTGTTGGGACTTGTTTGCAGATGTGATTTGGGAAACAAATCAGGTCAGAACAGCTGCCACGCAAGGATTGAGTGAGTCCTCCATCCCTCAGAGGGCACACAGCCACCACACAGAGATCTGCTGTGTCAATGTCAGTTCACATGCAATGGATGTACGATATCATCCCGCACTACATTATTTAGAATCCAATTTTATTTTAAAATTAAATGAGGAGCAGCTGTGAAAAGGGCGGTCCTAATGATCCTTATAAAAAAATACTTACAAAAATGATATTTGGTCCCCACAATGTAGGTTTAGAAAGACCAAACACACACACAGCGTTAGAGAAAGAGGCTGTGCAGCATCAATTTCTTTTACAATACATATTTATATATCTATGTATTCTGCAACATTTTGATACAATAACAGAACTCCAATGCTCCGAGTAGTGACTTCAGTCTCTTTGGAATTCCCTCTGGGGATTCCTGGTCCAAGCAAAATAGGAAATTCAAAACTATTTATCCTAAGTACACACACTGGCCTGTAAGGGAAAGCTTTAACTTGCCTCTGGAGGTAAAAATAGAATTAATGATCGCTATTTCCTCTAAGCAGTGTAGAAGCTGAATTTCAATGTGTCAATTAGGGACTATCTACGTATTAGATAGTTGCACTGATACACAGGTCAGACTATGTCGTAAAACAAAACATGAACGTATACAATTGGTTCCGTTTATAGAGTTCACCTAAAAATAAAAATTATTTCATAATTTACTCACCCTCATGTGAATTCACACCAGTATGACTTTCTTTCTTCTGCAGAACACAAACCAATATAATTTGAAGAACATTTGTAACCAAACAACACTGAACTCCTCTGACTTCCATTGTATGGGCACAAAACCAAATTCAGTTTATCTTTAGTATTTTGCATTCTGTCTGTTTGTCCCTCAGTCTGCCTGACTTTTGGATATGGCTTTGTCAGATTGTTTTTCAAGTTAGTTTGTTTTTCAAGTTTTTTTTCTCTATACATGAGATTTCACTTTATTTCAGTGTGTGTCATGAGTCTATGTCAGGTGATGACATCACTAAAGGCGTGTTAGCGGGATATAGGCGGGATATAGGAATATCCTGTTCCAATAGTTCTGATGGTGAAAACCTGTGCTTGTGTTTCTCCACACACTTCTATACTGGTCAACGATGGACTGGTCATCTCGGAGAATGTTTTCTGATCCTAATTGATGTGTTGAAGTCATGCCATCTATCCTATAATTGAGCTTTCAGACATGTGGCGGCTAATGTTCAACTGAGAGAGGTGATCCCTCAGCTTATAGCATTGAGCTCCCTCAGCCAGATTAATCCTCTTAGAAGCATCCAGACCAAGCCCAAAGTCATCTGCTCTGGTTTAGGAGTTGCACAGTGTGATCCCCCTCAAGATGAGACACCGAAGACCATCGTGAGATGGTCTCATGTTCAGTAGGTCAATGTTGTTTAAGAATTAAATAACATTTTGGTCCAGCCTTGTGGAACATTCTAGATGGCATAGCATTTGAATGGACAAAAGCCTGTGTGGTGCAGGGTGACTCATCAATACTTTTGGTCAATTTTTCAAAGTCTCTAATGTAATAAGCTTTCCTGTAGCTCAGTGGTAAGAGCATTGTGTTTAACAACGCAAGGTTGTGGGTTCGATCCCAGGGGATTGCAAATACCTATGTAAAATGTAAAGGATAAAGCAATGTAAGTCGCTTTGGATAAAGGCTTCTGCCAAATGCATAAATGTAAATGTAATAACAGATACTTAAATTATTCACTGTATATCTCATAAACATATCTCATCTACATTTTGTCAACCTTTAGGACAATTTAAAGCTAACACACATGGATATAAAGTTACAAAACTCTACATTTGACTTCATGGGGTCTGCAGACAATTTGTATATTTCAAATTTGTGCAGATCTGCACCAGATATATTGTATTTCCTGATATTTTTTACTGTCTTTGGTTAATATCTAGATAAACCGCAGCTTATGTCGGCGAATGTACCAGTCACATTGAGGATTTCCCCACTTAAGTCCTTCATCTATTAAAGCGCAGCTAAATCTAGTCAAAGGACAAATTACAGTCTTTAGGCTTTTCCTCGCATGCTTAACCTTTAAAATGGCTCTCAACTTTCATACCAATTTCTTGAGTGACAGTGAAGGGCTACAGGGATTAATAAAAGTTCTTTGATTACTTTTTCAGCCTCTTGTCATTTCAAATAACCCGTATGACTTTCTATCCTTGCAGAACACAAAATAAGATATTTTGAAGAATGTTGGTAACCAAACAACATTGGCCTTAACTTTTAGTTTCACTGTATGGACACAAAATAGGGTTGGGCAATCTCTATATCTACACTGAAACATTTCGATGGATGCTGACATCGCCCTGCGGCGTGATAAAGTAACGTGCATCTTTATGCAATGTGAGCTGCAGAGCCCGCATTGTATAAAGACGACGTACGCGTGTACAATTATAAACCTTTTCTTGCCTAAACACAACAGGTGAAAAGAACGTACTACACATCATTTTAATCCGATTATTTATTTTTACAACTCATGGCAAGTGTTTTGCTTTTATTGCCTAATTAAACAAAAAATATAACTTAAACTATGATAGTACACTTCATTTACATGCATTTATGGTGACATTACTGCATTTTTGTGTCAATTCATTTTAATTTTGAGCATAATACGTGTGCTATCACTTTAAATAAATCCGTGCTTTACAGCAAAAGTAGACTCGATGAGTAAATGATCGCTGCAACGATGCACCGCACTGCATCTGCAACGGACGGACCACATCGCATCCGCGTGCTATTTCAATGATCTTATCCGTTAACATGTGCACTCAAAAATATGCACACCATATGCACTGCACACGGAGTATGTGTGAAACAGGCATGACTTGTGTCTGCGCAGCCCACGTTGTAAAGTCAGGCAATTCTGCGCAGCACATGTTGAAAAATCAGGCAGTTCTGTGCAAACTGTGCGTTCTCTTTACACAGCGCGAACTCCACAGTTATAAAGTCAGGCCAGACTGTACAGCGCGAGCTTATATGCCCCTTTACCTTGTTCGTATGCGACCCTGGATCACAAAACCAGACTTAAGTAGCACGGGAACATTTTAAGGAAAAGACAAAAATACATTTCATGGGTCAAAATTATCAATTTTCTCTTTTATGCCAAAAATCATTAGGATATTAATTAAAGATCATGTTTCATGAAGATATTTGTAAATTTCCTACCTTAAATATATAAAAACTTTATTTACGTGAGTGGATGGCCTGCCACAGTTCCCCTGATTAACAACTTGATTAACAACAAGGCGATTTTCTCACCATTAAGATTTTTTTGCGCTCTCAGATTCCTGAGTTTTAAAGGGTTGTACCTCAGCCAGATATTGTTCTATTCTAACAAATCATACATCAATATAAATCTTATTTATTAATTAATGTAATATTTCATTTATGTAAAAATCTCAAATTCGAAAAATTGACCCACGAGACTTTTTTTGACGTCCAGGGTCACATATTTGTTTACAAAGTGATGTGCAGCACAGAGCAGCGTGACGAAAGTTAAACATTTGTTGGACAGGAGAGAGAAAAGCTGTTTAACAACGAATAGTCTGACACTTCGGGATGTGTTGTTTGACACAGAATTTTAAAGAAGCTTCTTTGAAAGGTGTAACAGAAGTCCAGGTTTGGTTTAATGACCAGGTTTAATGGGTAGACAGAGAAATTGATGAGGGTGTTTGGATTCTAGCCAGTGGTCATTTATCATGTCACATTACGAAAGCTCGGGTCAGTATATAATTAATCTCTATGACAAGATCCTGACATGCTGCTTTGATCTTTAAATCTATTATCTATACTCTTGAAATATGCATTGAATGTCTTGTTTGTGGAGGAAAATGCTATTATATGATAAAATCTTTGACCGTAGTGTCAGAATAATGGAGAAAATCACCTTGTCTAAAAGCTATCACGTCTGTAGGTTGTTTATGTAATTAGAGTTATCGGTCAGTTTAAAAAGACAAATTGAGAGAGATAAAAAGATGTGACCAATGAGAATTTGGGAATTTTTTTTGAACTTGTCATTTTATTTATTTATTATAAATAAAAGAAGACAATATTCATTCAGTTGTTTCGGGTTGCATCCATACATCTACATATTGCTGTTAGATTCTCTTAAAGTCCCCATGAAATCACCATTTAACAAAGTAACGTTGTTAGCACACATTCCTACGCTGTAATATTACAGAATTTTTATGCATTTTTGAAATACAAAATATAGATAAATAAAAGATAGACTGCAAAAGTCTGGTGTAAAATAACATATAAGTTTGCTTAACAAAAAAGTCATTTTAAGGCATTTTTCTGATGCCCCAGCTGCCAGAATATTACATTATTATAGAATATTATAATTTTTATGGGATTTGTTTTACAGTTTGTATTGTGGTAAAAGTTTTTTCCACAAACAAAAAACTTCTTCTTCAATAAAAATGTAAAAATGAACTTCTGAAATGCCCACTGACGCATGCTTTCTACTTCCAATCAATTTGCAGTGGAAAAAATAAGGCCCGCCTCTTCAATATTCAATATTCCATTTCACTGATGAACACCCCAAAACTGAACTTGATCGAGACTTCCGGTTCACTTAGACTTATTTAAAACGGAACCAAAAATATTTATTGTCAAGGCAACCCCTGCTGTAAATCAGCCGGTTATCAATGAATACCAATATTGGCCGATTACTTGGCATAGGCGATACATCGATCTTTGGATTTGTCAAGCCAGCGTAAAAGCACATTGACTTCTGCTTTCTGCTTTGCATAACATAACATGTTCAGTTCAATGCAATGCAAGCAAAAATCTGATCCCTGAATCGACAGATACAATGACACCCACACGTCTTTTCATGATGGAGGTGATGTGTAAATTCGGGGGATGAACTGGCGAGCTGTTGAGCTGGAGTGATCTGGAAATAAGCAGAGGATTGATGTGATATGCGAGCGATTGGTCTGGTGGGTGTCAATGCTGAATGAGACAAATATATTTAGCCCGGACACGTTGATCAACGCTCATCAAATGTGTCTAGACTGCTGTAGGTCAAGCGTGTCCGACATGCCGCCATAAACAAAAAGTTTGTCTCTGTGACAGGTGACGGATATTTAACAAGGATGTCTCTAGTTAACGTGAGAAGGCGAGGTGTGTCGTGGATTGGATACGAAAGTACGCCTCTAGTGCACTGTAATTCCATACATTTGAAGCGCTAAATCCTGAAGTTACACCTCACAAAAATAAAATAGTTGGTTAGTAAAACAAAATAACTTTAGTTGACTGCTGTGGGATGCATTTTCTGTACACCCTGTGTTTGTGAACAGACCATTGAGTGTGTGCGTGTGTCTGAATGTGTGTCTGGGTGTGAACTCAAATAAATGTTTGTTTGAGTGTGAGAGAGAGTTTGCGTTTGTGTGCGTGTGTATCTCAGCTCTTGTTTCCTGCCAGCATAAGGTTACCTAATGCTGTCTTTAATAGATTAGGCCACTCTGAACCCAAATGTAGAACAAGCTGGAGACAGAAACGACAGCTCGACAGGAGACTCCTCTCTCACGAGAGGTAGGCCTGTGTGTGTTTAATAAATGAGTATTAGGGGAAATCTGTTCAAACGTCCTGTTATCTTTAAATGCGTGTGTGTTTGTGGAATTGAGTGCTCTTCTGAAATAATGCCCTGTAATTTTAGTGTATGTGTAAATGTAATATTATTATTACCTAGCCCTAAATTGTGAATACTGAGATGTAAATCTGGTCATTGGACTTGAGTGGCGTTCAGGGTTTAACATCTTTGTAGTTTCAGTATCATATCAAATTATTAGATAAATAAATGAATTACTGAAAAAATGATTTTGTGCTTTAGCAGATTTGATGAAAAGAAGTTATTAAAATATGCTTAATATAATTATGTTCCTGTTTCTAACGAAGAGAATTATGTTAAAATAACGTAAAAATACAATCTACTAACTTGGGTTGTTGAGATTTTAATTATTTTGTTTAAGTAATTTTATTTGAACAAATAATTAGGTAAATCCAACTCAATTTTATTATGTTAAACCCAATTAAATTTGTCAAATTAAGTTTATTTATTTATTTTGTGTTGATACTACATAAATAATTTCTGTAAATATAACTACATTGGCAGTTGATCACTGAGCATGCTCTGTATCTGACTCGATTAGGAGATTCATTTTCAAGATTAACTGTCATTTTAAGTTTTTGTCAGTACAAAGAAACACTTATTTTGTGTTGATTTATCTTTGAGATTTAGTAGAGTTTTGGTATTATTTTTATGTTTGGGTTTTTTAAGTTGTTACCGTTGTTCAGAAGAGCGGCGCTTGTGCCTCGACTGACGGAGGCACGAGCGTAATCATGAAGTATGTTATTGAACTGTGCTAATGCAAGTACAGAGACCACAAGTATATTCTCACTTGACCATCTATGTTGTTAATATGAAAAGTAAGTGATCCGTGAAGTTTGAGTCAAGACACATGATTCAGTTCAGCATCATCTTTTTGGTTTACTTTTAGTAACATTAACTTGATATTTTAACAACAACTAAATGTAAGTTAATAAGTAGAATTGAATTTATTCTGGTAAGTAAGCTGTACTTGAATCATAACAGCAAATTTTACTTAAAAAAATTGTGCAAATTGTTACGAGGATTTTATTAAGTAAATTCTACAAGTTCTTTTTTTCAGTGTGTAGAACTGCCTAGATGTTTTTTTTAAATGGAATATATACATTAAATAACAGAAATACAGCAGAGTGTATTATGATACTGTAATTAAAGTTGAGATTCCTTTAGATACATTTTAACAGAATGGAAATAGTTTGGTTACATGGCTTGAATAGAATACGTTACATTTTTAAATAAGTTCAGTAAAAACGATTGTTAGGTTTCTAAGTGACTGCCGTCTAGAAAGTGTGAAATGTTGATATATGTTAGTGTTTGTTCAAGTTATGTCAAACAGCCTTTTCACGGTATGAACCACGCAGGTGTTTCGTAATATTAATAATTTACATAAAATAAACAAAACAGCGCACACACAATACATTTTGTTAGGCTATGCATTAGAGTCTACAACACTTTATGTTCAAGAAAACAAAAAGACAGAAATACAACAAACTTTAAACACGAACGCTATGGTTAATACAACACTATAGATTTTGTATAGCACTCTCTTTCTTTTTTCAAATGGGTCCTTCTTCTGTGGATTTGTTTCCTTTGTCTAATGAGAGTATCTCTCTCTCTCTCTTCCTCTCTCCGTGACGCACATGTTCTCTGTTTTCTTGTCTGGGCAGTTCAGCAGGATGACTCATTTTTGGCATCTTTAATTAAACATCTGTCCAGGCGTCTCCTCCACGCTCCTACGTTAGATTTATCCTTTTCAGTGTGATAATTCTTAAGTAAAAATCTCCCAGCAACACTTTTATAAAAAATATTCCAGCTATGTATTGTTATTCTGTTATCGTATTTGTTCGTCTATTTGCATGTTGCTTTTCTAGTGAAAATGTGCTATTGTGTTCTGATGGGATATTTCAGGAGGTTCACACTGTAAGTCAATCTTGTAGCGGTTTCTTACCAGTCAAAAAACCCTTTTTCATTGTAATGTTGCATTCACACTAGACTTTTTTTAGATTGCAAGATGATTGTTTTTTTTGTTATTTTAAAGTTGTATTGTAGAAAATTGATTCTGATTTTATTATTATTAGGGTTTCATCTAACTGGCAAGATCACACTGTGGCATACTGATCTTCTATTGGTCAAACGTAGTTATGTGATATGAATTCACAGGTCATTTGACCGTTGGAACATAGCAAAATGCAATTTTTTTTGCAAAATCTTGCATCTCTGGTCTACGGCATTTGCATGCAAATTAATAATAATCTGGTAGTGTGACCATGCCATGAGACTGAAGACGGTTTCATCGGATGCACGTGCCTTGCCCGAAGTTAACTTCCGGTCTTTGTTTGGTTATAATATTTAATTGATATAAATATGTTATTGTATATTTATTGGATTAAATGACATTAAGACTACTTAACAGTTATTGATTCTTTGCAGAGATCTACCAAAGGTTAAGTTTGGGCTAAATAACATTTGTTTGTTTTGTAGTCGCTGAAACTGTGTACAGTATTTTGTTTTTGGTTCAAAATGAAAATGTTGAGTTGATCACTTACACTTACAGCAAATTTGCATTAAAACTGCAGCCTGTAACTTTTTGGGGTAAAAATAAACAAAAAGCATGAGCAAGTTCAAAAACTGTTTTGAATAGTAACTTATAATAATGAATAAAAATTTGCGCGATTGGGTACAATGTTGCGGTAAATGTCAGTTTGACTGCATAAACGTGTTAAATTAGATGCTGATTTATTACCGTTTAATCAATGTCATACTCACCTGTTAAATTTTGCATTTAATTAAAATGTGATGAGAATGTTTGTTTAAATCTGGTTAAAAGCCGGGGAAAAAAACTGTTCTTCATGACTTGTATGATATTTACTGTTAGCAGATCTTGTCTCATGACATCGCAACATTGTCTACAGACCCAATAGAGGTCATTGGAATAGTAAGTGAATAAGATGAGGGGGTGATTGTTTTCATTACAGCCGCAGGCAAGAGTTTCTCTTTCTCTCTCTGTTTCCTGCAGTATCTGCTACTATCTCGCTCCTTCTCTTTCAGTTGCTGTCTTATCCGCCCACGTTGGCTCACAGGCCTGGACTCTGGTGTCAAGTGTTTGACAGAGTTGCACTTTAGCTGGGGTGATGTCCGGCCGACTGTTGTGTCAGAGGTGTGTCACCATAGATACTGTTTGTCTGTGTCACATTAAGAACTGGGCAGAATTTGTCCTTGTGTCCTCTTCCGCTTAAGTGTACCACACTTTGTGTTTGTGAAAATACAAATAAACTTTATAATTTATGTTTGTCAATACATTATACAGCAATATAAGTTTGTCTTTCAAATGCTGAAGTTATCATAAGGCAATGAAGTGAAAGTTTTGCATTGTATACAATTAAATGACAGCTTAAGCACGGAATGTGTCTAGATATTTTTTGTTTTCCCCAAAAGCATTCGATTAGGTCTTACTTTAATACAATATTTTTATTTACTAATTGTAAGAAAAACATTTAAAATAGAAATTGATTTTAAAATTACTTAAAATTATTTTTAACCAGGATATTTTAAAGGCATAAAAACAAATGCTTTCATTATGTCATTGACAATGTAAATAATATATCATTTTTCATTTCACAACAGTAAGCTTTCCTGTTGCTCAGTAGAGCATGGCGCTAGCAACGCCAAGGTCATGAATTTGATCCCAAGGATTGCACATCTTCAGAAACAAATGTTTAGTATCATGTAAGTCGCTTTGGATAATAGTGTCTGCCAAATGCATAAATGTCAAATTTATTGCACTAATGGCATAATTGTTATGAAATGTTTTTCGCAGAACATATTAATACTTTAATGCTTCTTAAAGGACTATATAGATGTGTAAAAATTCCCCATCACTCCTACATTTGCAGTGCAAAAGTGACTCACAGCTAAAACAGAAATAACCCAGCAGCTGGCACCTGACATTTGTGGAAGTGTTGGGATGCTGACTCCCAAAATATGTATTATCACAATCACCAGTTGCTCTCGACAGCCTTCCAACCAGACCAGCAAACCAAGAAACAATGAGTCTCCCAGACATCACTCACTAGTTAACCCTTCCCTTTAACATACATGCTCTAACGCTTTGTTATTTGTTTTACAGGCCCCACTTGTTGGTTTCTTCTTAAACAGTGTGACGACTCTATGCAATAAATAACCAGTGCTTTTGTTCCGGTGAATGCTTGACTCTGGTGTGGCATCTGGAGCCACATGACCGTCCAGGCTGGAAGGATGGAGGTGGCACTAGTGGACTTTGGGAATGTGGAGAATATTGACAACAGCGTGGACAACTTCAACGATCCAGATTATCCCAACGAAATGACAGCATTGATGCTCGATATGCCAGACTTTAGCCCTGGCTGCACTTATTCTTCAAAAATGTCCCAATGTAAAGAGAAAATCCCCCAGAATCTGGAGGTATCACCACCATCACCAGTCATGCCCCCTAACAACAGAAGGGGGCGGGCTAGCTGCGCTAGTATTATTTCCAATTGGAAATTACTTATGAACAGTGAAGGGACACAAAGCGAGACCATCTTGAGTCGGTTGGCCAAAGAATGCTACGAAGACTTATTTGTGGACAAGCGAGGTTTTGATGATGGAGATCAGAAGGTCATCATTAACATCGCTGGGCTTCGTTTTGAAACACGCCTCAAGACCCTTGACCAGTTCCCAGATACACTGCTGGGGGACCCTATGAAACGAATGGGCTTTTTTGACCCAATGAGAAACGAGTATTTCTTCGACCGTAATCGTCCGAGCTTTGATGGGATCCTGTATTACTATCAGTCGGGTGGCAAAATCCGTCGGCCCGCCAACGTACCTTTGGACGTCTTCGCGGATGAGATCCTCTTCTACGAGTTAGGACAGGAAGCCATGGAGCAGTTTCGCGAGGAGGAGGGCTTTATCAAAGAAGTCGAGGTCCCTTTGCCTGCCAACGAGTTCTATAGGCAGTTCTGGTTGCTTTTTGAATACCCCGAGAGCTCAAACGCAGCCCGAGGGGTTGCTCTAGTCTCCGTCTTCGTCATCGTTATCTCTATAATCATATTCTGCCTGGAGACTCTTCCGGAATTCCGTGAGGACCTGGAGATTTTTCCAACCGTGGGTTTTTCCTTAAACCAGACACACGGTCGTCCCTCGGGTTCTCCGCCAAGCGTCGCGCCTAAAAGCATCACCAGCACCTTCTCCGACCCATTCTTCATCATTGAGACGGCTTGCATCATCTGGTTCTTCTTCGAGCTCAGTGTGCGCTTCCTGGTCTGCCCCAGCAAACGGGAATTTTTCAACAACATCATGAACATGATCGACATTGTCTCCATCATTCCTTATTTCGTCACTCTGATAACCGAAATAGTGACCTCTGCTGATAAATCCAACACAGGGCAGAACATGTCCCTAGCGATCCTACGAATAATTAGACTGGTGCGAGTCTTCAGAATATTTAAGCTGTCCAGACACTCCAAAGGCCTGCAGATCCTGGGCCAGACGCTCAAGGCCAGCATGAGGGAACTTGGTCTACTCATCTTCTTTCTCTTCATTGGAGTCATTCTCTTCTCTAGCGCCATCTATTTTGCTGAGGTGGATGATCCTAACACCCAGTTTGTTAGCATCCCTGATGGATTCTGGTGGGCAGTTGTTACCATGACCACAGTGGGGTATGGAGACATGTGTCCTATTACTCTGGGGGGTAAGATGGTGGGCACTCTGTGTGCCATTGCCGGTGTTTTGACCATCGCCCTGCCGGTGCCTGTAATAGTCTCAAACTTTAACTACTTTTATCATAGAGAGAGAGATCAGGAGGACAAGCAGCCCGCAGCAGATGCTGATAAATTAGGAAACGCTACAAAACATGGGAGCACTTCCTCTCTGAACAAGGCAAACGGGAGCTGGAAGAAAGACAAATCAAAGTATTAAAAGCACATTGAAATGTATTTTTTAATAGGTGAATATAACAGAAATTTGTCCAGGACATGTTTTACTTCCAAATAATAAAAAAATATATATTTTAAGAAAGAATATGAGGCATTGTAATTTGGATATTTTTACATTATTATTTTTGTGAGAAGTATCCACCAAAATTGTCATTACTATAATTCGTTCTGATGCTTTACATTATTAAAACTAAATTAAATATAGTACAATGCTGCTACCATGACATCTAAATTATAACTTTTTTTCAAACATCTTCAATGTAATGTGAATTAGATTATTTTGCAAAACATTAAGGAATATTCAGGGAATTTCGATTATTTGATCGATTTAAGTAAAATAATGCCACAATGCAAAACACATATTAATGATTCAATACACTCTTAAAAATAGGTGCTTAAAAAGGTTTTTTGATGCCATAGAAGAACATTTTGGCTACATAAAGAACCTTTAACATCTGAAGAACCTTTCTGTTACACAAAAGGTTCTTTGTGATGAAAGGTTCTTCAGATAATAAAAAAGGAAAGAAAGAGATGGTTCTTTAAAGTTTAAAGAACCTCTGTCTGAATGGTTCTTTGCGAGACCAAAAATGGTTCTTCTATGGCATCGCCGTGAATGTGTGTGAATGTAAGAGTGTTTGTGCTTATTCATAATTATTAAAATTGTGAATTTTTTATCAATAGACATGCTCCTATAGACATGCTCCTTTATCAGTAGACATGCTCCTATGATTAAAAACTTTTCTTATATCTGTTTTTTTTTTTATTTCTGTGAACATAGAATAATATATTTTACCAAAATATATCCTATCCTGAATGGTTAAAATAAGATTATAGTTTCACTGAAAGAGTAAGTAATGTCCGATTTTCATCTGTTTTGTATAATCCTATTTGAATAATAATATTTAAACCATCTCATAATCTCCTAAACCTACAACATGCAGAGTCCACTATCAGAAATTAAATGTATCTTTAATCATTGTGAAATTAAATGTCTAATTTTGACAACTGTCCTGTTCTGTAAGTGCATTTAGGAGGCTTAAAACCTCCACCAGGCAAAATATCATCCTTGCTGACACATGAACAGACACCCCTAACATTTTTCTCTAACAGTATAGCAACAATTCATTGTATCATTTTGTATGTTTTTTCTTATATAATTACAGATTAAGTAGCACACTTCTTAATTCAAACATATTGCATTTGAAATGATAATCAATTATGTTTCTATGAAATGTGTTTATTTATTTTGGTGTTCATAACAGTGCCTTTTTGACAAATGGTATTAACCTGCTACCGCATGTTTTATATATGATTATTTATTTCTCTTCATCCGTGATAATTGTTGTCTAGAGTAGAACAAACATATCACAGCTTTCTCCATTGTAATTTCAGGGGAGAGGACTGGGAAACTATGAGTCATGATCTCATTGTATTACATATGATTATACTTGTGTTAGTTTGCACTTTTGAGAAATCAGACTCGCTAAGAAACTCCTCAGGACACTGTAAACATACCGCATGTATACAAAGCTTATTTTCATTGCGATGTGTATGTTAAACACTGTAACTGCTGCTATTTTTTAATTATCTGAAGTACATTTTCATAATTTTAAAAGAGATATTTAAACTATGTATTCAAAGGACATTTTTTTTTCCAAATGAGCAAAGTCTCTGTTTTTGACAGGGTCACTGGTTTGTTATTATTGTTGATATCGTGTATCAGTGCAGGAAGAAATTGTTAAGCAGAATGCTACCTGATTTTCATTTATTTTACCTCTATGATATGGTTGCCCTTAATATCTAAACATCGCACTAGAGAATATATTAAAGGGTAAAACGTCTAAAAAGCTTAAACAACTGATGAAAGCTGGTCCTAATGTATGAGACTGTGCATATATTTGACAAAATAAAAGTCATTTAACGTCATCATACTGTAGTTGTCTCAAGTCATTATACATGTTACCGTTAGCTGGGCAACGCAAGCATACTGGATGTGACATTTTAATTCAAAACTTGAAACGAAACACTGTATAAAGTCTTCCGAGAATGTATTTATTACCATTATATTGAACACTTCACATGTGCACTTCACATGGCCCATATCTGCCATTTTACTTGCAACAACGCATACAGGACAAGCTGGACTAACTTAAATTGTAGTTGATGTAAATTCGACAGAATGTAACATGTCTCTTATGTATATTAGCAAGCAGACTCCTAACAGGAAAGTAATGAAAGTGTGCTGAGGAGTTATGTGGCGGTCAGGTCTTTGAGGTCTCCCACCTCTCTAGAAACCCCACTGGCTCATTCATTTACTCTGTGTTATATAAGATATCCTCATTACAGCAATGACAGGCTTAGCTTTCACCGTAACATGAGCTCCTCCTCTTTTTCTCCGTCATCAGAGACAGAACCTCTCCTGCGATTGTTTTCAAACATTTAAACTTTTACCCAGCTTTCCTGTAGCTTAGTGGTAAGAGCATGGTGTTGACAATGCTAAGGTTGTGGGTTTGATCCCACGGGATTGCACATACTTAGAAACAAATGTATAGGATAATGCATTGTAAGACGCTTTGGATAAAAGTGTCTGCCAATTGCTTTATTTTCAGTGAACAACTACTTTATTTTATAGCTTCCAAGTTTTGTTTTTTCAGCACTGCATTTTCTTCCACAAGTACCTTAGGAAACCAATTTACACTGCATTTGGTTAAAATGCATAAAACGTTAAAATTTTAAGCAAAGCATTTAAAAAGCCAATTGCCCTAAAGCAATGCTTCATTAAGTCCAAAGTGGGTGACATAAGACTGGGCGAACAAGTCAGACAATTCTACAATCTTCAAGTGAAGTTCTAAAATTTTTACATGAAGATAAGTCCAAAAATCCCAAAAAATTGCAATGTACAGGAACTAAAAATAATTCCATCTCAATCCGCTTTTTATTGTGTTTTGATCTTTTTTTATGCAAATAGGTAAAATAATATAAAGAAGAAAGGTTACTTTCTAAAATGAGTTTAAGTTTCCCTGGATAAAAATGGCTACAGTACATTAGCTCACCCTCATGTTATTCAAAACCTATATATGACCAATTTTTCTGTGGAACATAAAATATGATATTTTGAGAAATGTCTCAGTGGTTTTGTATTCATTCAATGGAAGTTGAATTCTAGTGTTGTTGGTTACCAACGTTCTTCAAAATATCTTTGTGATATTTGCAACGGCTCCGCATCTCTCATGGTGGAGATCGGAAGCATAGAAGGACGAGCGTACGAGTATTCGACGAGAGAGGACCGGGCCCGGACATATGTTAATTTTGTATTTAAGTTCTTGTGGCCGGCAGTCGACCGTGAGGTGGCTGCCGGGCTTTTACTTTTGTTATATTGTTTGTTTATTTTGATTAAAGTTTGTTGAACGGTCGGCGGTTTCCTCCTCCTTCCTTCCCTACTTTGAACTTTGCTATAATCTTCTTTCGTGTTCTGCAGAAGAAAGAAGGTTATACAGGTTTGAAATGACATCATTTCCAACATTTGGGATGAACTTTCCCCTTAAATGTGTATAAAGAACAACTAGAAGTCCACTTGCATATCAATGGGCTCTTTGGTAAAAGATCAGTAAGACATAATAATAGAAAAATTAAACATCTAGAAAACTGGACATCGGCCAAAGGTTAAAGTAACCAACACTTTTGTCGTGCTACACCACTACCTGCCTTAAAGACCACCTCCCCCCACTGTACAGACCCACGCAGACTGGTTCATGCCTCTGACGTGACATAAGCCGCAGGAGTTCTCACTTAAATGTGTAACACTAGCCCAAATGCTGTCGGGCGCTAAAAGGTAAAAGAAAAACGATGACTAGTGGTCAAAAGAAACACTGAAAGAGTTTTTTATGAAAGCATGTAATGCGACATGCCACTTGAAAGAAAGAGGGAAACATGATGAGAGAATCTGTCAGTGCATTGCTGCAGTTATTCGTGGAACTGAATGTGACTTTTGAAGAGATGGTTTGAGTGTCATAATGATGCTCAGGTCTGTTACATAGCAAGCGGTTTATAACAAGGCCTCATGAGGGGATTAGGTCTTTGGTGTGTATGTACGTGTGTTTGTGCGTACCTGGTAAACATTTTGTCCGCATACCGTAGACCAAAACATTTTTTTGGTCCCCATGAGGAAACAAGGTTATAAATCATACAGAATTAACTTTTTTGAAAATCTAAAAGAGCAGAAAGTTTTGTGTGATTGTTAGGTTTAGGGATGGGGCTAGGAAATATGATATACAGTTTGTACAGTATAGAAACCATGATGGAATGTCCCCATAAAACGTCTTGGTTACGTATGTAACCTCAGTTCCCTGATGGAGGGAACGAGACGTTGTGTCGAGAACGACAGATGGGGGTTCGCCCTTGAGAACCAATCAACTCTGACTACTATAGAAAAGGCCAATGAAATTTGGCGAATGCAATTTGCATGCCGGGCTCCGCCCCCGGAAATCCGGTATAAAAGGAGGCCGGCGTGCAGCATTCACTTACCTTTGTTCTGAAGAGCCTGAGACCTCTCAAACTGCAGCAGAATACGATACGTGTTCGTGGCATAAGGGACACAACGTCTCGTTCCCTCCATCAGGGAACTGAGGTTACATACGTAACCAAGACGTTCCCTTTCTGTCGGTCTCTCGACGTTGTGTCGAGAACGACAGATGGGGTTGCCTATGGAAAATGCCACAACGCTGTATCGCGTCACAATCTCTAGCGAAGCGACGGTAACAAGCCTGGGCGTGTCATCTCGAAGCTTTCATGAGACTGTAACCTTCCAGTGTGGTGGTCGGGGGGTTCCAGAGCTTTCTTGGAGAAAGATGGGTACAGCCCTGACCGGTAACTTTCACGGACGGGGCCTTAGCTCTCTATAGGCGAGAGGCCGTCCAGATCAGTTTACACCGGGTAAGCGCGACTCTTAATCAGGGAAGCGCTACAGAGGCCACCTCCTACCCGTGGGGAGGAATATGGTGGATATAGGTATGGTCTCGTCCTTGGAGGAGAACGCATGGAACGTGCGGACTGAGTAGTTAACCGCGAGGTGGAGGCCCACCTGGGGAAGCTCATGGGTTACCAGGAGTGGGAACCATTCTCATGAGGATACATCAGACGGAACAGCCCACGGAGGGGGTGTTACAGACGTCTGGTAGCACTAGGTCCGGTTAGAGCTATCTGTGATAGCTCACATGGTATCCCGGCCTAAGGGGGAAGGCTGCTCTGCCCAGCCAGCCCCCAGGGGGTGCTTGTTTGGTGATGGATGGAATGCCTATTCTTAACCAGTGTCTGGGTAAGAAGGGAGGCTGGTGAGGTACCAGTTTCTTAGCGATGTGTTCGGGTAAGAAGAAAAGGTAAATAGCACACTGACCCAACCTGTTAGAGGGTGGAAAGGTGCTTTCGCAGGCATACGCCCCCCCGGATGCCAGTCCTACATGTCGCCACGCAGGACGTGGGCTGACACCGGGTTTACGCGAAGGTTGTTAACCCTTGCGAAGGTGTTTGGGCATAGCCCAACCCGCAGCTCTACAGATGTCTGCTAGAGAGGCGCTTCTACCAGTGTCCAGGAGGTGGCTAAACTCCGTGTGGAGTGAGCCCTCACTGCCAATGGGCATGGGAGATTCTGAGATCGGAATGCCGTCGTAACGGCGTCCACGACCCAGTGCGCCAGCCTCTGTTTGGAGACAGCCTTCCCCTTCTGCTGTCCTCCAACAGACACGGAGCTGGTCAGAGCTTCAGAGCTCTGCGTGCGGTCCAGTACGTACTGGACACAACACTAGTCGGGTTGGGTCTTCCTCCCCTATGGGGAGCGATTGCAAGTTCACCACTTGGCCCCGGAGGGAGTAGTGGGAACTTCTTGGGCACGCATCCGGGCCTGGGTCTCAAGATAACGTGAGAGTTTCCAGGGCCGAGTTTAAGGCAATCCAGGGACACGGAGGATGCTCGGTGGTCCCCTACCCTCTTGAAGGAAGTGAGC
This sequence comes from Triplophysa dalaica, assembly GCF_015846415.1. Taxonomy (NCBI): domain Eukaryota; kingdom Metazoa; phylum Chordata; class Actinopteri; order Cypriniformes; family Nemacheilidae; genus Triplophysa; species Triplophysa dalaica. The sequence goes on along the minus strand of NC_079561.1, from coordinate 11,505,557 downwards.
GCCGTCAGGAGGGCCGTCTTACTCTATGAGGAAGATCGGAACCTCCGAGGGGCTCTTTGGGGGGCCCTGAGGCTCCCCAGGACCACTTAGGGTCCCAAGAGGGTATGGAGCGGAGATGAGGCGGATTCCGCCCTCTCGCTGCTTAGGAACCTGGTGACCAGGTCGTGTTGCCCTAGAAACTTTCCACCGACTGAGTCGTGATGAGTGGCAATAGCGACTACATACACTTTCAGTGTGGAAGGGAGATGTTAGTCTCAAGTTCGTGAGAAGGGGAACACAATCCTGATCAAGCACCTCAGTGGGTCTTTCTCGTTGAGAAAGACACCAGGACGAGAAGAGGCACCGTCTAGAGGCGTGTAACCGCCTAGTAGATGGGGCCCTAGCCTGGGTGTCTGAGACCAGACATGGGTGTTCCAGAGGTCTGATCTGGGATGCCAGAACGTGTCCTTCCCCTGAGAGAGCAGGTCCTCTGTCAGGGGAATGGTTCAGGGGGAGTCGCTGTCCAGAGCATCAGCTCTGAGGCCAAGTGCGGTTAGACCGGTGTGGTGTAACCAATAACGATCACCATCACCATGCGCCTGCTGCCGGTGTGCCACGCTCATCTCGGAACTCGACTCTGAAACCAGTGTTGGAGCGGTGTCATGTGCATCAACTCGAGGGGTATTAACCCGCGAGGACGCAATGTGTCCCAGGAGCCTCTGAATTGTTTCAGGGGGACCGCTGTCTGCCTAAAATGTTCATTTCAGACAGTTCAACACTGGTTGGGCACAACTGCGGACAGGTGTGCCGACATGGTGACAGAGTTGAGTTCCATACCGAGAAAGAGGATGCTCTGCACTGGGGAGAGCTTGCCCCTCTCTTGGTTGACCTGGAGTCCCAATCGACCTAGGTGCCGGAGCACCAGGTCCCTTTGTGTACATAACAGATCTCGCGAGTGTGCCAAGATAGGCCAGTCGCTGAGATAGTTTAGAACCCGCTCGCCTTCCTCCTCTCAGGGAGAAAGGGCGGTCAGGGACAGACCGAAAGGGAGGACTCTGTACTGATATGCCCGCCTCTCGCACGCGAACCGTGGGAACGGCCGGTGTCGAGGAGGATCGAGACATGAAAGTAAGCGTCCTTCAGGTCGATTGCCACGAACCAATCCTGACACCTTATAGATGTCAGGACGCGCCTCTGTGTGAGCACCCTGAATGGCAGCTTGTGAAGGCGCTCTGTTCAGGGTACGCAGCCTTTGGGGGCAACCCGCCGTCTTTCTTGGGAACGATGAAGTGCGGGTGGTGATCCACTGAACATCTTGGTTTTGAGGGACGAACTCGATGCCTGTTTTGCCAGAAGGGTGGTGACCTCTACCCGAAGTACGGATGCGTCCCTGCCTCTGACAGAGGGAGAGATGATGCCCCGAAACTTGGGTGAGTCTCTGGCGAACTGGATCGAGTAACCTAGACGGACCGCCCTCATTAGCCAGCGAGACAGTGTGGGCAGCTCTCGAGCTCCCAGGGACTGTGACAGGGTGACCAAGGGGACGGTCTGCTTCATCATTCCCACGGGGGGTGGTTCGTCGGCTGGCGGAGCTAACCATGTCGTGGGGAGTCCCCGGAGGGAAGGTTTGCTCCGCCTACTTACCTGCCTGGCGGGACAACGGCACGCACTGTCGGTTTGAGAGTGGTGACGGCTGTCGTATGTGTACGACCTCACGCCTCGCCAGGGTGTGAGGTCGGTTCGCCGAGCACAGTCCAGTGGAGTGTGCGATCGGCTGCAAGTAAACCCGGGGAGAACAGAAAACTCAGTGAGTAAGTGGGCGTCAAGCCCTAACAAGGGCCCGGCTTTGGTGACGAGGCAGGAGTCGTCCCGTACCGACCGATCAGAGCCGTGGCTGTGAAGGTTCGGGCCCGATGTTGTTCTCCCTGGGGTCTTCCCGTCAGTGTCCCTTCTCGCGAGGAGGTTGCTGACGGGGTGGAGGTTTCCCCCTCGACCTCTGCTTCCGGGGTGCCGCCTGTGGGGGCACAGGAACCGGAGCCGATGTCGAAAGGGTCCTGGGTTGCAGGGAAGCAGACGTCACGTGAGATCTCGGGGGCCTGTAGGCGGCCGAGTCGCGGCGTGTAAAAAATGTGGTTAATTGCCACTGTCTGCTTCGCCGTCAAAAAACTGCTGAGCGCAGTCCTCGACGGTGTTACCAACAACCCACCCTGCGAGATGAGTGCATCAAGAAAGCGGACTTCCTTGCTGTCACTCTTCTGCACAAGGTATAGCCGGGGGTGTCTCTCCTGGACCACTTCCGTGGACATCGTCCGACCAGGGCCCGTGCCGCCGCCTTAGTCGCCCGTAGAGCGCTGTCAGCGGTGGCACGGAGATCCTGCATTATACCCGGGTCGGCCTTACCCTCGTGGAGCCCTCTCAACGCCCTGGCCTGGCGGACCTGCAGGATGGCCAAGGCATAGAGAGAGGAGGCAGCCTGGCCCGCAACATCGCAAGCTTTCGACACCAGTGATGCCGAAGTCTTACGTGCTTTGGACGGTAGGAGTGGTCGATCCCCCCCCAGGCGGTAGCCGTCCGCGGCACAGGTGCACTGCAGGCGGACGTTCCACCCGGGGGATCTCGATGCAGTCCTTGGCTGCCTCACCATCGAGGGAAGTAAGGGAGCCAGAGCTGGTTTCACTGGAACGGTCCGTGAGTGGAGCGTTCCAAGTTTTACACAGCTCCTCATGCACCTCCGGGAAAAACATGGCACCCGGGGTGGGCACGGTTTGCACCGCGCACCGACCTCGGGAACCACGTATCCCCGGGTTAGCACGGATGACATCACTTCTGCTTCCTCCTGAACTCGACCGCTGGGGGTGGAGTTTGGATTCGGCAGAGTCGGATGCCAGTCTCCCTCCGATGCTGCGAGCGACATCTCATCTACGTCACACATCGTTTCCGAGTGTGTGCGTGAGGATCCGGACGGTATGCCACCGCCGGTTGGGGAACGTTCAGAAGAGCAAATCGGGGTGCGATCGGCCCCTGAGCACTTGGCTGGCGGGTTTACGTTCGCAGAGTTCCCCATATCACTAACGCTGCTAACGTGGGTGGTCATCGGGGCCGTAGCCACAGATGTCACAGCCCGGGTAGCAGACGAAATGGTGGCTGGTTCCCGTAGGAAGACAGCCACCCGTGACCGCAACTTCTGAATGACAATCTGCCCGCAGTGCAGGCAGATGTGTCAACGAACGCTGCTTCAGTGTGCTGGACGCCCAGACACCTAATGCAGCGATCGTGTCCATCCCCCTCCTCGATGAGGGTGCCGCACCCAAGAGAACAGCGGGACATGCCGCGCTGGAGATTGCTCAGTCAGTCCTGAAAAGGACTTTTAGAAAAAATCTCTAACACCTCCGGAACCGCCGAGACGCCCAGGGGAAGGTCGCTGCAGGAAGGGACGATCCGCTGTAACACGTCGTAGCACCAGCGTGTAGTTGTAGAGGATTGAATCCTGAGTTGTACTCATGAGCGATGGCTCTGAAGAACAAAAGGTAAGTGAATGCTGCACGCCGGCCTCCTTTTATACCGGATTTCCGGGGGCTGAGCCCGGCATGCAAATTGCATTCGCCAAATTTCATTGGCCTTTTCTATAGTAGTCAGAGTTGATTGGTTCTCAAGGGCGAACCCCCATCTGTCGTTCTCGACACAACGTCGAGAGACCGACAGAAAGGGAACATTGAAACCCAACATGTGTGTGTATGTGTGTGCGTGTTTGTGCGTGTATTAGTGTTGCTTTTCACAGAAAGAACTGACAGAACGAACATGTTCACGGTGTTCATGACATCGGACTCTGACATACACGCACACACAACTAATGGAATATTTACTAACTGTAAACAGAGCTAACAGAATGACCCCATATGCACTACATACTGACAATCAGTTTGCAAAATAAACACTTGCCAAAATATCAAACAAGAATGGAATTATGAGGCATTGAATGCAAAACACACCCTCCTTTATAGCATAGATAAATGCTTTCATTTACAGTACAGTCTGTTTACATTGAAGGATTTATAGTTTGTCAACACATGCTTTAAGGGATAGTTCACCCCAAAATAGAGCGTAGCATTAGTTCTGGCAGGTCATTTGAGTCTAGCTTGCATCAGCCGATCACATCAGGTGCCGCTTATCAACGTTTAGTCATACAACACACACTAGGCTGCGTTCTATTTAAATTGCTCCTTATCAGCTGCTTAATCTCCATCCCCATTTCCTCCATTTCTGCCTGTATATGAAGGATCATTTCATTTAATCCTGTTATGCATCATGAATTGGTTCTGGTTCCCCAGATGGCCCAGAACAGTTTCATTCCGCCAACCTTAAATAGATGCTATTGTTAAAAATAGCACAATACAATTTCTGTCTTCACTTCTCTAATCCTCGTGTTATTCCAAGCTTGTAAATGACAAAAGATATTTTCTGAAATTTCTCTGTGGTTTTGTTACCATACAATGGAAGTCAAAGGAGGTCATTGATGTTTGGTTCACAACATTCAACAAAGGAAAAATGTCAAGCAGGTTTGGAATGACATGAGAATAAGAAAATGATGAAAAAATATGTTGCGTGTTTCAGACATAACATCACACACTCTTAAAACTGTTAAAAACATTTATTGTGTCACTCAGCATGACTTCTAATACACAGACCGCGTGTGTATGTACAATTATATGTTTATAACCTAATATCAAAATAATTCGTACATATTTAAGGAGGTGGCTAACCAACAACTAACCTCATCCCAAACTCTAAAATCATAGCTGCAAATGACATTTTTTCTATAAATGTGAGTTTCATGAGCTGGAAACTCACCCTAATCCCAATATTCCAAGTTGATTTTAAATCATTCGATAATTTATGTAAGTAAAAAACAATATAGCATCAATAAGTTCATGGAAACTCTGAACCCAGCTGCTGCTGTCATCTGTCAATATCAACCCCTATAACACCCCCTCCTGGTTTCACTTCACCGGCTGCCAGTTGCATCAAGTTCAAATTGACAACCAACATGTTCTCACTCACCACATATTGATGCATAAATAAAGCGGACGTAACGTTTCTTCTGGCGACATTTTTTGAATGCATGTTCACCTGGGGAATGTTCAAGCTCAAACCGATGCGCAACGTTTTGCTACGGTTTGCGTTGAACGACACGTTTTCTGGAACCGGTTTGCAACGGTGTGCAATATATAACACAAATAATAGCCTTCTCAGCCGCCATAGTTCTACTCTTGCATCATCACAACAAGGTCTTCAACCGCTTCACCGTTTCCGTTTAAAAAATGTTTTGCAACGTTTTGTCGGGGGAGAACGCAGCCCTAATCTGAGGTGGACGGTGATCGCTTTCACATCTTTTCTTATTGCAAATTGATCATTTGGTGTCTGGTACTCTTGGAATATTTGATAGACATTGTAACTGTTTGTGTCTTGTTTTTTATATTACATGATGGTTAACAAGACATTTAATAAAATATAATTATAAAACACCACACATTATATAACACCCACAAGGGGTTAACATAACAAGACATGGCAAATAACTGGAAAAAGGACAAACTAAACTGGACAAGACAATAACTCTAGACATTTAACTACAGTAAACTAAACTCACTGATATGACACGGGAACTCACCACAATGACACACATAATGGACCAGCACAGGATAGAAAACACACGGGCATTATAAAGGTAAGTAAATGAGGAGAGGGCAGGTGTGGGGCATGAAATCATAACGAGCATTAACAAGGAAACAAGAGGGCAGGAACAATGACAAGACCGTAGGGAGAGTATTGCAAGCCATTAGCACCAAAAAGCCTCTCTCCACATGAAACAAGGGATCCTGCTAGGATTTCGCCCCATCATTCCATGTCTTTCCTAGTCTTATGGGACAGAATCACGACAGGAATCAATACTTAGGATCCAGAACGGTAAAAGAAAATGTGGTATCGGTGCATACTTATAAGCCCAGCAGAATGCTGCATACATTAAACCTGCAGAGTAGCAAATACATCAACAATCTTCTTCAGAAACAATCTTGTTGTGTTCCATTGAGGAAAGGCATGTGGGTTTGGAACAACATGAGGGAACAGGATTTTGTTTGAACTATCCCGTCGAATGCTTGATTTCTCAGCAGGGAAGGGCTTTCTGTCTGAGATTAATGCTTAGTTTGGAATTAATGCGGTGTGTGATTTAGTTGGAAGATTTGATGTTTAAATCCAGGTCTTTACCAAGTTAAAGCAATTGATTTTAGAAGCTCATGAAAGACTATGTTGAGTCTATCTGAATACTTTTATTTGCTAAGATTATTTGTCCGTTAAGATTCTGGATAAATACTTTACATTTGTTTTTGCATTCTTGTATGTAATTGCACAGGGTGCTTTGGCATTACATCAGATATCCCAGTGACTTTGTTGTTGCCTTATGCAAATAGTTAAAAAGGATACTTTATTGGTCTTCTTGGCCTTCTTACAATGATGATTCACCATGTTGACACCAAGCCAAAGCTTTAGACAAAGCCATTCAAGCCCTTCATTCATCACTAGCAACATCAAGTAAAAATATTGTATATATATATATATATATATATATATATATATATATATATATATATTTACGTATATATATATATATATATATATATATACAGTATATATAGTATTTTCTTCGTAATGGAAAAAATTGTCGCTCTAGGCATATCTAATCTTTTTGATATAGTTCTGATTGAATTTCAATACTTTTAATTCAAATCTCAAACCAATTACCAAGCAATACTTAACTTTGTTCAGTCTGTGGTGTAAAAAGCCATTAGCGATTAAAGAAAATACACTCAGAATACAAAATAAGGTCAGGTCAAAGTGTCTGAATAATTTTTGCTCCCAAATTTGAATCTTCTTAAACGGTAGTCCACTGTATGGACATTTTAGGAGTATGAAATTTCACAGTTACCTTTATTTTACTATCCTCACTTATGTAAATTAAACATAGTGTTCTGCACCAACTAGTAAAAAATATCAAAAATGATATCTGGTTTCTGAATAAATTTTGGTTCGACCGTAAATGGGCCTTTCTACAGATTTCGTGCACACTAAGATCCTTCTTTCATCTTTCGAAACCCACAATAATATTTATAATATCAGTACGCTTGATAAATATAATATCGTCATTTATTGGGTACTTTCAATTGGAAGATGGGTGTCCTGAACCCAAACCCTTAAATTTCAACCTGTGATGATATCACAAATTTTTCATTTTTTTCACATTGTTGTTTTAAAAAAATATACTTGAGATTTTATTTTAAGTGAAGTTTAAATTATTAAATTTTATGTAAAAATATGTGTCCCGGATTCTCATGCCACTACCGAAACAATGTATGTTTAACTCCATTTTAGCCATACCCCTACATTTTAATCAAGAATCATTACTCTGTCTGTCTCTCGGTCCAATCATTTTGAACTGTGTTGAAAAGTCAGAAAATCTGTCTGTAAATTATAAGAACGTCACTACCTAACATCTTTTTTTTGCAATTAAAAAAAGATTCCGGCATTATTCCAATTAAAAAATTGTTTTTATGTGTGTACATTTGTTCAGAACTGCGCTTGCAAACCATATGCTGATTAGCATCTTTGAGTCACATATCACATACTGTATCATTTCTTGGTAGTGACAAAAAAAATGGTAGTGAGAATAAGGAACACTTAATGCCTTATTTGGGGAAATAAACAAAACAAAAAAAGGATGTGAGCTGTGGGTCTTCTATTAGATATTTACTGTCAGATGTGTGTCTGCTTTATGTGCTGGCTGGGTATGTGCAACAAAGTTAGTTATTTGTATTGATTCGGCTTTGCAAATTAAATATTTAGATCACAACCAAAACATCAACATCAACATCACTGCTGAAAATGTGTGTCATGACCAAAACATGGGATGTTTTGTCAAAAATAAAGAATATTAAATTATCAACTAATATATTAGGATGGTGTTGGTTCAATACTTATAATTATTGAACCCTTAACTTTGAAATCGTTATGAACAGTTTTATGCCTTTTACAAAGAAAGATTGGATTCAAAATTCAACAAATATCATAAATTATGCTTGAAATATTGTTAAAATGGTATCTATTATTGATTAACACGTGTGAAAAATAGGTAAAATAGTAATTAACTAAAATTATCTGATATTATATAATTTGCATACATAAAAAGATTCTGGAAAAAAAATCCAAGATGTTTCCAACTCTGATTTTGCACTAATTCTGTAGAATGGCTCATTTTTTTCAATTTTCTGTAACCAAATGAAATGAAAAAATGTCAATATGTTACACATGTATTATGCTAAATCTATTCCTCCCTTTACAAGAAACCAAATCAGACTTCAGGTTTATCTGCAGTTACACGTAACTTTCCGTCACAGAGATCTGGTTAAAGATGTAGTAATCCATGCAATTTTAACAAGTCGAAAAAAATCCTCAGAAGCATCTAAGATGACACAAGTTCCATTAAACCGTATAAATGATAAACACATTGTTATGCCCATGCCAGGCTAAATATATTCATGAGGACAACGCTAACCAACAAACTAAAACACAGTAAGAGTTAAAAGAGATATAGGATTAAGTGAAACAGAAAGAGAGAATACCAAAGTAAGAAAAGACAGATGGAGAAAGAGATTGAATCACCAAGACAATTATCACCTTACCAGCACAAAAGATCTCCCCAAATAAGACAGTGTTTATTGTAGCCCATGAGTGTGGGTACTTCAGACATTCCTTTTGTAAAATGTATGAAAAATTGTATGTTGTATGACAAAGCGGACAACTGATATTTAGTAGTAAACTTTCGTTTAAACTCATGGGGCAATAGCTTTACTTTAGTGTTTAGCCTTATACACTCATTATTCAAAAAATTTACTCAAAAACCCTGTAAAGAGGTTACAGTAGCCCTTAACGGACAAACTGCTTCACAGAGCTCATTTCGTAAATACGTCATCTCCTTCGACAAAGAAAAGAAAGCGTGACAACATCTAAGTTCTGTGTCAGCCTCTGTAGTGCTTCAAAAGGGAGGGGGGAGCGTTGGAGTAACCCGTTGGTTGCAATTCGCAACCTTACCACTAGATGCCGCTAAAATCAAACAATGGTCCTATAAGAATGAAGCTCTATTATGGGACACTCAAAATACAAAATGAAGACTTGGCCATAAAGGGCCATACTTTGAGGATTTTATTTGCTGGGGCCCTCTTGTGCACATTGGTGCTTATGGGTATGCAGAAACCAAAACAAATCACCATGTTGCATTTTGGGACACAGGCCAATTCATTTGGCAAGATGAAGTTGGGTGGATCATGGAGACAGCTTTAAAAGCAAAGAATACTACATGAAGCAGAAATATTAGTTTGCTAGAACACTTTTACAAACATGTCACCAAGTACATAAAAGTAAGATCAGGCACCTATTTAATCTTCTAAACAACCAACAAAACATATACAGTGCTAGAAATGTGCCTCATTGTATCAGTCGCACAATAGGAACATTGTCAGAGAGTTAAACTCAACAGTTTAAATGATCTTTGCGTGCTTACCTGTTGTCACGTATACTTAACCAGCAGGGCACATCCGAGGACAGACGCAGTCACGAGTCACGCCTGCTTAACATTTTATAGCTCTCCACTTTGTCACTCTTTCTTCACATGATCGCTGCTTGTGTTGGTGTGTTATCGTCCATCTGTTTCCACTGTATCTGTAGCACCACAGGCATCACTCATCATTCCAAATGGCTGTGTTACTCTTTTTTTATATGTTTTATCATCAGTCTTGTCCTATTTTTTCACACCTACCCAATCAATACTTGTGAACATATCAGAATCAGAAAGAGATTCGTTCGCAAGTGTGCTTTGACACACAAGGAAATTGTATTTATTGTGTTATAGTGACAGAAGCTTCCAGTGCACAAACAGGTTCAAAAAGTGACGGAAAACAAAACGTAAAAAATTTATATGTGAGAGACAAAACACATTTGACAAAAAGGACAATATTAGACAAAAGGACTGAGAAAAACACAATGCTTTTGCCTTGTCAGACAGGGAATGAGAAATGTCACAAACAGTGGGTTCAGACACTTTTATTAAGACTAAAAGTTTAACTAGTTTGTGTAAAATAACTCAATATTTTGTTGTATGAAGTTAAATTAAAACTCATACTTTCATATACAATTTGTGTTGCTTATGATAAAGTTTTGTGAAAGAATTTATTCTTTAGTTCTTGCTATTGTATTCTTTGTTTGTATCTTTCAATTTTTTATCCAAAACCCAGATTAACATTATCCTGTAAAAAATAATCATAATTTTTCTGTTTTTCTATTCGGTCGTTTTCTGTTTTTATATTTGTACATCATATGTGGAAAAACTGTAAAAAAAACTGTAAAATTATGTTTTTTACAGTGTGCAAAAATGTTTTTCAAACATTTAGAAATGAAAACCTATTATCGGACACCCAATGACCTATAGTACAAAATGAATCATGTTGCATTGGGACACATGACAATTGATTTGGCAACATGTGTAGTGGGTTCAGACACTTTAATTTGATCTTAAATCTTCTATTTTATTATTCTAATGTTGTCCAAAACCCAGATAGACATTATTAGCACACTTAACAACTGTGTCATGTTTATCAAAAAACAATACAAGTAAATATGTTTTAAAATAAAATTAAATTGAGATTATTATTTTATTAGATTATTTTGACATGATTTTTTCAATATTATTTAATTTAGTACATTATTTAAAAAGTATAAATAAATCATTTACATGTCACATTTTTCTTGTGTTAATTATTTACTGTTAACGCTACTTACAAAATTAGACCATTTTTAAATATTAAAAAGTATTGTTATTTATTCGCACCATAGAATGCTATCAAAACACATCATTTGAAAATCACTTCATTACTTTCGGAAATATTGACAAAACTGAAAGTACACAAGACTAAGTGCCAGTAGTTAATGGAAAACGTCCTTGATTATGTTTGCTCAACCTTAAGCTATAACATACTGTTTTAGGAAAATGAAAAGTTTAATCCTTCAGCATTTAAAATGTAGTAATCTTGTTTTAATAACAACGTGCTTATAGATTTAAATGCAAAAGCCAGGATGTCGCCTTTAGCTCCCTTGCTGAATGACATCAAGCAAATTTAACATTAGTGTTAACGTGCCTCTAAATATTTAAACTGCTGGAGTTAAGTTGAACTTGGGTGAATTATTCACTTGGGTGACTTGGAGGATACAAGGTGTTTCCTGGGCTATATATGTTTAAAATACGCTAAAAAGACACGATAAAGCTTATTTTGAATTGCTTGTGGTCTCTGAAGAGAATTTAAGGTGAATAACTCCTCTGTGGCGGTCTGTGTTCGCATAGGTTATGTTTCGCCAGCCAGATTGAATTCTCATGTGATAGGCTGCTGTTCCCATCAAGCTGTCAAGTGTTTTGATGTTATCGGAATGGAACAGAATAATTAGACAAGATGTCTCATGGTTTGTCAGTTTAAGGGTTGGCCAGGAACTAACCATGCCTAGACTGATGAATGGTGTAGATTACATTGTACATTTATGAGAAATTATTGCAAAATACTGTAAAATAGTATTTCAAAGCAGGTCTGAATGCACATTTAACTATTAATAAAACCAACAGGGGTTCTTGAGCGCATTATTACAAAATAATAAATCTATGGTTACTGTTGACCATCGTTTCTTTATTGCAAAAAATAAACTTAAACTTTGTAGTTACTGTGCTTTTAATGCAGATAAAACTAAAAACTATGGTAATTATAGGTAAGTGGTAGTTCACCCAAAAACAGCACTTTTAAGGAATTGCGCCATCATATGGACAGTTTTAGAATACATTACTCAGTGGATGTCCCCTAACCATTCCAAAAAAATAAAAAAAATAATAAAAAAAATCTTCAAAAATCACCTCATGTTTACAAGGGAACGCAAAATAATCTCATGGGAATGAGAAAGTTTCTGAACGGATTTTTTTTGTCTGGGAATTAAAAGTTCTGCAAAGAAATTGCAATATTCTTGGGGAAAGAGAAATATTTTCGCTCCCTTTCATATTTTTTACCAGCTATGTCCGTTTAGTGGCTCAGTATCGCATCGGATCTGGTTTGACAGTGTGAGATAACTTCGTTGAAAAAGAAAGACCTGCAAGTTTTTTCTGCCTATTTTTCACAGCATTTGTTATGTTTATGATGTGCCAAACAATAGGTGTTCATGTTTCGATAAAAAAATTATATTAAATATTACACCTATGTTTTTTCCACAGTCATCTCGATTCTCTGAAATTCTTCCGAAATGCTGATTGGTCAAGCAGAGCCAGTCTTTTGTGATTGGTCTACAGCTTAGAGTGACATGGAGAAATAGCGATGCGTTTGTCTGGAGTACCTTTGTGTGTATGGTTTGTAAACACGGTTCTCTCGCCCTAATGCGGCCTAGACCGGACGGGCTTCGCGAATGGCCCCGGGGGAAACCGGTGTGCTTAGCTTATCGGAAACAGTGTGTTTGGTGTTCAAAGACGAGACCTTGTTTCTCGTTCGCTTTATGTTACCATACTTTAATGTTTTGTCGCTGGAAGCAGAGGCTCACTGCACAGTTTCTGCTGAAAAGGGGGCTGAGACTAGCAGCTCTCTTGCTTTTAAAGAGACACATGCAAAAGTGGGCATGTATCGCATGATATGCCCACACTGAAATCTGATGTTTGCAAGATTTCTGTAATTTTTAATATGCCAAATAATTGCAGAAATCAAAGCTGCATTGAACTCAGAAACTTTACACGTATAAACCACGATGACACCCTAACCTTAAAACTTACACCTGCACTGTCAATGACTAACTACTGTTTTGTTACTGTTATGAAGTGACAAAGTTTAGTCCAAAGAAACAAAGAAACTTACCACTACTATGCAATCTGTGCAGCTACACTCCAATCACAATGAAGGCTGCTGCAGGTCGAAATACTTGGTTGCGTCAAAAGGTGCTGCGGTGCCAAAGAGTATAGATACCAGGAGGCAAAACTCTGGTGTTTTTGGGAAACAGTGCGGCCGATCTGTGGTGTTTTTTGAGCTAAAACTTCACAAACACACTCTGGGGACACCAGAGACTTATTTAACATCTAGTGAAACCATTCGTACAACCTCTCCTTTAAGAAGATGGGTTCCTTTTCTGTGAAATTTGAGTGTTGCCATTTGGCAGGTGTTGTTTATGCTCAAACAGCTACAGTACACTACTCACAAAATAAATTTAAAGAAATGAAATTCCATCAGACCTCCCCTATAAAGTAAGATAACTCAACATGAGAGGATCCGCATGCTGCCAATGTGTCAGAGTGACATCTCTGTCTGTACATGTCTTCATTAAAAACAGTGCGGCGTCCTTGAGAATGCATACATTTTACAGATAAAAATGTAATTTCAATGACAAATAAGTTGTTTGAAATAACGGACGTAAGTGTAGTGTTTTGGTGTAAGAATTTGACAAAAAATTATAGGCATTTATTAGTCTAGTTTTAATGAATACTTTGAGACAGTGTCAGAAGAACTAGAACAGAGAGTGAAGTATTTTCAGTTTATTCCAGGAGAAGATTCGGCCGTACTGCCGTCTGCTGTTTGTCTGGAAGAAACAGCCCCATAGTTGACAAGTCACATTACAAAAGCTGTAAACCATAACTTCATGGTTAAAACAACTCAGCTGTTAAGCAATCACATAAAAATAATGGTAAAACTTTATAAATTGAGCTCTCGGGTAAAGTTTTGTGATAAATGTCAGATTGACATTCAACACACATAAAGTATGTCGTCATTTCTTACAGAGTTTTTTACGGATATTGAAACAATAAGGTGAGGACATCACATTAAGCAATATGGAGATAATATTGAGTTATTTTTGTATGTTTGTTTCAATAAACACTTGTCTTGTTATGTTATGTAATTCTAAGGGTTCATTTTATTTGAACTCTGATGTAATGGTCATTTTCAAGAGCCTGCAATATACAGTCTACATACAGTACATATAAGAAAAATGAAATATGTTAGATAGCCTATTACTCCCCAGGGTCAAACGTGAGTAAGATAATAATTCCTATTTTTTTCTGTTTCTTTGTTCAGACAGGGTTGATTGAGGCAGTTGATTGAAAACGTGCCGTGTGATCATATTCCCTTTTTTCCTGGTATAAGTGTCAGAAGATTTGTAGGCTTCAGAAAAATGTGAAATTAGGATTGATGCTGCTTTCTTTCATAAACAAGAACAGTATTACATTGTACAGCAGTCTTTATGCTATACTTTATATGAGCCACAACCTGTAATCTGAAATTCTATTGTGTTTGCATGTTAAATTACAGTTAAATATTAAAAGCTGTCATGGTTCTGTCTGCCCATGTCTGCCTCTCGTGTCCTTCTTCGCCCGTTTTCCCCAATGGACTCAGTTTCCCAGCATCCTCTTCACTCCCTCACCTGTCCCACATCGGTTATCGCAGCACCTTCCAGCTATTCTCTCATCACCCGGACTCTGTGTGTATCCGGACTCATTGTGTTGTTTTGTATATATATAAAACTCTTAAATGTGTCTTGTGATTCTGTCAAGTGCGTTTACTCATCGCCCTGTGTTGGATTATTGTGGATTACCATTAAAGAGTATTTTTGGATTTACCGTCGTCTGTCATGCAGAGAGTACTATTACAAAAGGTTTTATAATAAATACAAAACACAAAATTGTCTTTAGCCGTTTTTTTTATTGCTTGAAAGCTTTTACACCGCTTTTGTTTTGTATTTCTTACCATGTGATAACATTTTTAATTTTGGCGCAGGAAAATGGCAGATTTCTCGCAAATGCTTTTTTCAGTGATTCTCACAAAAACGTTTCTTCCCAAATGTCATGAAAATGTCACAATGCTTTGATATTCGCCTATTCAAGCTTAACACTTTGATACAAAATGTAACAATGGATCGGTTATCTCAACTTAGGTTGAGAGTCCTCTTTGGAAATCATGCAAAGTTAATTTGATATGCTTTTTAGCTGTGGTCTGAAGGTAGACAGTAGATGTTTGTAATGATGGCGGTAGATGCAGCATCACACGACTCGCCACTGATGGATTGAGGCCATGCCAGGACATGCTTTTTGGTTCCACTGTTTTATTTCATAGAGGGAACTTTGAGCTTTACTTAAATCCTATTTTGCATCATTAATGTAAATTAGCAATGGTTGACATTAAATAACGATGTCTACTAATGTGTGCAACATGCATTAGCCACCCCTGACATTTCAATGTGTTCATTGAGCACTATTTCTAATCCATCTCATGTGAATCACAATGTTTGGACTGATCGAGTCTTGTGATACATTACTACATAAGCGTAAAAGTTGTGTACCCATATTTTAGGAGCATACCTTGAATATGTGAATAAAATACTTAGAATATAATTGTTTTTTATAATAAAACACACAAAAAAAAAACATATTTGCAAACCCACAGAGAAACATGTTGGAAATTATGAAAAAGGGAGATACAAGGTTTTTACAAGTTCGGTTCGCACGCACTTAACTTCTCTTTGCAATCATATGCTGCAGTATTGTGTGCTGCACCTCTATCTTGTGTTTCTTCCATTTGCTGTCTATCTCTAGTGAACGCAGGAGTGTGTAGAGGTTCGGAAGGGTCTGTGATATGGAAGAACTGTCTTGGAAAGAGGTAGAGACCGGAACGTTGAAACTATTGGAGGCATCACGTCTCTCAATAAGCTGTCGAGCCTTCTGGTACTCGGCATGAACTTGTGAAGGTACGAAACTGATCAGACTCATCATCCTTTGGAAAAGACAGAAAACAGGGCAAAAACAATGATGCATTTAATAAAGAGTTTTAATGTTGATGTCAAGGAAGATAATATTTTCTTGTGTGCTTACATGTCTCTCAGGCTTTGCCACATAGTGGACAAGAAAATGTTGAATATAAAGATCACAAACAGTTTACAGCCTTGCAAGACCCAGTATGTCACAGTCACGGCGTGTGTGATCCATTTCTGATACCTTTAAAACAACAAAACCAGACTCGATGTCAAGATGTATTCTGCCAGGTTTAACTTCAAATTACATTAAACTTTATTGGGGATTGCTTTTTCTTGTGATCAATCCTTATTCTGTAAATTATTATGTTTCCTATTTATCGTATTTAAATGATGCTTTTGTAAAACAAATATGTGAAAGATCATTTATGTTTCAGCACCTGCTAGCAAACGTTGTGGCGCTCCATATTGGCAGAGTGAACAGAAAGAGCAGGAACGATAGCGTTCGTTGAGATAAAGATACTTTTGGATCACTCATAATCTCCAGCTGACCCACGATATTACACAGCAGCACTAAAAGAGAAAATCTTGAATTTCTCTTGGTTGTTTGGTGTACTGTCTATGTGTATGTAAAAAATGTAAAAAAAGAACAATACCTTCCTGAACCTGTACTTTGGACACTTCCTGGATGTATCGAGATGGACCCTGGGATGAGGAGACCTCTTTAACGCTCTTTCGAAGTTCCTCTTGCTGGTCTCGGTCCTCTGCATCAGTCTGTGTCAGCATCCAGTGATCAGAGCTCAGAGAATCAGACGTCCCAGAATCATCGGATACATCAGATTCCATCCTCCTGTCAGGGTACAACTGCAAAGCCTCTGTTGAGGTACGTGATATAGACGTTTATCATTTAAGTCATCCAAAATATTAAAGCATTACTTAACAGTGAGAAGCTAACACAGACAAATTTTGAAAGACTTTGGTTTAACATCTTCTTTTCAAATTATGACAGGTCGTCATGCTATATCAATCTGATCTCATGAGATTTTACAAGGTGGCTAATTTATATGAGTCTGTACGATGTAAATCGCACAAAAAAATATAATTTTGTAGATGAAAAGCATCACTGAAGCTTTTTAGTAGATGACAAGTTACACATTCTCATGAGATCGGATTGATACATCACGCCGACCTGTCGTATTTTGGAAAGAAAATGTTTAAGTCCATAAAAATTTGGCTAGTTTGTATTAGCTTCTTACTGTTTAGAAATGTTTTAATACTTTTTTAGTACCTAATAATAATATTTAATTATTTTAATTGTGAGTTGGATATTTTTGGAGGGGCAATGCCCCACTTGCCCCTGCCCTGATCCCACCCCTAAACACAACCGTCACTGGCATGAAAGCAAATCGAACAGAAACATACAACTGAGATTGTACGAATTCATAAAAATTGACCACCTCTGAAAATAGTTTTGGATTTCTGAGATTGTGTTGTGTATATTGAATCACTCACTGCTACGCTCCAGAAAATAAATGGTATCTTGGTATCCACTGTAGAACGCTTTCTTTAAAATCTGCAAATTAACAAAAAATATGGTATTTAACAAAGGCGGTCTAGAAAAAGGTTGTTTTGAGGAATGTTGGTCACCAAACAACATTGACCCCCATTGACTTCCATTGTATGGACACAAAACCGCAGATACATTTCTCAAAATATCTTAGTTTGTGTTCTACAGACGAAAGTCAGTCGTGCAGGTTTTGATCGATTTGAGCATAAAGAAATGATGACCGATTTTCTTATTTAATATATGGGTGACCTATCCCAGTTGTTATTCTCTTCAAGTCCTCCTTTACACAATACACTCAGTTGTTCCAAATCTTGTCCTCAAACAAATCAATCATAGGATTTATAGTTTTATGGATTATTTATATTAATTTAAGTTTGCTCATTCATCCATTAGTTTTTCTTTGGTGAAAGACCCTTGTCACCATCAGACTTATATTGCACTCCACAAAATATTTTTATGACCATATTTTGTCAGGACTCACCCTCCAGTCTCGAGGGAACATGGCATCTAACAGTCTGATTAAGTTGGGCATGGAGCAATGGAAGGACAGCTGCTGGATGATGACATCACAGAAGGTGGTGGAAGTGTCAGAGGGACAGATGTCCATCTCTCCTGCAAATGGGGAGATGGTGAGGGTTGGTGACGTGTCTTCAAAGGGCTGGATGTTTGTGAAACCTCCATCCATGTAGTGCTAGGGAAAAATTATTTTTAGTTCGTCGAGCTCTAGGATGCTCCCCAGTCTGGAATTATTGGGAATAGAAATGCTGCGCTAAAGCTCATATGCCGTATAGATAAAAATGTCACTCACCTCACCTTTATACTGCGGTGGGATCATGCCAGAGTATAAAGGAACAAAACAACTGCACAAAAGTGCCTTACAGAAAAAAGACAGTTTAAAGCAAATTTGTTAAATCATTTTCCCCATATTTAAACATATTTTTTAGCGGATCAATTGGAGCTGTAGGTTATCACAACTATCGACATATGTCTAATGTATTTACAACAAGAAAAGTTTGAACTTTAATAAAACATCTAGTTAAACGTTTTCGGGGATTCATTCATTTGTTGCTTGAATTGTGTGCTTTTGCTAGTTTAAAATAAATGCTGCTGTATTGCATTATTTTTTACTCTGTAAACTTTTTTTGCTGTCTAAGATTTTCAAGTAAAATTGAACTGGATTTACTGTAAAAGTCTTTGTGAATTTTTTTACACTGTATTTATAAAAATGTTTTATGTATATGAATGTATTATAACATTCAAAACACTAATGTATAATGCTAACTCTTATAAGGTCTTCGTTGGATTGAAATTCCGACACTAGAACGTTTTTCCCATCAGGGATCCGAGTCATGGAAATGTGCAGACGTCCGCTGGCCAGACTGTGGGCATTATCAGGCAGGGATCGCTCCAGTGTGACCTCCAGCCATCTGTAGACATCAGCTGTGGGGCTGAGAAGGCCGAGAGGAAGCTGACGTGAATATCTCGCAAATTCCAAAAGATTGTCTCGCACTCGACCTAGAAAAAGGAGATTTGATGACTCTTTGATCATTTACGATCCACCAGTGTTGAATAAATTAGCTATGCTTCGGATATTAATATTTACATTGTCAATGTTCCATTTCAATTGCTAACAAATCAAACAAAACAAGTTCTACAAACTACAAAAATTACAACTAATTATACTGGATAAATTGTAACTGCATTACTACCTAAATTCTGAATTTATCTTGACCACATGGACAAAATGTGTACAGTATGTATATAAATCAAACGCTCTTTATCTCTTTAAATCTTAATCTTTAAAAATGTTGCCAATTGTGCATAGACTTAAAAACAAATACTAAAATGCTAAATAAACAACATAAACCCATATTACTATAAAGGCAAAACAAAAGCAACTCCTGACTTAATAGGACTTTGATACAAACTGTTTTTCAACAATGCTGTATGAAAACATCATCATAAAGTATGTTTATAAAAACAAATACACCACAAAAAAATAACAACCTATAAACATGACACTTTTCAATTAACCAATTTGGTTCAAGTGAAACTATAAATGACAAAATCATGATTTGTAGTTGTTTTTCCTGATTTTAATGCCTGATTTCTAGTTTAAGTACCCCTAGTGGGCCGGGCCCAGGTTGTGAAACACTAATGTAATGCAAGAATGAGAAGTTGTAAATAATCTATTTAAAAATGTAGAGTAAACTATACTTTTCTCAGGGTATAATTCATTACAGATTATTACATTTAATTAAAAGCGACTACCAATATAGTCCAGCTGGACCAACCTTTTTAAAAAGCGTCCCATCTTGAGTTCAAACCAACAGTTTTTGAATTATCAGTACAGTTCAAGATTAAGTAAATATCAAAAATTACCCAGATTTGATCCACAAACAACAGCAGCAGCAACGAGAGAACCTGCAGACGCGCCGTACACCCTTGGAGCACCTCGTAGGATCCATGGTGCATTATCCAAAAGACTTTGCGCAACACCTAGCTGGTATGTTGCTAAAAAGCCTGAACCACAGAAAGACACTGAGAGGTTTTCAGTGTTAGACAGAACAAATAAAGGTGATGACATGTTTACAGCTAACCCGTATTCGTCTACTGGTAGAGTTTCAGCCCTTTTCACACACTTTTGAGAAGTGTGCATTTAGTAAAAACAGGCGGTCACGG
This sequence comes from Triplophysa dalaica, assembly GCF_015846415.1. Lineage (NCBI taxonomy): Eukaryota > Metazoa > Chordata > Actinopteri > Cypriniformes > Nemacheilidae > Triplophysa > Triplophysa dalaica. The sequence continues at coordinate 11,485,474 of NC_079561.1, read as the reverse complement.
AATTAATAAACCAAAAAAGCTTCAGTCATATAAAAAATTTGTATTTACGTACAGCTATGGGAAACAAAATCTGTGTCAAATCAGTGTATCACTGCACGCTGTCTGGAGTATGCATGTCTAATGTCCATCCATCCATTTTCTACCGCTTATCCGAACTACCTCGGGTCACGGGGAGGCTGCGCCTATCTCAGGAGTGCATGTCTAATGTATGTCGGCAAAAACATTCAAGTGAATGAACGCATTATCATTGTCATTGCACTGAAAAACATTACTCTTAAATAAATAAAAATCAAGTGTCATGTTTAGAAAATAGATATTTCATATGTATTTGTTGAATTAGATTACTGTGCAAAAAAAGAAAATAAAGGAGATGTGCTGTCATTATTTAGACTTGAAAGATTTTTTAATGGTGTTCTTTTGCTGTGTTAGACAGTTGCATCAATTCCCACTTTCACACCAATATATAATTGAATCTCCACATTTTATAATAAATATTAATTAGTATTTAATTTAAGTAAAAATTCAAAGATAAACTAATTAGAATGTAAAAGTTCAAAATGACTTGTTCTGGTTTAACTCAAAATGGGTGTAGTTCTGCCTGGGACAATCACTAAACAACAATCCCGTAACCTTGAATATGAAACTTTGTTGTGAAATATATGACTTGATGAGAATCAATATGATTTTATGTTTTATAATTTTATTCCTTTAATGATACATTTTACAAAAAAATATATTAATCCCTTTATTTGTCAGTTTTAGTTAAAGGGGTCATATGGCACGAACACGTGTTTTCTTTGTCTTTGGTGTGTTATAAGTTGCCCATGCATGTATATTAGACACGAAAAATTGCAAAAATGAAAGTGTCGGAAGAAAAGATGCATTCTATCTAAAAGTGAATGCTCACCCAGACCTGCCTGAAACGCCTTGTTTAACCAAACCCCCACAAATTCACATCAGTTCGTGGTATGAGTTGACTAAGACCGGCCAAATGTATAGGCAAGTCAGTACCGTCAGTACAATACGCATACAGTATTTCAGAAAATGGCGACCGAGACCGTAAGTAGGGGATTGTTTTTTTCGGCCACATTGCTGCGATGGCCATTCATTCATTCAGCTTGTTTTCTCACAGGCATTCATTTTCTTTACCAAAATGACATACGTTGTCCGATTTATTCATGGTTTACTGGGAGATGTAAAAATAGGGAAAGCAAACATTACAAAAACATTGTTTTTTGAGCGATTTATTTATTATCAAGGTCTGATATGTGTTAGACAAATCAGCATAAGGGTTAGGTTAGGCTTCATGTCTAACTTCTTCTGGTCTCTGCAACTGTTCTGTGTAGTGAACGGACCTAGAGCATTGACCGGACAAGCGTTTACCCTACTTCCGGTTTGTACATGTTACTCTGTGAAATTGATCCATAGCTTTTGAACCTCATATGCCAAATATGGTAAGAGGCGTTACATTTCCGTCACATGCTTGCAGTATTCAACCTATCAATACGCACTGCTTAACTGTCCAATCATAGCACACCTCGCTAAGAGAGCGATGAACTTTGTGAAAATGTTCGCGTTTCAGAGAGGCGGGGCAAAGAGGAGATGCAAACATGAACGGTATGTGGAAAATACGCCTACAGCATTCTTGAACCTTAAATCGTGTTTACACATTGCATTACGTCTATTCGTTTTAGCCATGTCATATTACCCCTTTAATTATCGCATTAACAGATTTAAATATACAGATTAATAACAAATGAATACCATTAATTATTTACTTCATACACAAAAAGAAACAGAATGCTACCAAGTTACAACCTGAGAGAGTATTCTCATAAACGTCAACTTCTAAATCTAAATCCTCAAAAGATATTAGAACCTGTATCATATTTGCTTGTATTGAAAAATTAGTGTTGTTTACTGGTACTTTACTCCCAACCCCCACTGCTAAACCAGAGAAGAATTGAATGCAGCTACTCGAAATTTAGAAAGAGTGATGTAGCTCTAAAGTTAAGCAGCTTGTGAAGTCTTATCCCTACAGCAATTACTAATATTCACACTTATGGAAGATCAGAGTTCATTGTGAACCATTCTTAAAGCTCATGTTAAATCAGAATGTGGAGGTATGTTTCACGGGAGTGGTGATATGCTGAAGTTGTGTTCAGAGCAGGGGCTTAAGGAGGTGGGGGACGATTCGGGCGATACTCCTAGAACATCTTCTCTGTTGTCAGGAGAGGCAGGACTGTCAGGAGACTCTGAAGGTTCTGCACGATCTGACCTGCTTTGCATTATTTCATCAGGTGTCTTGAGAAACCTGCGACACAGAAAGGTTTGAGGGCCAATGGATAACATCCGAGCAGTGATGTGTGAAATGTTGAGAGTTTGTGCCCAACCGGTGAATTACAAGAAATGTTAGCGCCCCCTAGTGTGAGTTCAAAAAACTGTAGGATGGTCAATGGATACGAAGCAGTTTTTAAACATTTTTGGTTTATTTTGACTAACTTCAGTCTACAATACATTTGTCATCATAAAAACTGGACACATATCGTTTATTAGTACTTAATATAAGACTGGTAAAGTAACTAAAACTATGCATTAGTGCAAACTATTATCTGCCAAATAAACTTTTACATTTTAGATTTTTTAACATACAGCATTCTACCTCCCCCAACCAATTTCATGCTATGCATGCTGGGATATATGTTGTGTAAAAAACAAGCCAGTAGCTCAAACGCTTATTATGAGTCAAACTACAAAGTGGTAAAAAATGACTAGTGTCCAGTACATCAGTTGCAAACAGGTTTTCAGAGTGCCTCTACTTACCGGAAAAGTAATCTCTGCCCTGTCTCTTTTTTGATAATGTTGAGTTTGTAGTAATGACGCAGTGCTCTAGACATTTTCTCATATGTCATGTTGACTCTGTTCTGCAATACCAAACCAATTATTTAATTATTGTTCATGTATTTAGCTCTTTTCAAAGTAAACTTTTTTTTTACAGGAACTGAAACCATGATTTTGGCATTGCTACGTCAATACAAACAAGACTGGTCTCTCTTGTTACCTTGTGGTTTCCCCAGAGCCTAGCTAGTCCATTGGGATCCACCACTCTGAAGATCATGGTCTTAGGGTCCTCCCAGCGGATGTAGGCCTCATACCTACTGTCTGACAGCAGGTGGTACACGTAGTCCCATAAGAGTTTACAGTCTGATAAACGAGGTGATCAACAGGTTATATTGCAATCTGAGAGACTAGAGAACAATTCTACACAAACAGTAAATGTAGGCTACTGTATGATACACATCCATTTAGCTAGAAAGATAATAGCATTTTAGGAATTAATCCTTGCCTTAGTTCATTCACTATTCTTCATTTACAAGGATAGCAAGCTTGCCTCTAATAAGGTTTAATAGTTTGAAACAACATGTACCTGCAATCTTTCCATTTGCTTCAGATGTGTGTGCGTTGTGTCCAGTTCTTTCTGATTTATTTGACAGATTGAGTGGTTCATCTGGGGGTTTTCTTACATTGAGTGTAAGCCTTGTAGTTTCCTGATGATGAGAAGGTCCTGCAGAATAGAGATACAATTAAAGTTATGAAAACCCAAATGGATTTTGTTACGTTTGTGTCAGGTATCAACTCTTCAATATCCTTCATTAGATTAAATAGCTGATCCGTCAAAGCCAAATCTTTCTGCTATACGTTAAGGTGAATGTGCTCAGTTAACCCATGCACAATAGCTCAGATGTTGCATATGCAGTGCTGACATTGCTCAGCCAAACTGATTTTTTTATAGTTTTCAAATGTGTACTTACAATAAAATTTAAGGGGCATTTAGAATAATAGCACACTCTAGATTAACACAAACTGATTGTTTGGGGAATATTGTTCTTCCAAAATAAATCAAAACTTGATTGTAGAACCATCAGACACGCTTTGCCAAGAATTTGTAAAAATGTAAACTGTAAAATATTAACATCATTTCAATGGAAAAAATAATGTTAAAAACTACAGTAAAGACCTGTTAATTGGTTAATATATGCAGTAAATAAATATGATGGATTTAACAAGACGTCACATTTGATTTTACTGTAAAATAATCCAAAATGTAAGGTTTTAAAAGTATTGGCATATATTTTATGGTAAACATTTCTATAATATTTCTATTTATAATATATAAAAACAGAATTAAATGTCCGTTTTAAGCAAAATATTATAAAAGTGACATCTTTTGTAAATTAAAAACATTAACAGTGAAATAACAAGTAAAGCAGTTTTCCAAAATTCCCTGTGCACTGTGAAAAAACAGTAAAATTACAGAAATAGACGGCAAATGTACAAGTCGGGTGTAAAATTATTTGAAAAGCATGTCGTTTTACTTTTAAAAAATGTTAATTTACATCTGCCGGAATATCACAATTTCATTGTGTGACTCTTCACATTTGATGATATTTCATTTAAATAATTATGTTTCTAGTCGATGTCCTTCTGAAACCTCATGTTTCCACATTTGCTGTTTTTCAAGAAACGGAAAAACATTGTACATTTTAATGATTACATACTGTGTTGACAAGCACTATTTTATAGTTTTTATTTGTATATATTCGCAAAGCCCAGTGACAAACATAAGGGTGACTTATAATAATGATTTATGACAAAATGAAAAATCCCCAAATATGGATATATGAGCTTTCAGAAGGACTTCAGCATTATATTTGTTGCCAGCTATGTACATGTTGTGTGGGGTGTTTTATGTCATCTTTCATGTTGTTTAATTAATGCGTGTACACTGTTTTAATGTCTCGTTACAATCAAAATGTTTTGCCCTTGTGTGTGCACAATTGTGTTTTTATCCACAAAACTAATTATGAACATCTCAACGTACTCCTTCAGATCAAAGGTTTGCGAAAAACATTTCACTCAAGTCACCCCAAACCTTCGAACTGTAGTGTTTCTTCACAAACAAAATCTTCTTAGATCATGAACTATGTTTTTGGGGATTCAAATTGCTGATCATGACCTGTTTGTATGTCCTGCAGATGTCCACTGTTAACACATAATTTTGTCTGGCTGTGATTTGTGCCGCCAGCTGCTAATTCTCCAGAGTTTGGATTCACAGGACAAACTGGGAATGTGCAGGGAGCTGTAACACAGTTACACTGTATTTAGATACAAAGAAGATCAATAACACTTCCTTATATCAATACACACCAAACCTGAATGTATCTATAGTTACGGTTCTTTTGCATTAGTGTATTGTTTGCCCTGATTTTTTTTTCAGAGAGAACAGGTAAGTTTGATTTAGCCACACCCACTGGCAACAGGTCTACTTGCTTTGAAACCAGGAAGTAACCTTTTCTATAATGGCATGCGAGCCATTTAACCCCATATTGTCCATTTGTAATGAACAGATATGAAACAGATAAGTATTTTTGCCAAAAAGTAGAACTGATATAAAATGTGAATTTGTTATTGTATAATTATATATAACCATTTAAACACTGAAATGCATTGATGGGAAAAACAGTAGATCTCTTTCTGTCTGCTGTGTTTCCTGAAAGCTGATTTTATCTCCTTTTTGGCACTTGCTCAAGGAGAAAGTTTAAGACTGACAAAACTTATGTAAATTGTTGCATTATAGATCACATTTGTGGACTAAATTCAGCCCGAGTTCTCTCTTAAATTGAGATTTCAATTTCAACGGACCAGCATGGTAAATGCTAGAAAAAGAATCCTGTAGGTCACCTGTCGTCCCAGGTAAGCCGAGCATCTGCTGCGACTGTGTGTTGCAGCTGGACGGAGGGCTGAAGATGGCACATCTTCTCTGCTGCTTTACGTGTTGAAGAAGTTCATAGAGGACATCACCTGTTTGCACATCCAAAAACAATGCAGTTATTATGAGAGTCTTTAACAAAATGAGTAAGTGTCACTAAATAACTATAGTCTCACAGACCAGAGCTGGGACAGCGCAGACGGAAGTCTTCTTTGGTGAGCAGGCAAAGTGCTTTTCCATTCATCTCGAATGATTGGTGATCAGGACGCCGTAAAGAATATTCTCTATGGGCCCAGCGCAGCCAGAGATTCACATCCTCTTTATTCCACAGGGAGGGATTTATCCCTGTACATTACAAAACCAAACACACAACAAATGGTTTGTTCACCCTTATCATGTCATTCCAAACCTGTATGAGTATCTTTTTGGCCACGGAAGACAATAGGATATTTTTAACCAAATCTACATATAGTTGGAATTTGACTTTGAATATTGTGCACAAGTTCTTCATTGTGTATATAGTGTAAAATAGGTCATGTGTAAAAAAGTTGAAGTGAAGTTTTTTATGTGGGATCATACGCAGTCTTCCAGGTAGCTTGCAGAGTTCATCAGAAACAGCTTCATGTGGACCTCCATGAAGGGCACTCTGAGGATCAAACAGAACTGGATGTCCATTCCCATTAAAGCTCTGTTAAGTAAAACATGAAAAAAACTTGTGTTTAAAAAAGTGATCTTTTAATTTCTATAATGCATTTTGACCTATTTTGTTTTAAATATGGATTATATATTTCCATCCGTTTACAAAACTGATAAGTCTGCTTTTTCTTTCACGTATCACAACACTGGCACCTCAATGCACACAGCAAAAGTGAAAGTAAATCTGAGGCACACAACAGTTTTTATTTTCAATTTTGAAGTGACGCATATTTGATATGTAGTTTTGTCTAAAAAAATAAACAAAAAAATTGACACGCCTGACACAGGCAAAAGGGACCATTTTGAGGCAGTCTTATTTGTCAAATGTATTTAAGTTTTAAATCATGCAAGCTTAATTGAGAAGTTATGTGTTCATGTGCTGAGTGTTTTATTTCGTTTTAAACTATGGCAATGAATAAGAATATAAATAGTTTACCTCAAAGGCACTTTAACATGACATGACGACTGCGTGTTTACCTTAGATGACTTACCTTCTTTAAAGGTGGCGGTGAGGAAGCGTCAGTCATGTTATCCAATTTTAATATAACACAAACTCTTCAAAATGTTCGCTGATTAGTAACTGGTTGACATATACAGCACGTTAGACGGCATTTACAGTCGCAAAGAAACGTAGTTTAGCACAGCTGAGTTTATTCTTATGCGGATCGCCTGCAATATTAAGAATCCTTCCGGGAAATGAAAACGAAAGAGACCGGATCTGTGAGGGGGTGTGTGCACTTCAAATATCGCAAACACTACTACTGCTTCAGGAAAAGGAGACTCGAGAAGCGCTTTTGGAGCTACATAAACTGTATGGGGGCAATTTTATGAAGAAGTTAAAACTCACGTGAAGGCTATCATATGATAATAGTAAAGAAGAGATGCCTTAGCCAAAATGAACTCAATCAAACGCATTTGTTTACCATTGAAAACCCTTGCCACATGAAAGCATCGCTTTTGCTTAATGAAAGAATGTGCGAAAATAAAGATTCAGCTCGTTATTGCGCGTCTCCGCGCTGCGCACGATGGATGTGTCATGATCCTGCCTCTTCTTGTCTTGATATTCTATTATTGTCCCCTCGGTTTCGATTAAACCATAAATAAAATAAGATAAGATATAAATCTAAGCGTAGTATATTGTATTATGTAGGCCCAATTTCACAGACAATAGGTTAAGCCAGGACTATGCCTTAGTGCAGTGGTTCTCAACATTTTCATGGTCGCGCCTCCCGTATACCAATTTTAGGAACTGGCGCCCCCCATACCGCACATTGAGGATAGATAAAATAATGTATAACATATGTAAGATATATAAACTATGTATAAAGAAGCAAAAAATAACTGTATATGACAGATTGAAGAGATCAGATTATAAATGTAACAACCCTGCTGATAAAAACAAAAGAAACCATCACATAAATTAATGGTTTCCAATGAAAAACCATTGTGAACAATTATTTTTTTGCATAACAACAATTTGAAAATTGTAGGAGAGTGTTTGATTTTGGGCAACATTCCAAAATGATTAATATGCCAGATCACGAGAACGGTGCGCCTATCATGGTTTTAAAATGAGCGAGAGTTTATTCGCAGTTTATACAGACGTGTTGTGGTGTCAGTTGACTGTAGAAAATAGCGTTTACATCTTTAATAACTCTCACCAGCTTTAAACAGCCGTCCGAGTTCAGAAATACATGAAAAGGCACTTAATCTACACGCCACTCCCTTCACGCGCATCCTGAACTCATCGGGAGAAACAAACGTGCCCTTATACTAAAATTACAGTCTGAAATACAAACATACTTATATGATCTACCTGTTTCTTAAAATGATGTAGAGGTAATTGCTGCTGCTTCCGGAGTGGACGTTTGCCTACTTTGTAGATATGATGCTTTTGTGCGCAGACTAAAATTGCACTACAAATGGGTCTGCGCGTCCGCTCACTGCGGTCAAGCCAGTCAGACTCCCCCTTACTCGGTTTTTCATTACGGTAAAAGCGTCTTTTTGGATTTAAAAAAATAGCGATTTATGGCGAACGCGGTGGATTGTGAATTAATAAACAATCCTGATATTGTTTGCATAACACGCGGAGGTGTTATACTCTCAGTTTAAAGTTAAATGAGTCTGTGCAATCGGAAAGTTTTCTTCTAATTGTTATCTGAAGTTATAGAAATAATGGTATACATTGGCCATTTTGAATGCAATTACTTTAAAAGGCTCGGGTTAAAGCCTTCAATTGTAGTCCAATAACATTATAACATTATATATGAATATATTTAATTCATAATCCGCGTTCGCCATAGATCGCTTTTAATTTGAAATCTCTAACGACGCTTTTACCGTAATGCGCAGTATATGCGGACATAAGAAAACCGAGTGAGGTTTTTAAAAATGCCTCAGTAAAAAACATTACTGGTGTGCATCTTGAGACAAAGCAATGGCCATGGTAGATTTTAAGGCATGTCAGTGCATGTTATTTTCAGTTAAGACAACTCAAACTTTCATTTTAGTCTGGGACTAGTTTGAAGCCTTGTCTGTGAAACCGGGCAGTAATATATATTTATATTTGACTAGAATGGCAAAATCTAATTCAAACAGGCTATACAAAAATGTATAAAACACAGTTTACAAGAATGTACCCTTAAACTCCAAACAGTCCATCTTGACATAATTTTAATGAAACATTTGATTAGCGAATTGATAACCTCTTCTGTCAGAATTTCTATACATATCATCTTGTAAAATATACAATGTGTATTAGCAAAGTTACAAATCATTGATTATGCTCTCGAATTGCTGTATTAATTGTCAAGGTTTTAAAATATGCAGAACTTTCACACTTGAAGAGACAGTCCACTACAAGGAGAATCCAACAGGGTTTCACTCATTGACCACACTTTTGCTCTCCTTTTTCTTTTGTTTTTCGAAAATTCAATGCAGTGTTTTCATTCAGTCAATCAACCAGGTACAAACACAATAAATACAGTAACACACAAGTAGGATCTACAAAACACATGATTTAAATAATTTCATTTAATTTAGCATATGGCAGACCATTTAAATAGACAGCAAACATAAAAGCTCACCGGCTACATTTCCATTTGTTTGCAGCTTTGACTAACGTCCGTTTGGAAAAAATGTATGATGATAATAGGTCAGAGCTCAAATAAGGTTCAGGTTGAGCTTTCTCTAAAGAGGATTTTTACAAATAACAAGCAGGTCAAAAATTGGGTATTTATTTTGATACTAATTTAAACTTTGAGTTGCATGTCAAGAAGTTGGTTCAGTCTTGTTTTCATCAGTCAAGAAATATTTCTAAAGTGAGACTTTTTTAAGGACACAGGGAAGCTCATTCATGCTTTTACTCCCGTCATGAAGATTGTAATGCCTTGTATTCTTCTTTGAATCAACTTAATTGATCGCCTTTGCAATTATTACAGAATGCTGCAGCCAGATCACTGACACAAACAGAGTTAATTCATCATATAACAGCTGTTTTAGCTTCTTTACATTGGTCAATTGTTTATTTTAGTGTTGATTATAAGATTTTATTATTGACATACAGTATAAAGCGTTAAATGGTTTGACACCTTTGTACTAAACTGAGCTTTTGATACCATATGATACAGCGAGATGTCTGAGATTTTCTTTTAAAGAATTACTGGAAGTTTCAAGAACTAGATGTAGAACTACAGGGGATAGAGCATTTGCAGTGAGGGCTCCTAAACTATGGAATAGTTTGCCTGAGGATATGAGATCATGAACTTTTGTGTCAGTTTTTAAATGTTGACTTAAAACATGAACATGTATAGATTTGCTTTAAAGAGTATGAGCTCTTCTGGAATGTTAGTGTGTTATGTAAATTCACTGTGAGAGGCTACCTATAAGGGACTGGATTTCTGGCACAAAAAATATGACAAACTACAAACAAGCTAGTCAGACAAACGTCTAGATCGTGATTGTGTAATTGAAATTTGCTACATTTTTTTTATCTTTTTCAATTGAAGCTGTGGGTTTGTAATCTGAAAAAAGTTAGGTATGACAACTTATTATTGAATAAAATTTGAAAGCCAGTTTAAATTTTTACGGGCTATTTTTGTTGGTGTTATGCAGTTTATTTGCCTATTTAATATAATAATAAGTTTAGTGTTGGATATCTTGCATAATTGCCAACGTTTGTCATCACTGATTGGTTTCTTTTTGTACAGAAATGCTGGCTAAAAACGTGGGCAAACAACTGGGTCACCCCACCGTTTCGCTTACTGGATGGCTGGTGACTAAATTCCTAAAATGGCACAACCACATGTTGGAGGAGAATGCCGTGAAGCTGAGCAACATACAACCGGATGACACAATACTCGAAGTGGGTCATGGTCCGGGCATTGGTCTGCAGTCGGCCTCGCAACTCCTGAAGGGTCCCAAAGGGAAGCTGATCGGGGTTGACTTCTCCGAATACATGCATCGGATGGCCAGTGAGCGCATGATAGAGGAGATAACCAAAGGGAAGGTCACGCTGTATTTCACTGATTTGATGACCATGCCGGTTTTGGAAAACAGTATTGATAAGGTGTTTCATTGCAACTGTTATTACTTCTGGCCGGATCTGAAAGCGGGGGCGAGTGCGATTCACAAAGTAATGAAACCAGGTGAGAGTCAAAGCCTATTTGTCTTTGAGATATGGTTGTTATTCAGCTAAAATAACAAAAGAGGCTGTATGGTGTTCTTGTGGTATTTTCATTATTTTCCATAGGTGTTATGAATGGTGTATTGTACAGTTTTTACACAATTATTATGTGAATTAAAGATTGTGACCAAAAATTTTACCTAGATTTACTTATTTAGATAACATAACCTCATTGCTTCACCATTTCAATTGAATTTTAAATTAAAATTCACACAAAGACTGACAAATTACTGACTTGGAAAATTGTTTAATTTAAAATCTTTTATAGTAGTTCAGTGATAATTTCAAATTTCAAAATTTACAGTAATACCACAAAAACTTGTCAGCTTGTTTTATAGGCTTAAAACAATGTTGAGTATAAAATGACTGAATCTTAATTTATTAGTGAACAGTCCCAATGTTGCCAGATTGGGCAGGTTCCTGCTCGATTGGACTTCTTTTGAATGAGTTAGACCGGAGAAAAAGGCATTTTGCGGGCAGACAAAATTTGGACTGATTATGAAGTTAAAAACCTGCCCAAGCTGCTTGCCTTTTCTTTTCTTTTGATTAGTCAAGTTTATATCAAAGCGTTCGGAAATAATGTGTAGCGCAGTCTTAAATCCATTATTCCTTAACAAAGCCCTCATTGGTTCAGTTTAACCAATCAGGTCTGGGATAGGGAGACCTCACCTGTCAAACAATCTACAGTTGAGATCATGTGATGGCTCGTGAGTGACAGGGATTTGCCGCGATAAAGGACCAGAATATTGAAGCGATTCTTTTTTGTTCTGATGTATGGATCAATGAATTGCACATTTTTGGCTGCCTTGGTGTGTAAATGACGTTTTTGAACAAGTGGAGAGTTCGGATACATTTCTATCACATTATTTTGGCAGTTAAAGTTGGGCGGGTTTTATGGAGCCTTTGGGCTGGAAATTGTCCACCCAACCTTTCAACACTGAACAGTCCCCTTAACTTGTATTAATAAGACCAAAAAGGAGAATTCACAAATGTCATGAACCTGCCACTCTCTAAGAAAATAGAAAAGGCTAAGTGGGAGAGCTGTTCAGTGTACGTAGTAACATGCCTGAGAATTTGAATGCAAACTGGTGTGAGCTTGAAGACATGATGACAGATGAACAGGGAAAATACATTGCAATTACATTGATTTGAATGAAATAATTAACAACTTTAAGCATAGTTGATTTTACAGTAAATATACCAGTGCTAAAAAGTATTGTTTTGTGAGTCTTCTAGGTGGACTTATGGTTACAACGCTGAGATTGAATAGCTTGAAGAAAGCTGCTTCTATGAGTGTGCTCACCGGAGACAAATGGCGCCCCGAGGTCTATATGGAAGCACTGAAGTCCTCCGGATTCACAGATGTCCGCATGGAGAACAGAAGAGACAAACTCATTCCTTTTCAGGCTATTTTTGCCACTGCTCTGAAGTAAAGAGAGAGAATGGGTTGTCAATAATTAGGAAAATTGTTCACACAAAAATTAACATGATGTAATAACTAACTCACCCTCATGCCATCCTAGGTGCCTATTACCTCCCTTCTTTTTTCCGAACACAATCAGTTATTTTAAATACTATCCTGTCTAATCTTTGTTATTCTTTTCAATCAGGAAGTGTTTTGAAGCTCCAAAAAGCACATCTATACATTTAAAAGTAATTCACACATTCTATTAATGTCTTCTGAGGTGAAACTAAAGGAGCGATGCTTTATGTATTAATGTTAGTAAAAAGATTAGGAAAGTAAATTCAGTTTGACAGCATGTTAGCTCACTTTTTTGATATGTAGCCTACTGTATACTGCTCATGTATTCATAAATGATTCAACTTATGATTTTAATTCTTTGCTTTTAATTTTAGTTTCAAGATTGCAGAAATACCGTATAACTAATCATATTAGTTTACCTCATTTCTCCTTGCATAAATGGGAACTTTTTTCAAATTCCCCATTGACTGTTTTTTTTTCCCTATGGCGGTAAATGGGGGATAAGATCTGTTTGGTTACTGACATTCTTTCAAATATCTTCCTTTGTGTTTAGCAGAACATATAAATGTATACATGTTTGGAACAATCTGAGTGTGAGTAAATGACAGAATTTACATTTCTGTTGGAACTGTCCCTTTAAATCTAAAGTGGCCTTACTTACCCAACTCCCATGTAATGCAATTCATGACCTGCTGAACTGTAGATATTGTGAAATAAAGATTAATTAAACAGGTGTGCAGTTTTGGAAATGACTCTCACAATATGTTATTTCATACACCTTTAAAATCTTTTAACAGTATAAAAAACATGCTTTATCAGCTAGTGCAGGGGTCGGCAAGTAAGTTTGGCATCGGGCCGAAAAACAAATTAGCCAGAACCTAGTCAAAGGATAATTTAAGAAATTAAAGCAACAACGAGCCCTTTTTCGACCTTAAAAAAATCTCTCTAAAATGATAGAGAGAGGTAGGACAACTCTTTACTGGACGGATTTTATTGCCCCTTCTACCTAAGCAGTCCTCTATCGGCTGAAATCACACGTGTAACTTTGGATTGCGGGTAGGATCCAAAGCCTCATCCGTCACCTGCTTTATGGCTTACGACACATTTACTCATAGCCTGTGTTAAGTTAGCCAATATCTAACAGTAAGACGAGACCATCTAGTTCAACACAAAGTCTCCAAACCATCACCATTGCAGAGCCTGCAAAAAACCTCAAGAAGGGTTTGTCGGAGGAAGCAAATAAAATGAAGAGAGACACTAGCCCGATAATCAAAATCGGACGAGCTTACACTCGGTGGCGTGTGCTGAAAGTGTCAATGGGTTGCAAAACTGATGGAGACCTAGCAGTCCTGCTACTGGATTTGTAAGTATTATATGTACATTTTTCTTACACTCCCGTACTTTTGAGCTTATTTGTAAATAGGATGTGTTCAGGTTGTTCATTGGCTCACCACCGGTTCACATTTTTCAAGCTTAAAGTGGCTGAGAGATAATATTTTGTTGCCCCTGTGTTGATAGAGAGCATGTTTTTTCTCGTCACGAATTTGTGTAATGGATGTAAACGAGGACTTCCCAACCACAATAAACATTTTGTGATAAAAATGTGCAGATTCCTTAGTTCAGACCAGTTTTGCACGTAATTGTTGAACAGTTCAGTCGTTGAGTAGGCTAATGTTATGGTTATGTATACTTATATGCTACATGTGCTGTTTTCATAGCGAGTTGAGTGTAGTTACACAAAACACAATGCCTGGTCGCAAGTGTGTTTAGTAACCTCCCAAGAAACGTATGCACGCAAAAAAACTGGTTTACCGTTCTTTGTTGTCATTATAGTAGTAAATTATGGAGTAACAATACATACAACTTTGTAATGATATCTGAAGGACATACGGTAACACGGGCTGCTTTACCTGACCGGTGGACATCGGTATTTGTAAACAAATTCAGTTGTATTGAGCTGACTACGGGGAAACTTTGCTGACACAGAAAGTAGAGAATAATTCATGGTTTAAGTCTCTAATGAATGCTTAGACTCTCTCTTCCTGCTAGGTCTGTGTTACTGTGAAAAAGGACTTCTTGTCATGTTTGAAAACATCTCCTGTTAGCACACATTCAAAACTTCAGAAGCTGTGTATGTGTGATTGTATTGTTCCAGGAAAGTGAGAAAGAATGGAAAATAATGAGACAGATGTAATGTCGTGTTTTAAGTCGTATTATAGTGCATGCCTGTCATATTTGATAATCTATAGGATTAGATGTCCAGTCTCATGACTTCGGAAGTGTTTGAGAGCTTTGTGTTCTTGTTTAAGTGATTAACTATTGATAATCAATCATGTGAGCTTGATTTACACAAGTAATGACATAGTTAGTTGACTCTGTTAGCTTAAATACTACTGAATTTTGGATGTAAGGCAGGTTGGCCTGTGGAACTCCTTGAGAGGGCTGAAGATGACTTCTGCTGGCAAAACTACAAACTACTAACTTTTTCTTCTATTAATTAAATTCCTGTCTTCATTCATCACAACTGGTCTACTGGTCTTTTACTGTAAATCCCCTACAGCGTACTTTGGAAAGGTGAAGCGCGGTTGGTTTGAATAATTTTATGGCTGCAAAGAGGACCCAGACTGCTGCTTTTTGTGCCAGGGGGAAGTGACGGTGATGAATTATGTACAATCAAATGAACTGCAATCAAATCAATATTGAATAAACATCATTGAAATAATCACATTGTCGCATGTTATTTACAAACAATTCTAATGTTGATACCATAACCCTTGTCATTATCTAGGAAATTCATAATGTAATAATAACATTTGAAGACTTGACACTCTTGCTAAAAACACAACATTTTGATTTAGATATTATTTACATGTGTAACCTTAAAACATATACATAAATAACATGTAGATAAATTGTAAATAAACAATAACCTATTCGTTGATTTATAGTTCATAAATGCCAAAAATGCAACTATTTAAAAAGTGAATTTTTATCACACGTGAATATAACATTTTCCAAACACAATTATCAAATTGAAAGTCTTTGACACCATGTTACCTGGTATTAGTAATTCATGGATTTACTGTTGTATATAATATATGTGTATGGTTATGGATGTAACAAGGACACGGTTTTGGGGAAATTACATACTTTGTAGGGTTTCTGTGCAGAACGCAGAAACCAGTAGCAATAATACCTAACAAATGGAGAAGGAATTCTTCTTCATTAAACATAAAATAGTTCATTTAATTTTCATTCGTCATTTACGAAAAATATGTACCGTTATGGATGTGACTATCCTGAAATTGGCACTTATCTAACTCGTAAAATCATCCACTAAAAAAATACTTTAAAATCTCGAGGAGAGACCTAACATGGGTACTTGAACCACCAAATGTTAATATGCTGTATATTTAAACCCTTTGGTAATAACGATATTATTTCACGGTAAGGTTGACATTTCCACGGAATTGACAATTACCTATTTACCGTGTCGTCGACGTCATTACTTTACCACTAACCAATGGAAAGGCATGTGGACGGAGCAACGCTAGAGGCCCCTCATGTTAGTTTTCATTTGAAATATATGTATATGGTTTAGCTAATCTGATGTGATTATTCTCATTTCTAATCAAATCAAATATGATACAAAACACATTTTATTATAATGCATAAGAAGTACTTTGTAGAATAGGGAAAAACAATTCAGGCAAAAGTACACAAGCAGTGCTCCCAGACTATTTTAACTAATACATAGCCTACATACAGCTAGGCTGTGTATATGAAACTCTTAACTCAGTCAAAATGATTCTCGAAACAATTGATTCATCAGACACACGATTGCCCAATGTGAAATGTAACCTATTAATCCTATTACCACTGAAGTTATATTGGAGGCAGAGTACAATTTTAGATGTATTTGCTGGCATCAAACTGTTCTAACACCGGCTAACAGCCTGGTTATCACGGGGAACTCACACAATAGATTCATGTCAAGGCCATTCTTAAAATAGGAACTATCTTTATAAATCAGCTGCAGATTCTTGGTTTCATATTTAAAATATTCGATACAGAAACACCACAGTGAAAAGTGGCTTTAGATGTAGACCAACAGCGTTTAAGCTGATGCGGAACAGGCAGTTTTCGTGACTAATTGAAAAGATCTTTCGGCACTGACGATACACGATCCGTCCCGGAAACAAGATTTGTTCCGCGCATGGGCGAAAGTGCGACTACTTCCGGCCGAAACAATTTACGGCAGTTAGGCTATAATCTTTTAATAAACTCTTTATTGAAAATTGCACTTAACATCAAAAGACTTTACAATTTGTAGTGACTTATTCCGTGGAGAGGTGACAGTGCCTGTGTTTTTGCGGATGCACGGGGACGATCAACTGCATGTCCTCAGAAAGGTCCTGATCCATCAATTCTCCAAGGCAAAGGCTTGGAGACTTTTTGTTGATATTTCAGTATCAAGAAAACAAGGAAACATTTTGTTGGCAAACTGTATTGACAAACAAGGCCTAAAGGTCAATTCTCATCAATCAGCAATTTAAGTATATGAGCGAGTGAGTGTGTGACTAAGGGATGGAGGGAGGTAGTGAGTGAATTAATGACTTAAGAAGAGAAGGAGCAAATGTATAAAATAAATAAATTGAATGAATTCAGAAAATTCTGTGTGTTTTTAAATACAGACATTTGTTAAAGTATGCTAAAATATGTACAACACATTTTAAAAATAAAATACACACTTTTCTAAATATGGTGTTTAACAAATGTAAAAACTATTTAGTTAGATTTAAAAAAAAATGTATTCAATTGGGGTAACAATTTGTGCCACATATAAACCGTGACATTTTTAGCCAAAAAAAGAGAATCACTAATAAAACGTATTGTATATTATTTTTCCTATATATCTATCTATCTATATATATATATATATATATATATATGATTATAAATCAAATTATTTCTCGCTCCTGATGCATATCGTTTTTTATATAATGTATTTTCATTGGTATTAAAAAAAATTAAAAGTATCAAAATTAATTAAAAAATACTATTTTCCGCTCTTATAAGGGTAGGCTACCCTATCCTTCGTTCAGTACATTTCTCCAAACCATTACAAATTATAATTTTTTAAATGTCTTTTGATGTTGAGTGCAATTTTCAATAAAGAGTTTATTTAAAAAAGATCCGGTATGGAACGAGTTGTCAAACTAGCACCTTACGCCCATTTCTCCAGGATGACGAAGGACCGTGCTCCAACTACAACACCCATCATGCATCCAGAGAAAACAGCGTGAGGTTGCCAAGTTAATTTTTTTTACAACCTGCGGAAGTTTTTTAAGTTATGTCACGTTGAAAAAACGATACTTGAATGAAATGTATGTATTGAAATATCTGAGTAAAAATTCTACCATTAATACAAATTTTAAGGATGAGAGATGTTCACGATGAAACAGGGAAAACTTTTTTTTTCTGAGGCGTGCTGCTTCTTCCGCGTTGAATGCCGTTTTGTTTTGCTAATAAATAATACAAAAGTTTTTAAACATGAAAAAATAAAAGTATTTTAGTAATGTTTTTTTGGTTTAGTTATGATTGTCCAAGGGCTGCCTGATTTAGGACGCAGATCTGGCAACCCTGCCCGCGAGTCACACGTGACGTATTAAGATTGAGCGGGTAGAATGATCAAACCTACTGCTGCTGTAGTTGTGTGTTGTGTGTCTGTAAATTCAGTTGTCAAACCTCGACAGTAACTATACATGTAAGTCAATCTAACACGCTGAATTTATTCAAAAATGCTCAATTAAAATAATACTGTACATTAACGTTACGTGTTCTTGTTAAAGATAGTTTTGCCTGCAATCCGCACAGATAAACAATGGCCGTTTTGCGCAAAAAAATCGGATGTTAATTCATTCTACATTGTGAACATTAATATTGTGAATAATGCTGTAGGTAGGAATGAATATGTTTGTGTTTATTAACCATGCAGTCAGTGTGTGTTCAGTATGCAGAGGATCAGTCGCCTGAAGCGCGAGCTGCAGCTCCTCAGTGCTGAACCTCCACCCGGAGTATCGTGCTGGCAGGTGGAGGGTCGGCTGGATGAACTACAAGCTCGTAAATTTGCATGATTATCTCTCTTATCAGTTTATACCCATACATCTTTCAAAATTAACATGAGCCCTAAAGTCCGAAGTTACCCTCTCTTGTGTTTTTCTTGTGTGTTACAGAGATTGTCGGACTTTCAAGCACTCCATATGAAGGTGGGGTGTTTACACTGGAAATCAAGATACCAGAGAGGTAAAAATAGTCTGAAATTAAAAACACAATGTAGTCAAATCAAACGTAGTTCTATACTTGATTCACAATTTTGCTTTTTCTTGTTTGAAGGTATCCATTTGAGCCCCCGAAGATGCGTTTCCTTACACCCATCTATCACCCTAACATCGATAATGCAGGACGCATTTGTCTGGATGCTCTGAAGTTGCCCCCAAAGGTAAATCCCTAAAGACAAGTGACCCCAGGGCTTTTTTTTATAGTAAAATGTAGATGTTGTTAGCTGAAACCAGGGTTGTAAAGTACTTGATTAATTGTACCGGATTACTATACTTATATATATATATATTTTTGGAGATCTGTACTTCACTCGAGTACGTTTTTACCTGAATACTTGTACTTTCTCTTGACAACCGTTTAAAGATATTATTTCACATTTTGCTCCTTCCAATTCATTTTAAAATTTTATTTTAAAACTTTTAAAAGTACTTGGGTTTCTTTGGCCATTATAATAATAATGGTAAACAGGTGAAGTATTGCTACGCAAAAATAATGTTACTTTAACATTATAAAAATGTATATCATGGTAAAACATGAATCAGACATGTATTGTCAGTTTATATGTGATGTGACCAACATGCTGAGATTTTGTATGTCTTTTCTGATAAGGGAGCTTGGAGACCCTCACTCAACATTTCAACAGTGCTGACCTCCATACAGTTACTCATGGCTGAACCCAACCCTGATGACCCACTCATGGCAGATATCGTGAGTTTGGTTTCCCACAATGTTCCCATCATTTGTTAGAGTAGGTGTAAATGCAAAGTGTTTGAATAGCCCCGACATACAGTCTAACCAAAATTTATTCAGACACCAGATATCATTTGTGATATTTTTATCTTGTGGGTGCAGGACGCTGTAGTTCATTTGTTTAAAGTGAGGACGGTAAAATAATTTCAACCGTGACATATTATAACCCAAAACACGTCATACAGTGGACTACCAGTAAAATGTATATAAATTTGGAACCAAATTATTCAGACACTTGCTTTGCGTTTTTTTCTTTACACCACAGTCTTAACAAAATTAAGCATTGCTTTGTTATTGTTTGCTTTAAACTGGTATTACCTAATTGTACTTAAATTGAACAGCTGACAGCTATTCAACCTGATCCATTACATGCCTTTCTATCAAAGTTATCTGACAGTATCTTCCGTAAAGTTATTGTCATGTTTTCTTACCATTTTCTAAATTATAGTGAATAAACTGACAGTGATAATGTGAGAAATGTTAAAGGTGTCTGAATAAATTTAGGTTTGACTGTACAACCTTGACTCAACCAATATGTTTGGGATGGGATTACCATGAATAGCATATTTGAAACCTGTTTAGAAGTATCAATCATTTTTGCTCTTCTGGGGTTCGTTTCTCAAACAATGATGTAACTCGCAATTCTTTTTTCGTATGTTTATTGGAACTGTTGTTTTGGAAAACTCTGTTGTCAGCGACGGAACTTGCGACCATAGTTGGCTCACAATGCTTTTGGGAAATGACCCCCCCTTTGGTTTAGTACCATGACGCATGATTTGATAAATGGTGCTCTAGTTTTGTGTTTAGGATGTTAATGATGTTTCTTATGTATTCCAGTCTTCTGAATTTAAATACAACAAACCACTGTATCTTGAGAAGGCAAAGAAATGGACAACTGAACATGCAATCCAGAAAAACAAGGTAAAAATTACATTGTTAAATGTTAATTACGCAAAATAATTTTATGTGGAAAACAGTGAATCAGAAAAAGTGAGTTGCTGGGTTTCAACAGGTTCGCATATTACGCAATTACATATATAAACCAGAGGATGGCGACATTGTTCCTTTTAACGGCATTTTAATAGCACAACTTTCTTGTTTTTAAAGGGATATGAGACCGAAGAAAAGAGCTCTCTTGAGAATAAAAATAAGAAAACTGCACACAAAAGAGAAGCACTTAGTGCACAGGAGAATTTAGAGCAATCTAAGAAAGCATGTATGTAGTGTACTTTACAATAGCTTGTATTGATTGTTGATTTTATATTTGATTTTTGTTTATATACATATAGTATTTCTGTTCTGTTCTGTTCTGTTTTGTTTGTTTATTGTTGTTATGAATGTAATAAAATGTATTTGATTCACTATTCCTTCAGACATACATTTATGAAACTAATAACTTTATTAAATCATTCTTTCATCACATGTATACAGAAATATGAAAATATTTACATCCAGAATAGTGTCTGTTGTACAAAGATCTTTAAAATCCAATATAAAATAATAAATTTTTAATATACAATTAATATAAAAGGAATAGAAATCAATCAGGATAAAAAAGGTAATAGCATGCCAGATCAGAGGTAGTTATATTTTACAATACAATAGCTAGCCTACTTTACAATCTGTAAAAGAACCCCATTTTTTGTACAACCAAATCACAAATTATTTTTATATCTTCATTTATATAATAGTGACATGTTTTTATTGCTCTTCCTTATTTATGGGCCCTTAGCGTAAAAACACAATGTCTATGTAATATTGCTAAATGAAAAAATTATTATTGGGGATAAAACACTGAAAATTGTTTCATATATCGCAAGAGGTTTTACAAGATAAATCGATGCCAGTGCCATATTCTCAGTAATCCTATAATAAGCACTAACAGGCATAAACTAAATATGGTCAGTTTTCATGAATTAGGAGTTTGAAGAGTATCCTGCAGTGACAGGTTTATAGCTCACTTCCTGAATAACAACACATCCAGTTTAAAGGCACAAACATTGGAACTATCTGTTACAATAATTAAGATGTTTTGGAATATAATGCATATGTAGTAAAAACAACTGTTTTGATAACAAACCCTACAGTTTTTTATTATAAAATTGAGAAAATGGCATGGATAAATAAATAATGGAGTTTTCATTATTTGGCTAATATTTCTCTCTTGCCATGGGGATGTTAGGTTTTTTTTTCTAAACGTTCTCATTCACTAGAGGGCAGACCAGAGTAATTGACGACTTGCAAAAATGATTTCGATACATATACACTTGGAAATTAATGCATAAAAGTTTGAGTACATACAAGTGAGTTTGTAGAAATATTTTTCACATTGAAATCTTTAGATACAAAACACCCACTACATCAGCAAACATACCTGTGGTATTACCTGAAATAAAGCAATGCCACAGGTCCTAAAAGCTAGTTTGACAGGATCAGTGGCATGCTGTTGACAAATGGCACATCCACTAGTATGTGAACAACTAGATCGTTGTGTCACATCACTACTTTGTGCCATGCAAAATTGACATTTTTATTAAATTGCTTATAAAAAAGGTGTTCATTCAAAGGTTTTCATCAGTTGCTTTGCCTCACGAGGGTCCGTTGTAAGTTTATTATTGTGAAAACGCTTTCACAAACTGAGGGACAAGTTCAAATGAGTTTTTGTGGAAATTCACAGCATGCCACACTGTCAATAAAGCTCAATGTACATTAATCCCAGAACATCCCTTAAAGATTCATCTCTAATCTGTACACAAACAAAGAAAAAAAAAACAAGGTGAAGCTGTTTTTGCGCATGTCGTTTTTTTGCTTAAATTATTATATAGCCCACAATAAGCTTTTATTTTTTCAGAATGTCATGTAAGTACAGGTATATATTGCCCCAATTCAACCTTTTTTATTGTTCATTAGCTGTAATGGTTTCAGGGCTAGGTCCATACGTGGGCTCAAAATTTCTCGCACTTACAGAGTCCTTATAGCTCAGGAAAAGACTTAAGAATGAGATGAGAGAATTTGGGAATGGCAGACCCTCGAGAAGACCTTTCCATTACGAGTGTCCAGTCCACTTTTTCTGAGAAATTCCTGCTCTCTTGAATTGAGTCCTCCTGTAGACCTGACCGTGTTTTCTCCAGCGCTCTCCCTCTCTGTTGAGGGTTTCATCTGCAGCAGGCACGGGATGACAGGCACTGATGGTGGGCAAGAAAATGGAGTGACTGTCTCTTGGGTCGGCACTACTGCATCTGCTTCTGTTACAAAGGACACCAGGGCTTGAGTGGAGTCATACGAACTCTTCTCCGTGTCAACGGACACGAAGGAATCCAGGTTGCGGTCGTGGCGTAGACAAGCTCGGCTCAGGAGGAGACGTGCGTCTTCACGGAAGTGTGGATTGAAGAGAAGGTAGAGCAGAGGGTTGATGCTGGCCGGGAGAGGCAGAAGCACCAGGACGACTGATTTGACAACTTCCTCGCTCACTGGAAAGAGTCCCAGAAGGGAGGAGAATGTGAGGAAGGCCACCGGGCAGTAAAGTAGGCAGTTGGTGAAGATAAGCCAGGCCACGTGCTTGACCATTGCGCAATCCCAAATGCTGTCAAAGTCACCCTTCATCAGATCCCAGTACAATTTGATATAAGTTCCAGTGATCACCAAGAAGCAGAGGGAGTTCATCATGATCAAGGCAACCATGAACCCAAGCGTTGACGGCTCTCCGTCTGGCAGCGGTGACGTCATGCACAGCGGGGTTGCTCCATACTCCCCAACCCCTATTAGGGGCAAAGCAGCAACTGTCAGAGAAAGTGCCAAACATGCTACCGCTGCGGCTCGCACACTTCCCAGCGAAGGCGACTTTCCGTAGGCCCTGGCACAAGATACTGAAACGCTACACTGAACCGCGGCTAGGGTGAGGAAAAGTATGGAGCCCTCAGATGCCAGCACTGAAAGGAAGCCTGTTGCCTGGCAACCGGCGCCCATTTCCCATTGAGCACCGTGCAGGGCGAACTCGCCGAATGTCCTAGCGTCGACTAGCGCAAGGGTTCCGGTGCACAGGCCCGTCAGCAGGTTGGTGCAACTGATGCTGCCGATTATAAACTTGACGGGTGAGAGATAGCTGGGGGAGGCAAACACCGTCACGAGGAGAAGACTGTTGCCCATCAGCGAGACCAGAGAGATGAGCCACATCCCAAGGCGTACCACCCAACTATCAAACAGGTTGTCACATGGCTTAAATGGACCTGGAGGGCATGGAGAAACATTTTTTAGAATTGAATTAGATAAAAAAAAAACTATAAGCTGCAAACTTTCTGTTCAAAATATAAAATCACAGGTAACTTCACATACTTTAAAGGTTACTGACATTTTCTTCAAAATCGTACCTGAAAGCTCAAATTATGCACATGTAAGCTTATGTATTTGCTTTATTGATTTTTCTCTACTTTTAACCATGAAACGTTACAGACTGCTGTAAGGTTTGTTTGCACCAGGTCTGAGCCTCATGAATGGAGCCAATATGTCTTTAAAAATATTTTCTTTAAATCCTCACTTTATATTGAATATGACGGTTTTGTTCTGGAAGCAATTTACACTTGTTTTCATGAATGAGGCTCGACGCATCTTGAAAGTAGTTCACTTCAAAATAAGCCCCCATTGAATTTCCATAGAAGGAAAAAAAATGTCTATAGAAAGTCAATGGGGGCTTATTTTGAAGTGAACTACTCCTTTAACACCTTCACACAACAAGAGAAATAGTTCACTGTGATGATTTATTGCTTAAAATTGTATACATGCAATCAAATTCATTCATTATTTGAAACTTTTTTTATGAGAATTCCAGAAATTTGAAAGTCGACCAATACTGGGGGAAATATTCTAACTACTGGTCAAAAGTTTAAAACACGTTGTCACTCACAGTATTTATATTTTTCCGTATTTTAGTAGAAAAAAGTAAGTTCATCAAAACTGTTGAATAACACAAAGAGAGATTTTAGCATCTTCCCTGTACTTAGTTACCTTTTGTCTAGAATTTGAAGAAACGTTCTCTTGTCATTTTATCAAGAAGCTTCTTAAGGTCTCACCCTGAGATGCTTTTGAAACATCAAAACATTTTCGCATCTATTCGGTGTCCTTTTTGGCAGTTATTTTTTCATTGTTCAGTCAAATTCATCGAAGTCAAAGACATTAATAAGAAACATTTTAGTTTGTAACGAAAAAAGTATGTTTGCACAATTAAAGTTTTGTCCGTGAGACATTTAAGCATAGCACACACCTTTTTAGGATAAACATTAAAGTGTTTTTAAACGTTTGACCGGTATTGTACATTTACATTGTGTAAATGCAATAGGCTTGCTATGAATCAAAATTCACAATCATGAAGGGCATTCGTGTGACATGACCTAGAAATCATCTCTATCTTTGCCAGAATTAATGATTATGAATAAATTTAAAAGCGAATAATTCGCACCTGGGATAGGGGTGCACTGTATACTGGCTTGTAGTTTGGACTCCTCAATAGCCAACTGGAATTCCTCCAGGTCCAGGTCATCTGTAAGTGAAAACAGTGCATAATAAATGAATCGCCATTCATATTGTGAATGATCAAAATTTGCTCAGTCTGACAGAAGATAAGAAACATCAAGTCCATTGGGACATAATTTATCCAAGGGCTTTAGGACCACTCGACACAGTTCGCAACTCAACTTTCCATTTCTCCTTTGTGCATTTAACCTCAATCACGACGCTTTGTTTACGCTCTGGATTTGTTATTTTACGATAAGCCGACTGGTATTACAATGTTTATTCCCATTGAGTGTAATTACGAAAGAGTCCTTTCAAGTCAGAAGCTTGATCGAATCACACCGAGGAATGCACAGAGAAAAGAGACACTTATTTAATCTGTCAAATACCTGCGGTTACTGTACGGCCCTGACATGTTGTGTAATAATTAAAGATGAAGAGACTGGCAGATGGAAGAGAGCAGATATAAATAGACACTCTCATTTCAGATGTTTAGCGTGGAAAACTACTAAGTGATGTTTTTACGCTCCATTCATATGAGAACATGTTTGTGTCTGGTGATTGTCTTTATTCTTGGCTACAGGGACAGTAAACAGGTTCACTGTACAAACGAGGGACTTGATATCGATATAGTAAAGTATTGGTTTGGAAACTAAAACAGTTTGGTAACCAAACAGTTATTGGCCACCACTGACTACCATAGTAGGAAAATTACTTCTTGAACTTCTTTGTTCTGTTGAACACAAACAAAGTTATTTTGAAGAATGTAGGAAAGCAAACGGTACTAGGGAACCAGTCAGTGAGTCAATGGTGGCCTTGATCAGTTTGGTTACAAGCATTCTTCCAAATTCTTCCAAAAGAAACTGATTTGGAACAGGTTGAGCAATGATGACAGAATTTTCATTTTTTGGTATATGTCCCTTTAAGGATCTTCTCTAGTTATATTTTCTATCATACCTGAAACATTAATGCTCAAATACTTGCTAAACCCACTTTGCATTGTACTTCATGAGAGGTAGAGTAGTAAAGTTAGAACTTACAGTTGTTGTCTGTGTGAATAGGGAACAAAGATGAGGCTTTCTTCTGTAGGTCTTCTTCATCACTACCCATCTGCTCTTCTCCTTGACTGGCTGTTCTGTAGCTGTTACATGCTCCAAACACACAGCACTGATATGCATATGGCATCTCAATGACCCTGTTTCAACAGAGATGACATAACATTTCAGAGTCACGACAAAACAACAGGACTGGTACATCTAATAGGGAAAAACAAGGAAAGAACTTATCAGCCACGAGTTCCATTTATTCTTAATGAATTAAGAATTTGACAATGCACAGCTGTGTATAAAATAACACATAAAAAACGAGTATTTCATATATCTATAAAAAGGTTAGAACATATGTGTTTAGGAATTCCTGTCACAGACGATAAAATTACAGTAGGCACAAGATGTTTTGTCTGCTGTGCCAGCAAAGTTTTTAAAGAAAATTCTGTCATACTCTACTCACCCTTGAGTTGTTCCAAATCTGTTTGATTTTTTTGTTCTGACGAACACAGAGAAAGATATCTGGAAGAATGCTTATAACCAAACAGATCTTGGACCCCATTGACTACCGTAAATAATAAATTACATTATATTTATTTTGTTGGACACAAAAGAAGATACTTTGAAGAATGTAGGAAAGTTAACAGTTAAATGGGGCACTTTTGACTACCGTTGTCATTTTTCCTACTATGGTAGTCGATGAGGTCCAAGAACTGTTTGGTAACAAGCATTCGTTCAAATATCTTTGTGTTCAACCAAACAAAAAAATGCATAAAGGTTTCGAACAACTTGAGAGTGAGTAATTCATGACAGTATTTTCATTTTTGGGTGAACTATCCCTTTAAGAACTTTGAACATTATGATATACAAATAAATGACTGCACAAAACAGACATGTTGAATCATTTTAAGGAAATATGAAAAACAATAAAAGATCTGAATTTAGGAAGGAAAGTTTTAAGAAAGAATGATTCGTCAATCTGCAAGTGACCCGATCATTAAATAAGCAGTGCATCGAACCCCCAAAATGATTTCAAATGTATTTGGGTCACAGCAGGGACCGTAATTTGATTTTCATTTTAATCAGTTCAGTTGGTTTTCTGGAAATGGTCAAACGTAAATCTGCCATTTTTTAGGTGCTAAATGGTTCCAAGGATGAAGTCTTGGAGCGTTTCCATAGCCCCGAGCAGCTGATGAATAAGGGTGATATCTATTAAGAGACTGTGTTGAGAATGGATCTTAAAATGATCAGTATTCAGATAAGTTGCAGAAATGTTTGACTCATATCAGTAAATGGAAAGTTCCCGGGGCCACAGATTGTTAATATCTTAAAGCTGTCAATTGACAGTTGGTCAATTCTTAAAAATTCACATGTTTTTAGACTACTCAAGGCATTTGCATTGTGGGAAATAACCACAGATACTTGTGAAGTTTCTTTCATGGTTTAAAATGGAAAGTCTGGCTAGTCTCTTGTAGGAGAGCTGATCGACATTTTTGATGTTACTGACTTCTACAAATGTACCTTATGTTGGGGAAGTCCTCCTCTCTGAAAGAACGAGAGAGAGCCATGTTGTTCTTCAGTTTAAGATGTGTGAGGCTGGATAATCCGGCTAGTGGCAGACTGCTTAACCTGTTCCCGGTCAGGTCCCTGGTTAGAGAGAAGAGAAATTCCGTTCCCTGTCAATCACAGTCTTGATGGATGATGAGTACAGAAGTTACAGACAGACCTCTGTTGTTGTTTTTTACGATATTATCATGTGTGTATTAGCTCCACAATATCAATGATGATGGTTAATACGTCAATACCGTTACATTGTGACACCCCAATCTATACCAGATCTGATTAAAAATGTGTATTTTGTTAAGAAAACATTTTTATATATTTTTTCATTTTATAAGGAAAAAAATAATATAAAAAATAGGGTCTGCTTACAGAAGAAACTAGACTTCTCACTACTAACTTGTAAGCAGTTCTTTGTATTTGCACACAACGTATGGCAGAGTTATGCCAGCTCATCACATTAAAGGCCAGAAAAACGATTTTTTTTTTTAGTTTTAAATATTGTTTTAAATTTGAGGGGATAGCAGTGTCCTCACCACAACTACAAGACCAACGATAGAGAGCAACAATATTGTTGTGTTCACTTTAAGAGCTTTTTCTTGAAAAAAAACATCGAAAGCCAAATGAAATCCATTTAAATTTAAAGAACTCAATCAAAATGTGAAACTGCAGTGCACAGTTAAAGTAAACATACCGTTATTGACTGTTTGTTTAGATACTAATATACAGCCACGGAATTAAGAGACCATTCTAAATTGTCAAATAATCAGCATTTCTACATGTATTGTGGTCATTCCAGTACAGTATCTGTTGAATTTCAACAAAATCGAACCTCAGGAGTGACAAGCAAAGCAATGTGAAAGACAGCATGACAAGATATGAAAACTGATCAAAATCAAAAAATATTATGTTGAACTTTTCCTAAATACATTATCTTTATATATATATATACATATATATATATATATATATATATATATATACAAAAAGTAATGTTGTATTGCTTAAAATTCATATGAACTTGTTTTCTTTGCAGTATTTGAGATCTGAAAAAATATAGAGCATCTTTTCTGTTATTTTGACCTTTTTGTCCAGTTTTCATTTTATGCAATTAAATGCAAATAGAAACAATATTTTTATTTATAATTTGGGAGAAATATTGTAAGTAGTTCACAGAATTAACGAAAACAAATGATCATTTTACCTAAACACATATGTATAGTCGTTTTAAAATCAGTACAAAGTCTCTGAAACGGTCTCTTATTTTTTTTGCGGCTGTTATTATCTTTATAATTATTGTTTTTTCTTTGCACATTTCCATGAATGTTTACCCAGAACAAATCCAAAATAGGTCCCTTTTTATCATTGTTCTGAAAAAAATCATTATTTTATATTATAATGCCAAACTTTATCGGTGGAATGTTTTGTTTAAAAAGTGTGTTTGTGCTTCTACTTGAAAAGAATTTGTTTACCAGTAAAATACCATTTTGAAGTGTATATAAATTCATGTGAATCCAATAATCTAGTTTGATGAAGAATGTTTTATTTAAAGCAAAATCGACATGTTTGGCACACAAGGCTTGAGCGTTTATCCCTGCTGAATGCCAAAGTATGCCAGTTCACATAAAACTTAAAGGACTGTTTGACACAAACAATGCTGTTGATAACCGAAGAAAATGATTTTTGCTTGGTTTTCACAAGCTGCAGGACGTGTCAAAATTATTTTGTGGTCACAGATGCTTGCATCAAACTCAGAACATTACAAGTTCTGCAGACAAAAACAGTTTCTGACTTAACCTCCTCCTCTAACAGTGTTTATATTTTCCAAACGCTTCGTCGATAGTGAAAACATTGCATCAGAATAATTTATAATAGCTTATACCTTTGCATTACCCGCATTTCCTTATCCATGAACATCTCCAGTGCTTCACAAATGAATCATCTGTCAGTTTTTAACACTCATTCAATCGTCACATTCTTCACATAATGCTGCTTGTGTTTAATAGCCTGTGACTGAAGACGCAAGTTTTCACCAATGCACAAATCCTTTTGCCCTGATAACAACCACAGTCTTTTCACATCGAGCCAACTATAACATCACAAAAATGACAGAAACTCTGAAGTACAGGACAATGAAAAAAAAAGAAGAAAGTCTAGTCTGTTTTTTTGACCGACATCAGGGGTCTCTGTGTCATGTTTATCTTGGGTGGCACAGGTGCCAGTATTTGGCACTGGTCTTTATACTTACAGTTTAACAAGAGACTGCAGAGAGGAAAAGGCATCAGGGTGGATGATTCCAATTCTGTTCCAACTCAGATCCCTGTAATGAGAAACCATTCATTTATCTACATACACTCTTCCTTATGTCAGATAGACAGTTTGTGTCAAAAAGGTTTGACTGTGAGAAAGTTGTTTCATATATCAAGACATCAAACATATTTTGAATAATTTAAAGATGTCAAAATATAATTTATATGGCCAATGCATCTATAATTTTGCATATAGTATAAAATCTACATATCTGTCATACTGCCATGTTGGTCAGAACTGCAAGTTTTTCACTTACTGTTGCACTTGTGTATATGGTTGAGTGACAATAGGGATTAGATTTTTTTTACAATGTGAATAATGACATTATTTGATTTATTTTCGTTAAATGACGTTAGAAAAATAAATCCATGAGTGCATATAAATTGCAAATATAAATGTTATTTTTAAAAAAATGTTTACAACCATGACATTTGGTCAGAATGTTAATCAGATGTTAAGTGAATATTTTTATGAAGTTTCTGGCCTGTAGGGGGAGGTATTGATGAGCATGCCGGCACATTTGACTATTTATTACTATACTGTTGATCAGTTCTATGCTATGACACTAGTTACTCATAAATGAAAAAAACTTGATTAAACATCACTTTCCACAATATGATGTTGGAAATAAAAATCAGTATCACCCACAATATTTTTTTCAACTTAAATGACAGTATCAAACAAGCTGTGGTGTGCAAGAGGTTACAGAAAGGACAGATCATGTGCAGTACTCACAGAGAGCGCAGAGAGTTGAGTTGTTGGAATGTGTTCATCTCAATCCGTCTGATCAGATTGTGCTGCAGGCCTCTGCCAAGTCAAAAAAATAATAATGCTATTACCGTGATCACACACACACGTTGTGCCAGACATACACGTAATGTAATGCAGACATCACACATGGTGACCGTGAACATGCTCGAAAGCATCCAAAACGTGGACACTGATGGATTGCCACAGTAACGACCATAATTTGTCAAATTTGTTCTACTGTGGGGGGTTTTGGGGGCCCTTCACAGATATGTGCTGGTATTAAAAGAACTCACATCTCCTGTAGAGAGGCGCAGTGGTAAAAGCTCGGCAGCTCTTCGATGACGTTATGAGACAGCTCGCTGTAAGACACACAAAAAGTAGATTTATATTTAAATGACATGAGGATGATTTCTTTAAATAAAAGAGTTTTTATGTTTATTGAGCTTGAAAAGTATCTGTCAAGCGCATTGGCTGATAATACTTGGTTTATGTACGATTCATTTTTATGTGGTATCTCGTATGTTTAAGAGATAGTTCACACGAAACTGTAAATTCTGTAATCGTTTTTTCACCCTTTTGTCATTTCAAACCTGTTCTCAAAGTTTGCTTTTGTTTTCAATTCTGCCACGTGTACAGTACACACATATATAGAGGATTGAAATTGCGTTACTCTCAGACGTATGGTGTATACAAATAACACTACACAGAATAAAAAAAATATATATATATATAAATAAAGATAACGCAGAACACAAAAGAAAAACATTTTGGAGAATGTTGGTTACCGAACAACGGCGGTACCCATTGACATTTATTGGTTTTGTGTCTGTACCATAGATTTTAATGGGTACAGCCGTTGTTCCGTTACCACCATTTTTTTAATATATTTTTTTATGAAATGACAAGAGGGGTGAGAAGATAAATATTTTCAGAATTTTCATATTTGGGCAAACTATCCCTTCAAGACTGTATTTTTTACCAATATATGTTTAGTTTAAATATGTAAGATTATTTAAACAACACATGTGCAAACATTATACTTCTACGTTTTACATTTTGATCAGCCTGAAATTTGTGAAAGTCTACATAATCCACAGTTCATTATTTATAAACTAGTACAATTTTATTGGATATAATACATAATTTGGTTAGCAGTAGCAAAATACCTTTTTGGGGTCATTGTATACTGCAAGAGATCGGTATATTCAGCAGTTACATTTTCTAGAGGTCTTATTCTTCTTTTGAAGAGTTACATAAGTTTATTTTTTATTCAAACTTTTCCTCATGAAAGTGGGCCACTCTTTTTTCATGCACTTTGGCGTCTTCTGGTTCATTAAGAAACTCAATTGAGAAGAGGTAGACAAAGACAGAAACATAAGGAAGTAAACCTAGGACGTTGTGCTTTTTAAATATTACTTGCAACAGCTTGGTACAAACAAAAAGTGAGACGTTAGCTTGCTCTCCACCGGCTGATGTTTTGGAGTTTGTGTTAGAGCTCTTCCATTAAATCGCTCAGGGTAAATTTGAACTCTCTTTCCCAGCCTGGATCTTTAGGAATCATGTAGATGTGTAATGATGTGTTTGTGTGCTACAGGTGTGTATTTGTGTTTGGAAACTCACAGAACTCTTAATTTAGGCACCAGGTGGCAGAGATCATGTGGCAGGCCGGTCAGTCCAGCTCGGGTCAGCGTGCTGCGGGAAAATCAAAGAGAAGAAGAGTTTACATACAGTCTGCATACATGTGCATTTAAGGAGGTCGGCAATCTCCGTAAAACAAATACTTTACATAAAAATGCCTGTCTGTAAAAAATGAAATAGATTGTAAGTTCTACACTTTAAGCACGTGAAAGTGCTGCCAGCGAGAAAAAAAATATATACTGTATTTAAGGTATAATTTCCTCTTGTATAAAGTAATTCTGCTTGTCGGTTGAATGTCTCTTTTTAATGTTTACAAATTATTTACAGGAGAGCAGGACAAGGATATTGACATGCAGTGTGACAATGTCTGTAATCCTGAACACTTACTATATTTTCTCTGTTTAATGTTTCAATAAAATAAACTAAAAAAAAATTATAGAAAAAAATCTGTCTCCTTTATTTTCGAGCTTCTTTTTTTCGTTATGGAACAAAAACAGTGTATTTACTTTTATTGGCTGCCTGTCAGAACCTACATGGTTATTATAAACGACAGTACATAAGTTCAATATCTTTTGTATTCCACTGACAAAATAATAGCATAGCAGTTTAACCAAGTTTATTAAAAGATATATTTAAGAGCTCAATAAAGATATAAATGACCTAACACAGACATTTTAGTTAAAAATATCATGTTCTGGAGGTTTAAATTGTTGTGGTCAAATTGACCCCAGTGGGGAAAAGGTGTTATCAGATTTAAGGGTAACAGGGGTAAAATAATAAAACTAGACAGCAAGTAACATGAGAGATCAGTGAACGCATTTCTGTTTCGTCAACCATTATTTCATGGTCCTCAATGGTGGGAAGAACTTCTCAAAGTCTCTTAAGTGAAACTGATCCTGGGTGAAATGGAGATATTTGATCTCAGACTCACAGAACTTGCAGGCTGGTGGTTCCTTTCAAATCTGGAAACTGTCGGATCTCGGTGGCTCCGTTCAAAGAGCTAAAACGAGATTAGAGAAGTCATTAGTGGGGATCTTTCTGCTAATGAAGATGTCTTCCAGGGAAACCACAAGAAAATGTCTTCTGTTACCACACACACTCGGATTGTCGTAATCTAGAGTAAACTTTAACCCGGGTAGTTTCAGTCATTTTGATTGCACCCGCGACACTGTCCAAAAACAACAGCATCAGCGGTGCGGATGGTAGACTTTATATCCAAATAATGAATGCTGGATAGACTCTCAGAACAATCTCATGCATCATCTATGTAATTAGAGAATGATAAATGACTTTTCAGGGCTTTTATGAAAAGCTAAATCTCATATTCTGACGATTATGAGGTTATAATTGAAACGTGCTGTTTTTTGGAGACAAATTACTAGTTGAATGTTTTTCGATATGAGAAAGGATGGCAAAATGTGAGCAAGATTACAGTATTCATCAAAATGAAAGCCAATGATGAAACAGAAATTAAACACATTCGCCAACCGGTACTTTGAGGCCCTTTATCGGAAGTGAAACAGTTTACTGTTCAAACTGTTTAATTGTACATGTGTACCTTATCATTTCACACATTAAAGTGTAGCTACTTACAGCGTGTGTAACTTTGGCAAGAACTGGAATGCTGATCTGCCAACAAATTGAATGGGATTCTCATAGAAATGACTGAAAAGAGAAGACGTGAACTGGGTTATCCTATTAAACTTGGATTTCTGTCAAACTTCAAACATTCTGAGATAGAAAAAAAAACATAACAGTTTATTAAATATACATTTTGATCATTATTATAAATCATTATTATCATTATATGTATGACATGATTTAACTTCATCTCATTTGACTTTCATGGTAAAGATACATATGTAAAGTCACATGCAATATTATATTTCAAACAGAGATGGCGATTCAGAGGCAAAGGTTGGAGAGTACAGATTTAAAGGTCTAGTGTATGAATTTTAGTGACATCTAGCATTGATGTTGCGAATTGCAACCAACGTCTCAATCCACCCCACCCTTTCGAAGCACTACGGTGGCTGACACAGGACTAAGATGTCGTCACGTTTCCGCTTATTTGCCGATTGTGATAGTGTATTTACGAAACGCGCTCCGTAGAGCAATATGTCCATTTATGGCTACTGTAGAAACAACATGGTGAATTCTGTGTAAGAGGACCCGCTGTGTATGTAGATAGAAATAGCTCATTCCAAGGTAATGAAAACAAAATTCTTCATTCTTTATTCACCTCTGAAGACATAGTTATGTATATTATGCTGCATTTCTGTTAATAGATCCTCTAAAAAAATACACTGGACCTTTAATGCTGATAGAAATAGTCTAAATCTAGATCTTGGTAACACTGTTGCCAATTTAAGACAAATCGTAACATTTACTTGCCAAATTACCTCTTGAAGGATGATTGTTTTGACAGAGGTTTGACAGTTTGATACGCCAGTCATATATTTCATATACAGTTATTAACTGTCCATAAACAAACCACGTACTCAGGCATGTTATGTCAACACAGAAAGTTATTTATGGAGAACCGCACGTGCAGTTTTGGCTTCTTTTGACAAGACACTCACATGGTCTGCAGAAGTGGGTTCCCGACAAACGCTCTCTCAGGAATGGCCTTGATGTTGTTGTTGTGGAAACCCCTGGAAGATGCATACAGAATCAGAACATGACCATCTGCACACTTGAACTCTACAGTACGTTCAGGAAGTCTACAGACCAGCTTTCTTGATTGTTTTTGCTAAGTGCATCTGTTCTGTTTGAACATTTTTAGCCACTGCGAAGGCTTATAATTTGTCATCGTCTGCTGTCACTGTGACGAAAACATGCTCTAGTTAATTTATGACACACATGTTACTTGCAAATTCTAATCCGCAAATTCTAAACACTCTAAAATTATTAACCGTGTTACGTAAACAAGGTTCAAAGGTCTTTCTGGGGTCCAGAAAAGGAATTGGCCAGTTTTGGACGATCATTTTGTTTCAGCAAAAGCTCTAAATTCTGCTATAAGCACACATGTGAGCCATTTGGCTACGTCAGTTCGATTTTGCCGATGTAAACACCCTTTGTGTCTTCCAGAAACACCTGTCGCCAGGCAATCCCACAGGCAAAAAACACTTTAGGATACTTGAGAAGGAACGACTCAAGTGTTCCTCAGCGAGCATCTGCTTTTTTGCGGGAGATTGTGCTTGAGAACCACATTCTGGGATCTATCCGGGATTTACAAGGGGCGCGAGAGGCCAAGCCATGCGATCCACTTAAAAGGAAGCACATTGACACATGTATGCCGGGCGGTTTAGTCTCGGTTACTTACAGTTCCTGAAGCTTGGCAAGTGTGCGAATAGCCATGGGGAACTCTTGAAGGTCGTTGAAATTCAGTTCCCTAGGGATGAGAGGTAGATAAAAATCACCATAAGAGCAGAAGTTTGAGGAACACAAGGAAAACTGGAGGACATTTAAGATAAAGGATTTTGAATATGATAATTATTTGAATTATGCATAAATATTCGTAGATACAGTATATTATGACACCTTTCGAACAACAATTAGACTGTGGGTTGCATATTAGGCCAATTGTTTTGGCCATTTTAATTTGATCTTTCATGCTATGTGTCAGTAACATAAGCAAACACTTAGGAGAAACTGTGGTTCCAATCAGTCAAAATCCTTCCCCTTGACCTTGCAGGTTTTTTCCGTGTTGGTCGTCCTTAGAGACCGAGACAGCTGTTCAAAACTAATCTGACATGATGTGACCTCTCCTATGCATTCATTGTTTTTGTTGTATGCATTTCATTAGCCTTCTAGGGAACCTGCGTCCAAAAAAACGCGCTTGAACCAAAACACGGGTGGTTGCTAAGGGCGAGTGGCCTTACACGCAGGTGCAAGAACAATGTGTTTATGGCCGTCGCCCGCGTCCCAGAGACTGTTTTTCTTGGATTTTAAAGTTGCTTTTCATCTCGAGCTTTTCAAAGAATACTTATTGGGAAAATCCTCTGATCGAACAGAAGTCTTCTTTCCCAAAAAACCTCCCTTATGACCAGTTAAGTCAACTGAAAGCAGGGTAAATAGATTCCCCTGGCCCGGTATTGCCTCCTCAAGAGCCAGGTTTTAGTTTTATGCGGTCCCCAGCGGTACAAGACACACAATTCTGAATGTGTCTCATCATATCATAATTACACATCTTATCCCTAAGTGTTAAGTGTAAGCTTTCAAAACAGTCCAAATGTTTATATATTTTACTCTTAATTTCTTCTACAGCGGAAAAAAGTTTTTTGGCAGGTGGCCATCTTGTTTGAAGTCAGCTTGGTGAATAGGGGTGGACCCGTGTTGGCCGCCATCCAGAATGGGCAAAGCACTTAATTCCAACCTGTGAGTGTGTGTGTCTGTGTGTATATGAATGAGTGTGTTCGTTGCAGAGTGTTATGGGATTTTGGCTTCAGGTAAAAATAAGAAAAGCAGGGTTTTAATGATTTACCTAAATCTGTGTGCAATTTCTTTGCAACCACTAAATGTAATTGCAAAAATTCTCAAAGATTTTGAGTGGGTTCCCCGCGATCCCATTTTTCAACCTTTAGTTAGTGTGTTATGTTGCTGTTAGAGCCTAAACAATTCCTGCAAAAAGATAAAGCTCAAAGTTCAGTGCCAAGCGAGATATTGTCTTTAACAGAATTCGCTTTTCAAGGACTACAGAGAAATGCTGGATCGGACAGACCTCTACAGACCTCTACTTCCCGGGTACATGATGTCACAATTCCAAGTGCTTATAATAACCTCCGCCTAAAAGAATACACCAAAAAAGGGGCGAGGTCTTCCTTAGAGAAGAGGACGAGCCGCTGGAGTAGTGTTTGGTTATAAGATATTGTAAACATTTCGGATCGTGGATCCTTCATAACAGGGATCCTATTCCTTTCTTTGGGCAATTCTCCCGGAGAAGCTATCCCATGGCAAGGCAAAAGAAATAGCCCACCCACGCGCCAACTGAGGGGCGATATGAAGACTTGCTTATAAAGATTGGCTGCATTGCGTCAAGATTGGCTGCGCTCGGCCTGCAGCTTGTTGCTCTTGCTATAGTGAGAGAAGTTGAGGTTTGTTTCTTTGTTCAAGGTATTTCAGTGATTAATGTTGTATACACTGTGGATATAACGCTGGATTTGGAGATTGTTTGAAACTGATAGATTACGTGGTCCATCTTTAAGACAGAAAGGGACAATTCTATACAAATGTAAACCTTAAAATTGCACTTAAAGTTAAACTTAAAGTTTTCAGAGCATTTTTAACACATAGTTTTCTGTAGTCAGGTAAATGAATTTTCACATTTATAACAGTCCATATTCCTCATAAGTGGGCCACATTAATGAAAAAAATGTGTTATGTTCTATAAAGAGCCAGAATTTTGATTTCATGTTTTGACAAAAAATTGAATGAGTGAGAAAAGTCAGTGAAACACACATACATACATGTGCACATTTTTTACCAAACAATACGTCATTAATCGCGGTTCACTTTCACGATTTGGAACGATTGCGTTCATATCAGCAGCGAAGCGTACTGGAGTTTACATGAACCGCACCCCAGACATCTCTTTTTAAGTGGACTCGGCTTTCACATCACCCAAACAAACCAAACTCTCACATTATCGAACCCGGGTGCGCACCAAAAACCGCCCTAATATATGATAAATACAAATAAATACATAAAAGCATACAATACATTAACTTTGTAAAAACTAACAAAGATAAATATAAAAAAATAGATACATTTGCAAAATAGTAAAGTTTAGAATTAAAGACTTTCTGATGTGTGTTCCTATTGGAGAAAGTCTATGACTTGTTGGTAAGAAACTGGAACCTATACTTTCACAAAGCTAGGCCTACATAGTCGCGTTTCTTTCTCCAGTAAGTGCATATGTGTTGTGGCCCATGGTTAGAGCTTTTATTATAGTTTAATTAGTATTTTAAATTAACTTTTAATTTCAGATTTTTATTTTTTATATACATTTTAGTCAAAGTTTTAGCAATTTTGGTGTATACTTTTGTCATTTTATAATTGATTTGTTTATTTTTTGCATATGTTGCTAATTAAGATTAATACATTTTCATTTCAGTTTTTGTTTATTATTATAATTTTAGCGCTATAAACTTATTTCATTTTATTTTGAGGCAACATTTTAATTGTTCATTTAGTTTTAAGTTTTTCCAATAATTTTTAGGTCAATATTTGCTTTGATTTCAATAAACAGAAACGTTTTCAAAATGTTTATTTTTTTAAACCAAAAAATATATACCATGTTTTGACAGAAAAAATCTATGAATTACAGGCGTCTGTGCACATTTAACTGGGATACAATTAATTGAACATCGAAAAGAATTGCAGACAAGAACAAATACGGCCACACCAACTGTGCCAAAAGGTTTGCATAACTAGTTTATGAGCAATTTAGATAAATGATGTGACTATGAACAGACATCGTTTAAGTCATTATCTCGTTCACCTCTAGTGAGTCATGTAAGTGTTTAAGTAATTTTGGTCAAACACTACATGAAGTCTAGAATCCACTCACACTTACGGCCAATAAAACAGAGTGCACTGCGGAGAAACCATTGCTGTGGGTGAGCTGCTCTCTGTCGTTCTGCGACGTCTAGATTCTACTTTTGTTTACGACATCCGTCACTCTTGTTTGGATATTTTACTTTGATATGCCACAGAAGAGTAATGCTTTTCATTTCCTGAGAAGACCTCACTGTTTAGAACAGGAGGACGTTGGAATCGTCAATTACCTTGATTTACGATTTATAAAGTCACGCAGCGCTCTGTTTGAAAGCTAAATCATCATGACAAAACCACAATGTGGTGGGCATTTGTCTAACTGGGTTTGAATGTGTTTTTAATGACAATTACAGTGATGGGGATTATGGAAGCATCAATAAAAATTCATGGCAAGTGAGTTTTAGGAAGCTACGCAGGAAGCTCATACACAGCACACATGTGCGGCTGGATTGAGACAGCTGAATTTATGAGACAGAATGTCTTCCAGTGTGTCATGTTACATGCCTTCAGGAGGATTAGTATGTTGCTTAGCCATCCTTGTGATGGTAATTAAAATGTCATTCAATATGGAACATGCCTACATAGAGTACAATATCTGGCATCTGCAAATTTAGATACGATCTGGAGTGTTTAGTTGCACTTTTAAGATATTGCTGGATGGGTGCTTTTAATTATTGTAAAGGAAGTACTTTAGTACTTGTGATTGTTTTAAACTTGCTGGAAAGACTTATTTTTTACATTTAAAGCCAGACATTTAGTTGTGTAGGTTTAAAGGGATGGTTAGCCGAAAATGACAATTATGTCATCATTTATGCACCCATCATGACTTTCAAAACCTGTATATTATTCTTTCGTCTGAGGATATTTTGAGAAACGTCTTAGTGGTATCGTTTTCATACATGAGTTAATAGGGTACAATGTTGTATGGTTACCAACATTCTTCAAAATATCTTCTTTTGTGTTCTGCGCAAGAAATTCTAAAAATTCAGTTCAATTGTAGTCTGAAAAACATTTTCTCACCGCAACAATTCTTTCCTCAAAAGCTTAATCTATCAAGATGTACAAGCATGGGAGAGTCTCAGCGCCGGGTTCCTTGACATTTGCTCTCGAATGAAGTGTTCAGCTCAGCGTTTTTTCTCGTAAAGAGCAAAACGTCATTTTTAACACTTCAGCAGGCTGTTAAAAAGCAGGTGTGAACCTCTCTGTATCCTGGAGACCACCATGACTTCAGCATATGCTAGTTCTTTTAAAGCCAAGCCTTCATAGCACGGCCTATGTAATGTCTTTCATACATTAGTGAATATATGCCGGCTGTGGTTCTATGGCCCTTTTGAGAACGTTGTTATGAATTTTATTAGCGTCTGTATTTATTGGACCTTTTTAACATTTCGTTTGAATATAAAGTACCGTGCTCCGAGCCGCATAAAATATATAATAATATGGCCTAAATGTATTAGAGAATGTGTCCAGCTGTACTATTAAAATTGTACAAGTTCAGCCAGATGATAAATTCATAAATGCCTCTATATGCATTTCTCTTTTTGTGCTTGTCAATTTCTAACAGATAATCACTTTTAATCAGGATTTTATTTAAATGTAATGAAACTTGTCATTTCAAATCTGTTTGAATTTCTCCATATCTTCTTTCAAAAGAGGATATTTTGAAGAATGTTGGTAACCAAACAATGGGGGTAGCCGTTCACTTCTATTGTATGGACACAATACAGATGCAAGTCAATGTGTTCCACTGTTGTTCAGTTACCGAAAGTCTTTAAAAATAATTTTGTGTTCTGCAGAAGAATGAAAGTCATACACATTTGAAATTACAAGAGGGCGAATAAATGATGATTTTATGAGGGGTAAACCTAACATAAGGTTATTATTTATTGCCATACATTTTATTTCTAAATGAACTAAAATCAAACAGCTTTTATTTTTGCACACAGTTTTTAATGTAGCTTTGCAAGTAGGTTGTTCTCAGCATCAGTGACTCCTTGATCTTACAAAAATGTGTACGTGTATTAGTAACAAAACGTTTGTCTGACAAAAAAAATGATAGCAGTAAATACGCTTCTCTTCTATGTATTCAAGCAATCATGCATGTACTGTTTGAGTGCTTCTGAGGTCGCCGTCAGGACACTTTTGCTATTTCCAACACAGAAAATGAAAGTCTGCCGCAAATTCATTGATTTTAATTAGATGTGTTTTTGAGAAAACAAGGCACTTAAAATTAAAGGTCACATCTCAATAGCTGATGTATTGATTTTGTTTATAGTCCATGCGAACCTAAACCACTTATCAGAACTCAAGTTTGGTAGTAATTTTGGTTGGAATTTATAGGCACAAGCTCTTCCATAATGATTCAATATAGATGCCAAAACCAAATAATAGACCAGAGAGTGTTTGCGTTAAAAACAGGAAGTGCTTTTATGTTGTTTATAATCTGTCATGAAGAAACGGTGTTACTTACAGAGTCTCTAGGCTGTGCAGTCCCTCAAAGCTGTTCTGTCCAAGAGTCTGGATCATGTTGTTATGAAGATGCCTGAATGTGCAAACATTCATTAGGATCACGGTAAACATAAGAACAAACTGCAGAAATGACACCTGCCCTATAAATTAATGTTAACCGGTGCCGGATGATATAAACGAAATCCACTATCATTTCACTGCTTTGTAATTCAAAGAGGTTTGGATTCCTGTGGTTTCCTGTCAAGCCGATGTATGTGTTTTTTCCACTTCCTTGTTGCATTCCTATCATCATTCACATCCTAACACATCCACACTGGCTAGTCTGGTTTACTCAGGAAGTACTCTTGGATTTACATCTGGTCCTACAGCAACACCCCAATCAACCATTTGTGTCAGACAATAAATCACGAGTAAAATACGTACAGCACAACCAGGTTGGAGAGGTTCCTAAAGGCGAAGTCTGGGATATGGGTGATGCGATTTAGGGCAAGGGTCATGGCCTGCAGCGATGAGAGGTCGTTGAGCGCGCTCACTGGGATCTCCGTCAGGGCGTTGTCATCGAGCCACAGGTGCCGCAAGGACCGCATGCCCGAGAAGGTCCTTGCAGGAACGTCCATGATCAGGTTGGCATCCAGACGCCTGTTTTTAACAAGAGGAACAGAAGCATCTGCATATGTTTATTCCTGTAAACAGTTTATGACATTTGACATCCGCACAACATCTACTTCAGTCATGTGTAGCAGTCAGCAGGTTGTGGCTCTAACTTTCACCTCAAACATGCATTATTCTCATGTCAAAACAACTGGAGAAGTTTGTGAAAACGAACAATTACTAAGCACAAGAATCCGGAGATGAAAGCCATCGGGATTTCACAGGAATTTTATTTACGGCGTTCTATTATGCCTCTCTCTTTTGATGTATCACTGATTGACGTCTATGAACCTGTGTCAACAAGACGCACTACCCACCCTACGTGAAAATATACTTCATGATCTTTACTGACTTTTCAACATCGAGGCCTGACTTGGCATAACTCCAACTGCGATATTTGCGACCCAGTCAACGAAAACAGTCCCGGTACTGTCACAAAATCTACAGTGCTTAACTTTTTCCTATTACGCCCTACAGAGGTACATGAAAACAAGTGAACAAAAGGGGCTGCTATTGTGGCTAAATAAAGAGATGTACCGTGCCGTGGTCTGCGGTCCTAACATTTCTGCTTTGACGATAATATAATTAAAGGATCATTTAGTTGCTGCTTTGTTTCAGCTAGTGTATGAATTGCCACTCCTATCCGAGTGCTTTAGTTTGTCTCCAAGTGATCTATATTTGACTGTTTTATGAAGCTATATTTGGTTTCTCCAACATGGACTTGTTTAACAAGAGTTTTGGCACGCTCGCTGCTCTAAAGGTTTAAGTCGAGAAGCATCGGCAGTTTGGATCTCTGTGGATGTTTACGAACGTCAAGTTTTGGAGTCTTAAATCGCAAGTGACTTTGAGAGGATGCGGAGGAAAGTTGTGCAAGCACCATGGTGAGGCGCGCGCGGGTTTCCGAAGCAAAGATTCTGCACTTGGTCCAACCACATGAAGGCGTTTTTGGAAACAAGCTAATTCTCTTTCATTTCTTCCTGTGCTCGTGTGGTTCAATAAAGCACCAATTGTTAATTTCATGGTGTTTAGCTTTGCGGCATGAAGAGCTGATTTGGTTCAAGCCCACCAAATGATTGTTGCACTATGTTGACTGGAAGGCTTTGAGATGCTCTTCCTTTCTGACTTTTTGGCAATTAAACAAAGGAACTGCACTAGAGATAAAAGCTGTGAAGAAACAATCAGAGGCTGCTGGGAATAATTGAAGAAAAAGACGGTTGGAATTCTCTCGCAAATCTAAGAACTGAGTTAAGCCCTCTAGTTTTTCGCGAGCCGGTTGTTCACAGACCTTGACATCTCTATGACCAAGATGAATGTCCTCCCTATGTCAACAAGTTGAGTCTTTGATCTAACGAATGTTGCCCCCGGATTCAGCGTGTGTGGGGGGGGTGTGCGTGCTGAACCTCAGCGCTCAGCCGAGTCGTGATGTATGATAGCAGCAGAGCACGTGGAGTTGGCCGCAAGCACTTCCTGTGCATTTTTCCACCGTGACCTTTCACACCCATTCATTTTGCACTAGCCTCTCCACACTTTCCCTCT
This sequence comes from Triplophysa dalaica, assembly GCF_015846415.1. NCBI lineage: Eukaryota > Metazoa > Chordata > Actinopteri > Cypriniformes > Nemacheilidae > Triplophysa > Triplophysa dalaica. Next base: position 11,441,726 of record NC_079561.1, on the reverse strand, counting down.
GGCCTCCTCAACCCTCAAATCCTTCAACTAAGGACAATGCATGGAGAGCATCTGCAGAACTTAAACCCAATTTATTCTCACAGCGTTTTAGAGTAAACTCTTGATTTCTTGGTTGTGACCTTTCGAGTGTCTGCTTTTTTATTAAGTGGGATTCAATTGCTTTGCGGTCTCTCTTCGTGGTAGCTCGCTGGTAAGCAGCATATGATCAAGAGGTATTGTATTGCCTCTGATTTAGGGAAGGTGATATTTGTTGCTCAGCTTTGACTGGATAAACGTCCTTATCAGATCTCTCTTTCATAGACCGAATCCTGAGAGGGTGGTCTTGACATCAAAGGATGCTCTGTGCTGAGCGCACCAACTATAGCCTACAGTCCTAAACCCTCGTGTAGAAACAAAGATGAGTTTCATCCCCAATCGTCTGTCCTGCCTCAACTCATCTTCCCCCCGTCTACATCGGGCGCCAGTGGACTTCAAAACTTACAGCCCCCCCAGTGGTTAACCGATCCCCATCTTATCATTACCCTAAATTACATGTTTGTTGAGATCTAAATGCCTTTCCACTCTTGTGGGAACTCAGGATGGAGCACCTAGCTGAATCACCGCATATTCTTTGTTATGGAGGATTGAAAGTGAGCGTAAGTTAGCTGGACATATGCCAGAGCTCTGTCTCACTACATGGAGGGCCCGTACGCACTCCGCGAGCGTCTGGAGACTCTTCTGGAACCAGGAACGTCTTCCATGCGGAAAAAACTCTGTTGGTGGCGAAGGAATTAAATTTGTACGCCATGACTCTAATGAAAACATCCTCGCGAAGGTAGAAGGAAATGAGCACATGGATATTTACATGGAATTATTCATTTGGAAAAAGCGGGGCGTGCTGCTCCGGTCCGGGACGCCGACTGGCATCGGGAAAATGGAATAATTGGATGGGTGGATGTGAGCGGAGCAGATGGACAAGGCCAGACAAAATCCCAGACAATATTTAGATTCTGACCTTTTCATGGGGAACCAGTTAGGAAGGGGGCGTTTGTCCGATTAGGAGGGAAACGTTTGGACCTAAGGGAAGAGGGAAGAGTAACTGATGGAAAATTGGGCTCTTCACAGCTCATTGAATCTCCCAGTGCTTGCTTAGGAGCCAGAGCGCAGTGTCTGGCGGGTTCCTCATGGGTTCCAGATGCGCCAACAGGCCTGTAATGGTTCCTCTCTTTGACTCTTCTGATATTATATGTGACATAGTCACGGTTTATCTTCCTCTAGCGTCTTGAACGAATGTCATATTTGTCTCTGTTGTGAGTTAACTTAACGTTAATAGCTCTTTTATAAAACCAATGAACCCATAACAGCTAAATTCTTTTCAATATGTATTCGTACTATATGGGATTGTACAGACAAGAAATATGGCTTTTGTTACTTCTACTCTGTTTCTGATTTGTTTGGTCAACTTACATGGCTTCTTTGTTTGCGCCATCTATCAAAAAGCCAAGAAAAGAGCAAAACATTTGCATTACATTTAATGTATTGTTTTAGCAGATGCTTTTCAAATCGATTTTTGAGTGTGATTTTGATATTCTGCCTGAAGAGACACAAAACGTTCATTACATAATGCTACAGCTAAAGCACAAATAGTAGTGCAGTGAAGGCGAATTGTAAAATCTATTTGCCTGACATATGTTTAGCCAAAGAACCACCTGTTTTACCACTGCCATAAAGCTTGCATTGTTTGCAATTGCAAGCTTTATACTCTCTTGTGGAGAGTTCTTGATGAAGGACCTAATAGTCCATATATATAACTGGGCTTTCCTTCATCTCATGTACAGCGAAATGAATGAAATGCCAGAACTTCTCGTGTCGATTACTGCAATAGACCACATATTCCTTCTGCTAGAGACTACATCTGATAGAGTTAATGAAAACACCTACTGTCTTACGCCTATTTGATACAGAACTTGAAACAAATTCATGATGTTTTCAGCTGCTATATCTTATCAGATAGTTAAAGTCACCATTTGTTGTATGAAGGGAAGGTCTTCTAAAAATATCATGAGATACCTGTATTTAAATTCAGACAGTCTTATTCAGACAGTTTTATTCTAGCTGTTAATCTAAGAGCTGTTGTAAAAACTAGGATGTCTGCACTTGGCATGCTGGCCTGTCCTATGTTGCTTGAATAAACACCAATGTTCCATATACTCCATAACAGCCCAAGTTTGTTTGTGATCATTTAAAGCAAGTGATACTTACAGAGAAAGCAAATTAGGTAATTCCCACGGGTCTTCACTGGGCAGTGTCTCCAATTGGTTATTCTGCAACATCCTGCAAACATACAGTCAATAAAATTAAATTGAATCAAATTATTGGTCGTGTTGTAAATAATATAATACAAATACATACAAATGTAAACACCAAGATACATCTATTTGAGAAATAAAATGTCTAGGGATATTGTTTTTTGAAAGAACTTTCAAAACAACTTTAAACTAGAAATATTGTAAAAAAGACCATTTAATCTGCCATTGGAGTAATAAAATATACTTGAATTAAATATACAGAATAAAAAAAATATGATTATCTTTTTTGTAAAAACAAGACGTCTATTTTGGGGCACTTTGTTAATCAAGTAAATGTATCATGTTTTGGTTACATATTTTAACTGGAAAAGACAAAAACACTAAAACTTTATTTTGCAGCGCAGGAACTAAAAAGTTTTTTTTGTCATGTGTTTCTGAAATGCCAGGGTTTTTTGCCGACAGAGAAATGAGACGGATTGGCTTTATGTTTTTAAGTTTAGTTTATTTATAGTGACTATGGTAAAATGTTTGGTAAGACTTAACGTAAGTTGCATTAATTGCATTTGTTCACTACATTAGTTATGCAATAAACAGTTATATTTGGATTAACATAAAAACATGAATACATTTTTCAAAAATATATTGTTCTTTGTAAGTGGATGTTAATGGATGAGACTGCATAGTAAAGTGGAACTGTTGTATAAAAACAATCATGCTGTTGTAGTAAATGTCACAGCATGCTTGCAATTACCAATGGCTTCCTGTAGCTGTGCTGATTTAAAGCGGTCCTAACACATGCGGTTTCTGCTTATCTCAAAAATATTGAGTATTTATAGAGTAGTATTGCATACTTCGTATCTTCGAAGAGTATTTAGTTTGATCAAATTTATAAAAGACAGATAAAGCTGTATCGAGTACAGAAATACTATGTAATACGCCCAACTCGTTTTTTTGATTAGTTGACCATGTTAAGCATGAGAATGTGTAACATTGTAAAGAAGTCAGAATTTCCATATGTGTAATTTGGTGGACGATACATCAGAAATACTAAGGCCTGTCAAAAGAGTGCCATTCGGTCGCTTTTACGAAAAAGCCTGTCAGAGGATATAACTCCCAAGGGAAAGAGGGGACCAGTTTACGGCTGCAATTTCACGTGCGGTTACCTGACATCAATCAGTTAGGAGGTATGATTTCAGATACCGTGTGGTGCACTTTTCAATGGACAAAACCAGAACAAAGGAGGGGTGAAAAGACTGAACAAGAAGAATTAGAATGGGGGGACTGCTTGGGTGGGCCACTGATGTCATGCTCACAGGACTGGTAGAATAAGAAAGCAAGAGGAGGAGGAAGTGGTAGAACAATGACGCCAAGCTCTTTGAACAAAGCAAATTATTCCAACGTGAGAGTATGCAGTCATAGACGCTTGGCTTTAATTACAAGGCAGACGGCTTTATCATGTTCAATCAAATCAAACTCCTGACATTTGACCAAGCTGTGTCTGAAGGAATGAGTATGCCTTTGTGGGCAGGATGCCCTTATCGAGGAAATCATGGTGCCACCACAGCTATTGTGAGCTTAGACTTCAAATGTCCGGCAGACATGACGTTGTAATTCTTTAGTCGCTCGAATGCAACAAAGTATTTATTCATCTTCTTGAACTTTAAACGTTGTGTGGGATTACTGTATTTTGACTAACAATTTCTCTTGATATGAGATTTTCATTACATTGTTTTGCTTGCAGTTTTAGGCCTTTGTTGACACATTATAATGTGAAACTGACCGGCTCACTGAACATTACATTCATGGTCAAGTTTTAAATAATGTTATAGGACATCCTTATATGTCTTTAAAAAAGTCTCATTCCGTAACTTTTCAGGGAGTACAAATACAGACATATTAACATTGTTTTGGAAAAAGTGTCCGAAGATCTTTTCTTAAAACGATCAACTTTGAGCTGTCGGGACGATTTCTCAGGAATCAATCAATCGGTCATTTCACTTGAGTCAACTTCAAGAAAAGTACGTAAAATAATGTTGCAATCTTATGTTTCAAACAGAGACTGCGATAAAGAGGCTTGTGTACGTAGCTAACAAGGTCTCATTTTCAATTTTACTTAATATCTCAACCTGATCTCACACAAATTTGTAACTATTTTACGAGGTGGCTTATTCGTACGAATTTGTGAATCGTGTGAATCGTACAAAGACGTATGATTACAAGAAAAAAGCCACAGCCCCAACCTAACATAATTTGCTTGAAAGCAAATCATGATTACGAGAGACTATATGAATTGACATGAACGGTCAAAAATAAGACACATCGCAAAAAGCTAATGTTGTTTCCATGAGATTTGTTGTATATTTGGCTTGCATTTTCAATGTTAGTCAACATGTGGTTGATTTTTTTATTTGATTTAATATGTTGGTTGTTTTTCAGTTTTATCAATATTTAAGTTAATTTGTAGTCTTTGCTTAATGTGTAGGATTATTATTTGATTTGATTAAAAAGATTTTGTAATCACTGTGACTACCAGAGTTTGTTTGTTTGAGCATCATCGTGTGGTTACATGCCAACAATAGAGTGAATTTGGGGCGGGATAATCTGTTTGTCCGACTGATGACAAATGGAGGGAGTGTTTTGAACCTGTTTGAAATCACTACTCTTTTTTTCAATTCCGTTTCATTTCACCTTTAAACAAGCATTGGGAGGTCAAGTACTCGTGCCTTTGACAAGTTTGGTAGTTGAATAGGATAGTGAGCAGTACAAAAGCATACAGAAAGCAAAGACGTTTTACTATTGTAATGCCCAACCCAGTCTCTGCCTGCCCCACATCATAAGATTTCTGACAACAAACATGTTTTTAGCCTGCTGTCTACATTAATGTCCTCATCGAGCACTTGAAATGTAGACAAATGAACAGTCAAATTACTGAAAATATCATGGCACAAGATGAAGAGAAAAATGAGAGTATTTAGGTTAATTATAGAGACATTTCCACTTTGGGCCGTTAAAATGATATGATTTGGCAGTACACTTTTCAGAGGTATGTGATAAAAGGCTAGGTTGGTGAATAATTAGAAATACAGTTCAAATTCTCCCTTCAGGAAAGAAAAAGGGTGGCTTGAGCCAGGTGTGGACATTTTTGGCAGAATGTTGGGGTGAATGAGGGTGTTCCAGGGCTGGGCTCTGACAGTGGAAAAGAGACAGACACCTGTCCGTCTGAAATTAAGCATAATCAAGTGTTTGTTGTGTGATGCTGAATACCACAATAAATATATAGAAACGATGGCACTTAAAGCGGAATTATACATAGTAATACACAGTTTGAAAAGCAGAACCACAAGACTTAAACATTCTGCACGTGTTAAGACATATTTACTGTTGGTCTGAGCAACACTACTGTCATAATAACACAATGTGAATTCTTCACTCTTAAATTATTCTGAACAGATTTTAACTGGAGTAGATTCTTCTAATTTGTTTCTCAGGCTGGTTGAATTGATCTTTCCTGATTTGTGCTCATTTCTAGTCTGACCTGCTACTGTTCAGTGGTAAACCGGTCTAGATGGCCTATCATCTTGGATTAAAATGCAAAATTTTGCTTTAAAATACATAAAAAATACTATAATTACCTTATCGTTAAAACCTTTTACTGTGTGCCACAAATGCTTTGAATCAATCTAAACGGGACAGTTCGTCTAAAAATAAAATGTCTGTCATCAATTGTTCACCCTCATGTGGTTCAAATCCTGTATATGACTCTTTCTTCTGTGGAACTCAAGATATTATGAGAAATGTCTCTGTGCTTTTGTGTTCATACAATGGAAGTCAATGGGGGGCAATTTTGAACATTCTTCAAAATATCTTCTTTTGTGTTCTGCAGAAGAAGGAAAGTCAATCAGTTTAAAATCCATAAGTCCATGAGTTTAGTTCCATAAAAGATTACCTAAGAAAAGTTATCTAGTAAGCAACACAACAAACAAAAGGGGCAAAGATCACTGACCACGAAACAAAACCTGACTCTTCACCTGTCACACATTCTGTTTCTTATTTTGCGGTGAATGTTCCTATAAAAGTTGTTTCTGAATGAATCACTCTGAATATTATTTTCCGTAGAAACTTTGACTGAAATACTCTTAATAACTGTCTTTCGTTACTTACAGGACTTTAAGATTGTAGAGGCCTTGAAGCGCGGAGCCAGGGATGTGTCTCAGGTGGTTGCCTGAAAGCCTCCTGTGGAAAGACAAAAGAAGTGGCTTGGTTCATTTACAGTCCAACACATTGATGACTTTAGCAGAAGGATGAGAATCTGCTGAATTCATAAAGACAAGTGTGCACGCGTGAGCAGATGTGTGTGCGCTGGAAAGCTCCCAGCAAAACATTTTCGAAACCTGGCGGGGAGGCGAGAGGTCTCCTTGGACGCATGAGCAGCGGCATCTGGGGTTCGAATCTCTTTGGCTCTTAGCTTGCGAGCTTACCGCTCGCATACCACTCTTTTTTTGCATGTCATGTCAACACATTTTGAAAGAGAATCCAGGATCTGAATGCATTTCAGATGGCCACAGGATTGTCTTAGTACTAAGTGTACAGAATATTAAATGCCAAAGATACCGTTGGGTACAATTGCTATGGAGGGGAAGATGATCCCTATGGAATGGGGATTGAGTGTCACTAAAAGAAGTAGAAAAAAGTGTTGGGGGTCTTTAAAGGAGCGCACATATAAATAAATTGGAACAATGCTTTCACACACAACCTCAAAAAAGCCATTTAAAATGCACCTAAGGTGTACAGTATAGTGCATGAGCGCTTTTTGCTATGTCATTTTAGTGACAAATTACAGATTGGATTGTGCCGAATTTCTTTTCTTTCTTTACAATCCCCTCTAAACCAAATACAGAAACGAAAAAGTAAGATTTCATAAGTTGCACTCCAGCCAGAGCTGAGCTGAGCATCGCCGCAGATACCCCTGACCTTCCCGGAGAGAGTCTGAATAAATATCAACCAGCTGTGGGCTCACCCATCCAGTCCAATCAATTTGTTTATCAAACAAATCACCTAATAAGCATCCGTGTCGGTTTTTGCCTGGGTGGCAGTTTGAGAATAGTTTGTTGAAGCCTCATAAAGACTCATGACAACCTATACGGGACCACCCGTACCGCTTTGCCTCATCCTGCCTGAGTAACCATCTTGCCAAATGGTTCCCTTCGACGAGGTGAAGTTGTTGAGGGCTGTGTGTAGCATGTAAGTCAGCTAATGTGATGGGTTTGACAGCTCTGACGTAAGAACAAGTGTGTTGTGCAAAAGTACATTAATGGAAAACAAAACCATGACCTGTACTGACACTTCTGACAGTTCATAAAGGTCCAGTGTGTCATAGAGCAATATAGTATACATTACTGTGATGTGTTCAGAGGTGTATTAAGACCTTACATAATGAACCGTTATGTTTTTATTACCTTAGAATGAGCAATATCTATCTACATACACCGTGGGTCCCCTTTACATGCTATTCATCATGTTGTTTCTACAGTAGCCCTAAATGCGCATACCGTTCTAAAAAGTGCTTTTCTTAAATACATTATCTCCTTCATTGTAGAAGCGAAAACGTGTTAGCCATTGTGCTTTGATAGGGAGGGTTGAGTGGTGGAGTGAGCCGTTGGTTGCCATTCGCAACCCCACCACTAGATGCCACTAAACTTGATCACTGGACCATTCAGAAAACGACATGGTTCTTCATGCAAGAAGCATTTTTCTATGTTGATAACCATTCAAATGTAGTGTATTCTGCCACAACACACAATAAAACAACACACAAATCACAAATATTGCATTATATCAAACTAGATATTTGCCTTTTTACTGCTGTAGAAAACATTTGGTCCACTCAATGATGAATAAACCTCTACACATGCACTCATCACCAGAGAACCATGAAGTTAATGAGGTTTCAATGGCTATCACTTCAAGTTGTGACAGACCACTTTCTCCTCCACAGACTCAATTTCTGATGCAGCCATGTGCTGCAATATACTCACAAACATTTGATTTTGCATAGACCGACATAAGAGGGAAACGTGTGACAGGGACATCTTAAAAAAGCAAAAACTACAAGTGTGAGATTTGGAGTCTGCCGGGCTTAGCGGTTCGCCCCATGTAAACAGGCCAGTGATGGTTTCAGATGCGTGTCGGATGGGGTTTCAGGCACGTACCACAGCAAGCTGTTCTGCTGGAAGCCCTTTCCAGCTCTGCGGTCAACTTTTATCCCTAGTAATAATTCAGTTATGTATCTAAACACTAAAGCTTTCTGCTCTATGTATTCCCCTCGCGTTACAGGCATAGATACTCCTTTTCCTAAACCACTTGTGGCAATATCTTGTGTGTTCTTTTGGGAAGATTCACAATGATGAATCTATTGAACAATGAAATGTATGATGCTTTTCATGACCTAGAAGTTTCTCATCAAGTCCTACAAAGATCAAATTATATGAGCAATGTTCTCCACATTAGTTTCATAGCCATGCGCTCTTGTTTCTATTTACATTTTTGCCAGTGGAATTAATGTTAAAAAGAAACATCTGAGACAGAGTTGATACTTAAATTAAACATAAATGAGAACGGCACTGATGAAAGAGCAACCTCCGCACAATAAAACTATGCTCCGGGTAATTTGATTTAAGTTCTAAACCAGTCCTGATATAAGTTTACCAGAACCTCTTTGAACCTCTAATAACCCGTGCCAGCTCACTAGTGCTTGCTCGAGATTCAAACACTGGCCAACATGCCCCCAACAAATTATTTCAAGAGATCATTGAATGCTGAGTTCATGAAAGGTGTCGGAAATATATCCTATTGGTGGGAAAAGATCAGATTGGGGTTCGGCGCCAAACTTTTACACAAAAACCCGTATTTTGAAAAACATGGATGTCATTTGCTGGGCACAAGTGTCTTGAGACATATTTACTAAAACATAATAACCTTTCTCAGATGGAGTGTGAACGGAGTCTTTTTAAACTGCCAGTTTCACCACAGATGCTTGTTAAAATTAAGTGTCGGAGCACATTTGGTTGTGAAAAGAGTCATCAACAGCTCCATTGTTGCTGCCACAGTCCATTTTTAGCATCAGTTGCAACCTCGTAAAGTGGCAACCGCATGTTTACTGGCAGAAATTTACGAGAATCGTCTGCGTCTCAACTATCGTGCGGAAAAAGGTGGAGGCCGTCCGATGGTTTTGGACCGCTGAAGGCCGTGTTGACAACAAGCAGCTCAAATCAGAGGCGAAGAACTCTGGTAAGGCTGGGTAATGTTATTTCCTCCTGCAAACCATCTGTCTTCTGTTAGATGCCTCATTGGGGACCAAAATACCGTAAAACTTTAATCATGCTCGTCGTTTTTTATTAATTTTTGGTTACGAGCTATTGAGTTTCAGGAGAATTGTTAGCAGGGAAATAAGGACGTGATAGGACGTTGGTGGAACTCTTAATGTTTACTCTGTTTCCCTCAAAACTTGGCTGTATGTATTACTGAGGAATTTGAATTGCAAAGTGTTTTCCTCATCCATAATCCCACACTGAATCTGCGGTTGCCGAAATCAACAGATACCTTCACCAGATTACAGCAGATCATCGGGTTCATTATATTTGCAACAGAGTTGATTTTTGCGACAATTCTCTACATTTTAAAGTAAAACATTTAGTGAAAAGAAATATTTAGAGGAATTTAGGAAAACAAACTGTTCTTAAGCACCTTTGACAATAATCTTAGTTGTAGTCATTGAGTGCGTTTACTTGCACGAAATAAAAGGATATCTATCAAAATCAGCTTAAAAGAAACCTGTTTTCACGTGTTTGCATGCATAGTAATAAACTGGATACGCATAAACCAGGGTTTACATGGAAGTTTGAGACTTGCCGGGTTTCTCGGGTGCAGTGACGTCATTGTCGATATACCTGTTATATCAACAATGATATATATATCGGTTATATCGGTATATCTGTTTAGTAATTAAAAATGCAGCGGGATAACAGTCATTTTTGTATTTCTTCTCATGTCCGCAAAACTTGCATATGCAACAATATATTTTCATTTTGACATTTCTACATCAACTGCATGATTCGAGAGTAGACTTTTTTGCGTTAATTAACTATTACTTCCATATGGGACTTTTACAATTGCGCCGTCAGACATGCGTACATAAACAAAAAAAGAGAGAAAACCGTAATGGCATTTACAGGCAGCGCGAAATCGGAGAAAAGGGCAAAAAATACCGTACTCGGTTTTTGCTTAAGCCGTTTATGACCTTTCCCCGATCAAAGAAAACCATTTTACGGGTTTACATGACCTTACATATATCAGCTTATTAAGCATAATTGGAGTAAGACTGTGCATGTAAAAGCGTTCAATGTTGCACCAGAAATCTCAGTTGCTAACATTTATTCAAATAGCATTCTTTGTATTCAACCTAAAAGAAACATTTGAAAGGGTTTGGAACAACTTGAGGTTGAGCAATTCATGACGGAATCTTTATATTTGGGTGAACTATCCCTTAACAGGATACTATTGTTACACTTAAAGTATACATATAAGTTTACTTTTATTTTCTTAATAGATGCCTACTCATCCCTATTAGTATTGAAATAGTACATTTACATAGTAGGCCTACTACTACATTGATATTAGTATACTGTATATTACTACAGTACATAATGTATACTTAAATTATCAAGTTGAAGTCCACTTATTTTTTGTAATGAAATAAACATGCAGATCATGTTTTGTCCTGTATAACAGTTTATACACTTTATCAGTTTTTAAGGAATACTAGATAACGCACACTAGATTTGGGTATGTGTATTTTAAAGCACATCATTTGGTTGTTGCCAAAAAATGATTCATTTACAAATTTACAGTGTACTCTAACAAATGGCCTTAACCACATATATATTGCATTATTAAACCATTGGCCTTTACAAATTGTCTGACTGGTGAAAATATCAGCGGTTTCAGCTCTATAAAATCCGGGTCACGTTATTCGTAATACAGTTTCCTACCAGATCGATTTCATAGCGTGATGGAAAGCGTTTCCAGGGCTAAATCATTTTTGATTGGATCCCAGCCTGAGCAGGATCTGTAAATGGAAAACGCACTTCCTGTGGCTTTGAAACCCAAACTGTCGGCAGCTCTCTGAAAGTGACCTCGTCTTCCACAGAGCGTATTCATCATGACTATAAACAGTGACCTGCGCGGAAGCGGCCTGCGCACGCTCCCTTTTGGTTCCCTTGTAAAACATCAGATTGATTTTATGGCATTTACACAGATCTTTATCGCAGAGCTCACCCTCCGTCCCATGAGGGCACTTGTGTGAGAAATGAGATAAAGATTCCTTTGATATGTCTGGCCTGCAATACATCTCTGATAAGAGTAACGAAAAATGAAAATCGCAAGAAAACAGATAAGATTAAAGACCTTAAAGACATTCTCAGTCATCATAACACTCATTTTCAGGACTTCAATTTAATATAATACAAAACATGTCATGTTAACACATTCCGAGACAAACTTAAACTGCACTTTTTACACACTCAAAGTAGGCTATATCAACAAAACAACAGAGCGTCATGCAAGCGTTCGTTTAAAACGGCAATTCTTTCATCATTCTAGACCTGTATGATTTTCTTTTGCAGAACACAAAATAAGGTATTTTAAAGAATGTTGGTAACATTTCTTCAAATATCTTCTTTGTGTCCCACAGTCGTATACAGGTTTTAAATGATATGATGTAGAATAAATGATGACAGAATCTTTCATTTGGCTGGACTATCCCTTTAACTTTTGTCAAAAAAATGGTGAGCTATCTTATCGTATAATGTGAGACATTTTTAGATCAAATCTAATATTTTGAGGGGGGTCAAACAACATTCAATCTAATCGGACACGAAGTGTAAGAGATATCCAGACAGCTGCAGACACGGAACAATGAGATTAAGTTTGACACTGTGTTTTGGTTCCTAGAAAAGAATCAAAATGTGGGTGGATGGGGTGGGTTTAAATTCCGCGTCTGTTTGTGAAAGGTGTTGCTTGGCTGGGTTGCCATCTCCCATCTATCCAAAAGGCATTATCTCAGATGAAGTGAAGATGAGAGAAGAGTGGAGAACGGAGAACAAGTTATCAGCAAACGCTTGAGAAGGGTGTGGGATTTTTACGTAGGAGCTTATCTGAGCGTGTTTACAGTATGAGTGTGAATGTAAAACTGTACCGCTGTCCTATGGAATACAACAGCTGAGAACTCTCAGCTGAGGCAAATAAATCGTCACAATTAAGATTTTATCAACAATTGTCAGGACAGGACAGTTTTTTGTGCCTTTAAAAACACTTCAGATGGATATACAGATCATCAGATGCGTCACTCAATCAGAAACACTACTAATGTCCATCATATCACAGTTCATTCATTTGGTGTTCAGGAATGATGGTTCCGGAATTCTCACCATGAGTGCGCGCAACAGTTTCTAATCACCCAACAGGTGCCACTGATACATAAATGAAGATCACATGTTTATGTGTCTATCTGTGTGACATTTTAAGAGTTTAATTTCAATACATTTTTATGGGGGACGTTTTGCATTGCGATATGTTTTCCTAGTTCATCAAGCTCCTCTATCTCAAAAGATGAAGGAGAATGTGATTCCTCCTGATACGACCCCTTTAAGGTCGATGGCGTGTTACTTCAGAGATACATGTTTCAAACAAAATGAAAGTGTGATCGTTATCGCTCAGATTTTTGTAATTTTTTGTACTTGCCTCAGTGTTGCAGTTAAAGCACATGAAGCACCCAAACACAGGCACTTTAAGCACTTTATAAATGTGTTTCGGGTCATTCTGGGTCTGCGGTACTCTGTTACTAAAAATTAATACAAATAAAAGGCCTGTCCTGTTACTTAAGAAGGGATTTTTTTATAAATGAGTACACCAGACATTCAAAAATATGGTCTAGTTGAGCTCTTAAACTGTACACTCTAAAAACGGTTTTCTTAAAAACGAATTATTTTGTGTTGAGTTAACCAGAACACACCTCTGTTATTCCTGGTACAACACATTTAGTGTTACTTTTAACTCAACTTGTGTTGTCAATTTCATTTATTTAACACAAAAACAACCGGAAAAGAGAAATTCCTAAATTCGTTCCCACAACATAAATTCCTGACGTTGTCAATAATTAATCGTGATATTGTCACAACGTCACAGTATTTACCGACTTACGTACTGACAAAGTCACAAATTTAAGTTTTGGCAAAAACGTCAAGAATTCTCAAGAAAGTTTGGTCGTCAAATTATGTTGCAGTTACGTGACAGTCCGTTATTATAGTTAGCTTGGAATGCTAGTTATTGCATGAAGGATTAAATATTTACATAAGTGGGCATTTTTACGGCCATTTATCCAGCTTTTTTAACCAGTATTTTATACTGTATTTTTATTCAGGAACCATTCCTCGACACAGTTAAAAGACGCAAGCTGAAGTGGTTTGGCCAGATCACCCGGCTTGATAGTCTGTCTAAAACAATCATGCAAGGCACGGTTGAAGGTAGACACAAGCGTGGTCGGCAGCAAAAGAGATCTGCTGACGACTGCTTCGAATAGATCGGTTTGGAGGATGATGACATTTTGTGTGTGTTCCTTTAACCATCTGGTACATCTTCACCCGCACTAGGGCTTGCCTTACCAGCGCAAAGGTCATGGGTTTGACTCCTTTATCTTAAATTCTCATATGTAAAAACATATCATAACAATAATCAGAATTGCAATATTTTAATACCAGCATCAGAAAGAGCTTTATTGCCAAGTATGTTTGCACATAATAACAACTACGCAATGATTGACATACAAATGTTCTTCATTCCAGGAACAATCTAGGTACAGTATGACTTAAAAACAGATGTCATCAGTTCACCGCACACTTCTGACGGCAATGAGATCACAGTATCGTGGCAAGCCAAGGCTCCAGGTAAATGAGACTATACAGTACAGTGTGATATTACAGTCGGTTATTAAGGGAGACGTTCTAAAATGCAGACTCGCACACAGTCATCCATCTCTATCCTGCGGTCTGAAGACGCTTCAATTATCCTTCATTAATTACAGGATATGAGACAAACCCAGAGCTATGAAGATTATTTAATCACGCGTCGGCCTCCACTGTTAAATGAACGCCTAATGACAGGGATTAGAAAAGCGGAGAATTAAAGAGTGAGGAGAGGGGGAGCAATGGCCCCGGGAGACAATCAAAAAAATAGGTGGGTGGCAACCTTCACGTAGTTATTTATTTAACTTGAGCTGCACAGTGACCATAGAGATGCGTTTGAAACACTCCTCAAAATGGTTAGTAACAGTCCTCAGGGGTAAAGAATAGATGGCTCCATCCAAAAATATAATTGAACTCATTTTGTTTACTTGTATATTAAATATGATATTCTCACGTAAAAGGCACCATTTTGCCTCAGACTGTGTGTGAATAATAAAGTTCATAGAAAATGTGCATGCTTAGTCTTATAAGTTTACTCTATATAAGTTCAGTGGCAATATCCAAATCGCTAAACCTATATGTGGAAAATAGATATAAATGTTAACGCTTTAGATTATGGCCCGCAATGTACCTCATAATTAAATAGGATTTACCGCGTAGCTCATTGTTACAATAATGTACCTCTACAGTACATATCTATAGATAAAGAAGAACAATCTGCAAAGTTTGGGCAATAAGGGATGAAGGTATGGAAAGTTTAAAAAAGTATTTATGAGGGAATTGCAGGCCATATAAACATCCAAAGCAGACCGCTCTTGAACTACCTGATCATAGTCTCAAAAGATCAACATTGATTTTGCACATTTTACATTAAAACTTATCCAAATAACTCACAATAACTCTTAATTAAAACAAATTATTCATGACCAACAAAATCAATCAAATGAATTTATTCCTAAACTCAAAACTCTTTACAGTTGACAGACAGTCTGCTTCCTTCGTCCTGTTTTGCTTGTGCAAAAACTGAACACATCATTTCCCTTTAATTGATGTTTGATATAATAATAAAATAAGAACCCCGTACCTAACTAATATCACAGCAGCTTATCTATGGGTACATGCAAAAATGTAATGTATGTTTACGCCAAGAATGTGTAGGCCATGCATACCACGTGACATTTGAATAGTAACTCATTAGTTTTAAAATACTTACAGTATAAATATCTTTTTGAACGTCCTGTTTTCATTATTCCCCAAACTTGGAATATTGTTCCCTTTTACCTACAGATATGTACTGTAGATGTATATTTTTGTTACAATCTGGTACATTTTGGGCCATAATCTCAAGCGTTACCATATAAATATGATAAAGACTGCATTAATAAAAAAATAGAAACAGAATGAAAAAGGTGTCTTGAGATGCGCAACGACAACAGCTGAAAGTCTGGGAATCTTGGGTGTAGGATATCTAAATACAGTAGTTGCAGTTTTGGCGCCTCGCCGAGCTCTGCCACAACACGTCTAATTCTGCATGTCTGTAAGGTGTGTTTTAATGGACCTATTTATATTCCGGAGACGATTTCGTCTGATGTGTGTAAAGCGATCTTAAAAGGCATACCGCTCACTTTACTGGATTTTAAAAAGTCATATTTTCCAGCTTGGGTTGATTTGAGGCACAGGTTGCTGCTGTGTAGCACAGACTGTGTGTCATGCGCTTTTTGGCACTTTGCGCGCTCCATGTTATTTTAAGTGCATGTCATCGGCCTTCATGTCGAATATACAGTATATGAGCCAGTGTCTGTATTTGCTCATCTGCTCGGCAGAAGCTTGTTGGGATGTGAACACAGGGCGGTTCTCCGTGTGCGGTTCTCTCCTGCCGTAAGTGTGTGTGGGGAGGGTTATATTCGTAGCTCATCTCCTCACATCACATCGTGTTGTTCTGAGAACCATCATATTGAAAAAGACAATTTACAAATTACAACACTGTGTACGTATGTGTGGTGGTGGGGGGTTGTGGGGTTGTTTGATGGATTTAGCAACAGGGGCTGTATAATTTGCTCCATATGAGGGGGCTGACACTTGGGTTCTGGTTTATTATGGCAGGACGAAGCGGGAAAAGCATCCAGCGCTCTGCGGTAGGTGACTGCAGCACTGTCATGCGCACTGACAGGCGTCAATCAAAATAATTCACCGCTTGCATTTTCATGTCACGTGTCCACTGTCGAAAAAAACAGCATATGCTGGCAAGGTAGGTTTTGAGCATGGTAGCTGGTTTGTGCTGGTTGAAGCAGGTCATGTGCTGGTTTGAGCTGAACATGAGCTGGTTTAGGGTTTTCCTGAAAGTGTAAGATAATGTGCTTAACCAGTTATGTTTGTTTGGGGGGCTTCATGTTCGACTGACTAATGGCAGGCAAGAAAACCGCTTGAGAGCAGTCATTCGGTTTGGTGAACCTAGTGGCGCAGAAATGAAATGCTTTAGCCTCAAATTACCCATAATCCAATATGAGTGCCTTCAAGAAGGTATCACATCATATGACAACAATAACTTTTTTCAATATTAACCAAATCTTCCTTCCCTCCCCCTTACTGATCAAAATATATGAGAATAAACTGGAAAATAAAATCCAATATATTACACAATGTAATGATATATATATATATTATATAAATATATTAATCTCCTTATATTGGAACCAAGTGCTCATATCTTTCAATTTATGAAGCTTAAATTCCTTTAATTCAATATATTGATCAACATTCACAATATGTTATTATATATATTTTTTATTTATCGATGTAGTAAATTGACAGTTAATGTGTAGAAAAATGAATTTTCTTTGCGTAAGGGTGCACACGTAAGAGTTTATAAAATTATTTATTTATCTCAAACTGTTTCTCGTCACCTAGATTTTCACTTTGGCTGAAACGTAAACACATTTTTTTGTGTGAAAATACACAAATTACATGTATAAACATACACCAAACAGATGTGAATTCCAAACATTGTCAAGAAGTGATTTGTGTGTTTTTGCTGTGATTTGTGTTTAGTAAATTCCCCTCTGTATTTCTTGGACAATTACGCCACGACATCATTTACCCCCCCTTGTATCGTAAACTATGATGATCTCTCCATTTCGCTCCAGGTCAATTTCATCATTTTTCCATTCTGTACACCACCGTGCTCATGTAAGATGTGCCGAAGCACAGTTTACCTCTCTGTGTTTATTGATACTTATCTGCCTGTCTGTATTGTTGTATCAGTGATTATGTTGTCTTTTCAAAATGCTCAAAACATAACATTAAAGTTTACTTGATGTCAACCACGTTCTCACAGAAACAAAGCAACAAGTGTGTCTCATAAAAACTCACGACCTAAAAGTGGACTGCGCACACTAGCAAAACCTTTTGCACTTCTCCAAGGTTTAAGCCCGCCAGAGACACGAGCTCTATATTTTGTTATTGTGGCTTATTGTCATAAAACTGGAGACGGGACAAAGGCAGATTTGAGTCTGTCGAGGGGGTTGGTTACAATAAAATCGCAGCTGGTCTTCATGTGATACCTTGTGGATTTCGTTTCCTATTTTGGCCCCAGAGAATATAGCAGAGGCAGCAAAAAAAGGCAATGTTAATCAAATTTTGGTTAGGTTTGAGCTGGCATCTGCAAAGAAAATAAAAGATGCTGAGGCTTAGCTGAAAACACAGTCAAAGTAGATGTGCAAGAGAGGGGCTTACAGGTCATCACGGCCTAGTGCGCTGGAGCATTCAAAGTCCCACGCTGGATTAAAAATCGGATCATTTTTTGAATGACCAGTCTCAAGAGCATTTTTTAATGGTCTTGGTCTTGTCTCGGTCTCGACTGTTTTTGGTCTCGGTCTTTTCTTGGTTTCAGACTTAGTGGTCTCTGGATTTTATTTCAAGAACTCAACTGTGGGAATTAAACTAAATTATAGGTGCATTGTCTGATTTATGCATTAACATAATTAATGTGATTGGATGTTAAACTTCTGGCTTTTAAAAGCGTCTTTTTTATTTTACGATTTTTCTTTTTTAGTCGGTAAGAGATGAATATGGGAACGGCCTCAGATCTGTCAACAAAATGAATACAAAAGTGATTGCAATATTGTATATTATAACATCTGTCTTGATCTGAAAAGGTGATATTGATTTTATGCAATCATTCAATAAACCATGAGTTGATAAATGATTGTATTTTAGACACAATTACAAACAGTAAAACAGTAAAAGTTTTTGCTTTATTTTCGTCAGTCCCAAACGAATCTTGTACAAATCAGAACACAGCTATTGTGCTACTGAATAGATAAGAAGAGTTGGAATCCATGATTCTGTAATAAATATGACTTTGTAGTGTTATGTGGATCTTTTAAATTAATTTTAGGAGTGCTGGTCTTGTCTTGGTCACTCAAAGTCTTGGTCTTGGTCTCGACGACACCCTATGGTCTTGTCTAGGTTTCGGTTTAGTGATCTCAAGTACAAAAGTCGTGTCCAGTCTGATATGAACAGCGTGCTACCATTCAGTGCAGTTTAGAAGTTCTAGTGAAAATGTGACCTAAATTTGACAAATTTGTCTTTTTCACTCTTTGTGAAGTGGAATAAATTATCATTTAAATAACAATATTAAATATGATAGATAAACAAACAATAATCCTAATACTATGTGATCACAACTAAAACTTTACTGTATAATAATTATTTCATTTGAATTTACTTTAGGGTCTCCATTATAAGTCTTCAGTTATAGTTTTAAAGCCAATGTTTAAATGATTCTATTCTTTATATTATCAGATTTTGATCCGCTCATCCTTGCATGCATTTCCTGACAGCGTGTTATAGTGAACCTTTACCAGAAAGAACGTGAGAGTTTTCCGCTCGCTACAAATCGCAATTAGTAAAGCAAACAACAGCAGAGTTTCCAGCCAGCCACAATTCCGTCAGAGCTGTTGATTTATGGCCTTCAGACTAGACATTAACCATTTTCAAATGGGCCAACAACGCAGCCATTAAACCCCATCAGCACTGACAGCTCTGTCCTGTTCACTGCAGTGAGATGGAGGTACCCATTGGCCCTCTAATGGCCCAGGATTGGCTTGCGATAATAAAGCTACAGGGCAATCTGGCCAGGGTTTGTTTGGTTGATGACGAGTAGCCGTGACTGTGATTTCAGCTGAGAGCCATTACAGAAAGGAGAGAGAAAGATGGGAGAGGGGAGCTTGCCATGGCCTTGCATCTCACACAGGATGAGGAAGATTAGAGCACTTAAGAAAACAGGAGAATGGGTGTGAGACAGGAATTCCAGGTCTTTCACACTGGAGTGCACCATTCCTAAGGGTGCTTGCAGGTCAGTTACATCTGAAGCCTGGGAAAGAAGCTTGTACTGTACTTCAGTGTTACCCTGTTGAGAAACAGAAGCTAAGAAACAAGCTGGTATACATTTATCTGTTTTGGTGGTTTTAAAGGGGTTTTGGGCACTGTTTAAACATTTTGAGTTATATAAAATTCAACTAGATTTTTTAAGTAAATTTAATATAATTCAAGTGCAAATTACTTGTTAAGCCAGTTTGATTTAATTAACAAATTTAAGTCGGCTTTGAACTTTTTTGTTTTTCAGTTGTTAACGGTGACATTTTTACAGCGTTTGTCTTTGTAAGTTTAAAAACACAGAAATATCCTGTGAAATCCGACCAATCAATGACCTTGTTTATGTGCTTGCTCAAGGCGAATACCTCGGATTGTAGCATTAACTAAAAATGATACACAAAAAATTATTTTGTTATACTCTAAATATGAATCCTTTTGAGATTAAAAACTGCTCGGGAGTAAAGCACCCTGTCTACAACAGACGGCATGTAAGGTACCGCAGATGTCTCTTCCCAACACAAAAGCAACATTTTTGCAACAAAGTCTGCGATCAAATCCATTCAATACTGCAGAAAGAGTCAATTTATAAGATTTTCTTGCTCAATCTGAAAGTCATTCCGAACCACCGGACCACCACCAACCTCAAGATTTGCCCAAACCAGCACCGGTCTGGAAATTCCTACCAATCTAAGACTGTTCTCCAGCAGGGTTTTCAGGCAGCAGACCGCAAAGAAGTACTGAGAAGAAAGTGTGTGTGCTCAATATGGAAAATCATCAGTTTCATTGAAGCTAAGGTACAGCAGAAAAAGTCAAAAGGTGAAGTTTAGGAAGGAGAAAGACATTCCGGGCTCAGCTTGCGTTTCATCCGTCCCAAAGGCAAACACTGAGACTTCCTCTGCCCTCTTCTATGCTCACAGATGACCTTGGAGTTGATAGGATAGCAGCCAGAATCTGACAGCGGTGGGCCATGGGAGTATTTTATGCAATGCTGTGGGACTTTGATGGGTTATAGTGTTACGGATGGTTCAGTCTGAACTCTGATTGAAGTGGACACAGACTGCATAACTCCAACACAGGATCCTGAGGGACAGCGTTTGGGTCAACGTTGCCTCTCTAAATGACCAACAAGGAGACTTTGTGTGCATGCTTAAACCAATTTGTTTTATCACATTCATTCAATTCATTGGATGTAATTGAGATACAAATAACAGATATTCTTAGAGAGCCTGTTGTCATCCTGAGGGCAGTGAAAATGTACAGATAATCCTCAAAAGTGCAATTTAGACTCGTGAAACTGCTCATCTCAAAGCTTGCTGCCTGGAGGGTGTAAATGAGTACACAGCTTAGGGTTAAACACACACACACATTTCTCATTCCCATCAGAACATCAAAGAGAGCAAACGTTTAATTTATCTCCCACTAATGTGACTGTAATTTCAGTTAAACTGCTCTGGGAGTTTCGCACTGTTTATAATGCGGTATTGAACAAGGACAAAGGGGGTCATTATGTTTTATTAGCAATAACTGCAGTCAAAATCATAGCCATTTGATTGTGAAGTAGAACACAATGTTACTGAGATTCCAGCTATAACGCAAAACAGTGCTTTGTCAAGTCTTTGTTAACAGAAGGGCGTGGACTGAATGGCATATGGTAGATCCATTTCTTGATTTTGGGCATTTCAATGCTTCCTGGCGTCCAAATAAAGAAGTAGCTATGTTGTCTTAAGGTCAGAAGAGCCACTTGAAAAAATCCAAATGCTTCAGATTTGCTATGTTTGTTCATGCCCCACATGCCAACCCATTTGTTTGAAATCTAAGAAAATCCCAACATTTCCTGAAGCAGCCAGGACTAACTCGGTCAAGTGGAATGAGGATTTGTCGGTTTGCTTTGACAGGCACACCGTAAATATGGACTCCCTTCCAAAAAAATTACATTTCCTTGAGCGCTCTTGTCGTCCACATGTTCTGCGACACGTTCTGACAGCTTCGGCCATTCCCAGTCTATTCTGTTTGTGTCAGTCAGGTGGCCGAGAGGCCCAGCTGCTCTGCAGACCTGCTTCTGCTGCTGCTGCCGGCACCATGTGCTAACTGCCATAGCGGCCAGGTGCTTTTCATTTCAACGCTAACGCTCTCAAGAGACTCTCAAAGAGGTTACGCTAGCTCTCACCTGAGCTAATTGGTCCTTGAGGGGGAAAGTGTGAGCAGACATGCTACATTGCGTTACGCTATGGTAAGGTCTTCTAGACAGAGTATGCACATGCTAGCATCTCTGACATGTTTTTATTTGACACAAAAGTGGTAATGCTAACATAACATAACTTGACATTGCGTAGCGTAACATTTTCAGCAGCGTGACGGCTACTTTTTCTGGAGTTTAGCAGTGTAGTCTCACGGTGGTTGACGTCCTTAGGTCAGAAAATAATCAAACTTGCTCACTTAGTTTCATATTAAGCATTGTAGAGTCTGATTCATTCTACTGAATCAGTTACTTTAAACGGTTCAAATAAATAAACTGCATAGAAAATAATTCACTATTACGGTCATATGATGTTGCCATTTTTAGTTAATTTTGAAGTATTTATATAGTTGCTATCCCTAAATAAGTAAACAGTGATAGGTAGCGGCTTTTATTCATTTCTGTAGCTGCCTTGGAATAGCATTCCTAACAAAGGAAAAGTCTCAGCATGTGTTGAAAATTTTGATCGATTTTTATAACCCAAGCCAAAACATACAAGATTGGAATGACAAAGGTATGACATGATATAAATACACAGGTGAACGCATGTTACGGAACAGTAATCATCACTCAAATTGATGACTTCATTTATTTATTTTCTCATGATTTCATGATAAACTTCTATCTAGATTTCTTATAACACATCTGGAATTGCGTCAGTCTCTGACTTAACCTTCAATGAACCACTAAACAAAATTACTGCTCATCAACACGATTTTTTGTGTATGCAGTGTGATGGATTTAAAGACCCCCTTGGGTTTCAGTCGAGTTTAAATGTACTTACAGTTCACTGAGGAAGTGCAGGTTGTGGAAGGCATCGGGCTGAATCTCACTGATGTTGTTCATGCTGAGATCCCTAAAATCAGAGAGAGGAAACAATTATTTTCAGTTTTATGAATTTACAATTTATAGGTATGTATTGGTATAAATGTAAAAAAATTGTTTCATTGTGTAACCAATGAACAAAGTTTCTGCAAAATCTCAAATAAAAATAATGTTTCTATTTGTATTTATTTGCAGAAAATGAATAACAGAAAAGATGCTCCGTTTGTTCAGACCTCAAATACTGAAAAGAAAACAAGTTCATGTACTTTAAGCAATACAGCAGTCATATTTGTAGGCCACATGTATTTAGTAAAAGTTCAAAAGTTATTTTTTTAAGTGATAACCGGGGTTTTATCACAGTTTTCATGTGTTTATCATGCTGTCAGTCTTTAACAGACACTGGACTGGAATGGCAACAACACATAGACATGCTGATTAAATGGTCTATGACCCACGGGTCTGGTGAAGAAAATATAATACTATATTTATTCGTTTTTTAAATCGTATGTGCTGTGAAGTTGACGCAAGAACTTTTGATGATCGTTTGTGTTCAGTGTGCTCGTTTGATTGTGTTTGACTACAGCTGTCGTCATTTTCTTTTTTTTTGGCAATGGCAGCAATGTGTAAATATCAAATTGGAGACTTTACTATCGATTGTGGCACTAAACAACACAACAAGGTGATATTTTAAACTCCTCATGTAGCTGAATCTGTGCTGGTTTGTATTGGCCGCCTCCAGTTTCCCTTTGATTTGCCTCCAGGGGTCTATTATAACAGACCACTTTAAAAGACGTAAACAACATTAGACCGGTGCTGGTCTAGAAGAACTTCATGTTTCTGTTTTCTAACACTACACAAACGTTTATAATATATATCCAACAGAACGTATATAACAGAATCAAAATGAAATCTTTAGATTTAATTATATATAAAACTGAAACCAGAAGTGTCTCTAAACCAGTGTCTACATCATGCAAAGTGGTCTAAACAGAGTATAGAAAAAATATATGCCATCTAAACAGTATTCACCTTCATACCACCCAGTCCTAAAAGCAAGTATAGGTATTTTAACACAATACAACCATGAATTTCTGTTTGTTGGTGGTAATAAGCAGTTTTTTACAAACATGGATTATGCTATTCGCAGAAATATTTTTTGTGCTGTTAACTAATTCACATTCTTCCTTTAGTGAATGAGGGCTAAAATAATTGCTTCTAAGTAAATGACTCCATGACTCTGTTTAATGTGCCCGTGTGACCTCTAAAGAACTTCCTCATCCTGATCCTCATTTTACTTTCAGTGCAATCAAGATGAAAAATTGCACATTATTGATTATGCTAATCAAACAATTGTGAGTAATCCATACGCCAGTTCTCACATTTCAAACGAAGATCCCGCCTGCTCAAGTTGCCTGGCTTCAACAACTGAGCAACTCTTGATTACAACATATGAAATCTGGCTTTGCTATTTTTATAATGCGTGCCTCTCTCAATTTCCCATTTCATTAATTAATGAACTCCAGAGCCAGATTTAGTGTCAATATGGTGATAGACGGACCAATCCCGACACGGCGAGAGGGATCTGGTGTCTGCGAGTGCTTTGCGTTATCGGCCGTGCCGATTGCGACTGTTTAATCAATAGTAATATTTTATAGAATCTAGACAGCTCCTGCAGGTGACCTGGACAATCTCCGGGTCCGGCGATGAGAGGCTTTGACAGTATCCAGCCAAGCGAACTCAGCCAAGACCTCTCCGAATGAAACATATGCACTCTCATATCAAAGAAAACCCGCACCTGCACATTTTACCATCCATCAGAGAGGAAGAGTGGAAAAAACTTTCCACTCTGAATTATTGTTCGACAGATGTAATTTCCTCCCTGGTCTGTAGTAAGTGTGTCTGTGTGGAGTGGGCTGCATTGGGTTCCAGATGTTTGCTGCCTTCGACCTAGTCAAACCATCTTCATTTTATATTTTTCTCCTTCCTTCTATATCGAAAGACAGTTCAGGGTCAGATGTACAGTATATGTTTATTTTTACCCTCATACATTACCCATCATTCCTCTGAATGCAACTTTAATTTTGACCTATGACCTGTGATGGTTGATCACTGATGGCTTTGTCTGAAATCTTATGTGAGTTAATAAATTTAGTGACCTTATAATAAAACTGGTTTCCAAGGTAACCTCAGAATGATCCTAAACAAAATCATATGAGCTTTAAAAAATGTGTTATAATGATTAAGAATGTACATTTGTAATTAACATTTCTTTAACATGTAAAAAAATATGAATTAAATGGCTTTTTTAACCGCATTGTCAGCATTGTTTGAACACAATACTCAACTTAATTGCACATTTAAACTGAGGGGCCGCCATTGCAGTGGCATAACAGTGATGTGGTGTTGGTATAGCGGTTTCACTGCAAAGACATCTGAGTTTGAACATTTTAGCAAGGTTTTTATTTAGGCACTTTAAACTCTTGAGCCTGCTCGAGCTGACATTGATGCAACCAAACTGCAACATTACTTCATTTATTGTCCCAGGAGGCCTGGAACAGCCGAAAGGGCAGGTTCTCATAACCGAAGACCACCAGGCTTGAGAGGATAAACTGAAACGTCTGAAAATATTCATCATAGGGACTTTGATATTTGGCTGTTTATTTGTTTTGTCAGTGTGTCAACCGTGACAAGGTGAAAAGCTAATTTGCTGTAGATGAGGGCTGGAAAAGTTGACTTGACCGCCGCTGTTTTCCACAGACACGGTGGCATGGAATGCACTCAACACAAACCTGTTAAACCGTAGGGAATATTTGGGATTTGAAAAAACTCCCAATATCGCACACACGAGCTGGTATTCATGACATAATGAGCATTCAACATTGAGGGTTTTGACCGACAGCCTACAGCAGCTACACAAAACAGACTACATATCACTCATATGAGAAATGTAAAAAATGATGTCCATTTTTTACACAAAAACCATCCTGTTTCATTTTGGTAGTGAATAGTTATTAGAAAAGTTAGCGTAACAAGATTTAATACGTTTCTTTAAGATGTATTGACTAAAGATTGGTTATCTAAATTGTTGTCAACAGTGCTAATATACTGCTATTTAGCGCATCCAATATCTTTGAATTGCATGCTTTACTACTAGCAGGAAATCCCAGCCGCATGGGCATAGACTACGTGGGGGACGCAGGAGAAATATTCCCCTCACTTTCAGACGAAGATGATTCTGTCCCCCGCACGACACACCGCCCCCACCACGCAAATGCCGCAAACACAGTTTTTATTTTACACAAAACCCTGAATAAACAATGACATACTATTAACACAGCCCCCAAACCAAGAATGCAAATTCACCTTTTTTTCTAAAAATAAACTGCATAAACTATATTATATCTTAACTATATTAAATATAGTTTTTTTAGCTATTTTTCACAATTTTTTAGCTAACTTCAGTTAAAGTGGCAATCCGCAAGTTTTTTTAATTAAAAATTAACTAAAACCAATTATTGAACAAGTACACGAAAGAACGACGTTTAAAACTGTGTC
The DNA here is from genome assembly GCF_015846415.1 of Triplophysa dalaica. NCBI lineage: Eukaryota > Metazoa > Chordata > Actinopteri > Cypriniformes > Nemacheilidae > Triplophysa > Triplophysa dalaica. The sequence goes on along the minus strand of NC_079561.1, from coordinate 11,415,429 downwards.
ATTACCCTTGCTGGATTCCTCACAGAAAGCTTGTAATAATAGTTTTTAATTTTCCTTGTCGGGTAGTGTTTCTCAGGAAATCCTTATTTGGTGTCTTTCGTCTATTTCATCACATTCGTGAACAGATCGAAGGGGCTGCTTGCCCGCCAGTGAATGCTCCGGGTGACGGGTAGCATTGTACACATAAAATATTTATTGGAAACTTTTAGTATTATTTATGCCAGTGTTTAGTACTTTTACTTTCAAACGGCAAGCAGTGATGACATCTGGAGTACGAACTGATGAGTGTTTACAAAGAAAAAGGGAACTTGATAGGACTCGTGCAAAAACAAGATTTAATATTGGCAAGGCATTTCAAAGATGGCGTGAACTCTGTGATCTGAAAGGATTGACAATGGATGCAGACATTGCTTTCAGACTTTTTCAGAATTGCTTTCATTCTTCAGAAAAGAACAGGTAAGACATTTCAATATTTCAATAGATAACACAAAAACCGTAGCGCACTTGTTGTGTTAATCCAGACGGGTACAGTGTCATCGGTTGTTCTTTCTCTCTTTGTTATGTTCATTATGATAAATGTAACTTTAACCCTTTTTGCATTCAAAACATCAGACTCATCTGCGCAGTTGAGCAGTGCCGAATCACAACTCACATAAAGAAAATACCTCCTCACATTACTTGCAGTAGCAATTCAAAACTGAGATGGCGACAAAGAGGCCATTCTTAAGGACTGCCACTTTAAATCTGAAAATGCACTTCCGCCCTATCCATCTCAAATTGCATAAATTAAACGGCTTGGCCGGAGCATCCATAAACTGCTTCCCTTCAACTGTCAGTCTGTTGCCGGATTCATTTCAAAATCAAGACTACAACTGTTTTTACACATCAAATCAGAAACGCAAGCCACACCCACTAATTTTCTCCTTTGAAATTATTTTAAATCGGAAATATGTCAGAATACGCAAGTAAAAACGATCACAACTTCCAGTTCACAGGGACTTTAAAGAATTTGATCAAATTTATTTTGACTTATGTGCCAAATCGCCATCTACAGGTGGGATGTCTCCATAACAGACAAGAGACTCAACATGTTATGTTTGGGTAAATTATAATTAATGTTTAAATATTAATTCTTCATATTAAATGGTTATTTTAGTTTGGTGATATGTTTTATCTGGTTCATTTTATTAGCTTAGATATTCTTATGTGCAAATTATTTTTATGATAATTTTTCATTTCATTTCTGTTTTGTAAATGTTTGTCTTTGTTTTGATACACTATAAAACATTGTTTTAATATACAATAAAATTGTTTAGTTCACAACAAAGCCCTGCTGTTGACAACACTTCTTTTAACGTAAAAACAATTCATCATGTGGTTATTCTCTTCCTGCACTTGAAATAACACATGCTTTTTATTGCAATAATTACAATTAATGAAAACTAAGTTTGTTTTGCATCCAGATGGGCATTGTTGATCTAAGACATTAACGGGTGTTTTCAGAGAAAGCCTAACATGTTCTTCACACCATGCAAGCTTCTTATTGCAACCGATGCAATCGAGAAGATATTGTTTTCCTTTGTTGTTTTTTTACTTTTTTAATGAGTAAAAGACAGATGTGACAGGCCCAGTCCCAGTTCACAAGAGGCAATGTGCATTACGCTCAAAAGACCAAAGGAAATAGCTGGCAGACATGAGGCTGAACACATGGTTCCTGATGATTAATATTAAATATGTTCTTGCCATGGTGCGAGTCAGAAGGGCGTTTGTTCAGAACAATCTTGCACCTTCAGCATGTCCTGTGGGAGATGGTATATATAAAGGCTATGTTGCAATCTCCTGGCGTGTGCACATGTGAGGCGTTTGATGCACGGCCTTCAGAGTGATGATACTCATAAACGTCAACATGTGCAAAGAAGACTTAAGTATTTTCAGACAGCTGCTGCCTCTTTCTTTTTATGCATGTGCTTGTCTCTCTCCCTTTTATCGTGCACTAACATAATCTCTGCCGCCAAACTATATACATATTTGATCAATAAATTATGATATAAGTTATGTAGAAAAAGCAATTGGTCTTAATAACTTTCTTATAATAATGTAAGTAATTTTGTGGTCAAATGTCTTTTTTATAAGATGTCTATAGGTCTATTCCAAAGCATTCATTAATCAAAATGAATGAATGCATCAAAACTTATGTTATGTAATATATTACATGATACACATTTGATTTTTGTATTTTATTTTCACTTTTCAGTAGTCTCAGTGTTAGCAACGTTGAATGTATAGTTTAGGCTTATAAACTGTAATCGCCTTTTCAAACAGTGAACGTGTAGAAATGATAATATCCATTCCATTTATGTTTTGGTTTTCTTGCTAAAACTTATTTATTCCCCTTAAAGATTCAAGTTTCTGACATAAATTAACAGCTCTGTGACAGCATAAGCCTTTGATGTGATAAAAAATCAAGCCCAGGAGGAAAATTTTGCCCCTTTATAAAAATATAATTTCTGACACTGTTATGAAGTGAAACTGAAGTAGAGCCTCTTGTGTCCCCCTGCCATGTTTTCATGACTTTATCGCTCTGGACTGAGGTGAAATGCAGGTTAAAAAGCATTTTAGCCGACACATCAGACAACCCTTTCGAGGGAGAGGAACTGCATGTTGAGATTACAGTCTCTCGCTCTTTGTTTTAAACATTTGTTGTTAAGTTTTTAACTTCTGAAGCGAATTCTACAAATGTTGATTTACAACCATTAAGTTTACACTTGAAATATTATGCAATGTAAAAATGAATATCTACTCTTTTACCCAACATGCTGTGGAATTCAAGCTAGGTCAAGCATATGCTGTCAAGAAACCCAAAATTTCAAATTCTGACAATTCTGAATTAATATTTTAATACTAAAAGGATAGTTTACCCAAAAGTGTATCATCATTTCCAAACCGTATGACTTACATTCTTCTGCAGGACAGAAAATAAGATATTTTATTTTTTAACATTATTAACCAGACAATACTGAATCTCATTGACTTCCGTTTTATGAACACAAAACTACTGAAACATTTTCTACATTTCTTCTTTGTTTGTTTCAATGAAAAAATTATAGGTTTTACATGACTTAAGGGTGGACTCATATTTTTGGGTGAATGCTTTGATAAAATATTTGTTGTCATAAGCATTGCATTAAGTCTGCTGAGTAAATACATTTTTTTAGGAGTCTTTAAGTGCAGTATATACTCACACACGCATACATACAGTAATCCAGTGCTGAGGTCAAGACACGCCTGAATTCAATTTTTACATTGCTCTTCTGGTCGTGCAAAGGTAAAAAACGAGAGGAGATCTTTGAAGTGGCTTTTGAGGGTTCTCTCCTTACGCCTGATCCTGTCACAGGTATGCTTTAATCTTCACTTCCTCACACCACCTCATCTTCAATGCCCTGGCATACACTTCACTTTAAATTACAGCCGTTTACTGAATCAGTGTGAGAAAGAATGGTCTCAACCTCAGATACTTGTATGGAAAATCACAAGAGTCTTGAGAGTATTCCAGTTTCAAAAAACATTAAGGCATGTCCAAATTTGACAAGGATGATGATGACCATCATGATGAATTTGATGATGATGATGACTTCTGAGTCAGACCTACCACATCAGCAGAAGCTTTGGGATGAATCCACAGTTAACAGCAAGGAAACTTCTGGGAATTCAGAATTACATCTGACAAATGCAAAATTCCTGCTGAGGAGCATACGAATATGTTTAAAGAAGAAAGCAAGGAAAGTGAGACAGTTCCAAAGATTAGGATCCTGTTTGGAAGAAGTTGGTGCAGTCTCCATGACGAGGAACTTCAAGACCTTTTCGGGTGAATCAAAGTGTGGAGGTCGAAGCTATGCTTCAATTCATCATTCGCCCCAAGCTGACATAATGGCGTATAAAAGGGACGAAAAATAACAATCTTTGCTCAGAAATCAGTTCCCTGTAATCTGCAAACTTTCCATCCACACACACAACGGACTGCAAACCGATAAGCTAATGCTGTAGCTGGTGCCTCATTGTTTGTTGATAAGAACGCCGCATGTGTTCATTAGAGATATTCTGTCTTTCTCACCCCCTTGATGACAGCAACATTTATCAGCACTACTGGAACACTGTGAGCATTGTCAGCAGGTTTCCTGTTTTTTGTTTCCCCTCAACAGACGCTCTTGTGCGTATGACTCGCAAACACTTTCCTGTAGGTCAGGGGCCAAAGCTTCTCAAAGTGTTTTTACACTAGCTTCAGAGGAGACCACCCCAGAGAGGAACAAGTGATTGAAGTTACAGCTTTTCACAACATAACTAGAGATAAAGTCAAAAATCATATTGCCCTTTAAGAGTCACGGTGAGGATAGGGGTTCCTCTTTGTACAATGGACCACTAGGCAATAACAGCTCATGTACAAACCAGACTGCCCTCCATAAATTGACCTGATTTAACTCTACTTAATATGGCTGGCTTCAACTTTTTAACTTTTATTTTATTCATTTTTATGAACTTTATTCAACACATTAAAAGACTGATTATTGATATTACTAAGAATGGGGGGAAATGCAGCTCTCAATCAGAGTTATAGTTTTGTTTTACGTTTTAATATTTTGAATCAGATGTTTTCTTTATATTTTTATTTTTCATGTTCTTTTTTTAGCATATTTATTTTTTTAATTTGATCATTTATTTGTTTATTTCTTGTAATGCTATATAAATTGACTTTTTTTTCCAATTTTTTTTCAATTTTAATTTAGCCTTAGTTAATTTCATTTAATAATTTTAGTGCCTTATTTTAGTTTATTGCAGCAACAACTAGCATTTCATCTACAGTTTTAGATTTTCAAAAAATGTTAAAATTGTTTTAGTTTTAGTATATTGTAAAAACCTGGCTGCTCTAACGAAGTCCCACCTTCAAGTAAAAGAGCCAATCGTCAATTAATAAAGACATTTTATTTATTATTTTGAATAATACAGATTCTCTGGGGCGGGGCCCTATGGACAGTTTCATCGGATGCATCTACCTGGCCCAAAGTTTACTGCCGGTCTGTGTTTGGTTATAATATAACAGTTTATTTATACTTCATTTATATTAATATTTACTAGTATTTTGTCATATATTAATTGTATTTAATTCAATTAAAACTGTTGTTATTGATTGTTTGCAGAGGTCTGCCAGAAGTTACGTTTGGGTCACATAACATTTGTTTATGATGTTGTCGCTGAAATCATCTATATGGAGACTTGTGAGGGACAACATGTGTGAACGCGCTACAGCTGAAATTACATTAAAAAAGGTGCTTTTAGTGCAATGTGATCAAAAACTAAAATCATGATATAGTGAATGTCAGGTTTAATTGTTGGTTGAAAATATGTTACTTAAATGGGATTTTAGTCAGAGATGTTAGAGATATTTGTATTTCCTCGTTCAAGTAGATAGGATTTGATTGAAATAGCTTACCAGTGGTGTTGCGAACATGGCCGCTGAGTGCCACGACTTCCCTAAAGGGACTTTCGTATGAGAACTTGACGCAACCTGGACTTCAACCTGCACCAAAGCACTGGATCTGTCGTGACACCTGTCTGTATGCCAGCGTAACAGTTTTAGATGTGGTTCAACAATAGAGGGTGAAAATTTGGTTGAAGTGTGTGGCTTTCATTAATACATATATCATTGGCTATAAGCTAGAACAGTTTGTACATTATCATTAAAAATCAATTTCTCTGTGGAGGAAAAAATGAGATTTTTACTTCCGAAACCCCGAGAGGTTACATTCACCACATCGCCAATGCCAAGATATGTTCTCCCTACTCTAAAACACAGAAAATAAAGTATCTCTGTCCTGTCAAATCCAAACTGTTTGACCTTTCTCTCTTTCTTGCTACTTCCCACCCACTAAGCCACTACGACCCCCTTCCCGTTCTCTCTCTCTGTCTCGCAATGTCCTTCAGTATTTTCTGCTCCATTCATACTCTCGTCCTACTCAGGCTGGCAGAGCTAATCCTCCCCTTCATCACCTTCCAGCTTTAAAAGCTGACATGTTTAGGTAAACATTACACAGTGATGTGAATCCCGAGCCACTGGTGGAAAGCCACAAGATAAACAGGCCATCCTCAGGTGCTGCTGTCTTCTTCAAAGGCCTGGATCCGTTTCAAAAGCTCTGTCGTTAACACCGCTGCTCTAGTTCTTGTTCTTCGGTCAAACCCAAAAAAAGAGAAGTAGGCCCTCCAGACATATCTGTCTCTACCTCTCTCGCTTCTCGTTCTCCTGCACCAGGTTGTGGCTAAAACTTCTCATGCAATTCTTTTTGCCATAAACACTCTTCACACCATTAGGAAATTGTGTCTATTGTAAGGTAAAAAAATATGTACAAAAAAATGAAAAAGAATCATTTTAAAATAAGGCCTCATTCATTAACGTTAGTTAATACATTGGTTTCTACAAACTAACAAATGGCAACATAGTTTTTGTTAATTCAAAACATTTCATTGTTTCTTCATGTTACAATAGTTTGATTTTGAAAAAATTATGTTAATAATATATAACAAATATATAAAATATGAAATATGTTTGCTAAATGTTGAAATTAATATTTGCTAACAATAATTATTGCTGGAGTATTGTTCATTTATGTAAACTTATGTAGATAAAGTGGCAAACTGTAATGTTTTTGTTAAAAATAAGAAAAAATCTGTTCTTGAGCAACATAAAACAATTATTGTTGAAAATGTCTCTTTAACTTACCACGATTTGCAATAATAACCAACTAATAATGATTTTTTATTTGGGCAGTCAGGAAGGACTTCACAGGAAATGGCAATTATTTTCTAGATATAAAAATATGTAAAGTCAGTTTTTCTCAAACTGGGGGCTTCAAGATGGATCAAGTGTTCCCACAGATTTTGTGCCATATTATGAAATATAGAAATGTATGAAATATTCTATCAAAGAAAAAGATCAGAAAATACCCAGCAACCAAAATAATTGATGTTCTAGCATTGAATAACAGAGTATGTTTTTGATTTAATTAAAATTCTAAGTTTAAGATTATAAGTCTTTGTGTAGGGTGCAACACTTTGCGGGCCCGAAATAAATGGGGTTCTTTTGAGTTTGAGAACCATTGTGTAAAGTCCATACAGATGGTGATATAGAGGCAAAAGTTACAAAATATCTAACCAATATTAACAAATTCAACTTTATTGTAACACACATAATATTGTTTAAACATAGTGTGTTAAAAAACTTGAAAAATTATGATTTATTCAGTAATTAAACCGATTCAGTTCAGATGTTAACAGCTCAATCGGAAAGAAAAATATCAAAATACAAAATATTATGTGTTCCTCACATAAAGCATATTTATTTTCTAATTTACCTTTAATAAACCCTAGATGAAAGAACAGATCCACACACCTCCAAGATTGGCTAATCAAGCTCGTAAATGTTTTTTATTATACAGAGGCAAGTTCCAAAACATTTTCGGGTAATAGCCCTTCCTAAATGCAATTAGCCCTTTAGAAATTTGCCCTGTTGTTTAAAAAATACATGTCTGCACATTCTCCAAAATTCACCTTTTGTGTTCCACAGGAAAATCAACAGCACAAATGTTTGGAACCGCATGAGTGTGAATAAATGATGACAGGATCTAAATATTTGGGTGAACATTTCTTATAAACCCTTTACGTTCCTCCATTCAAAAGTCTCAATGTTGCCACGCAAGTCTCAACACGCCATCCCAGCCAATGAATGTCTTATAAATAAAGGACCACGCTAGTGTGAACAGGAACATGTTCAATTGCTTTGATCATTGAAAGGTGTATTTGGAAAATACACCATACCAGGTTGATTTTGAAAAGAAAATGTTTGCAGAGCGATTATAAAAGAAAAACATGCAGTGTCCATTATGTAATCGGCTGAGGCGAACTCGACATTAAAGGTTTGAAAGGGGATATGATATCCCGGCCCCAATAAATGGAAAACTGCGGAAAATCGAGACCGAAAACAAACAATATTTGCCCTTCCTTAAACACTCAAAAGCCGCCTGGCTTAGCATTCTCCTCACACAAATTCACAATGCAACAGGAAGGAGGAAACAATACTAACTTCCCCTCCTTCTGTTTTCCTAAAGACATGTTTTTCTATGACATACTGTCAGGCTTCCTGAGCTAAATATTCTGCCTTTTGTTGAGCCGAGGGCCTCCCTTTCACTCCAGCACAATGAACAAGAGGACACTCTTTCACCTGAGCGAAAAACACAAGAGGAGGTAAAAGAAGAAGAGGAAGAAGAACAGGGAGGGAACAAGAGAAAGAAAATGAGGACAAAAGAATGAGGGTGGAAAAGACGGATTCTCATTGGCCGACCTTTATTATCCGTATACCACAAATGCTTAAAGGTTTAAAAAGAAGCAGGGAGGGAGGGAGTCAGATGTCTGAGTGGCGAAATTGGATGTTTAGTCTGTGGAAACATCATGGGAGCTGCGCTTTATTTTTCTCATTCCCTCTGGGCATTGGAAGGATGTCATTCCATGTAACACAAACACTGATAGAGAAACAAATTCCTGTTCACTATATTTATTTCTCTGAAGCCTTGATCTAGTTAAAAGGCGCTCACACACTTAGATTGACATTGACTGTATTCCTTCTCATGGCACAAATCTTTTCAAGCGCATCTGAAATGAATAGTTGTTGTTCTTTTTTTAAATCGCTTGTCAGATTTTCTCCAATGCCCTCGTGAATGACTGTGTGAAAAAGTCACTAACAGAAACGTCTCGGCTTTGTGGAGTTAAAAGAGAATTGGTCCCCCGAAGGACTTTTTTTGTGTGCACAAACAGCAAATTGAATTCAGAGAAATTCAAATGTGATACAAACACCAACATCATACGGTAAGCCTACACAACACACACATGCACTTCGGCACAGAAGGCTCACTATGTCTCAGAATTCCCTTTACCTCCCACACGCACACAGCCAGAACAGACATTGTTCTGTTCCATCGACCTCTTTTTGCATATAGACAAAAGATGATGTAATTTGGACCGGAGGCATGAGTCAAAGGTCGCCACGTTTGACAATGCTCACAGGAAGTGGAACGATAGTCCTACTTCCTCCAGACAAGCTTAGAGACATTCACGAAAAGACTGGTCACTCTATACAATAACCGTTAGCCTTTGACCCGCATGCATGTCTCTTTAGCATTTGTTTGAAGTGTGCAACCATAAGTGGACTACTTCTGCCGTTTTCGTTTTTTTCACTAATCCTAGATGATTTACAACATGAGCTGGTTTTCATGCCCTCAATTTCCTTTAGACATCAAATGACAACCTGACAAGCTATTGATATTGTGAACAGGCCCATTTTGGGTTTGTGACCCAGTCGGTGAGAACAGCTGGAAACCCCGATTTGATCCAAGTAGAAGACATTTTCCACTTCAAGTTCATCCACAAAGTTTATCCATTATTATAAATGAAGCTGGCAAGCACCAAGGTATTTGAACAATTGTTTGCAATGAAAATACCTGGATTACATGCAGAATTCCATCATTTATTCTTTCAAGGACTCTTAAAGATCATCTTACCCACAAAAGAAAGCCTCTGGAGTTTGAGATGACAGTTAAAGCGCCTCACCTGTGACTTATATGTGATTCTTGCAGATTTGTAATTCAGTAAGACAGCACTTCTGGACTTTGTCTGAACTCTTAAAGAGCTTGTCAGTTGCACTTTTGCCACATTGCCGCTGTCTGAAATAAAGACAATGTGTCTGACACCTAAGCCTTCACTGCTATCCTCCACGATGACTCTATTTGAAGTGCCTGTGTCCTTCAAACAATCTTGGTATCGGTTTCTGTCACAGTCTGTGAAGGTATAGAGATGACTCTCCCTCTTTCAATAAAGACATTTCGAGCATCTTATGCACCGCTTCCCCCTAGACCCAACCCCTTCCCGTCTTCCACCACCCAGACATTCCTCTACGCCCCCACCACCTTTGTTGGCACTAAGTGTCGCTGTGATCTCCCACTCGCCGTTGTCTCGTCACTCCGTTCTCCTTTTCTCTGCCCAGTAATCCCCCGCTTCCATAGAATGGCATTAGCCGGGAGACTATTATTGTCTTTGATGCTACAGCAGGGATTTGGGCAAGCATTAAGTGTCATTAACGCCGGGACTATTTATCACCTGCCTGCCAGCGGATCTGGCTGCTGCAGGAATAGAGCTTTGAGCTGGCTTTACTCACCGCATTTGGCCGCAGATCTGAGCCCAGGATGGGTGGGAGGGAAGTGCCTGGCCCTCAGAGCACGCTGACTGTGGCCTGCCACGTCATGTTGAGCATGCTGACAAAGTCTTGTGGTCAAGATGTACTGTACCTGGATAGACAAGTGAGCTTCGGGATTTGAGGAAATAGTTTGAAAGCTGTGATATGGTTTTGAGCATTTTATGCGCATTGTTAACTTCTTATTGGAGGAAGTTGTATCCATGTCAAAAAGTTGACAATTTGACCATTTACAAGCCTGTATATGACTCTTTCTTCTGTGGAACACAAAAGAAGACTTTTCAAGTGGTTATGGGTCCCTAACTAGAGATTATGCCAGCTACATTTGAAAATCCCGTTCCATCCTCCTGCAAGGGTGTGCAGATTGATTGACCATTCCAGCATCATTTTATGAAATTCACCACCCAAGAGCAAAGTGACCATCTGTCCATCCCAGCTAAGGCAATTCCATCCCCAACCAAGAGCAAAGACGGACTACTTGTCACATAAATGCTAAATTTACAATACTAAGTATTTAATACTAAACCTGCAACACATGACAACAGTTTGAAGTTATAGCTGCACTCAGTTACATTAAGCCATTGCTATTTTCCCTGCTCATAACATTTCTCTGTTGTCTGATATTGATCATAAAATTAGCCAAATTAGACCTTAACACTTTCAACAAATGAAATTTCATAAATCACAACTAATAAGCTCTCGCTATTTTTCATAAAGATTTACTCCGTAACTTTTAACCAAAGAAACTGAGTGCAGCTGTGACACGTCAGAGGAGACCTGGCCCTCCCTGCTGTTTGGGTTCCTCGAGCAGTGTTGGCTTGCTTGATGGGGAATGGGAGACTGCATTTATTAGATATTACTTATTAGAATGATCTTGCATATTCTAACACCATGCACTGTGCTGTGTTTGAACCTTTTCTGTGTTTTTCAGTTTTTCATATTTTCTTGAATTGAATTGAATTGTCCATAGATGGAAGTCAATGGGGTTCAGTGTTGTTTGGCTGTCAACATTTATTAAAATATCTTCTTTTGTGTTCTGCAGAAGAATGAAAGTCAAACAGTTTGGGAAGATATGAAGATTTGTGTTCCTCATCAAAAATAAGATGGTGAGTAAATAATACGTTTTTGGCTTTATGTCCAAATTGCACCCATATTCGGCCGCTTCTCATTGAAGGTTTAAAGGAGTTCCTGTACATATCATCCTGTCAACAACTCGAGCTCTCACCTTCCTGCTAATCCTTCTGTTGTAACGAGGCTCACTTTGCCAAACATGATTGGTTCGAGGACAGTCTGCTCGGGTCTGGGACCGAACACAATGCCCCCTTTGTGGCATTTCAGAATGGGGGTTGATGACAGGACAGGGGTCCGGCAGATTTCCACGGCGCAGGAGGAATCTCTACAATGCGAGTGCACCCATCATACTCTGTGGGAGTGACCTCAAAACACGCACACATTTGCACAGCCCTGCTCGGAGGAATTTGAGATGGGTACAGTCTCTGATTCATTATAATCTGGAAGAAAAAGTTTTTTTGAACTGGAGGCACTGTCTTTTGTTCGCTCTTTTGACACATAAAGAGGCAAACTTTGGTAAATAGGCTTGGCCTCTTCTAAAGCAGCTCCTGCAAGTATAGACTGGAAAAGCCCCACCGTATCATCAGCTCAAACTTCCTGCCCTCCCATCATCACCTTGTATCAACTCCGCAATCTCAAACCGTGAGCACAAACATTGACACTGACACCTTAGGTCCCTTTATGCCTTTGACAGGAACAGGAAATATCGCTGTGGCTGAGTTAAGTCTGCTCTTTGTCTCTTTCTCCCTCCTTTACTTAAGCTATTGTTGGCATAATAACCTTGTCATCTAGCATCTGTCTCTGGGCAATGTACTTTTGAAAGGTGGGACGAATGAAACCTCATGCCTGCCACCTTCTTCCTCTGGAACATAACTGTATCTTTGTCTTGTGCGGAAGCTGCTTTGTGTTCGTTCACAACGCCACTGCGTGTTTGATTCCTTTGGGATCTCAGCTGAGTATCTAAAAGTGAGGCGTTAAATAGACTATTTACAGTGTAAACACTGTGGTCCAATAATGCAGTCAGCATTACTCTACAGACATTACCAATGGTGTGTGTGGGGGCGGGGGGGAGAGCATTGGGTTAACAACGCCAAGGTCGTGGGTTCCATTTCAGGGATTGCACATACTTAGAAACAAATGTATAGGATAATACAATGTAAGTCCCTTTGTCTCTTTGTCTGCCGAATGCATAAATGGAAATGTAAATAGAGAGAGGTAAGGTAAGCATGTAAGACAGTTATTATTATTTTATTTTATTTGGAGACACATTTAAAGATGAACTTCACAAAGTGCAGACGAAAACTAGACCACATTTCCGGATCAAATGATAAAATATGTTACATTTATGCATTTTTTGGAAAGCTTTATCCAAGGCAGTTAATTGTACAGTGCATCACAAATTACACATTTAATCTGTATGTGTGTTCCCTATAGGTCGTAGCTATGATCTGTGCATCACCAACACCTGCAGGAACATTATAAGAGATTTTCAAAACCCTTAATGTGTTTATTAAATTTGTCAAAAGAATGTGGATTGCGATCCTTAAGAATAATGCAGAAGGAAGTTATTAAGTTGCTATGCCATTGTTGAGGCCATCTGTCTTCCTTAGAGACATGGAAAAAACCGCTGATGTATTGTACATTCATTATGATGTCCTGGGATGAGGGCCATTAACTAATCCAGAGTTTATAAACCAACACTAATGGTGTCATTCCTGATTGACTAATAAAATGTATTGCCAGAACAGCCAGAGACCGGTCCTTCTGTGATCTTGGTGGCGTTTGCCAAAGGCTGTGCAATGTGTCCTTTTTTGGAGGATCTATTGACAGAAATGCAATCTAATATACATTACTATGTCTTCAGAGGTGTATAAAGACCTCATGTAATGAATGTTTTTATTACCTTAGAATGAGCTATTTCTATTTATTACAGGGCTCGTTGGAGTGCTTGATTCTAATTGGCCAGTCGCAACATTTGCAGGTTCGTTATTCCCAGGTAACAACATCACAAAACTAATAACACGGTAAACCAGGATGCCGCAAATAATTTTGATTTGACAAATTAAATATAAATATTTTACCAAACATTCATTTTATCCATAGTGACTTACAAAGAGTTTAGAGAGCAATAAGCGATATGTCATACAGGAGCAACATACATGACATTATATTTACAAATGATTGAACCAAATTGCCTTTCCGTGACATTTGAATGTCATTTCTAACCTTAAAACCGATCTAAACAGCATTTTTTCGTGGAAGGGCTGCATTCGGCTTATTAAGTATTTCAAATCAATATTTGCAAAATAAGACCCTTCAGTGTGATACGAGATCCGTCGCTTCGTCACAATGATCACAAATATATCTGCGATAACAACTGGCTACCTGTACATTATCCCTAACGTGTACACCCCAGGTCCCGTTGCATGGAATTCACCATGTTGTTTCTACTGTAGCCCTGGGCACCATTAACTACCATAGTAGGAAAAATAACAATGGTAGTCAAAAGTGCCCCAGAACTGTGCTTTTCACATTCTTCAAAATATCTTCTTTTGTGTTCATTTGTAAATCAATGTTTCCTACTCGGGTAGTCAATGGGGTCCAAGAACCGTTTGGTTGCAAGCAATCTTCCAAATATCTTTCTCTGAGTTCATGTACAACAAAAACATTTATACTGATTTGAAACAACTCGAGAATGAATAACACTATTAAAAAACAATTAATTTAAAATGCATTTATTTCATACTTAGTATAGGATAAATGTATTAACAGATTTACTGACATGACTTACTTATATAAAATTAGAATTACATTTTTTTTGGAGTACTATTTATACACATTTCTTCATCCTATGTCTCAACAAAAATGTGTTGTTATGTTAATTTTGATAAGGATTTTATGATTTTTTCTTTTTTTTATCTTTCAATGCAGTGTACCTAAAGCATACTTGTAAAAGTTCCACTTTAGCACTTAAATGTATCTTTAGTTGGACACCAGCACTATTTCTTCACAATTAAAGTACATAAAGTACAACATTAGTTGTTCCAATTTAGAAGAAATTAAGTATAACAATTCAGTATAACACAAAAACAATCGCAGTGTATTTTCATTTAGTACATATTTTATGGATTTGCAGTATACTAAGCATGAAACACATGTATTTCAAATACATTTGAGTATGTTTTCACTAGGGATACGATGACAGAATTTTCATTTTTGTGTGAACTGTTCCTTTAAGACAGAAATAATGGGTATGAATGAATGAATTCTGCAAATATTTAGCGGCTTTTTATCACACTTTAATATTGGTATTGTGGTTATATAATATAGGTACAATTAAGTTTTCATCGGATACTGTAATGTATAGCGCCATTAAAACAGGTTCCCATAGAACATCTAATACAGACGTTCTAGATGTCTGAACCGTGCGGCTCCTCGACATACTGGCCCTCAAGTAATTATAGGCATCCATCTTTCACTCAATGCTGTTCCCTAACAACATCATGCTGGCCTGCAGCCAGACATCAAACCGCACCCGTATCAACATACTTGTCAACAAACTTCCTGTCACTTCAAACAGAACCGCTCAATGTGTACATGAAACACTAGCGTCCAATACCACTTAAATACTGCAGAAAATTTAAACACACATTGAAAGTGAGTATAATAACAAACGTAATGTTTAAAGTAAAGAAAGTTCAGTCCGAGTTAATCGCCACCGAAAAATGTCAAGGCATTGAATAAATGAACAAAGCACATGCTGTTTAAATGTGTATACACAACCCATTTTGTGTTACAACAAGTATGACATTGAAATTGCGTTTTAAACCACCCTGTGCATAAACCTCTCCTGTCATGATGAATTATATGGAAGAATTAATATTTAAGCACCATTTTAGGCTTGAAACCTCGAAAATGCCTTTCAAGTGCAAGGTGATTTGTTGTTTTTACAGAGGTTTGGGGTCAAAATTGTTTTCTGGAACAGCATGCTCTTCATAGTGTATTCTACATTTAGAGTTTTGACCTATCATGCATTGCAGGTTCAACAACCAATCGGCCACAAACGAACACTCATTCTTTCCCCTGCTCTCCGGTAAGATGAGGGGATGAGGTGGAGCTTCAGGTCTTTGTGGAGTTTGAGAGGGAGTAGTCTGGAGCCAGCGGCCTGATGCTGGAGCTGATAGTGGGCCTGTCTCGTCGTCTGGCTTCAGCGTGGCTCCTCTCTACAGACGCCCACCCCACTGTCCTGTTTTTTCAATGAGTCTTGACCTGGGTCAGAACAGATCGCCATCGCTCCACTGACATAATGGGGAATCCGCATGGAAACTATATTTGCTGCACGGAGAGGAATGCAATAAGGAAGAGGGGGAACCTAAGAGGAAGAGATTATCGTTCGGAGGAAGTCTTTGAAAGACACGAGACCACAGAGGGACGAGGCACACGCAAACAAATTTGCCACTTTGATAAGAATGTACGTTCAACTACACCAAACCAGTTCTGTGAAACGATGATAGTAAAACATGTTTATTTGTGCTTTCGTTGAAATGTAAAAAGTAATCATCAGAACATGTTGAATAATAACATCCAGAATAATAACTTTTCAGAATGCGGCAATCTTTAAAGACCTCATGGAATTTATTCTACTTCTATATTTATTCTCTGTGAGTTAGCTTTGAGGTCTTTTTTTACCTGAATCTGAAAAATCTTATGGTGTGAAAAATGACACTTTTAACACATTTTTACAGTTTTTTTCTCTCAGAAAACAATATTATGGCAATTCGTAACTTTTAAAAGTTTCGTATTTGTGTAAATCCCATTTGTATGTTAATGACATAATGACATTGGTTCTGTCTAGAAATGTTCGATTTTGTATTAATCATATTGTCCGAATTAATAAAAAAGATACCATGTGAAATTAGTTTTTGTATAATTCCTGTGAGATTATAGGATGAAAATATTTGATGACAACACAGATTATTTTCCAATAAAATGTTTTGTAAGAAACTCAACAACACTTTTCTAAATTCTTTTTCACCCTTCAAGTTATTTCAAACCTGTACGGCTTTCTTACTTTGCAGAACACAAAAGAAGATATTTTGAAGAATGTTTGTAACCAAACAACATTTGACCACATTGACTTCCATTGTATGGACACAAAGCCACATTTTTGTGACATTCCTCAAAATATTTTATTTTGTGTGATTCAGAAGACAGAGTCATATGCAGGTTTTGACATGAGGGCGAATAAATGATGTCAAAGTGTACTAACCCTTTAATTTCCAACTGTCCACAATTAACTTTACACCCATGACAAACAGATATAAAACTGTATTGAGCACATTAAATGAAACGCATCCTATTAAAGCGTCCATTAAACACAATGTAATGGTCCTTATGAGTTCTGCTTCATTTCATTCCACCAAAACAGGAGTGATTGAGCAATAGACAAGGAAGAAACAAATAGATCTAAATACAGACAGGGACAAAGATGCAGGCTCCAGAACACAGTCGCTGTTGCTTGTGGTCTCTCCCTCTGGTTATGAGAGTCTGGGTGGTCCAAACACACACACATACACACTAGCAAGCCCTCATTTTCCCTCAGCTCTTAATTCGCTTGTCGTGGTTTTCTCCACAGGCCAGACTCTGGTTAGCCATCACCACTGCAATGCGTAACATAATGACAGCAATTTGCGGTCGCAAAGGCAGAAAACGAGAGAAAAAGTCAGAAAGACAAGAGCAACCTGCCTTTCATATGGATGGCAGAACCACATATATCTGCGAGTGGAATGATGAGTAAATCCAGTGCATGCGTTGCAAAGGAAAACCACGTGGAAGAACAGACCGACCCCAGATCTGTCTTCGTGGTTTAGTTTCACCATAATTTGGCATATGACATTAAAATATGTCCGCATAATTGCCGATCCGAGTTGATGTGTGGATTAAATTTCTGTCAAAGCTGTCAGAGATTGCGGTTAGAGCTAAATGTACAGAGGTTAATAACTGTACTTTTCCTTAGCTTAGCATCATTTGCTATTTTGCAGTTCTGTCTGCTCTCAAATGCTTCCCAAAAGTGCCCAACCTCCTGTTGCAAAGAGGAGAGTCAAGCGTTTCAAACTCACATTGTACACATAAGCAGCATTCTGAAACACAGTCGACCAC
The DNA here is from genome assembly GCF_015846415.1 of Triplophysa dalaica. Classification (NCBI taxonomy): domain Eukaryota; kingdom Metazoa; phylum Chordata; class Actinopteri; order Cypriniformes; family Nemacheilidae; genus Triplophysa; species Triplophysa dalaica. The sequence continues at coordinate 11,397,911 of NC_079561.1, read as the reverse complement.
TATGTAAAAAAATTTCAAAATCAGCCGAACACACTTTGAGTCATTCTGAAATATATTCTTGCTCTACCCAGCTTTGTGAAAGTAGTGTCCTTGTTATAATTCTCCATACAAAGCTCAAATAAATGTATTCCGAAACGAAACGTTTATGAGTAAAAACTGTCTTTTTTTAAAAGACAGGTCATGTAAGACTTTGAACATAGATGAGAAAACTACACGCGTAATGGCGGCTCGCTGGGTCCTCATACTGTATCTCAATGGCGAATCTCATGTGTGTCTCAGAACCAATGAGATTTGACTTTGAGCATAAAACTTTTCATTACTTTTACTCACAAACATATCATTTCACTTGAGTAATGCACACTCCAGGGGTATAGAATTTAAAAACTAGAATTCATGTTTGGGTGAACTATTCCTTTAATGGTGTTTTTTCAATCGTTCTTTCGAAGTTTGACAGCCTCAGTATCCAGCTGGAAAAAGATCAAACACGTTTGAATGTGTGTAAATAATGACATTTTACTTTTGTTTCTGGTTTAACTATTAAATCTTGGATCCGATAGCACACTTTACCTTTAAAAAGAACATTTCTCATTATCTCTTCAAATCCTAGTTTTTCCCGAATCTCCAATCTAGAGCATTAACACCAGAGATAAAAAAACAGAATTTATCCGACATCTCTCTACATGTTAAGACTGAATTGTTTCCCTCCTCCCGCGAACTTCACTCTCTAATCAAGTATCAAAGAGAATGTCTTTCAAAGCACTTTCAAAGCAGAAATGTGCTATTTAATGTGTTGCCTTGAGTGATGTACTATTGCAATAAATTTCCTGGTGTCCCCAGTGGCGAGCAGCTGAAGCAGCTGCAGGTTGGGTGGAGGAAGCACCCTCCTTGTCTCTCCTTTTCACCCTTTACCTAGAGCTCCTCATCTCCGCTGCAGCCTCTAGAGCAGATGCACCCCCGACCCATGCAGAATGCTGCTCTATGGTGAAGACTGCATGACATCTGATGAGGTTTGGACGTTAATGTTTACTTTCATGCTGGAGGGCACGAGTTAAGAAACCTAAACCCCATGTGAAAGGAGCAATTTGAAACACGAAATTCAGAAATACGCAAGGGGAACAGTGACCTCAATATCTGTTCATTTCTTTTCATCAGATACGTTTTATGATTATCAAGTCATGCTGTCCGTGCTCAAAGCAGATAAACTGTGCACATTCAAATGAGCGGATCATCTCTAATGCCTTTCCGCTTTGATGTTCGGCAGCAGTTTGGCATGTAAGAGCATGCCATGGCTTTACTCATAAAGGATCATACCTTCCCAGACCACAGGTATCCTGCCTCCAAAGAAGTTTATTTACGCCATCATTAAAGTCTGATCACTCTCACCCTTAAAGTACAATAACACTTAATCCCATTTAACCTCACATCCACGTCTCCCCCATCCTTCCAGGAAACCGCTTGTTCCCAAAAAACTGCCTTTGATTTCAAAGCTTCCAGAGTTACTCTTAAAATGCAAGTTATGTTTTCTTTGGCGCAGTTCTACGTATCATCAAAAGAGGTTGTAATGTTCAAAGATGTTATTTACAAGGTTCTTGATGTGGAGATTTTGCAATGACTCCACCTGCATCGCGGCACAAGAAAGTTCTGCTGCAAGTTGGCCGGTTTATGACTCAACGCTACTTGTGCGTCAAATGGATTTGTTTGGATTGTAGCTCCTTTGTTGCTCTACATACGAGCTGTGCAGCTGCGAGCGATGTGACTCCGCGTGTCACGCATACCTCATGGCTCGCTTCATAGGCAACCGTTCCCTCGTCCGTTCCTGCTAGACTCGACGCCCTTGGTGGACCCAAGCCATTTGCCAGAAATCTCCTAACGCCACAAACTCCGCTCTCCCAAACAGACTAAAATTACTCAACGTCGTTCTGACAGACATAATTGTTTTGGGAAATACTGCAACATTCCTGGATTTTTTGGGAAAGGTTTGTCTCATTACAGAATGTTTCCAGTTGTTTGTGACGCAAATCTTCCTTGACTGTCGACATGTTATGTGATTCTCCATTACTAGCTTGTCCAATATATACAGGTGTAACCAGAAGGAGCCAGTGATCATTTTTGATGTGAGTCATGTCCCTAAATAGTTCAGAATAGGAAAATCTCTGTTTTAAATTCCTGCCGGAAACATGCTCTGATTGTCCACCAAACCTTTAAATCAGTGGAATCTGGGATGAGTTGTAGATCCTCAATATGGCGAATATAAGCAAAACTCACATCTGCTTACTCAAACCCTCACTGAATGAGAAACTAACCGTGCCCATTGTGACGTGACTGATTTCCTTGACGGATAAAGGAAATGAATCTGGAACCTGAGCTTCTGTATAAACCATTCCCACTTAACGACAGGATTCCGGGTGTCTTCTTTCCCAGCCATTGTCCTCCCTGAAGGGTTTTGGTGGTGTTTGAGGGGGTGAGAACATGTCACCTCAAAACCACAGTTTATAGCTTCTGTCAGATCCCAGGGGCCGGTGGTGAAATGTGGCTAAAGACTTAACCACAGGTTAAGAGACCCCCACACAGACCCCAACAGAGGCCTCTGATGGATCGTCGAGTTTGCCCAGGGGGTGATTTATGAACCTTTACCATTGAAAAGGGCAGAATCCACACTTGATCTTCTCTATCATTCAAATGTTGGACCCACCAGAATCGACAGGGAGGGTTTATTTGTTGCTTTTTTATAGCTCAGGAGACATAATAGATTAGATTTATGACTTATTATTGATCTTGTCTTGGATGTCTTTCTAAACGTCAATGAACACTTTATCTTGCACATACTGACCATCATAAGCAAATAGTTTTGAATGTCCTGAAGGAAAAAGTCGTGTTTGAGTAAGTTCTCAAGGAAAACTTTTTAATTTCCAATCGCATAATTTTTTTCACAAATTTCAGCACGGTTTGTTTCTTTAGCAGACATCATTTTTATAACTACAAAGAAAAATCTGAGAAGAAAAGTCAGACGTCTCCATTTCATCTCCGTTTAACTTTTATGTTATCTTCAAGAAAGGCTTGAGCTATTAAACTACTGAAACTTTTGAAATGTCTGAGGGTTTAATTTGTGAGTTAATTACCTAAAAAAACAGAAAAAAAGAAGAGAAATCTCGAAGAAGGATCAGGAATTTAGCAACTAGACTATTTAATAATCTGGAGGGGAAGTTAGTCAGAGATGTTGTTGACAGTTAATCGAAGGTCAGATGCAATTCATGTAGTCCCACACACTTTTTCTAAAGGTCCCACAAACTGTAAAGTTAGTTCCTTCAGATTGGCAGTACGTCAGGCAGAAGCGTTTGAGTCGGGTCTTCTCGAGCTCTGGATCTATTTAAAGATGTCCTGGAGATGAAGCAGTCTGCGGTAGGTCGGCTGGTTTATTTATCCTGCATGTGCTCTGACTATTTTCGGGCTGACTTCACAGGGCACTAATTGCTCTCGTTTCACTGTTAGCTAACGGGAAGAACAGGAAATGAACGACCGTGTTTGTGTGAGCCTGCGACTCTTCGTGTGTGTACTGGCTCCTACATGAATGGAGTTGTGTGTTAATCTTGCGGGGAAAATTGCAGCGGCCTGCTGTTTTTTGTTTATTTGTTGTTGTTTTTCTTTCCATTCTGCCCCTTTTTTATTTGGAATTCGAATTGAGGATCCGAGGAATTTATCAAAGAATGTGCTGTCTTTTCCACAGACTGCATAAAGGGATAGTTCATCCTTTCATCATTTACTCACCATCATGTCATTCCAGAATATTTAGGGGCAGTGTTGGCCTGCTCACCGGGAGAAAGCAAAAGGAGATATTTTGAAGAACGTCAGTAACCAAACAACATTGGCCTCAATTGACTTCCATTGTATGGACACAAAACCACAAAGACATTTCTCAAAATAACTTCTTTCGTGTTCTACAGAAGAAAAAGTCATAAACAGGTTTTGAATGACATGAATAACAATGACAGAATTGTTTTGGGGTGGACTACCCCTTTTACCCCTTATTGTGACATATTACAAGCAAAAAGCATGAAACACATAAAAGGTTTCAAAAAGGTTTTGAATTAAATACAAATCCAGTGAATTATCTATTTCAAATGATGAATTATTTATTTAGCTAATGGTGAAACTTGCTTATAAACATTTTACTGGACTTTTTCTGGCACGTTACACCGCAAAGAGTGTGCTCATAGAGCCGTAACGCTCTCAGGTGTAAACATACCTCGGGCTGGAGGGTATGTTGTACATTCTGACCCTCTCACTCACTCACTACATTGCACATCAGTGTGACAGATTCCTATGTCTGTTTGAATTCACCATTGCTCTGAATAGATCAATAGTTGAACTCCGTGTTGCCTTTCCATGACCTATCCTGACACAGAAAGCAGAACCAGACGCAGGTAAACAGGTCACTGGGGTACCGTAAGCCGAGGTCAACCGTCAAGCAGAGAGTCTGAGCAGTCTTTACATTTCCATTTGGCAGACGCTTTTACTCAAAGTCACTTACAGTGCGTCCAGGATATACATTTTTCAGTTTGTGTTTCCTAGTAATTCAGTATACAACCTCGGTGTCGCCAGCGCTACGGAAACATCCACCTTTCTGCTTTTAGCATAGCCTAATACGTTATGACATATTGCATAACGCTGTTGTATGTTATGACGCAATACTATACATTGCTCTCACTCGCTTAGTTAATCCTGAGGTGAGATTTTGTACGACGAGACCTCTGTAAACCGTAAACTCCATCAGCTGGAGGTTTTATTAAATTTGCTGTTCCAGATACCCCGTCGATATCTGGAGCCTCATTTGAAGAATACTTTTTTCCTCTTTCTCTCGGGGGCAGCACGAGTCTTGAACTTAGCCAAATACATCCATGTGTTTCATATATTTGTTAACGCTCGACTATTGCTTCTCGGAGACTCTGGGTTTTCGTAATGAACTGTTGATGGGGGCGTACATGGAGCAATATAAATCCACCGGAGCACCTCAGCTGTGATGTTGGTTCTCAGCCCACAGCACTCCGTGAGTCCTGCTGGGTTGCTTTTCAGTGATACTGTGAGCATCAAAGCTGTGAGGGATTGTCCGTGCAGTTTGTCTGCAAGCACCCCTTAAGGGATCGGCCTACAAACTTACCACATTATAAAGCTCAAAGCGTTGAGCACTGCCAGGATGAAAAGACCATTATCACCCTGTTTCACTGAAGAGCTTAAGGTGGTTTAACAGAGGGAACATTAGAGCTCTTACAGCCGTTTAATGATGCGCCCTGCCAGAGTTCAATTCACTGTGATACAAAAGTGCATAAACAAAGTGAAGATTTGCGACTTAATCCAATGTTCTTTGACATCTTAACTTCAGGGTTTACTTTAGGGATATACAGCCAGGGAGAAAATTGAGAGACTATTGTAAATTTCAATTTAATCAGCATTCTAGATGTATTGTGGTCATTTCAGTCCAGCGTCTGTTGAATTTCAATAAAGTTAAACCTCAGGAGTGACATCTAACAGCAATGTGAAAGACTGACAGCATGACTAGACACATGAAAACTGTGATTAGAACCCAGGTTATAACATAAACATTTTTTTTTTACTTTTCCTAAATACATAGTGCAAATTTTACTGATAATTACTGTTGAAAAGTAAATATAAACTTGTTTTCTTTGCAGTTTTTAAGGTCCGAAAACGTTTTTGGACTTGTTTGTCCAGTTCCAAATATTGTTTGTAGTTCAAAGGATGACACAAAAATGATGATACATTTAAATAGTAAATTTGAAAATAATTTTGAAATGGTCTCTTCATTTTTTAAAACACATCACATTTTAAGAGTAAAATGACCTGCAAACACAATTTCATGTTAAAGTTGTTTGCTAACCTAAAACTTAACTAAACCAAAACATCCAGAGTGAAATTCGGAGCAGCTTTGTGGCTATTTGACATAATTGATATGTGGATCTCAAATTCGTTCCAGCTGTTTATAATATCTATTACATCATGATTAAGGTGTTAACTTGGCCCGTTTGACACCCGAAACGTAAATCAGTGGCGAAAAGAGCCCCAAATAGATTTATGGTCTTCAAATCAGATAACACAACACGCTTCAGAACTTCTAGGCATCTTTCACACACTCTCTCTGGTCTTGTTTCTTTCTGACTCTAAAAGGTTTCGAGCACTGGAAGTCGAGGCAGGCCGGTAAGCGAAAACATGTGTCTATTGCCCTCATCTCAAGCTCAACATTAATTTGTGTTGTGTTGAAAATTGCCCTGAGAGAGATGAAAATATATGGCCCTTGGCTTCAGGAGTTGATGGCTTTGAGGTTCAAGCTGGATGGATGTTGCTTGCGTTCATGTTTAGTTCAGCGACCCTGATGCTTTCCGCCAATGTCGGTAAACTTCTGAAGAGACGGTTTTAATGCTTTCTTTTAATTGCAGCTTGTGACCTTTGTCTAGTGTATGTATGTTTGGCTTGCCGAAATTAGACATTGTAGTAAAACAAAGCTGTGTTTTCTATCACACCTGAGCACATGATGTCATATATATAATATATGTAGTGTCATAGGATTATTCTTGATGTTTGCTTTTCAGAAACTCTGTGCCAATCCATTATTTCATCTTTCCTCAAATAGTTTGTTCATCTAAAATTCACTCACTCAACACAAAAGAAGAAATTTGGTACAATGTTTTACTCTTTGTAACTATCTATACAGTGAATGGTGACTGAAGCTTTCAGTTACTAACATTATGTTTAATCCCTTTGTGTTCCAAGAAAGAAAGCAAGTTGAACATGTTTCAAGAGCAAGTAAATGATGAGAGAAATTTCATTTGTGGGTAAATTTAAACGATATGTGCTTCGTTCAAATTGTATGAATTATTGCAAATTAGATGCACAATTTTCATCTGCATGCAGGATTCAAATTGTGATTCTTAAGGAAGTATGACAACAGAACATCATGGACAAAATGTATGGTGTTCATAAACCTTTGGCCACTATTGTATACGTTGACACATGCACTGATGTACTGTTACCATGCGCAAGCAAAGCATTTTTATACAGATAAACAGTTTATGTAAAGAAAGCTTCAATCTTAGAACTCTTATGCCAGAAACTGACGCATAGGAACAGTATACTTAGAAATGTGCATGTTGTGTGTGTTCTGTATTTGTTCGTGTTAGTGTACAGTACAGAAAAGCAATCTCTAAACTGTTTCTGGTCTGATGCACCTCAGCGTCCACTCCTGTCGAAATCAACAGAAACAAACAAAAACCAGTACAAAAACAGACTCTCTTAGTGACAGACTTTTTCCACGCCTCAGGGCACCTGTTGTCCCATATGGGCGATCGCTGCCAAGCGAGACAGGCATTTAATATTGGCAGACTGTCCAGCACTGCTTCCAGTTTCCTCGGTAGCGTGTTCACACAGTCAACACTTGTGCCTTTACTTTCAACACTGAATTTAGCATTCATTAAGACTCATCATGCACATGTTGATTGATACAGTTAACAGTAATAAATGAATGAATAAGCAAATATTACTGCAAGAAGTAAGTAAGATACTAACTACAGGCTACCAGAGAGTAGATAAAAATGAAACTCTAATTTGGAAAAAAAATTCTCATCATTTGTTCCCCTTCATGTTTTTGAAAACCTGTAAACAACTTCTGTGGAGAAGAAAAGAAGATATTTTAAAAAATGTCTAAGTGGTTTTGTGTCCATACAATGGACGTCAATGGGGACCAATGTTGTTCCCAACTATCTTCTTTATTTAGTCCAATGGCAAATACATTTTGAGTCAACCCTTTAAGGATGCATTTAGCAAGGTGTAGCTTAACTATTATCTGTCTTGGATTACTGACACCTAGTGGCACGGATGCAAAAGCAAAGCTTTATAATAACAGATGACATTATATAAATGTGCTATTTATAGTAAGTTACTAATTTATTTAAATAACAGCCATCAACTCTCACCATATCAGTCTCCATGAGGCAACTTGACCCATGAGAAGAACCCATAGGAATATAAAATGAGAAGAACTCAGAAGAATATAAAAAGTTATCTCAAAATGTCAGATTTGAAATTAAATCTGATGAAGGCTAATTCCGAAATACACTAAGGAACGGTTTCACAGCCAAGGCTTAAGACTAGTCCCAGACTAAAATGAATGTTTGACCTGTCTTAACTTAATATAACTTGTCCTGAAATATCTTAAAATTCATCAGTGCCGTTGTTTTGTCTCAAGATTCATACCAGTAAGGTATTCTTCTAAGGCATTTTTATAAAAGGGACATAAATATCTTGACTTAATTTAGTCATAGTCCTGGCTTAAGCAAAGCCGTGTCTGTGAAACCGGGCCAAAATCTTGGTCAGTTGTACTATAGGGAAAGAAAATTTAACTGCAGTTCAAAATGTTGAAATATGAAAAAATAAGTCAAAATTTGAAAAAACTATTATTAATAATAAAAAATAACAACAAGACAATAGTCCAGAACAAAATCAATAGGAATCAGGCTTTAACAGGCAGAAACAGCATGTTCTACATCTTTTGCAAATACTTTTTCTCGATTTGTCTAAAGATTGACATGAAAAAAAAGATGAGAAATGAATAAGCACTTCGATTGAATAACTTCAGAAGAGCCGAATTCTCCTGCAGAGCGGCACGTCCTCCTCATACCTAAACACACACTCTGACATCTCAACAATGACACGCACATCAAAGCTCTATCAATATTTACTACATCCATTTGCTCTCCTTCAGTAAAGAAAGAAAGTAGACAAGGTGTTAAATTTCAACCATTTCTTCTAGTCGGATTTACAGATTTCCAAACCTAATGTAAATCTTTAAAAAAAGAAAAGTGTTCACAGTGTTTGTGACTTTAGACAACAATTCAGTAGTGAGATTCTGTTAAAATGTTGTTCGGTCAGTATAAACCATCAAGCGTGCACCAGTTTACGTTAATGAAACGAGCAGCAGAGTTGAATAAACTCTCAAGTCATGCAACACATTGCGCTTGGCAATAAAACTCCCTTCAGTGTCGGCAATATAAAAACAGAGATCCAATCTCGCGCGCATGCAAATGTCTAGAGGACGCCGCTCAAGATGTTTCAATATGTTTCGAAAGGTGGAGATACATGTGTTTGCAATCCAATGCCTCCAAAGCCTGAAACACAACTCTCCCCGGTTATTGATTCACGTGAGCTGCGCAACGTTTTATGAGCGAACATTTGAGTCCTTCTCTGCGTCATCATTCACAATCAGGGGACATATGGCATTCCTTAGCGATTAGCATGGACTTAAACCCAACGGGCTTCCAGCTGACATAGAGAAACCCAATACTGTGCAGAGCGCCCCACGGCATCACTCTACACACACGTTCCCATCAGATACCGCCGTACTGAGAACTGTCACAGGACACATGGGAAACGTGCGTTGCTTTCGTGTTTGGCGTGTTCTTTACCCTAGTGTGCGTGAGCACTGATTGAAGATACGTGGACCCCTCAAGAACCATGTCTCATGTATGCTTCATTCAGACAACTTGAAATGATCTTGAAAGCAATCGATCAAAACACATCTCAAGTCTAGAAATTCCTCATTCGCTCGGAAGACGACAAAGCGCAAAGCAGGTGATCTAAGCAGAGATACTCACAGGTAGGATGTTAAAGGACTCAGGTCACTCGGCATGGAGGATAATCCTTGTTCGGAGCAGTCCACCAGCAGTAAGATGCCATCCTCCTCACACTGGCACGCGGACGGGCACTGCACAACACCACCCGGCGGCCCGTGGGAATGGGCGCCTGAGATGGCATGCAGGATCAGCAACACCCCCAACATGACAATGATTCCAACTACTTTGCTTTATGTGGATGTTCTGTGTGTCTGCTGCAATGTGTGTCAGTCCAGTCTCTCTTGAGGCGCAGCTCTGTCTGCTCTCAGCTCTGTGAAATGTTATCCCGAGCCTCGTCTCTGTAGATTTATTCTGTCACTTCAAACTCCCATGGGTGTATGAGTCAGTCTGGGGGTTGCCCAGGTCTTCTCTCTCTCTCCGCAGTCTTATCTCACTTAGGAGACATTCACCTATTGTAGTGGGAGCGTTCAGCCTGCGTGCGATTGGCTGGAGGTTTGTGAGGGCGGAACTGCTGGGCTCAGCACTCCTCCTACTTTCTCCCGCGCGGTCCCTTTCTGCTTCAGGCAGCTGAAGCGGATGGTTAGATTGCTGCCAAAGACAGCGGAGACCAGACGCAGAGATCTACGTGTGCTGTAATCACTAAAACAAGTCTTGCCTTCATCTTTCTTGTCCGTGTCTTCCATTATGGTCAGGCTGAAAGAGAGATCAAGCCTTGAGGATTGGTGGAAAGTTCCCTTTTGATTCTGCTACACAGATTTAGACGTCAACAACTGACCGCTTCTCCTGCTGTTGCTGGCTGTATAAATCATAGGTGAATATCGTTTCGCTCCATTGCTCTTGGAGCGACGCTTACATGGTGTTTTATAACCTGAACAACAATAATCGAGTTAAGCTGTGCGCTCCCCTCAGCCAAACAAACTGCAGATTTACTGCCTCTTTACCGCAGGCAGTATGAATATCCAATATGTAGTGAAAGGCATTCGCATGGCTCGTTCAGCGTTCTGTTTGGGAATGTTTTGGAATATTCCAGATCCCTGGAATAAATAGCATTTATTTAATCTGATGGGAATTCTTGATTCATTGCTATTAAGGGTCCTGACAGTAGCATCATTCGTGTGTACTTTATATCTATATAGTGTATAAATTTGTTCTTGGAAAGCCTTGTAGGTTTTCCTTTGAGTTTATGTGTGTACAGGTCCAAATGTCTGTAAAACACTTTAAACGGATAGTTTACCCCGAAATCGTGTTGTTCCAAACCCATTTGACTTTCTTCTATGGAACACAAAAGGCAAGAAGTTATCGTCTGACAGCCATATTCGACTTTTAATTTATTTTTTCCATACAATGAAAGTGAACGTCTGTGTCAGACATTCAGCCTTTCAGATTTCACAGAGGAAGGTAAGGAAGTTTCATCCACATGATTGTGCTGTCATGCTTTGGATTTTGTATGTACTGGGTTGATTGAGTTGTTTGGTTGCAAGTGTTATTATTATCGCCATCTACGTTTCCATTCATTTCATCAGAAAACAATCTGTTAGGAGTCTTAAATGGGAGTGCCCGAAAACATTATCCCTTGTCACTCTGCCTACCTCTGCCGTTTTTTTAAAAGTTTGTTTATGTTTTTATTTTTGTTTTGTTTATGGAGGGTCATAATTGTTAGAGTGTACCCTTTCATAAAGCTGCAGCCAATTTGTGACAATCAAATAACATTAGTTTGAGTGCCCCGGTTGTTTTGCATTCGTTTTAGTTATTCCATCCGTCACAAAATCTAACTTTCTTTCAAAGAGTTTATGATTTGTTGGATTCCGGCTTGAGGATCTCCAGTCCTGCTCATTGATCTGATGTAAATCATTCACAATGAGCTCAAATGAATTCCATTAATTCATTAAAATTCCTCAGCTGAACCCATTTTCTGTGGAGCCTTTGTTACATTCCCTCAAAAAGCCCGGCTGAACTGTAGTCATCGTATTATCTCTTCATTATCCACACACACGCTCACATGCCGGAAAACTCAGCCAGGCTCGCACACAGCAAACACCAGCAAAAGCCTGTTTTATAGGAAGATCTTTTTATATGTATTTCAGGAAATAAAGTTCTCATTAAAGTATATGCATTTTCACCAAACTTTAGTTCGGCATAAATCAATGTAGAGAGCATAGATCAGATCATTAGCTACGTGGTGGAAAAACTTGATAAGAAAGGCTTGAGTTCATATCGTAGATTTTTTCTTGGTAAATCTGAGCACGTTCATTTTTGAGCTCTCTTCTTCAACTCGTGAAACATGTTAGAGATTCCTAAGGTCTTATCGAGGAAATTAAGACTTCTTAAATGACAGTTCACCCAAAAATGGAGATTCTGTCATCATTTACTCACCCTCTTGTCATTCCAAACCTGTATGGGTTGCATTATTCTGCAGAACACAAAGGAGATATTTTGAAAAATGTTCTACAGAAGTAAATGGGTACCGTTGCTGTTCGGTTACAATCTTTTCTTTACAGTCATACAGGTTTGAAATGACAAGAGGCTGAGTAAATGATGATGTTTATCCATTTTTGGGTGAACTGTCACTTTAAGGTTTGTACATGCTTTGCATCTGTTTAAACTTTTCAAAGAAAAAGTCACCCAGAAATAGAAATCATTTTTTTCATCCTCATGTTGTTTAAACCTGTATGACAAAATAAGATACTTAAGAAATTACTTACTTGAAATTTCTCAGTGATCTTGTTTCCATACAATGTCAATGGGGGCCAATGCTGATTGGTTTCCAGCATTATTCAAAATATCTTCTTTCATGTCATACAGGTTTGGAATGACATGACGGTGAACAAATGATGAAAGAATTTTTATTTTGGGGTGAACTGTCCCTTTAACTTTTGAGTGAAAAACTGCAGTATTATACAGATCTTATGTGATTTTTCTTTTCTATGGATAGTAACACGATTCAAGGTTAATCTTTATTTACACACACAGTTGAAGGACATACTGATGTTTGTGTTGATCTGCAGAGAGTGAATGAAATCTGCTCTCATTATTTCTCGTGAAGAGCGAAACAGAAAGAGCGAGAAATTCTGAAAAGCCCCAGTGCTGAAAAGCAGGGATTTGCGAACAATGTGCCAGGAGTAAAGAAGTTGAAAGTTAGATGTGCTGTCACCAAACACAGCTCTGCAAACAGTTCCCACCTCTGGGCACCTGCTCGCCGAGTCGGAGGCCAAAACGGGGTTGGGTTACTTGTATGGCTGGAGCGACGGGGACCGCTGGAAGATCTGCCCCCGTCCCCTGCCCCTTAAGATCAAAGGCCTACACTCCCCTCTCGATCTCATTTCCCCCCTCCCCTACACACACACTCTCCATCCAGGCATCGGCAATCTTTTAAGGCACAAAAGGGAAGCAGTTACCTGGCTCTCACCTGTCTGAATCTGCCACAGGTTATTCGAGCTCTGTCAAGCGCGGAAGTCCATTCAGCGGCTGCATGATGAGAGGGAGAAACTGGAGACATGGTTCTACCCACTTACAGAGGCTGGGAACAGACAATTACTGGTGAACGCAGTCATCTCTGGCTGCTGTGACCACCTGCTCAGTTCACTTGAGGGGAACATCTCGGAAAATAAAATATTTCTACATTTGCACTGTGCAGAACATTGCTGGACATTTGTTGTTTTTAAATTGACAAACTAAAATAAATGCACACGCATAAACCATAAGAAGATATTTGTTGAATTCCTTGTTTTATTTCAGACGTTTCTTCTAGAAAGGAAGACATTGATCATCTTGTTTGGGTACCTCTCACCATCAAATATACCAAATGCGTCATTATTTATTCATCCTCATTTTTAAAAAGTCTGAATTTGACTTTTGTGGAAAACAAAAGAAGATATTTTTAGAAATGCCTCTGTGGTTTTAATGTCCATGCAAATGAAGTCAATGGGGTTCGGTGTAGTTTGGTTACCAACATTCTTCAAAATATCTTGTTTAGCAGGTATGAATGACATGAGCATGAAATCTGGGGTCTTTTGTTCAGGATAAACATCAGAGACGTACATCATAGGCCTTTTTTTGCTTTGACAGATTATAGACCAAATCCATATCTAAGAGAAACTTTTGAGAAGACATCTTATTTTGTCTTTGTCCTGTTCTTTCGCTTAATCTTAGATTTGTAATGCTGTAACCTGCACTTTGAATGTGTGCAATAGTTCACAAACCAGAAAGTTTACCCCCAAGATAGCAAAGCTGAATTCTTGTTGGCTCGCTCATGAGAATCATATTAAAAGTGTAAAATACAGTCAACTAGTATATGCCATAATGTACGTGCGAGTCAGAGCCTGCAAGTGAGAAGAGAGGAAATATATTTTTTATCTATTTTATGTATTGCCATTGGCACTCCAATTATAGAAGATACTGTAAGGAGGGAAGATTAATTAAACAGCAATAAATAAAGATGATAAATTATCGATCATCTCAAATTTGATTGCTTCAATTATTTCCAGGCAAGAACTTGCACATGTTATCTGGGGGAAGGTATAACAGGTAAAAATATATTTGAAGATTGCAAATATTCAGTAAAAATTTAATATTAAGATCCATATTAGGAAACAATCCAAGTTAAACATCCCTAAAAAGCGTACTTCACAAAATAAGAAATGTAGGGTATTGCTCAGTAGTTGTTCTTTTATAACTGTGGAGATTTATTGTTGTGAACAGTTCATTAAATTATCTTTGACATAAATTGTCTCTTGGTTCTTCGAAAGATTGCTTTTGGAGAAAAAGCAATGAGACCTTTCTTATGCAGACAAGTTCAGGTCAGTTCCTCTTGGAAGAGTTTGGTTATAAATGTTTGAGTTGCAATCAAAATATATTTTGATTGCAGGCTTTGATCTGGTAGAGATTTTCTTCTAAAACAGGAGACAAATGTGGGATTACTGGGTCTATTTCACAGAGGAAGACATGGGAGAAATAAGTAAGGCCTACCTTTAATTGTGATGGAAACAGAGTTAATGTATTTTAGCTGTTGGTAAAAGGTAAGAATCAGATCATCAAAAGCTTACAGTAAAAGTATGACATTGCCTTATCCAGAAACAATTTTTGACATGAATGAAACCTGGCAATGAAAGGTATGCTATTTATTTTTCTGTTGCAATTTGTGCTGGGAATATGATAAACCAGACAATATCTTTTTTTTAACTAGGCAATGTTAGACCTATTGGTATTGTTAAATGTAGAATAGAACCTCAAAGCTTCAAAAGTTTCCTTGAATCAATATTGTATCCAACTCAGTTACCTTATAGCATTGCCTGACAGTGCACAAGTTGCATGAGATGGCACTTGTTAAGGTGTGGATTTGTTTGGATTCATGGAGCAGATATGTTTAACATAAGAGGGAGAGAGAGAAAGACACTGGTAAGTGATGATCGTATCTTGCATGCAAGCCACGGTTAGAGCTCAGTTGGAATGTTAACACTGTCTGATAATATTTTACTGTCTCCATTTGATTCCAGCCAAACAGAACCAGAGAAAAATGATTGACCTGAAATCAGGAGGCTTTGTGTGTGTGTGTGTGTGTGTGTTTGTGTGTGTGTGCGTGCGTGCGTGCGTGCGCATGCTTGTGTGTGTGTGTGAGAGAGAGAGAGAGAAAAAAACACACTACACCTCTTTAGCATTCCATTTTTTTCTACCGCTTATCCGAATTACCTCGGGTCACGGGGAGCCTGCGCCTATCTCAGGAGTCATCGGGCATCAAGGCAGGATACACCCTGGATGGAGTCTCTTTAGCATTATTATAATATTTGCATTATAGAGCATGTCTGTTTAGATTTTTATATAAATGTTGGCAGTACACTGAAATCCTAAATCAAATCAAAGTTCATGAAAAAACAGTGGTAATATTGTGCCATTAGGTTCTTCTAATATCTGAGCTTAAACTTTTAAAATGAAAAGTTATGTATTACAGCGCCCTCTAGAGCAAAAGAACAAGAATGGCAGAAATATGGACTGAAGGCAACTTATGGGCAAATTAAATATATTGTCAATGCATTAACTATTTTAATTCATGTCTAGATTTTCAGTGGTGCGGACTGAATATTTTCACTCACCTTTTCTGCATTCCATGAAAATTGAGTCTTGAATTGTTTTGTTATTTTAGCAACCCAGCTTCTTGAGATGATCTCTATACACTAATAACTTCAAACTGTAAGACTGGCAACTCTGCTACTTTTCAGAAGACGTGTTATAATTATATGCGAACATATAATGAAAAACAAAGATTATTGACACTTTTCTTGAGAGAAAATCATCCTGCCATCCTGAGGTTTTGGTGGTTATATAGAGGTTTTATGTAGTATGTAGTGTCTTAAAGCACTAATTTAAAGCATTTTTCTTTTAAACTTTTATATACCAAATTAAAAATGAAAATGTTTAAATTATGATTATTTACTTTTGTGTTTATTTAAGAAAATGATCAAATATTTTTTTTACAATTTATTATGCAAAATACACATACATCTACAACACTGTCGTCGTTGATAGGTGCATTCCAGAACCTGCCGTTCGCTGGACCTGGTGTCAATCACAGATGTAGTATCAGTACTAAGGGCGTATTCAATTCTATAACGTGCCTATCTGTGTTTCCGAGTTGCCTGTGTGTATTGTTTACTGCCTTTACGTCCTCCCAGAAATGCTGTAGGCTAATTCCCAGTTCAACCCAGAAGTAACGTCTGGATTGAGTAACATTAAAAGTATTCAGTAACATAAAAAATTGACTTTACTTATGATTAAATTGCATTAAAAGTAGTATCTGCTAAAAAATAAAAAGACCACAGTTCCATAAATTCTTGAAGTGGGGATTATCGAATTTCCGAGAGGACGAGAAGGCAGCTTGTTTCCGTTTGGCCACGCCCCCTTGTTTATTACCGTGGACTTCAATCAGGGACAACGTCCATCTCATTATCGATTTATTGCGACTCCCTCTGTGTATAAGTAGGTGTTTCATTGTCCAGTGTCTTGCTTCGTTTTGTAGTTATCCTGCTTTTGGTGAGGTGTGTGGTCAAATTAGTTTATTCCAAGTCTTTGTTTTTGGATTATGTTTGCAGTTTGTAATTAAAGTAACCTGCATTTAGTGATGACGAATCCTTTGAATCAATTCAACCAATTGCTTTGCAAAATGATTCAGGGTTCCGAAGCCTCGAAACACCACGTGCTGGCGCCACCTGGTGAATATGTTGTAGAAGCATCGAGATCAAATTCCAAATTCGATGACAGATTAACCAACAATAAAACAACTGCTAACGTTTCCTTAAAATGGTAAGATTTTAAAATAAATTATAAATCCATATGTTTCATTAAATATAATACTAATACTAAATATAATATTATATTTAATGAAACATATGGATTTATAATTTATTTTAAAATCTTACCATTTTAAGGAAACGTGCCTTTATTTTTTGTTTTTTAGTCGTATTTAATTATATTCAGAGCATTAACACAATTAACATCACGTTCCCCTTCTAGTTATTTTTTGTCATTAAAGCCATGTAGACAAAAAGGAGGTAAAGAAAAGATTATGTTATAAATCTGGATAAGGATAGGTTAAAATTATTTTTAAAATGTTTCTGTGTTATACAAACGTGGCCATACAAACTTAGCTTTATCTTTATTTCTAGATATTAATTGTAAGAGATCAAACGGACGTTACAAGTTTTCTTTTAAACCACACAGAAGTAAAACAAGACAAAAGGATTTTTTATTTAAGAATATTTGTTGTTGTAATGTTTTAGCAATTACACTAGGACTATGTGATTTTCTTTTTCGCACATGGGGATTTTGTCCTCCATCACCACTGAAAATGGCTGTAATTCTATGATCATGTCGACAAAAGCCTCTTAAATATGATGTGGTTTTGCTAAAAAATAAAATATAAATGAGTAATGTGTACTAACTGTGTGCATTTTGTAAATATTGATAGTGTTCCGTTTTCAGAACTTGAGGGCTTAACATGTTTTTAATCACATCAAAAGTCTTTAATCACTTTTGTCTGTAAGATGTCCATAAGAGTCAGTGTGAAGCATACCTTGTCTATGAACTTCATTTCCATCAGATGTTTTAGAGTGTATGCCATTTGATGAGGTGCTGTCTTGCTTGTGATTTATGTACAATTTGTCTAGATTTCATGTCAGGTAGTATATTTTTGTATGCATTTGGCTGACGCTTTTATCCTGACGCTTTTATTTAAGCATCTTAAAATTAAAACTGACAGATTTCTACAAACATGTTAATCTACATAGTTCAAACTGACGACCTAAGTCAACATTTTTGAACTTTACCAAACTTGTAAGTCGCTTCGGATAAAAGCGTCTGCTAAATGATTAAATGTAAATATAAAATCATGTAGACACAGGTTCATGAGTTCACCTTCAAATCAACATCCCCCTAGTGGTGAAACATGGGTGTTTCGAAACTGTTCAAAACATTAATGACTGAACAAAGCCGGATATATGATCCGAAGCACTGATACGAAACAAAAGATTTGCAAAGGGTTCGAAGGTTTATTAAGCAGTGTATGGAAAGCCACCATATAGTGTCTTCCACTTTTGACAGTCCATTATAGAATAAACAATAAAACATGGGTCTAGCTTTGTGTAATAAATCGACTGATGATAAGTTTTAAGAACCCATGTGCAGTTTTGCCTGTAATGTTCAGTTGCGTTTCACGTCCTTATTCTATGTCATGTTTTTGAATTATTTTTGCACTTTGGATTTATTAAAGTAACCTGCAGTTAGATCCAGTCTCTTCCACTTTTGACTGTCTGTTACGGTATCTGATTTTAGCAGTACTTGAGTATTTTACTCCTTCTAAAGGTAGGCTCAAAGAAACACTAGTCCTCAAAATAGTTAATTATGAGGAGCGCTATCACATTATTTTCTGAAATCATAATTAAGCTGAACTCCTCAAAATTGCAACAAATCAAGGTTGACACAACAGCCTACGGTACATCTATTACAAACGTTCAAGTTTCACTTAAGCTCAAGTAGATGGCACCATTACTTATTTGTAAACTTCACATTACAACTAGCTAAGGTTACTGATGCATTACTGCAGTTAAAAGGAGGCAGAACATTTGTGTGTGTATACCAAATCATATATTTCTCGCTTTTCTAATTCTAAGTCTATTAGGTATCCAAGATGGCGCCGCGGATGACTGCCTCGGTTTGGAGCTCTCTAGTACTTATGTCTTTTATGTTTGTTTTTCCTGTCTTGAGCCACGCTTCTCCAATCACTTTTACCAAAGACAAATTGCTTTACATTAAGAAATGTACCTCTGTCAATCTTTTTCTAATTTTGAAAATGCATACGTTTTATTGGACATTTAACTCGGAGGAGCGACGGCTCTATACAAATGCTCTAAAAGACGCAAGCGGGGAAAGCAAGCAGGTGTGGTCGTCAGTCTCCGATGACCCGGATTTTGGATCCCTCTGGCAAGTATACACCTGGCGAATGTCCGCTCCCTTGCCAACAAAACTGACAAAAAACTCTTACTCACCCGGACAAACAAAGATTTTTCCAACTCCGCTGCGCTGTGTTTCACAGAAACATGGCTCAATGACACCATACCAGGCAGCGCGTTACATCTGCCGGGTTTCCAGCTGTTCAGAGCGGATTGCATTGCCGAGTCAATGGCCTGTTTCGACTGCACAGATTGGAGTGTCTTTGAAGCTGCAGTCGCTAATCCGGATGAGTTAACTGACACAGTGACATCCTTCATCAGAGATTCTGTGTAGATCAGATTCTGTGAGGACATGTGTATTACCACCAGGACTCACTTAAAACCATGGTTTACAGAAAACTGAGACAGCTTCATCAGGCCAAAGAAGATGCTTTCAGAAGCGGGGACAAAGTCTTGTATAAACAGGCTAAAAACGGGGGGATAAGAGCAACTAAGAGAATCTACTCTGAAAAGCTGAAGAACCAGTTTTCAACCAACAACCCTGCATCAGTGTGGAAAGGCCTTAAAGACATTACCAACTACATGCCCTCATCCTCTCAGTCTGAGGGAAATCAAAGACTGGCTGACGATCTGAACAACTTCTACTGTAATGTCGTTTTGAAAAGCAGAGTCTCACCCTCCACAACCGCCCTGACCCTATCACTGCTATACCATTATAACCTCCTCTTGACACTCAACCTGCACTTAGGATATGCAAAGAGGATGTGTGCCAGCTTTCCGCAAACAAAGATCAGAAAAGCACAACGCACAAACAATGTCTCACCATCGTGCCTGAAAGAGCAGCTGTCGCCCATCTTCACACATATATTTAACATTATCCCTGTACAGAAGAAACCCAAAATCTCTGGACTTAATGACTACAGGCCTGTTGCTTTAACATCTGTGGCCATGAAGTCGTTTTGAGAGACTTGTACTGGCCCACCTGAAGGATATCAACAGACCCCTTCTGCTTACCGAGCAAATAGGTCTGTGGATGACGCAGTAAACATGGGATTTATTACAACACCTAGACAGACCAGGGGCTTATGTCAGGGTCCTGTTTGTAGACTTCAGCTCGGCCTTCAACACCATAATCCCGGACCTTCTTCTGCCCAAGTTTGCCCAGCTCTCTGTGCCACCATGTCCCTGTGAGTGGATTATTAACATCCTTTCGAACAGGCAGCAAGTAGTGAGGTTGGGAAAAATAACATCCAGCACATGTAACATCAGCACCGGAGCTCCTCAAGAATGTGTTTTTTTTCCACTGCTATTTTTACTCTACACAAACGAATGCACCTCTACAGATCCTTCTGTCAAACTCCTGAAGTTTCCAGATGACACCACAGTCATTGGCCTTATTCAAGACATTGACGAATCTGCTTACAGAAAGGAGATTGCTCAGCTGGCTGCCTGGTGCAATCAAAACAACATAGAGCTGAATGCATTCAAGACACTTGAGATGATAGTCGATTTCAGAAGGAACCCTCCATCACTTCCCCCCCTCACCCTCCTGGACAGCACTGTGGATACTGTGGAATCATTCAGGTTCCTGGGCTCCACCATCTCTCAGGACCTGAAGTGGGAGTCCGGCAGCAGAGGTTATACTTCCTTCGTCAATTGAGGAAGTTCAACCTACCACAGGAGCTACTGACCCAGTTCAACTTTGATGAAACTACAACAGACAGTTCGTAGTGCTGTGAAGATTATTGGTGCTCCTTTGCCCACACTTCAGGACCTGTACGATTCCAGAGTGAAAAACAGGGCAAAAACTTTTGCCCTCTGGCCAGCGCCTCAGAGCACCAAACACCAGGACTTCCAGACACAGAAGCAGCTTCTTCCCCCAGCAATCTCCCTCCTAAACAGATAATTGCTCCTCAAGCGCAATATACCACTTTCACTACTCCTATAGTGTGCACTATAGTGCCTTATTATATGTACATTTTATTTCCACATGTATATAACACTACCTCTAATTACAACATTATCCATTTGCACAAGTGTACATACAATCTATTAATATGTATATTCTACTATATACTACCCTGCACAATGTCTCTAATATGTTATTACCCCCCATTTTCCGTGCAATTGTCTTTTATTTTATATATGTGTATTTTAAAATATTTTAGACTGAAAATCTTATTAAATTTGTATTGTCATTGTGGTGAATGTCTGTACTAGAAGTTTACAACACCAAAGAAAATTCCTTGAGTACAAGCACACTTGGCAATAAAGCTCCTCTGATTCTGATTAAAAGACCATCATAATTTAGTGACCTTTTTTATTAAAGACCACAAAATAAAGTACACTTGAGATGTAAATGATAACTGAAAGACACAAGAAAAATCACAATTTCAGACTGAACATTTAATTGATAAAGCGGTCAAAAACCAATTTAAACTAGGCTATATTGACTCAATGAGAGTCGAACTAGACTCTGAGGTAGCAGCTGGTTGTTTGCAGTTAGCACATAGCGTGCTAGCTACGTAGCACATTTGCATTCACGCATGGACGTGAATGTGTTTAGTAAACTTTTATACTTTTCTTTAGTTATCTTTTTGAAAGTTACTAAACACACTTGCGGCCAGGCTTTGTGTCATTACACTCAATTCGTTATGAGGATAGTGCCTAGCCTAGCAACTACAGATACTGATAACATTATCCTACTCAATGACGAACTGCTTAACAATTGGATTACGTGCATGAACTAAGAATCAAGCATTACACTAAATTCGTGATGAGGCAAGACATGCTAACTTAACTATCGAAAGACAATAACGTGCAAGCTTTTGAGACCTGCAACATTAGCTTAAATCTCGGCTACCCTACGGTTATAAAATGTGAATCAGTAGTGCTCCAATGAACAATATGAACACACCCTGATAAAAAAATAAGCTCAAAAGTACACGACGGCAAGAAAAAATACTCATAAGACTTACATATCCAGTAACAGGTTTGCAACCCGTTGCCTCTTTTAGCTCACGGCACCAAGTGTATTGATGGTGTTAGGAGTCGATAGGAGGCTGCTCATGTAGCAGCGGTGGTAGAATTGTTCTACCACTGAAATAATTTTAGAGACTATTATTTTAAGGTCAAAAATCAAGTCATGAAATTTTAGTAAAAAAAAAAAGATCAGCGCCGGTGTTGTTCCGAAAACACCCTCCCCGCCAGATTATGCACCCCCTTTAATAACAAGCAGTCCGGTTGGCTAATTCTAACCCCTTCCCACACCTAATCCTAACCTTACCCCTTGTGGGGATGGGGGGTGCATAATCTGGCAGGGAGTGTGTTTTCGGCACGAAACCGGCGTTCAACCGGGCGCCCAGAGTTGAAAAATGCTCAACTTTGTGCATACCGTTTGACAAAGCCCCTTAGGATACGTTCATACAGACTTATTGAAAGGCTGGGTTTACTAAATCAGCACCATGGACTGTGGCAGGACTCGCCAGAGTTTTTGGGCAGAGCGAGACAGAATGACCGTGAGAACTGCGTACAACACAGGTCAGAGTTTCGGTGTCAGTAACAGACCAGTAGAACCTGATGTTAAGGAGTGTGACAAATGAAGCGGATTTAGTAGAGAGTTATCTGTGGTATTCGTAGAATGAGGTGCCCCCATATCTTTGATAAAAAAAAGTCTGCCATCATTGCAAGATAAATGTCTAGTTCTTTTCAACAAACTGGAAAGGTTTGGCAGAGAAGCAGGAAGGAGTTGCCGAGGGATCCATTGTCACGGTACAGATTGGCAGAACCCAGGCGCAGGCAGGTAAGGTTTAACAAAATAACTTAAAACAGAGAAAACCGCACCCAGGAGGGGGTTAAAATAACAGGAACAATATAAAACCCACGATGGGGTAAAAAAACAGGAATGAAGAGGCTTGAATAATCCCACACGAAGAAGCATAAACATGAAACGACAACAATCCGACAAGGAACAGTGAAACAATAGGGATTTAAATAAG
The DNA here is from genome assembly GCF_015846415.1 of Triplophysa dalaica. Classification (NCBI taxonomy): domain Eukaryota; kingdom Metazoa; phylum Chordata; class Actinopteri; order Cypriniformes; family Nemacheilidae; genus Triplophysa; species Triplophysa dalaica. The sequence continues at coordinate 11,374,841 of NC_079561.1, read as the reverse complement.
GAACAACTAACGAGGTATGATTACAAAAGGGAGGTGAACGGCAGGTAATAGAGATTAAACACTAAGGAATGATTACGGGAGTCAGAAGGGTGTGGCTGAGAGACATGACACGAGGACACGTGGCCCAAAGTAACAACAACAGCCACGCGTCTCCACACAAAATAACCACAGGACATGATTCTGTCCTGACCATGTCCAGAGAGTTAGAGAACTCAAAAACAGGAAGGACAAAATCCTGACAGAATCCCACACAATGAAGCATAAACACAAAACGACATGAATGGCGACAACAATCTGACAAGGAACAGTGAAACAAAAGGGATTTAAATAGGGAACAACTAACAAGGGATAATTAAAAAAGGGAGGTGAAAGGCAGGTGACAGAGATTAAACACTAAGGAATGATTAGGTGGAGTCAGATGGGTGTGGCTGAGAGACAGGAGGACAAGTGGCGCAAAGTAGCAACAACAGGCACGCATCTCCACACCAAACAACCACAGTAGCACATTCTGTTTTAGCAGTGGGGTCTTTACAGCCCCTCATTCTTATATTCCTCTACATTCAGTTTACACATTTTATTAGTAATGAAGGTTGTATTTGTGTTGCTGGGTTATCTACATGTGTGTGCCTCATACATGTTTCCAGTCCTGCGAACACACAGCAGCTGTGTATGCATCAGGGTTACCAGGTGCATGATTATGGGACATGTCAAACACTGTGCTCTTGGGGATGACCTACCTTTTCTGGCTTTCAGAAACTCAGTGTGAGTGTATTGGGCAATTGGGGAGCTGTCCATGTCTCTCCCATAGGTGGATCTCGAACACGAGATGATGAAAGAGAACAATATGTTACACTCGTAACCCTGGTTCTCTGAAACAAAGAGTGGAGAGATCCACCAGCTTTGCCTCGCTTGCTGCACGAGAAGCGAATATAGTTACTGGAGAACAGCAGCGCAGGCAGACCTTATAGGCTCTCAGGTAAGTGGTTGGGGCCTTACCTGGCATTGGCTGCAGGCTTCTATCTGTCTAGCCAGACTTGGTGCAATTGGATGCTCCTGCAGAGGTCAGGTACAGATGCCGTTCCTAAAGGGGGATCTCTCCACTCAATGTTTCAGAGAACCGGGGTTACGAGAGAGTAAGCTATTGTTTTCCACCACGGCACAAACGGATGCCAATTGTCGCCAGAGATAGGCCTACTCTTATTTTAGAGAGATGAGGGTCTGTAATAGGCCTACTTCCAATTAGAGAACCCGTAACAGCTAGCAAAACCCATTGATATCCATTCAAAAATACTAAAATCTGGGCTCCTTTCCTGCGCTCTGCTGAAGCCAGGGCGTTAGCATTACATTTTTTTGCCTAATGGTTGCAGGCATTCCTTTTTTAAAGGTCTTTGCTGTCATTGCCCGATCTGTCCCGGTGTTATGAGAAATTCGGTCCCTGTGTGAATTGTCTCCGCTTTGGTCCCAATTACAGCTAAATACACTTGGTCAAATAAAAATGTTAAAATTTAAGTTTAAGAAAAACATATGAGCATATAAGCTTGATGTAACATACACGTGCATTTCTGTGTCAACATCTGCATAATAAACAAAAATCACCACCTTTGATATTTAAAGATCACCATGGTTTTATTATAGTAAATAACAGTAACAACAAGATTTGTTTGATTTCACATCCCATAGCTTCGATTGTGTTCTATCATATGAAGCATTTAGTGATAGTGAAAAAGACAATAATTGTCATTTTAACAAAGTAGGCTATAGTGACATAAATCGTAATGTATTTTTTTTTAAATTACCAATCAGATGCTCAAAAAGAGTATCATTAGAAGTTTACGCAACAGAAACATGCGGGGTTCTAAAGGGGACCGATTTCGAGAGTGGACTCGATTTGTCATGACACCCAGACTGATCGGGGAGCGTCACAGACCAATCTATTGGGCGGAATGGAACATTTAAAATAAATTGGCTTAAATATGATCTATTAAATATAATTATAATTTTTCTTGTAAGAAATGACGCCTGGTTGCGTAATTATTTGCACGTGCTCCTCCTTATAAAACATAAGTTTATGCGCACATGACACATGTCGTATCGTATAGTCGTAAGGATGAAAGCCCAAATCTTCTACGTGCTGTGTGTCGGTGTGTTATGTCTGTTGAAGTCAGCAGCAGCAGCCGACGCCGACGCCGCTCCTTCAGGACGAGATTACACAGGTGAGAACGTTCGTGTCCTTACTGTTCTTACAGTCCACTGAAATCCACAGTTTGTGACACTGGAGCGTGTGTCTCTTCTGTAGAGCTCAGTCACTGCCCGCTGAGGTTTACGGTCGTGCCGTCCAGTCGGGGATGTGTTTCTGATAAAGATTGTGCTTGAGTACACAAATGGTGTGTTTTGGGCTGTGTTTGTGTGTCACCAGCTTTCAGCATGTTCGATTCATTATGAAAAAAATATTGTACAGATGTATGTATCATTGAAACGAAATTACTTTTTGTGTATGTGCAAATATATTTTTGTGACTGTAGTTGTTCCGTCATTTCCAACTACCAACCGTTTCACTCCAATAAAGTTCTTGCATTTCAAAAAGATAGCCATGGTTTTGTAGTCTAAGTGTAAAACCTGTTGTATTTTACTATAGTTTTGTTACAAATATCATAGTTCAACTATAGATATTGTGGTAAAACTTTAGTCTCCCAGTTGAATTAGTGTTTACTGGGGTTTAACTAATATAACTTTGATGAACTATCATATTCATGTAGTTTGTAAAGATACAGTTAGTCTACATGTCGTGACTTATTTGATGAAGCTAAGTTCACAGAATATTTCTATTGTGCATTATTTTTTTAAATGCCAACTTTTTCCAAAAGCTGTAAAACATGTATTTAGCTATTATGTATCCTAAATGCATAAATCTATGAAATTAGCCTTGATAAAACGAAGACACTGGCAAATTTATTCAAAAAATGTTTACTACCATTGTCATGATCACCTCCGAGAAAACCATTTAAGCAGGATGTTGTGATGTTTATCCACTGCTGGAAACTAGTAAAAATATGTTTTTAAGAAATCAAAAAGAGCCAAATGTGTCCATTTGAAAACACTTGTATGTATAAAAATGTGATGAGAAATGCTGCAGTAAATGATGTGGGCGTCAATGTACTCCTCCACAAACAGATAAAGGTAATAAAGAACACTGCCTAAAATCTGTATGAACCCTCTGAATTTCATCTGCCTGCATAGCTGTTGAGCGTTGTTCTGCTTTGTGCCCTTTCTGTCCACATCATGTTCACCACAGAGAAAACTATTTTAGTAGAAAGTTTTGATGCATGTATATCCACTGCTGGACATTACGTAGAAACTAGTCAAAATATGTTTTAAGAAATCCAAAAGAGCCAAAACCATTTGAAAACACCTGTACGTATAAAAATGTCACTTTGCAGAAGTACCAGTGCTTCAGGTTATTCTTATGAAACGAGACGTTTTACATTCTGCAATGTATTTTTTTACCACAGTAAAGCCGGGAGTGTGTCCTCGCGCAAGGTTTGAAGAAGAAGTAAAACCAGGAGTGTGTGCAGAGTTGTGTGTCAATGACGGTGACTGCCCAGGAAATAAGAAATGCTGCAGAAACGGATGTGGGAGCCAATGTACTACTCCAAAAAAAGATATAGGTAATAAAGAACACTGCCTAAAATCTGTATGAACCCTCTGAATTTCATCTGTCTGCATAGCTGTTGAGCGTTGTTCTGCTTTGTGCCCTTTCTGTCCACATCATGTTCACCACAGAGAAAACTATTTTAGTAGAAAGTTTTGATGCATGTATATCCACTGCTGGACATTACATAGAAACTAGTAAAAATATGTTTTAAGAAATCCAAAAGAGCCAAATGTGTCTTTTTGAAAACACCGTTATGTATAAAGATGTCACTTTGCATAAGTACTTCAGGTTATTCTTATGAAACGAGACGTTTTACATTCTGCAATGTATTTTTTACCACAGTAAAGCCGGGAGTGTGTCCCCGCACAAGGTTTGAAGAAAGAGTAAAACCAGCAGTGTGTGCTGAGTTGTGTGACAATGACAGCGACTGCCCAGGAGATGAGAAATGCTGCAGTAGGCCTAACGGATGTGGGCGTCAATGTACTCCTCCGCAAAAAGTTATAGGTAATAAAGAACATTGCCTAAAATCTGTATGAACCCTCTGAATCTCATCTGCCTGCATAGCTGTTGAGTGTTGTTCTGCGAACAGTGAGGGAAATATTATTTGATGCCTTGCTGATTTTGTAAGTTTGCCTGCTTCTAAAAAAATAAAGGGTCTATCATTTTATGATAGGTTATTTTAATTGAAAAAAATCAGGGGAATTTTTTTTATTTAAAAGTTATACAGTGATTTGTATTTCAGTCAGTGAAATTAGTATTTGATCCCCGAGCAAAACATAAATTTGCGCTTGCCAACGAGGGTTTCTCCACAAAGTTCAGAGGTAAAACATTTCTGATAGTTGGTCACCAGGTTATCACATGTGTCAGGATACATTGTAGTCCACTCCTCTGTAAATCTTTATGGCTTCTTGGCTGTCGCTCAGCAGATTGGAGTTTTAGCCTTCTTCAGACTTTCTAAAGGACTAGGGTCTAGAGACTGGCTAGGACATTTAATTTGCTTCTTCTTAAGCTACACTTTGGATGTCTTGTTAATATGTTTTGGGTCTTTGTCATGTTAAAGGCACATGCATGACCCATCTTTAGTGATCTAGTTATGGGGAGGAGGTTCTTGTCCAAGATTTTACGGTACACTGGCCTGTCCCTCAGCCCCTAAATGCGGTGAAGTCATCCTGTGCCCGTATCAGAGAAAAAGCCCTAAAGCATAATGTTTCCAACACTGTGCTTCCCTGTAGGGATGCTTTTTCTTGGGGTCATAGTCAGTGTTTCTCTCCTTCCAAAAACAGCACTCCACTTTGGTCTCACCACTTTCTCCAAACCTTTTCTGAATCATCTTGATGTTCATTGTCAAACTTCAGGCAGGCCTTCTTGGGGACGAGGACCTTGTGGGTTCTTCAGAATTTGACTCTATTGTGGCACAGCGTGTTACTAATGGTTTGCTAGCTAACTGTGGTCCCAACTGTCTTGAAATCTTTAACAAGCTTCTTCAGTGTATTTCTATGCTGATCTTTAACCTTTCTCGTGATCAGCTTTACCCCATTGGGAAATCTTGCAGGGAGCTCCAGACAAAGGGCAATTGATAGTTATTTTGTATTTTTCTCTATTTCCAAATAATCACACCAAGAGTTGTCTCCTTCTCACCAAGCTTCTGGCTGTAGCCTCTTCAAGGTTTGTGAAGGTTTACAATCTTGTCCCTGTCATCATTTTAAACCTATTTGGTCTTGACCATGGTGGTGTAGTGGTTGAAATGGAAGATACAGATTCTGTTGGCAGACATCTTTTCTATAAATAACAAGCTGACTTGGAAGTACTTTCTTAAAGTGACAGGACTAATCTGGGGTCCATATAGGCACATAACCAATCTTTGGATTTTAGACTTCTTGCTGGTTGGTAGGGGATCAAATACTTATTTCACTGACTGAAATGTAAATCAATTTTCTTAAATTGTTTATTTTGTCTATCAGTTAAAATAAACCTACTATAAAAATGATAGACCTACCATAAAAATTATAGACCCTTCATTTCGAAGCAGGTAACAAAATCAGTAGGGGATCAAATAATTATTTCCCTCACTGTATAGCCACTGCTCAACATTATCTAGAAACTGTTAAAAAAAATTATGAAATCCAAATGTCCATTTGAAAACGCCTATAAACAAAAATATCACTCTGCAGATCTGAGAAGTACCAGTGCTTCAGGTTACTCTAAAGAAACGAGACGTTTTATCTTCTGCAATTTGTTTTTTACCACAGTAAAGCCGGGAGTGTGTCCTCGCGCAAGGTTTGAAGTAGATGTAAAACCAGGAGTTTGTGCAGAGTTGTGTGACAATGACAGCGACTGCCCAGGAGAAAAGAAATGCTGCAGAAACGGATGTGGGAGCCAATGCACTACTCCACAAAAAGATATAGGTAATAAAGAACACTACCTAAAATCTGTATGAACCCTCTGAATCTCATCTGTCTGCATAGCTGTTGAGCGTTGTTCTGCTTTGTGCCCTTTCTGTCCACATCATGTTCACCACAGAGAAAACTATTTTAGTGGAAAGTATTGATGCATGTATATCCACTGCTGGACATTACATAGAAACTAGTCAAAATATGTTTTAAGAAATCCAAAAGAGCCAAATGTGTCCATTTGAAAACACTTGTATGTATAAAAATGTCACTCTGCAGAAGTACCAGTGCTTCAGGTTATTCTTAAGAAACGAGACGTTTTACATTCTGCAATGTGTTTTTTTACCACAGTAAAGCCGGGAGTGTGTCCTCGCGCAAGGTTTGAAGTAGAAGTAAAACCAGGACTGTGTGCAGAGTTGTGTGACAAAGACCGCGACTGCCCAGGAGAAAAGAAATGCTGCAGAAACGGATGTGGGAGCCAATGTACTACTCCACAAAAAGATATAGGTAATAAAGAACACTGCCTAAAATCTGTATGAACCCTCTGAATTTCATCTGCCTGCATAGCTGTTGAGCGTTTTATCTTCTGCAATGTGTTTTTTACCACAGTAAAGCCGGGAGTGTGTCCTCGCGCAAGGTTTGAAGTAGATGTAAAACCAGGAGTGTGTGCGGAGTTGTGTGCCAATGACGGCGACTGCCCAGGAAATGAGAAATGCTGCAGTAATGGATGTGGGCATCAATGTTCTCCTCCACAGAAAGATATAGGTAATAAAGAACACTGCCTAAAATCTGTATGAACCCTCTGAATTTCATCTGCCTGCATAGCTGTTGAGCGTTGTTTTAGTGGAAAGTTTTGATGCATGTATATCCACTGCTGGACATTACATAGAAACTAGTAAAAATATGTTTTAAGAAATCCAAAAGAGCCAAATGTGTCCATTTGAAAACACCTGTATGTATAAAAATGTCACTCTGCAGAAGTACCAGTGCTTCAGGTTTTTCTTAAGAAACGAGACGTTTTACATTCTGCAATGTGTTTTTTTACCACAGTAAAGCCGGGAGTGTGTCCTCGCGCAAGGTTTGAAGTAGAAGTAAAACCAGGACTGTGTGCAGAGTTGTGTGACAAAGACCGCGACTGCCCAGGAGAAAAGAAATGCTGCAGAAACGGATGTGGGAGCCAATGTACTACTCCACAAAAAGATATAGGTAATAAAGAACACTGCCTAAAATCTGTATGAACCCTCTGAATTTCATCTGCCTGCATAGCTGTTGTGCGTTGTTTTAGTGGAAAGTTTTGATGCATGTATATCCACTGCTGGACATTACATAGAAACTAGTAAAAATATGTTTTAAGAAATCTAAAAGAGCCAAATGTGTCCATTTGAAAACACCTGTATGTATAAAAATGTCACTTTACAGAAGTACCAGTGCTTCAGGTTATTCTTAAGAAATTTACATTCTGCAATGTGTTTTTTTTTACCACAGTAAAGCCAGGAGTGTGTCCTCGCGCAAGGTTTGAAGTAGAAGTAAAACCGGGAGTGTGTGCTGAGTTGTGTGCCAATGACGGCGACTGCCCAGGAAATGAGAAATGCTGCAGTAACGGATGTGGTCATCAATGTAGTGCTCCACACAAAGGTTAAAAAACTGCCTAAAATCTGTATGAACCCTGTGGATGTCCGCTTTAGTGTCACTGCCTGCATAGCTGTTGTGCTTTGTGCCCTTTCTGTCCACATTATGTACTTTGTATTTCTTGAATTTTACGTGGATCTAATATCAAATCTGTTTGTGCACTCTATGGATGTGGACTCCAATGTTTCCCCAATAGTCTTACCATGACAGCTAGTGCCCTGCAGAACAGAAATGTTGCCCAACCACCTGTGGTCTTGCATGCAGTGATCCTTGCTGACTTCAAGTATTATGAAAAATCAATCTCTCCACAGCTCTGAATACTTTTACATGAAGCCATAATGTCGAATACTTTCCCTTTAGGGGATGTTGTGTTTTGCCTTGTGTAACCACCAAATAAACCTTGTTTAGAGATGCATTGATTGCAATTTTCTTTGCCGATTTTATTATAAGTGAAACCTGCTGATTCCTATTTTATATCCACAAACTCTAATTGACATTATTTAAAAAAACATTAACTTTTCTTCAACACACATTTTGTCATATTTTTTAATTAAAATTATTGAACATAATTTCCCTAAATACAGTTCTACAACCTGCATTAAATTGCAGAATCTTCTCTCGCCCACATAACTCTTAAAGTGAACATCTCTGTGACTGAACAAATATAAATAATAAAATGTAACTAAACTTAAATCAACCTTTTTCTTTTTTGTACTCTTAAAAGTCTAAGATAACAATAAAATACTTCAACTTTATTCTTGTCTGTTATTTCTCTGAAATGTAAAATAACTTGTCTTTATCTTGGGTCTGTAGTACTAGAAGAAATGGGTTGATTTCAGCTGCCACTTCAATAAAAAAATTATCTTATGAGTGTCACGGTTCGCAAATGGACTCAGATGCAGGTCAGTGAAAACCAGTTTATTTGCACAACGTTAACAGGTTCAAACAATAAATCGGCAGGGCACTCCTGACGGGAACAGAGTAGACACGGCCGGCAATAACCTCCGTGAGAGAGAAGACAGGCAGGGAAATCCAAACCGAAACACAGGTACTCCGTAATATAAGACTCCGTGAGTGAATAATCCAACTGAAATCCAAATAAGGAACACGAGAACCAAAAGAGAGTCGTAAGGGAAAATAAGTCCAAACAGGCTCACAGGATGCCTCGATCCTATGTAGGAATAGAAGAGCAGGTAACCTCCAGGTACAAACAGCAAAACACAGTACAAACAATTTACATCGCCACACAGAGAGAATGGCAAAACGAGCTGAAATAGAGGGAACACAAATGAGGAGCAGGTGAGGGAAATCAACAACACTAAGAGCCTAAATGGGGTACCAGACGTGAAACAAAGGCAAAAGACAAAACACAGCAAACTGGATAAGAATAAACCCAAAATAAAACTAAACAAAAGGCAAAGCCTGAGAGAAATTCCTCCCCAAAGATGCCCCATGGTATCCAAAACCTACCCACGAGAGCGGAGGAACTGATCAATGAGAGAGTGGTCCAAAATGTCCCGAGCAGGGATCCAGGATCTCTCCTCCGGACCGTAACCATCCCAGTCTACCAGGTATTGGTGACCTCTACCCCGCCGTCTCAGGACGATTAGAAGATTTGATAGTCGCACAGACCGGGCATGCCGAGACGAACTCGTGAGCGTCCTGCGCCATGAAAGACCACCAAAACTGTTGCTTAATAAGAGACAAGGTGCGAGCAACTCCTGGGTGACATGCAAGTTTGGAGAAATGACCCCACTGGAGAATGTCGGTTCGGACCACCTGAGGAACAAACAACCGATTCGCTGGAACACCAGCCGGGGGAGTAACACCGACAAGAGCTTGTCACAACCTAGGATTCCACCCTCCAAGTGACCGCCACCACCACCCGAGCGGGGGAAACAACAGACACCGGGAAGGAGGAAGAAGCCTCGACCTCGAACTGACGCGAAAGTGCATCCGGCTTACCATTTTTACTCCCCGGCCGATAGGCGATGACAAAATCAAAGCACCCAAAAAAAAAGAGCCCAGCGAGCCTGCCGAGAGTTCAGACGCTTAACCGAACGGATATATTCAAGGTTCTTATGGTCGGTCCAAACCACAAAGGGAACCTTAGCACCCTCCAACCAGTGACGCCACTCCTCCAACGCAAGCTAATGGCTTACAACTCCTTATTACCGATATTGTAATTCCGCTCCGAGGAATTGAGCTGGCGGGAGAAGAACGCACAGGGATGGATCTTGTTGTCCGGGGCGGAACGTTGGGCTCTTACCCCCGCCTCAGAAGCATTGACCTCCACAATGAACTGACGAGACGGGTCGGGATTAACCAGAGTGGGCGCAGACGTAAAGAGACCCTTAAGTCTATCAAACGCAGTCTGAGCCCGCTCTGACCACACGAACCGCCTCAACGTGGAGGTGAGCTCTGACAAGGGAAGAGCGACCTGACCAAACCCCCGGATGAACCGTCTGTAAAAATTGGCACTGGACCGCCTTGCGATTTACTGGGGTAGGCCAATCAGCAACTGCTTCTACCATACTGGGGTCCAGCCGAATACCCTCGGGCGACAAGATAATACCCAGAAACGGAACCGACCGTGCTTGAAACACACACTTCTCCATCTTAGCGAACAGGCGATTCTCAAGTAACCGACTTAAGACCCGCCGGATGTGCTGGACATGGTCCCGTTCATTGTGCTAGAAAATCAAACTGTCGTCAAAAGGCATCACACGATACTCAAAGTGGCCTGTGGGAGTGTTAAAGGCGGTCTTCCAATCTTCCCCCTCCCTTATCCTGACCAGGTGATAAGCATTGCGTAAGTCTAACTTCGTAAAGATGGTAGCACCCTGCAAGAGACCGAAAGCTGACGACATCAACGGCAAAGGATGGCAATTCTTAACCGTGATGTCGTTCAGCCCCCGGTAATCAATGCAAGGGCGAAGGGAACCATCCTTCTCCACAAAGAAAAACCCCGCCCCAGCCGGAGAGGAAGAGGGACGAATAATGCCGGACAACAAGGAATCAGCCACATACCTTTCCATGGCCTAAATGGGGTACCAGACGTGAGACAAAGGCAAAAGACAAAACACAGCAAACTGGATAAGAATAAACCCAAAATAAAATAAAACAACAGGCAAAGCCTGACAATGAGTGAATTCTACTCTAAATATGTATTTGCCCTTTTTTGTGTTCATAAAGAACTCAATCATATATATATACATCACAAATATTGGTTGATTTATTCATTTTAATAGTTTGGATTGTTTTTCAAGTCGTATTGAATGTCATTTTACCTCAGTGAAATGACCATAGTTTTAATTCAAGACAATTAATCTGGTTGAATTTACATTTGATTTACACGCAGTGAACATCAACATGAGTTTAGCATGTGTTCGAGTTTAGCATCACAGTTAGCATGTAATCAGTCACGACCGTAAATGAGCCGTGAAAGACATTAGTTTTGTTAAAATGTTGGTATGCCAGTACACAAATTTCTGTTCTCTTCTCATGTAACCGCTCATTGGCATCCATGCTTTGGAATATTAAAGCTCCCCGAGACCAAACGTGCAGAACATTTGTGGTAAATGAAAGACTTCTTGTTACCATCCTCAGCAGCAAAAGTAAAACCAGGAAAAACATGACAGTGATGCACTGACAAAAACCATCACATGTTCAGCAAAGAAAGGATCTGTACTCCAATGAGAAACATTTGCGGTTGACCGGGGTTAACATGCACTACTAATCTTTAAGGAACATTTATGCTCTCTGGAACGGTATATTTATGTAAAAAAAAGATAGTGAAAGCGTTTTAGTTTGCCAGTCATTTGGAACAATCAACAAAGACACAACGCTTTAAAGTTAAAGGCCTAGTTCAACCAAAATTGAAATGGTTCACCGCTTCACTGTGACAAATGAAGCGGATTTTGTAGAGAATGATCTGTGGTAATCGTAGAATAAGGTGCCCCCGTATCTGATAAAAAAGTCTGCCATCATTGCAAGATAAATGTCTAGTTCTTTTCGGCGATCTGGAAAGGTTTGGCAGAGAAGCAGGAAAGAGTTTGCCGTTGTCAAACACTGCCCTCTTGGGGATGACCTACCTTTTCTGGCTTTCAGAAACTTAGTGTAAGTGTATTGGGCAATCGGGGGGGTGTCCATGTCTCTCCCATAGGTGGATCTCGAACACGAGATGATGAAAGAGAACAATATGTTACACTCGTAACCCTGGTTCTCTGAAACAAAGAGTGGAGAGATCCACCAGCTTTGCCTCGCTTGCTGCACGAGAAGAGAATATACTTACTGGAGAACAGCAGCTCTCAGGTAGGTGGGTGGGGCCTTACCTGGTATTGGCTGCATGCTTCTGTCTGTCTAGCCAGACTTGGTGCATTGGATGCTTCTGCAGAGGTCAGGTACGGATGCCATTCCTATAGGGGGATCTCTCCACTCAATGTTTCAGAGAACCGGGGTCACGAGAATAAGCTATTGTTTTCCCCCACGGCACAACGGATGCCAACTGTCGCCAGAGATACTCTTATTTTAGAGACGGGGTCTGTAAAACTTTCAATTAGAGAACCCGTAACAGCTAACAAAACCCATTGACATCCATTCAAAAATACTAACATCCAGTCACTACCCGATCCGTCCGGTTTTATGACAAATTCAGTCCCTGTGTGAATTTTGTCCAATAGCTGGGTTTCAGTCACGTGATTATGATGACGCTCGAAGGCGGGGCGATTTCAGATGGAGGGCAGGAAGTAAATATGGAGAATACGTCTATGGAGGAAACCGTTGCGGAGAGTCCGTATTGTATGAAATTAGGACCAGTTTCAAGCAAAATATACAAGGAGTTAGTAAACAGATATGTTGGTCGTGACCCGTTACTCGTGAAGATGATTGAGCTTTTATGTCGAACTTGAAGATTTGCCAACAGTGGATGCTGTTGACATCACCAACTATCTATCATTTTGACTATTGTTATAAGTGTGGTCTTTGTAACTTCTGGCTGTTGTTTAATATAAATGCAAACATTAAATGCCATTGAGAAGACAGAATTATAAATGGTGGTTTATTTACAATATATATAGATAATACATATAGCCAGTACAATTGGACTAGTCACTAGCCCTCGTCACTAGTTTTACACAAGTGTAATACTTTTATCCACTGGTCACTAGTCACGCTGCTTCGGTTCGGAACTTTCGGCTGTCTGTGTCAGATCCTGGCTCTCATCTGTCTGTTGGAGATCCAACATAGCCTCTGCACATTTCGACCGTCTTTGTTGGTCTTCCTTGAGCGTCATCCTCTGCTCTCGTTTGAGAGATGCCTCTGATTTGGGTTTAGTTTTTGGGGACCTTAGGTTGACCGTCGGAGCCCAATCTACCGACTCAACGTCACCCAAAGCGCTAGGGCAGTCAAAAAAGCCCAAATGAACTGCATATTAGACTACCGTTAACTTTATAATAATTACTAAGTAAAGAGCATTTAACGAAAACCGAATGCTATATAAACACAGACACAAAAAACAATTTGGCTATATAACATAACCTCCGACGAAGTGGTCGCTGCACACACGGGCATTAACAGACTCTGCTCCTCCCGACCGCAGAAGTTCGTTAAAAATCCACTTTTTACGGCGTTGTTCTGTGAACTTTTTACATTTCTCACATTTATGAGTGACAATCTTTGGTACTCTGTAAAATCCTTTTCTCTGTTTGAACGATTGGAGCAGCCGTAAACTACACAAAACATTGGCATTTTTTCAGACGGCACTGGCAGATCCTCAACTATTTTACTTCCTGCCCTCCATCTGAATTTCGCGCTCTCACGATGCAGCATCGTGACGTCACGTGAAACCAACCTATTAGGTCCCAATTTAGTATGTAGTTGTAATGCCTGGTCACAAAGCTGTTATCTCAAAATGTTGTTGTATGACTTACCGAAGCTGCGTTAGCTTCTAGCGAGCTAAATACACTTGGTCAAATAAAAATATTTAAGTTTAAGAAAAACATATGAGCATATAAGCTTGATGTAACATGCACGTGCATTTCTGTGTCAACATCTGCATTGTAAACAAAAATCACCACCTTTGATATTTAAAGATCACCATGGTTTATTATAGTAAATAACTAAACAGTAAGAACAAGATTTGTTTGATTTCACATCCCATAGCTTCGATTGCGTTCTATTATATGAAGCATTTAGTGATAGTGAAAAAGACAATAATTGTCATTTTAACAAAGTAGGCTACTAGTGACATAAATCGTAATGTATTTTTTTTTAAATTAGCAATCAGATGCTCAAAAAGAGTATCATTAGACGTTTACGCAACAGAATCATGGTCCTAAAGGGGACCGATATCGAGAGTGGACTCGATTTGTCATGACACCCAGACGGATCGGGGAGCGACACCTACCAATCTATTGGGCGGAATGGAACATTGAAAATAAATTGGCTTAAATATGATCTATTAAATATAATTATGATTTTTGTTGTAAGAAATCTTTCGAAAAATGTTGCTGGAATTTAATTATTGTACTGTTGTGATATTTCAATACAAAAACTCCCCCTTAAATTGTCAGATTTTGTGATTTATAAACACAATTTTAACCCATAATTCTCCAGTTAATTTTATTCAGAAACAAGACGCTCTTCTTAAAAGATTGTGGGGAAGAGGTCTATTGTCTGTTGGTTATCATCCAGATGAGAATCGTCACTTTTTAAATCACAAGAGGTTTTGTGAAAATTCTGATTTGCAATGTGGTTATAAGAAATATCATAAGGTGTTAAATAGTATTCCGAAGGCTTTTATGTTGGCTAAAAATAATTTGCCCGTGGATCCTTGGCTATTCATTTACCATCTTTTCAAATAAATGGGAAGGATTTATTAGAAATAGTTTCCAAACAAACTAATTCGAACTTTATTAACCGATGATAAATGTCAGTGTAATCGAAACAATGTGATTCGGCTTTTCTCAAAGAGCTCTACTAATAAATATAGAACCATGACTCTTTCCTTTACCGCATAATACCTGCCTCAATTTAGTATGTTTTGTGTGTGCTCTGTTTGCCTAAGAACTTCATTCATTTTGAAATGCCTTGTTGTATTTGAATTTCTGAAGCACAATAAAAAAGTAATAAAAAAGCATATTGAACATTGCAGCACACGACAACCATCTAGTGGTCGACTCGTGCATAGTGTGTCCACAGTGTTACAGGAGTAACTTTTTAGTTTTAATGCTAAATTGGTGTTCTCTTTAGATAGAAAGCAACTGGTGCTGGCTGGTGAGGAGTCGGGCGAGAAGATACTGTCGAAATTTAGAGTTAATCACCCAATGATATTTTTCTTCAATGGCATCAAAATTTACTTGTTGCAGAATGAAGTCATTGTTTATGAAATTTGAAATGAATATTGTTTAAGATCAAGTTTTCATTTTCTCAAATCCACTGCAATCGTGGCCATGTCACAAACCTTATTCAAAATTTCTCCCCTTGTGTTCAGCAGAACAAAGACATTAACACAGGTTTTGGACAATTAGTAAATTATGACAGAATCATAATTTTTGGATTAACCATTCTGAATTTGCCTCAAAGAAGCTTATTTTGTAGTTTCATCTAAACATAGAACCCAGTTTATTGTTAAGTTCCATTAATGTGCAGCAACTAAAGATTCAGGAGATGGCTTTTGGATGAGAAAATATCATTTTTGTGCTTTGGTCAACGACTTTGTCAATATTGATTGACAATGATGATCAGGCATAACATTAATGCTTGTTTTTGGCGCTGTAAAAGCTGTAATTTTGTATAACAAAAACCGGAAAAAACTAATGCACTCTGTAAATTGCAGAGAACGGTTGCGTGATAAATAAGGGAAACTCTCACGAATGCAACATTATGAGCAACTATTAACAACAAATCGACCAACCTTAAGAATCGTCTGAAAGGTGTGTGCATCATGAAGAAGCGGGGAAAACACTTTATAAAATTGAATTAGCAGTCACAACGTTATTTTTATGGATATTTTATATTGAATGTATTACGGCTTCCGTTATAAGCACGGCTCAATATATAAACATTTGAGTGCTTTAGCCACATTGTTGAACTAGTTAAATTATATCTTAAGAAATAATCGCAACACACGTTTTTATCAAGAAACTACTGCAATGTGATTTTCTTTTTATGTCAATATTAGTAAAATACGTCAATTTTTGGGGCTAATTTCGAACAAATTTCGACGGACCAAAAAAAGACCAAATTTCGACGTCGATTTTTGGGCTAATTTCGACCCAATTTCGACGGACCAAAAAAAGACCACATTTCGACGTCGATTTTTGGGCTAATTTCGACCAAATTTCGACGGACCAAAAAAAGACCAAATTTCGACGTCGATTTTTGGGCTAAAAGACGGCCAGGACGGGCCGACTTGATTTAGCCCCAAAAAAGACGTCCAAATGACGTCTAGTGCTGGGTGGGAAGGCGGTAAGGCGATTTATCTTTTTATAGAGCTCACTCGATAGGACGGTTGGCCTAATAGCTAATGACGGACAGCTGCGTAATTATGTGCACGTGGTCCTCCCGAACTTTGTTTATAAAACATAAGTCTATGCGCACATGACACATGTCGTATCGTATAGTCGTAAGGATGAAAGCACAAATCTTCTACGTGCTGTGTGTCGGTGTATTATGTCTGTTGAAGTCAGCAGCAGGAGCAGCAGCCGACGACCCCGCTGCTTCAGGACGAGACTACGCAGGTGAGAACGTTCGTGTCTTTACTGTTCTTACAGTCCACTGAAATCCACAGTTTGTGACACTGGAGCGTGTGTCTCTTCTGTAGAGCTCAGTCACTGTCCGCTGAGGTTTACGGTCGTGCCCTCCAGTCGGGATGTGTTTTATAGTCCAAGTGTAAAACCTGTTGTATTTTACTATAGTTTTGTTACAAATCATGCTTAAACTATAGTTATTGTGGTAAAACTGTAGTCTCCCAGTTGAATTGGTGTTTACTGCGGTTTTACTACAGATATAACTTCGATGAAATACCATGTTCCTGTAGTTTGTAAAGATACAGTTAGTCTACATGACGTTACTTATTTGATGAAGCTAAGTTCACAGAATATTTCTATTGTGCATTATTTTTTTAAATGCCAACTTTTTCCAAAAGCTGTAAAACATGTATTTAGCTATTATGTATCCTAAATGCATAAATCTATGAAATTAGCCTTGATAAAACGAAGGCACTGGCAAATTTATTCAAAAAATGTTTACTACCATTGTCATGATCACCACCGAGAAAACCATTTAAGCAGGAAGTTGTGATGTATGTTTATCCACTGCTGGAAACTAGTAAAATGTGTTAAGAAATCCAAAAGCACCAAATGTGTCCAGTTTTGAAAATGCATGTATAAACAAAAATATCACTCTGCAGATCGGGGAAGTACAAGTGCTTCAGGTTATTCTTAAGAAACGAGACGTTTAACCTTCTGTAATGTATTTTTTACCACAGTAAAGCTGGGAGTGTGTCCCAGCAGAAGATTGGAAGTGGAAGTAGATTTAAGACCAGGATTGTGTGCCGAGTTGTGTGCCAAAGACCGCGACTGCCCGGGAGATGAGAAATGCTGCAGTAACGGATGTGGGCGTCAATGTACTCCTCCACAAAAAGATATAGGTAATAAAGAACACTGCCTAAAATCTGTATGAACCCTCTGAATCTCATCTGCCTGCATAGCTGTTGAGCGTTGTTCTGCTTTGTGCCCTTTCTGTCCACATCGTTAGAATTTGTGGGTAAACATTCTCACCATAGTTACTGTAGGTTAACCATGAAATTTGTAATAATTTTGAAGCAAAGTCCTACATATCACAAACCTAAATAAGCGATCTTTTGTCAGAACCTCCAGTAAATTGTGTATTACTCTAACTCCTAATTCAGAATCGCAATTTCTATTTGAAACAAAAGAATCAGGATCCTCAATTTATCCAGAATTGTGCAGCTCTGCTTGGCAATATGTTTTGGGTCTTTGTCATGTTAAAGATACATGCACGGCCCATCTTTAGTGATCTAGTTAAGGGGAGGAGGTTCTTGTCCAAGATTTTACGATACACTGGCCTGTCCCTCAGCCCCTAAAAGATCTTTAACCTTTCTCATGATCATCTTTACCCCATTGGGGAAGTCTTGCAAGGAGCTCCAGACCAAGGGCATCGATAGTTATTTAGTTTTTTTTTTTTTTCTATTTCCAAATATTCACAGCAACAGTGGTCTCCTTCTCACCAAACTTCTGTCTGTAGACTCTTCAAGGTTTGTGAAGGTCTACAATCTTGTCCCTGTCATCATTTTAAACCTATTTGGTCTTGACCATGGTGGTGTAGAGGTTGAAATGGAAGATACAGATTCTGTTGGCAGACATCTTTTCTATAAATAACAAGCTGACTTGGGAGTACTTTCTTAAAGTGACAGGACTAATCTGGGGTCCATATAGGCACATAACCAATCTTCGGAGCCAGAACTTATGCTGGTTGGTAGTGAATCAAATACTTGGTTCACTGAATGAAATGCAAATTAACTTCTAACCTTCTTCCCCTGAATTATTTTTGTTGTTGATATTTTGTCTCGATCAGTTAAAATAAACCTAATATAAAAATGAATGACCCTTCATTTTGAAGCAGGCAAGTACCAGTGCTTCAGGTTATTCAAAAGAAACAAGATGTTTAACCTTCCGCAATGTATTTTTCACCACAGTAAAGCCGGGAGTGTGTCCCCGCAGGAGGATTGGAGTCTGTGCAGAGTTGTGTGACAATGACAGCAACTGCCCAGGAAATGAGAAATGCTGCAGTAACGGATGTGGGCATCAATGTTCTCCTCCACAGAAAGATATAGGTAATAAAGAACACTGCCTAAAATCTGTTTGAACCCTCTGAATCTCATCTGCCTGCATAGCTGTTGAGCGTTGTTCTGCTTTGTGCCCTTTCTGTCCTCATCCTGATCACCACAGAGAAAACCATTAGTAGAAAATTATGCATGTATATCCACTGCTGGACATTACCTAGAAACTATTAAAAAATATGTTTTAAGAAATCCAAAAGAGCCAAATGTGTCCATTTGAAAACATCTGTATGTATAAAAATGTCACTCTGCAGAAGTACCAGTGCTTTAGGTTATTCAAACGAAACAAGATGTTTATCTTCCGCAATTCATTTTTTTACCATAGCAAAGCCGGGAGTGTGTCCAAGCAGAAGGTTTGGAGTAGGAGTCTGTGCAGAGTTGTGTTCCAATGACCGCGAATGCCCAGGAAATGAGAAATGCTGCAGTAACGGATGTGGGCGTCAATGTACTCCTCCACAAACAGATATAGGTAATCAAGAACACTAAAATCTGTATGAACCCTCGGAATTTCATCTGCCTGCATAGCTGTTGAGCGTTGTTCTGCTTTGTGCCCTTTCTGTCCACATCATGTTCACCACAGAGAAAACTCTTTTAGTAGAAAGTTTTGATGCATGTATATCCACTGCTGGACATTACATGGAAACTAGTCAAAATATGTTTTAAGAAATCCAAAAGAGCCAAATGTGTCCATTTGAAAACACCTGTATGTATAAAAATGTCACTCTGCAGAAGTACCAGTGCTTTAGGTTATTCAAACGAAACAAGATGTTTATCTTCCGCAATTCATTTTTTACCACAGCAAAGCCGGGAGTGTGTCCAAGCAGAAGGTTTGGAGTAGGAGTCTGTGCAGAGTTGTGTTCCAATGACCGCGAATGCCCAGGAAATGAGAAATGCTGCAGTAATGGATGTGGGCGTCAATGTACTCCTCCATATACAGGTAATGAAAAACACTGCCTAAAATCTGTATGAACCCTCTGAATTTCATCTGCCTGCATTTTGGTTTGTCCACATCATGATCACCACAGAGAAAACTATTTAAGTAGAAAGTTGTGCATGTATATACACTGCTGGACATTATCTAGAAACTAGTAAAAATGTTTTAAAAGCGCCAAATTTGTTCATTTGAAAACGCCAGTATGTATAAAAATATCACTCTGCAGAAGTACCAGTACTTCAGGTTATTCTAAAGAAACGGGACGTTTTACCTTCTGCAACGTATTTGTTTTACCACAGCAAAGCCGGGAGTGTGTCCCCGCAGAAGGTTTGAAGTAGGAGTACGACCAGGATTGTGTGCAGAGTTGTGCAAAAATGACAGCGACTGCCCAGGAAATGAGAAATGCTGCAGTAACGGATGTGGGCATCAATGTTCTCCTCCACAAAAAGATATAGGTAATAAAGAACACTGCCTAAAATCTGTATGAACCCTCTAAATTTCATCTGCCTGCATAGCTGTTGAGAGTTGTTCTGCTTTGTGCCCTTTCTGTCCACATCATGTTCACCACAGAGAAAACCATTAGTAGAAAATTATGCATGTATATCCACTGCTGGACATTACATAGAAACTATTAAAAAATATGTTTTAAGAAATCCAAAAGCGCCAAATTTGTTCATTTGAAAACGCCAGTATGTATAAAAATGTCACTCTGCAGAAGTACCAGTGCTTCAGGTTATTCTATAGAAACAAGACATTTTACATTCTGCAACGTATTTATTTTACCACAGCAAAGCCGGGAGTGTGTCCAAGCAGAAGGTTTGGAGTAGGAGTGTGTGCAGAGTTGTGTTCCAATGACCGCGAATGCCCAGGAAATGAGAAATGCTGCAGTAATGGATGTGGGCGTCAATGTACTCCTCCATATACAGGTAAGGAAAAACCCTGCCTAAAATCTGTATGAACCCTCTGAATTTCATCTGCCTGCATTTTGGTTTGTCCACATCATGATCACCACAGAGAAAACTATTTAAGTTGAAAGTTGTGCATGTATATACACTGCTGGACATTATCTAGAAACTAGTAAAAATGTTTTAAAAGCGCCAAATTTGTTCGTTTGAAAATGCCAGTATGTATAAAAATATCACTCTGCAGAAGTACCAGTACTTCAGGTTATTCTAAAGAAACGGGACGTTTTACCTTCTGCAACGTATTTGTTTTACCACAGCAAAGCCGGGAGTGTGTCCCCGCAGAAGGTTTGAAGTAGGAGTACGACCAGGATTGTGTGCAGAGTTGTGCGAAAATGACAGCGACTGCCCAGGAAATGAGAAATGCTGCAGTAACGGATGTGGGCATCAATGTTCTCCTCCACAAAAAGATATAGGTAATAAAGAACACTACCTAAAATCTGTATGAACCCTCTAAATTTCATCTGCCTGCATAGCTGTTGAGCGTTCTGCTTTGTGCCCTTTCTGTCCACATTATGATCACCACTTAAAACTATTTTAGTAAAGTTGTGACACAAGTACAGTCAGTGAAAGAAGTATTTGATCCCTGAGCAAAACATAATTTGAACTTTGTAGAAACCCTTGTTTGCAAGCACAGAGGTAGAACATTTCTGATAGTTGGTCACCAGGTTATCACATGTGTCCAGATACATTTTAGTCCACTCTGTGAATCTTTAAGGCTATTTGGCTGTCGCTCAGCAAATTGGAGTTTTAGCCTCATTCAGATTTTCTAAATGACTAGGGTCTAGAAACTGGCTAGGACATTAATGCGCTTCTCCTTAAGCTACACTTTGGATGTCTTGTTAATACGTTTTGGGTCTTTGTCATGTTAAAGGCACATGCATGACCCATCTTTAATGATCTAGTTATGGGGAGGAGGTTCTTGTCCAAGATTTTACGGTACACTGGCCTGTCCCTCAGCCCCTAAATGCGGTGAAGTCATCCTGTGCCCGTATCAGAGAAAAAGCCCTAAAGCACGTTTCCAACACTGCTTCTCTGTAGGGATGCTTTTTCTTGGGGTCATAGTCAGTGTTTCTCTCCTTCCAAAAACAGGAGTCCATTTTGGTCACATCACCTCTCCAAACCTTTTCTGAATCATCTTGATGTTCATTGTAGGGCTGCACGATTAATCGAAAAAAATTTGATCTCGATTCATACATAAATGCGATCTAATTTCTTAAGGACGGCGATTCACTTCCTTGTATTTCCCGCATTTAGATCACTCACGTATTGGTCACAGTCTAAAACAAAACACTGTTAATTCACCAATCAGGTCAAAGCTAGCAAATGAGTAAGATCTCGAGCCCTTCCCTCCTCTCTCATTTACTTCGTTACGTGCTATCACTCACATGATGTGTTATTTATTAGGAGGCAGATCTAACGGTTGCAGTCACAGATCTAACGGTTGCAGTCACAGATCTAACGGTTGCAGTCACAGATCTAACGGTTGCAGTCACAGATCTAACGGTTGCAGTCACAGATCTAACGGTTGCAGTCACAGATCTAACGGTTGCAGTCAGCTCACTTTGTGGATTTGGAGTGGAAAATTTGGAGCGGTAAAAAGAGGAAATGGACACCAGTGTGGAAAATCCTGTTGACGACGAAGCATCAGTATTAGAACCGAAAAAAAGCATCGTATTCCACTGTGTGGAACTTTTTCGGGTTTAAACCTGATGACGATGCACAAGAAGTCATCATTTGTAAGAAGTGCTTTGGCATCGTCGCAGCACCGCAAGGTAACACAACAAATCTATATAACCACCTCAAACGTCACCACAAAACACAGCACGAGTTAGCAATGAGAGACAAGGGAGCTAAATCTAAAAATGCCTGCAACCAGACGACACAAACGTCCATAACTCAGACATTACATGGTGCATCGCCATACCCTTTAAGTTCCCAGCGGCACAAAGATATAACAAACGCCATCGCTTATCACCTAGCTAAAGACATGGCTCCAATCAACACAGTTACAAGCGAGGGATTCAAGGCAATGATAAAGACTATTGATAAGCGCTACTCTCTGCCCTCTCGCAACTTTTTCGTCTGTTGCATTGCCAAATCTATACACCCAGTGTAGAATGACAGTCGAGAAAGAACTGCAAGATATGCAGAACTTCGCCGCAACAGCAGACCTATGGTCAAGGCGAACTATGGAGCCGTATTTAGGCCTGAAAGTGCATTACATAACATAAATTAATACTCTTCCCTTTTTATTTTTAACAGCTTAAGTTATTTACTTATGGTCCAAAAGCACAGTTTCCTTTGTTATTTTTGTTTATTATTGTTAACATTCTTCTCTTATTTATGTTCAACAGCTTAAGAAAAGTTATTCACAAGGAGAAAAAAAGGAGACAATTTTTGTTACATTACATTAACATTACATTAAGGCATTTGGCAGACGCTTTTATCCAAAGCGACTTACATGGCTTTATCCTATACATTTTACATAGTTATTTGCAATCCCCTGGTTCTTCAGTGTATTTCTGGGCTGATCTTTAACCTTTCTCATGATCAGCTTTACCCCATTGTGAAATCTTGCAGGGAGCTCCAGACAAAGGGCAATTGATCGTTTAGTATTTCTTCTATTTCCAAATAATCACACCAAGAGTTGTCTCCTTCTCACCAAGCTGTAGTCTGTAGCCTCTTCAAGGTTTGTGCAGGTCTACAATCTTGTCCCTGTCATCATTTTAAACCTATTTGGTCTTGACCATGGTGGTGTAGAGGTTGAAATGGAAGACACATTCTTTTGGAAGACATCTTTTTATATAAATAACAAGCTGACTTGGGAGTACTTTCTTAGTGACCAGACTACTCTGTGGTCCATATAGGCACATAACCAATCTTTGGAGGGAGAATTCTTACTGGTTGGTAGGGGATCAAATACTTATTTCACCTGTATAAACCAAAATATCACTCTGCAGATCTCAGAAGTACCAGTGCTTCAGGTTATTCAAAAGAAACAAGATGTTTTATCTTCCGCAATGTTTTTTTACCACAGTAAAGCCGGGAGTGTGTCCCCGCAGGAGGTTGGAATTAGAAGTAAGACTGGGATTGTGTGCAGAGTTGTGTGCCAATGACAGCGACTGCCCAGGAAATGAGAAATGCTGCAGTAACCGATGTGGTCGTCAATGTACTCCTCCACAAACTGTTATAGGTAATAAAGAACACTGCCTAAAATCTGTATGAACCCTCTGAATTTCATCTGCCTGCATTGTGCTTTGTGCCCTCTCTGTCCACATCATTATAGCCACAGAAAACAATTTATTAGAAAGTTGTGATGCATGTATATCCACTGCTGGACATTATCTAGAAACTAGTAAAATGTTTTAAGAAAACTGCTGTATAAACAAAAATATCACTCTGCAGATCCGAGAGGTGCCAGTGCTCCAGGTTATCCAAAGAAAAACAGACGTTTAACCAAACCAAAGCCAGGAGTTTGTCCCCGCAGGAGGTTTAGAGTTGCAGTGTGTGCAGAGTTGTGTGCCAATGACAGAGAATGCCCAGGAAATGAGAAATGCTGCAGTACTGGATGTGGGCATCAATGTAGTCCTCCATATACAGGTAAAAAAAAAACACTTCCCAAAATCTATATGAACCCTCTGAATTTCATCTTTTGTGTCACAGCCTGCATAGCCGTTGAGCATTGTTGTCTTGTGCCCTTTGTCCACATCATGATCACCACAGAGGAAATGATTTTGGTAGTAAGTTGTGATGCATGTATATCCACTGCTGGACATTACCTAGAAACTAGTTAAAATGTTTTAAATCCAAATGTGTCCATTTTAAAAACGTCTGCATGTATAAAAATATCACACTGCAAAAGTATCAGTGCTTCAGGTTATTTAAAAAGAGATGTTTAACCTTCTCTGATGTATTTTTACCACAGCAAAGCCGGGAGTGTGTCCGCGCAGAAGGTTTGGAGTAGGAGTGTGTGCAGAGTTGTGTTCCAATGACCGCGAATGCCCAGGAAATGAGAAATGCTGCAGTAACGGATGTGGGCATCAATGTTCTCCTCCATATACAGGTAACTAACACCACTGCCTAAAATCTGTATGAACTCTCTGAAGTTCATCTTTACTGTCATTGCCTACATAGCTTTTATGCTTTGTGCCCTTTCTGTCCACATGTACTTTGTATTTCTTGAATTTTACGTGGATCTGATATCAAATCTTTCCATGCAGGGAAACCTCGTTTGTGCACTCTATGGATGTGGACTCCAATGTGTCCCCAATAGTCTTGACAGCCAGTGTCCTGCAGAACAGAAATGTTCCCCAACCACCTGTGGTCTTGCATGCAGTGATCCTTGCTGACTTCAGACTTGTGGAGAGATGATTTTTCATAATGCTTGAATACTTTTACATGAAGCCATTATGTCGAATTCTTTCTCTTTAGGGGATGTTGTGTTTTGCCTTGTGTAACCACCAAATAAACTTTGTTTAGAGATGCACTGATTGCAATTTTCTTTGCCGATTTTATAAGTGAAACCTGCTGATTCCGATTCTATATCCACAAACTATAATTGACATTATTTAAAAAACGTTAACTTCACTTTATTACATAAATTATTGAACATTAAAATTTCCCTAAATACAGTTCTACAACCTGCATTAAATTACAGAATCTTCTCTCGCCCACATAACTCTTAAATTGAAGAACTCTGTGACTGAAAATAATAAAATATAACTAAACTTAATGGACCTTTTTCATTTTTGTACTCTCAAAAGTCTAAGATAATAAATAATACTTCAACTTTATTCTTGTCTGTTTCAGTTTATGAAACAATCATTGCTCTATTTTATTTTTCTGGAATATAAAATAACTTCTCTTTGGTCTGTAGTACTAAAAGTGGGTTGATTTTAGCTGCCACTTCAATAAAAAGTTAATCTTAAACTTGAGTGAATTCTACTCTAAATATGTATTTGGCTTTTTTGTGTTCGTAAAGAACTCCTTCAGATATATCACAAATATTGGTTTATTTTTTTTAGTTAGGATTTTTTTTTAAATAGTGTTGAATGTCATTTTACCTCAGTGACATGACCATAGTTTTAATGTAAGAATTAATCTGGTTGAATGGAATTTACATTTGTTTTAAACGCAGTGAACGACTTCATGAGTTTAGCAAGCGTAAATGAAACGTAAAAGCCCGCCGTCTTGAATGGACGTTTACTTGTGCATTTGACGTTATTGCCCGCATTGCTGGCAACATACGATCGGCAAGACGTGAGGCTCACTGGCCGATCATGCAAAAAGTCCAATTCCTTGTTTCTGTGGTGGAAATTAGTTTTGTGTTGGTATGCCAGTGCACACATTTCTGTTCTCTTATGTAACCGCTCATTGGCATCCATGCTTAGGAATGTGAAAGCTCCCCGAGACCAAACGTGCAGAACATTTGTGGTAAATGAAAGACTTCTTGTAACCATCCTCAGCAGCAAAAGTCAAACCAGGAAAAACATGACAGTGATGCACTGACAAAAACCATCACATGTTCAGCAAAGAAAGAATCTGTACTACAATGAGAAACATTTGCGTTTGACCGGGGTTAACATGCACTACTAATCTTTAAGGAATGTGTTCACATTTAATGCTCTCTGGAAGGGTATATTTATGTAAAAAAAGCTACTGAAAGCTTTTTAGTTTGCCAGTCATTTGGAACAATCAAAAAAGACACAACGCTTTAAAGTGATAGGCCTAGTTCAACCAAAATTAACATTGTCATTTTACTCACCCCGTCATTTTAAACTTGTATGACTTTCATCCTGCCACAAAACGAAAAGATATTTTGAAGCAAGTTAGAAGTGAAAGGGGTGCCGGCACTGTTCAGTTACTATTGCATAGACACAAGCCTATGCTAGTGAATGGGTGCCGGTTAACGTTTTTTAAATAAATGTTGTGTTCTGCAGAAGAATGAAGTCATAAAAGTTTGAAATGACAGGAGGGTGATGGGTTAAATGTCACTTTAAAAAACACATTTTTCCTCAACTCCTTGAGGCGTTTACAGATTGTTCTCGGCACACATTGAGTTTCGTTTGTTTATTATGGGAAAGTTGGACAGACGGTCATCCGAATCAATGACACTCAGCCTGGTGATGGTTGTTATGCCCACAAAAAACTGCACAAAATAAGGTTTTGTAGAAGAGACAATTTAAATATCAGTGCATTACAGTAAGTGGAAAATATTCGCTTCATTCCTAACAAGTTTCCATTTTCAGTAGTTATGTTGTACCGCCTGCACTTCGAGGCTTGCTCACAAAGGGTGAGACCATTTAACATCAAGTATCGCAGTTTAGATCTTTTCCCAGATGCCCGAGATCTGCCTTAGCAAATCTAACCATGCCTTTGTAAAACCAAAAAAATCCTTCTGTTATGAAAGGGAACTCTTCTGTTCAATATCAGTTCAAAACAGTCATTCGGCTTCAAGTCCCACCAGGATTAAAAGCACATTAAAGCTCAAGTATCTGTTGTGTTAGCGTAAAAATTCTCTCAGCTGCCTAATATGGATGTTTTAGACATGTTCTCCGCAGTTAAGTCAACAGCTGGACTCCCCTTATACGACGAATCAGGTTGGCCAGTCGCTTTGCTAGCGGCAGGCTCGGCTCATCCACCTGGAATGTGCGCGTCAGCAAGTTGTAAAAGGAGCCGTATCCCACCGCGACCACAGTGCAGGTGAGACAAATGACGTTGTAGGGCATGCTGAAATCAGGCGTAGGTAGATTTACCAGCAGGGGTTCGGTGTAGACTCGCATGAAGTAGTTGGACTCCTCTTTAACTGGGAAACTAGACGTACATTACAAAGTTATTAACATAAATAAAACGAATCTAGTAATAGTAGTTTTTGCACTTACAAACTGCTAAACAACGGATGCTCTTGGGTGAAGTTAGTGTCCATTGCAACCATACTTGGCACCAGGCCGCTGATGACAGACGATCTACAAAAACATTTATGAGTTATGTAAATGTATTAATTACATATTTTAAGTCCAAACAAATTCAAAAGTCATACCCAACGTAGAAGCCGTGATTTGGGTCTGGGGGGTACTCGGTCCATTTGAGCAGAGCTCTTTCAAACTGTACAGTGACCTCAGTCACAGAATGAGGTGGTAGCTGGATCAGCATCTCTAGCAGATGAGGACGCTGGCGGTCTTTAGAGGGCTGGTAGTGAATGTAACCTTTAAAAAGAAAATATATGATGTATAATATAAAGATGTGGCACAGGTACCGCTGATGCTGTGGGAGCATATGTTCTACTCACTGGGCTTGTTATCACGAGATTTGCTGGTGACCTTAAGAGTGTGAATGTACAACCGCAGGTACCAGGGCACCGACTCCAGCAGAAGGACCGGAAAAGCCCGGAATGGGTGGTTATTGTAGACGAGAGTGTGAATTTCCCCTGTTTGCAGGCCAAAACCGGCCACATAGCGCTCCGCATGCAGCAGGGGACGCAACATGTCACCTAAAGCAGAAATGGAAATAAAGAAATCATAGAATATATTAATGTTAATATATTGCATATTTCAAATGTTTCATGCATTGTGATTTATTTACACTGTTACAAGTGTTGGATTTTCCTACTTTACATGAGCAAAGTGTCAAAAACGAGTTGGATGTATAAAATAGTATTTATATGAAGAATACATCCCCCCTCAGCTTTCGTACAAGTTTCGCAACGTTTTTTTAAACCGTATCCCTTTATTAAATCCTACCGTGGTCTCCTTTCCAGCGGAGCAGAAGATTGAGTGAACGCAACTGTCCAAACGTGTCTGCTTTAGTCAGGTCGTACACTGAATACGTCCTGCGATCCCCCAGCACAACAGCTTGACTGAGGACAGGAGTGGCAGGGCTAAGGTCAAACAGCTCCCCCTGTTAGACAAAACCACAAATAAAACTATATTACAAACAGCATCTTCTAAGAATGATCTCCAACTGACAGAAAAACAGGAAATATATCCGTCTTTTGGTTTACCTCAGGGTTGTCTGTGATATCCACATAGACTTTACTAGAGGAAGCAAGAGGACAGGCCTCCGTCAGAGTTCTAGAAAACATCTTAAACAGGGACCATTCTGTGAAAACATGACACATTTGCGCAATTCCGTGAAAATGTCAACCTTACCACAAAAAAATGTATGTTTTTAACAGCGTTTTAACATTCAGATTTTAACACTTGGTGGTTCAAATACCTATGTGAGATCTCCAAATTTGTAAAGCATTTGTTTTATTTTTAGTGCAGGATTTTTCATAGTGAGGAAAGTGCCATTTTCAGGATTGTCACTTCCATAAACGCTACATATTCCTCATAAATGGACACATGAAAATGAATATAAAGTAACTATTTTATGTTATATAAAGAGGCATCCCTTCTCCATTCATTGGGTATTATTGCTTCATGATTGTGCATTTTATATGACAGAGATCCTACAAAGTTTATCCTCTCCCAAAAACCGCTTCCTTTTATTGTCACATCCATAAAGCATTCTATTTCCCTATTTTTAAATGTATATATTTTTTAATGGAATGACATTTTTTGATGTATAGACTATCAAAAAGGTTAAGTAAAATTTAAACAGATGGTTCAATATAATTGTAACAATTTCATTCTCTGAGAACTTTTATGTCACGTCCATAACGCTGGAATTGCCCATTTAAGAAGCACAGCATTGAATGAATGTTCTTTAAAACTGATGTTGAATATGTGTAACTTAGGTGCCAATAAAATAAAACAATGAGTCTTTTCAAGGAGTTATTTAGCCTTCTAAAATCAAATTAGGTCTTCTGAAGAAAAATCTGTATTTTTACTTAAACATTAAAAATATATTTAGTTATATTATATGAAAAATAAAAAACATAAACAAATGTTTTTATTTTTATATAATATAACTTTCAGTATAAATATACCAGAATACAATAAATTAAAACCCCTTAAACAGGGGAACAAATGAATTAAATGTAAGCACTATTTAACTTAATTTATT
Source organism: Triplophysa dalaica (assembly GCF_015846415.1). Lineage (NCBI taxonomy): Eukaryota > Metazoa > Chordata > Actinopteri > Cypriniformes > Nemacheilidae > Triplophysa > Triplophysa dalaica. Next base: position 11,345,401 of record NC_079561.1, on the reverse strand, counting down.
TTCATGGCCATGATATAATTATCCCCCCCAAGAAAACAAGAAAGCATTTTTACACAGAAAAGACACACAAGTTCACTATTTCTTTTGCTATTGCTCACCCTTTTTGCTTTGACCTGAAGTGTACAGATCAAATACAACATTGAGAGTTTGCCTCAGCTCCCATGCTGGTTTGGTGCACTGCACGTCCTGAAAGAAAAAATGTAAATGGCTTAGTAAAGAGTAAACATTTTGTCATTTTTAAGGTCCTACTTTGTTTAAGACCCTCAATTCTGTCTAGTCTGCTGTGATTGGTCTACCGCGTACAGCATCTCAGTGTCACAAAAGGAACGTAGGTGTGCATTACACCATGTGACGCAAATCTGACCAGAACTGAGATTAGAACGACGAACGACTCGTAAAAAAAAACAGCCGGCTCGTTCTCAACCCAATAACTTTGATATTCGTTCATTTCGGCTTTACAACTAGGCAGACTGCTTACATTCACACACGGTAACATTAAACACTGCATTAATGTAATTTTAGGGACATTCTAATAGTTACTCTTTAAAAGAATGCAAAAAATTTGCCATACAAATTTCAGTCTGTACCACAATAAAATGTGTCTATTGTTTTTTAACTTTTTCTTAAGTGTAGGAACTGAAAAGCCGCTCACCTGACAGACAGGCCTGATGTGGACAGCCTGGGAGTGGAAACTACTGTGAAACAGCTTTTCCGACTTCATGAGAGTAGCCAGACCTGCCTACAAAAAACATCAACTTGATCTATTGGGCCATTTAAACTATGAAGTATGTTTAATCACATTACATCATGTCCTCATTATACACTCCTGAACAAAATCCGGGTGGATCGTAACCAGGTTGTAAGTACTGCTTCAAAATGCCAAAACAAGAAACAGGAGCAAGAGACAAAAAAAAGAGAGTAGGTAATTTATTAAAAACATAATCTAAACTCAAACAAACGATTTGAAATTCCAAGTTTGTGGCTTGGATGGAGACGCCGGCTTTTGAAGACATTTTTTGTTCTTGAAGCCCCTCTCGCAGATGCCGTCTTATGGTTATTGGTCTGCAGTCAGTAACAGTAAGGGCCTTAATTTGGGTTGAGGATCGGCCTGTGTCTTCACGGACAGACCGTCGGATCCTCCTGCTCAGTGCAAGGGGAATTCTTTGGGGGTCATCACTTCACTTTTTTTTCCCATAACTCTCTGGATATTTTAAGAAATTTGCAACGACTGTCTTACTGCGTCCAACCTTGGCAGCGATGGCACGTTGCGAGATCTGCTCAACAATCCTGCCATGTTAATAGACAGAAAGCCATATGTTTGTGCGGTTTTAAACTTTTTAAGGCTAAGGTTTTAAACCGTCAAAAGTGGTCTAAAATCGTCTAAAAACCTTGCTACGGTGTTTCATGCATTCCGACTTCTTTACCATGTTAAACATGCTGTATTTCGGAAAGTGTTTTTCGAGCATGTGCCTCTTTCGCGAGAGAGGGAGAGAGAGAGAGAGAGAGAGAGATAGAGATATTCAGGTATTTGTTTGTTCACTGTATTTGGGTGATGAATGTTATATAAACGGTGGATATAACGCTGGATTTGAAGATCGCTTGATACTATATATGGAGCCGTCCCAGCGCTAAAAGATGCCGGAGATGAACCGCATGCTGTGCAGAAATCCTGTGTGTTACAGGCGAATTAAACTTTTGATCAGCTGATGAACAGCCTGTTTGAGTTTAAATGAAGTTTTCAATAAATTGAAATGTTGCCTCAGAAATAAGTTCAAATCACTACAATTATAATAATAAATAAAAACCAAAAAAATGTTTCTTATATAGCAACATAAAAAATAAACAAATACATAATAAAATGACAAAAACATATACCATAATTGCTAAAACTTTAACTGAAATTAACATCTAAAGATAAAAGCTAATTTAAAATATTAATAAAAATATATACAAAACTATAATAACAAAGATCTGGATGTAATGTTGCTATAGTATAACCAAATATTATTAAATGCGACTGTTTAGAACCTTAGAACCACATGGGAGTAGTTTCTTCCACGGCGTCAGATTCTCAGTACAGACGATCTCACGTGGTAATGTTGCGTAGCGTAAAAAGCGATGATCTGTAGCTGCACAGTGAGAAAAATTACAAATAAAGAACATGACAAGAGAACAGTGCTAGTGTCAATCATGCTTTCAGGAAGATGTGTTTTAAATCATTTAAAAGGTATAATTCACACAATTTTTTTTTACTTTATCATAATTTATTCACCCTCATGTGGTTCAAAGCCTTTATATTACTGTGCAACACAAAAATATAAATTTTCTCAGTGGTTTTACATTCTTCGAAATTTCTTCTTTTGTGTTCTGCAGAGGAAAGTCATACAGATTTAAAATGACATGAGGGTGTCATTCACTTTTGATATTTTGCTCTGTTCAGCGGTGTTAAATTGCCAACAGTTGCTGTCATGGTCAAATACGCTGCAAATCGCCGGCTCTCACTGAAAATAAGGCCATACCATTTCCCAGACCCAGCGGTTTAAAAGAAGCACTGGGCTGAACTGTGTTGGTGGTGTCGATGAAGTTCAGAGACGCACAGAAGATTCCAGAGAGGACATTGGTAAGCTCCTTCCAGTTTTCATCCACACTGGAAAACAAGACAATTACTCTTACATTTTACATTGTTCACATGCCAGTATAACCAAGTTACTGTTACAGTAATGATGCTTTAAAAATATGCCCACAAAAACATCCACTCACTCAGCGACAGTGTCTTGGAACCACACCCAGAGCTCTGCTCCAGGTGGAGAGGGGATGAAGGGCTGACCCCACTGCATGGTCCTCCAGAAGCCCTGCGTGAAGGAGATGTGCAGCTCCCGCACTGAAAACTTGGAGAGCACTTGGCCGAGGGATTTGGGGAAGAGCCGGTAGTGGGAAACTGCAGAAAAGGACATTTCAACAAAACAAACACGTTAGATGAAAATTAATTAACTCAATTCACCTCCAAGATTTGGAGTTGCTCCAAATCTGTATAAATGTATTTGTTCTGATGTACACAATATTTGAAAGATATTTGGAAGAATGCTATTAACCAGATAGATGTTGCCCCCCATTGACTTGTTTGAAATTAAAAAAAATATTGTTCTGTTGAACACAAAAGAAGACATTTTAAAGAATGTAGGAAAGCAAACAGTTCTGCGGCACTTTTAACAACCATTGTTTTTTTTCCTAGTAGTCAATAGGGGTTTGTCTAGGTATAAGCATTCTTCCAAATATCTTTCTCTGTGCTCATCAGAAAAAAAGAATGCATACAGATTTGGAACAACTCGAAGGCGAGTAAAATGACAGGATTTTCACCTTTGGGTTTAGTATCGCTTTAATACCCCAGATTAACTATGCTTAACATAATGAAGAGTAATATGCATAATGTAGTCAATAGTTTCCGTTGAAACCATTACAATATTCCTATATGTAGTGTGGTTTAGGCTTTATGTCAGTAATATTTGAGTGTTTATCGGTCTCCATCCAATAAACATTCCACCATTAGAACCCAACAAATTACCAGTATAGACCCACAGAGACCACTATAGCTTCCATAAAACCAATACGATTCCCATTATAATCCTTAAATCTATTAGATTTTCATCGTAATGTGCTAAACCTTGGACCCATTCTACTTGTTTAGCGTAATCTTTTAAAACCTTTTGGTGTGAATGCATGTGCAGAAACCCACAAGAAAGGCACTTCTCATTATAGTATACTTATTGCTACAAATAATATATATGTGTCTGTCAACACAAATGATAGGAGACGGCTATAATCTTGGCAAAGGATGGAAGGAACAGAAGCTTAAATAAACACATTGCACTCTCAATAATTGTTTCATTTGATTTTTACTTCTAAAAGGTGTAATAATCAAGAGTTGATACCAAAATGAGGATACTAACTATACGTAGTGTTTAGAAAACATCCACAAATGCACGACGTAGCACAGAGAAGATGATCACCCACCCTTATTTCCCTCCTGTAAGAAATCTGTGTCCCATAGTGTGCGGAACTGGAAGCTTGCATAAATGTCCCCCGAGTGCAGGGGTCGGATGATCAACTCCTCCTGAAACTGATCTTTGGGTGCTGGTCTGAAAGACAAGCTGTCTTTCGCCTCGAACGATTTGTCCGTCTCAACATCTGTCGACTGCCATCGCCTTTCGTCTTGATTGTTTCCACTGACGCCACTTTTCCTCTCGCACGCGTCGCTTGCTCTGCACCTGATTTTTCACAGCTACTATGATACTCAAAAACAGAAAACAGCAAAAAATATAATAAAAACAAAACGCATCTGCGCGCTGCCATTTTTGCTTCTGCTTCCTTAACGCAACACTTCCTGCATGTGGAAGACGACGGGAGACCAATGAGAGAAGAGCTTGACAAATCTGACCAATGACAGGCTGGTGTCTCAAAACTGACCAATGCCAGCACATGATATCAATCCACACTAAAAAAACAGTGATTCATTGCAAGCGTTCTCCTCTCGTTTATTCTTTTTTCATCACCTCCACACAAACTGAGTAGCACCCCTGTACCGTCATCGTTTTACAGAAATGTCTAATAATTAAGCTATTAATAATAATGATGCAATCAATGAGTCGTTAACATTGCAAGTACACCGCATCAAAGAAATCTCATCGTTGTAATAACACAACTGTCCCCAAGGCGTCGCTGTTTACTGTCACTAGGAATGCTCTGTAGCAACACGAGCTGGAATATCCAAAAATAATCTTTTTGTTTAGTATAGGCTGTAAAAATATGTATAAAATAGACATTATGTTAATCAAAGCGGATCCACACCTGTTGGTGGGTCATTACGGGATGATAAAGGTGGCTTATGTTCACGCAAACAAATGCCAGCGGTCATGACAGACAGTCGTTCACCCTCCCTCGTGCACCCGCAGACGCGCACACACACACGCGCGCGCGCGCTCAGTGTAAAGGGTACCAATTCACCATGCTGCTTGCTGCTGGATGCTGCTAGACCGAGACGCATCCATCTCACCGTCGGCTTTGACTGGATTTCAATATTTTATTCACAGGTCCACATGGCTTCATCGGATGGACTAGAGAAGTGCGTTCTGCACAGAGGCAGATCTCAAAGTGACCCGAACATCCTCAGCGAGTCCGGCATTGATCTCTCGCACAGCGCAGGTAAGATGATGCATTTATTGTCTAGAGATGCCATTAGAATAAACGCGCCGGCGCTTAAAACACATCGCTTTTCATTTCCGTGTGCGGTGGAGGTGAAAGTGGCTCGGTAACCTGCGCTAATAGCATTCGCTTTGATTTACATGCTGGGAAACACAGTGGACTAGGATTGAGATAAATCAAATTACGCCGCATTTGATTCCTTGTCTGCCGGCGGACTATTGATGTTTGCCGTTTAAATGCATCGGATTTAGGTGTTATCGTATAACGGGACGTAAAGAGAGAAACTGGGAGCATCCACACTACACACGGGATACAGATTATGTGCCAACTGTGGCTCGTGTCACAGAATTACAAGACAAAAGCCTTCAGTTCATTTCATTGAGAGTGGTTAACCTTTGTCTGTATTGTCTTTAATGTGTATCTCTGTGACGTGCAATGGAGGTTTGCTATAGACGACTTAATGAAATGAGATACGTTTCTGATGCTTTGGCATCAGTAGACTGGTATGTCTGATACTATGCGCTGTTGGCCTTCATTCCGCACTGAGACTGCGCATTCAACGCCTCTTGCCTATTGAATTGAGGGGGTCAATGGTGTGTCTTCAGCTCTTTCTTGTAAGAGAGACCAACTCTATAGTGTGATTTTGATGATGAGCACGAGTTCATAGTGTTTAGGGTGAGCTGAGATAGCATCATAGTACACCATTGTCAATAAGAACATCTCCGGTCAAATTACCCCCCATAATCAATAGAAAGATGAAAAAATATCGTATTTTTTCTGTTCTTGCAGTATTTCCCATTTTTATTTATTCTTATAAAAACATAACATTCAACACGTAAATAGAAAAATTCCAGCATTATGGATGTGACATTTTTAGGCAAAACTTTAATTATAAATTCTCAAGGAATGTATTTTTTATAATCAATATATTGAACCATGATGATGAGCCTGATGGTAGTCCGGACATCAGGAAAAATATCAGTTTATACGTGTGTTTTCTATTTTAAAAGAGAGAAAAATGAATGTATTATGGATGTGACAAAAAGGATGGATGCCTTTGAGAGAAGACATACTTTGTAGGATTTCTGTGAATTAAAATGTACAAACCAAAAAAAGAATGGAGATGGGATGGGTCTTTATAGAACATAATATATTTTACAATGTTTGAATTTTCATGTGCACGTTTATGAGGAATATATTGAATGTTATGGATATCATGAGACATTTCTGCTATGGATGTGAAAATATAGAATAACAACGCTTTAAAATCTGAGCTACAGGAAAGCATGCAAATTTGCATAAATACATTTTCAATGAACCGTAATACGTTTTTGTCAAGCTTTGGTTGTGACTCAATCAACAAGAGACTTTGACAGAATCAGATGAATTCCTGATGTAACATCGCCGGCCGGCAATCCTGCTCGGAGAATATGGCAAATGAGCCTTTTCAATCTAAAAACTCCAACCCATTGAAATGAAGACAACTTTTTTGAAACCCTCACTGTGTCACCTTTAGTTTGTTTTTGAGTCGATTGGTTTATTCGAGGTGATTGGGGTTTCATCACGTTTGTGTCGCCAATCAATGAAGAGAGTAAGTGTTGTGTTAACCTTTGCCTTCTCTAGTGATTGAAAAGATCAGATTTTACATGACATGTGGGTACCACTTCCCCATTGCCATCGCGAGATTGATGTTTCTGTTCACTTTTGAGTGCCGGTATTTTTAGGCCTCAAAGAGGAGATACATTTCAACATGAACCTGGCAAGTGGCTCAGATTTAGTCCCGAAATAAAGTCACTTGGCTGCACCGAGTGGCACTTAATTGTTTTTGTTGTTGGCTGCATTCAAATGTTTGTATTACAGGAGGTCAGTGAAAACAGATGAAGTATAAGAGAGTCAAAAAAGAGAAATACAGAAAGAATTAAAGAGTTTGGTGTGGTCTACTAACGGTTTCTTATATTTATGGACTATGTGTTCTAGGTTTTGTGGGTAATGGTTCATTGTCTTTTTGAACATAACATTCATTAATTAAAGTCTCAAACCACATGTGGTTGTTGTTCTGTCATGCATACCATCCCTAAAGAAGACTGCTGCATCACCATAACTCAGTGTTCACAGATGTGTTTGTTAACACTTTGGATTGTGTGAGAATGATGCAGTTTTTCACCTTGATTCTCTGTCAGATTAAAGGACTTACAATAACTGATTATTGTACATTTTCTTTCTCAGCATTAATTCTTCAAATTAATGCGATTTGGGAGAGCAACATACCTGTCCAATCCAATAGAAAATAAACTTACATTTTAACTGTTAACTGTCGGAGCCCTTTTTGAGCCTACAGATGAAAACACACGCTGGAACTAAAATGAGGTAACTCATGAATTCTTCTTCTCGGAAAAAAAGTTTATGTTTTTCTTTGATTGAAAAATACATTAAAAAAATGCTGTTCGCAAAAGGATAACAAAAATCGAAGCACACTCTTTATAAAAAATAATCAATTACTCTCCCTACATAAATTATTTTTAAAAACACCAAAGAAATCTGTATTCTAGAGTCTTAGACCTTTCCAATGATATATAGTTTGTTATGATTCTATTAGAAATTACAGGCACAATATTGATGCAAACTTATGTGTCCCGTATACGGAACGGGTGACAGTTAACAGGCTACGGGTAGCTGGTGGATCACTTTTATCAGGCGTATTGATCTTATGTTGTTTTAAATCAAACTTAAATTTAAATTGCATAATCATATAGACGTTTGGGTAATAATTGAAGATAAATCAAAAGGGGCAGTTTTCATGTAACGGTTAAATGTTTGTAGCTCTCCCCACTGTAGTGGACTTGATAAAAATCTGCCGTTCAAAGCTATTCATTTTATGAGTACATCACTTATATCATTCAGAGTTGGGCAGGTGTTTAAAACCTATGTCAAATGTGTCTTTAAATGTTGAATAAAGGCTGGAATACACAACACAAATTTTAAAATCTGAATAGAAAAAAAAAAGACATCACACACCACACAATCAAATCTGCAGACTAGCGCAGACTTTTTGCAACAACTGAAAATCTGGGCAAAATCTGAGCAAAAGTCTGTAGTGTATTCCAGCCTTAAGAGGCAAATATATGAAGTTGACATATGTAAAGATAGGTGTTGTAGCAATTAGGGTCATTACAATGACTTGGTTCATGATTAAATTGTCTATGATGCACCACATGTAGCCCATTGCTTCACACCTATTTACACATTTAAACGGTCTCACAGTTTCAATGATCTCCCTGCCCCTTTTGAAGGCCTTTTTGAAGACCAGGTCATCGGTTGTATTGAACAAGCTTCTAAAAAGGATACTTCACCCAAAAAATGAAAATTCTGTCATTATATACTTACCCTCAAGTTGGGCCAAAGCTGTTTAAGTTTCTTTTTTCTGATGAACACAAAGAAAGATATTTGGAAAAAATTTAGCAGCTGACATTTCTGTGACACCATTGACTACCATAGTAGGAAACATTATTATATCAGGTTTTTTGTTTCTATTGCCTCCTCAACGATGGACTCTAATAACAGAACACAACATTTGATATTTTGAAGAATTTAGGAAAAAACTGTTCTGTTGCACCTTTGGCTACATTTTTCCAAAATCTTTCTTTGTGTTCAACAGTTTGGAACAAAATGACAGATTCATGACAGAATTTTCATTATTGGCTGGAGCATCCATTTAAGATGTGTTTATTCCCTTTGAACGGATAAATAGAACTGAATATTTCATGAGAAAAATACTGAAAACTGCTCGCTCTTTTACCAAGCTATATTGGTAACGCATTACATAGGGGGTATGTGCATAGGCCGGCTTTCCGAGGTAAGCTATGACTCATCACCTTCCCTCGTATACGGGCTGGTGTGAGCACTTGTTCGTCAGCCTGTGAGAGAGTGCGTCTGTGGAAAGGTCTAGCCCATAAATGTACCTGATATTTCAGTTTTCATACATTCTCTGCGTCTTGGGTATGATTTGCATAAAATATTTATTTCGACTGTCTTTGATTGTTCTTGATGAAGGTTAATCAAGCTTAAACGAGTAGTTCACCTTCATCAATTACTCGCCCTCTTGTCATTTCAAACATGTATGAACACAAAAGAAGAGATTTTGAAGAATGTTGTTAACAGCCCCCACTTGCATTAGTTACAATATAAGGGAATGGGGGGCTGTGCTGTTTCGTTTACCATATTTTTCAAAATATCTTCTTTTGTGTTCTGCAGAAGAAAGAAAGTCTGAAAGGTTTGAAATAACAAGATGGCGACAGAATTTTAATTTTGAAGGAGAACTACTACTTTAAAGAAGACATTCTTCTACGTGTAGTAGCTTTAAAGGCAGAATTTGTGTTTCACTAAAGCTCCTTTATTTATTTCTGGTTTCAATGTCGATTTATATTTCGCTTTGTTTTTACTTTCATTATTGCATATACCTTGATACAGATGTCAACATTTTAAGCTTTTAATACCCTTGCGAGGTCTCTATCTCCTGAAGTTTTTAAAAGGTTTTTATTTTTAAAGCAAGATTTTCCATTGCTGCTTTCACAATTGTCACATCAGAACTAAAGATATACCTCATAAATGGGCACATGATAATCAAAATATACTAACTATTTTGTGGGCTATGAAGAGCCATTCCTTCTCCTTTGGTTGGGTATTATTGCTTCTGGTTTGTTAATGCACAGAAATCCTACAAAGTATGTTGTCTTGTGTTCTTTGTCACATCCATAATGTATGTTTATTTCCCTCCATTTCATTAGGCTGATATTTTTCTGATGTTTAGACTAATATAAAATATCAAACAGATGGTTCAATATATTAGTAACAACATGATCCAAGAGTTAATATTTCACATCCATTACACTGGAATTTCCCAAAAATTTAAAAGTGATTTAGTGGTAAAATTGGCATAATGATGGTAGGTTTTGCTGGTGGTCGCTAGGGCGTTGCTATGGTGTTGCTTGCATGTTTTTTTATGCATTTGATATGGTAAAGTTTTCTGGGTGGTTTCTATTGTACATGTCTAAGTTAAGACTCCCTCCTTCAATGCAAGTTTACAGATTTTTTATTTACAATCCACAAACTGTAAGTGCCATGTCCATACTTTAAGAAAACGGGGGCTGTAGCACAAACTTGTGGGAGGTTTGTTCACATCTCTAACCCTGAACGCTAGTAGTGATGCTGGCATATGTCTGTTCATCTGATAATTTCTCTGGCTTTAAAGAAATCCTTTCAGTGTCACTCCCGCTTGAGATTTTCTGTCCTTCACACAGACTGAGGAAGCACACACAGTATTGCATCCAAGAGGAGACGAGACCTGACCTTGTCAACCACAGTTCATTGACTCTCGGCTCTCCTTGGGCGTGAAAACCGAACACAACAACAAGCTCCACGGCCTCCTGAGAGAAAAAACAGAAAGCATATTAGACCTTTGACAGCGTGTCTGTTTTTAGCTGTGTGTATGTCTCGGGCGGAAACCGAAATGTTTTCGAGTTTGTGAAAGAGAAGCAAGAAATGGAAACTAAGACGCAGCATCTTAAAGTCAGCTGTTCTTAAATTTGTTTGAATTATTCAGGCATTTCATTTTTGTAAATGTTAACCCAAAAATGAAAATTCTCTCATAATTGATTTACCCTCATGCCATTGCCATCTCAAATGTATATTTCTTTATTTAGCTGAACAGCAATTATTTTATTTTAAATTAAAATGGTGTATTCAGTTCAGTTCAGTGCTTGTTTATATTTTATTTTTACTGAATAACTTCAAAATATTATTATTTATTCTCTCAGAACTCCATGTGCACGGGAGTCACATTTTGACTATTTTAATGATGGATGGATGAATGTTTCATAGTTTTGAGTCCCATATGAAAAGATAACATGATTGTATTTAATATAGCGTTATTTGTTTGTGATGAACTGAAGAAATAAAGTCCAATATATCTAGGATGACATGAGGGCGAGTAACTATTTTAATTCTGCATGAACTGTTTCTTTAAAGAGTAAACATTTTGTGATTTTTAAGGTCCTGCTTTGGTTTATGGAGTGTCCAACAACAAGTTTACATAGATACAAGGTGTAAACCCTGTTGAAAAAACAGCAAATGCTGATTAGGTAGGTTTTGAAGAATGGTAGCTGGTTTGTGCTGGTTTAAGCTGCTCATGTGCTGGTCCGTGCTGGTTTAAGATGGTCCTGAACTGGTTAAAGCAGGTCCTCAACCAGCTCAGAATCATCTTTAACCAGTACATGACCATTTTAGGACCAGCTCATGACCAGCCTTAACCAGCTTAAACCAGCACAAACCAGCTACCATTCCAAAACCTACCTAACCAGTATATGCTGTTTTTTTTCAACAGAAAACCACTTTCATTTTCTAACAATGGGCAGTTATTATTTCCTTACTTCTTGACTGACTTTCAAATGATTTGTTCGGCGATTCATCTGTCTAATCCCTTCCTTCCTGTCAGCCTACTCTGATATGATTGGTCAGATGTTTTATTCTGTTGTGATTGGTCTACTGCGTGTAGCATCGCAGTGTCGCCAATAGAGCGTAGGCAGACCAAAATCTGACACGAAACTAAAATTAAAACGACAGACGACTCGCATGATTCAGGGTCGTCTCCTTTTTTCTCAAGTCAATAACTTTGTAAGTCATTCCCTTACGGCTTAACCACTTGGCAGACTGCTTACATTCACACACAGCAACATAACAAACTGCATGAAATGTAATTTTAAAGACATTGTGATAGTTTCTCTTTAGAAGCATTCAGAGCGAATGTATAGACATTGAACGTCAAGCACAAATCCTGTTTGTTCCCTTGTATCGCACAGTCAACAGATTTGAGTATCTTGGCTTTCTGCTCGTAGTCAGTTTTGCTGAGTATTTGGAAGAGGGAATGTAGTTAATATTGAAGGGACAATGAGCAATGCTCTTGTCATAAAGAGCAGCTCACCCTTCGGCATGCCTCAACCATGTGAAATACTTTAGAAACCTTATTGTCATTCATACCTCCTGTGCCACGGAAGTCGCCAAGCCGGATTTATTCTAGAGTGTCTGTTTGCTATTCAGTGTTTTTTAGAGCGGTCCAATGAGAGAAACTTAGCAAAATATTAAATGTTAAAAGAAAAAACATGACTGTTAGACAGGATGGAATAGAGAGATTGAGTGGGAGTGAGAGAAGTGGGACAGGGGGAGGGGAGGTAGAAAAAACAATAGGGAGACGCAGAAGGTGAGAGAGACTTAAGTGACTCACAAGAGAGTCAGTGTGGAATCATTAAAGAGCAAATGTAAGCAGTACTCACTACTTCTATTCCAAACCATGACTAACATGGTCTTATAAGAGTTTTCTTGTGCATTTGTCAGCGTGTCATTCTGATCATTGAATATGTGTCATATTTCTACTGTATGTTGTATAATTTGTCGCCTATGAATTATAAGATTCTATCTGCGTTCTTGAGCTTCAAGGTTTTTACATTTCAAATAGCAAAAATGATACGGGGAACAAATTTCTTCATACATGAAAAAGACCCTAAATGTATTCTAAATGTACAATATCAAAATCCTCTCAAATTTGTAGAAGTGGGGATTTTTTTTGGAACAGGTCAAACGTAGATAAAACCTTCTGATTCTGAAAAATCACTTTCTGTTTATCATTAAGCATTAAAGCAATAATTTTCAAGCAACAGAATCAATAAGATTTTTCTTTTTTTGAGATGAGTAAGGCTGAAATAACACAATGATTATAATTATAATAAAAAAAATAACATTGGTTGACTATTTGGCCTTTATGGCTTAATATTGTAATAATAAGGCATAAGGCATAAATCATAAAACAAAAATGTCATAATGTCAACGTTAACGCGTGAATGCATGCAAATAATGTTTTTCAGATTGACGCGTTAAAATGAATTTATTTTTTTATTTGGTCATCTTTTGTCTAGCGTTACATTACATAATCACAAACATTGAAACATTGGTTTGACGCGTTCGGTATAGATAATGCCTAGACATTCTGGTGTATACAGTCACGGGCTGTGTCAGTGAATCTCTGTCAGACAGCGCACCAGTATTAAGTTCTATTTAGTGCTTGAATAAGAAATTTGTGTAGCATTTTGTAAGCACAGATTTCAACGTATTAAATAATATCCTAAATGGATGCAGAGTTTTGAAAATAGGAAAGGGCGTCAGATCTGCGCATTCATACACCTGCTGCATTAATATAAATCAAAGAACAAAAGAAAACAGGAATTCAATTTGTATAATGATAATGAGAATTATTCTGTATTTCATTTACAATTCAGCATTAAAGAAACTGTAAAGTGTTTGACATGATAGCTCTCAATACTGTGTTGAATGGCCATAAGTAATTTAAAAATACTGATGCAGTACTAATATCAGAATGTTGTCTGTAATCCATTAAATGATGTTGTTCAATAAATCTGTTGTTTCTACATTAATTTGGAGATTAAATGTGAAATTATTAGAATGGAAAAGTATATTTGAAACATTAATGTTATGTGTGATTAAACAGAATTTTTTGACAGTTGATTTACAGCACTGGTATTTTTTTAACACACTATTTTAACAAATTACTTTATAAAGTAATTTTCATGTATTTATACATGTACTCAGGTAAAACAAATGAATTCCAAATAAACTATTGTTTTTATTTGCAATCATTTTCAGAAACGAAAAGAAACTGCACACTCTGGTCAATACAACCAAAATATGCAATGTTGTCAGACCTCGAATACTGCAAAGAAAAGAAGTTCATATTTATTCCTAAATGACACAATACTAATGTTAACTTGTTAACGTGTTTAAGAAGAGCTAAGAAAACAATATATTTGATCGACTTCTATGATTTTTAATCACAGCTCACTTGTTTCTCGGCTTGCTCTCGGTCTTTCATATTCCTGTTGGATCACTTTGTGTCACTCCTGAGGTTTGCTTTTGTTGGAATTCAACAGACTGAAAAGGGTGCCATGCATGTAGAAATGCTGTTTTAAGGCAAATCTAGTGTTTTTACTTAATTTTACTTAACTTAAATGTGAGATGTGTATGATAAAATCGTGTACTAACATTTTTTGTGCATACTGTATATTCAATTTTTAACATCATGTTAAGATGATAACTTGAGCAGTGATACTCGGAAGGCTGTCAGAAAGCGAGTGTTTACATCCATAAATTGATAACACAAGATTCATATTATTTACACAAAGCCAGATGTTTATACCTCATAAACAAAAGCCCCACATTTAAAATTACAATTTCTATAAATATATAGCTCACACAAAATCTTATATAACTCTCTGGAATTGTTAACTGTATTTGAGAGTATGTCACAGGTGCTGTCCAGAGAGTAACTGTTCACAGACCTGTACTTTAAATAATTATTTCTTTTGGAAACACAGCAGGATTCAGCTGCGCATGTGCATTATGGGTAATGCGGGTCAAAGGGTCAAAAGGAGGCTCATTCTGTATGGCAGAGAAAGCAGAAAGAGTTTCAGCCCCATAGAGAGCGACTCAGGTACTGTGCCGCTCTATAAGACTGAAAAACAAACTTCCCTTACATCTCTCCTGGGGCTCTTATAGGCCTTTAATTAATGTCTTCACTTGCTTCTTATCGCTTTGTGTGTTTGAAAGTTATACTGAGACACTTTTTTTGTCCCCGTATATTTGTATACTGGAGTAAGTCTTGAGTTTATGGTGATAAATAGAAGTAAGGTACGAAAGGCAAACCATCTCATTTTATTTGAAGAATTAATTTGCAAAAAAACTGTTTTCAAGCTTTCCTGTGGCTCAGTGGTAAGAGAATGGCACTAGCAATGCCAAGGTAATGGTTTGATCCCAAGGACTTGCACAAAGTCAGAAACAAATGGGTCATACAATGCAATTTAAATCTCTTTGGATTAAAGCGTCAACCAAATGCTTAAATGTAAAAGTAAACATTCCACGTAATATCAATCAAACTGAATATATTATGAATATTAATGGATAATGAATATAAATGGAGATTCTTAAAATAGACGGTTTCAAAGCAACAAAGTTTGTGGACTGCTCTTAACTTCCGATACACATTCTCAATCAACAGAGTGCTTTGCCATTTGTATCCCATGATGCCTTAACATTCTCTCAGGATATATAAGATACTATAGAATTGTTATTTAAGCCATCATACTTATCATCTAAAATGTGATATAATATTTCATGTCTATATTATATCACACAGGTAAAAGTACAAGAAAGTATACATCAAACATGTATAGCTCCATGGAACTGTACAAAATGTATATTCTGACACTTATTTTCCCTAATGGTCTGTCTCTTTCTTCTGTGGAACACAAAATAGGATATTTTGAGAAATCTTTTTATAATTACACATTCTTCAAAATATCTTCTTTTGTGTTCTTCGGATGAAAGAAGCTTTTCAATGACACGAGGGTGAGCAAATGATGACAGAATTTTACTTTTTGGGTTAACTACCCGTTTAAGAACCAGACTACATCATCAGATCTTTTTCTTTTCAGTCAGTGTCTCGGAGTGTTTGTAAAGCTGTAGATGTATCTGAGGGTCAGGGCTCTTTTTGATATAAAGAGCCAAAGTGGTTAATATGTGACTGAAGCTACAGTTGCTATTTCTAAGCAACACTGGCCAAAGCATAGAGCTGTCTCAAGTCCTTTAATCCTCATCAGAGACTTGTTATTTAGTGCGTTCCACTTTTAGCATCTTGAGGAGGCCACGCCGCAGGCAGTTGTCTTCTGACAGATGGCTGCGCATTTGTTGAGCCAGGGGGTAAACTATGGGGTTTCTTCTTTAGGAAGACAGCGGGTGTTCGTTTCTCACACTAAACTACCTGTTCTCATGAGCCAGTGATGGACACTGTGTGAGATGGTCTATGGATTTGCATCTGACTTAAAGTGTTTTCAATGAAACTGCATCGAGATACTAAAGATTTGTGTTGAGACTAGTGGTTTGGATTCAAATGGAGATCAACTGCCTTTATGAGTTTTCGGAGTTTTCGGAAATTGACAGTGTTTGTAAAATCGCAATGAAGTTTACATTAGCTTTAGAGAAACATAACTGCTCTCAGATCAGCCCTAAAAAATTATGCACCACCAGAACCTTATACAGTATATTGCAACTCACATTCATGTGTCTGCTATGCTTGGATCTTTACTTTGCTGTCATTGATGAATTTAATAATATTCCTAAAATCTTATTTTCATCTTTGATGGTTTATATCACAATAACAAGCTCTGCTGAAGTATCTGCTCAAGACAAATGGTTTTAGCCCACTGTTTGTTTATGTATATAGTAAGAGGCCGAGGCTGGCGTCTTTGAGACTGCTTTAGACCGAACAAGCCTCAAAGGATAACCGGACAACTCAATTACATTTACATACATTTACTTTAAGCTTTTGCCAATACCAAACAGCATTATTAAATAAACCATCCATCACACGCAAGCTAAAAGGTTAGACCTCAATTTCAACATCAGGCGATAGAAAGGTTTATTCTCTTGTGTGTTTTTCCTCAGCTGATAAATAAAATGAGAGTGTAGAGGTGTTATTGAATTATTATGGACTACATACAGTATGTTCTTACATTTCTTTGTATCACGTCATTAGAATGTAAAACTGACAGTTGACTCAAGAAATGTTTTTCTGAAGCTTCTCTCTTCTATATTAAGATAAATTTACCTCATATTTATTCATTTATTTGCTTAGTATCCATGCAATAAACTGTTCAACTGTTCATGTTGGGGTTTTGATCATCCTCTGAGGGGTTCATTTGCATTAATGGCTGTATTATCCTTATGTTTTTCTATATACGTTGGTAATTATATAACAATCTTCATTATTAAGACATTAACAAATGCTTGTGTATGCTCAAATATACCTGTGAGTAATAGTTCAATGACATTTTAATGTGCCACCATACATAATGTGTAACAGTGTTTATTAATGTTTCTAGTTCCTTTAAAATAATACCAAATGGAATTTCCCATTAAGCGCTTTAGTTGTAATCTATCCTACAAACCAAAGAAGGAAAACAAAACAATTGATATTGTGTGTAGAGCGTTTTGATGAACAAGCATCACGAGGTGAAGGAGTGTTTGGTTTGTTTAGATGATAGATTTGTTGACAGAGCTAGAAATGTGCCAGTCTGCAGTGTGATATTGAGTTTAGGATTTTCCAGTCTCTCTCTTTGTACTCTGATTCTGTTTATCGCAAAGACATTGGCCACATTGAAACTGTGTGTGACAGATTAAAGCCTGTGAACCTCTAAAAAAAAGATAAAAATGATGTGAAAAAAGCAGCTCAAATCATTGCCAGATTATTAAACATGATCACCCTTTAAATTCTTTCTTCACGGGGGATTTCTTTTTTTTTTTGGTTTGCTGACACAGGTACGACTTTTCACCCAATTATGAATGACACATTTGTTCTATAGAAAATGCTATTACTTCATTCATTCTTAATATTAGAAATATAGTAACACGTACAGTTTACAGACAAAAACAGTGCTTAACATTTTCTTCCCAGCGATGCCATCGTAGAACCATTATTGGTTCCACAAAGAACCATTCAGTCAATCATCTCTTTCTTACCTTTTTATAGACCATTTCATGGGACGTACGCACGCCTGACCCCCCAGTTAACTACCGATTTGTGTTCGCCTAGTTTCTAATAATATAACTTTGTATTTTATTTTATTTGATTTATGTTAATATTAATTTATATTATTATTTTAATAATTGTATTAAATAAACAAATTTGTTGCATTTGTCCTGTAGTTCGCATTTACAGAAACCATATGGGACATTGACATCTAGCTGTTGAGCTTGGTATCGCAGTCTAAATTCAAAATATTGAAGGGACAAGTTTAGCCAAGAAAAGGTTCTTCTCTGGGTTTTTTTGTATTGTATTCAGAAATAATCTAACGGCAGAGCTGAGTAGTAACATTTTAAAAGACTACTGTTACTTTTTAGGGATAACATGATAACATTCTTTTCATAAAATGCCAGTAAATTGTTTTCAGTTCAGTGATTTTCCCTACATTTAAAAAATATATTTCAAGTTTTTCTACATGTATCATGATAAACATACCTACCACTGATATATGTTTGTGATTCTACTTGACGGAAGGGGGTTTGGAATTGCACAGAGATGCAAAATAGAGTTCATTTGATGGCTGGATGTGTCAGGAATTGAGAAGAAGGTGAAGGGGTTGAACAAGATTTATTTATAAACAGGAAACAAAAAAGCCCATGATGGGGAAACGAAGGCAGGGCTAAATAATACAAGGACAAGGACTTCCCACGTGGGGGCAAAAAAAATTAAACTAAATACGAACCGACACAACGTCTGGCAAGACAAGGCAAGGCAGCATACGTATTTCCACTGCACAAGACACGGTAACATACAAAACGAACTGGCACAAGACAGCAAAAACAAGGGCATTAAACAGGGAGACGAACAAAGGATAATTTACAAGTGACAAGTGTGGGTAATGGAACACTCAGGGAAAGCTGAACGAGAGAACAAGGGGGCAGGGCCAATGACGAGACCAGATAGAAAGCATGGCACGTCAAAACAAACAATGTCATGTCTTTCTCTACACTAAACATGAGTGATCTGCCATGATTCTGCCACTAGACTAGAAAACCATGACCGAAGAGGCAGAATCATGACAGGATGTATACACAAAAGGGGGTATGACAAGACACTTATCCCACGAGGTGAAACTATTCATAAAATAGGGTTAACAAGAACGAGACAATATTTTTCTACAGCTTTTATGTAGGGCTGTACTAGAATATTCGAATATTCGATCGGTGGGTTGGCATCCGATTTTCAATTTTGAGATTTGAATATTCTTCTTATTTTTTAACATGTGGCATCCCCGCGAAACCTTTTTTATTCGCGCTTTAACATGAACCGTCCATGAGTGAACGTCATAAACGTCATTCAGTTCTTCTGGAACAGACGACAACATGCTGAAGACCTCAGCTGTGTGAGAGCACTTTAAATTGAGTAAGGACAAGACAAAGGCATTGTGTAAAATTTGCGATTAAAAACTGGCATACCACAACAGCACAAGTTTGAAAAATCACCTGAGTTGTGTAAGTAGAAGCTACACCGTCACCTATACTATATTGTTGGTTTGAATAAACGAGCTGCTTTTATCCGCCATGTTAATCAGTAATTACACATGATAAAAACTTTGTTTGCTCGGAAAATACATGTGAGTAAAAACACATAACTTGCGAACAAAACACATGTACTTATTTTAACTGTTTGTTAATTGAAATGTGTGATGCTGGTTTTGAAAGTATGCTATCGTGTTCTTTATTTATTTATTCGTTCATTTATTTTTCGTTCTTTTATTTAAAAAGTCTACCCTTTACGTGTCAGTTGCTTTATTACTGTGCTGATGATTTCTGATTTGGGAGGGATTTGTTTGTTAGAAAAAATGTTAGGCTATCGTACCTTATTAAAAGTATTGTCTTCTTAACAGACCTGTGTGTTTTGTATCACAAGTGCCGTGTCGGTTCTCTGAGCATTTTAACACAAACTGCGTGAGGAGCGCCCTTTCCTGCTGGCGCTGTTCTGTAGTTAATTAAAAAGTTTTTAATTATCAACATGTCGCGACTCACGTGCCCATATGGCAACAAGATGCGGCACTGCACTCTCCTGGTTCGGCTGCTACACACACGCCGCCAAAAGTCGTTTGGATGAACGGTTCTCGACATAATAAAAATGCAAACAGACACACAGAGATTCCTGCCTTTATAAGAGAGAAGAATATGTTCAGCCCCCTCCTTTCGAATATTCAGTGTTGATACTACCGAAGCTTCGAAGATCAAAAATCGTATTCGGAACAGCCCTACTTTTAAATAATTCGCAATGATGAAATATATGAAAAATAGTATTTTGTTCAACTGAAAATCACAAAATGTAAAATATGTATTTTACGTCTATTTTTATGAATTATAGTATGATTTAAAAGTGGTAGGGCATCTTCAATACTAATTTCACCAGCAAACTTCCTCATGCTGACATCAGGAGGCCTTGCTGAGAAATCTTGTCACATTTTAATCATGCGAGATCTTGTGGCAAAAAAAAATGATCCTGCTTCAATGAATATAATATAAAATAATACATCAATCAAAAGTAATCTAAATATAATCCAAAAGTAGTCAGATTACGTAAAAAAAATTAATCTAATTTTACGTAACTGACTACAAATTTTGTCATGTAATCTGTAAACAGTAATTTATTACAATTCATAAGTAATCTACCTAGCTATGTCCAAAGGCACTCTTTTATATGTGAATGTGTAACGCAAGTTAAATTGGAGTCACAAAAGTGCGCATGAGCAGTAATGTTGTTAAAATGAAATCGTCTATAATCTGAGGAACCTTTTTTCACCAAGGTTCTTCTGATGTTAAAGGTTCTTTATGAAACCATTTAGACAAAAAGGTTTGTCTATGGCATCCTGAAGCACCTTTATTTTTAAGAGTGTAGACAAATATATAATTCTGCAAATATAAACTTTTCTCATTACAAACAAAATTTTGATAAAAATGTCTTTGAAATTGATAAATTTGACTGAATAATACGTTTAGTAAAAAAAGAGCACCCAAAAAGAACAAAGAATAGATGGAAACTTCAGTATTGTTTAAAAAACATCTCAGGGCGCTTGATAAATGCGAAGAGGACATCTCTGCAAATTTTGGTTAAAAGGTGACTACACTGAAAATGCTTAAATATACAGTAGTTTTACATAATTCTCATTGTTGTTTTTTTGGAAGTTGCATTTACACTTCTTGGTTTAAAACTCCCAGGTAACAGTCATGCCAAATGCATAAATTATGTAATATAAAAACAGTTTTAACAGTAATACCATAAAATGAGTAGAAGATTGTATTCTACAATAGCATCTTCTCTTTGCATCTAATACATCAATATCGCAACACAAGTGGGTTTGCTTTATTTTTATGTGCTGCATAGTGAATACGTTTAGTGGATACGGTCAGGTATTTCTACCAAACCTTTGGCACGATTTCAATGAAACCAGAAACGTGGGCATCTCTGGCACCCAGCCACTATGCAGGCCTCTACACTTACTGGCTTTCTGTTTATAAAATGCTGTGCTGGGCTCCATTAATAACTCCATTTCAATATTGTATAACTCCTTTTAGGATCCATCAGCTTTCATAACCAGACTTTTTATTAGCGTGCGTTGCGTAACACATCAACAACCTGCGTGATTATGTGTTATAACTATAAATTTCATTTATGTTCATTATACAAAGCAAATGGATCATGCAGTATGACACCAGCCAGTCTTGAATCATCCGATAGGGTAGTATGTTTGATATTGTATCCTATGAAAGAGTGGGCCGTGATTGGCTGCACTGGGTCTTCTGCAAGCGCTTCCGTATAGCAACAGACCCCCCTCCCCTCCGTACACCCCTCCTCATTTCCCCATCCTCCCTTTCCTCAGACAGTGGCAGCCCCTCATACCACGCTCAAATTCTGCATCTGGGGGAGCGGTAACCATAGTAACAGCTAGGCGCTGACCCTGCCTCTGCTGACTCGCCTCGGCACAGTGTTTTTCAAGCTTGACCTGGATTCTGTAGCGTTGGTTAGTCGGGCAAAAGACACTTGCTCGATTGACCCGCTTCTTTTGTAGTATGTGGTCAGCGATCAGAGGACCTCCATGCATTGGGCTCGGCGCCTCTGGCTCTGTGACGGCACTCGCCTGCCGCCACTGCCCACACGACACTATTTCAGTACAAGAGTGCTTTGCCGAGGGTTGACTCATTTACTGTATGAATGGAGCTGTTCCTATGTGTGAATATTATAAAGGATTAGTCTAGCCTGCCGAAGGAAATGATGCTGCTGTGGGTGTTGTATTAGGCATTGTGTGCTACGACAAGCAGTTATTCTTCTGATGACACATTTTTGATGCTGCATGATTGTGTGCACGCAGGCAGACGGCAAGACATCAACCGGAAACGTCAGTAGGTTTAGTGTCCATTTGACCGAAAACTGGAAATAAAACAAGTGGAAGTGGTAGTTTTTGTACCAAACACTTTCTGAGCCCCTTAAAGAGAAAGTTTTCTCAAGAAACCTTTATTCACCCTGATTTCATTCCAAACCTGTTCGACTTTCTTTCTTCTGCAGAAGACAAAAGAATATATTTTGAAGAATGTTGGTAAGCAAACAACATTGAACCTCATGGACTTCCATTGTATGGAATGGACACAAAACCACTGAGACATTTCACAAAATATCTTAATTTGTGCTCCACATGTTCACATTTTAAGATTACACCAGCATTGTCAAAACTCAAAATTCGTTTTAAGTAGTTCCTTTCATGCCTGTAGTTTTGTGTAGGTTGATCTGTCACCTTTTTTATCATCATTGCTTTGTGGTTCTGAATTATCATAATGGGCTAAATCTTAATATCAATTGCTGTCATCTCATAACTGTCTTAATTAAGATCAGGTCTAAATTAAGCAGCCATTTGGGAACATAAAGCACCCATTAGAGTCTGTATAAATTCTCAAGGTTTATATTATCTGTCAGTACAGTCGGCATGTGATCACTGGACATTACTCATGGATGCTGAGAGCATTTGTCTCGTCTGTTACAGATGTGATGGAGCAGCAGCAGGTTCTGCGCTCCAGCTGTCTGGTGAGTGGAGTTCACACTCCTCCCATCCGTCGCCACAGTAAGCTGGCCACGCTGGGGCGCATCTTCAGGCCGTGGAAATGGAGGAAAAAGAAAAACGAGAAGCTGAAGCAAAGCTCTACAGGTAAGACAAGCAATGCCTTGATAACTTTTCATGTGCTGGTGATATAGCAAATTGTGTGTATTAGTTATAGTATGTGTATATTAGTATATTAGTGTGTGTTTTATAAAAATAAAAATTAAGTAGTTAAACATCCCTAGGACCTAAATTTTCCCTAGAATGCAAATTAAGTTAGTTTTGGAAGTTTTGGAAGCTCTCTGACTCCTCTATAGATTGCAACGCAACAAAACACAACGAGCAACATGACATCGTCTCATTATATTGATTTATAATGAACCACCGGAGTCGCGTGGACAATTTTACGAAGTAAAACGAAGTCTTTATGCACATTCAGCACTTCGAAGATTGGTGGAGTTTAGGGCTGCAACAACGAATCGATTAAATCGATTAAAATCGGTTACTAAAAAAGTTGTCAACGAATTTCATAATCGATTCGTTGTGTCGCGCGACGCGGAGCCGTTTGATTATAAAAAAAAAACTTTATTTGAGCGCGGAGCGGAGTAACAAACTCGGTCTCTCTCGCGCACTGATACTAGCAGAGTTCGGCGCGTCATAGATAGGGCGGAGCAAAAATAAAAAAACGAGCAGAGGTAAAGGAAAGAGAGAAAGGGGAGAAATAACAAAACGATGTGAAAAACAAGAGAGTTGACAGGTATGCCAGGTTAGGTCCTGTGTATGAAATTTAGCGGCATGTAGTGGTGAGGTTGTAAATTGCAAACAACGGCTCACTCCATCCCTTCCCCCTTCCTTTTGAAGCACTAAGGTGGCTGGCACAGGACTAACACCATGTCTACACCTGAAATAACCGGCGCGACGGGACACAACAAAAGACAATAGATACTGATTAGAATCCATTATCATTTTGTCCTCACTGGATGTGTCCGGTTTCGACATGGTGTAAGATGTTGTCACAGTTTCATTTCTTTGCCGAAGGAGATAACGTATTTTGTGGAGCAGTTTGTTAATTTAGGGCTACTGTAGAAACAACATGGTGAATTTTATGTAAGGGGACCCGCAGTGTATGTAGATAGAAATTGCTCATTCTCAGGTTATAAAAACATAACGCTTCCTTATGTTAGGTATTCATACACCTCTGAAGACGTAGATATGTATATTATATTGCAATTCAGTCAATAGATCCTCAAAAAAATTACACACGGCACATTTAAATTCTAAAGATGTTTTATAATAATAATCATTATTCTATTTACAATGGAAATACATAATTATTCTTGTTTTTATTAATATTATTACATTTATTAAATTAAATCATAATCAACATAGTTATCATAGTTTTATTTTAATTACATTGTTTTAGATTTTGGGTTAATTAAAGTTATAGAAATTTTGGTTTTATGTCCTTTTATAATCTATTGGTTTATTTTTTAATGCTGCTATATAAGATTCATTCATTTTTATTTTGTTTTTTGATATAATTTTACTGCTTTAAACTTACTTCAGTTTATTTTTGATGCAACATTTCAAATTTTCCTTGAATTAAGTATTTCAATCATTTTTAAGTCAATATTTGATGATTTCAATGACAGGAACGTTTTCAAATTTTAGTAAACTAAAATAACCTTGATAGTGAAGATGGTCAAGAAAGACATTTTAAGATAGAAATGAAAACAATCATCTATAATACAATATCAATAAAAAAATAACTAACAACAGGGCAGAAGTGTAGAGCAAAAAGTTTTGTTTAATGTTTAGTTTTGTGAGAGGATAATAATAATATGCAGTACAGTGAGAGAAGCTGTGTGATGTCTCTGTGGCACAGGCGGCAGAGTAGGGGTGTAAAGGGTGGAGCAGCCAAGATCTTTGGTACAAGACCATGAAGGTTACAGTTGTTTGATGCATTGATCTTAATGAGGGAAGGATGCTGTGGAGCTGTATTACAAAGGTTAAGAGTCTTTAAAAGCCTGCTTGTAAATAATCATATTAAGGTTATAGAGTCATTGTGAATGGACTTGATCACCACAAAATTTCCACTGCTAATGGAAAGCTCTATCTATCGAGCTACTTCATAAAGATGCTAACCCTCTATTTTATTAGTATTGAGCTTTAAGAGACAGACAGGTAATGAAGACGTATCATCTATGATACAATAGACACTGACATGGCAATTTTTATCCAGGAGGAGGCATGTAGAGTTTAGACGGTTTCAAAGTGCAACAGAAACAAATGTTACTGGACTGCCCTTAACTTCCGGTACATATTCAGAAACAATAGAAAGCCTGTAGATTATTTCTGATAACAAGCAAAAGAAACCGAGAAGAGCTGTTACTTGGCTAAACTTGTCCCTCCAATACTTTAAAATTAGACTGCAACACCAAACTCAACCACCAGATGTCGAAGTTGCGATCATTTTTACTTCCGTATTTTGCATTTATGATTGAATTCAAAGAGTAGAATACCAAGAAGCGAAACTCAATAGATCGTTCCATTGCAACAAAAACGCCCTGCGATTTCCACCATTTTGGGGTGAAAGCGACTCTGCTTTTTGCTGTCGCGATGGCAATATCAGCTGCTTTGTTAAAAAAAACATTAAAGCTGAACTTCTACTTGAATGATGATAATGCATGATGATAAATGCCTTTGCTTGCTAGAAACCGTGTCAGTTATGAAGCATTTTCACCCCAAAATGCTGTTTCCCAAATCTTTGGTATGCTATACTCTTTAGTGAAACGGAATTTCTAATGAAAAAAAATGGGCGTGACTTTCGTCTTTCTCTGCGATTTAATTGGATGTATAAAAACAGCTGTTGCATTTATAAAACGAAACTGGGAGCAGACTGATATTCGAAGGGGAGGAGTTAACGGATGCTCCGCCCAAGCCATCTAACAAACCTCATCTACGATGGATAGTCAGTTTCAGAAGTGTTTTTTCAGATTTTAACTAAAGATTATGAGGGCACACAAATTTTGAAAAGAGAATAACCCAGAGTAATAAACTATTAACAAAAACGCTGCAATATTAAAAAATGCATTGTAATTTTTTATTTTTTATATTTAATGTTTACTTTATATGCAACCAAACTACAGGAACCATTCAACAAATTGTTTGTTTAATAAACTGAACAAACAACAAATTTCAACAAATCGTTTATTAAAATAAAAGATTATACAATCAAATAATAATATAAGTAAGTATATAAATAAGATATAAATAGTTATAATTTTAAACACTAGTCGAACACAGACCAGAAGTTAACTGCAGTCCCGGCGCACACGTCCGACGAAACAGTCTATAGTGTGAAAAGCAAAAGCAAGGACCAATTCTCAGGGGACACCCCAGGTAACAGTGATTGATGATTTATTATTCAGAAAGGGAAAACAAACTGCTGTTTGTCATTGAACCAGAGTAGTTTCCTGCACTACGGATGCCAACAGCTAAAAGGCAGAATCAAACACAGACCTAACGTCCAGAGAGAGAAGGAATATTAAACAGCCCTGAGTCAGCAGAGAGACAGAGGTCATTTACAGCCCTGAGGAGAGCTGTCCCTGTGCAGAGGACAAGATGGAAGGAAAAGATCTGAAACCTCATCTCCATTATTATTATATATATTTTTTGCCATAGCTCATTATTATATGAATATTTTACCAAAAAAGTATTTAAAAAGTACTTTTTATTTTACAGTTCCTGAAAAACAGCGAATTTGGACATCAGAGCTTTCATAAGGACAGGAACTAGTGCCGGGTCTGGGTGTGGGTGTCTAGGGAGGGCATGTGACTGAAGTGTTTCCTGTGCGAAAATATTAATATATACATTAACATACAAACACATACTTACATCACAATCACATTAGCAAGATGATGACACAGATGGGTGTTTTGTGTGTATGTGCGTGTGAAGAAAAGAACAGGTTGATTGTTGATATGTGTTTGTCAATCTAATGAACGTTCATCTGTGTCTAGATGTGGCCCTGGCCTCTGGACTTCACTCTCCAGATATAAGCTCTCCCATCCAGGGCATCTCAGATGCAGAGATCCGGCTGCCGGGCTCTCAGGGGCCCATTCTCAGCATCAGTAGCATGGAGTACCTCAGCTCAGAGCAAGACAATCTCCCCACCAGTGAGTGACCTCATGACATTTACATTAACATTTACATTTACATTTAGGCATTTGGCAGACGCTTTTATCCAAAGCGACTTACATTGCTTT
Organism: Triplophysa dalaica; assembly: GCF_015846415.1. Classification (NCBI taxonomy): domain Eukaryota; kingdom Metazoa; phylum Chordata; class Actinopteri; order Cypriniformes; family Nemacheilidae; genus Triplophysa; species Triplophysa dalaica. Next base: position 11,318,187 of record NC_079561.1, on the reverse strand, counting down.
ATCCTATACATTTTACATAGGTATTTGCAATCCTCTGGGATCGAACCCACAACCTTGTGTTGTTAACGCAATGCTCTTACCGCTGAGCTACAGGAAAACTGGAGAGGTGTACAGTTATTTCATTTATATGATGGGGTAATCATTGGTGATAAGTGTCAATACAGTTGACCCTTACCAATGAAGCTGCTTTTAATGTTAAAACATTTATTTTAACACACTAGACTGTGTAGAGATGAGAAAGCTATTGTAGGTTGATTTTCACAAAGTGTAAACACGGTTATGGATAATATACCTGTAGAAAGGTTTCACTACATTTTAAGAAAGTGTCCAGTATGCATAGGATACACCTACTTACACCCTTAATACTATTTAATAACTTTCCTAGGAAGCACCTAAAGCATATGGTTAAAAGAATATTTCCAAAATGTGTACAGTTAAATTTTAAAAGGGCTCAAATATAAAGAAAGTTTTACTTTAATTTACTGAAGTTCATTTTTTAATTGTATCTTTTGTGTTAAAAAGTGTTAAAAATGGCACGTCACAAATCATGTCAACAGGTCAGTGGTGTGTTTCTCAAAAGCATGGTTTGCCAACTATGGTCGCAAGTTCCGTCGTTTCAGCATAATTCAACAATTCAAGTGTGTCCCGAAACCATCGTTCCAACGATCAATCACTTGTAGCATCGCAAGATTGCGTGTTTGGCACTACAGATCTTGAGCTGTGGTTAGAAGCCATATTCCTTATGATTATGACATGTAGACTTACATCCATCATGCTTTTGAGCAAAGTAAGCAAGCAATATGCAGTGCATTCTATATCCATCATTCTAAATATATATAAAATTCAATTTGACATCTTTTAGTTTTTTAAGAAAATATAAGTGTTTTTTGTAAAGTCTGCATGCGCCTAGTCTCAGCCTCAGATGTCATGCCCACGGACCGTTGGCTAAACGTCTGATGCATAAGGCACGGAGTGACGTAGAAAGAAACTTATGAATGAATTAAACATCACGAGCAAACTACATTAAAGTCAATGCAAAGAAGCGAATTCGCGGCAGGCACCACAGATGCCACGAATCAGACAGCGAAAAATTTCAACACCAGTGAGAAATTCGCGCCAAGAGGGGATCGACACCTACTGTTTGACACTTGCAGCCGCGTGCAGACATTCCTTGTCGCCTCATGTTTTTCGCATCAAATGATGAAATAACGAAACTATTCCAGCGAGTAATAAAGACCGAGGAACACGATGCTTCGCCTTCGGTTTGAATACAGCATTAAAATCCCCCAGACACCTGTAATGAGTTTTGCTTTCAATTTTTGTTGTAGATCATTTGGCAGTAGATACATATTTTGAAATCCAGGAAACAAAACTGTAAAAAACTGCAAGTTGGGTGAAAAATAACATGAAAGACATGTAATTTTAGTCTATGAAGGAAATGTCATTTTACTGGGGGTTTTTGGTGCCCCAGGTGCCGGAATATTTTTTTTGTGTGTACAAATATCTTGTGCCTTTGGATGGTATGATGGCAGTTTATAATAAGATGATCTTTATTTTTATTGAATACACTGTACATTTTTAAAGAAGACGCCTTTGAAACTACACAGATGTTTATGGCTGCAGCATGAGCCTAACCTGCGATGATAAGCTTCTAATAAACAACAGATCTGCAAAATGTATGGATTTATGGAGTTTATAAAAGTCATACAGTTACAGCATATAACAATAAACTATAATGGAGAACATAGTGTTTTATCATGACAACAGTCAGAAAGTCAGATTTGCTAAATAGTCATTAATCAATAATCAAAAATACATGAACTTGTCTATAATCAAGAACAAGTAAGTGTTTCTGAACCTTTGTCTCTCTTTCTCCTGCCCATAGTAGATTTTGCACTGGACAACGACACAACAGAAGAAACAAATTCGAACGAGGACGACGAGGACGAGGAGGTGGTTTCTGTAAACGAGAATGAAGGCGTTGAGGAGGATGCAGAGGACGGAGAAGAAGATGAAGAAGATGAACCACAGGAACAGTCTCCTCATGACAGTCATGCGTCCCAACTCAGCGCTGAGGAAGGTCTGTTCATTTCCACACTTTGAGTATCACACTAAAGCCCAATGCTTGCACTAAGTGACTGCGTTTGTTTGTTTCTGCAGACGCGGATAAAGTCGCCAACGCAGCTGTGCCTCAGTCAAACTGTTTTCTCCCGAAAGAACCGCCCAGGGTCAATGACGGCCCCAGTCCCGTGGTTTTACGGGGGCCTTTTAGCAATCATGCGGGTTCGCCGCATATAGGCAGCATACACCCACCGCTGCCCCCTAGCTGTATAATAGAGGAACTGCACCGTGCCCTGGCATCAAAGCTAAGACAAGAAAGGTAAATATTGACAAACAATTCGTATTCTTCTCTCCTGAATTTAGTTTGGGTGTGGAAGGTTGATAATATGTTTCTTTATCAATAGCATTGAGCGGGAGCCATGTGGAGACTGTGAGAACAGGAAGGAGGCCGAGGAAAACAAGGAGAATGTTAGACAGGACCACTTCTCCACCGATGCTTCGGGAATCATTTGTGACATCGACAGCTGGAATGAGTCTGTCATTTCTGGTGGGTTTATCGCATATACAGTAGTACTACAATAAAGAATCGACAATAGTCAACTTGTCCCTCAGGTAATTGCATTAAATACATTTTGGGTTTTGTGTTTTGACTGGTTACATACTGGTGAAGTGTTCACTGTGTTTACTGGTTTTATGGTCAAAATGTAAAAACGGAGTGGCAAAGTTATCTTTTATGGTAATAAAAATAGCCTCTCACAGATCATGTCAGCAGGTCTGAACTTGTAAAAAACAAAACAACGCACAAACATTGAAATTATTTAGATTATCATTACATCATTGTCTGTAGTGATCTCTCGTCCTGTAGTGTCATTTAATGGTAAAAATGGTCCTCTGTGTGCAGGCACATTGCCAAGGAGAATGAGGAAGGAGCTGCTGTCTGTGAAGCTTCGAAATCGTCCCAGCAAACAGGAGCTGGAGGACAGGAACATTTTTCCAACACGTAGTGACCAGGAGAGACAGGAGATCCGGCAACAGATAGAAATGAAACTCGCTAAGTGAGTCCCACTTGTGTCTACTGCACATCCAAACATATCAAATATTACACTGCCCCCTGCTGGTGTCTTTCAGACTGTCTGAGCATGAACACAAATTATGAATTCTGCCCAATTATAGCTACTTATTTCCCATGCAAATATCCTAGAGCAAATTTTACTGTTTAGTTCAGTGTGTACTTTATGCATTTCTTTCAATAGCACAATTTAACCACTTTTTTAAGTTGTCTTTCGCATTAATTTTTACTGTTTCTTTATGAAGTTTAACATTCTGAATACGAAAATCACATTTTTTTTTGCGACAGTACTCACAAAAAATATATATATATATTTTCACACATTTCTGTATTATTACTCATACGCAGAAATTACAAGGTACTTGCATATCACTGATCTCAAAACAACAATTTATCATAACAGTAATTCAAAATGAGTCGTCCAAACTTCAGAAGTGTACATTAGAAGTCTTTTATGACTAACACTGTCCAAGTTCCAGACGTAGTCACCCATCATCGCTTCATCCCACCTTCCATGTGCTACAGAAATTTCGAGAATTTTCTGACAGTGACAACTGGAAATTAATATTATTTATATGTGAAAATGTGTACAGTCTTTGTTCATTTGCAATATTCCGATATATCGTAATTAATCATCTAAGCTCAAAATTTACTTGAGCTAAATAACATTTGAAAATAATTGAAGAGTTTGGTTCAAAATGAGATAACTCAGATTAAAAAAATAAAATCTAGTTTTTTTATTGTGCCTTACCGTTATTATCAATCAAACTGCAGTTATCTCATTTTGGAACCAAACTCTTCAAATATTACTGAAATAATTAGCCCCACAGAACCTTTCAAGAGCTATAAAAAGGGGCAAACAAATATTTGGTACACTGTGTAATCGTTCCCCATGATAAATAATACATTATAAATTGATTATTAAAAACTATCTATCCACATAAAACTTTTGTTTGACACTCCATAAACCAAAGTAGGACCTCAAAAATTCCTAGTTATGTACTCTTTCACTGTTATACTCAGATATAATGTCTAGTTTGAAGCAACACATCAACAAACACTTTTAAATGGGTGTTTTACTTTCACTGTGGTCCGTGCAATATTGGTTTTTAAAATGTAGATCTCAGAGTTTAAAGAAGATAAATACTGGCACTGCATCTACAGAGTATGGTGATATTAAGTCAAATCAAATAAAAACAAAGGTGAAACGTAAGGCCAGCAGAAGGCCAGAGGCAATGTAATATTTAATATCTGATCTTCACATCAAAGTGGTGAGAAATACTCCAGGAAAGAGCAGACAGTAAGGGTGATGGTGAGTTGTGCTCATGTTAACTCTTGCGTTCGGCTGTGGTATTTCTCACCAGCGAGAACAGCCCTTTGTTGATTCTCAGAAGAACAAGCCATCATGTTCAGAGAGCTAAAATGTCCTGAGCAATGTCCAAACACCACCATGATAAGTGATCTCGACCAGTTATGTAATGGTGATAGAACCATGACCGGCCTGCAGAAGATGCGATTCACATAAAGACGTGAGGGAATTTATGACACTGAACAGAGATTCACATTTATGTAAATGAACATAAGATTCCAGCATTTATGCATATGATGCATATGTATTCACCGAATAAATGGCTTCTTAAAGGGATCGTTCAGCCTGAAAATAACAAGTCTCTCATCATTTATTTACTTGCGTGTTGTCCAAAGCTTGCATGTGAATCTTTTTATATTATAAGAGAAGATGTTTTGAGAAATGTCTCAGTGGTTTTGTGTGCATCTAATGGAAGTCAATGGGAGTCAATTTTGATATAAAATATCTTATTTTGCATTTAGCTGAAATAAGAAAATCACGCAGGTTTGTAATGTGGGTGAATAAATGATAAATACATTTTAACTTTAAAGTTCAAATTGATCCTATTACAGATTTTTTTATATTCGACCCAACACTGGTTAAGAAATAACGTAGCAATTTTTGAGTGGATTTTAAAGGTACAAGAAAACATTTATTTAAATTCTATTTTGTTATATATATATATCTGTGTGATGGCATGCCTGTGCCTATGTGATGATGTTGCCAGAACCGAGCTGAAATATTTGTGGTCTGGATTTAGGATAAGAAAGTCGGTTAGTCAGCAAACCATGATCAAGTTCACTTGAAAGCTTGAACTAGGTCAGCAGATAGTGTGATGGTCATTGCCTCTTCAGGACAGGCTTCTGTCTGAGCTAAACACACAATGACACTTCACTGCAGTAGTGTGTCATGACCCTCCTATCTTTGGCTTACCCTGCCCTACTCTTTGACAGAAGAAAGACACGGCTGGAGCTATTTTTAGAGCTCAGACTGGTGAATAATAGATCGTAGTGCAGGTTTCCCTGCTCCATCGTGTATGCAGTAGTGAATTCAACACACACGGTCGGCACACCGCAGGCCTCATAACCAAATCACACAAATGTATGATGAGATTTCAGAATAAAGCACATTATCATCAAATGAAGCGCTATGAATAATAAGATGTATATGAAATTAGACCAATTCCAGTGTAGCACCGTCAGCTTTCTTTGTTTCAGCATTGACAGGAAGCTACTGTTGCTAGGCAACCCATGATACAGGTCAATAATATACAGGCGGCTTCCAAAGAGGAGCGTTGGGAGTAGTTCTCCATTTCAGTTCATGAAATGTTAATGGTGCCACATCTGCTGGAATCCCGTCTCTTACTCAGCTAACATGAGTGACACACGACTGTTACACTGCCACACTTTGTTGATGTAACCTGACGTGCCTATACGTCAATTCAGGAATATTATTGTATATTTTTGACTACATTTCAATACATAAGCATTAAATATATTTTTAGATTGTAAAGTGAAGCATTTTATGATATTTTACTTAGCCAGTTTACTCATTTATAGTATTTTAAAGCAGATTTTCAGCAAATGACTAACGGCTTTCCAAGTTATTTTAGTTTACACAAGATTGCAGAATGCAAATGATGGATTCTAATAGCATGGAAATAAAAAGCTGAAGATGAAAAGTATTCTCTATTAGTAAAAAAAATCTATTGTTGAGGCTGAAATATATTGAAAAATATTTTTCATCGATGTTTTGTAATCAATGCAGATCAGGGGCAAAATGGCATAATGCACTGAAACAAAACAATTTTAGTAATATTTCACATTGAGTATTTCTTTCGAGTTGTATTTCACATTCAGCCAAATAATTTTATAAGTAATCATATGAATATATTTTGACATATACATGAATATTAGGTAAACCAAAGAATCCACAAATGTACTATTATCTTTCAAAATATCAGTGTTTTAGTAAAATTATGATAATATAAGGAGTATTCAATCTACCTGATCTACATTTGACTATTTCCATTCCGGAAATTCTAATGGTGTCCAAAATACAAAATACTACCAATACAAAACGTTTTTTGGTTAAGTTTATTAATTATTATTTCTTAACAAAAACTAATTAACAAAATTTCCAAAAATGTAACAAAACAAAACTAGACATCTAAAAATAAGAGCCAATTTAAAATATGGATAAAAATACAATTAAACCAAATACAAAACAATAGACCAATAGACTTGTTATGTGAGAGAGAGAGAGAGAGAGAGAGAGAGATAGATAGATAGATAGATAGAGAGAGATAGAGAGAGAGAGAGATAGATAGAGAGAGATAGAGAGAGATATAGAGATATAGAGAGAGAGATATAGAGATATATATATATAGAGAGAGAGATAGATAGATAGAGAGAGAGAGAGATATAGAGATATAGAGAGAGAGATATAGAGATATATATAGAGAGAGAGAGATAGATAGAGAGAGATAGAGAGATATAGAGAGAGAGATAGAGAGAGAGAGATATAGAGATATATATATATATAGAGAGTGAGATAGATAGATAGAGAGAGATAGAGAGAGATATAGAGAGAGAGAGAGATAGATAGAGAGAGATATAGAGATATAGAGATATAGAGAGAGATATAGAGAGAGAGATATAGAGATATAGAGAGAGAGATATAGAGAGAGAGATATAGAGATATATATATATAGAGAGAGAGAGAGAGATAGATAGATAGATAGAGATAGATAGAGAGAGATATATATAGAGAGAGAGATATATATATAGAGATAGAGAGAGAGTAGATAGATAGAGAGAGATATAGAGAGAGAGATATATATAGAGATAGAGAGAGAGAGAGAGAGAGAGAGAGAGAGATCAACAAAGCTCATGCTCCTCACTACGCGCGCGCGCCACCCTGTTTAAAACAGCGCGCGCCCCGTTATGCGAACGACCACACTGAGCACGAGACACGAGTTTTCTCTCCGACTACGAGATGACATTCAAGAGTATCGAAAAGCTACGTATTAGATAATTATCCTATAATGTTTGAATAGCGAGGGTGCCGACACGAGGTTTGGTGGATCCAGATGAGGAGCGCACTGGAGCGCGGACACTTTGAGCGTCGCTTCAGAATCTCACTGAATGAGAAATCATGGTACAAAAACTCATTCTGCTCTTCTTCCGCAGGAGACTCAGTCAACGGCCGGCCGTTGAAGAGCTCGAAAGCAGAAATATCTTAAAACGTAAGTGGTACTCACCCATCTTATAGTAATATAATGAGTTCATAAAGTCAGGAGGAAAATATGGGTGTATAATTCACTGTTGGTGCCTAGAAATAATACAAATAATTTAATAACAATATAGAAATAATATTTGCTGCCTTTTTTACATTTTTTTTATATGTTGGCCTACATGTATTTATTTAGATTTAAATTTAAGTTATTATACTGGATGCTACTGCTGCTCATAAGTTTTTCTAAATAAAATGTTTCTCGTGGCGATTTGGTTTGAAAGATTAGTTTTATAGACAAATAAATAACTTAATCGTTCAAAAATACGTCTCAGACTTAATAACACAGAGGAAACGGTATAATATGGGAACTCCTATAATGCATTAAAAAGCATCTGGCGTTACAATACCTCAAAAAGTTGACAAATTGAAGGCAAAGGGTGACAACACTGAAGTTAGGTCTTTTATTATTCTACAATTCTAAGTAACCCTTATCTTATGAACAGTAGGATTTACATTATGTAATGGTCTTGTTTTCCATTGGTCAACCTACCACGTGAACTCCGTTGGATTGCTGTAATCTGTCAGATTAGATACAGGCAGTGGTGCACAAACAAGTTTGGCTTTAACATTTGTTTGTTGGAGATGGGAGCCCCTGCAGTGACCCCTGCGTGAGCATCAGATTCAGCAGTGTCATTTTCTGTGCTTGATTACATCATTGTGTGTGGTCATCATGTCTCTCTTCCTCTTTCAGAGAGGAATGATCAGACAGAACAGGAGGAGAGGAGAGAGATCAAACAGAGGCTTAACAGAAAGGTATACAACACAACAGCTGAATTCAATGTCATTTCAGCTCGAGGAGTGTTGTTGGCTAGAAAAATGAAATCTCAGATCAGCTAGAAAAATCGAACACTCTTCAGAAGTTATCAACTTATTATGGTCTATTAATAAACTAGTAATCAGGGTCTACATTACATACTTAGAAAGAGTGTCTGGTGTGTGTGATGGGATTTGAGTTGTTTACTGAAAAACACCACCTTGAATTGAAGCTCTTATTCCAAAAAGTTTTTGATTCCAAGAAATCGTACAAAACAGAACTGTGATTTCAAAACGGGAGATGAAATTACAGCATTGTAAAGGCATTAGACACTATTTTGTATAAACTGGCAGGTTAACTTTGGCCGGCAAATTAAGGCGTCACTGTTTACGTTATAGCTCAACCAGAGGCCAACAGTCGATGAACTAAGGGAACGAAAGATTCTCATCCGCTTCAGTGACTATGTGGAGGTTGCCAAAGCCCAGGATTATGACAGGAGAGCTGACAAACCCTGGACAAGACTGTCTGCAGCTGACAAGGTATGTGATACAATGCTGATGTCAGCATATTTTTGCTAAGCTTTACGATGGTCAACTCAGCTAAACAAGGACCAAAAGAGGTGAAACGTGTTGGTGAAGCAAATCTAGCGTCAATAGTTCAAATGCTTTTTATATTAGAATATTTGTTCATTTTACAGGCAGCTATCGCAAAGAGCTCAACGAGTTCAAAAGCACCGAGATGGAGGTTCATGTTTCGAGCAAGCACCTAACAAGGTCAGTATGCATGTGCACCTCTCACAGATGTGTCTGTGCTATTTTTAGATCTGCAGATCTATAGTTTTTTTTGCATAACAGGGTGATTCTTCAGCACAGAGGCCATTAGAGCGTCATCTGCTTGTTTTCACTAAATATAATCATAATCAAATCTTGTTCAAGTATTTGATGGTCGTGATAAGAAAAGTCGCCTGTGTTGATTTTCTCCACCAGGTTTCACAGGCCTTGAGAGGGTTTTCTTCCGTGAAGAAAATACTGAAAACGTCGTCTATGTTTAAAGCCTGGACATGCCTCTTCCAGAGACGTGGCGTCGGCCGTGGGATTCTCTTATTCTTCCAGCGCCCTGGGCCGAATGTGGGTGTGCTTAATGCCGGCGGCTGCGTCTCCACCACGATCGGCGGCAGGGAGAACCTGAGGATAATCTGCGGCAATATAAACATGAAGCTGTCAGAGTGAAGAAACTGAGGAATTTAGTTTTTTATGTTTTTAAACTGGACTGCATTTCAGTGATTGCGAAGAATTCGTTTTGGGTAAATGTTTGTGTACTTGTAACCGGCTCCGCTCTGAAAAACCTAAAAAACTAAGAAAAAGTAAAAAAAATACAGTAAAAAGAAAACCATGGGGGTTGATGAGCCTCCTATAAATGACTTTCATATTAACTGTACAAAGTCCTACTGAACAGGGTTGTTCATGTCATCACTTGAAAAAAAATCTTTGTAAGCACTTGTCTTGAAAATATACAACTTTTTGGAAAAAAAATGTCCTGTTATGTTTTTACTATGCAAAAAGCTTACATAACTTGTGTTAAATTAGCATTTATTTGTTGCTGGCTACATTGTTTGTAGTAAGTAGATGATAGTATTACCATCTCCATATTTAGCTTTTAGTCAAGAAATGTTTATAACGGTCAGACAAAAATATTTATTCTCATACGTCCAACATGGAAAAACTAACACTGGTATCTGTAGCTTTTTCACAAACATTACATCCCACATAACTTATTCTCTTATCTGTAATCAGCATTTACAAAGGACGTGAATGAAATAATGCATTTAAGTCACACAATCTAATATTATAATGTTAAAACATTCTCGAAATTATGTGTGTTAAATGAGTGCCTGCTAACTAACATCGCTCTCTGTTACATAAGTTAAACCCAATTTACCGGCTCTTGCTGGTAAAGAATCTTGAGAATCTTTAAAACTTTATACTAGAGAAAACAGCTTTCATTCTTGTCAGATTTATGCTGTGAATATACTGTATGACATATTTGTACAGTCAAACTAATATTTTCCTTGTTTAACTTTTCACACAAATATATCTGATGGTGCTGAAAGAAGTTTAACAACCCACAAATAAATAATCTTGTAACTTTTCTAACATTACTTATTCCAACTCTTGTTAAATTTAAAATCGTATAAATATGCAAGAAAACTATTTTTTTTCTAGAGAAGAGTACAAATATTCAACCAGTTAAAAAGAATACTGCTTTAAAAGAACGTAACATTTGTAATATTTAAGCATGTAAACATGTTTTAAGAACATCTAAAATACAGCAGTCGCGTTGTTTCTCAGGTCAGAATCTGGATGCATCTTGGAGGAACAAGGTTTGAAGTCCTCTTCTCACATTCAACAACTCTTCCTCTTGCTACAAAGAGAAAAGAACTCAAACTTGACTGACTAAAATATCTGCCCCACCTTGTATCTGCTTGCAGTGGCTTTACTTGATCTCACCATTTCATTGAAAAAGCGCTCCTGAACTGCCTTCAAGTTTTTCTTCATTGAATACATCTAGAACAAAAAACCCACCGCATTTAACTCGATCCTGGATCACTAGGATCAGCCGAATATAGTTGAAAACCGAGTATAGAGAATACTCGTAGATTTCAATCAATATGATTGAATCCTCACCTCAGATGAGAAGATTTCGTCCTCATACTGTAAGCCATCGCACACATCGGTCTGAATCGTGTTTTTCAAATGCTGCTGTCTGAGAAAAAAGGAGGGCAGAGCACACAGTTTACAAATCCAACAGTTAAAACTTGAAAATTGTTGCTCAAATTTGTAGAACAATCCACAGATCTTAGTGATCTTATTTGTTTTCACATTAGACCTGGTGAATCTACATACATCGTGTTTATGAAGAAGCAGCTCTGTTTTTACCTCTTGGTTGCTTTCTCTTGGTATGTGTGAAAAGCCGAGGCTTGCTTTTTCCAGTACGTCTATTTATAAAAAAGATTGAATGTGAGATTAAATGACACATTCAAGTTTGTTTAAATCCACCTACCACAATTTCATTTTGATTTCTAAGATAGAAATGTGTTATTTTGTATTATTATTCCTAAATTACTCCTTTAAAAACTCATTAATTTGATTAAGAAACAGCAAATTTATGAGTCACAGCACTCTGTATTACCATCAGTTCCTCCTCCATGTTCCTCAGAGAAATGTCATCCTGCTCCAGGTTTTTAATTTCACCCAACAGGACTTGTTTTACCTTCTCCAGCTTCTGTGAACTACGAAAAGAAAGCAATAGAAGAAAAAAGAGGTAAAGTTCAGATCTGTCGAAGCCCTCCTCACCCTCCCTCTATACAGTATATCTGACCTGTACTGATGTACTTGGACTCTGACGGAGAACATATGCTGCTGAAATGTCTTTAAAGACTGCCTGGTGTAAAGATCCATTCTCCTGGAGCGATGCTAACAAACACACCAGACAAGTTAGTAGAAAAAAACCAAGCTACCAAACAGTCATTGAACGATTCGAGATGAGCGGCACAGCGTAAGGAAGTGGACCTTCAATAGCTGACGGTTAGTGGTCTCTTGACCTTTAGCCAGAGATGATTGTTTTGATAAAATTTAGACGACAAGCACCTTGATCTTCCTCTTAAGCTCTGAGCTGAACTGATGGCAGATAAAGCCCACCTCCTGAGCAGGCTGTGTCAGCTCTGAATCTTCCTCCACGACAGACTGCACGCATCTCGACTTCATATAAGATGAAACTGTCTCCACATCTTCAGCTGCAGGCAACAGACATATGTTTGAATCACAGCACGTTCAAACACACAGTTATATGAGAGTGAACTTTGAATCAGTTCTGTATCTAAATTCTCAAATTCCTCAGTAAATTGTTCGTAACAATCGGGTCTTATTTTTGTTCCCAACTCTTTCTCCCATGAGTATCTCATTACTGGATGTAGTTGTTTCTCTGGCTCTTTTATTCTGGCCTCTTGGGTAGCTTTTCTTTCTTCGTCCATTATCTGCGACCGTCTCCTCCACTTCTTCTTCTTCTGAGCTCCTCTTACTGTTAACAGGTTGTTTGACTTTGACACCTAAGGCAGAGTGACAGAAAGTTATTCTCGGAATCATACATCTCCATGTTAATCTGTCCAGTGCGGACATTTGAACAGCTACTTTAATGCTTTAAATGACTTCACACTTAAAACTTTCACCGATGTAGAATTAAAAGCCTATTGGGTTTTTAGTGATCCTTTATTCTGAGGCGCACATTTATCGTTTGACTTGAAAAGCTTTCTCTGCTTCATTTTCATAGCTAGCTGGGAGGGCGAGGGAGGTCTGTTTTCTTTGTCTTCCTCACTGTCCTCTTCTCTTTTTGATAGACTAGCGGAGTGGCACGAGCTGGGAGGCTTGTAGATGACTGACGGACCTAAAGATAACAAAAGCTTAATTTTGTACCGTAAATACTAACAAATATAAACTACGTAACACAGAAATCTCTTCACCTGACTTGAACTCAGGCATCTTATCCATAAATCTCTTTAGGCATGCTGGTGTCTTCTAAGAACATGACAAAAAGCAGGTTACTGAAATGTATTTCTATCAAATGATGTAGTTGTGAAACGATTTTACCTCCAGATCGGTGCGGATCAAGGCCGTGTTGCTCACAGATATGTGCGAAGACTGACTCATTGTTACAGAAATGATGGAGCTCCTGTCAAAAGATGCTGGACTGGTCCTGTTCACGACGCCTCTCTGCTCCTCCTGGAGGTCTGCTGATATGAGTGAAGAGGACAGAGTGGATTTCTCTTTCCCCGTGGGGGTGATGGGGGGCCCAGTTGGGCTCAGTAATGAGTGGACCGGACTAAGTTCAACCTGCTGACGTGAAAAAGAGGAAAAGTGAGATCTGAAATGTTGGAACAGCATGTGCTGAGCACATCCGTGTGCGGGGTTTTTCCACCTGCAGTGTCCGAACACATTCATCAAAAATACTTTATGTTAAACATTTAAATCACGAAAACAGAAAGCGTGGCTGCCGTGTTTTGGAGCTGCCGTATAATTAGAATCACCAGCTTAATTTGTCCTAAAAGCTAGAACAGCTACTCTTTGATGTGATATAAATCCTGCTTGTTTACCAGAGGAGCAGGTGGCTTCTGCTTCGAGCCTCTGGTGGATGTGGAAACAGGTGTTGTTGTGGAGACAGAGGGAGGTTTAACAGCACCTTTAATCCCCAGTGTCTTACACAATGAGGCCTGAACGTCTCTGACGGGACTGAGCGAGGCTGGTGGAGGAGAGTCAGGTTCAATTGGAGAGATGGACAGAGAACGCAGGGGTGTAGTATTGGATCTCATCTTTGTGGTTAGTTTTTCATCTGCTGTAGAAAAAAGAGAGTATCTGTATTAGTGTGTTCTCGTTGCAAATATCTCCTTTACAGCAGTTAAATTCTTCTTACATCTCATCCTTTCGATGGAGGGAGGCGAGGCAAACGTGGAAGACAATCTCGCCATCCAGGAATGTTTATGTCCCTGAGCGGATGGGGTCTTCTTCACAATCCGATGCCCTGGACTGTGATCCTTCCTGCTTGAATCGTTGCCTTTCTTTTCGCTTATCTTGCTGTGTTCTTTGGTCCTTTGTCCTCGTCCTGTCGTTTGAGCTGGGACGGTTTGAGGAAGCTTCGCTGTTAGCCCCAATGCCTTTTTCTGTTCGGAGGAGAGCGAGACAGGCTAATGAACTCCAGATCTTAACTCTAGAATAAAGTATATAACTGAGTCAATTCAGAAAGAAGTGAAAAACACATGCCTTAGGTGGTGGGGGCTTTTCGCTCTCTGATTGGCTGGACTGGTGGTCAGAGTCAGATTGCTCTTTGTAGGTTTTGGTCTGGGCTGCAGCTCTATGAGGTCTTGCTGAGGGTTTGCCGTTACCGATGCGACCCTGAAGTTTATCCTCCTGCCGTTCAACCACTTTTCTGTGCCTCTTCTGTCAATCACCCAGTCCAGCAGAAAAGTAAAAATGAGTGTGGGGTTAGAGGAAGTGAAAAATGAGTTTTATGATTATATATATATATATATATATATATATATATATATATATATGAAGAGTTTGGTTTCAAAATGAGATAACTCTGTTTTTAAACATTTTCATAAATCATGTCTTTTTATTGTGCATTCCAATTAATATCAATCAAACTGCAGTTGGTTTGTTTTGATTTACGCCATAATAACTAAAAAAATACAGCTAACAAAAACAATAAAAACATGATAATATATAAAAACATTATTCCTAAAGTATTTTTTTAAACAGATTCTCATTTTGGAACCAAACTCTTCATATATATAGAATATAGACCGTACCTGCTTTGGCCTGATTTGCTTCCCCATTGGCTTTGGTGAAGATAAGGGTGTATATGGAGATTTAACTAAAACAGAAAAACAATATTATCTCCTGTGAAATCACATGAAAGAAAGAAGCAGGAATAGTTTTATTAACAGATATTTCAGTTATTCCTTAAATGCATACTGCATTTAAATAAACGCAAATGCCTCTTTGCACATCATCCGTCTTAACATTAAAGTGTGCACACAGATGGTTAGAAAACAGCTACAGAATGACTATCCAGGAGAGGGAGATCTGTGATGAGTACATGAAGAGTTGGCTTGTGGGACGGTGGGTTTGACTGGCTGCCTGCTATAGTCTGCCACTTTAGGTTTGGGTTTCCTGTTGGCCGAGTTGAGCCAGCTGACCTCGGTCATATTATCCGTGTCTGTATCGCTAAACAGATTTTTCTTCATGTTTTTAGTAAGAGCCTAGGATATAAGAACACGCACAAAACCACCTATTATACGCTTGTATTAAATCCGCATCTCAGAATTATTGAAGAAACACTGAACCTTCGGAGGCTGAGGTCTCGAAACAGACTTCGTGCAAGCGGGAGAGTAACTAAGTGTACTAGAAGAAGAAAATAAACAAAATGTGCATTAAGATTACGAGAACAGAGTTTCTTGAGAGGAAATGTAATTCTACTTGGCTCCACTAGAGGGGGTTGATTTAAAACATTTAAACAGTATTACCTGCTGTCCATTCTGGATGTCTCAGACGGCTTCCTAGTCTTTTTCTGAAGCAGAAATTATTATTAAGGACAAATATTGAAAGCAAAGTTTCTTGAGGATGACTGTGTGCTTACCACGTTAATGTTTGATGTGTCCTCTTTAAATGCATAAACATCACTGAAGAGACAAAAGATATTCGATCACAAACAACAGATATGTTTCATTTTAATATTCCTGGTTTAAGGGAATGTAGTAAGATGCAGTACTCGATGTCCTGGTTTGGCTTCTTGGATTGTCCCAGTATTTTGAGACTCCTGGCAGCAGTTTTCTCCTGTAACACAACAGGTAAAACATTCTTTATCTAGTGTTAACTTTACCTATTATGATCCCTACGGTCTGGATGACTTACAGTGGAGGATGGACACCAGCTTTTATTGAACAGATATCTGAAAGTACAGAAACGTGAGATATCATGTGGGGACAGAGGAAAATAACTGTGGCTGAATGAATCGTCGGTCTATTACCTGTTTGTAGGTGCAATGTTAAGCTGGGCACTGGCCACAGGGGATACTGCTTTGCTAGTTTTCTTGTAATGACTGGATATCATCTTCACCATACTGTCTGCTGTAGGCCTCTTCTGCAGAACATTACCAAAGGAACTTTACCATCATTTTTTTTATGGAACATACATTAAAAGGAAATAATGGACAGAGAGACGATACAGGCAAGCCATACAGTAGGCAGCACTTACAGTACTCAACCATTAAATTAATTTATTTTCAAATCAAAAGACATCTTACATTCTCTTTGTCTGAGTATAAAGCCTTGTCTTGAACCCTCCTGCTCTGCTGCGCAGGTCTAGCGGGTGTTGACCTCATAGATGATTTCGCGTTCTCCTTCCCCTGACCTGTAGCACAGGGATCCAGTGAGGAGGCTTTCCTGTCTGTGGTCGTGTGGACATCTGGACCCTGGTCCCTCAGCACCTCCTCCAGTCTCTGGGTGAGCTGGGTGTGCAGCTGCTTCTGGGTCAGGGTTCTGAACGCACGCTGGGCAGGGGACAGACGCTGAGGAGGAGGGAGAGAATCTCCATCTGGACATGGTTACACAAAATGGAAGGTTACACAAAGCAACATCTGATTCATATTAGTAGAGAGATTAGAGAGACTTTCTAATTGATTCTTTAAAAATACTAGATCATGAAAGTGTTCTGTGATATCCGGGATGATGTGAAAAAAAATACTAATTGCATTTTTGTCGTTGAAGGAGTAGTTCACTATAAAATTAAAATTTCGTGATAATTCAAATGTATATATTTTTTCTGTTTTCTTGAAAAATGACCAATACTTTCACTAGACAATATCCATATTCATCAGCTGGTGTCTAGTCGAGCCTTTTGACACTCCAATGAAACTGAAGTTGGACCTTAACCAACAGTTCCCCATTTAAGTGCATTATTTGGATAAGCTATTCTCGAAAGCCTCAATTTGTTTTCGACAGAAGAAATAAACTCATGGATGACATGTGGATGAGTGAACTATCATGAAATTTGAATTTTAAGTGAAACTACTCCTTTTAAATGCACGACATCTAATGATTAAAAAAGGGGTTGGGCCGTACTGTAAACAAAGATAAATGTTTTTGACACTACTGTATATGTAAGGGAACATGTACCATCAGTTCAATAACCCATATGAGAATGGCCAATAATATAATTTACCAACTGACCAATTACAATCAATGATTCCTGGGAATCATGAAATAAAAAAGTGTTTCTGTGCTGGTGCAATATATTTAAAAATGATTTCATTGTCACTCACTTGATATAGACCGGCTACCCGAGCAGTCTTTTGGCAAAGCAAACAGTGGTCCAGACACAGAGAATTTCCTTTTCCTCACCGCAGGTTGGGTGTCTGGGACTATGTTGCTATCTTTGTCATAAAGAAACAAAACAACTAACTAGCAGAACAACCTTAAAGATCCAGTGTATGAAACTTAGCAGCATCTAGAGGTGGGGTAGGTATTGCAACCAACAGCTGCAACCCCCCCCCCCCCTTTCGAAGCACTTTGGTGGCTGACACAGAACTAAGATGTTGTCACGTTTTCGCATCTTTGCCGAATGAGATAATGTATTTACGAAAACACGCTCAGTAGAGCAGTTTGTCCTTTTAGGGCTACTTTAAAAGCAATATGGTAAATTTAAGGGTATATAGATAGAAATAGCTCATTCTAATGTAATAAAAACATCTTCATTACGTAAGGTCTTTAATGCGCCTTTGAACATAGCTTTATATACATATAATATTGCATTTCTGTCAATAGATCCTTAAAAAAAATGACACACTGGACCTTTAAAAGCATTTCATTATGTTATCAGGGCAGTGGAATAGTGAAGCATGTTTTATGTACAATATCACAATACCCATGATCTCCCGTTCATGTTGTTGGTCGGCTTGCTTCATCTCTAACACTTTGTCAACAGTAATCTGATGTACAGAGCAAGAGAAGAGAAGACTTATACATTTATACAGAATGATCAAACAACAAAAATAACAAATGAAGATGTCTGTAGTACCTTCTGGTGTTTTTCTGCTTTAGATTTGCCTTTGTTACTTTTCTGTTTGTCCACATTCTGAACAGCAGGGGCAGACTAACAACACACGCAAGACTTACAACAGACCAATACACAAAAACCAAACTGTTGGCTTTAATAGGATAACCGTGCTTAATGGAAATAGAAACCCGTACACGTGCTTGAATCGAGTGAGTCTGCCTTTGGTTGGTCTCACAGTGAATATTGAGTGAAGAAATACTGGAAGATGTCCTGGACAACATGAGATCTCTTAGCTGAAACTCTCTCTTCCTCTCAGAGGAACTCATCATCTGTAGAGCCGGTTTTAACTTCGCCAAAGACACTGAGGTGAGACACAAAACCAATTTTTAATCGTGGTCAAAGGATGATGTTACTTATAACTTTATCAGTAGATTAATGAACCCACCTGCAGGTAGCACACAGCTGGAAGAACAGCTGCCCTGTTTATGCCCCACACTACCAGTGATATACATGCAAGACTCAGATACTTTCATTGGGGTTACAATCTGAGAAAATAAGACAACATTTGCTCCCTCAGTTTAGAGAAATAAAATGAGACCACCTTCAGACCCCTTGTCAGAAAGCTTTACTAAATATGTTTTCACAAAGTTATAACAGACTTTAAAAATACTCTTGCCTTGTTTTTATCTGGTGTTAGATGTGTGTTAGGCTGGCCCAGATAGCCGTGTTTTACAGATGATGACTCTCTCTCATCTGACACTTGACTTTCAAGGACAAGAACCTTTTTGATAAACATAACATCAGTTACATGCTGGTAAACAACAGATATCTGTAATGCTGCTATTCACTTTCTCTACTTTGTGGATATAGTGATAACCTGACCTACCTGTGAACTCTCCTGTGAGCATAGGCTGACCTGAACTGGGGTTTTCACAACAGAGGGAGGCTTCTTAACAGACTTCTAATAAAGGAAACAGAAAGATATCTGCTCTCAACGCAGCCGTTTTTTCCCCTCGGAACATTTCATTAGCAGTAATGCTGATTAGCTTCTCCAATTTAAACCTCATCATAGATGTATTAAGCAAATGATGAGCTACTAATAACACGACCCAATCGTGCGTTTACTCAGCATATCATGTCAAACTATTACGTTTCAACAGATGACTCTTGATGAAAAGCTTTAGAAACACACGTAAAGGCTTAATTTCACCCAAAAAGGAAAACTCTGTCACGAATAACTCACCCTCAGGTTGTTCAAAAGTAGGGAATAGTAGGGAATATGGGAGTCAATGGGGGATGGTATCTGTTATGGGGTTGCTAACATTCTTCCAAATATTTTCCTTTGTGTTTACCAGAACAAAGAAATGTATACAGGTTTGGAACAACATGAAGATGAGTAAATGATGACAGCATTTTCATTTGTGGGTGAACCATCCCTTCAACGGCTATACATGTACAGGCTGTACAACTCAAGGTCCTTTGAGACTACAAATTGCATTCCTTCAGGGCACTGAAATCATTAGCCAAACCAAACATATTAATTTGTGCACTAGAGTTGAATGAAAAGTACATCAATATTCTATCCACAAACTACAGAGTGAAAATGATTTTGCACATGTTGTCTCTAATTGTAATTCAATGTAAATTGTTCACATTATTGTTCCGACATCTTTGAGATGAGCAAATACTCTACTATCGACTTCTGATCTTAAGATAAAGCATAAACATACATTTCAACAATTAAATGGTTCGGATGAAGAAAAGTAACTTGACCTCCAGTAAAGGTGCCTACCAACAAAAACATGACATACAGTACTATATATTTATGACATAAGACATTGCCATGTCATTCTTATAAACAGACTAGGTTAACTTGCTTCACTCACCCTGTTCTTAGCAGGACCATAAACTTTTTCTGTGGCTTGCAGGATGTTAAGAGAGGAGCTGAATTTGATGGTGACTCTGGAGCCCTCTAAGCTGCCGATGCTGACCGGGTCGGTCAAACTCAGGTTAAGAACTTTTCTTCCATTCTCCTCTGTGGAACCAAACATGAGCATAACACCGCAACTGAAGGGAAAGTGATTCTATACAACTTAGAAGCAACACTGTTCCTAATACAATGCTTACACTACAGGTGTCACAAAGTTTTTTGTTGGTCTTGAGGTCATTCAGAGCAGATCTTATGGAGAAGATTACCTTCAACTGTGTAACTGTGGACCTCAATCTCAGATATACACAACGTGTCCCACTGGCCATCCTTATAGGAGAGAGCAAACTTTTACCAACTTTTGCAAATCACACCATACTGTACCATCATTATACATTATCACAGTTTCAATATATCTCGTTTAACATTGTAATGTATTGTAACTACTTAATAGGAGGACTAAAGGAGTACAGTGTCAATACCTGGACATCCTTATCAGACACAGAGAAGTAAAAAGAGATGCTTTGACTCCCGAGGTTAAAGTCAATCCAGAACGCCTCAAGGTTTTCATCCACAGGCATGAGCAGCTGTAAATATAATACCACTTTATACAAAAGCTTACATGCATACTGTCAAAAAAAGGCAGACATCGTAAATATTCCAATGCTCATTCTTGTAATATGTTACAACAAACCTCATGTTTGTTCAAAAATGCCTCCAGACAAGGGTAGGAATATACACTGTGGAAGATAAAACAAAACTTAAAGGGACAGTTCATCATTAAATCAACCTCAGGTTGTTTCGAACCTCTATACATTTCTTTGTTCCAATGAACACAGAGATAGATATTTGGAAGAATGTTAGCAATTTTCAATTCAGGGACATCATCCAATACCATAGTAGGAAAAAATGCCTTTTGTTGTTCTGTTAAACATCAAATTAGATATTTTGAAGCATAAAGGAAAACAAACAGTTCTGGGGGACCCTTATCTACCATTTAATTTTTCCTACTATGGTAGTGGAACTGAAAATGACTAACATTCTTCCAAATATCTTTCTCTGTGTTCATCAGAACAAAGTAATTTATACAGGTATGAAATTACATAAATGATGACAGAATATTCATTTTTGGGTGAACTATCCCTTTAATATAGTCTGTAAAACTGTACAAAATGCAACAAAACAAACAAACAATAGATTACCTTTTCCCATCGCCTAGCATGCCATTCACCATATTTAGAAACCTTCTGCAATCCTGTCTCAAAAAGACATCCAAACCCATACAGAACGATATTCACACAAATAAATAATTCATGGAAAATGATTTTATTATAATTGAGGGCTATAATCACGGTCTCAAATTCAGACTCCTTGATCTTCTTGAATGCAGAGGAGACAAATGTCATGGTAAACCAGCGTTCAGCTAGTTCATTCCTCTGAGCTGTTGAAGTCATTCTGCACAGAGCCTCCATTAAAGAAACCTGCAGGTCATAGTCTAAACAGAAACAGACATGCAGCCACAGTCCAAGTCTTCAGACAGGTTTAATAAACTTCATAACAATATAGAATTGTTTACTTTAAAATGCTTTTTGAACCAAACATAATATTTTAGATTTTCTCACTAACCTCCACCTTGGAGGACTCGGCTGGCCACATCGCTCCTAAATAAAGGATAAAAACAAGTTTAAAATTAGAGGAATATATTAATTGTTTATCCTAAATAAACAAAAAAACTTACACCGTGTCTACACCGGACGTGGCGCGACACGGCTTGTACTAATGGGATCGTCGCGTTGCGCCGCATCCAATGTACAATTATAATGGGTTCTAATGCTTTTTAATTGTCTCTTATCGTGTTGGGTGTAGACACGGTGTTACAGTATGGAAAAAGGGAACTGGTGTATTCCAAAAGAGTATGCACACATTGGAACATACTAATGTGAAAGGGAACTGATGTCTGTTTCCTAGTTGACAATGTGATCAATAAAAGTCTCACACATCACAATACATGGTAAAAGACGAACCCAATATCTCAAGTTATATGGTGCAGCCGTGCTTTTATCCGAAAATTAGGTTTCATTAAAATAATTTATTGTTTATCAGTGAAACATGAGAATTTGTCTTTTTCTTTCTTCTAGCGGTCATTTTATTAAAACTGTTTTCCATGAGTATGCTGCAATGTTGCTATTGTAAAGTCTTATTTAGAACAAAGACCTAATTCTAGTATGAATTCTTGGTTTTTAGTTTCGTTTTTTGGCTCAGATTGTGCAGAATTTCAAACAAAAATATTCCTTTAGGTGCACCATAATATAACACCTCATTGTCACACTTACATCATAGTTGAGGCCTCCCTAGACATCAAGATCTTCTTTTTGAGCTCCATGGGAATCTTTGCTAGAATGAGATTAAGTTTCCTTGCTGCCTGCCATCAGAAGAAAGAAAAGAAAATATCAATACTGTACATTCTTTCCAATAATGCAGTCTCCAACCCGCGAAAAGTCAGGTCAAACATGCTAACATAAGTGAATGTGCAGAATGAGTTCACAATAAAATCAAAATTGCTTTCATATCACAGTGATGGGTGAAGCTTAAAAAGGTCTCACCTCTTTCTGGATCATGACGTTTATTTTGGGATCAGAGGCCACTTTGCCAATGAGACTGAGCAGAGATTCAGTAACTTCAAATGTACCTGATAGATATTAAAAATAAATGTTCTCCACCCTATTTTTTATCTTTATCAGGGTTAGTTCATTTACTTTGAGAATCATAAACAAACCACTTACCCTCTTTACAACTTTCATGAACAACCTGAAAAAGATCCATTGACGGATGTTACACTTTTTATTTTCCTGTAGTGTTTTGTTATCATTTTTGCTTATTCCCACTACAATAATAAATTACTGTGACTGTTGCATTAGCTTTTACGCCAAAATTGTGCAGTTACTAACCATAAGCGCATCAAAGAAGTCCTCGGCCAGCTTTATCAAAAGCTCATTTCTTGCTGACCCGGCCTCCGCCCATAGCTTTCTGGCTCTCTCGAACCACTGCACCATGTAAACATACATATTTAATCAGTATTAGATTTTTATGTCAACAAAAGAAGACATAAAGACTGCATAAACAATGATGTACTCATCTTTCTAATAAGCCCCTGGGATATCATCACAGATATACCTCCACCCCCTGGAAAGACCAGCGTGGCGCTCCACTTATGTAGAATGGTAAGCACCAGACAAACATTGAACACGTGTCCAATGTCCAGCTCCTGCAGTTATACAAAAAAAAACATGTAAACGAGTTTAAACAGTAAATCAAGTATTAATCATACATAATACATTACACAACAAACCCTGACAACGAGCTTGTCCAGTTTAGTGATAAAGTGTCTGGAACATTGAAAACTGCTGTCCAGCTTGCTTTCATCTTGTAGGAAATTTTCTAAAGCCTGAAAGTTATTGTGCTTGAGAGCCTCGTCCAACAGTTTCTCCACCTGAATATAAAAAGATAAGTAAAACTTTGTGGTATTAAACAGAAAGAATTAAAAATGGCTTAAATGACAAAACGGCACAGATTCACGTTTTAAAAAGTTCATAGGAAAAACACGGTGGATGTCATTCTTACCTGACGGTCCTTTAATGGTGCCATGATGCACAGAAATGGCCTGTTTAAAATGTTAAATACATAAGAAATGAACTCTGGCCCCAATACCGAAAACCGAATAAGTACGCTGCTTAAATTTACACTACAATTATGACCCTGATGTCTCTTAAAGCCAGTCAGAATAAATCGTAGTCTAAGTTACGCTTTTTGTTTCAGATGTGACTGTATTTATTATAAATTGTGACTATTCATACGTTTCAAATGTCTTTTCTTTGTTAATTTGATGGCGTAACGTTACTTCGTACGTTAGCTAGCATATTAGCTGCGTCTGGATCTTACCTCAGGTTATGATTGACACTGTCTTCAGAAATGAACGTTCAGATCATTTTTCAATAATAACGGAGTATGTTAAATAAAAATTGAATAGATTTAATGAAATTGCAATACAATACTAACGGTTTATTAAAATACGATTTTAAAAGACATGTCGTGATAGACGATTGTATTTAACAGTCGGTTTGATAACGCGGGAAATAAGAATGTGGTGCGCGTGCACGCTTGCAGCTACGCAGCATAAAGAAACACGCTACAGAAATTGACTTTTTCTCCTTATTTATTTCATAAACATCAGTGCTTATATTATTCCCCTTTACATTACAAATGTTATCAAAATGAACTGCAAACTGAAAGTAGGTAAAAGAGTGCAAAGCAAAAAAACATACAAAAATACTGTAAAGTCACATGCATACGTCATCAGGTGAAAACTATCAGTGCTACATTTGGTTTTAACAGTCATAAATCTTTGTTTAACGGTCATTTCATATAGCTTCGAGTTAGGGTTAGAATATAACTAGCAAGATACTAAAGTCATACAGTATACGGTGATCATTTTGCTGGCTGCAAATAATGTAAAGAATGTGAAACCATGCAGTGCTCTAAACAGTTTATTCTAACAGTGCCCTCAGATAAAGTGTATCATGCTGTCTTCACATTCCTTTGGCACAGGCATATTATAACTCTGACAGGTTAATTTGTAATTCTGTCCATCATTGCTATCCCAAAACTGAGTGCCCATGACTTTATAACAGATTGCAAACTCCAGCACTGCACCAGGATGAAGGATGAACGGAGGAACTTGAAGATGAAATCGAAAAGTATCACAACAAGTTCCATCCGAAATGGATTTGCTCGCAACCCAGTTAGCCTTGGTTTCCGTGCAACTCTTCCAGTTTGTGAAAGAATAGCGAACAGTCACTTCTTTCTCGTAGGCCAAGTTTACAACCTGGACGACCCCTATGATGCCAGGCTCGTAGCACAAAACCCGCTCCAAACACACTTTTTGGCAACAGAGACGTTCGACAAAGTTTGGGGAGTCACCTGGTTGCACATGGAACATCGGTTGCAAATATGGTATTGCGATCTCCAGCCTCTTACTTGAGGATAATTCTGCATTCATTAAAAGCCGGAAGAGAACATGCTCTGGGACGAAGGGGTCTTCTCCGCTTTTGAAGACCTTTACATTTTCCAAATCCAATCCCAAGGAGTCCACAAATCGAACACCTGTTCTGCGACTCAGCCTCCTCCTCTCTGATGGAGATGGGAGAGACTGACTCCGTCGCTGGATGATGGATTTGGTCGGGGGTTCGCACAACAGGCTGCAGCCTGCAGATTGCCTTGGAGAGGGCCTTGGAGAGGTCCTTGGGCTAGGCGGACGGATTTTCACAGGTCTCTTCTCTCTGTCTGTTTTTGAAAAGGGCATGCCCTGTAAATTCAACGTGGTACTTTTTTTTGAGTCACCTGATACCCTGGCAAAAAATAGGTCGGCGTTCATCTCTTCAGGGGGTGTGTCTTTTTGGCAACATCCCATAGACCAGGCCATGTTTACTTCTTTGCTGTGAACTTTATGCAGACAACCTCAGATCGAAAGACCTTAGAAAGAGAAACAATCGACGTTATATATATATATATATATATATTCCAGGTACATTCCACGAAAAACAACGTTCACGCCTGTACAATGAATGCGCAGCTGTGGAAACACGATAGATTTACTAGCTTTCCGTAATACATACATCTCAGGTGGATTAATGAACTCTTTTTAAGTAAACTGCATTTCACTTTTTCGAAACAGCGGCTCTGCCTTTACTCAAAAATGAAAGAAGTTCAAGTTCGTGTTGCATTGCCTCACCAGTCAAATCCGTCGTGTTTACCTTTAAGACGCATTTGTAGATCCTTCGAGGTAACGGATATTAAACAAGTGCTTCGCAATGGTAACATGGAATGACTAGGGATTAAATAAAGAATCATTTAAGGATTGTACGTGATAAAATCGGCATAAAATGCTTTGCATGCAAAGCTGGCAAGAACGTGATGTCAAGCGCAGGGGGCGGAGCCAACGTGTCAGCTGTGTACGGGAAATGCTGTTTACTTTGTGGGGAATTTATTGTCACGTACCTACAACAGCGGTCACGTATATAGACCTACGCGTATATTACGTTTGCCATGTTTTGTTTGTGATATGCAGATGTGCTCGCGAAAATAACGCGCTTGTGGCACGCGCTTCACGTTAAACTTCAATTCCCATCATGCCTGTCTGAGGATCACGGAGACGGTGATGCGACATATAAAGCAGCAGGTAAACAACACTATACGAGCAGTTGAAGTGATGCGTAGTAACAGATTTCAACGCGTTTCTCATATTGCACGATGTTTGGGACTTCATAACTAAGACGCAACGCTGATAGCTGTCCGTGTTAAACGTAAACGGTAAGAAACGGCGCGGTTTAATAAATTGTTGCTTTCGTGTGCTTGCATGCAAACTATAATAATAAACCAGTGTCATATCGCTTTCTTTTTCCAGTTTTGTTCTTAAGCTGTGCGATACGTCTACGCGCTCACAAATGGGACATTTTTGGGCACAGAAGAGAGCTTCGCGACTGCGATCTTACACTACGTAGTATTAATTATTACGATGGGATCCATCATGCAGGAACGGTCTGCGTCTGCGACACTGAAGAGGCTGCCAGCCAAGGAGAAGGTTAGAACGAAAAATGCAGAAAACACTGGGGTTGTTGCCAGGTATGTTTGAATAGAGCAAGTTATTATGAAAACTACAGAAACGACAGAAAATGTGCCTGAGGAATGATGCTTTATTCGCAGCAATAATAAGCGAGGAGGAAACGTGAACCAGAATAAAAAAGCTGTTAAAAAAACTGTGACGAGAGGACAAGAGAAGGATCCTCTGCCCAAAGCTGAAACTGTAAGTTTCTTGTATACATCATATTTCTTTTTATAGATTAATGTTGAGAACCATTTAAATATGTTCTTGTGGTCTTTTAAAAGGTCCAAAATGGAATCAAACCAAAGAAAGCTAAGAGTCCAACTACTGGCACTTGCAAGTTACGTGGGTGAGTTTTATATTTAAAGGGATAGTTTGCCCAAAAATGAAAATTCTTCCATCATTTACTCGCCCTCGGATTGTTCCAGACCTGTATACATTCCTTTGTTCTGCTAAACGCAAAGAAAGATATTAGGAAGAAGTCCCCCATTGACTCCCATAGTATTTATTTTCCCTACCATGGCAGTAAACATGATCTGTTTGGTTACTGACATTCTTCCAAATATCACCACCCAAAATGGGTGCACATTAATGAACTTGGCTATGAATGTAAATGTGACTTAGCCAAATAGGCTATTTTTCATCTATAGAGCCGTGATAACTGTTAAATCGTCACTTGAAAAAGAAGTCATCATAATATTACAGTTCTCCAACTGTGGATTCATTATACCCGCATCAGAAGTCATGTAATAATATATTAATAAAATATCACATATCACGACATTTGACATATAAATAAAGAAAATTCTTGTTGTAGCACACAGGCCGAGGTTGACCTGAGGCCCATCCGTCCCAAACTCTCATATGCAGAGCGTAGACAAGAGAGACAGAAGATACAGCTTGAGTCTCACTGCTGTAGTGAGATGGTCCAGAGCCATGTTTCCTTGGAGAAAAGCAAGCGCGCTCTCTCACTGCCTTTGGCTCCTCAACCAGTACTGCATTCAATTTCCCTGCAAAAACAAGTTTCGCACCTGGAAGCCCTCCGCCTCATGGAACACAAGGAGGATGACACAGACAGCGCCAGTGACCTGTCTGACTCCGAGAGGCTCCCTGTCTTGCCTTCCCCCTGCACTCCACCTCAGCTAAACCTCCGTGCGGAGGTGATCAACACCATGGACCTATATCCCCAAATTCCTGGACCCACGATGTTGGAGAATGATGATGACGACATCTACGGCTACCCGGACTTCCTGCCACCTCCGTTCAACACGTGGAGCCTGAGGCAGCTCGCCATCTTCCTCAACACAGAAGGCAAACGGGCTCCGAGGCCTAAACCTGTAGGGCAAATGGAGAAGTATCTGGAACGCCTCCTGCAGCTGGAATGGCACCAGATTCAAAGCATTCAGACTGAGAGCGGACGGCACAGCGTACCCATAATCCTTGCAAGAGGGCACGCTCCTGGTGCATCGGCAAACCGCCCCAGGCCTCACACCGCCCCTCCGACGCGTCTCAGTTCCCCCAAAAGCCTTCGACAGGGTCAGCGGGCATTTCCTTTGACCCTCGTCTCCTCCACCGGCAGCCCGTCGTCCTCTCAACTCTCCAGCCCTGTCTGCCCTCACTGCCACATCCGCTACCCGCTTTGCAATGGCAGCTGCTCTGTGTACGCATACCAGCGACACTCCCGTCTCAGTCCTTTGCTTGAGCACAGAGCTCCGTCGGCGAACACCCAATTGAGGAGCAGCAGTGAAAGCAGGGCCTCAGCCTCCGAAAACCACAACACATCCAAAAACCAGCACCTGCTCAGTCCTCAAGCCACAAGAGTCCACCAGAAGCACATGCAGGCTACAGGAAATGTGCGGCGAGCGTCTCAGGAACTTAATCCAGGCAAATCCCATCCTACAAGTGGAAAAGGAAAGACCGGGAGGTGGAACGAGATGGATAGACAGAAGGATCAGGCCTTGGGAGTGAAATGCGGGAGTGCTGATAAGCGGGTTGCTGGCGCTGGTAAACGTGATGGTGGTGGTCCGGTGAAAAGAGGGGTTAGAGATGGGCAGAGAGCCGAAACGGGGGAACTACGAATTAGAGCTAAAAGAACTGTGGCTGACAGCTGTGATGCTAAATCCACACCTGCCAAAAATACTGGCAAAATAAAAAATGCTCAGTATGCAAAGTAGTTAGCGCTTTGTCATTTTCAGGATTGTTTGGTTTTGCATTTGCAACAGCCTCAAAACATTACAATATCTCATACTGTAAGAACAGATCATGCCAACATTCCTCAAATTATTGTAGTTATTTGGTAGATAAAAATAAGAACAAATCATGGCACTTCGTTGTTTTCAAATAGGAAGTCCATTTCTTTAAAAATATTAATTTTGTCTGTCCATTACTTGCAAGGAGGTTATCTTTACTTACCCACAAATTCTGTGTAAAATGAGCTCTTTATTTAATTGAAGCATACTTTAAATATGTATGCATGGACATATCTTTCATGTGATGGAGGAAACGACTGAGAATGTCAATTTGTGACGTATGACAACTAAGCACTATTGGTCAAAGAATGTATATTTTTAAGATGAATATTGATTGTTTTGTAATGGCAGTGTGTATTTTTGTAATGTGTTATTCGCAAGGACTTATTGTTGTTTATATAATAATTTATTATCTTTTTATCACTGTTTTGCTGTATGTTTACTTTATCATAAGACTAGAATGTTCTGTGTAATACGTTGTTTTACATTTTTGAACATATAACAAAGGGTTATTTATGTTTTAGATGTGGTGAAATAGTGATATTTGGATGACTTATGGTAAGTTAAGTTGGTAGCTTTGTGATGGAAGTTTTTGTTGATGGAGCTGGACCTGAGCTATAAGCCCTGAGGTTGTCTGTGTTTGTAGACTTATTTATTTGAGAACTTTTCAGGTTGTTACATCGACTCTCAGATGGCATGTTTTGTTTTTAAAGGAACAATGATGATAGTGGCTTTTAGATTATATTGTCTAATATTGCACTTGAGGCTGGATGATGCAGAGTAAAGCCATACGTGGCACTGCATTTTCATATAAAATGTATGTAGCATCATTTTATTTTGTTTTGATCCATTATCAGGCAAAACAAACTCAGAGAATGAACTTTTGCTCTTTGTCAAATTGTGCATTTATTTTGGTATAGTTTAATGCAGCTATTTTTATGGAAAAACAAATAAACCATTTTCATTACACCATCAGTATATGTCTACAGAATTTATTTCATGCAGAAATAATAATGAAGGTTAAAGTGAAAGTTGGGTTACACTTCACAATAAGGTTTTATTAGTTAACATTAGTAAATGCGTTCGCTAACATTGGATAACAATGAACAATTTAGTTTTTCAGCATTAATTAATCCTTGTCAATTTTGGTACAGGTCAATAAAGTTATTCATGTTAGTTCATGGTGCTTTAACTCATGTTAACAGTGAAGTCGTTAGATTTTATTAATGTATTAGTAAATGCTGAAATTAACATGAATAATATTAATAAATTCAGTAAGTATTGTTCATTGTTAGTTCATGCTAGCTAATGCATTAACTACTTGTTAACAAATAGCACCTTAAAGTTCTACCAAAAGTTGTGTTCTCATTGAACTGTTTTCTTGTTACTAATCAAAGACAAAGTGGGTACCATGTAAACCTTTGTATTAAAATACGAATAAATGCACTCTAAATCCATATTTAAACACCTGAGGGTATTCTACAAGTTGTCACAGTCTGTCATGATAGTAATGACTCATGTTGTCATATCTTCTCAGTGGCGGATCCAGGAAGTCGACAAGCTCGAAACGTTTCACACACCGTTTACACCTATATTTAACGTCGTACATTGATGCCATTGCATCATCCAAGTGGATGCGGCACACTAGTGGAAGTGGAGAGACCCCTCTCATTTGATTGTAAAGCGCTTTGAGTGAATAGCAATACACAATAAAGCGCTAAAAAAATGCCTCATTCCTTCATTCATGTGATCCGATCGACGAAACGCACAGGTGTAGGCCACAGAGGCCCTGAGAGGACAGGGGCACTTCAGGGGCCAATTAGATTTAAACTGGGGCCAGTGACCCTCTGGGCCCACCCCTAGATCCGCCAGTGCTTCTTCTGTCCTGGGAAAGGCTTTAAAATCTGCTGAAGTTGCTTTTCTCTGTCATTCACACAGCCTGTATAAAAAAGATCAAGTGATTTAAAATATGAATCAAATGCTGCAATAATTTAATTTAGGACAAACTTGGTGCCCTCTTTCTAAAGTCAAAACAGCACAAATCCCATGTCCATCAGAAAAGGAAAGTTATGTGTAGATAAGTCTACTTTAACACACAAAACATAGCACAAAAGGTAGCTAAAAACATCAAAAGTGTGTTTACTTGGCTTGCAAATGCCAATTTCTATACTTAAATTAAATGATGTGTAAAAAATTTAAATGAAGTGGACATTAAGTGTGTTATAGCCCCAAATCTCAAACACTAACCAAGGTGTGTGTTTGCTATAAGATAAGAACCCCCGAGAGCCTCCAGGCCGTCATCTTTGTAGACAGGTCCATCGTTCCACATCAGGTCATATCCTCCGATCCTCTTCTCCTTGCCTGTCAGACTAAAGTGTTTTTGACAAGAGTGTCCGAGAGGAATCAGTTGTGTTTGCTTGTAATTCTATATCATTTTGTCAAATCTTACCGGCCCTCCATGTCTACAACGTGCAGCGTGTCTTCCAGCAGTCTGTATTTCATGTCAAAGTCCTCCTGACTGCTGGCTGTGAGGGAGGGTGAGGCGTTTACTTCAATCAACCACCTGCTCGATAACAAGTATAAAATACTTTTTTAGTACAACATGTACTTGAAATGTGAAATGTACATGCGGGCAACAGATTTGAGTTTGTCAGTTGCTCTTGGCAGCCATAAAGGTAAAATACTTAACAATGGATGTAAATCATCAGGTTTTGTTATTTAAAAGTTTTTTGTGTGGATACATTTTATTGCTCGATTTATAATGAAGGGAGCTTTTGGGCATAACATGTCTGAGCCAATAGAAGTCAGAAATAGATTTGCACTCATCAATCTACATATTTTACTAGATTCTTTAACACAAACTAGTGACTTACGGCTTTAGATCCTGGTCCAGTAATATGTCGTATCCGTACAACTCAAAACAGTGTTTGTCATTGATGATTGTCTTTTGTACACTAAGCAGGCTGCGTATAAATATGTTGTCAATTTCTTGAAACAGAGTCTGCACTGTGTCCAAACCATGTTTAGCTGTCAGATACCGCCGCAACTGATGCATCTGCCACTTGCAACCCTATAAATAGGAGAGAGAGATTACCCGTTTTTTTAAATAAACATAACACTACATTATGTACTGTACCTTCTACAAACCTTCTCAGGGTCATAATCAGGAGCTGTTTTTTGCACGGCAACATTGGTGAGATGTACATCTGAGACATTAAGTATAAGGGATAAACAAGCAAATTCCATTGCTGTTCTCATACAATAAAACATGGTAATAAACAGTCTACATGTGTAATCCAGAAATATGTGCAAAAGATACATTGATCGTCTATACTGCTGAGCGAAAATCTTGTGTTGGAAAATCGTGCAAAACCCTCACGGTAAAGCCAAGCCTTCAAAGGAACATACTGAAAAAAACATTGTCACAACAGTGTTTTTCGCAGCTGTCATATGTAAATTCTGCATCACTATCAGCTCTAAACAGCACACAGAAGTTTTGTGAGTAAAAAAGCAATAAAATGATTTTTTAAATATTAATATAGCTCACTTACTGATGTTACAAGAACATAGACTCTAAGGTCAAATTTTCTTCCTGGTAATAGAGATAAATATGATTCATTAATGACCATAAAATTCGGGCTAAAGCAAATAAAGATCAAACATCCGATATACCAGCAATGAGGTACGGGTTCTCAATATAACGCTGAGCAACATAGCTCTCAACTTGAGCCTCTTCTTTTTGTTCTTCTGATCGGGTCCCATCCTAGAAAAACAACAGAATGAGCATCCCATCGCTGCATGGAGAATCAAAAATCTCCTTTTTTTTCCAAAAAGCAAATAATGAAAAAGATGAAAGACGTCAAATTTAGATTACCTTCCTCCAATCTGTGATATCTTTAAGTTTTCGAAAGAGAAAAATGCCTTTCCCTTGTGATCTTGCCACCTGTTTTGGGAAGATATTGTAACAATGCATCACCTGTTTGTCAGTACTGCGCACAAGGTACTTGTTAGATGTTAAAAAAAACACTTCAGTTTTTGGACACCAACTGGCTTCATGATCCACGTGCTCCCTGGGTTTCTCTTGAACTCTTCCACAAATATGTGATATTCACTTGGCAGTTCAAATGTACGGGGGAAAAAGTCACATTTGCTCGCCTCCAAGCGGCCTGACTCTCGCTCCAGAGTTTTCCTGTACCTCTTTAGGTTCTTCACCATCAGGTTCTTACGGGTCAACTGTAAAACGCATCACAACAACTTATTTTACAGGTGGGAAATTGTACGTGTCTAATATATTTTAATACATTCATTACTTTCAGATAATTCTTCTGCATTTTTAGGTAGGGTGCAAGACTGACCTCATAGTGGTTGCGGAAGTGACATATTCTCACGTGTTCCCCCATGTAAGAGTGATCAAAGTTTTCTCTCAGCCAGCCAACATCACACCAGTTAAAGTCCCATTCGCCATCTCTGTGTAGATGAATCAGGCACACAAATGGATTAAGGGTAAACACACTGCCGGGGGTACAAGGAGAATGCTGGACATCACTCACTCTTTAACCTCTACCCAGCCTGGTCTGTGGTTAAGGATGTCCTGGATGGTGTTGGTCAGACCACATCTGTACCTTATACAGCTCCTCCCCTCCCTAAGATCAAAATGAAGTCACATACTGTATATATACTGTACATTCATATTTATCCAGTATATAATTTTGTCATCTATTTTCATCATCCGTTTTAATGTGAGGAAAACAAAATAGGTAACAGTAGATACATCGTTAATTTGACAGACTTACCCCTCCTTTTTCTTCTGGTAACCTTTATGTGCAGCTGTCTGCTGAGAAGAGTAAGTTTATTGGAAATTGCTGCATGTTGTCACCATAACGCAGCAGACATTTATTTACTAAATACTAACGTTTATTTTGGTAGCATGCGACAATAATTTTCGGCTTAAGCACAGAATATCACGCGAAAAAATGAATCATTCACGTTTAAATATTAGTGAAAATGTCTTACCCTATTTTTGGACATGACTGAAAACACAAACGAGTGAGACAACTAGCCCCAACGTGTGCATGTTGTCATGCCAACCACCACCAACTGCACTGCGCAGACCGTTCGGCGTGTGACGACAAAGTACCCCGAGAGCACACGGAAACGTGATGTCATAAGAGGATCGGTATGCGCAGCGACGCATGAGGTAAAACATGCCCGTTTGTCAGCTGTCAGAAAGTGCAATATTTTTAGAATGTGATTAATTTTGCTGTTAACTGATCTATCAGGAAAAAAGCAATACGTTATAATGAATATGTAGCTAATAAATGAACTAATTTACGATTTCAAAACGATTTGTATGCGTTTACTAATGTGGTGTCTACTCTAGGTGGCAGCATAATCTAAATTTAACTATGAAAAAATACACATGTCATAACCTTTGCCTAATTACATAGCTTCTTACGTGCCTCTATCCTATTTTTTATTAAAATGCTTGTTTTTTTTCGGAATATTATTTTAAAATATGAAGTAACCAAGAACTATAAGAGAAGATATTGGGACGGATTCAAACTCGTTTGGAAACAAACACACGTGCAATTCAATTTTATTTATATAGCACTTTTCACAATTTTCATTGTTGCATAGCAGCTTTAGATACATAATAATACAGACATTTATAAAATTGAATAATACTACAGGGAAAATTAAAGAGAAAAACGGTATTAAGTTACATGGTATTATCACAAGTTTTTCTTTATGCAATGTACACTGATGTCAGTGGATTGTCAGAAACTGTAAATTATTCCATCTAAGTATATTTAATTTAGGTATATTATTATTGTTATTAGGATTGGGAGCCTAAAATTACAATAAACCAGAACAGTTTGCTATAATACAAATTGTGCGGAAAGAATATATTTGTTATAATATGTTAATGTGCATGTGTGTTTATAAACGCAAGTTGTTTATATTTATGGATTAAACTAAAACGCCCACTGGCGACTTGCAGCAAAAAAGTCTCTTATAATCTGAAGAACGCATCTTAAATTAATAGCAGGATTTTGAAGTTGTTGTATATTTACAGAAACATACTTCAGGATCACAAGTAAGCAACTTAGGCTGAATCTAAAATTGCAAACGTCCTTACTATATAGTAGGCAAAAAGCAGCACACCGCCTTCCCCAACGCTCACGTTTCCAAGCCATGCTCGGCCCGGTGCTATTTTTCACGGAAGTGCATCCAATCAAATTATCTCCGTCGCTTTTGGTATCTTTGGTGTTGAAGGCTTGCACTGCCACGGGCCAAGCTGCCTCCACTCTTCATGCCAAGGCCATCCTGCAGGCCGAGGCGTTGTTGAGCTCCACGAGGGTAAGACCGACCCAAGGACTTATGCAGGAACTCCGCGTTAGCACCATCCTCCCCCTATGAGCGACCATCGTAACAGTGTGGGCCATGGGTCGACGGTGTCCACACTAGTGGCCCATGAGAGACACCTCCGGCTCAACCTTGGGCAGATGCGCGACGCTGAGATAGTTCGCTTTCTCGACGTGCCAAACTCGCAAGGGGAGCTGTTTGGTGATACAGTCGAGAGTTCTCGGTATTGAAGAAGCAGACATCCTACCCCGCCACGACCCGGCCGCCTTCCAGCCTACCCAGGCGGCTCCACAGAAGAAGACATCGAGGAGGGGCCCAGCAGGTGCTGTGATGGATGCCCTAGCGCACAGCTGGTCGCGGGGCAAGCGGAAGTACGCCTTCCCCCCAGTGAGCCTCCTTGCACAGGTCCTGTGCAAGGTCAGGGAAGAGAAGCATCAAGTGCTACTAGTTACGCCGTACTGGCCCAGCCGCACTTGGTTCTCGGAGCTAATGCTCCTGACGACAACTCCCTTTTGGCCAATTCCCCTGAAGAAGGACCTTCTTTCGCAGGGGACGAGTACATTGTGGCATCCGAGAACAGACCTCTGGAACCCCCATGTGTGGCTTCTGGATGGATCGAGGAGATCCTGAGTGGCCTACCCCCTTGAGATCATCACTCAGACTAGGGTTCCTGCCACTAGGCGACTGTACGCCTTTAAGTGGCGCCTCTACTCGTCCTGGTGCTCTTCTCGAGGAGAAGACCCCCAGAGTTGCTAGATCGGGAATGTGTTGCCCTTCCTACAAGAGAGACTTGAGAGTTATCTCTCCCCTTCCACACTGAAGTGTATGTAGCCGCCATTGCCGCTCATCACGAACCTGTCGCTGGGAAGTGTCTGGGACAGCAGGACCTGATCATTCGATTCCTCAGAGGTGCGAGAAGTCGGAATCCGTCTCATCCACGCTCCGTACCCTCTTGGGACCTCGATTTGGTCCTGGTGAGCCTCCAGAGGCTCCATTTCGTGCCCCGGGAGATGCCGCTCTTATGATGAAGATGCTCGCCTCTATCAAGAGGTTTAGGGGACTTACAAGCATTCACCGTGTCCACTGATTGCCTATAGTTCAGGCCTGGAGACTCTCACATTATCCTGAGACCCCGGCCCGGCTACATTCCCAAAGTTCCCACCACATTCTTTGAACAATCTGTTGAAGCGTTTGATCTCACCATTCGCTTGTGGGTAATAGATAGAGATATGGTAGTGCTTGACATCTCTGTCTGTAAGGAATGTCTCAAGCTCAGCCAAAACAAATTGCGAGACATTGTCAGTTACAAGTTCAAGGGGATTTCAATCATGGCTGAATACAACAGACAGGAACTTCACAACAGTTGCAGATGTAATGTCAGGTGCGAACACAATCTTTGGCCATTTGCTGTAGTAATCAGTGAGTGTCATAGGTAAGCCACATCCTTGAGGATCATTATTCAAGGGCCCATCCACATCAATGGCCAGCTTTTCCCATGCTGTTGATGGAGAAGGCACAGGACATAGTGGCGCTACATGAGTATTGGCAGTTTCATCATGCTGGAGGCAAGGTGGTACAGGATTTGATGGCATTTTCCACTTGACAGTCCATGCCAGGCCACCAATACAATTCTCTCACCTGTTGCTTTATGTGCAGCATCCCTTGATGTGTTGCTTGTGCCAACTGGTTGAACTTTGACTTTGACGCTTCTGGAACGATCACTCGATGAGTGCCACGAATTATGTGCCCATCATGTACAGACAGCTCATTCCGGAAACGATAAAAAGTAGCAAAAGCTGAGCATTTCGTGCTCTGACACCACCCCTTTTCAATACAAGCCTTAACCTGTCAAAGAATTGGAATTGAACTGGACAGACAATCAGCAGTCACATTATCTTTACCAGGCTTGTATTTCAGGCTGTAATTAAAACACAAGACGCAGACCATTAAGCAATCCTCATGCCTGTGTCCAGGCCCTTCGTGGAAAGCAGCGTAGACAAGGGGCCGTGTTCAGTGCAAAGAGTAAAATGGAGGCCCCAAAGGTAAGTATACCATTTTTCGGTGGCCCAAACGCATGCCAGGGCCACCTACTCTGTTGTACAGTACTTCCTTTTGCAGTCCAACTGTGCCATGACACTGGGTAAGCACAGCTCCAATGCCCTTATCTGAAACATACGTAGTGACTGTTGTTGGTAACGATGGATCAAACAATGCATGGGCCGGGCTTGTAGTGATAAGATGTTTCAGAACAGTTCTCTGCAGAAGATGCAACAGATCCATTCCTTAAATCAAGATGCAGAGCGGTGAGAGATCCATGCCAAGTATTGGTGTTCCGCCTGTCACAATGTAGAATAAAGCCTGTTTATGATTACACACTGGTATGTGGCAGTAATGGAAAGGCACCCTAAAACTGTAATAGTCACACTGTCTGCATTTTGACTATTTAGCTGGGAATTTGGGGTAGTTTGCTAAATGTGATGTAGTGCCACAACGGTAGCATGTTGTTGTATCCATT
Source organism: Triplophysa dalaica (assembly GCF_015846415.1). Lineage (NCBI taxonomy): Eukaryota > Metazoa > Chordata > Actinopteri > Cypriniformes > Nemacheilidae > Triplophysa > Triplophysa dalaica. The sequence continues at coordinate 11,280,335 of NC_079561.1, read as the reverse complement.
TTTTCTGTGTTTCATTTGATGGCATCTGATGAGAAGCTGTGGACTTACGTGTAAGAGGTATCTGCCGACATCGCTGTTTTGCACAGATCACGTGAGGCATTATGCACCATTTTAACAGAAGTTTCAGTGCGCTGCATAGCTTTAGCATCAGCAACAGCAGACTCAATTTGTCTTTCGGTAGTAAAGGCCTTTTGCAGAGTGAGATCCGTTTCCAATAGCAGATGTTCCTGTATGCGTGGAGTGTATGTCCTTTGACAATCTGATCTCTAATCATTTCATCTGCTAGCATGCCAAAGTCGCAGGTCACAATCATCTCACGCAGGGCAGTAAGGGTGGACTGACCTGTAGGACATTCTGTAAAATGTCCAGAACAGCAGTCCCACCGATGGGCTTAGGCCACGACTAGTGGCATAGTGGGGACTTATTATAAATCTGAATACACGCGAACGTCGGACATATGCATGTAAAGTAGGGCTAGTCAACTGGTCGCCTTAACATTTCAAATAACTGGAGAGACTTTAAGAATGGTGTGCTTTAAATTCAAGTTGCTTTAAATGCTGCTGAGATGCCACATCTTTAAAATTCCAAAACGCTGCTAAATTCAATATGATTAATTCCTGTGGCTTATAATGATTTGATTTGATCGGCCAATCCAAGAAACTTAATGTAATTTACATCGTTATAATCAGCAATGCATTGCACAGCCACAGGCAATCGGTTTGCGCACGCGATAGGTCGTGTTCTAAAACGCGTTTTGTGCCCTTGAAAGTAGGCTGACTGTAGGAAGGGCACACCACATGAACGGTTGTCTCAGATAAGGGGAAAACGGTGTTGTTTTTATTACTCTATTCATTATGTATAACATAACATTTACGAAAAACAGCTCATCTCCCCCCAGAACTCTCACTAAACAAAGGATCTGCCCTGTAAGTGCGTGGGGCACATCAATGCGATTGGAATTCACCCGAAGATGTGATGATAGCGTTCAGTTTCTTGCACAGATCAATTGACTCGCTTTAGAAGACGCTAATTTAATGTCAGAAGGGGCAGGGATTACTTTTTAATTGATTTCGCATTAATTAATTAAACCAAATATCTTCATATATATCTTCTTGAAAAAACAATGCCACCCACATCTTGGATGTAATGGAAGACTCTGGGTAAATTAGTAGCAATTTTGGGGTAAAGTAACCCATTAAGGAATATACAATACAATTAAAACGACAATATCCCTTTTACTTTAATATCATGAAATGGCACAAATATTGGATGCGATATTTGTGTGCATGTTATAATATATGGCCTATAAGTAACAGCAACAAAAACAGTATAAAAGGAACAAAATGCAGTAAAAAACAGAAATACAAAATAACAGAAGATATGAGGATATGATAAAAATTGTCCGGCATCCTATTTATACTTTTGGAATCTGGCCCTCAAAGAAAAGTAGTTGAAGACCTCTAATCTAACGCAATGCACACGTAACATACAACCATCAGAGGTTAAACCAGAGGATAAACTGGCAGTGGCCCCCAGGAGACGACAAAACTCAGCCCAAAACTTAGAAACAAACTGGGGGCCCCGGTCAGAAACCACATCCACGGGAAGGCCATGGATAAGGAAAACGTCCTTAAGGACGATGCTAGCAGTTACTTTAGCAGACGGAAGTTTAGGGAGGGGAATAAATGTACCGCCTTCGAGAACCTGTCCACCACAGTGAGGACCACGGAATTGCCGCAGGACGGAGGAAGTCCCGTGACGAAGTCCAAGGCAATGTGGGACCAGGGTCTCGAAGGGGTGGGTAACGGATGCAGGAGTCCCGCCGGGGTCGATTAGAAGATTTGTTAGTCGCACAGACCGGGCATGCAGAGACGAACTCGTCTATCCCTTAAGTCTATCAAACGCAGTCTGAGCCCGCTCTGACCACACGAACGGCCTCAACGTGGAGGTGAGCTCTGACAAAGGAAGAGCGACCTGACCAAACCCCCGGATGAACCGTCTGTAAAAATTGGCACCCCAGGAATCGCTGGACCGCCTTGCGATTAACCGGGGTAGGCCAATCAGCAACTGCTTTTACCTTACTGGGGTCCATCCGAATACCCTCGGGCGACAAGATAAAACCCAGAAACGGAACCGACCGTGCGTGAAACACACACTTCTCCATCTTAGCGAACAGGCGATTCTCAAGTAACCGACTTAAGACCCGCCGAATGTGCTGGACATGGTCCTGTTCATTCTGCGAGAAAATCAAAATGTCGTCGAGGTAGACGAAAACGAACCGGTCGACCATGTCCCTCAGCACGTCATTGACGAGTCTCTGGAAAACCGCCGGAGCGTTTCGACAGGCCAAAAGGCATCACACGATACTCAAAGTGGCCTGTGGGAGTGTTAAAGGTGGTCTTCCACTCGCCCCCCTCCCTTATCCTGACCAGGTGATAAGCATTGCGCAAGTCTAACTTCGTAAAGATGGTAGTACCCTGCAAGAGACCGAAAGCTGACGACATCAACGGCAAAGGATGGCAATTCTTAACCGTGATGTCGTTCAGCCCCCGGTAATCAATGCAAGGGCGAAGGGAACCATCCTTCTCCACAAAGAAAAACCCCGCCCCAGCCGGAGAGGAAGAGGGACGAATAATGCCGGACAAGGAATCGGCCACATACCTTTCCATGGCCTCCCTTTCAGGACCAGAAAGAGGGTAAAGGCGACCCTTAGGTGGAGAAGTGCCAGGTAAAAGGTCAATCGCACAGTCGTACGGGCGGTGTGGAGGTAGAGATGTCGCTCGGGACTTACTAAAAACTGCTCTCAGATCATGATAACATTTAGGTACCCCCGAGATATCTACAGGCTCCTCCTGAAACAGAGGAGAAGAAATCAAAGGAGAAAGAGCAGTGTTAAAACAATTAGAAGCACAAAAATCACTCCATTCACAAACAACAATCTTTCTCCAGTCAATAAGAGGGTTATGTTTAGTCAGCCAGGCGTGACCCAACACGATAGGAGCGGAGGGAGATTGAATCAGGAGAAACTGAAGCTTCTCGGTGTGATTTCCAGACGTGGTGAGCGAAACAGGTTCAGTAGTAGAAGAAATGTGTGTGAGAGGCGTGCCGCAGAGCGTCTCAGCCGCAATGGATTGATCGAGAGGTACTATGGGAATCCTCCACCTCTTAGCCAGCTCAATGTCAATAAAATCACCCTCCGCTCCAGAGTCAATGAGGGCAATAACCGAGTGGCTAACTCCCCTCCACTGAATGACTGCAGGAAGAACAGTCCGGCTGTGAGATAGGGGAACTGTAGAGCAAACGCTTACCCCACGAGAAGACAAGCTGACTGGACGATTCTTAATAAGTGGACAACCAGCCACTAAATGCTCAGGATCGCCACAATAGAGGCACAAATTGTTGGCCCGGCGTCGACGACGTTCCTGATTGGTGAGCCGGGCACGGCTGATCTGCATAGGCTCCTCCGGAGATAGAGAAAGGGACTGGAAAACATCCCTGAATGCGCTAGAGGACTCCCCGTCCACTGTTTCCCTTCCGCGTTGTTGAGTACGGAGTCCCAGCCGAAAATCGACCTGAAGAGCGAGCTGTATCAGCCCGTCGAGCATCGGAGGAAGCTCCAGAGAATAGATCTCGTCCGGCACACGATCCGCTAATCCGTGCAAGAACCGATCCCAAAGAGCCTTGTCATTCCAGCCGCAAGATGAAGCCAATGTACGGAACTCAATGGAGTAATCAGAGACCGTTCTGCAACCCTGTTGTAAGAGGGACAACGACCGAGCTGCCTCGCTGTTAAGTGCAGACCGATCGAACACCTTCCTAAGCTCCTGGGAGAACAACTCAAAAGAAGCACAGCAGGCATGCTTATTGTCCCAGAGTGCCGTACCCCACTCCCTGGCGACACCCTTCAGCTGCATGACCACGAATGCTACCTTCGACTGCTCGGTGGAAAAGCAGGAGGGCTGTAGGGAGAAGGTCAGAGAACATTGTGAGAGAAATGAGCGACAGGAAGTGGGCTCACCGGCGTAGGTAACTGGAGGATAGAGATGAGGCTCCGGTCGGCAGGAAGAGACTGCATCCGTCTCATCCGGTGCAGCACTAGCTGAAGCTGCCGCTTATATAGAGTGGTTCTGGTCAAGGTGATGAGCGATAGCAGCGAGTTGTTGGGAGAGAGTAGAGATGCCCACACGAATCTCCGCTACCTCCTGCTGCTGACGTCCTAAAAGCACTCCCTGGCTGGCGACGGCATGGCGAACATCGACCTCTTCTGCTGAGTCCATCTTTGGTGGCGATGTACTGTCACGGTTCTCAGAAGGACTCAGATGCAGGTGAGGATAATACAGTTTATTTGCACAAGGTTACACAGCAACAAACAATAAATCGGCAGGGCACTCCTGACAAGAAACATAGGAAACACGGCCGGCTGTAACCTCCGTGAGAGAGGTTCAGACCGTAAAACTGGAAAACTCCGCTAGTCGATACTCCGTGAGAGAATAATCCAATCGTAAATCCAAAAGGAACACGAGAACCAAAAGAGAGCTGTAAGGGAAAAATAAGTCCAAACCAGCTCACGGGATGCCTCGTTCCTACGAAAGGATAGATCAAAAGTAACTACAAGCACTACGAGCAAACATGGTACAAACAAATTACATCGCCACACGGAGAGCATGGCAAAACGAGCTGAAATAGAGGGAAACACAAATGAGGAGCAGGTGAGGGTAATCAACAACACTAAGAGCCTAAATGGGGTACCAGACGTGAGACAAAGGCAAAAGACAAAACGTAGCAACTAGATAAGAAAAAACCCAAAAATAAAATAAAACAACAGGCAAAGCCTGATTAGCCTCTCATTTCTAGTCAGTCAAAATCATTTTGATAAATTATCTGATAAACAAATCTGTCTACCCTTCAAAGTATATTATATCATACAAACATGTGAGGTATCATGTATTTTATCATTGGATTACAAGAAAAGATTTAACTGCATAGGGAAAGAATAACTATCTATCATTCCTACCATGTCCACTACCTAGTCTACAATTTTTCATCCTTCAACTCTCCTTGATAAATGTGTGAAGTAAAAGCAAGGTATCTGGTGAAAAACTTCTTTGTTCCTTGGTGCTGGTCCATGGTCGAAAGTGTAGATCTTCCCTAATCCATCTGAATCCATTGGAATGAAAGAGGAATGTTGGTGTGAAAGAATATTTGAGAGAGTGGGACAGTATATCTGCACGATATGGCGTGCAGTCTTTATTCTGACAGCTCAGCTCCTAAATAGGAGAAGATCCTTCAAAAGATGAACTTCTCTAACTGTCCTGTTCTGGATTGAGGTTTGATGCAGGAAAACAAGAGCAGCATTTCATGTGTTTCAGACTTAGGAAAAACTATGTTCAGCGAAGACATATTGATTCAGACAGATTTGGGACATGGTTCCAGATTTATGTTTGGGCAAAATCTTCAAACCAACCAAATGCATCTGACGGTCTGCTTAGTTTTGCAAAGGACCTCTTGACATTAACATCAAACCTCTCTCTCTCTCCTCAAGACAGCTGTCCAAACTCTTGCCAAATTGATAAAGTTTTTTTTTATAAATAAATGGATAGGACCAAAACTATTTAGCAGGTTTTATAAGAGGAAATTGAATTTTTACAGCACAACTGCATTCAACAATACTTATCATTAATGACAGGCTAGCTGACCTCTAAAAAACTAAATTACTCAATCGAAATCTCTTGAATACAAGAAAATACTAAAAATGAGAGAAAAAAACGGAATTTAGAGCTGACGCTGCTGGGCCCTATTGACTTTTACAATACCATATTCCTTATGATCAGTGTCAATATTCCAAAAAGAAAATAAAAAACTTTGTAATGCAGTAACTTGCCCCTTGTCTACAACTTTCTGGTAGTGCTATCAAATCAATTAATTGCGATTAATCAATTCCAAAATAAACATTTATGTGTTTATATAATATATTTACAGTATGTGTGACGTGTATATGCATATATAAATACACAACATAAATGTTTACATTTAAAATATATATATATATTTTAATATAAATATGGGTAGTTGACAAAGAAACCATTCATATGTTTATGTGTAAATAATGGTAATAATTAACTATACATATATGTATATATAGTATGTGTGAATATGTATGTGTGGGCAACTATACTGTATATGCATAGAATGCCACACTCATATATTATAGAAACAAACAGGGATCTGGGAGGCAAGGTCGGATCGAAGTGCAGCTTTATTTAAAGGGTAATCCAAAAATCGTAATTCAGCAAACAGGCAAAGGGGTCGAGACAGGCAGCAAACAATCAAAAACACAAGGTCCAGGTACAGGTCAAAACTCGTCAAAACAAGGAAGAAGGACAACAATTTTGGAATATTTTGCTATTTGACAGCATAATTTTCTGGATGTAGTCTATGTATAAATATAATTGCATGTAATTGTATGTAATTGTTGTATTGTTGTGTGTGTGTATGTAACAAATGGAATTGAAAAAAGTCCTACTTTTTTCTAATTGAATAAACTGTTTATTATTAAATCAAGTTAACATGGAAATGCATCACAGTACAGATGCACAGTTGGTTGTCAACCAGTTCATTTCACGTCAACTTTTATTGCACTGTGATCTCTGAGCAGGCAACAGAGAGAGCAATTCATCACTGTCGCAAGTAATCAGTCAACAACACTCTCTGTGTGTGAACATGCATTTCAGTGTATTCAGTTCTCTAATCTTTCCTTCTCTACACACTGTACATCAATATACTGTGTTTACTTACTAACAATCACTCATTGAACAAAGATTATATCATACAAGCGTGGATCATACACCTGAGAATTAGTGTTATAAAATAGCTTGTTATAAAAGTGCTCCAGTCAGCTGCATCTAGAATGAGTTTGATAACTTCTCCGGTACTGACTGTCGATCAACAAGGCAACAAGCTTAATTGTCTGTGAAAGATTGTCATAGGGGGATCAAAATTTCCCTTTACGCCTAAAAGCAATTACCTTGCCCTTGTTTTTAAAATTCTCCAATGGTGCAGTAATGCGAGAATAAAAACAAGAGGCATGCTGGGATTGATTTAGGGACAAGCCCGCGTGAAGGAACTGTGACCGAGCTCGCTTATATTAATCGATAATGATTTATAGCCAGGTCACTTGAACTGAAACATTGCCCTAGATGTTAACTTAACTGATGGATGCAAAAGGCGTGATATGTTTCACAGGCATGTTATTAGAACCTGAAGTGTGAAGAGACAAATCAACAGTATAAATCAGTGCCATTATGCTATGGACCAGCTTTATTTATCAATTAACAAACATATAAAGTTGTAAAACGTATTAGAAATAATTTACTCAGATGCTCTGAACGTGACATTCAGAGGAAGATATCTGGGAGACTGACAAATCTCATCCCTCATTGACTCTCATAGTATTTATTTTCCCTACTATGGCAGTAAATAGTGGGTAAGACATTCTTTCACATTAATTCCTGTGTGTTCAGCAATGTAAAGAAATGTATACAGGTTTGGAACAATCTGAGGGTAAATGATGACAGTAATTAAACATTTTGGGTGAAGTTTCACTTAAAGTGAGCAAAAAAGTAAAGGTTAAAATTTGAAAAGGTGGTGGTTAATATATGCTTACAATATCCCCTAGAGTTCTTTCACCACAAAAATGAATTCAGAATGTTAAATGTTTCATGTTGTAAAGTCTGACGAAATGGAAAAACCTCAGAACAAATTATTCAGAGGCACTTCATCTTTGCCCAGAAATCCCTCTTTGTGCTTTTTAAAAATGCTCCTGCTAAAGTAAATAATAATGCATAGGGAATTTTAACAAGTCTATTTTCACTTCAATTCAAGGACGTCGACTGTATGTTTGCATAACATAAACTGTCTCCACACTGTAATGATATAGGCCCATTGTGCAGGTCCCACACAGACATGCTTCCGAAATCTGCGAAGAGTTTTCTAAGGAATTCACTTAGTACCGTGGACCAGATGAGTCTGGGCTGTTCCAGGAAATACAACACGCTGAGGAATGCTGGGAGGTCTTGTTCCAAATCCCAGTCTGTACAAATCCAAACCTGCGCTTAGTTATGTGTCCAGGTTGATGCTGATCATAAGTTCTTGATCATAAATTCTGTAGTCGTTTCTACTGCTCGGTTTGCATAAACATACCGATTGTGGGTTTAAGGGAACGCAGTTAAAATGTATAACATAAATTGACTGTAAGTCAGTTAAAGCGGTAAAAGTGTCTGCAAAATACATAAGTGGTATAAAGGCAAAAGTTTCATCCAGAAAAGTATCTTTATTCATATGTCTTTCGCACTGTTGCATGTTCCCTCTGATACACGTATCCATGTCTCTTGCATCACAGAGGTCGTGACACTTTCTATCAATTGTGTACTGTTGTGCCACTTGAACGTTTCAGTCGCTGAGGGCTGTGGTAACTTGACATTCCATCAGGAACTGTTCGCCTGCAGACAGAAAGGCAGGGCAGATATAAAACTTGGAGATGGATGGCACTTCCTGCCGTTTTGAAACTAAACAAATGTCAGAACAATACACAATCAAAAAGCACTAAAAATAACTAATCGAAATGTTCCATGAACATGTTTATACTTAATTCTTGATGGTACAATTCTAGAAATTCTAGACAATAATATGTCCAGTGTTTTGTTATGTAATACAAAAGGACCATAAATAAGCTGTAGGCAATTTTAATATGTGACGCTTGACCACAAAACCAGTCATAAGGGTAAATTATTCGAAATTGAGATTTATACATCACCTGAAAGCTGAATAGCTTTCCATTGATGTATAGTTCGTTATATAGGACAATATTTGGCTGAGATATTTGAAAATCTGGAATCTCAGGGTGCAAAAATATCAGAACAGTGTCCATCAGAGGTGTTGTAGTACTAGCAGGCCATTGCTTAGAAGAATTAACGCTCTCCATTGGCTTACCGCTATATTGACGAGGTGGAGAATAGATGAACACGACAGCTGAAATTCTAAACTTTACATAGAAACCAAACTCGAGAGGGTAATTCCCAAAGAGCGTTCAGCAGCGAGTGACATTTGTTGGCATTTTCCCCACCATTTTTGTTAGCGATTTTGCTGCATCCACTCACAAAAATAAAGTTTTGATATATTTGTGGTAGAGATTTTACAAAATATCTTAATGGAACATGCGCTTTACTTAATATCCAAATGATTGAACCAAAATGAACAAACTGAGATTTATTGACACTCAAAGACGATGTACATTTTTAGAAGGAAAAAGAAACAAATGCAAAAATGAGAACCATGTGGGGAAAATGAAAGCAAGCTTCCTTGGCAAAATATTATTGGAAGGGCAGCAACTCAACAGCTTAAGATGAAAGAGTCTCTTTCAGAAAATATGCTATAGTCTTGTGCAAGTTCTCAGAGAGTTCTCAGTTGTGTTTAAGTATCAATTTAGATGTTTCTCTTAAAATTGCTCTTAACATGTTAAAATTATCTTAGAAAAAAAATCTGAATTTGGGTTCATTTGATCTGCAATATAATTGACTTTTGATGGCAGACTTGGCCAATCGAAGTTGAAGAGAGGTTGGGTTGGAAGAGATGTTGCACAAATTTTCAGACTACATGTGAGGCACTGGCAGAGTATATGAATATAGCAGAACACAAATATTTTAGGAACGCCAGAACATTCACAGTTGCCCTAAAAGGATTATTAGAATTTAAATCAGAGAGCATATGGGCTGAATCATCCACCCAGTCAGAAGACATTGATAAACAATATACAGTCAAAGATCGCAATCTGTTGTGTACTTCAATGAACACCCAACATGGAAAGCCACATGGCATAATAGCAAAAACAAGACCCATGCTGCCATATACCTTGAAATCTTGTATTTTATGCTTCAAGTGTAAACTAATATAATACTGAGAGAGAGAGGAGAGAGAGAGAATCAAGTTTGAAAGAAAATAATAAAATGAGGTGGCATTGATGCACAGCAAGAGGTGGTGATTGTCATGTCATAAAATCTTTCTGCGCTCTCGTCTGGAAGACGTTTCATGCAGATTATATGAGCCTCTCTCTGATCTTCCGCCATTCTGATTGGTACGTTATGAACATCTCTCAGCTGAGATCAGAGGAGTTTGGTCTGATGTTGACCATTTGGTTTCACTGTGGAACCACAGGTTCAAGCAGACAGCCCAAGGGCTCGTCTGCCAATATTTACGGTGAGAAATTCACTCCAACACTACAGTAAATCATACTTCAAAGTTCAAACAGCTCTGTGTCATGCGGCATCACTTTATTTCAAGTCCTGTGGCGTTGAGGAATATTGTGCCGTGCGATAACTAATTGCTAATCATGGCATGTCAGTATTTTGGCAAAGCATGGAAAACGAAAATTCAATTGGGTATTTTTAACACAATTGTTTTAATAATTGCCAAATTTACAATGAAAAGTCTTTGCATGGAATGCTATTTATTGTTTTGTATCTGTTGCCAGAGCCAGACCACACAGAGATGCAGAGAGGGACCAGCTAGATATTCAATCCAGAATCAAAAAATGCAGTTTATGCATAGTGTCCAAAAGATAATCTTATCCCAAGCTCTTTTAATTTTATGTTTAATACATTTCTTCTGTTTCAGCACCATGGACAGTGACCATCACTATGGAAACTTACAACATCTCATCCAAATATGCTTGTGACACATAATGCACAACTAACTATTTAAATTATCTATTGTATCTTAAATGTATGTATATTATGTATATATTACGCACTTTGCAGTTCTGATAGCAACCACTCCTATACGGACACAAAAAACTGCAAAAAAACTTGATTTTAAGTTGTACACAAAAGCTATAAGACTATTGGGTACATTACTAGCCTACTTTCATAAGCCATTTAGATTTATTTCACATTTTTTAATTTAAAAAAAAACACTTATACAGTCACAGATTTCAGGAAGAAGCTGAAATAATTCGCAATCGCAAGCAACGTCATGCCTTGAATGTTGAAAAATGCCTTTTAAAGATCTCTCCCCTGTAGTGGATATACTTTTTTTAAATAAAAACATGTGCAACAACCTAAGGGGTACGATTTAGGAGTTTATAAGGCATACTGTACGTCATATTTTTTTCAAGATCTACTGATTTGATGGATGGCACTGTACTTATCAATATAAGTTAATAAGGTGTTATTCATATACTTTCTTTAATGAAATTTATTGTTTACTCAAAGTTTGATTTGTTTTTCCCTTAGTATATTATTTGGGGAAAAAAAACGCATTATTAACAAATTAACCAATGATGCACATAGCTTTTTTATTAAAGTGTCTTTACTGCAGTAGATGATAGTGTTTCTTCACAGGCAAATAACAATTCTCAGAGCAAATATTGGTAGAATGAGTATGGGAGCCAAACTCTCTGCCTAACATGCTTACAGAATATTTTGTCTATCGCTCACTTGGCACAGACAAGACACACTGCATCAGTTAACCACATTGCTTAATGTGACCGATATTCTACTGTTACTCATAGCAGATTTGGCATGCAAATCAATTTTACAAAGAACTACATAGGGAAAAGCTTTAGTTGGGACCATGAACTTTTTTTTTGTTTCATTTGTATTTGACTAAAAGTAAATGTACTTACTGTGGTGTGTTGATCCAGATAATGCCCAAGTGACAGTAATAGATACACTCTGTGTCTTTGAAAGAGTAACAGGTGCAGCGTTTGGATCTTGGGTGGGAGTGTGGCGTTGAAATGACTTCTGACTGCTGATGTAAACCTCTGCTCAGATATTCAGAAGAGAAGACTGAAGGAGAGCTCAGCTTTGTGCCATGGCCTTCTCTCGTCCCAGATGATGGTGCACCTTTTATTTAAACAGAGGTTTGAACAGCAATCAAACACTCAAATATAGCCGCAGACAAAAAGAAGAGATAATTTAAAAGACCATTTTCAGTTTTTCTGAATTTAATATTTTAATGTATGTGTTTGGCTAAAATTATTATTTTAGTTATTTTCTGTTAATTACTAACGATATTTCTCCAAAATTTTAATTAAAAATATGTTTTTTATTTGCATTTATTTGCAGAACTAAAACTTGAGAAACAGGTCAAAATAACAGAAAAGATGCCAGACAGTATTCACTTTTAAGCAATACAACAGTCATGGATTTTATCACAGTTTTCATGTTTCTTGTCATGCTGTCAGTCTTTCACATTGTTGTTGGATGACTTTCTATCACTCCTGAGGTTTACATTTAGTTTAAATTCTACCTGACTGTAATGGCCACAATATACAGTTTCTATAATTGATGATTTAATGAAAATTTGGAATGGGCTCTTAATTTTTTGCACGGCTGTATTACTGAAATAATGATATTAATACAAAAAATATTAATAATAATAGATGTAATGACATAAAAGTAAGTACACTATCATAAAACTATGAAATATGTATATTATTAAATACAATAATAAACAAACAAAAATAGTAAATCAAAATAATAGTAATAATTATATTTATATGAATACATTTATTACATAAACACTAACACGACTACTATAAACATTATAATGAATTTTATGATAATGTATATACCAATTTACATAATAATGTATTTTAAAATAATAGGACTAATAGTTTTTTTCCGATCAGTTTTCATTTAAAAATAGTACTAAGATGCCATCCTTTGGTAACTTACCGTGAGTCAAAATGTCAAGCAAACTCACAATTAACAAAACAGCATTAAGACGCATTTTTGCAATGTCCTTATTGAATAAACAGTGATCGTTGAGTTTCTACATAAAACAGATCCTCCAAAACAATTTCATTTCAGAAACGAGCGCAATTCTGACCACCCTCTCCATCTCAGTGTAAAGGAAAAGTAGATTCTTCTTAACCCAAGACAGAACAAATGTATATTTATAGCGCGCGCTTACACCACCCACTGGTGACCGCGCGTTCACACACGTGCGCTGTTTTGTTTCAGTCATCAAAGGGTAATGAGCGACACATGCAACGAAACACTGCATGCTATGTAAGATAGTCGTTTGCTAAAAGAAAAGTACTGAACGCCCTGAGAGACAGCAAACATCCAGTATTACTGAATGCAAATGAAGATTATTTTCAAAACCATTCGATTGAATTTGTTAGGAATCAGAGACATTGGAGAGAGAGTTGCGTCAACTCCGTTGACTCCAATGGAACGGTTCATGGAGGGTCTCAATAGTTCCCGGAAGTTACTAGTAACGCATGGAGCTGCGACTAAACAGACCAACTTCAGAGGTAAACTTCTAAACCATTTAAAGACGAAAGCCATTTAATGAATAAAAAAATAAAGAAATAAAGCATTTTAAGAGAAAACATAACTTCCTGAAACTATCTGGAGGCTCCATGAATCACGTGACACAGGCTCTCAATAATTCCCGAAAGTTACTAGTTACATATGGAGCTGCGACTAAACAGACCAACTGAGGTAAACTTTTAACCCATTTAAAGACGAAAGCCATTTAATGAATAAAAAAATGAAAGAAATAAAGCATTTAAAGAGAAAACATGACTTCCTGGATATATCTGAAGGCTCCATGAATCATGTGACACGACAGTGCATGGAGATTTGTGTGAGATTTATGTACATTAGTTTTTTTTACATTTATAAATGTAATGTTTTCTGTTATCTATCTATATCTTATAGCAAGAATTACAAAAATAAATACTAAAGCCTACTTTCACTCTTAGACATGTACATTTTAGGCCTGCAAGCAAGAGATGTCTTCTAAGAATAGAACAACACAGATCAAATCACAAGTTATAGTCTGAATGTGTTTTGTTTTAACAAGAAAGATCTTTTGAAATTAGGGAAATTATGCAGGAGAATTGTCAAGATGGCATTGTCCGTAAGTACACAATTAACCAGTTACAGAATACATACTTTAGGTTCCTCAGTGGTGTCAAACAGGAGTACAATCATGTGACACTCCAGCGTTTTGGACTTACGTTGGGAGAACTCTCTCACTGGCTCTGGGAGGAATTAATGTGGCATATGCGTCAGTGGTTGCAAGAGATATCTTGAACTGCACTCAAAATGCTTTTTTTGCTAACCAACAAAATGTCTTGCCATTATAAAAAAAGCCAACATTCAAATTGCAAACCCAAGTGAACTGCTGACATCAATTTCTTTTCTGGTTTAAAGTTTAAATGAAGGTTATACAGTTTATCTCCAAGAAATAAATATCAAGCCCTTTTCTTCAATACATAGAGAACACATTATTAAATATATAAGAGACCTGAGTGACATTTTGTTTATAAAATGCTCAAAGTTCTGTTTTTTTCTGTCTGTATAGTAATTACTGTTATTTCTCATTTAAAAACAGACTGGAAAAACTATTTGTCAGTGTTCTTGTAGAATATCATCATTATCATTAGCTGCATGGAAAGAAAAAGGGGAATTTCATAGGAATTATGGGGGTAAATTAAAACAAATAAGCAATTCATGAGTTGTTGTTAGATTCCAATTACCATATACCAATTGTAGTGCATGGAGATTTGTCTGAGATTCATGTACATTCGTTTTTTTACATCTATAAATGTAATGTTTTCTGTTATCTATCTATATCTTATAGCAAGAATTTCAAAAATAAATACTAAAGCCTACTTTCACTCTTAGACATGTACATTTTAGGCCTGCAAGAAAGGGATGTCTTCTAAGAATAGAACAACACAGATCAAATCACAAGTTATGGTCTGAATGTGTTTTGTTTTAACAAGAAAGATCTTTTGAAATTAGGGAAATTATGCAGGAGAATTGTCAAGATGGCATTGTCCGTAAGTACACAATTAAGACCAATTTTCGAATACATACTTTAGGTTCCTCAGTGGTTTCGTACAGGAGTACAATTACTTAAGTAAAAACATCTTTAATTAAAATCATAGGCTTTTGAAACACATACACCTTCCTTCACAAGACATGTGGTCAGATTTAAAGCTCATGTGAGGCAAACCTACACAGAGCTTTTGCCTTTACAGCACTATCACAAGAGAAGTTCCCCTGTTGTCGCTTATTATATTGCCAAATCCTTCAATCTTGTGTGGTTATTTTCTGTGAGTTTGAATGACATTGATGGTGGCCGTTTGAACAGCCAAAATGCATACAATGCCTCACTCCAGCCCTGAAGAATTGCGAGCATGCCGGGTACTCTGGGTGGGTGTTTGGAAAAATGGTACTTGAGACAGGAACACGCTGGGGTGCACTCACCGAGTTCTGCTTCAATTCATTAAAAAGAAATGCTCCAATGTAGACTTGAAATTGCATTGGAGACACTGGAGAGCATTCAAGCGTGATGAGATTCGATGCATTGACAGAGAATATTGAGATCTGATTAGTTCATTATGTTGGAAGCGTTTATTCCCGGATGGTTTGCAGACTTGCGCCTTAAACCTGCTTTGAGTGTTTTATGGTATTCTCCATTATGATATTACTCTCAGAAGGACGTTTTATTGCATATGTGGTTGAACTCATTAAACTCAGCTACAAGACCACCTGTTTCTTTATATACACACACACAGAGAAGATAATTGGGGCTATAAGTAGAAAACAACATCAATCAAATTTGCGTATCTGCTGCAAATCCAGCATGAGGACAATGACCTATCTGACAATCCTCTAAAATGACTCATTTAATCCTTCTCAATTCCAGGTTATTAAAACACATCTGAGGGATTTTGAAGGAATATTTTGAAGTAATATTATGTAATAGAGCAATGTTCACACACCACCAGAGGGACAAAGACGCAATATTGTGCTGGTCACTGGGTTCATTACGAAAAGGCCCATCACACACAAACCACTGATGATCTATTACATTATTCTAAAGAGATAAAATTAAATATCATTCTAACACAGCAAAAAGAAGGCAACCTCTCCCTGAGATAAATTTGTAGATAAACTGAAAGACAGAATGACACAATTTTCTTCTCATACACTGATTGATACACGTGTACTCCCTTCCACCCCATTGATGACTTCTCACATCTTATTTTGATGCTTTCAAGGAGAAAGATGCACTGAGATGTGGTTCATCATCATCTGAGACACACCTTACTCCCTGATCCAACACTTCATCTCTTTCTTTGATTCTGACATTCAGACATCACAGAAGTTCAGAACATTCACAGAAGAAAACTTATGGATATATTGTAATAAAATATTAGAATCCTAACCACCAGAAATCTACTATTACACTATAGTTACAAATGAACTTCATAAATATCTCTTAGCATTTATTTAACCATAAAATCATGGCAGAAAATTTATATACTGCCACCTTCTGGTCAAATTGTTAATAGCAGGCTTTCACTGCCTGTACCAAACAGTTTTATTAATATTTATGAAGACATTTATCCACAGTAGTTTACCTCTATGGACTGTTGAGCTGTTGACATATATATTTATATTTCAAACATAACATATTTTCCAAGATTCAGCTTTCGTTAGATTCAAATAATATTTTTTTGCAACTTATAAAAATCAAATAAGGAGGCATGCTTTTGCTTTATAGCTACACTTGGGTCTTAATGGTTCTCAGTCTCTTCTATGACACGAAGAGAGGCTTTACTCAATCTAATAGCAGACTCCAAACACACGGGGACCACAAATGTCCTAACAATGTAAACAATTGGTAGTATTACCATACCACACACACACACATGCACGTGTTTATGATTTTGATGTCATTTCTTTACCATATACATTTATTTCTGTATTATTTACACTTGCAAAGTAGATGCACCCTCATTACAAAGTAAATTTCTCATCAGCCGATTCTCAATCACAATTTAAAAGAGCTGAATACGAAATATACTGAATGAATATGTAATATCCTTAATTTTGATCTTATTAAAAATATAGCTTGAGATTGAGAAGACATGCCAAAATCACAATTTGGTTGTAATGTATTTATTGTATGTATGTGTGTCTTATGACACGTTATCACTGTAACGTGACTGTAGATGGTAAGCAGACTACCATTTGCATTACAATTTACAATTTACTTTGGTTTGACTACAAATTACAGTTTCATCACATGCACGCGCCTGGTCCAAAGTGAATTTGACAGTTCACCCATAAATGAAAATTCTATCATTATTTCCTCAGCCTCAAGTTGTTTCAAATCTGTATACATTTCTTTGTTCTGTTAAACACAAAAGAAGATACGCTGGAAACCAAGCCATTATGGGGCACCATCGGCTACCATAGTAGTTTTGTTTCCTACCAAAGTAGTCAATGGTTCCCTCGAACTGTTTAGTTCCAAACATTCTTCCAAATATCTTATTTTGTGTTGAGTGCAACACTACAGATTTGGAACAATTTTAGACAGAATGTGTGATGACAGCATTTTTATTTTTGGGTGAACTATCACTTTAACTCCCAGTCTGTCTTTGGTTATGGATCTGGCAATAACCATTCATTTAAAATTTATATTAGGTCCACCGGAAGTTAAGTTCTGGCCAAGTAACGTTGTTGACACTGAAACCTTCTATTAATAAAACATGGTTAATTTTCTTAAAGATTAATGCAATGAATCGAGGTATGGACTATCTAAAGCACACTGGTTATAAAGAAAACAGTGTTTATTCGGTTATAAGATCCCTCTCGCAGCGGTGAGGAAGGAGTTTCGTGTATTCAAGCGCGCGCACGCCCCCTAAACGCCTCTCCTCCTCTCCTTACATCCATCCACAGTAGAGCTGTTCTACCCCCTCCGTCCGCTGCTCCGCTCATTTCTCCCTTTCGGACGGTCTCCATCCTTCGACGGAGAACAGAAGCAGCAGGGCGGTGGCAATCGCTGGCGTGAGACCTCAATGGTCATCATTTGGACGGAAATCCGAGCGTCAGACCTGGAGAGACAGGTAGGGCTCTTTGTTGCGATACCGCCCGGTATATGCTCACTATTTGCGAAGTGGCCGCGGTAAATAGACTGGATGTGTAGCCTAATCTTAGTGTTAAAAACTAGGGAACGTGTACCCTTGCAAGAAGGTTGAAATTGTGTGTTATTCGGAGATTTGACAACAGGCCGGGTGTCTTAACAATGAATGTCATCTGTCCTTTGGTCATGTGGTTATTTTATCAACGTAAAAACCGGGTCCATTAGCGGACAGTGATGCCGTTGTGTCTAACGGGGTATGCTGAACAAAACCTGTAACGAATTCGAGCATGATCTTGCTAAGGTATACAAACCTATTTCACAGAGATCACATTGTATTAAAGAACAGAGCTTATAATAATCCTTACATTGGATGTTAGTTGACTTGAGGCTATTGTCGCTATCGCCCTGAGGATGCCAACTCTTGCGTTTTAAACTGTACTGTGGCATCGTGTAGAATAGCATTTCATGCTAGGGTTTGCTTCACTATCATTTTAAACCTTTTTGCCGTTTAACTGAGATGTCAAGGCTGTAGTCAATGAAAAGAGGGTGTGGCACCGGGGGCAGTCGCGCGCTCTTCGCGTGGCTCGAGAAGCCAATTAAGTGAAAGATGTTGAGACTCGAAGATGGAATGAGCGCATACGCTCGCGCGCGCATCGCATTTGTTTGCAATAACAGAGCTGCTTAAGAAGATGTGAAGATGAACGTTTGACAATGCAATTCAAAGACAACTGGACTTATAATTCTGTTGAGCTATTTATTTGTATTGTTGTGCGTGTCTTGTCGTGCGCATACAACAGCAACGTGTGGTTCACCAACAGAGGTCTCTGTGGGGAACTGAAATAGGTTTTGTTGGGTGAGTTTAGAATGGTTTTCTTCAACTTATAACCAACCAAGTCAAGTTGCTTTTCGGTATTCTCACGGTCACGGAAAACCTGGATGTTGCATAATTGGTTTGTGTTCCAAGCCTGGAAAAGCAATTGAAAGGATTAATAAATAAATTTTCCAGTTATATTTTCCAGTTCTAGTTATGAAACCCGTTGTTATTTTTGAATTGTTAGCAACTTTTATAGACCTCCATTCAGCATTTACGATCTACTGGGAAAAGCATGCATAAAATGAATTGGTCAAAAAATAAAAACCCATTAAAATGGTGATTCTTCAAAATATTTTCATTTGTGTTCAACAGAAAAATAAACGAGTACTTTTTTCTAATGTAGTGGTGCCCCATAAATCTCAGTTGCTCACATTCTTTCAAATATCTTTCTTTGTGTTTAAAAGAACATCTTGAGGAAGAGTAATTCATGACAGATCTTTTATTTTTGGGCCCTTTAATAAAAACAACCAAATTGGATTTTAAACTTTCTTAATAAATTAGAACAGTTACTTGCCCATGCAAAACCCTCCCACAAGTCTGTGTGGTATTCTGGTCTTTACATATGATCATATGATTAGCTTCTCTCCTTGAACGTTACTCAGCTGGATTTCTTTTCACCTATTTCATCTTTCCGCTAGGGTAAAATTGCAAGTTTGATTGCTTGGAAATGTAATAACACACCTCAACTCAACAAGCCGCATGATTCGAGATATCCTTCCGTGGCATAAACAGAGCAGGCCGAGTTACGACTTGAGCAGACTTTGTTCAAATCCGAAAGCAGTAGTAATTGTGATACTTGCCTTAGCACTGCTAGCTAGAAACCAACAGTTTAATTCCTGACAAGGTTGTTTATTGCTAGCAAGCGATTCTGTAGCACAATGTTTGGACTAATTGCACCCAGCATGCTATTAATGGCTGTAATGTTAGGAGATATATTTGACTGTCATCCTCCACACGCCTCCAACATACTCTCAGCGTTCCTATATGTTCCACGAGTCCCTCTGTTTACAGTATACTGACATTTTAAGTGTTGTACCTCATTAGATCCTGTGCAGAAATAAGGGTTCCTGCTCTTAAAGATTTCAGGGTAGAGCCCTTAGATTGATGATGTCGCAAAGGTAATCAGGAGGTAATCGTGTAATCAGGGTAATCGATAAACTAAACACTTATTCTGAAACCTAAGGCAGCTGACTTGCTGCTTCCTTACCAATACAGCCATTAACTTAAACAAGCACTGTTTGTAAGGAAGTAAAAATGTAGCGTATCACAGTAAAAAATGATAGCATGCAGGTTTGGAATGACATGAGGGATGGTAAATATTGAATGATTGTTTGGTTTTGGGATGAACTATGCTTTGGTAGTTTTTTTAACCAGTCAATTAACTGTTCATATCGCTTGTGGGATGTTACAGTTAGCAAAGTATATACGTCAACAGTCAACCAGCTCATCAATGCAAATTTTAATCTAATATTTGTACAAAATCTTGTCTAAGAAGCAACTTTCTCCTTCAGGAAAACTGACCATGGTTTAACCATAGAAACCATAGTTTAACCATATTAACCACAAATGAACTCGATCATAATTTTACTAAAAAAAAATTAATATTAACACTGTAAACATACAAATCAATTGCTTAAAAACATATTTAAAATGCTTGTACTATAAGAAAACCACGGTTCATTTTCCTGAAGGAGACATTGGCTTCTTAGACAAGATATTCCCAAAGACAAATATTCAACCTGATCTCACGGGAATTTGTATCTATTTTATGAGGTTCGTATGAAACCGTATGATGTGAATCGCACAAAAACCTACAATTACTAGAAAAAAGAACACTGAAGCCCCTCCCCTAACCCCACCACTAAACCTAACATCTGTGTCACAAAAGCTAATGGTAATAAAATGTACTAAAGATTGTACGAATTCATCAAAATTAGCCACCTCGAGTCATATCAATTCCTGTGAGATTGTGATGAAATCTTAAATATTATATATATTATGGCTTCTTTTCACCCAAAAATGAACATTATTTCCTTAAATTTTCACCCTTTCTTTTGTTCTAAACCTGAAAGATATCTGAAAGAATACTTGTAACAGAACACTTTTTGGGCAACATTGACTACAATATCAGTTAAAATGTAATTGTACATTTCGTTGTTTTGTTGAACACAAAAGAAGATATTTTGAAGAATGTAGTTCTGGGGCACTTTTGACTACCATTGTTATTTTTGTCAATAATCGCAAAGAACAGTTTGGCTACCAGCATACTTCCAAATATCTTTCTCTGTGTTCAGCACAGGGTGAATTGTCCCTTTAACCAGAAGAGATCCCATTTAGCCCCCATTATTATTGCCTCCAGGGCAAGTGCTGCTTTCAAGACTTGGATTTATACGGAGCCGTGGAAGGGACATTGGCAAAAATAAGAAAGACTTTCGCGTGCGCGCATCGAACGCAAGTTTGCATTACGATGTGTTAAATAAATGAAGCCTCTTCAATTAGCTTATTTTTTTTAAGCCCATAGATTATGTAGCTAATTATAAGAGACGTCGTAAAATATCCGACTTCCAACCTCTACGTTCCAGTCAACCAGGCTAGCTTCCATATAACGTTCTTGAGAATAGCTACCAGAGAACGTTATATGGTAGCAAGTAGGCATTTAAGATACTTTTAATTTAGGCAATTAAAAGTAGGCATTTGTTCATAAAACGTTTCTGTATATATTAACCTTCATGTTCATTCATGTAAATAGTTTGTTTACGGTTCACATACGGTTGCGACGAGCTAGTCGCCATCTTTTCCGTGATGTCAAATGACACGCATCGCTGAGGTCGTGTTTGATCGATCTGCCCCGAGCTAAGAGGTCGGACACCGACTTCGTTTGCCGTACGCAGAGTGAAAATCGCTCCTTATCTTTAAAAGCGTCCCGTTTGCTTTGTCTGTCCACCAAGGGGAGGACGGCTTAGATAGCAGAGGGTACCTGAGTGATTGGATCAGGGCTGCAAAGATGATTTGATGTTTTTTGTAGCTAACTGATGGAGAGGAGTCTCCCGTGGGAGCTTATTTGCCTATATGCGAGGGTGTGTTTTATGTATGAAGTTCTTCTCTGACAGAACAGAGAAATATAAATTATTCACAGGCCTGTTAAGCTTTGTGGTCTAAAGGGTGACAGCATGACTCGGCCTGATTGCAGTGAGTCAGCGCAATCTTCTCTCGCCGCTTCATCAGAACACTTTCACATTCATCGGATTCACTGACTTCATCTTTTTAATGGACAGGCAGGTGGAAAATGAAGGGGAAGTGCAGCGATGCGTTCCAAATAGGCAATGATACCTGGACCTTAATGTAGCTTCACTTCTAAAATATCAGATTTTTGCTCTGTTTTGGCCTTGAGGACTCCTGCGAATCACAGGAAATGTGTAGATGAAGATATTTTTAAAGGAGGGATGTGTCATTAGGCTGGTTTTGGATTCACCTGACCCTGATTGGATTCATTTGCATTAGACACGCTCTCGCCTTACGCTTCAACAGGATGAAACAGAATGCAGGGGTCTTAAGATGCACATTTGAAAGCTGGACTTCTTTTGACTCGACACGCTGTAAAATTGGATGCTCGCGGCGGGCGGCAAAAAAATCAGTCTGACGTGATGGCTGAAGATGATGTCTGTCTGATGTGTAATTGGTGTAGATGGGGTGCTTTATAGTTTCTTTTAACCTCAGATAATTGGAGGCTTATACGAAGGAAAGCATCACTATTATGAGGGTTGTGGGTTTATTCTAAACCTTCAAACTTCAGGTGTTAAACATAGGTGTTTGTGTTGCTTATTGAGAAAAATGAGCCATATTTATGGAAACGAATAAGGAGGCCAGAAAGCAACCTTTTAAAGAGCCCATATTGTGTTCATTGTAAAGCTTATATTATTATTTTTAGGGATTGCTGGAATACATTTACATGATTTTAGGTTGAAAAAACACATTATTTTTCTCATACCTTACATTAATGCAGCAGCTGTTTTCACATTCTGCCTCTAAGGGGCCTCCTTCCGAAAAGCCATGTGTGCTCTGATTGGTCAGTACGCCCCCTTTTCTAAGATTGGTCAAACTGGAACAGTGTCTTCTCTGCTTCCGGTCTAGCTTTGCTTGAGTATGAGCCAAACTAGCCAAACTAATTCTGTTCAAACAGAAATGGAAAGCATGTTTTGATGTCAGCGTCATTGATAACAGATGTGTTTTAATGTTTGTTTCATTTTACAGAACTCTTAGTTTTGGAGAAAAAAAAACGCTAATTTGCATAACCCTAATGAGCCCGTCTGCCTATACGCTCATTACAAAGTCCATTTGATCTCAGAGTCGAGCAATACATCTCAAACACTGCTCTTGAGACTCGTGAGCCGGTAAGGTAAATGGGAAAGATGTATTGACAAGCGAATAAGGCTGGCCAAAAGTGCCGCTTAGTCATTTGTGAATTGAGTTGGCTACTTTGGCTGCCATTTTAAGAAATTAGTTTAATCAGTAAATGAGCATTTTGTTACCCCAGGCATTCTACCACTGCGCCCTTGCTAGGCCTGACAAGGGCTAATCTATTTTTTTTCGTACATATTTTACTTTTAGTCTCATATTTTTATCAGACTGCCTGCTAGATCTGCAGCTTAAGTTATTTACTTCAAACCCTCACAACTACAAAATCATCATATTTAAATTCTCTCCACACAGCAATTTCAAGTGTTTTGCCCAATGCTAAATTCCTCACCATGAAAATGAACTTCTTCTGTGGGAAACAGCAGCCAAGCAATGCTCACAGTTGTTTTGGGGGCTTCATTGGTTATTCCTTTCAGCCAAAACAAACTCATCAAGACGAGAGCAATGTGAATATTTAAACTCAGTTTAAGTCCTGGAAAAAACAAGCTCCACTTATTATATATTCTGATGTCAGTCATCCAGAGAATGCACACTGGCACCAATTCTTCATTATTTCTTTTTAGATTTTGACGGCCACTTTCTCCATTGACATTTCATGTTTGTATCACCATGGCAACGGAATTTTACAAAGAGCACCGCTCTTTTTAAAGATCTTTTTACCTTGTTGCCTCAGCCTTGCATGGCTTTTTGTTGTCATCTTCCTGTCCTTGGATGGGTTCATAAAGCATGCCTCAATCAATGTGTCAACCCAAACTCTATCATTGTGTCACATTGGATATTTTGAAGTCAATGTTTTTTCTGACAGCGGTGAAAATAACTATAATAATAAAGATAGTAAACATATTTTCACCGTAATTGAACTTAATTTCATCTGGGAAGAAAACGCTAAGTAAAATTAATCAAGCTAGCCCTCTGGCAATAGTTTTTCCTCCAGGAGCCTCTGTAATTTGATAGAGCAAAAAGATATGACAAAATGATCACTGTGTAAGTATTTGTGTCCGTATCTGTTTGTGAATGCTGTAGAAAGGGAGGATTTCATTAGAAATGTATGGCATGTCCTTGGAAGAGGATCTATGTCTAATTCAGTATGCATTTATTGCACGTCCTTGAACTGCTCTGTGATCCGAAGCGCCACATTCTCCCCCCACATTCTTTATTGATAACTGATGTATGGAAATAATGTAAAAACATGTTAAAAACATGAATATACTCTATAAATAATATACATTATTTCAGAAATCATTCATGTGTGGTCATGCAAAAGTTTTCTATTTTAAAAAATGGAAACATGTGTTATGAATGTGACAAAAAAGGACAATGTTTTTGAGACACAACATACTTTATTGGATTTCTGTTCAGAAGCAATACTATCCAACAAATGGAGATGCGGTGACTCTTTAGAACATTAAATAGTAAGAGAACTATATTTTTATTTTCATGTGCAGAGTAAGGAGGAATACTGTATGTAACATTGCGGGTGTGAATTTTTATTTGAGAGACATTTTTATTTTTTATTTGAGATAGTTAACATATGATCCATATTCTATAATAATCAGACACACAATGCACAATGCACAATGCAGATGTAATATACAGTGCCAGATTGACTATTTCAAGGTATTTTTATAGGTTTTTATGTGAACTACTGTACTATTCTTCCAAATTTCAAATAAAAAAATATATTTGCATTTATTTGTAGAAACTTAAAACTGGAGAAACATTTCAAAATACTAGAAAATATGTTCTTTAGTTTTTAGACCTCAAAAACTGCAAAAAACAAGTTCATATTCCCTTTTAAGCAAACCGCAAACCAACATTTAGAATGATCCATTAACTTTTTCAGCGGATGTATTCATATTTTATAATACAGTATTTGTTTCAATTTGTTTGTAAATGTAAATAGGTATATTGAATTCTTCTGCGTTTAATAATCTTTTAATGCAGTCATTGAACCACAAAAAATGCTATTAGATAGGATTTTTCTGGTTGGCCTTTTTACACCTTGATGTGATGCTGCTATAGTTGAGCAGGATAGAGACGTTGTCCACACTTTTACTGGACTGCGTTGTATCCCATCCAAGCAATAAAAGGCCTCTCTGGTTTAAGGTTTAACACCCTCGCTGAGAACCAAACATGCTTGGCAGCTTTTCTATTTAACTCCTGTTGCTTCATAGGATGCCTTTGAGAAACACGGGCAACATCCCCCTGAAAGGATTTCATAGAGACCTTAAAGCTTCAAACTGCTGACAGATATGTCTCATTCTTGGGACTCTTCCTGGTCGGACGGTACCTCAGCCAAACTTGGGGCAGAGTAGATTGATGGATTGGGGGTAAGCAGCATTAATATGAATACTTCAATTAATTTGAGAGGGGCTGTGTGTGATGTGCATGCTAACTAAAGGTCCTGAAGGAAGACGCTTTACTTGCTTTGTTTTTCTCCTCCTCTACGAGTGTGATTACTCTGATGATATCATCACTTTTTGTTCGCCACCGTTTGAAGACTCATTGGCTCGAGGCTGCAAATGAATCCGAAGTTAATATGTTTTGCCGCACATGAGCGCCTTGAGACTTTATTTGTTTACATGAAGGCTGTTCTTTGCATTATGTCTTTATAGACGTGCTGTTTGAAGAGATACATATGGAAAGTAGAGCTTGCAAAATGGAGGTGTCATATCCTCAGATTTTTATACACACTCGCTTAGTTGATAAAATACTTTTTTGGAACTCTTTAAAGCATTGAACAAGGGAGGTTTTGTGTCGTTTGAAAGGGCACCACTTTGAAAAGTAGTGACAGCTCCTTCAAAAACTGCTCTGGTCATCACTCTGTCTTCATGTGCGAGAGTAACCAAGAGGGGAATTTACTAAAAATCAATCGCGGCCGCTGTTTGTGTCGTTTATTTGCATGCACTGCACGTCTGTTATGCAGGTCACGAATTATGAAATCTCTAAAACACGTAAAACGATTTAGCCTCAGCTGCATAATTTTCTCTTTTGCAAGCTGATTTTGAGTTTCGTTATCAAGTTGTGTAGGATGAAGCAGACCACCTTGGTCTGGCATACCCTTGTACATTCCTTGCAAGCTCTCGAATGGGCTTTTGTAAATGCTGAAAGTGCACTTCACTATACCATAAATCCGGTTATGGCCAATTACTGCTGCCATGATCAATAGAAAATGCACACAAACACTTCTTAAATGAAATTCTAGTAATAGCGCAACATTAATAGTGCCAGGCAAATACCATTGACTTCTGTGAATATGACAAAGCCTATTTTGAATAAAAAGAGAAATGTGTTTGACATAAGAGAAGACAACATCTTCACCTAGAGGTAGGATATACAATGGAAGATTCTTGGTTATTTTTTGTACCAAAAAATTTCAAAAGCACATCCCACCTCGAGTCGCTTTTAATTAGCCAATAAAAATGTCTTATTAACATAATGGTTTTAAGTTTACTAAATCGAGAACTAAAAATATTAAAATAATTCTGGTTTTGGAAATCGAATAAAACTTTGACCTAAATATTTTTTAGAAAATCTTGAACTTGAGACTAAATGACTTTCTTAAAAAAAAGATAAATGTTGCCTCGGGAATAAACTGAAATAAATTTAAGGTGAGCCTGAGGCATTAAAATTATTATATTAGAATAAAAAAAACTAAAAAAAATATTCTAAAATGAACCTAAAATAAATAAATAAATAATAAAAGCAAATTCAATTATTAACAAAATATCATAAAACTAAAACAATTACAATAACTCTGCTTTACATTTAGAGCTGGTGGAAAATTGTCTAAAAAAATATAGTAATAAAAATACCTTATCAAAATACATGAGATTTTGTGTTACAACCACAGATGTCAATAGAGAGCCCTAAATTCTGTACTGTACCTTTAAAAACCTAAAGCGCTATTTCAGTGCTTGAAGATTTAAAATCAAAAACATTTTGTACTGAAATACCCCACTTTAAAGTGCCGCAGTTGTTTAGTGATTTCAGAGTCAATCCATCATTGCATCTGCTTCGTGCACATTTTGTCCTTGCCCGAAATCGTTTCGTGTGAACTGTTGACATGTTTGTCTTGAGTTACTAGAGCCTCTGTCCTTTTCCTTTCTCCCAAACTGGCATGAATTATGCCATAAATGATGGATTCCTTTAGCAGATTGCTCTACAGATGAGTGATCGTGCTCGGAGCTACGGAGAAGCGCTCGCCAAGTGTAGATCCATTTCCCAAAAGCAAGGCTGCAGCGAGCAAGTGAAAGAGAAGACGCTTGGTGACAAATGGCGTAGTGTGGCCGTCATTTTGCAGGAAATTATTCCCCATCATTTTGCTGGCGTAGGGGGCATTTATCTACGCAGAAAGGCATCTTGCTCAACACCAGAAAACTATTGCTGTAAAAAGGTATTGTTTGTATTGTGTGATTTAGTGTTTATTCTGAATATAAACATCAAAGGGGTCATGTGGCACGAATACGTATGTTTCTGTGTCTATGGTGGTGTGTTATAAGTTGCCCATGCATGTATTCTGACATGTAAAATGGCAAAAATGAAAGTGTCGGAACAAAACATGCATCTATCTAACAAATGCTCACCCAAACCTGCCTGAAATGCCTCGTGTAACCACACCCACACAAATCTACGTCAGTTCGTGATATGATTTGAATAAGACCGGCAAAATGTATGCGCAAGTAGGATGGGCGTACCCGTCAGCAAAGTTGATTTGGAACCTGATGTTCCAAATATGGTAAGAGGGGTCACTTTTCTGTCACACGCTCGCAGTATTTGACCATCACTACGCACTGGTTAACTGACCAACCATAGCGCACCTCGCTTTCCAGAGCGATGAGATTTTTTTAATATCTGCGTGTTTCAGAGAGGTGAAGCAAAGAGGAGATACAAACATGCACGGTATGTGGAAAATACAGCCTAACCTAAATGGTATATACACATTGCATAACATCATAATATTTGTTTTAGCCGTGTCATATGACCCCTTTAAGGTAATAATATGAGATATTTTAGTTTAGTTTAAGAGGCTGTAAACCAATGAGATGAACCTGTTTTATGATCAACAAATTGAAAATAAATCCAAGAGGTATGGCTACTGAAAACAGACTGCAGGAAAAATATTTACAATTTCCTAGGCTCAAAATTTTGATCGTTTTGTGCAGAAACGGACATTAAGGTTGTTGGTATGAGAACCAAAATCCACTTAACAAATTTTATCTCATGGCAATAACACTGTAACTTTACTACTTGAGACCTCATCAGATCTGACAACTAGAATGTTCTTCTAGCGTGGTATGTTTCATCTTTTTTTTTTTCTTAAATTTTTTTACTTGAACTGCCCTCCACAAGACCTAGACTCACCAAGAGATTTTTTAATATACATTGAAGGTATAGTTTGCCCGAAAATGAAAATTCTTTCATCATTTATTCACTCTCTCTTTCTTCCTTCGTTTCTACAAACAAAGATATTTTCAGAAATGTTTTCGTGGTTTTGTGTTCATACAATTGACCTAAATGGGTGCCAATGTTGTTCGGTTATCATCATTCTTGATACCTATATCATGAGCATCATATATATGAGCATCATATCTTCTTTTGTGTTCTGCAGATGAAAGAAAGTCATACAGGTTTAAAATGACATGATAGTGAATAAATAGTGAAAGAATTTCATTTTCGGGTGATCTATCCCTCTAAAGTTAAGACATTTTTTTATAAAATTGTCTTTCAACAAAACTACTGTGCCGTGTTTCACAGCTTCTGATGATTATTCAAACATTGATATTAATGCTACATTTCAATAATAGAAATTATTCTAAAATCTAATTCTTAGTCATCTTTTGTTTACAATGCTTTGGAAATCATGATGCACAAAGGAAGTCGTTCTCTTTGTCTACCTCAAAAATGAATAGAAAGCTGATCATGACACCAGAATTTAATATAGTACATTTAGGCACGTGTCTCACGAATATCTTTCCTTGAGCGTAATGATGCATCAAATTCAACTGCTTATAATTATTCCTCTTCTGGCTTTAGTCATCATTATTTGTAGCACTATTTCTATTTGTGTTAATTGTTGTTCGGCTTTGGCGGTTGAAGGTTATTGTTTTGATAGCGCCTTGTGACTGAAAGAAAGGGTGGCCTCTTTTCTATGTCACCGGTTACATCAGGATCACTTCTCAATATGTCCATATGGCCTGGGCGATGCCAGCTCACCACTGCGCCCCCAATGTGCGGCATGGCAGAACTGGCAAACCAGAAGCAGCAGTCTTGTTCCATAATGTCTGTGTGCGATAATATCATGATCACTGCAGATAAATTTTTAGCATTTGTGATTTGTGTATTATTACAAATCTGCCATAGAAATCAGACAGCATCAATTATCGGCATCAATAATCCGTTCAGATGGTTTGCGATCAAACCTGACTTCTGAAATTCTATTAATAAACAAACTGAGAATGCTTTGTGTTCAAACATGCTTTGGCTCCCGATCAGTTTTAATTCTCAGTGCAGCACTTAGATGCCATGAGGCAGCTTGATCTCTTTATCGATGTTTTAATGACCCGTCATCATTTGTGTCAAAGCGGTTTTGATCATGGACAACTCTTTACTGGAGATTATGCTGCACATTAAACAAAACATTTTCTCTTCTCCTTACATTTTGAGACTGCAGAAAGCTGAAAGAGTGCATTTGATTACTTTTGTTTAATAAAGGCGTCAGGCAAATCATTTTTAGCTTGTTCAGAATGGTTTTTTACAACATCCTCTTCATTTACATAATAAGTTCATCAAAATATGAAGAATCTGGCTTCATTCACTTATCTTCATGTCATTTCAAACAAGTTTCTTTCTTCCAAACACAAAGACAGACATCAGTCAGAATGTTCCTGCCGGGTTCTTTCAAATAATGAAAGCTCCATGAGGAGACAAGTCACGTTGCTTTTAGAAAAAGACTGTAATGTTAGTCGCTCAATAAAATCTAATTTGAGGTTATGTATATTAAAATATGGCATGTGAACACGCATCGAGTAGTTTTGTTACAGTTTTTAAGTTCCAGTTAATGAAATTTAGCGTCATCTAGTGGTGAGGTCGCCAATTGCAACCAACGGCTCACTCCACAACTCCTTTTCGAAGCACTACAGTGGCTGACACAGAACTAAGATGTCGTCACGTTTTTCGCTTCTTTGCAGTAGGAGATAATGTATTTATTAAAAGCGCTCTGTAGAGCAGAATGTCCGTTTAGGGCTACTGTAGAAACAACATGGTGAATTCCATGCAAGGGGCCCGTGGTTTATGTAGATAGGAATAGCCTATTCTATTGTAATAAAAACACAACACTTCATTATGTTGTATTACAGAGTAAATTGAACAGCTTCAGAAGCTAGGAATAGATTTCTAAAAAAAGACAAAGTCATATAGGTTCAGAATGGCATGAGAGTTAAGTGAATAATACAGAAAATAGATTTTTGAGTTTGAAATCTATATGAGAATGTGTTTTAGCAGTCTAGACCACTATCAGATTGGATCATCATAATTTTTCTTTGTCTGCAAAGGCTATTCTCTCTTTCTTTCAAAGACTTCAAAAAGGAGATGATATTGCCCACAATGGTGTGAATTAGACACGATTATGTGATCCAAAAGATGATAGAAGCTAAGGAAGTGTTAAAATATCTCCTAGTGCCAATAGTTTCAGAGGGATTCACTGATTGTCCGTGTAGTATTTGTTAAATAATTTGCTGTATAATCTTTAATCTTAATGGTCCAATGTGTAATTGTTTGGAGGATCTAATGACAGAAATGCCATATAAATGTCATGATCCTGTCTCTTCTTGTCATGATTTTCAGGTCGTGTTTTTATTATTAAAAGTTTTATGTTAACCCTTCCGCTGTGGGTTCTTCCATACATCAACTGTGACAATAATATCCTTAACTATGTCTTCAGAGGTGTATAAAGCCCCTAAATCTTCTATTCAAGGCCGGATTGACTAATTGGGAGGGCCTGGAAGATTCCCGGTGGGTCGGTCTGTTTTTGGGTTGCGAGGGCCGATATAGTTATGCCACTGCAGGGGCAGACGCATGAGCCGAAGCGCAAATACAAATGCGGATAGAGGGATTAGACGAATCACGAATCAGAATGGCAGCACCCAACAGCCTTTGAGAAATACTTCACCCAAAAATGAAAATTCTGTCATCATATTTGGAAGAATGATTATAACCAGACAGAAGTAATTTTTTCCAGCTCTGGGAGTCAATGGGGGGCAAAATCTTTCAACGGAGTGAGCTGTTGGTTGCAGTTTGCAACCTCAACACTAGATGGTGCTAAATTTCCTACACTGCACCTTTAACATTGTCTGTAATTGTGAAATTTACAAATATCAGACTCACTGACATACAAAAACAAATGAAAACAAAAACCTTTAAGGAGAAAAATCAATACAAAAAAGGCTGAAGTAAATGCTGAAACACAGCATGCATTCAGATTATTTATCTTTCTCAGTCTGTTGATTAGGTGTGTATTGACCAGAACAGTCATTCATTTATACCGATCCGAGGGTGAAACGGATGCCATTAGAGAAACAAATCTCACGTGTGCTATTTGTTTAAATCCCTTTACACATTTTTCTTCAACACATAAAAACAAGCTTTTGAAGACTTGAGAAAAAACGAATCAGTGCATTCCACAAATCGTTCATGGTTATAGGCATATCTTTAAAAGAATGAATTTCACAGTTGTTTTTTAAGTGAAGCATATATTACGAGTTATGCCTATGAAAAATGATGGACCAGTACTGCTGCGCAGATGACTGAATGACTTTGGCTATGCCAATGTTTTATTATGGGATTACCTGTCTAATACCCTGTCCACACTTATCACACTTATCACACACGTCTTTTGGCCTTTCGTCAACACTGAGACATTGTTTTTTATCAACAAAAACTGTGTTTTTCGTAAAAACGCACTCTGAAGTAGACACATTTGAAAACGCTGTTTTTGAGTTGTGGTGTGGATGAGGGAAACACAGCACAACCCCCCATCCCCCACCCGACAGAATTGATGGAGGGCCGATGTGGGCCGAAAAATCCAGGGCCAAATTTGCTTCCCAGCCCGCCCCAGGGCTAGACCAGACGTGCTGCGATTCATCTTGCACTCATTTAGAGAGTTTCGGAAATCTTTCTCTTTGAGAGGTTTTAGAATTTTACATTACATTTAATATATACGTGCATTTTACAAGATCGTTGTATTAAAAGCATCAGTGCATTTGATTCAAGATTTAAAGTCGGCATGAAATTAAAAATTATAATTCTAACTGTTTTACACATTGGTGAAGTATTTATTATATATATTTTTTATTTATTAATTTGCACTTGTAATCTTTAATCAAAAACGTCCCCCCCCTCTCAAAACGACCTCTCTTCACTTCTGGTAATGAGGAATGGCGCGAGGGTGGGGCTGCAATGACTGACAGATTGCAAACTGTCGATCAAATCTTTCAACTTTTAACAATCCAATCAGTTGTCGAGGGATGAAATCAAGTCCCGCCCTATATATTTTTCTCATTTCTGAAGTCTTTTCACTCGGGTATACGTCAAAATATGGAAAAAAAAGACAATCGCTACTTCTGTTTCCATGTGGACTTGGATTTGGGCATTTATGTGAAAATGTCAACCTTACCACGAAAAATGACATTTTTACCAAAAGATTTCACTATACTAACAGCACAGATTTGAACATTTGGTGGTTCAAATACCTGAGGTCTCCAAGTTTTTTAAGCATTTGTTTTTTTAAGCAATGCATTTTTTTGTGTTTTTCATAGTCAGAGAAGAGCCATTTTTAGGATTGTCACATCAATAACATGACATATTTCTCAAAAATGGGCACAGGAAAATTGAAGTAATGTAACTCTATTGTTGAGTATAACTGGTTCACGGTTTACACATTGTAATTCAAATACATCCGACAAAGTTTGTCTCCCCTTAAAAACATGTTAATTTTTTCTAAACATCCATAACGCATGTTTATTTCCATTTTTTAAACTGAAAACTTGTGCATGGACTGATATTTTTCTGATGTTTAAGCTCTATCAACAAGGGTTTAGTAAAATATAAACAAATAGGTCAGTATATTTGTAACAAAAACATTCTCTTAGTGTTTTTATGTCACATCCATAACGTTGGCCAATTTTATTTGTGGCCGTACAGTATACACTATAGAAAATGTAAGATAAAGCCAAAATATAGGGTTAATTTTAGATAAGTCTCAAGTAAAGTATAAATAAAAGATACATTTCAACTATATGTTTACAAGAAAAAAAAAAAAATGCAAGCAGTGGGAGGGAAGAAAAAGGAATGTCAACTTGGATAACACAAATTATCTTTAAAATTGATTACTTGTGTGGTTATTGGGAATGAAACACATAATCTTACCATTGCTAGTGCCACGTTGAGCAATATGAACAGTAGTACTAACACTATCATCATCTTAAAGGTCCAGTGTGTAATTTTTGGAGGATCTATTGACAGAAATGCAATATAATATACATATAGGTATAATATATATATATAATATACCTATAACTATGTCCTCAGAGGTGTACACAGATGCAATGTTATGTTTTATATTACCTTAGAATGAGGTATTTCTATCTATATACACCGTGGGTCCCTCTGCATATAATTCGCCATGTCTGTCATCTGTCGTAGTGTTTCGAACAGGAGGGTGACGGCTGGAGTGAGCGGTTGGTTGCAATTCGCAACCTTACCGCTAGATTTTACTGACTCGGCCTTTAAGTCAAGTGGTTGGTTATAGGTTTTATTAAAGCAACACTAAATCATTTTTGCTCATTGCTCCCCCATGTGGTTGATAAGTGCAATTGTCTGTTAACAGTGTTGTAAAAAATGTTGCTGTATAACCTTCCCCGTAGGCACCCAAAAGATGTGAATTTGTTTAAGTAAGCTGATGGAATGCAGAAAAGGGTGTTTGGAAACCATGCTGCACTCTTCTGCAGGCAGGGGATAGGCGGGGCTTTGTTTGGTGTGGTTAGTGTAGTTGTAGCAGTGGCAGAAGAACTTGTCTGGTTAAGAGTTCTTCTACCACTGAAATAATTTTAGAGATATTATTTTAAGGTCGAAAAACTACAAAGTGTTGCTTTATTATGTTTCCTGTTGGGTAAAATGGCATATGTTTGGTTTAAAACTCCAAGGCATTGAATCTGGATGTTAATCTCGTCTTTTCTTGCCACTTTAGATACTAATGGCACAATATCCATTATCTGTTTACCAGCAAATGGAATTAAACAGTGGAATTATAGTCTCATCGATTATTTGCTTTATAAAAGGATCTTTGAACTTCAAAAAATCTTCACTCGTCCACCTGTCTGAGAACACATTTTGTCTTTTTAAAGAGAAACAGAATCAGATTCTTTTGATGTATTATTGTTCAGTTTTGTGGACAAGACATTGAAAATTGACTTCTGTGGCAGTGTTTATAAAGTGTTTATACATGATGAATAGATTCGGTGCAAAATCTCTTCCTTTTATTACAATAGCATTTTTTTATCAACGTGGTTGAAAGTGGTCTGATAATGAAGTGCTATTATTTTGTGCAGCTATGTGTGTCCCCTCGGAGAGAGTGTGTTTGGTTCCATTCTAATGGGTTGCTTTGTGTTGTTTCATCTATTCTTGGATTTTTCTTTGGGGGAAAATGGCCACAATGTTGTTGTTGTTTTTTAAGTCCGTTCATGCTGTGGCTACATTAAAGCAAACACAGTTTTCTGAACACTAAACAGGGTTGACTGAGCTTTCAGAAGAAAGGATAGCTTTGCTCCCTAAGCCATATTAGTTTATGAACCTTCAGAGTATTTAACGTCTAAAGTTCAACCGCTAAAATCTATCTTAAGAAAAGCAGCCCTCCCTTTTAATGTGACAATAAATATAAAAAATGAATAACTCAGATTATTAATTTCAAGATGCTTTTCAAGACTGTGTTCTCCCTCTATATTACTTTATGATTTTGCTGTTTATGCTAATAAAGAATCATTATGATTAAAAAACATTATGTTTGGTTTAAAGGACCAATGTGGAGATTTTAGCGGCATCTAGCAGTGGGGTTGCAAATTGCATCCAACGGCTCACTCCACCTCTTCCTTTAAAGCCATTACGGTGGCTGACATAGAACTATGATGTCGTCACATTTTTGCTTCTTTGCTGAAGGAGATAACATATTTACGAAACGAGAGCAGTTTGTCCGTTTAGGGCTACTGTAGAAACAACATGGAGAATTACATGTAAGAGGACCCGTGGTGTATGTAGATAGAAATAACTCATAAGATAATAAAAACATAATGCCTCATTATGTAAGGTCTTTATAAACCTCTGAAATGCAATCTTATGTATATTATATTGCCTGCAAAACTATGTATATTTTATTGCATTTCTGTTAGGGCTGGACGATACTGCCAAAATTATTTTGAAATATATTTCTTCATTTTATTCGATACGATATAATTCCGATGACGATATGAACTATATAACAAAAAGCAAAATATAAGATATAAGTTGTGAGAGCCCTCTGATATGAACAATAAAATGCTGATCAAAATCATACAATATGCCAGCAGTGTGCAAAACTACAGTACATATGATAAGAATAAAATCTTTTTCTATAGTCCTGTGCCCTTACCTAGTGTATCAAATATTAGAATCATGTTACCAATAAAAGAGAGAATAACTTCTCTAAATGTGCTTTAAAACATAATTCCATAACTTCAAAATGTGCTTTAAAGCATGGCGTGTCTTTAAAGCTCCACTGGGGCACACTGAATATATGACTGTACTTTCAGGGTTTTTGTCAAAACTTTACACAAGATTTGCCATGTTCTCCTGCAAGTTGACATTAAGAACCATTTAAATTAGTTTCAGTGTCTTTCATACACTATGCTTCAGTTTCTTAGCTATATTTTTTTTAAAGAAATGTTACATTCTATCCACGATATTGACATTGAGAACTGTTTTAACTTGTTCGTGACTTTGTATTTATTTTCCGACACAACGTGTATTTAGAATGAAATGATCGTTTAAACATCGATTTACAGATCGTTTTGCGACAGGCATGATGCACAAGTTATAACGGATCATCTCATCTCATGAACACAAAGGCATTTAAAGCTTGGATTTGAAGTCAAGACTTTCTTTACAAACACCTCATTATGAATGACGACTTTAAAGCGGCAATGGCCACCGGACGAGACGCACAGCGCCGTGTGTCACGTCTACAATGTGTATCGGACAAATAGTTTATGTGCGTGCTCGATCAGGTTCAAAGTTTACTACCGATGCAGGATGGGCCACATTAAACTTTATTTTTTTCTGTTTGAGTTAAAAACGTGTGGCTCTCTTAATCGTTAATCAATGAACGTTTAAGAGAGCCACACGTATACTGTTGATGTCCAGCTGCGTCGCTTTCACAAGCTTTAGTAAGTTGCAGATCCGTTTTATTAATGAATATACAGGCAAAAATTATCAATGTTAAACTTAAACTAGAGATTTATACTGGGGCACGACGGGGGTGCCGCTCCATCACACTAGTAAAGCCGCTGGCGTGGAGCAGAGCGAAGGCTCAGGCACGGACGTGTAATGTACAGTATATTGTCAGCGTTATCAAAATGAAATCTATCGCGATAGATATTGTTATCAAATTATTGTCCAGTCTTAACTTCTGTCAATAGATCCTCTAAAAAAAAAACACATTGGACCTTTAAATACAAAATATTTTTTTATACAAACATTAAAGCTGTGGTTGCATTAATGACCAGACTGTTCGCCCTCAATCTATTGAGAGTTGTAACATGAATTTATTTCTGCACTTTAAGCTGACCTTCTTAGACCTCATCAATATATTGATCTAAAGACACATTAACTGAAACAGAAGAAGCTGGAAAAACAAGGACCTGCTATTTTGGAGCTTTAGTTCTCTATGTGTCGTTTCAGTTAATTCATGTCATTTGTAGTTACTGAGGTTTGACTGTTATTCCACGGTCACGTTTGTTAACACAAAGGTTATAAAAAACTCATTTCATCACACATTGTGAATCATTGTAGCATATTCTTCCTAAGCTATGGCACATAGGAGCATGTAGCTGTTGTGCTTACACATGGGCACTGTGGTTTTGAATGTGATCCTCCCAAAAAATGTCTGGCCTTTTGGAACTTGAATTCTCTACAATCCAGCTACAATAATTAAAGAGGCACGTGATTCAATACAGCAAACTCTTCTGCAGAGATTCAGTTAAACCCAGTTCATTTGTAAAAGAGAAAAGTCAGCGACTGGAGGTAAATGTATGGATTAGCCACATCATTTAGTGGTCTGGCTCTTTGCCTTCCGGGTGAATTACATGTCAACTCCTGCACAGCGAACAGAGGGACATGGGAGTTTTGTTTGTTTGAACCTTGGCGCTTATATTCTGTGATATTCTGAGATTTTAAATGGAGGAGATGTTTGCACTTTTAGTACAGCGTAATGCAAGTGAATGAGATGGAAATAAAGGCGATTAGCATATTCACAGTGGTATTGTCAAGCTGTGACACCTCAACTCCATTAAACACAGAATAGTCTGTGTGCTATAAAAGGATTTAACTTTTTGTCAGGTTTTAAGCATTTCTCTTTTTTTAGATTCAACACCTACTACAACCGGTTCTTCAAACCGTCAGTTATTTTATAAAGATTTTTCTGGAAATCAAACAATAGCACAGAGAATATATGAAATAGATGTGTCTGTGCTGGTCCTCTAAAAGTAGTGAATTAGTCGGTGACTTTACTCAAAGTGTATTTATAATAGTGTGTGAATTGTGATTGAATATAAGATTAATATTAGCGCATTCATTTAATTTATGATGCCGTGCGGACAGTTCATACTTTAGCATTTTATTAGTTTCACGTGTCAAACATCCCTCGTTCATACAGGTCAGAGATTTGGTGCTCATTAGCAGGGTTTACATCTGAAGAATCATTAAAAGTTAATCAAAGACAACATTGTTACATTGATGTTTCTGTTGGGTCAACATCAGATAAGATTGTAATATGAATAAGCATATGTTCAAGACAGAGTGTACACTATTAAAACTGATTTCAAATCATTAACTTGGTCTAAACTCATGCTGTGAAATGTGAAAATGCTGTGAAAGGCTGTAAAACAATCTCATAATAACCGCGTCTTTCCAGGCTAAACATGAGCAAGATTTCAATTACAGATACGATTTAAATGTTATTATCATCGTAAAGATTATTATGATTAAAATTTCAAATGACTTTAGAATACTGATTTTCCGGATAGTGTTATTTTTTGCCATATTTATAACATTTTAGGAAATATAATTGTTTACGATGTTATACTACTAGAATTGTATATTTTTTGCATATAGCCATTTTTTATTTGAAAGCTGAAAAAGATTATTTCTTTGTTCACATCAGTTTGACAGCTCAGGCAGAACATCTGTTAAAGGGATAGTTCACCCAAAAATGAAAACTCAGTTATCATTAACTTTTTGTTCTGATGAACACAGTGAACGCTTTTTGGAAAAATGCTCGTAACCAAACAGTACCAGACAACACAAAAGAAGATATTTTGAAGAATGTAGGAAAGTAAACAGTTCTGGGCCACTTTTGACTACCATTGTCATTTTTCCTACTATGGTATCCAAATATCTTTCTCTGAGTTCAACCAAACAAAGAAATTTATACAGATTTGGAACAATTTAAGGGTGAGTAAATGATGACAGAATAATGATTACCAGTTCACACAGATTTTCAAATATAGAAGTAAAATAAGAGTAAATCAAATAAAAGTAATTCAATAAAACTATATATAAAAAAATGCTGCCAGAGAAAAATATGTTTAAATGATAATGTTTTTTTGTGTGTTCCAAGTAATGAAAAGTATAAAGGTTTGAAACATCATGAGTAAATAATAAAAGAATATACATTTTTGTCTGAACTGTTTCTTTAATAGCATCTTTAATATTCCATGGAATAATTGTATACTAACTCTTTGTATTTAACTTTCCAGGACTATCAGTGATCACTATGTCTGAAAGAGGTTCAGCCACAAAGAACACCCCAGACGGAGAAAGGCGGGGGTACTCTGTAAGGCTTACATCTATTATTCTACAATATCTATAATGTATTAACCCTATAATATGATATATTCTAACATGTAACATTTCACATTGTAGAGTAAGACATGCATAGCAGACATTCACCTCGACCAAATTCAGACTAGTTGTTTTTCTATCTCTGAATTTTAAAGCTACCGTACACACTTTCATGACTTTCAATTAGGATCACGATTCAAAGATGTCGGACGAGCACCGAGACACTGATGATTCCTCAGAGAAAACCCCAAGCAGGATGTCCAGATCCCCTCAGAAATCCTCCAAAAGACCAAAGTCTGTACCTGTGAAAGTCACGCTGCTGGATGGATCTGCCTACGAGACCGGCGTGGAGGTACAGCAGTCGCCTGCATGTGCTAAAACTCATTTGTGTTGTTTTCAAGAAACATGGCGCCAACCTCAAGGGCTCGCTGCTAGTTCTCAGGCTTTCCTCCAGTTGCGCTGCATACACAGGCACGCGTTTGCTCAAATAACAAGATTAGTTGAAAAAAAAAGAGAAAATCCAGGCTTTACAAACATTTTTTTTTGTAAGAACCCTTTTGTGTAGAGTGTATTGTTTGCGGCACCCCAAATAAAGACTGGTAATATTAAACTTAAATTTTTAATTAAACAAAAAACATATTCAGTTATACAATGCTGGAACATCAATTATTTTTGTAGGTGGTCTTATTTTTCTAATGTTTGATTGCACAAACTTGATAATAAATTTTTATATTTCATAAAATGTCACAAAATCTGTGGCCCCCTTTGAACCATCTTGGGCCCCCCCGAGTTTGAGAAGCACAGCTTTAAACGAATACATAACAAAGATATGATATTTTTTGCTGTGAATTTCATCTATAAATTGTTAGCCCCTGTATGCGCAGTAAAATTACTTCAGCCTATTAGAAAAGCCTAGAACGGGCAAAACAATCCAACGTGATCTATGAATCTCACATTTCATTGCCTTCATCGGCATTTCACAGCCCGCTACTGCAGTCCCATCTTCCCCACTGCAGTGCTCCTGGGAATGAGCTATGAATGCTAGTGTGTGCTGGTGGGGGGGATGTTCATTGATAGGTGAAAAGCCCTCCCACACTAGTAGCTCTCTAGGGAGTGTCACATACCGCTCTGAGATCAGCCTCTCGTCTGCCTGTGTGCCCCGAAGGGTCTGGCCAGCTGATGGATATACTGTGCGGATACAGACACAGCTCATCTCCGGGGTCTTATTCGTGGCTTTCTTTTGACGTGTCCCATTCATTTGCTATTACTGTTGTTACTGATGTTACAACACCTACCGAGAAAGAAAGTCTGTATAATGTAAAGGTCAGAAGGCATCTTATACTTCCTGTGTTCTACAGCTACCTGAAGAGGGGGAGGATGGGAAATCTATAATGGTGACATATTTGCGGCCCCATGGAGTAAATAATGTTACTGTCTTTCAGAGGAGGGTTATGCTTCACCAGACCTGTGTGATTTCCTGGACCCCTGGCTTAAAGGGATAGATCTCCCAAAATTCTAATTCTGTCATCATTTATTGTCATTTCAAACCTTGATGACTTACTTTCTTACGCAGAACACAAAAGACGATATTTTGAATAATTTTGTTAACTGTCCCCCATTCACTTGGAAGTCAATGGTGGCCAGTGATGTTCAGCAACCAACATTCTTCAAAAATATCTTCTTTTGTATTCAGCGGAAGAAAGAAAGTCACACAGGTTTAAAATAACAAGAGGATGAGTAAATAAGGACATCATTTTCATTTTTGGGTAAACTATTGCTTTAAAGGGAACCCAACAATTAAAATTCAATCATCATTAACAATCTTAAAATAAAGAAATCATTCTGGATTAAAATTCTGGTCCAAGCTGATCTTTTCTGATCATTGATATAAACAGTGATTCACATGCCTTAAGATAAGTTTATAATGAGTCCCTGTGACATACAGTATTGGCCAAAAGTGATGTCCAGAAGGCTTATTTGTACAATATTAGCGATGTTTGGTACAAAATGGACAAAACACTATACTTTTGGGCATTAAATTGACTAAATAATTTGTCCGAAAAGTAAAAATACAGTTTGTCAAGGAATATGGGTTGTAATGTAATTTACGCAAAATGCACAAATAAAGAGATCCCCAAAAATAAAGCAAATATTGACTACAGTTTTATCTGTTATTAATATTTTCTTGATCCTCTCTTGTGTTTTTTTTGCCAATTCTTCAGACATTTTTTCCAAAGCTGATTACACCGATTACACAACTTTTTGAAACATTTTTAATAATACATTTGAATTAAGACTAAAGATGCCATTTTTTCCCCAAGGGTTCAAAATCCTATGTGCTGTGAGAAAAAGAATTTAAAATCATTATTTACTAAAAACAGTAAATAATGTGTGCATACATTTACAAATTTAAAGCTTTAGGTCAGGGTTCTGATTTTAAGGCCCCCCACTGCAATATTTGAATGCCCCCACCGACAAAAACTATTTCTACCCAATAAAATATTTTAGAGCTTGAAATTAAAAAGAAAAATGTTTATTCATTAAAAATATCTTGGTTTTTAGTTTTTAAATGCATTTTAGTGCCACAACCCCCCTGTTCAGAACCAGTGCCTTGGGTGTACAGTACTGTCCCTATAAATTCCAATGACTGCTGAAACACCGGATTGTTCTTATGCTGCCAAGCTTGATTTAAAGCCACATGACACAATACCTCTCATAGTAATAAATGACCAGAGTAATAATTAAATGCTGTTAATGAATATTCGGCTGTCACATCATTAATAATAAGGAACTGCATGTAAACAGAGTACTTAATGTGTCATTGTGCTTTCTCATTGAAAACCTTTTGCTATCCGATGCTAACTGGGGAAGTACTATACCGCCTGCAGCCATTGTTGGAATCAAGTACTGTACAGTACTGTAGTTACTCACAACAGTGAATTTCAGTCCTCAGTGATCCATCTGAACTTATCTCTTCAGTTGTATCGCGTTGGAGTAATAACTGTGAAATTGTCTTCACATACTAAAATAATTTGTTTGGGTAATTGAGGTTGTAACAGTCCTTTTTTGTGGTAGCACACCCACTCTCTCTCTCCTTACAAAAAGCCATGAGAGGCCAGTGAGGCGACACACACACACACACACACACAAAACCTTAGCACTTCAGTTGCCATGGAAACAGCTGCGCTGTATCCCTGTCGCCGCGGGAAACGGCTCCCTAGGCGGCGAGTGCTCAGTGTTTCTGTAGAGAGGCATTGCCAGGCCTGGTGTCTCAAGCGTGCTCTCTTTTGTGCAGAAATGATGGGTGTGGTCAGATGGTAGCGCATATGTGAATTATGAAGATAAGATAAAAAATTTAATAAAAATGAAAAACGATTCCATTATTTTTAAACTATCAACTTACAAAAGAAGATTTTTTTTGAGAAATCTCAGTGGTTTTGTGTTAATACAATGGAAGTAAATGGGGGTCAATATTGTATGGTTACCAACATTTTTCAAAATATCTTCTTTTGTGTTCTGCAGGAGAAAGAAAGTCATACATGTGCAGAATGACATCAGGGTTAATAAATAATGACTTTGTTTCATTTTTGGGGTGAACTATCCCTTTAAAATCAGTTCTTGTAGGATTAGTGAAATTTAATGATATATTATCTAAAATTTCAATGATATAATTGTTAAAAAATATTCTTGGGGTCCTATAAACCTCACACACAATGAATGGGTAAGATTAGCGAAAAAAAATATCGTCTTGAATGACGAAACACAAAATCAATCTTTTTTCTCTTTTTCTGTCTCTACAGAAGCTCTGTAAGGGGCAGATGTTACTTGATCTGGTGTGTGAACATCTCAACCTCCTGGAGAAGGACTACTTTGGCTTGACCTACAGTGACACAGAGAGTCAAAAGGTCAGAGTTCGCCTCTTATCATCCTTCACTGCTTCTCTTATTCAACAGTGTAATTAGTTTTTAATGACAAATCATTATACAATAAATGAAGAATTAATTGCAAAAACAGAAAAAAATTCATTTTTTATTCTGCATTCCAATAAATATCAATCAAACTGCAGTTGGGTTGTTTTGATTAAGTAAAAATACAGCTAACTAACACGATAAAACACTATAAAAACACGATAACACAATAAAAAACATGATTTTTGAAATTTCTATCTGTTTTTGCAAGTAACTCCTCAAATGCAGTCAACAGAGAACATATTCAAGTTGGGTGTATATTTTCATGGTAGGTTATTTCTTTTACCACTTCCTGTTAATTGTAATTTCTTGTTTAAATACCAAACTTTTGATGTCAGTGACCTCGAATATACTATTTCCTTTGGGAACCCCTTCCTGAATTATAAAGATACACCTTTTCATGCATACAGAGCCGTTTATATTGTAAGTGTGAATGAGTTATTTGAAAACCTCTCACTTATCACTTTAGATGAATGGAATGATTGACTTACGACTAATATTTACAGTATTGAAATGCAAACACATTTTCTTTCATTTGTAAATAGGCAACAGAGGGTGTTGCCTTATGCGGGTGACAGGATGTTAACAAGAAAAATGAGTTGTTCTCCACGCACTCACTGACACAACCTCTTTTTCTAAAAATGCCCCATCTGTTGTGCACATAATGTGAGATGATGGTGGTTGTTTAGTGGCTTTACGGCCCTAACAATCCGTCATTAGTGCAAGATTTGATGGACAGAACCGTTCTCGTAGAAACTCCCAAACCTGCCTGAGCCAGCGCACCTCACTATGCCCTCGGTCTAGTTCCACTTTACTGTTTTGCTCAGTGGTTGCTTGTGAACGCTGCTATTACCAGCGGGGATCTTTGTCAGGCCAGCGAAGCTTATAGACTGCAGTTTGAAATGTGAACGATTTTCGTTTCAAAACCACATGCATCAAATG
This sequence comes from Triplophysa dalaica, assembly GCF_015846415.1. Lineage (NCBI taxonomy): Eukaryota > Metazoa > Chordata > Actinopteri > Cypriniformes > Nemacheilidae > Triplophysa > Triplophysa dalaica. The sequence continues at coordinate 11,236,037 of NC_079561.1, read as the reverse complement.
TCGGGGAGAGAAACTTGCAGAGAGCGCAAGATGCTGGTGAGGTGCAGTTGCATATCCAGGAACAGAGTGGGTACATCTTTCAAAGGTAATGGAGAAGATTTATGTTACGACATGAGGTCGTTTCGCAGGACAGACAGACTGATACAAATAACCAGTCTTTCAGTGGAAATATCTTGGGTTGAGTGGAAGAAAGAACAGAGATTTCGTAGGAAATTTTATGTGCACTTACATCTTTCACATTTACCAGTGGTAATTGATGAATGTCGGTACTGTGAGATGTGAACGAGGCAGTTTTCTATTCATTTCATGCTGGCCGAGGTGAGCTGACGTTAAACGTTTTCAAGTGTCACCAGGCTCTGGGTGACCTTCCTGAAGTGCGGCATACGGGAGATGACATTTATCTACTCTTTTACTCTTCCTAGAATATTAATGCACTGACCATTTTATAGAATATGTATGAGGCGACTGCTCTTGCAGAGCCACTGAATCTGGTATTTTTTTTCTTTTTTCAGAATTGGCTCGATCCTTCGAAAGAAATCAAGAAACAAATTCGTGGTAAGTGTAATGAAAATAAAAGACTCTGTCTTTGTATCCTCATCTGAGTGAGTCTGATCAATGTGGGTTTTTTTGGTTAGTGGGCCCCTGGTATTTCTTCTTCGCTGTCAAGTTTTATCCACCCGATCCATCTCAACTGATTGAAGACATCACGCGGTAAGCTCAGCGTTCATGCGTTACGGGGGACGTGTGTCATTTTTGTGCCATTAGTGTCACCGATGGGATTTGCAAAATTAACGATAGTTTCCTGAATTTGTACCCATCTGTCATTGGTCTGACAAATAGTCCCAAAATAACAACATTGGTTGAGCCTGTAGTACTGTGTCGGGCTGGTCAAAATGCTTCAACAAACAATGGTTTGAGTCACAGCGTTCACACTTTTGGGGAAAAACAGCTTACAGTATATTTGGGTTGTGAAAAGCTGACAGCATAAACTAGAGGTTATTATTAGACAGACTTATCTCCTTCACCCAGCTATCCCATCTTTCTTTCTGTATAACTTACAAAAGTATATTTTTGTTTACAAGTTTTGAATAATTCTTATATACTTATTGTCCCCCTTTTCTCCAAATTCTGTCGCAGGATTCTCAGCATTCGCCCATTGTTGACATAGATGTATTTATGTAAATCGCATAATGGCAGTGGTTGATGAATGCTTTCTTATAGGTGTAACAAAAAGATCAACCTTTGCAAAATTCTATATTATCATACATCTATAACCACTTCGCAACATGACACATATCTACACAAAACACTTTTGGACTGGATCTTGTAATAAGTTTAGGATAATCTATTTATTAACTGTTAATATATTTTTCTAGACTATAGAATAATTATAAAAACTCATCAAAAAATAATGTGATGATGAGAGGTCATTTTATCGAATGGCGGCCACTTACTTAATGAAACGTCATTTTTCAACACTGAATCTAATAACACATATTCAAAATGTGTATTGTCCAAACTCAGAAAACGGTTTAATTTTTTTAAATGGAAGATGGATGCATTTTTATACCAGGAATGAAAGTAAAGGGAGTTTTTATCATAAAATTAATAAATACATGAATTAAAGCCACGTGGCGAACATGCTGATAACATGAGGACAGGAAATTCTGGTGATTTGTCAAAATATAAATAAAATAATAACTTCCAGGAATTCATTTAGCTAACAGGTGTGTATGTTAAGATTCAACCTCTCCAGTCTTTGCTAAAATATCATGAAATATATAAAAAAGAAAATAAGAAAATGTACTTTCGTTATTCAGAAGACCAACATGATGTAATTTTCTGCTCTAAATATGTGTTGTGGAATCTTTTTAATGTTTTCAGAGGATGAGGATTTTTTCACTGAGTAAAAAACGGTTACATTACGAAAAACTGTATGTTTTCAGATATTGATTGTAGTTGAGTATTTAATCGTATTTCAATAAAAGCATTTTTCTATGTACAGCTCATTTTTCTGGGGTCCCTTAGAAATGTTCCTAACAGATTTGTAGATGTATAAATGTGGGCTGTTGTTTGACATGTTTGGTTGTGCGTGGACAGGTTTTACCTGTGTCTGCAGCTGAGGGAGGATATACTGTCAGGACGTTTACCCTGCTCATTCGTCACTCACGCTCTGCTGGGCTCCTATGCCGTTCAGGCTGAGCAGGGAGATTACGACCCGGAGGAACACGGGCCCGACTACATCAGCGACTTCCGCTTCGCCCCTAATCAGACCCGTGAGCTGGAGGAGAGGGTGATGGAGCTCCACCGCACTTACAGGTGAAAGGAGATTACCTCTGCAGGGAGCTGTAATCACGGATATTAGTCAACTGCAGCGCAAGTGCTCCTACAGAAGAAATAGTCACATCTCACAATAGTTGTTTTCACACTTAAAAATGTGATGTTATATAAATATTTCTATAAAAATGTGTTTCTCACAATGATGACTTGTGCTTAGGGGCATGAGTCCCGCAGAGGCTGAAATCAACTTCCTGGAGAACGCCAAGAAGCTCTCCATGTATGGTGTTGATCTTCATCATGCTAAGGTGAGTCTGTAGATACGTAAAATGTTCTTGTATTTCCAGAACACAAAATGCACAAAATGAAATATACACTAGACTAATGTTGTTCATGTTTTTTTTTTTTAAATCAACACAGCCATAAATACTTCAACTAAATTAAAAGCAACATAGATAGAATATGGTCAATTGTATATATATGTCAATGACGTATAAGGATTTCCGGCTTGCCAATTTTATACTTAAAATAAATAATAATATGTATTGCAGTGATTTTAGTGTTTTTCATTTGTGAATTGGTCATGACCGTGATTTAATTTCAAATGACTTAATTTCCTTGACTTAAATTTTTTATATATAGAAATATATAGATATATAAATAGAAATATCTTTGAGTTTTGGTAAGTAATCATCTCCTCGTTTTTTCTTCCTAAATTAACAAAATAATCTAACTTATTTTTTTTTAAAATTGCATACAACTGATATATATATGTTTTAAAAATACCATTCAGAGATTCATATTTCAGCCACATTATATATTTGATTTTAATATAATTGGTCGCACCACATCATAAGTGGTCATTATACTTCATTGACCCATATATTGACCCATTTATAATTTCTTAAAAATATCTTCTTTTGTGTTCTCCGGAAGAAAGAAATTGTATTAACAATAAGCTTAGCATTATGAATTGGGTGATGACATGTTTGAACATTTTAGGTATTTGCTCAACAAATGATTTTTGTTTATTTTTACCCACAAAACATTTCGATGTGCGTCGTTAAATGTGAATGAAGTTGTTTTTGTTTGTCATTGTGTGTGCGTGTTAAAGGACTCTGAAGGCATTGACATCATGCTGGGAGTGTGCGCCAGTGGCCTTTTAATCTACAGGGACCGTCTGCGTATAAACCGTTTTGCCTGGCCCAAGATCCTTAAAATATCCTACAAGAGAAGCAACTTCTACATCAAGATCCGCCCTGGAGAGGTAGAGAAAAAGGTCTTTTGAGATTTTCCAGGTTTTCTGTTAGATATCGCTTGCAGATGCATGTTGCAGCACTCGCTAGATAAGGCCGCCGCGCAGAGACTAATGCAGTGGGCGAGAAGAAAACGCGCATATAATCGGCATGATATGATTTTATTACAAAAGAATGGGAAGTTTTCCGAGCATGTAGAATTCCCATGCAGGCTTCCAAATGAGCCCATCCTCTAAAGGCCCGTGTGGGTGTTCTTCCACAAAAGATTCACACAAAAGCAATGAAATTTTTCTTAAGCACATTTCTAATTACACCTCTTAAAAATTCACCGGCGTTAATTATTTCTCAACAAACACTGTTTATATTCTTTGAGGTTCTGCTCTTTAGTGTTCAGAGCCGCTGAGTGTGGAGGGAAGAAGAGGGTTTTAAACATTAGGCTGAGCTTTGAACATTTTTGCCTAGTGGGCACAGAAAGAAACAGAGAGAGGGAGAGATAAGCACAAACTAAATGGATATGGGGTTAGGACAGAATTCAAGCTTGAAGAAAGAGGTTTTTATTAAGCGTTAAAGAGTGTGCGGATTGCATCAGCGTTGCTTTCTCTTGCTGGGCTCTCACAAAGGAATTCTCTGCCCCGGCACAAAAGCATTGCTGTTTTTTTGACTCTGCCTATTATGTGTAAGGGTCAGATATGAATGCTTAACAATATTTCAGTGCCTTTATTTGAAATTCTTTTCCGGTCGGTATCTTATCAATGCAATGGGCATGATTCTGTGAGCCTTGTGGATATTAATATTTTCCGTCAATGTTATTGAAATTCACTCTTTAGAAATTCGCACGCCGTGCTGTTTGGATCAGTTTGAAGGCGCACAGAATTACAGCCTGCCGCTTGATAGCTTCAGCAGCAAACCGATTTTACACTTTGTCAAATTGCCTGTCAAGTAACACGCTACCACTCTGCTTTCCCTTCACACCCCTTACTTTCCCCCCAATCACATGCCAACACTCCCCTGCACCTCAGTACGAGCAGTTTGAGAGCACTATCGGCTTCAAGCTGCCCAACCATCGTGCCTCTAAGCGCTTGTGGAAGGTCTGCATTGAACACCACACCTTCTTCAGGTAGGCCTGCACCGACCCACCACCCCTGCCACAGCACCGAGCACTGAGAATGATGCACGTTTTTGTCTTTTGTTGTTTGTTTGCAACTTTCATCATTTAGAGTCTGAAACTTGTGGTCTTGAGACCTCCGATCACATTGGGGTTTTGTTTTTCGATCTGGCTCTTAAAACATAGTTTTAAGGGCGATTTATGGTTCTGCGTCAGACCTACGGCGTGGCCTGACGCGCACGTCTCCAAAAATGTGACAATGTGACAACTGGACGCGCACCACACGCACTGTGATTGATCTACATGAACCCCCTCACATCAGGTCAAAAAATTTGTGTTTACTAATACGCATTAACAGATGAATTATCTAAAAAAAAGCTTTTGCAGCTTGAATTGTTAAATACAGAAAAACTGTTTATTTGCAGTTATCACTGCTAAATGCTTCTCAGACAGCGTACACGACAACCCGCTTCTTCTTCGGCTCTTGTCTTGGTTGCACAAGCAACATGCCTGTGGACACTGATGCCATGTGGCCATTGTCTGTCGACGCGGATAATGACGCACAAGTATAAACGAAAACGGCGTAGTTCCGACGCAGAAGTAAAAAACATGCTTTAATGTGATTTTGGACGTAGACAAGATCACAGTAAATGTCCCGTGTAAACTGTTGGTACAGGTAACTGTAAATAATTTATCTGTACATTATACTGCAAACTAGTGTGGGGAACTTTTCACATTTTCTGTTCATTAGGTAACAAAGTTAAACACGTTTAATTCAATTTCTGTATTTGGAAAAAATAAGGTGTCAACATCATTATTAGATGTTTTAAATAAACTGCTATAGAATACTTTGACCAAGAGCTCAGGATTGCATCAGCCATTTTGGAGTTCTTACTTACCTTGGAGCATAAAGTCCACACTAGAGGCTTGGTACCTACTTATTAATTTGTTACTCAGTATTTTATTCAGTTGCACAAGTTTTTTACGGCAGAATCTAGTTAGTACTGTAGTTCAGAAGCTCTCCACAAAGTAATGCATTGTTGCATAACTTTACCTTCAAAATTGCAAAAGCATCTTTTAAATTGTGTAAAAAAATTAAAATGCTAAGATCAAATAGCTGGTTCATCCAACTCCTGCAACCCCTGTCCTGGTCTTGACTTCAGCTCTAATAATAGCATAAAAAAATAGCTACTACTAAAATTTTAAAATGGTAGTACGCCAGACAATACTGACTCTTTTAAATAACAATTTTCCCAACTTTTTTTATTCTTTCTCATTCGTTTTTCAGACACTGTTTCTGCTTGATGTGCCTCTCCTGCAGGTTGGTCTCTCCTGAGCCTCCTCCGAAAGGTTTCCTTGTGATCGGCTCAAAGTTTCGCTACAGTGGGCGGACCCAAGCTCAGACTCGTCAGGCTAGTGCTTTGATTGACAGGCCCGCTCCTCACTTTGAACGATCGGTTAGTAGGAGGTACCTGCTGTCCCGCAGTATAGATGGAGGTAAAAACCAAACATTTTGTTATCTATTAGTCAACTGGCCTTGAACTTTTATTTGCAAGGAAGGTACCAAACATGTGAGATGCTTCATGTCTGGTTGACTTTCAAATGAATCCACCACGTGCCAATAACATTCATTCTCACACCTTACGGGCTCACATTATGTTTAGAACAAACTACATGTTTCAGCCCAATGCTTTTGAGACTTTGTTTTTAGATTTAACATGCAACCAACTCATGTTGGATTTCCTTGCATCTCTTTTAGAATCTGCTTTAGGGGACACCATGGACCGACTCTCCCAGCACACCTCCAGTGAGCCCGTGCCCAGTCTTCCCAGAGATGAGGACCAGGATTACCTGGATCCCAGTCTGGATCAGGACCTGGATCACGATCATGAACCTGAAGATCAGCAGCTGGAGAGTCACTCCACCCCCTCTAGAATGGTGGAGCTCAAGGTTCTGTGCACACAACGCCAATCAACTATAACATCTATTTGGTTTATTTCTAGTTTCAGCTAAACTGTATCTTAAAGGGTAGTTCCCCAAAAAACTAACATTTTGTCATCATTTACTAACCCTCAAGTTGTACATTTTACTGTTGCACTGAACACAAAAGAAGATATTTAGAAGAATGTTTGTAACCAAACAGTTCTGTGGCACCATTGACTCCCAACAACAAGAGGGTGAGTAAATGATGACAGAATTTTCATTTTTGGGTGAACCGTCCCTTTAAAAACAACGTTTTAATACTCAAAACTATTCAATGGTGTGTTTTAGTACCTTTTTCTGGTTTAATTAATTGTAGATTTGTAGATTTAATAGGATATGAAATTATTGTGAAAGATATATATAAGTTAAAGCTTGTATGAATATTTTATTGCATTGTAGATGAAAATTCCAGTTAAGTAGGTCTTTTATTTCACATTTCTGTCAATAGATCCTCAAACAAAATTGCACGCAGGAGCTCATTTTTTAAAATAATTTTAAAAACGTTATTGTTATCATTATAGATATTGCTCTTGTGTGAACGGGTCTTTACACATCCCTGGCTGGTCCTTCCGATCAACAATAATCAGTCTTCCTCTTTAAACCATGCAGCTGTCTTAATCTTTAATATATTTCTATGCTTGCCTGCTTTGTAACATCTCGATAAATTGAACTTCCTTTCCTCTAACGTCTTACAAATCCACCATGCCCTGTTTGCTAATATCCTCAATCTAATTCAGATTTTGCACTGTTCTCCCCGCTAACCCTTCACTGCTGTTCTCTAACTATCGCTTCTCTCTTCACCATCTCGCGGACAGAGGGAGGAGTCAGGTTCTCCTGTAGACTCTAAGACGGAGGTATTTTTGGTCTGAAGTATTTATCTGTTTGTCCGTCTGTCATTGTCTGACTGCTCTCTAAATCTGCACACACACTGCCGCATGGCTTTAGAGTGCCTTGATAAATAGAGACGGGATTGCTACGTTGAAATCAGATCATGTGTTTTTTCAGTCGTTGTAGACTTCATGACTCGTCTTGAGATCCAAATGAGACCATTGTTCATGGCACAATTATATTGGTTTAGCGGTTCATTGTAATCTTTGTAAAGCAAGCAATGTGATGGATAGAGTAAAAATAATGTGTTTTGAATACATTTATTCTTAAAGTCAACATGAAACAAAAATTAATCCATGTACTTTCTTAATTTGTTATTTCAAAGGAAAAACTTTATTTAATTACGGTAATGCATTTGGCAGGCGACAAAATGCAAGTGAATTTTACCCTGAAGGGAACTTTATTCTAATCATCGGCAAACGTTAGATGGAGATGATGAAGATCGCATGCTTCTATGCAGTGTGTGTGTTTGAGAAAGAGTCCAGCGCTCTTAATGTAGTTTGCCTGCGGTTGTTGGCCATGTGCCGGTTACTCCGTTCCTCTGCTTGATCTCATGATTGAATTGTGAAGGGTGAATCTGAAGCACATGCAGACTGCTTACTTCACTGCAACACTTAAGCTCCTAGTGCAAGTGAATGCAGGTTTTCTAAAGTATTGCCAAGTAGTTACCGCAATAATTTAATGTCACTTAACGTTAATGTAATAAAGAAAGCGAAAAATTGATTTTCTAGTTAATATAACAATTGTTGATGTCATCGGAGCAATGTATGCAATATGCAAGGTTTGTAAAGCGAAGATGAAGTATTTCGAGAACAATAAAGGTAAATACTCACATCGAACGCCATCATTCCATCAAAATGCAATACAATCTAAACATATATTACATCGAATTTTGAGGCAGAATCGTTATTAATCTTACTCTACTTGTTCAAGGGAAACGTCATTACATTTATATTTACATTTAGGCATTTGGCAGACGCTTTTATCCAAAGCGACTTACATTGCTTTATCCTATACATTTTACATAGGTATTTGCAGGAAATTACAGTAACTAATTACTTAATAACTAGTTACACCCAACACTCACTGTGCAGCACCACATACCGAGCTAGTTTTTATTTGTATTTATGTGATACAGTATAAATAGTATATTTTTATATTTGGAAAGCCATATGCAATATATATACTGTATATATAAAGCCTCATTAAGATGAAGAAATGCTTCTGAAAACCTAATTCAAAGGACGATAGTTGCCCCTGTGTTTGACTGTATTTATAATAAGGTTTTGCTATGTTTTAGAGTGAAACATTTCATGATCCAGCCAAATGCAGATAAATTAAAGGATCAATGTGGATATTTTAGTGACATCTAGTGGTCAGTTTATGAATTGCAAACAACGGCTCACTCCACCCCTCCCTTTCTCAACACTAGGGTGGTTGACACAGGACTAAGATGTCATTTCATGTTGACTTTAAGTATTTATAACCTTGTTTTCTATTCTGAATATCACAGCAGGGAAATAAGGCATAGTCTAAGAAACAGATTTATTACATCCCAGTTAAGCCTTATATGTTGCTGTTGATTTAGTCTAGAGGCAGAAGGTTTTATGTATCGATTTCTGTCATAGCGGTTTTGTATGTCACTGGTATATTATTTATCCATACTTGCAGATAATTTCCGGTACATGCCAGTCTTCACCTCATAAAACATGTACAGTATGAATACGTTGTAGAAAGCTCAGGGGATTTGTGTCACTGGATTGGATTTATCATGTTATTCTATTGTACACATCTATGTGACAAAGCAAAACGTAAACCTCCGAGGCAGTGACACAACTCTCTTTCACTCTCTGTATTTCCAAACATCAAACGTCTGTATAAGAGTTCGTTTTTTCTGTCTGGCTGCCTGCTTTATAAATTCAACCATGCTTTGCCTCTCTGTCTCCACTACCTCACATTGCCTCCGTTCCTTGGCTTGCACCATACCCTCCCCTTCCACTACCCCTTTATCCCAGTCGGACCAGGACTTGGCCCCACGTCCTAAACAGGAGGTACTGTTTTTCATAGACCCACAGCCTGATTGTGTTTGTTGTTTGTTTTTTTGTACTCGTCTTCTAGTAGAGGTAACAGAAGATGAGATGCAGGTCCATCTAACATTTTGTTTGTTATCTGCACCAGGATGATTTTTAATGTGATGCTTTTGTTGCTGGAGAAACAATATAGTGACTCGTTCCAGTTCCATGAACAGGCCTGGTTTTGACATGTTTGATTTGTCACTATAATTTCACAGTATTTTACAGCGCAACACAAAACACCTCCAGTGTCCTTAATGTTCAGTCAAAGGATTCAATGATTCTCCATTCGTATTTCATGCAATTCAGTAGCATTTCATATCGGTTTATTGGCATTTTTTATTTTTGTCTAATGTGCATTTTTTCACCAAGAGGTCTATCTTTCCTACAATTGCTACTGTATGTACAGAATGAACATACACATACAGTATTTGTCTTCTAGTGAAACCATACTTACCAGAAGGTAAGTGCTGCTACCCATTGACCTGTTTGTTTTATAGCAGTTCCTAGATAAACCAGAAGACGTGTTACAGAAACATCAAGCCAGCATCAACGAGCTGAAGCGAGCCCTGAGAGAGCCAAACAGCAAGCTTGTTCACAGAGAGAAACGTCTCTCTGGAGCTTCATCCGGCAGCACTCCTGAGAAAAAATCTGTGAGTAGCCGATCGCTACAAGGGAGAAGTGTGTCAACTTTTATAAAGCAAAATGTTTTATAATTACTGCTATTGTTGTTCAGAAACTGCTTTGAGATTCCTGATCCGGATTAGTTGGATTTTTATCAGTAGTAGTGCTTGTTTGCCATTTATGCACTTTTTTCTATTACTAATCTCTCTTCAAGTGGATGCAGTTGAACCATTTCATATCATGGCTCTGGTCAAGTGCTAGTAGCGATTCTGAACCTTAATAGAAGCTGTTTGTGGAGTGGTTTATTTGAACACAGCATGAATTAATTTTTCAAATTATTGTTAGAAAGGTAAGACTATTGCCATAAAATAAAAGTTATTGGCATTTTAAATCATTTTAAAGGGGAAAGGAGACTGTTTTTGTCCTTTTTAGTTTTTTCAAAACATCCATTCAACATTTACATAAATCTCAAATTAATAACATGAGATTTGCCTCCGGGCACCTCTTGTCAAATATTTAGCATACTGAACACAAGATTTTCGCTATGCAAGTTATACTAGAAGTTTATTGTGGCACTGAAAGGCCATTGAAACTGTTCACTCTATTGATATATACTGTAGGCCTCAGAGGAGTCCCTATTGATTGAGAAGCAAGATGAATGTCAAAGAGACCTTACCTTCAGTAAAAAAGAGGAAAAGAGCAGGAGTCCTAGAGTAGCTTCATTAGCTACTGGATTCAACAGAGAGGCAGACGACAGAACGAGAGAGAAAATCCTCGCCCCACATAGCGACACAAAAGAAAAACCCAGTGTGTCCAAAAGGACCTCTGCAGAAACGATCTTATCACCAGAGAAGCCCCTGAGAAATAGAGCTAAAAGCCCTGCTCTAAGGTATAACAATTTCCATTGCGCTGGTTCTTTGGAGAAAGCGTATGATAATGGGCACCCGCAGGACAGATGTTTGTCAGAGAATGTGTTTCATGCAAATGGTTTCGATGAATATGCAACGGAGAGACACTGGGTCCATAAAAGAAACATGGGTGTAACCCGTGGAGAAGATGAGAGGGGAAATCAGGACTTGGAGAAAAGCTTTGGTGAGTCTTCTCCCAATGCAGCTATAGACAAACATATGAGAAATCGATATCATGAAAGCAGATGGGAGAACCAAACCACAGGAACAGAGCCAGACATCAGATCTACAACCATACAAAAGCAAACCCCTACACCAGGCACTGGAGATGATACGGTGAAAAGCGTAACAGTCCAGAGACACGACTCTAGTGCCAGTGACACATCGCAGTCTGAGGTAAAACGAATTGTTCCGTTGAAGCCCGAGAGATCAAAAAAGCTGAAAGGCAATAAAGGAGCCAAGCAACAAGGACACTCAAGTGAGAAAAGCTATTCCGAATCATTTGACGGAGGGGAGAAGTCTGAGGAAGAGCCAATTGCTTTTGAGAATACTCTGTACAGCTCATCGCAGCACAAAAATACTGCCGTTTCAGAGGGCAATGGAACTTCCGCTAAGCAAGACGTGTCCCATAATTATCACAACAGAGAAGTCAGAGAATACAGCCGACAGTATCTTCAAGACAGGCACCAATTAAAGGATTTCAAAAACAGCGCTGACCACAGACTTAGTATCGAACAAGATCGCTTTCTGTTTGAAGATCCGTCTTCTGTGTTTGACTTTGCGAACAATTCAACGTTTTCAGCTTTTGATCAGATTCCCCATTTGTACCCGCCCGTAAAATCCCAGAGGGCGAGAGATGCACGCACTAAACAGATCCCCAAAAGTGATTCCAACAACAGCCTTCACAAGAGCTCAAGCGTGGAATCTTCCAAGAGAAAATCAGTGGTAACGACTGCTTGATATCTGCTTGTCACTCACAGGAACTAAAGCATCGCATGAAACTGCACATCCATTGTAGTTTTGCATAGCGCACATAGCAATAAAGCATAAGCACCTGTTTCTGAGGACAGATTAGCAGAATAGTCTGTTTTTTCCCATTGACTGATTGAGGTGTGGTACTTAAATCGCTGTCTGGTTGGATGAGGATGTGCCACCTCCTTTTCCTCTCCCACCTCCGCACAGCTCAACATCTGCTTGCGCATTTGAGAAAACACTTAGGATCTTCCACATAATCTCCATCGCTTAAGCTTCAGGCTTCCGTTCCACTAACTTTTCACGTGGTGTGCGGTCTATCCTTACAACATTCTTTCTCTGGTTCTCTCTTACCAGGCATGTAGTTGTTGCAAGGAATCAAAGGCCAATACACCATGCCGTTAAGCTAAAATTCCATTTTTGCAAACCAGAGGGCTTGTGCAAGTATGACTTTCAAAAATGGCCAATGTTATTGCTCATGAGACAGGCTCTGAAAGTTGATTTAACAAGGAATGGTTTTAGCTGGCATTTCGGGAGATAATATACACTGATTCATACTGCAAGAGTTCAGATTTGCCCTTGAATTTAGAAAATGTTTTTTTGTGCAAAAGTGCGGGCAGCCTTGAGGTCTTATCTCATTTTTTGGCCAAAAAGCCTGTTGAGACTCAGGTTTGATAGAGCAGTTGAAATAGTCACTAGCTTAAATCATCCAATATTAGAAAACAAAGAGTTTGATAGACAAAAAAGCTGATAAAACTTTATTCTGGCAGTAGAAGGACTGGACTAGAAGAGCCAGAGGAATAATCTTGAATAACTGCTCATTGGGTATCACGATGTTAAATGATTTCTCCATGGTTTTTGCAGTGGCACTTGAATTGCCCAATTGCACCCTACTGTTATATTCTAGTTTAACTTTTAATTGTCATGGTGCAATTTGCTGTAGTTCCCACTGTCTAAGACTTCTCGTTTGTATCGATGTATCGGTCAGTGTATCCGATCAGTCGCTAATGTTTGCTGTTTGGTTCAGGGCCTAGTCTGGGCTCCTTCCCTGTTATCTCAAATTTCAGTGCACTAACTTTGCATTGCTCTTCCTATTATCTCATCTCACATTCCAGGAGCCCCTTCCCACCCCAGCAATTCATGCGGAACTTCAGGAGGAAGCCCAGGTGCCTCATTTTACCACTCATCTCACCTACCTCTACCTTCTGGCTAATCCAAAAGCTCTTTAACATTTCACATAACCAACCTTCTGTCTTCAGCTCTCGCCATAACAGCATGAAATTAATCGCATGATCCGCAACCATCCCACTCCGAAATCTGACACATAACTGTCTCTTATCGCATCCAACACATTGATTCCTTGGCACTGTGTTAGCAAGTTCAAGGCTTGCCTCAATTAAGCATGAATCTAACACGAAATTGTCAAAATAAAACGTCTGTGATGAAACAGATATGGCTGCTGAGAATAACATAGAAACTACAAACATATAGTAAAGTGCAGTATACCGGGGGGACATGCCCCATAACATTAACCTTGTAGTATTTTAGTCCTTCCTCAGAGACACGTAATGCTTCTTCATTAGGAATATGTCAGTTTGTCTCCTGAACTAATCCCTGCATCCCTACTAGCCTCTTTAACCATCAGCCATTCTAAATGTGTCACAAGCTTCCTGTCTTGTGAAGAATGTTACCTCCATAGTATTGTCTTGTTTTGTATGTTTTTCAGTCAACATTTGCTCTTGTGGCACAGCTGGTTCCGTGCACCAAGATCTGCTTTTTTTCTGCTCCTTCAGAGAGAGCCCTGGGAGAGACGCTTGGGATCGGTGTCAGAAGATGACCCCGACCTGGACGCTCTGTACCTGAAGGAGACCCACTTGGGCATCGAGCGCAAATGCTCGAGTATCACCGTCAGCTCAACGTCTAGCCTGGAAGCAGAGGTGGACTTCACCATCCTCATGGATTTTCAAACGGGTATCGAGGAGTTTTCTAGAGGCATGTCTGAGCTGGGAGAGAAGGACATCTCGCCTGAGTTTGGCTTCTCTGAGCGGTCCACCCATCCAGCGTTTATTCTGGGAGCAGATCCGATTTATTTTCCTGAAGACAGACCTGTGGAAGTACTGAGGTCCGTAGAGAAACCCAAACCCGTTGTAGAACAGAAGCCACCAGAGGAACGTAAACCAGAGGTAGACTAGCATTCTTTCTATTTCAGTTGAAGTGGCTGACTATCCCAATCACCTGCGGAAATGTGGGATGTGTAAATGTGCTGACGATTGCAATCACATCCCATTTTATTTCTCTCATGTTCTCCAGGGCATATCAGAGCACCGCATGAAATTACATTGGAATTTGAGTTCATGATTGATGCTAATTCCATTCCATTTGACGCTCCCTTCTATAGTTGAATATCTTTCAGTTCAGGTTTGGTAGCTTTCATTTTTGATTTTTGTCATTGCATCTTATTTGTTTCTTTTTCTTTGACCCATGACTCATCGTATGCTGCCCCCTCTTCCTAAATCTGGTGATCAGTTTTGAGTTATAACTATGTGTTTCATTTCTTTTCCAAGCCTTTCGTACCCAAGAAAGCTCCACGGTCAGTAAAAACCGCTCAAGCCCTAAGGAAAGACTCTTCAGAACAAGCTAATGCTCAGTCGATGAGGCGTGAGAGCGCCGAATGGCCCCCAATCCAACCTCTCAGTAGAGAGAGCAGTGAAATCATTGCCTCCCAGGCTCTAAGGAAGACTGAGGTCAAGATCGAAACGCAGCCCAATGGCTCTGAGGTCACAACAACCATAATGGAGATCGCAGACCCGGTAGAGACCTTTTGGCTCATCATGCTTTGCTGAGGAAATGTCACAGTATAAGTTAGAAGAACATGCTGTGAAGATGATTACGTGTCAATTACCATCAATTACATAGGCGTCTGAGTAATTACCTGCCTTAAATGACTTAATACTGTACTTACGTAGTGGTGGATCTCATCTGAATTTTAACATCTCTATTTGCTGTTACAGGACCATGGTATGAGCAGTATGCGAGAGGCTGCATACTCAATGGTAGAGAAGGTTTCTCCTGTAAGTGATATTTAAACTCTAAACTTAATTCTGAACAAACCTCAGCTAGCCTGCGAGGTTGTATGATAAAAATTTTTTGCGTGATAATGGCTTAATTTATATGTCTGTAAAGGTGAACCCGGGATCATTAGGAAGAGAAGGTTCTCCTCTAATGGTAACTGAGAATGTAACATCGGCCACTACAACTCATGTTACTAAGGTATCAAAAAATGTACTGTAGCCTTGTGTTTAGAGTTTGTTATGACTTTCCAGTTTGAAAATGATGGTTTACATTCACATTTTGTTTTACAGACCGTGAAAGGAGGCTACTCAGAGACAAGAATTGAAAAAAGGATTATCATTACTGGTGATGATGATGTTGATCAAGATCAGGTTTGTGCAGAATTTTAGGCAATTTTTTATTGTAATTTGACAAACAAAGGAATTTCAAACAAAGGAAAAGATAATAAATCTGTTTATTTTAGTGGTGGGCATAGATTATTTTTTTAACCTAGATTAATCTAGATTAATTTTGGAATTAATCTAGACTAATCTAGATTAAAATGGCTCATTTGAATTCTGCCGAAGGCATTCAGAATATGTGTGCTACCCAAATAAGGACTTAAAGTAAGTCTTTGAGAACGGATTTCTCAAGCCAGGTGGCGCATTAGACTAGGGGCTCATCTCCTGTTTCCAAAATGCATCACAAACTGCTTGAGAAAGCTGTTCTACTATGATAATTGGTGATGAAAATAAATTATGTTCAATAAGATGTACTTGTGTTTACTTCCGCATTAGCTAAGGGATGCTTTGCTTTTAGGTGGTACTTGAGACTGGAAGAGCTCCTACATTACATTTACATTTAGTCATTTAGCAGACGCTTTTATCCAAAGCGACTTACAAAGAGTTAGGGAGCAACAAGCGATATGTCATACAGGAGCCATAATACATTAGATCTCAATACAAATTTACTGGTTTCAACTAAAACTAGACCACTACCTGTTGAGAGAAAGTTTTTTTTTTAAACCAATTCCGCATTGCACAAGGTGCAAACAACATTAGTCTTGTCGATGTTTCCATTGGGAAGCTTCTTAAAAATAAATTTTCCCTGAAGCAACCCGGCGGCTTCAAAGCTGCATCCATGTTAGCACGTCACGTTTGATGTGGTCATTTCACAGTAACGTTATGTTGTGTTCAAACCAAACGCGAATGGCGCGTCAAGCGTGATTGATTTACATGTTAAGAGATGATGAGGCTGCGAGAATGACGCGAAATTGCGCGAATCACACGAGTTGAAAAATCTCGTTCTCGCCCGGTATAGTGCAATTCACCTAGGTATACATCCGCGCTAAAATATCAAGGTGAAGTCATCATAGCTTGCGTAGTATATAGACCCAGCTCCCAACCCAACTTTGAGAATAGATTAACGGCGACATTTTTTTAACGCGCGATAAGAGTCTCACGTTAACGCAGCACATTAACGCTGTTAAATGCCAACCACTAGTTAATTTATTTAAACCTGGTTTCAAATAAACACATAAATGTAAATCAGTCTCTAGCCCTTGTGATTGCTCATAGTATTTGCATCTGGAACTATTTTATATAGAATGTTAAATAATGTACAGTAATTTGCTAGTATTATAATTGTTGTAATAAGTGTAAAATATATTTAAATTGACTTTTTTGTAAAGTAAATGTTGTTCAGACTAGGTCATTATTAAAACAGAGTAAAATACTTCAATTTCTGACTGTAACATGATTGTGTTAACCTACAAACATATTGTCATACCTTTTAAGATTTAAAGTAATAGCTCACCCAAAAATAAAAATTCCATCATCATTTACTCACCCTCTTGTCATTTCAAACTTGTATGACTTTCTTTCTACCACAGAACACAAAAGATACTTTGAAGAATGTAGTTTACCTGCACCCATTCATTTGCATTGGTTTTGTGTTCTGTTTCCAACATTCTTTAAAACAGCTTATTATGGTCATTCCAGTGCAGTTTTTGTTGAATTTCAATAAAATCAAAACTAAGGAGTGACATAAAGTCATCCAACAGCAATATTAAAAGATTGATAGCATAACAAGACACATAAAAACAGTAATAAAATCCAGGTTATCGCATAAAAAAATTGTCTATATTTTCCTAGATACATGTAAGAAAATGACTGTTACATTGCTTAAATGTGAACATGAACTTGTTTTCTTTGCAGTATTTTAGGTCTGAAAAATACATAGCATCTATTCTGTTATTTTCACCGATTTCTTCAGTTTTCATTTCATGCAAATAGAAACAATATTTTTATTTGAAATTTCATTTTTTTTACCTAGACACATACCAATAAATAGTACATTTTGAAAAAAATAAACGGTCTCTGAAATGGCCTCTCAATTGTTTTTGGGGCTGTAGATTGTGTCTACATGCACAGCCCTGAAAAGAACTAGAATGTCTTCGACAACAAGCGTGTATTTAATAAATACTTGCAAATTAATTAGAATCTCGGAAGACTTATTAGCAATACATAAGCTGCTTATTTTCCCCATTTAACTTCAGAAATTACTCTTCACAGGCGCTCGCCATGGCAATAAAAGAAGCCAGGCAACAGCACCCTGACATGTTGGTAACCAAGGCTGTAGTTGTCAGGGAAACAGAATCTTCCACTCAAGACCTGCATGAAGAATCAAAGGTATTTGTAACCTCCGGTCCCCGCATGCACAATTAATCCATCAGTTTTTAAAAAGCATATTAGCTTTACACTTCAGTTTTTATCTGTCAGATTGGGTTTGCTGGTGTATTGCTGTTTGACAAGACTGTAATGACGTGCCAAAAGCGGTTCAGTCATCTCAGTGTTAACTCTGCACAGTTTAAATTAAAGTTTTAATATACGACCGGGTTACATTATCTATTTATTTCTGCTTTTCTCTCCATCAGTCCTGATCTTCTCGGTTATTCATCAAGACGTTTCTCAATGACTGCCAGTGGATCATCAACATCTGGAAACCCTTTTTCACCAAGCTTCAAGACCCGGGACACCAATTCTTCCAAAAACACACACACACAAACACACATATGCTGCCTCCCTGATGTCAGGCATATTCCTTCCTATATAATTTCAATTTTGTGTCTACATTTGCTGTGGTAATACAGACATCTGTCCAGGAGGCACCACATCTCCTCGACTGAGCACCGCTCGGGATGACCAGTCTCTTCGTCACATCAATCAGAAGATTTAGTCACAATCGTAGTCTATCGCTCTTTCGTCACGTATGTGAAAACTAACCAGTTGTACTTTAAACAGCGCAACGGTGACATATCGCATGAGACACGGGGCTTTTCGATGAACATTGCTGAAGATTACGCTAAAGCCTGAAGTATAGTTCCCTTTTCATGCGTACGCGAGGGACAGCATATACTGCACGTGACGCGAAGTCATCAAAAAAATACGCACATACTGTACGCGCTCAGCCGAAATCGTGTTACCTTGCTTTGAAGGAAGTACGCGTATGCATGGCCTCGCGTATGCGTAAAAAAAGAAATATACCTCGGGCTTAAGTGGACTGACAGTAGCTTCTGTTGAGTAGTTTTTCTAGAGCTCACAGAGACGTTACACGGAAGATCTTTTTGCAAACACCGAACTGTAGATTAAATCCTAGTGTACTAGCTAATGTGCAGACAGTTTGTCCATGCTTATAGATCCGCTGTTATGTTGCTTTTAGATTCTGAAACTCATTTGCATGTGGCAAAGCTGCGTTTCATTGACAGATTTTCATAGACAGTCGATAAAGCTAAATACAGGGGTCGACGTCCTTGAGCAGAAAAGAACAGATTCTAGTAAATGTAAAAGTAAAGTGACCAAACTTGTCATCAGTATTTATGTCCATATTGGTTTTTAATATGGGCATACAGTATTAGACATGTACATTTTATTCTGGGAATTCCTGCTGTTTTGACAAAATCACTTTTTTTAGTTATTGTGGGGCCCGTAGATATGCTTCGTAGAGAGAAATAAAAGTAATTTTCAATACAATGTACTACTAGTAGTCTTTAGATCTTAGACACGAAATATCACAACGTTTGACCTGTTTTTAAATGCACGACAAAACGAAACATATCTGCTTGCTGAATGCTCCGATTTTTCATCTTCTGCACCTAACGTAAAATGGCGAAACATTATTTATAGCCCAAAGAGTTATATACATGCCAAACACTGTTATTCACCACTGTGTTATATGCATGTGACTCAATTAAGACCTTATTAGACACGCAAATGATTTACGATTACTTTCTAACAAACCGGCGATTTTACAAATTCCCAACAGTTAAGCAAGTCCATTGTGTGATTATTGTATTATTTTATATCTGCTGCCTCATACAATGCTGTGCCAATGAAAATAAGGAAAACTACTTTAAAAGGTTCTGGTTTGTAAGATACGATTCCTTTCTCTGTGATAAATGTCATGAGCCTGTGGCTTGGTTTTCAGTGAAGCGTGACCCGTGAGACATGATTCTCTTTCCAAACGTTCCTAAAGCAGTAGAAGTCCTGAATGAGTCAGGATGTGTACGTGTTGTAGTCTTATATGGATGAATGAACTTTGATTTGTATGTGTATTGCCAAATAAAAAACTTAGCAAAATTTAAATTAGAATGAAAGAATACCAGAAAAGCTCTCGATGATAATATTTGCTAACATGGTGAAAGGCTTGTTCTTGTGTATCTATGTGTTCAGGACGGTGCACTATCTGTGAATATTATGACACCTAACACAACTTGCAGACATCAAAAAGGAGACTTGATATACCTTCAGCTGATTTTTAAAGACATAGATGCTGTTCTTGAATAAAAAGAAGTGCCATGTAAAGGTTGACAGTCACAGTTTGACTCAACCACAGCATTCTCTCACAAGTTTTGTCTCATATCAAGGCAGCATAGAAAGCGAACTCTGGAAAAACAGGTTAACTTTAGAAAACTATGTCTTAAGCATCGGTTTCCCTAAGATTCCACCTGCCAGCCACTTCTGTTTACACTGCTATCTGGTACTTTCTACTGCTTGATTTTGTGTGTTTGCTGTACAGTGTTCAAAATAAAAAAAAGATCCATTCAAGGTTTAAGCGTCCAATATTTACAGATTTTGTTACACATTTTGTATTGCTTCTACTGCCCTCATGTGGTTCATGGAAAACACTCCAATTCACCTCAATGAATGTTCACCAAAAAGAAAAGTCTTAATTTACTCATCGGCATTACTAATCTGTATGCTGTACCTGATTTTTCTTCTGAAATTTGATAAGCTTTTTAAAAGTTCACTCCGTTTCTCAGTAAAACTGCACATGTCACAAGAAGAACCATTGTGCGTTTTTATTACTGACATGAAAGCGAGGAGCAGGAGTTTCTAAACGTTTTTACCCTGAAGACGTGATAGGTGTTCCTTATTATAGGCTACAAAAGCTGAGTCTCGTTTCGTAAGGTTGCGTCCTTGTGTCCTCCAGAGGTATCATCCTCTAAAGGATGCGGCATACGTAGGATTTTCAACTTAGAATTAAACGAGACGTCCCTCGCACAGGAAGTACCACGTTGCTATGACAACACGTTGCACTCGTACACCTGTGAAATAAATAAAAATGATTTCTATCTGATTTAAGAGGTAAAAGTTGGTAACTTTCTACCCTAAACAATACCAAAGAAAATTGCCTTTCAGTTCTAAAACGTTTAAAAATCGCTAAACACTCGTAAACTATGCCTGGTTAGATTAAACAAAACGTGACACAAATTGTAAAATGTTTGCATTTAAAAACTACACATTAGATATTAAGTGCAGCTGCTGCCGTTTATTCAAATAACAGACGTTAGCCGACGCAAAGAATTGTGGGTTATCCAGCAACGGAGGACCTCTTGTGTCTACCGAATTTTCGTGAAAGTAGGCGCGCATTAGAAAGGTGCATACGGAGTGTCCTACCTGCTTTTAAGAGACAGCCTCGATGACGTAGCAGGCTTTCGGAGGTCGCAGCCTCCCGAACGAAACACAGCACAGTGTTTCCCCTACCATTATATAAGGGGGCGCCCCGCCCTCCTAACGGCTCGCCCCGCCGCGCTTGGACGTCAAGTAAATTTGATTTGATTTTCTTTATAGCGCCAGATTACAATTTGTTATTTTATTAAACAAACTAAATAACCCTTAAGTAATATGTTATTTATCTTATTTCCACGATGGCATGTCTTTTCTGTCTGTGTTTGCGCGTTTACAATTATCCCAATGAGTGCGCACACGCGCTCACTCACACACAAACAAACATTAGCGGACAGAGAGCGCGCGGCGGGAAATATGTCGCTTCAATCAGATGAAAACCAAATTAAAATATTTGCGTTTTTTAAGCGCTCACAAGGAACTGAAGATGGCAAAACTCACTCCACTGCGAGTAGCAGCCGGAGTAGCTCTCCTGCTCCAAGTCTAAGTGTTGCGCATCCTGCCCCTGACAAGCATCAAAAGTCCATTCATCACCGGATGGCGGTTAAAATGTATATTAATGAATTACATGCCGCTTACTATTTACATATGTGTGTTTAAAATGTTTTTAGTCAGGACATTGTAAATCTGCTGATTAAATAAGACAAGAGATATTTAATACGCTATGCAGATGGCTCCGTATTGTATGGGAATGTCACGTTATGACGTTCAGAACAGCGTCCGCGTCTGACAGGATTATTCTACCAATAAATGCATCATAGAAATTAAACCGTCTCACAAAAAAAGACCATTTAAAATTAGTTTATCATATAAAGGTATTAACTAACATTAACAAACAATGAATGAGCAATATATTTGTTAGTATTTATACATTTTTTTTAGTTCTTTACTTTTTTAAGCTCTGGCCCATTAATATTAACAAATACTTCTATACATTTAACAAAGGTTATTTGCCAAAGTCAATTTTAAAAAGATTTAAATACATTTATTTATATTTATATATAACATTTTTTACATTTTACAAAGCATTACCCTCCCAGTCAATCATTGTATGTGACTAGATAGATAGATAGATAGATAGATAGATAGATAGATAGATAGATAGATAGATAGATATATAGCACATAAAGAATGAAAAGGAAATGATTTCTCGTCAATTTTCCCCAACCAACCCCCCCCCCCCAAAGCTGTAAACCTAGGGGAAACACTGCAGCATGTTTCACAGCATTATAAATATGCTAGTCAACTTTAAGTCCCAAATAATGATGATGTCACAGTCCCTCCTGATTTAGCATCTTCATTATACCATCACTTCATAACTCTCATTTTTAAGCATTTCTTTTTTTTGCTTCTCTGCTCTAGTTCCAAAAAAATAAAGAGATTTTCTATTTTTTTATATGTCTATCAAGCTAAAACCTATGTCATTTGTTGGGAGAGATAACATGTGAAATGCTTCCTCATCACTAACAGAGGGAATGCAAGTGTCGTCACTTTACCACGTGAGCACGGGTGGCATTGTTTTATTATCATTATTATTTATTTATTTATTTATTGTCTGTTTCGAGCCATGGTAATGTTTTTTATTTTCTCTGTTTTCATTAATCCAAGTGTTTCTTAATGCTAAGTTTCTGTTGTAACATTTTTTTGTTATAACAAAATGTTCAATAAAGCATTATAAAAATAAAAAAAAAACATTTCAGTGTCCAGGAAAACCGAATTCCCTTTTAGTCGCAGTGAAGTCGTTAGCGTAAGCGACAGTACCAGCTGCTTGTAATTTCAGCAATAATTGCGTGTTTTAGTTTCTCCTCAGAATTTTTCCCGCCTGTTTTACCACTCAGGGGGGCGTGTCCCGGCTTGTTTACGTGGGAAAGTGACGTCGATGCATATTCTCTATTAGACCAACTGGTCCAGAAGCACTTCCTGTTTTCGTTTTTTATTAATAATTAGTATTTTTAAGTAGTATTTTTTGGCAAAAACAGATCACATGTAAAACATTTCAAAATTATGTTTCTTAGTACGTTATCATGTTTGATTGTGTCAGTGTCAAAACAACCCGACTGCAGTTTGATTGACATTATCGGATTTATCGGTTTTTTCAAATGAACTCCTCATATATAAAAAACATCTTAAAATTGTTTAGATAACATTTTAAATCGGTTATAAATAAGTCTTTTCTGTTATTTGAATTTAGTCCAAACATTTAGAAATAAACAACTGAAACGGGAAATTATTCTGGACCAGCATTGATTTCATAATCCAAAGAAGTCTATAAGGTGGTTTGGATAAAAGAAAAAGTAAATGTAGGCCTAATTATTATTCCTCAGACAAGGTATACAAATCATACGCTATAATATAATATAATATATATTTTTCTATACTTTTGAGATGACGTCAGTATTGTCCATATTTTAAAACATTTATTCAACTTTGCTCTTTAAACATCCATAATAAGAGTTTCTCTAAACACATTTTTATGATAACTGACAGCATGTCATACATTTTGTTTACAGAGCTCATTGCCAATCATTTAAAATGTTCTCTATTCAGCTGAAGTAACTATAGGCCTACGTAGACGCCTTTACTGTTAGTAAACGTTGTGACGCGTTTTTGAAGGCGGAGCTTAGGTGGAGGCAGTAAGATCCCCCTGACCGCATTACTAATGCTAGGTAGCACGTTTTGATTGCTTGCTTTTTGACATTGACATCTACACCTACCAGACAGAGAAACCAAGCGTGTATATTAGTAAAGACTGAGAGCGTATACATCTATAGAATCTATTAGATGCCTGCGTGTGCTTATCGTGGCAAACGTTAGCAAATGCGTTTACTTGAACACAATCCTGAAAAATAACATGAGACTTCTCATTGTTCCCTCTCCCTTTATAATGCACTTAAAGAAAAAAGATGACAAACAGTTTCCTTTATGTTTAGTTTCTGCCCGACAATTAACTGCCAGTTGTTGTAGGCCCTATAACTGACAAAGTGAGCTAGCATACCCTATGCGTTCAAAAGTTAACGCTACGTAAAAATAACCTTGTTCTAGCTTCTTATTTGGGCGTATGTGAGATATTTATATACACATACCCAAATCAAATTCCACACCAACAAAAGACCGTCGTTTTTTGATCTTAAGTGAAACGTAAGCATTTTTTAAGGCAGTTTCTGTTCCACCCGCTTGTTTTATTGTGTTTAACTGCAGCTGTCATCAATGTTTTTGTTTTGCAATGACAGCAGGCAGGCCTATCTGTTAAAATATCAAATTGACGACTGTATTCTGTCGATTGTGGCACTAAACAACACAATATTTTGCACTCCTTATGTTGCCGAATCTGTGCTGGTTTGTATTGGCCGCCTCCAGTTTTCCCTTTGTTTTGCCTGAATTAAGCGTGAAATGGGTCTATAGAGAATGTAAAGCTACGTCATGCCATGTTGAATGTTGCGGCAACTTGAGAGTATCTCTGCTAGTGCGTTCAATGCAGTGTTTTGTTTTTCTTGTTTAATTAGGAAATATAACTATGGTAGGTCAGTCTTGTTGTGCTAAAAACTCCAATAGCATTACACAGAGTCGTTCAGGAAAAGCCCCTGGTTCTTTCACTTTCGATCTCAAACAAAGCAAGTAACAGTACATATCAAAACAATAATAGCAGCAGAGTATGATCCTTCCAAGATGGCGGCGACCCTGCAACATACAAAATAGGGGTGACGTCAGCTTCACATTTCTATGCAATAAGTATCCTTTATATTTCCCTTTCATTTTATTATTTGTGTCATTTTACTGTATGCTTAAACATTAGTACCTTTCAATCATTCAATTAACATGAAAAGGGCAAAACATTCCCAAGAAAGTATGCCTCTTTACCATCTGTGATCAACAAAAAAAAAGTTCAGTAACCAACACAAATCGGAAGAAAACATCACTCGTGTTCCTTTGTTTATTAAAAGCAGACAGTCCATTCAAATACTGCCACTACAAAGCCAGTTCATGCTAAACAGCTTGAAAATAACGGAACGTAAGCATTATTTCATAGGTATTTCAATGACCACCGATATTACCTATTGAAAGCACCTCAACGGAATAACAAACGCTGTTGTTGTTTTTACAATCAACTGAAAAATAAAGGAAATTAACAATTGAACACATCATGACAATTGAACAAATAATGACAACTAGTTAAGGCTGTTCTGGTCCTGAGGATATCTTACATACTGTTTCTCATCAAAGAGGCACACGCTAGGTCACACAAAGGTCCCAGTGTTCGACACAGGGGTGGCCAGTGAGCTCTTTTTCTGTTTACTTAAAGGCCAGCAGCATTGACTTTGTCATTCAAACAGACAGGGACCATGTCAACATTTTGGGACTGTAAACTCTGTCTGATCTGAGGACAGCTGATCGTGTGTTGATGAGGACGATCAGGTAAGGAAAATGTCTATGAGGTATGGCAGTAGAGGTCCTCTTCAACGGAGTTCATTCAGTCCCACGGTTGCTATGGAAAAGGCATTTGCGTTGTGCTCCACTGCCAAGCATCTAATGGATGAATAAGGATTCGTCTTAGACAAAAACACATCCCTGCATGCGAATCCCTAATGAACCGCATGTAATTTTATGCACCTTGAACATCCGATGGAAACCGCACGTTTAACATCTGTCAATATGAAATCACTCCATTTATCCAAAAACGACTCAATAACGTTTTCTCCATTGTCTCAGCAGCTTTGGTGTCAGTAATTGAAACCGAGAAAGCAATCTTCCTCTTGAAAAAGTTAGAGGAAACATCAAGTGGATCCACTTGTGGTGCATGTTTGTACTGTTCTCTCCGCCAGTTCTTCTGTCATAATAAAGTCCTCACCGTACAGAACGCTACTGCTAAGAGCGATGGTAGTGCTTTCCTCTCTGTTGCTAATCCAATTGCATGTGCAACTGTGAAAATACAATCAAATGAAACAAATATCAGTCAAACAATACAATTAAAAGACTTCAAGTAGATATAGAAACATTTTTGCATCGTGGTTTTAAGGGAAATTCAATTTAAGGAGATTTTAAGTAAAAATAACAAGATAATCTTTGTTGCATTTACACAAATATCAGTTTGCCTGACCTTCGTTATTTAAAAAATGATGTAGCACATACATCTTAGTAAAATCTATATAAATGCCCCAAAAGTGCTTTTTATTTAAAAAAGCATGAATAATCAAACTTTCAGGCACAAGGTCTTATGGGTATTCCTCACAGCATTTATACTGATAATATTAAGTTCATTGCACTAGAAATGTGTTGTTAGGTTTACTTTATTTTAACTGTAGTTTGCACAACTCCAATTTTTCCATTCACTTAATGCATACTTTTGAGCTTTTCTTGTAATTTAAATTTTTGTGTTGCATGAACAAAGGATTTTAAGTTAAGATAGAAATGTTATAAATTTGTTTATTTTTAAGTAGAAGCTATTTAAAATGATACAATATGGTCGAACCATTTTTTTTACAGTGAACCTGATACATATTTAACAAAGAGAATACACCCACAGCACAAGGGTCGTAAGTTCAAACCTGCTATCCTGGGAATGGTGATCTGTCGACTGCTGCTCCCATCTCCTCCCTCACTCACTGGTTTAATCTGGATGATGTAATCCTCATCCATAGGTAAAGAGAGCTCCAGAGATGTGCTGTTAGTCTCCACCACGTTGGGCCGAATCTGTCTGCTCGGTTTGTACATGACCTTCAAATGCAGCTTGAGAACTCAGTCAATGTGTAAAGAATGATTTACAACAGACTGATAATGGACTGAATATCAATATGCATGCCGTATTAATTATAGACGGTTTCAAAGCAACAACATAAATAAACTAACGTTACTCCGCATGCGCACGTTTGTGGACTGCTCTTTTCTTCTGGAACACATTTTGCAAACAATAGCGCCCTTGTAGATTATTTCTGATAACAAGCAAATGAAACCAAGAAGAACTGTTACTTGGCTAAACTGACCGCTAGATTTACACAAAGAATCAGTAACTGTTGAGTAGTTTAAATTTAATTTAATTTAATTAATATACAATAAAATATTTATATAAATTTAACATTAAATAAATAGTTATATTGTAACCAAACCGGAACTTTGGGCCAGGAGTGTGTCTCCGATGAAACCGTCTATAAATCAAACTGGCTAAGTAATGTTTGTATGTCCGTACCTTATATCCCATAACTTCAGATTCATTTTCCAGTGCCTTGACTCGGTCCCATTTGAGGATGAGTTTGGAGTCTGTGGTATTCCACATGACTTTCGCTGGGGACTGGCTCGGTGCTAGAGCACAAGAAAATATACAGAATCACTTTGAAAATTCGATGTAATGATAAAAATGAAGCAAAAACTCTGTATGTAATAAAATAAAATGCAAATAAGAAAATAGTCACACAACCTCATAAGTGAATATGGCTTTGTTCATAAGTGGGAGAAGTGATGTAAGGTAAAACTGAATTACAACGTCACACTTACGGGGTCTTTTAGTAGTGACGTTGACCTCAGCGCTGTCAGGCCCAACACCAGCACTATTGTAGGCTTTAAGTTTGATGTAATATGTGCTGCTGGGGTCAAGTCCACGAATAACAGCTGATGTCCTGTTTCCCACAGTCCTCATTACACTGGCTGTGTCCGGTTTGTCTTTTGTACTCCAGTACCTCAGCTGAAAGTCACAGTCAACTGTCATCAGCTAGAAGTTTTGCAACGTTTAACACCATGTCCTGACCAAATTAAACAGTGAATCGAAAATGTTCAGTCTCAACATCTTGTTGGTTTCCATTTTGTTAAGCCCCACTCACAGAGAAATCCCATTGGTTCAAATAGCTCAAATCTTTGTTGGTTATTGTACTGTACTGCTAAGAACACTAACAATAGTAAGTGTAATAAATTAAAGGCGGGATGTCAGATTTCTCTGAGCCATTGTTGATGCTCAAAACACCAAAACAGAGACACCCCTACCCCCATCTTTCGTCAGCGCTCAGCTCGCCTTAGGTCCACCCTGTGCACTGTGCATCTTACTGCTGATTGGCTACAAGGTTGTTTTGGTACTCGCCCCCAACTTTGTCTAAACAAGCAAATACGGAAATCGGACACCCCGCCTTTAAAACTGTCCAATTTATTGAAATTAGGGCTGGGCAAGTTAACGCATTAATTAATTAACGCCGATAATAATTTTATTGTGCATTAGCGCAGTTTTATTTTAAGTATTTATTTAAAAAAAAAAAAATTAATATATAAATAATTCATATAATCATGGGCTCTGAAATGTATAGACAAACGGGGTTGATCGGTACTGTCTTGGGATGGGCGTCACCACGCGTCTCTAACAATGAGATTTGGGGTAGGCCAAACCACTCCATTTTGTCTCCCCTCCTTCAGCCATGCGCTTATCTATCAGTGCCCTCGCCCCACAAAGACGTGATATGTGTGGGTGTAAGAGGTTTATTTAATGCTACTGATGATAAAGCGGAAGAAAATCAATAGCCTGCAGAATACAAAATATTTCCCTGGCTAAGGCACAAAACAGCAACAATAACGAATTGTGTTACGTGTATTGTATGCAGTGTGAACGTGCACGCCTCTTTCACGCCTGCTTACTCTGAAATGGACAAATAAACACAAAATGATGCCAAAATTCCCATATTAGCAAGGGTCCATGTAAAAGTAGTCCGTTTTATGAACGTCAACAGCTGGGAAACAAGAAGGGTGCATCACAGTATATTAGATCCGTATATCTGCATAGAGTGCTCTTAAAGGGGCAGCAGCAAAATAAAGATCTCTGTTTACAATGTTTAACATACAACATAGGACGGACCCAAAACACTGACTCATATTAAAGGAATTCAGTTCTCCTTAAATTAATTGTTAAGATAAATTAGAATAAAATATGCTTTAAATACACTTTAAATACAGTACACTTTACACTTTGTGTTAAAAGTGTTGAAAGAGAGTTTATGTATAAGCAATGAAATAAATAATCATGACATGTTTTTCTATATCAAACTATATATTATATATCCCTGGTTTTATATTTAATTTGATTACACTAATGTTTAAGTCGTGATTTGCAGGAAATATTTATATGTAAAGGAAATACTGTTGTTAAAAAGTACATCTTTTGTTTAAAGTATTTGCATGTCAAATCTTATTGCACTTTTGCTCAGTATAGCAGTACTTTTAAAATAACAGTGCAAAATAAACTACTTTTGAATTCATTATTGAATTTTGTGCTTAACAATGCGATTAATCACAAAAAATCACATTAAAACCGCAATATTTTTTTTATCGTTGCCCAGCACTAATTGGAAAACTGTTTCCTCACCTCATAACCCATTACGCGTGTCCTGCTGGTGCTCCATGGTAGAGGCTTCCAGCCGACCTCTACTTCTGAGGCTGACAGGCTCTTGACACGGACTCGACTGGGGGCGCGACTCGGCTCTGTGATCAGAAAATAATCATTATTGTAATGTATGATTATTATGAAAAGGTCCATGATTACAGCACTGATGTTCACTGAAGTTCAATTTTCTCTGATTAAACACAAAGAACATAATGTCACTTTCGTAGTCTACGTGACCATACTTAAAGGCACAGTTTACCAAAAAAACTCATTCTGTTATCATTCATTAACTTTCAAAAAACCTACTCATGACTCTTTCTTCCGTGAACACAAAAGAAGATATTTTGAGAAATGTCTCTGTGCTTTTTGTGTCCATATAATGGAAGTCAATGCTGTCCAGTGTTGTTTAGTTACCAACTTCCTTCTAAATATCTTCTTATGTGTTCTGTGGATGAAATAAATCTATACATTTTTCATTTCTGAGTATTTTCTTATACCATCCTCTGCAGAGTATATAGTAGTCACCGGTCCAAAAGGACCTTCTCCTCTGTTGTTATAAACGCCCACTTTCACTTGAAACGGAGAGAATGGAGGAATGCTCTCGTTTTTGAAGATATATCTAGATGCATCAGGGGAGGTCACGGCCGCCTGCATCCAGTTCTGACCACCAAGAGGACGAAAAGCCACCACGTAGCCGAACCCTGGACCACACTGCAGCTCTTCAGGAACCGGCTGAGGAGGCCCACACGTACAAGAGAGATAGTGAGAGAGAGATCATGTCACAGCAGTGATACACAGACAGCTCAAGCTCAATTTAAAGACAGACTTTGGAATATTCCTTTCACGGTGCTTGAGCATATGTGGGTGCTAAAATCCATAAACATTTCCTTTGCCTGACTGACTGAAGAGTGACATTTTTAAACAAGGGCCTAGAAAAACTGAGTTGACACCATGATGGTTCTCTTTTTGATGCAGGCTGGTGAATTTAAATGTGTGAGGAGCTTGTCGCGTTACCTCCCATGTGATGACAAGCTCAGAGCGACTGCCGCCTCCTCCGCTAACCCTGGCCGGGGTCGTCCTTGGCACTGCAGTGTTAAAAAAAATACTTTTTTACAAGACACGACAAAATAAGACCGCAGGACAGACAATATTTCCTCCGTCTGTTTAGTCTGATGCCACTGAGTTGTCACTATTCTTATGAGAAACATGGTCACAAGATAAAATTCATCAGTTTGTCTAATCAAATCTTGTCGAAATTGGGCCTTTGTTCTATAAATAGAATCTTGAAAACCAAATCTCATGATATGGATTTAACTGAAGATGTTCATCCAAATATATTTCTACTACATTAATCGCATCCAGAATAAAGGTTTGTGTTTACATAATATACTGTTTGTCTGTGTACTTTGCATACTCATTTTGTATTTATAAACACATACAGATACGTGTATATATATATATATATTTAGAAAATATTTACATGTTTTTTTAGTGCTTATAAATAAAAAATGAATAGATACAGTACACAGACATACTTAGAAAATAAATAAAGAAGATTAAACAAATGTTCTAGTACTCACATGAATCTTTGGTCTTTATTTTTTGTGAGGGTTTGCTGGGTTCCCCGGTGCCTATAGAGTTGGTGGCCAGAACTCTGAACTCACATTCCACCCATGGACTCAACTCCACAACAAGAGCCGTCAGCTGATCTCCTCCAAGAGAGTCTGGCACTGAGATTGACAGACAGACGATAATATGCAAGTATTTTGAGAATTCTCCAAAAGCAAAGAATGATCCAAGTAAAATAAAATGCGAAAGACTTGTAACTCTTCTGTATGCTTGACTAGCCCCGTTTACATTGGAAGATCTAAAATCAATAAGGATTCAACAAAATTATGGAGGAATGGTGAGTTTACTCAAGACTTAAGGCCATTGCATCTTTATCCGAAATTACTGCACGTTAAAAAATAAAATAACTGGGTTAGATTTTCTGCATTTTTTGCATCCGTATCAAGCATTTTGAGAGGCGTTTTGACAATTCAGAAACACTGTTCAAAGAAAGAAAAGAAAAAAGAAAAGAAAAAAATGCATATGAATATTTCTGACTGTATGTGCAAAGACTTTTACATGAGACAGTTTTCAATCATGATTGTTTATGTACTTGCAAAATAGCTAATTATAACTTTTGTTGATTTAAAAAATCAGATTTAAATTGGCAGATAAATGTATATGTTGAATCAGTGATCTCTACCCAAGGGTAATGTTGAAAGTATGTTGTGCATTTTGATCACGGCTGAGTCAACTTTTGTAAAATAAAAACAAAATAAAGAAAGATAAAAGCACCAAAATGTATGCAAGAAAATACACTATGTACAAATAGACTGTCTGATAAAAAAAGATACACAAGTAGACTTTCTAATAGATATATTTACATTTACATTTAGGCATTTGGCAGACGCTTTTATCCAAAGCGACTTACATTGCTTTATCCTATACATTTTACATAGGTATTTGCAAACCCCTGGGATCAAACCCACAACCTTTCGTTGTTAACGCAATGCTCTTACCACTGAACTACAGTAAAAGCCATATATAGATATATAAAACATAGATAAAATGTTAGACCAAATCTAGTCATTATGATGTATTTTTCTTTTATGCCAAAAATCATTAGGATATTAAGTAAAGATCATGTTTCATGAAGATATTTTGTAAACTTCCAACCATAAATACAGTATATAAAAGCTAACAACGTGGGGGGAAACACACCTTCAAACTCCACCACCTACTGGCCTCTATTTGGGAATTACTCACTCAAGTTTGTGATATATATAAGGCTCAGCATTTCCGCTTTTGTGTTCATCTACTCGACAACTTCATTATAGCTGTAAGCCAATAGAGAGCTTAGAAGTTTCTTCTAAGCAACAGCCTGCTACAGCGCCTCTGATGGACAACTTTAAAGGCCATTTTCTCAATATTTCGATTGTTTTGCACCTTCAGATTCTAGATTTTCAAATAGTTGTTTAAAATTGTGCTTCAGAATGCTTCTGCATTGTCGTTCACTGGGTTTCAAATGACTAGTCTCTCTTTGCTATAGCACTTGTGTACATACTGCCGGAAATATATTTCACAAGTATTGTTGAACCGAATATGCCCCCTAGCGTCCTTGAAAAACGCCTATTGACTTGCATTGGTTTTGTGTCCATGCAATTGAAATCAATAGGGACCAATGGTTTTCGGGTTACCAACGTTTTTCAAAATATCTTCTTTTGTGTTTTGCAGAAGAAAGAAAATCACACAGGTTTAAAATGAAAATAGGGTTAGGAAATAACAAAATGATTTTCATTTTGAAGGTGAACTATTCCTTTAATATATCGCAGCTGTCCTTCTGAAACCATCTCGGTACTTTCTGTTTTTTTATAAATGATTATTATTAGTCATAATAATATGTGCTTGTGCTTGTCAACTTTGAAAGTATTTAATCATTTCAAAAGTAAAGTGTTTTTCCTATCTCCTGACAAACAACAAATTTGAACATACAAGGTTTTCGGAAGGACAGAGACATGTTAGTGACTATCTAATTCACTTGCTACTATGTGGCACAAAACTTTTCCCTGCAGATATTAGTTCCACCCCAGAAGTCTTTAAAGTATCAACATGGTGTCTATACTATATTGTTTCCTGACCGACTGGAAACCTGAAGGTTGTGTAACACCCAGACAATCAGAGTTCAGGATTTGCGCAGGTGCTTTTCAATTCTGTATGCAGCACTGAATGGACAGATGGATTGTGGACATTATGTCTAAACAATCATATGCCTCTAAATAGATTTTTTATGAAAAATCACCACACTTAAAGTAACATTAAAAAACCGAAAAGAATTTGCAGGCCATGTGCCAAACTAATCTAACTTCAATAATGACTATACAACACACTCACAGAGCGTTATGAAAGCAGTGCATTTTCATTCCAGCTAACCATTCTTGCACACCTGTTTTGGCAGCCTGCCACCCCAGAGAGAAGGGACTTCTGGTCTGGATGTTGTAGGCAAAGACAGGACTGTGGTTTTCAGGGCCCGGACGCCACGACACAAAGGATGTTGTTTCTGTGATCTCATCAACTCTGATGTCCAACGGTGGGCCAGGGGGACCTGTGAGGAAGCAGTTGTGCAAAGTTTTGTACAGTTTTGTAAAAGCATTTTTTATGTGTATGTAATGCATGTTAAATCAATCAGGATTACCTCGTACCACCACATCTGTCGCTATGGACGCACTGTCTACTTTAGTCTGTACGGCACAAGTGTATCTCCCAGCATGCCTCAGCTGAATGTTACGAACCATGATGTCACCAGCAGACGTCTGTGAGCACATACAGCAATAAAAATAATTTAATGTAAAAAATAGAAAAATTATACAATATATTATAATGCACTGTACTGTATTATTACAATCGAGAAACAAAATGACCCTTTGAATTTTGCATTTTAAATGTCATTACCATCATTAAATGCAATGTTTTAAATGTTAGTCTTTAGGAAGCTACACATACCCCACCAACTTTTTCAAAGTACCCCCCATGGCTTCCAAAATTGATCAGCTGCTCATTGAAGAACCATGTGAATCTCACTTCAAGGGAGGGGTCACGAGTCACCTGGCACGGAATGACAACACTCTCTCCCACTGTAACGTCCAGCTGGGTGGCTCTAGAAATGATGATTGTTGGCTCTGAAAAAGCAATAGATACAACACTTTTATATATGTGTGTATCATACTAGTTCTCTGTGCATTGGTACACAAAACAGAAGTAGTTGTAAAGTAAATAAATGAATTATGGTGAGGCTGTAAGACACAGCTGGTTGCCGGAGATTTGACAGGTGTACATGATAAGTGAACTTGGCATGTTCAAACTCAGAACAGTACAGCAGTACTACCACAAGATGTCACTATGACGCTGTTTTCATTTCATAAGATCCCACTAAACGCACCACCAGAAAA
Source organism: Triplophysa dalaica (assembly GCF_015846415.1). Classification (NCBI taxonomy): domain Eukaryota; kingdom Metazoa; phylum Chordata; class Actinopteri; order Cypriniformes; family Nemacheilidae; genus Triplophysa; species Triplophysa dalaica. The sequence continues at coordinate 11,201,591 of NC_079561.1, read as the reverse complement.
CTCATAGATTCGAGATTTTGTGTCACACACAGAGTTGTGTAACACACAACATGCAGTGAAATTAAACACCGTGAAAGGTGTCTAAAAATGATTAAATCATATTTTCCTACTACATTAATAAAAATGTAAATGTCAAGTAACCAACCAATTTCTTAGCTTCTGGATACCAATAAAATCAAAAGACTTATTTATTTTGCCATCCCATCTCTTTGATATTAAGCGAATGCATTTAAAGTACGTCAGCGTGAAGACAATCATTACATATGAATAAGCCAGCTGTTTCAGCTTTAATTGACAAAGGTTAAAACATTTATATCAGTCATCTTTGAATTCCCTTATGCTGAATTATTCATCTTTTGTTACAGACTGTACTGAGAATGCCTCTTTAACTCCCCCAACACAGGATTCTTGCTGCAATTTTATTTTAACTGTTTGCAAATTAACATGTTAAGTGAATGTTTTAATGATCCGGGCTTTCATGTGAAAATAAGAACGAGAGTTTCTATAGAAACCAACTTCAAAAACAAGAGGGAACACCGGTTTCAAAAGAATGCTGGTATTGTTCTTGTCGTCTGTCAATCGGGTGAAGAACCCACAGGCTTCCAAAAAAGCGTTCTAGATGAATTTAACCCTTATTGAAACACAGCACTATTCTTCCCACACATATCATGCATCTCTAATGCTAAATATATCAATTCTCCACAAGCAGTTTCTCTAGTGTATGTGGAGACACAAGCTTTACTCTTATGGACTATTTGGCCAATATACTGTTGTCACACAAAATAAAATGCATTGCAATGTAATAAACTCTGTGATTGTTGTGTTCGAGCGATTTACTAATAGTTATTATCATAAACAAACCCAAACCTTTTTGTGAAATCACTCCAAGTTCCATTAATGAAGTTTAGTAGTGCATGATAAACTTAATAAACACATACCAAACGTAATATATTATTTCAACTAAATGGCAAACAGTGTTTAATACTGAAGTATTCCAGCATACCTTTCACCACTAGTGTGCCAGCACTGCTTGCCACTCCAAACTGGTTTCTCGCCACACAAGTGTATAGACCTGCATCTAGTTTGGTGATGTTGGAAATCCGGAGACTGCCATTATCCAGCACAGAGACCCTAGACAACAAAGGGAAATGATGAAAGCATTGCAATTACATACATCCATATAAACAAGAGCCCAAATCAGATTGTATATGACATGAGGATCAATATACTTCAGTCTGGTCATAGTCAACGGGTAATGCGGTGTGCAATTGCTACGTGACTCCTTTGTTTGTTAGCTCCTAATGTTTGTTAGCATCGAGAAAATGACACATATTATATTTTTTGAAAAAACAGATTTTTTTTACAGTAATGGTTTTTATTAAAACTGAAGTATTGTATTTCGGGTCGTTATTCACAAACTGTAGGTGAAAATATAGGATCTCTCCTTTCAAAGGAGTCTTCAGTGGTTATTGCTCCTTTGTAACTATCACCAGCATGACACATCAAACTGCTGATTTCTCCTGCGAGTTCCTCATTCTTACGCTTTCTGTTCACATCCCCGTACTCAGATGAAATTCAAAACACTGCTTTTGGCTTCACGGTGATGTGCATGGCAATCTTTTTCCTCTCTCCCATGAAACCAGAGGACTAGTTTCACTAAACCATAAAGCCGTCGTGTTCTGGATCTCAATTCAATTGCAGTACAATTCACATTTACTTTTGAACATGTAAAGTTAAAGTTCTCATAAGTCACACAGCTCCAGACGGTGTTCCAGATGGTTCTCATCTTTTGTTTAACTAGGAGTTTATCACAGGGCCACATGGCAACAAACCTACTCAAGTAACCGTGACATGCAAAATACAAGTTAGGCTTTATCAACATAACCTGTAGCATCCTGCCAATTACCATACAAAATTATTTTGACTACGTTTGAACAAACCATACAACAGTTTTTAGCCACAGTTATTTGCTTTTAATGTAAGTCTATGGGGAAAGGCATTGAATTGTGCAGTTTCGGCTTCTGTTATGACCATGTAAAGCCAGTACATCAAGTACGATTTGTAAAGTGCGTGAGGCTACTGTTCACATAATAATAAAATACACTCCACTAGTCCACTCATAGGAAGTACATTGGTAACACACACATGAGAATATCAGTCCACCACAACATCCAGTGTGTAGTTTTTTGGAGGACCCTTAGACAGAAATGTAATATGATAAACATAAATAGTCTTCAGATGTTACATTATGAAGCGTTATGTTTTTATGACCTTAGAATGAGCAATTTCTATCTATAAACACTGCGGGTTCCCTAATTGACCTATCGTTAAGCCCCGCCCCCCTTAGTTATTGTTGCCAACTGGGACAAGCGACCGGAGTTCCTAATGTTACTAATGGAAGCTGTCAGTTTAAAAAACCTGGTCCGAAGTTGTTTTTGGTATATTTTGGACACTCTATCGTCAAGGAGAACTCAAGTAGGACTTAAATATGCCACGGAAGGATATACAGGTGCACCTCAATTAATAAAAATATATTGTGAAAAAGGTCAATCTGCATTGCAGATCTGCCAAAAATATTGACCATTTTCACGGTATTCTAATTAATTGAGATGCACCTGTATAAATGATTTTAAAATAAATATCGTGGATAACAAATTTAATTTGGAAGCGAGGGTTTACCGATCTCAATACAAGCAGGAGAAGCTTCATGTTACGGTCGTCACGTTCGCAGATGAACACATCTGGTATCAACAGTTTCTATACCGCAGGGTAAGATTAAATCATTTGACATTTAAACAGATTAATATGGAGAGACACTGAAATGTAGATCATCGTTTATGACCGTTATCTATTTAGGTTTGTACGTTAGGATGGACTCACTAACTTAACTAGTTTTAGCCAGAGATTCAATACTGAAGCACAATAGCAACCTGCAGATGGAAACTCTAACTTATAGTGAAAGTATGACAAAATTAACGTCTTTGTCTTCACTGGGATTGGAGTTGAATCGGGTTAATGCGCCCACATTTAGCTCTTTTTGAGTGGGTTTAGGAAATTGAGTCTAATAAATTCCATTCCTCATGCTCCCAGGACACCTGGAATTAGTTTTACAAGTACCCCGAGCACATCGTTTTATCATTTTTGTAACATAAAAGACCATAAAACTGATGAGAGCTTCGGGTCTTACAATGTTTCTCTATGACGCTGAAACCTAAAGTTGTACAAGTTCCAGTCCCCATGCAACTCATATTCAACTGCCATTGGCTCATCAGCGTTCGAGGGGAGGGCCTTACTGATAGATCAATTGTGGTCGAACTAGACTACTCTGAGGATGCGAAATTCGACTGCATTTGTTCGGTGCTGCAGCAATGGGTGGGAGCAATTCCCTCATCTATTACATTTCTGTACCAAGAGATCACGTTGAGACGTTGAGACTCTACAGAGCATGTTTTGTAAAAGGTTATCTCCTTCGGAAAAGAAGTGAAAAAGTCCATGCCAGCTGTGGAAGTGGTTCAAAAGGGAGGGGATGAAGGGAGCCATTGTTTGCATTTCGCAACCTCACAACTCAATGCCACTTAATTTCATACACTGGACCTTTAACTGCTTTAAAAAAATATTTAGGTTTTCAAGCCCTCCAGAATGCCATGACTTGAAAAAGCTTGTAATACACCGAGAACATTAATTTAAAGTAATTCAGCTACATGCAGCATTTGATCATATTGTTGTCACTTGTTTTCACATTCCTCCGTATTTTACTTCAAAAATAATGTTTTATAATAACTAATAAAACCTACATGTTCATAATCTCAGATCCAAGTTAAAAGTGAAAATTAGTTCTGTGCCGGTTTATTTTGGATTGTGCAGGGTGATGAAAATAATGCTGGAATGCAGAATTTAAGATCTGCTTCATTTCCACCACGACCTTTCGCCATGTGCAGACTTCATAAGCAATGCACTTCTAAAAGAGAAAAAAATCTTTCTCACATCGCCATGGCAAACAGACCAAGTGATTTTAATGGACATGCCGAAGTTAATGAAAAATGAAAGGTGCGCAGAAGCCAGTCTTCTAATGTCATGAGGATTTATTTTGAACACTTTTAACCAAAATCACAATTCCATCAAGCAGACTGTTGTACAGTCTGTTCTTAGCTAAAAATACAGCGTGAGAATTATGCATAGATTGTCAATGTGAATACTAAAGCTGTACAAAACTGGAGTTTCGTTGCTTTAGAAGGAACCTTGGGTACAGAGAGATGTATGGCTTAATATATTAACAATGGCATTGACGTTATAAATTTGAAATGAAAAAAAAAATGTAACTGTAACGAGGAAGGCGAGACGAAAGCCGTGAGGCAAGGAGGCGGGGCCAGTGGCGTGGATGATAATGGGAATAAGCTGTGTGCACACCGGTCCCGCATATCTCACGGTGGATTGGGAGCATAAGAGGAAGAGCGAGAGGACTGCTGAGGAGAGAGGACCAGGCCCAGACATGTGTTGGGTTTGTATTTATGTTCTTGTGGCTGGCAGTCGAGCGTGAGGTGGCTGCCGGCCTTTTACTTCCGTGTTATTGTTTGTTTAACGTTCGCAGGTTCACACCTCCTTCCTTCCCTACTTTGAACTATATTACAGTAACTAAAATGGTTTGCAACCTAAACCCTTTCACTACAGCGAAGCACACATGTTTTCAAATATAACAGTAAAATATGAGACATCAAACATAAGATCATATAAATAAATACAGAGGGACAGTAGGTGGCGGTATGTCCTCTTGACAAGAGCTAGCTTGCCTGCTATAAAAGAAGAATGAGTTCAGGAACCCTCTGTTCAAGTTAAAACAAGCTAAATTAGACTTACATGACGATACAAGACAAAACGGCAAGGGTAAAATCACACAACAAAATGATCCAGCACAAGACAGAAGACACAGGGGAATTAAATATGGTAACAAATCAAGAACTAAACAGGTGCAGGGCATGAAATCATTAACGAGCAATAATGAGGAGATGGAAGGGCGGGAACAGAGTCGAGACTTAATTGCCTCTCTCCACATAAAACACAAGGCTCTGTCATGATCCTTTCACTAGATGGGGCAGCCGGGTTTAATGGTTAGAGAGTCGGACTCGTGATCAGAAGGTTGCGGTTGGATTCTCAGGGGCGGCGGGTAACGACTGAGGGTCCCTTGAGCAAGGCACCTTACCCCTACTTGCTCCCCGGGCGCTGCAATGATAGCTGCCCACTGCTCCGGGGTGCACGTGTGTTCACCACTTGCTGTGCATGTGTTCACTACTCTCTGGATGGGTTTGATGCAGAGGTCACATTTCGGGTGTGGGTCACCACATCTGACCAATAGGTCACTTTAGATCAAAAGAAACATGTCATGATGGGCCAGAATCGTTACAACAAAGCTTATGAATACACATGCACTGATATGGGGACCGACCAATCACAACAGCCTGTGAACCAATCATGACAGACTGGTTCATCTTTACAGATCAGAGGGTTTCAGAAGGAGGGACTTTATAGAAACCGGAAAACATCCAATCGGTTTGTGAGAAGAGGGACAGCAGTGAACAATAGACTTGAAATATGTGAAATATAAAGCGTTATTTTTAACTGGAAACATGAACATCCATTGTTAAACACCCATAAAACATAATCAAAGCTTCAAAAACAACCAAAGGATGGTAGCTTTAACATTAACACACAGTTTTTATACTGTTGTCATTTTTGCATTGCATAGTTTTCCAACAGGTGCTAGATTATAACAAGCAATATTAGTCATGATGAAATGAAAGAAACATTCTATATTCACTACCCACATCATTACTAGGAAAGGCTGAAAAAGTTATTCTTTGTCTCTCTCTCTCTGTCAGGAGTGCAACAGTGTTTAATGAGAGACCCTGTCCTTCTTCCTAGCCGGAGCTGGAAACTGTGGGTGGATGTTAGCACAAGGCTGATAGACAGTGATGGCTACTAATGATTTTCTCACAGAAGCTCTATCCTCACCGCTTCAGTCCTTCTCTCTGCCATAGTGCCTAAATTCTCAATAGATTCATATTAGTGTATGCTTAAAGATATTACTGTATGTTATCGTCTAAAGTTTAGAAACCTTTTTAAAAGCTTCTGATCTGGAGGCATTAATACTCTCTTAGAACCTTTACTGGTTCTGTCCTGTCAATGTTATATGTGACCCTGGACAACAAAACCATCCATAAGGGTTAATGTCTTCAATTGATATTTATACATCATATGAAAGCTGAATAACAAGCTTCCCATTAATGTATGGTTTGTTAGAATAGAATACATTTGGTCGAGAAACAACTATGAATCTGACGGTGCCGAAAAATCAAAATATTGAGAAAGTCACCTTTAAAGTTGTCCATTAGAGGTGCTGTAGCAGGCCGTATTTTAACACTCTCTGTTGGCTCACCGCTGTTATGAATTTGTGGAGAGCAGATGAAGAAGGAAGCTGAAATTCTAAACTTTACATAGATAGCAAACTTGGGTAATTCCCAAAGAGCACCGAGTGAAGTTTGTAGGCGTTTTTCCAGCCATTTTTGTTGTGAATTTTCTTCATCCACTTATAAAAGTTGACCCATACAATGTATTGTTGGCTATTGCTACAAATATAACCGTGCTATTTATGACTGGTTTTGTTGTCCAGTGTCACATATTAGGATTACAGACCTGATTTTGAAAGATCATTTAGATGCCTGCTGAATTTATCTTGAAGATAGAAATCGTAATATGAAATTAAAAAGTCTCAGTAAATTCATTTTTTCATGATTATGCTTTAATCTGATGCTACTGGCTGGTTATTCATTGCCGTCATTCATTACTCATAGAGGTAATTTTATTCAAAATGTATTCTCTAAAAGTATATTAAAAAAAAATCCTTTAAAAATGGATTTAATGAATATTTTTGACTCAGCAACAGTGTTTAGACAAGTGTTAAATTACTATAACTATGAAAAAGCATTTTCGTTGTTTTACATTGGTTATTACACCTGACAGAAATTGAACACAGAAAGTTCACCCGGCTACTCATAACATGCAAGTAGCTATTTTTCTGTATGTGAGAGAAATCTACAAACTGTCAGGGGTGGTCAAGGAGAGAGAACCCAAGCGCAGGCAGTGGTACAGTAACTTCAACTTTTATTAACAAAAACCCACGATGGTGTGAAAACCAAAGCTGAAAGAAAACTTGAAAACAAAGACTTCCCATTAGGGGGCAAAGACTAGACTAGACTAAGACACAAGGTCATTACAACAAATCACACGCAATGAACCAAAACGAAACAGCACAGGACAGCAAACACAAGGGCATTAAATAGGGGAACTAACAAGGGAGAATTACACCAGGCAGGTGTGGGGAATGAAACACTGGCGGGAAGCTAAATGAGGAAAAGGGGACATCTTTAAAACTACAGATATTTGTGAAAATTTTTCCTAGGAAAGGTATTGAATATAAAGTAATGCGATAGCTTCTTATTAATATTTCCATTTTTATAAGTTTGGGTGATACAAAGCACAAGAGCATTGTTTTAACCACGCAAGGTTGTGGGTTTGATCCCACGGGATTGTGTAGGATATTGCAATGTAAGTCGCTTTGGAAAAAAGTGTCTGCCAAATGTTTATAAAAGCTCAAACACTGTACTTTTCACTGTAAATATCGTAAATGTTTTTTCTGACACATTTTATCCATCAACTAAATGCAAACAAAGCGGTTCTGTCGAGTATTATTTATATGAATAATTAAGCGTCGGCAGCCCTCTTGACTTCAAGCATATTGTTGGGACTGTATCACTTTGAAGAATAGCTTTTCGGCAGACAAAGGGAGAGAATGGACGGAAAATATACCTGTGGCTCTCTCGCAGGGCTTCTTTGCCTTTCCTCCAGGAGATCATGCCACGTGGGGACATGCGGGGTCTGCACTCAATCAAAACATCCCCGCCCTGCCGAGCCAATGTCTGTGCCTTCAGCAGGCTGTCGGAGAAATCGGGAGCCACTGCTGAGGTGAAGAAAAAAAACATGTTAAAATAATGAAATGGATGGACCAATAGATTGATAGATACTAGGGCTGTAAAACAATTACTTGCTATTAATCACATCCGCAAAAAAAGTTTGTATTAGGATAATATACGTCTGTGTATTGTGCATATTAATTTTGAATTTATACACAAATTTATTATTACTAATAATTTCGATAAATAAATGTTTTATTATTTTATATTTTCCTTAAATATATGCATTTATGTGTATGTTTTATAGTTACAAAATGAATACGCACACCACACAAACATATTATAAATATATGTAAACGCAAACTTTTATTTTAAATGCGATTAATCACGATTATTATTCCATATTTTTCTTAAATATATGCATTTATGTGTATGTTTTTATAATTATAAAATGAATATGCACCGAACACAGATATATTATAAATAAACGTAAACACAAACTTTTATTTAGATGCGATTAATCACGATTATTATAATATACTTTTCTTAAATATATGCATTTATAAGTATGTTTTTATAATTACAAAATGAATATGCACAGAACACAGACATATTATAAATATACGTAAACACAAAGTTTTATTTTAGATGCGATTAATCACGATTAATCGTTTGGAAGCCCTGGTAAATACCTTTAAAAACCCCAGCATTAAAGAATGTTGGTAACCAAACAACACTGACTTTTATTGACCTCTATTGTATAAACACAAAACCACTTTCTCAAAATATCATCTTATGTGTTCCACTGAAGAAAGAGTCCGATACAGGTTTTGAATGACATGAGGATGAATCCAGTAAATTCCATTAATATCACCATCCCAGTCCATGCTTCCCCTGTGTTTAAGAACTTATGTTCCCTCCTGTTTTGTGCCATGTTTTGTAGTCCTTTGTAGTTTTAAGAGTTAATTAGTTCCTCCATGTGTGTCTTGTTATCTTGTTAGTTTCTATGTATTTTAAACCCAGTGTTCCCTTTGTCTAGTGTGAGGCGTTGTATGTTTGTTCATGGTACCAGTGTCATTACTTTAATATTATTTAATTCCTTGTTTTCTTTGTTGTGTTATTGTTTTGTATTTTGTGTTGTTGTTTATTAAAATCGAACTGCATGTGGATCCGATGCCTCCCTGCCTGGATTACTCAACGTTACAGTTAACATAGCTTTATTAGAATGATCTTGCTTGTTCTACAAACCTTTTCTGTGTTTTTCAGTTTTTCTTATTTTCTCCCGCAAAAGCTGCTTTGGAACAATGTACATTGTGAAAAGTGCGATACAAATACAATTTAATACAATTGAATTGAATTGGCAGAACTACCTTTTAAGATTTTCATGTACCAGCTTAATACATTTTTTGTTTATTTTTAACCCCCCGAAAATGTATAGGCCAGTGCTGCCTGGTTTTATATTTTGTGTCTAATCCTATGAAATCCATTAATGTTAAAGTGTCTAAATACTTTTTGCTTTGATGGTAGTTTGGGAAATATGAAAGGTATTTTCTTCCACACAGTCTGTCAAATTGCTTTATCTCCAGCTCGCTCTCATTTTCACTAAATCTCATCGTCCGCTCACTTTCCACAGGCAGACGAGGAGGAAAAGTTTTTTAATGCGATATACTCACTTAAGAGCGTGCTCAAAGCTCCGCGCTATCCCCCCACGCCGCTAAGTCAAACCGAGTCAAGCCAGCCAGCACAAACATAAAGGAACTGAAGTGCAAAGACTGTCTACCTCACATCTTCCCCAGGCAGCAATTTCAGCATACTAGACTTTCCCGCCTGTTTGGCATCCGTCTGCACTCAGTGCTGACAGCATCAAAGCAGCCATTGTGCTGACAAATGACAAGAAGGGGAAACGGAGCACCCCGCTCATCTGATGCACGATGAAATGGCCTCGAACATCAGCTCCTTTAATCTTCGCCGCAGACATGGGTTTGATCATTGATCTGTCAAAAGTTATCCTGCTCCCCGTGATTGCGGGTCAACTGTTTTTAAATGCAGTGCAAAAGGCCGTGGTAAGACTAATGTGCGGTTCAACGACAATGTGCCTGGAATGAGAAACAAAACTGTGCGCTGCTGAACGAACAAAAACGAATTAGAATTCATGTAATTTGTCTTCTGTATACCAGTCATGCATGCGCAATTCCCTTTTATGACAGTTTATGGATGGGACATGATGGATTTTTTATGTATCTTTTCTAATTTTATCTTAACTTTTTACTATTTTTAACACTGCTGCTTTGATGCCAACTGTCGGAAAAAGTATTTCCAGCTGCTCCCTTAAGCTCTTCAAACACCCACTCTAAAAATCTTTATTTCCCTTTCAAAATAAAAGTTTGCTGAGATCCGCTTGCAGTGTAATACAATTACAACTACTAAACCCTAAAGAAGCCAAATAACTTATGTCTAACTTAAAGCTGCAATTTCTTTTTGTTATAAATAAATATTAACAGATTTTTTGTTTATTTACAGTATAACAAAACCAGACGCGACACGACACATTGCTTGTTCTAATGAGATTGTTGTGCCGCATCCAGTATGGACAAATTGTAAAATTATAATGGGCTCTAATGCGTTTAATTGTCTTTTGACGCATCGCATTTTTAAATAAACCAAAAATCTGTTATTGCGCGATAACTGAATTAAAATGTGTTCTTAACCTCCCCTTGATTTGCAACACTAAGCTTATACAGTTGCTCAACTCTGTTTTGAAAAGTGATGGGGACAAAGATGACACAAACAATACTTTAATAAATTGTTTCTGTAATAACTCATTGGGAATATTCATGGGGGTCACAAGCTCGAAACATGTAGGTGACTCCATAAAAACTTGACAGCTTCAGTGTTGTAACGTTAGTGCCAAAGACGCATGACAAATAATTTTGACACTGTTGAGCTGTCGGGTGACTTCAACCCACATGAATGTGAAGTAACCAAAAATGTTTTTGGTTTGAAGAGATGATGGTATAGAGGTAAACATTACAGATTAGTCAAGCATTCATTTAGGGAGCATCACATCACTTACCGATGACTCTGAGTTCAGCGTTAACAAACACTCGGCCGTGCCGGTTCTCAGCGATACACTGGTACATCCCTGTATCTGACAGAGTCAGACTGCTGATGGACAATGCACCGTTCTCCACCTGGATTCGGTCCTGGAAAAATAACAACTACCACATTAGAATTCAACTGTGACATAAAAAACAAACCACACATTTAAAACAAGTAGAAAAATAGACGGCTACATGGTTTAAAAATATCAACAAGTAAATGACTCTTTTATATTTTTAAACCACGTAGACCTATCTTGTAGACATGTCTGTTTAACTGAGTGCCTTGGAGTATTTTTGATACAACATTACCTTAGATTATCCAAAGAGCACCGTTGATGATATGAAGAGACCCGTGTAGCACTCTTTTCCTTTTTTGCACCCACACATTTAAAACTTCTGATTTTAATGTTAGGCATTAATGATTATTCTGATGCACATCAAGGAATTTATTCGATAAATTATTTTGCATCTCAGTTTTCGTGCATTTCTTATCTGATAAAAAATTATATGGATTACTTGAGCGTGTACCCCTATGTGTGTTTTTAGAATTTATGCCCATATTGGGCATTTCCATCACACTTTTTATGCCATATCCCTTAAGTCAGGAATAATTGAAGACGGGCCATTGAATTAATAGAAAATGCATTATTTTCGAAGAATGCAACGGACCGGAGTCAATTATTTTAAAGACATTTTAAAGTAATTGTCCTGGAATGCGTTCATTTCTAATAGGACTCTAATTTAATAGGACTTATTCCTTACGCGTCTCATCTCAAGGCATTGCTTGAGCCTGTATGCAGTTATCAGAGAGTGAGCGAAGGAAGACAGACACCATGCGCATATGCACATGCGCATATTTACACTGGAAAAGCTAAGTATCGATATTTGTTTTTGCCGTATTCAAAAGCCTGGTCATATCAGAAGAGCATTTGGAGAGAAAATATGATACAGAGTTTAGTGTGCCAGCTGCGGTTTTGATACACACCATAGCACGTTCGTCAGCCAATCAGAATGAAGCATTCCACAACCCCATACATATAATATAACATAGATGAAAGATAACTACTGTCACGTAAATGATTGTAGGTGTCTACAACAAAACATGTGCGTAGACTATACATCTCTACCAACACAGGCCATGTCATTTCCCATCTTGACCTGATAAGGTCAATACTAATAACAAGAGGCTGTGCTGATAAGTACAAAAAGAAAAATCACAAAAATAAAAATTAGCCACCTGTGAGCTGATTCATAAATGAAAACCAGGAACCTACTTTGAATCAATTGATAGGTTTAAAGAAAACAGGAGGAATTTAAACCCACACCAGCCACGGAGAGCTGCTATTGGACGGCTTGTAATTTTTCACCCTGGCAAAACATTTACTCGTAAAGCTCGGTTACTCACTCGAGAGCGAACAATATGAACGGTGCATTCAGGTTGAATGAGCAGAGATTTAAATGGCTCAGCTATCCACACTTACTCTCTGCAGGTTGGCACTTCAGAGTTGGATGCTTCATAACACTTGAATTTCATTGTTCTAGTGCAGCTAGGAAAATAATCAAACTTTCCTACCATGTGACCCGCTCTGACGAGGAATGTCGTATAATCTAACCGGTATCACAAAGAGACAACATCGAACAGCATGTGTGCTCTGTTGACAGGGATAAGACAGAGAAGATCAGCAAAGCCTCTAGCAGCGGAGACAAATGCTGGCATAAATCAGTTTTATGGGGGTAATTAATTAGGGGTGACATTCTACTGAAATCAGCACTTTCCCCCCTCGGCGGGGGAGCGGCGTGAGTGGGCTGTGCTGCACCAGACTGATTAAGTCGCCCACTTGAATAGACGTTGCCACAATATGGATGTTTACTTGTATGAGTGGTACTGTTGCTGAAGTAAACATTTACACAAATGGAGGAAGGTTTTGGCATCTCAGTGAAAATAATATTTAAGTTGGCATCAAGAAAAGTTTTTAATACAAATTCCAATTGTCCAATTTCAGTCTTTTATCTAAGATTAATACATTTTAGCGTTAGTTTTTTTTCTTCCGTTTTTTTATTTATTTAACCTTCAGTTCAGAGATTACAATCAGTTCAGAGATTACAAGAATATTTATTAAAAGCTGTATATATCGTACAGTATACTTAAGAAATAATAACACGCTTTCACATCTTGTCATTGGAAGATCAAAAAATGGTAAGATCAAAATACGGTAGCTGGCTATACTGTCTTTACATGTCTATATTTGTGGTGTACATCTGAATTTTTCTATAAATAGAATTTAGAAATCAGAATTTATAATTTATTGAAAAAACCCATACAGCTCATGCCATATATTTATCTGGTACAAAAATGATGTAAATGGGATATATGCACACGGAGCGATGACGAATGTCTGCTAAAATCTCAACCAGCTCTTTTACATCCGGCGCACGTAGGGTCCATTGGATGGTCCAATGGCATCAAGATGCACATAGTATTACGGTCAACACGCGAGTTGTTCACTCTATCCATTTCAAGGTACATTCACAAATATATAAAAATATAAACTTTTAAAAGTTTAGGTAAACATTTACTGAGGCATGATGACAAAGGCAAGTAGCAATGTCCAGCCGTAGTGTTGTTGGGTTTCCTGGAATTGAAATGTTTTCGTACTAAACACGTTGTTATCACTTGATGAAAAATTACCTCAGCGCAGTGAGAGCGGAAGTGACTTAGCTGGCTGAGATTTTAGCAGAAGTATGCCATCGCCCCGTATGCATTAGGTGGATGCAAAGTCAAAAATAATTTGTGTCAGGTTGCAATTTAACGTTAAAAACAAATATGGCGATGCAGAGGCACAAGTTATAGACTGCATCTTTCAATAAGTTAAAAGCTGCATTATAAAAAAGCTGAATTTTATATAAAGCCAAGCTTGTCACTTGAGGGATAACATTCTAGGAAAATATGCAAGCAGTATTGGCGTGAACACAATGCAATTACTCAGTGATGTAGTGTTTTGTCAAGTTACTGTAAAGCTGCTATTACTAGTAGAAAAACCAGCTTGTTACTGGGTGTCTGGTAAGGAGATAAAGGGGCTTTGTCTGTTCATCGTAATCAAATAACAAACAACACCCACCCCGCTGCTCTTCCTCTGACTACACAGATGACCTTTGGTCTTCAGATTGATCAAATGCTGAGTTAGCTGATCGTGACATTTACAAAATGCTAACACCTCAGCTCATTAAGAGTGCAGCCCTCACGCTGAGATTCTCTCTGTGTGTGATAAAACAAGCTCTGTTGTACATGAAATGCAGCACGGAACCACTGTGAATCTTATAAAAAACTAAAAGGAACCTAGAACGCATCTTTATAAATATGACAGTTTTGCAGGATCAAACACTGGGTGGTTTCAACTCACAGTTGGGTCATATATGGACAAACCCGAAGTGTTGGGTTAAATTAACATAGAATGGCTTAAATTAAAAGGGTTAGTTCACCCAGATTTTATTTATTTATTATTTTTCATAACAAGATATTGCGAAGAATGTCCCCCATTGACTTCCATTATATGAAAACAAAACCAGACATTTCTCAAAATATCTTATTTTGTGTTTCACAGAAGAAAGAGTCATATACAGGTTTTGAACAATAATGATCTTATTTTTATTTTTGGGTGACTTGTCCCTTTAAGTCAAATGTTTGTAAATGTGTAACTTGTAAACAACCATCTAAAATCCTTCATCACCTTCCGCCACATTAAACCTCATTACTCATAAGACCTTTACCTCTCCAACACGAGTCACCCACCTCAAATGACTCCAGCGGTTCTCCGTTCTTCAGCCACCTGTAGGAAGGTTTGGGCTTGGCGCTCGCCTTACACTCCCACAGCAAAGATTCATCAATAGCTTTCTTCACATCCTGGGGCTTCTCCAGCAGATGAGGGGGAGCTGAGAGCCGTCAACAAACACACAACACACGCCCGTTGTCAAAAACACACAGAGCACTGCGGATGAAAAAGAATTTTTCAACAGCCCTCCTGACTCCCAGACAGACTTTGAGTTGATTATTGATTAACCCCTTGGAGAAATCGGTAAAGCAAGCAAGCGGTTTATGAGCCAATTAATAAATAAATGCACTTGATCAACAAGGCATTGGAATGGAAAATCGTATTACCACATGAATAATTCATACGGCTATTTATTTAGTAATATTTACATAGCTTTATGGAACAACACCACCAAAAACACGAATCAACTTTTTTTAGTGCCAATGTTAAAGGGGTCCTATTGCGCGAATACGTGTTTTTCTGTGTCTTTGGTGTGTTATAAGTTGCCCATGCATGTACAGTATAAGACAAGTGAAATTGCAAAAATTGCAAAGTGTCGGAAAAAAATATGTTTTACGCCTCTTATAAACACACCCCCACAAATCCACCCCAGTTCGTGGTATGATTTGACTAAGACCTCCCAAATGTATACGCAAGTAAGGTTGGCGTACCTGTCAGTACAATTGCTTTGGAATCTGATTTTCTAAATGTGGTAAGAGGCATCAGATTTCCGTCACATGCTTGCAGTATTCCACCAATCACTATGCACTGGTTAACAGGCCAATCATAGCAAACCTTGCTTTTCAGCATTTTTTAAGCTTAAAACGATAATATTCATTTTATTCCTGTCATATCACCCCTTTAATATAATGACTCTATTGATTATATAAGTGATAATGTACAGGCAGCTGGTTGTTATCGCAGAAATAAGCCTTGATAGTGTGATCAGGTATCACACTGAAGGGGCTTATTTCGCGATAACTGACAGCTGCTTGTACATTATGCGGCTTATTACACTTGCCACATGAGAAAAAACTGGACATAAAATATGAATTTGAAATATTCGTTTGCTCATTTTTAGCGAATGCTGACCGTGAGGAAAAGCTGTTTACTTTCGGTTGTAAGGTACGAAAAGACGTGTCAATTCGTTTAATCGTTTGTAAATATACTGTCATATATGTTATTAAAAGTCATATTTAAATTGTCAAAAACAACCTGTCAAAATGACTTGCTGCGTCCGGGTTGCCGTATGTTGTTAGTTTTGAGAGGTTGTTATCTGGGAAAAATGAACCTGCAAACGTCGCGACTGGCCAATCAGAATCAAGAATTCCAAGGAGCCATGTAATAATGTAAGTTAATTTATAATTATCATGAATACATTTACAAACAGGAGAAACTTCTATCTGTCATAGCATTCTATTGGAAACCTACTTAAAGTTTATGGGGTATCAGACTCACTTTTGGACCTCATCATTTTGGTACTAGCCATTATGTAATGAACAACAGCGGCTCGTATTGATTATTCCATAACCCCAATGGCGTTGATAGATGTCTTGTAAAGTAGAGACCATGGAAGATTATGGATTTTTGCAAGCCAAATCATTGAAATGACAAATAATACAACACACAAGAATAATCATGAAAATCTGACATCCAGGTCATAAAACCTCATTGGGTAATCACTTAAACCACAGTTTATCGATTTGATCAATGATAAGCCCATATATCAAAACATTCTTAAACACCTCAACCATTATGGTGCACAGAATAAAGAAAGAGAAAACAATTTACAGAAATAATTTCTGTGGCTTGTTCAAAACAAGACTGAACTGATTCTGCGTTTGTCTCAATGTTCAAACAGTGCTTGACATGTATATGTAGATCACTTTCTACTTTATGGAAGAGCTCAAGCTTCACGTACAGTGTTGTTAGATTGGAAATGTCCAACTATTGTACCAGAAGCTCAAAACTATCATATTTGGAACAAATTATCGTACACGGGTCAAACTTATTGAACAAAGCATTTTATTAAGACAACTTTTTTTGACACGACCGGACCGATAGAAGGCTTGGTATCATTGCCATCCTGCAAAACTGAAGTCCTTTTCGACCTCTGTTCTGTTTGTTTTCTGTGTGTGCTTACATTTAGGCTGCTTCATAGACTTTCGTCTTCGCCTTTCCCCTTTCTTCGACTTCCTATTCAGGACTGACCTAAGCGCAGCTTCAGTGTTCGGGGAACATTAACTTGTGCTCGTGAGATTATTGGCTGAGAAGACGTCTATTTGATGTGTGAGTTTACATCTGGAAGACGTATTTTTTAGAGTGTTTGCTCATCTGCAATACGTCTATAGGACGTTTCCTGTTAGAAGATGTCTTTAAGATGTAATGATTTAGAATGTATGTTAAACTGACAAAAATTCTGACATAGAAGAGATTATAAAAAGAAAGAAATTAAGTATTGAAAGCGCCAGTAGGCGGCAGCGATTCACTGTATTAATGAGTGAGCCACTTAAATTATTCATTCATCCAATTCGTTCAAAAGACAGATTATTTTAGGAAGAAAACAAACATCAACGTGAATGCTTTTGTCATTGATAATTACAGACACTATTGAAAAATGAACTAGCAAAACAGATGGCTGCTTTGGTAACTTGTTATACTGATAGTTATAGCTAAATACATTTCAATGGATTAGCTAGCTAACATATATGTTGTGTACTTAGCTATTATCACACAATATTCTCATACCTCATTCTCAGTACATGCTTTATTTTTTTTGCATCCCTCTCTGACCAGCAGTTAAATATAGTCCGCTGTGCAGCGTTAAGTACGTTAAGTTAACCGTGGGCTCTCCCATTCAAACACCACTCGCGTTGATTTGGTGAAAGTGCGACTCCTTGGTTGGCCGTTACCAATCGGTTCAATGGAGGGGGAGTATTTTTTGTCTAATTTATTATGACAAACTCATATTTGATTAGGAACAAAATTATTGTCACAAAATAAAGTAATTCTACATATTTTTCATTAGATCTACTGTGATTTTCATGTTGAAATATTGGAGGGGTTCTAACTGATGGATTTGAATATTGGGGGGGTTACATCCCCCCATCCCCCCCATAAACTACGCCCCTGCCTGCGTAACTGCACGTTTACGGTCTTTTCATTATTATGACGGTAGACGTTGGATCCACAGCTATATCAATGAGTGTAGAACACATATGATAACATCGAGCATCATTTGAAGTGTCACAAAATTCGGAAATGATTGTACATTATTGGATTTTTTTCGTTATTGAAAGTACATCGTACAGAGGTCAAAATTATGGAACAAATACGGTAATTATGCTACGTCTGGCAACACTGTTCACGCATACGAAAGAAGCATTTGTTGTTTTATGTTTCTTTTTGTTTTCTTTTGTCAAATGAGAGAAAGTCAAGTATTGATGTACGCGAGGGTATTTAAATGATGACAGATTTTTTTGACGATCAATCCATGACTGTAACATGCAGTTGCGTACGGTTGATTCATTGTTACGGTGCTCAGAAATGCTTTGGAATGCAGAAGTGCAGAGCGGCTCAATTGTGTTTCTGATTTATGTTTTCATTCGTTTTAATGTAGAAAAATTGCTAGTTGACACTTCGACAGGCATAGTTAAAAACTTGACACAGGTTGATTCTGGTAGGCGATAATTAGTACCAAAATAAAAGTCATTTTTATTTGCGTGGTGTAGTGGCGTGGCTATACTGGTAATGGTGTTGTCATGTACTTTATTGGGAAGATTAAGAAAAAGTTCAAAATTGTTGGTCAAGATTGTTTTCTAATTATACATTTTAAGCCAGGCATCAAATAAAATAAAATACATTCAGATATAAATCAACAGAATTTTCATGTTTGCATAAAATATTAGGAAATATTTCAGACTTACCAAAGAATGAAAGGCGTCCCTTCACAGCGTTTTTGCCTCTGGAGTTTTCAGCCACGCATTCATATTGTCCTGCATCCTCCTGTTGGAAATAAGGGATCTCCAACACTCCACTGGACTTATTGGCATCCACTTTTCTGGGAAACGGATTTTCATCTGTTCTTCTCCAGCTGATCACAGGAACTGGACTGAAACCAAGTGAGAAATCTAATTGTTTGATGAGGCTTAAAACTACATTCTACTGGATTCTAGTTTCCCGAAGCGTGTCATTTAAGCTAGTTGGAACTTAGAAAGTTACTGCAAAAATAATCAATACTTATCCATGATCTGCAATATTTTGGATGATAACACACATTATCCTTGAAGTACTTTTAGAGCATTCAATCTTGTTAAGACTCATCCTAAATGTTTTAGAAATTAATTTAGCGTTGTTTTAACATAATAAATGTAGCAAATTTAGAAGACAATTACTAAGGATGTCATAATTTCACACATGACATGAATGGCGGTTATGAAGAAACCAGTGGAAGTCATTTAGCCATTTCTTGCATGTAAAATTCATGAAAACATTCTTACAGAGATGACAACTGTAATGTATTTACTTTCCCAAAGCGAAGCACTCCAGTTTCACTGTTAACCCCTTAGCAACAGCCAAGATTTCAGGGAGCTGAACTTCAATTTTTGGCTCATATTCACCCATGATGCCTGAAACACAAATGCATCATTTCACATCAGAATGTTTACAACCACATACAAGTCATTTTATAAGATAAGTCCACAAAGGGACATCACCATCACTCCGGAGCACAAGTGGCGTAGGAGGTCCCTGTACTGTGGTCTGGGTCACCGTGTTGGTGACGACACAAGTGTAGTTTCCAACTTCCGAGGGTTCGACTTTAGCGATGTACAGGTTGCCGGTTTTCTGTGACACGAAGCGGCGCGTGTCCTGCTTCACAAATGAGGGATATTCATTGAAAATCCAAGAAAAGGTCAACTCTGTAGGAAAGACAGGAGACAAATATCAGCTCTTCTGAATGGGCTAGACCGAACCATGTTACTTCAGAGATGTAAAAAATTACAGCTCAAAAACCTTTTGATGAGATTGACAAGGTCGTATTATTGCAGTCGCTGGGCATATTGGCAATGGCCAAGAGCAGCGCCTGTATTTTCAATACAGCGGACAAAAAAAGACTGGAATCTTTAAAATTAAGGGTTCACCGAAAAGGAAAATTCTGTTATCATTTGCTTACCCGCTTGTCATTTCAAACCTATTTGGCTTTATATTTCTGCAAAACACAAAAGAAGATAGTTTGAAGAATGTTGGTAACCAAACAACAGCTGAACCCATTGACTTTCCTTGTTTTTTTTCAGTACAATAGAAGTGAATTGGTAGCTCGGTATGGGTACCAACTTTCTTCAAAATATCTTCTGTTGTGTTCTGTAGAAGAAAGAAAGTCATAACGGTTTAGAGGGTGACGAATGAATAGAGGGTGAATAAATAATATAAATAAAGTTTCATTTTTGGGTGAACTGTTTCTTTACAAGCTCATTGGCTCTTTGTAATTTGGTAAATTTCCCTTTCAAGATTTTTATTGAGAGGTGAAGCATTCAGCTTGCATGACGAGGAGAATCCTTGTGAGACATTTCAAATCTGTACAGTTGTTGATCATTGACACTGATAAGACATTAACTGCTCATACTGACAGCATCATAAATATTTTAGTCTTGTTTATGAGTCGACCGACTACAAAGCTTACCAAAAGCATAAACAAAAAGATTTCTAACTCAGAAATGTATTTAGAATACAGCTACAATCTATCTGTCTCTCTGTTAAAGTTGAGTAACTCAAGTTAGACTAAACGAACAATAATTGAACAAATGTCACGGTTCCCCTGTCATCAGTCATCTCCAGTGCACTACACTTCCCAGAATTCCCCACTGCTCATCACCTGCACCAGATCCATAATTAACACACCTGCCAGCCATCACTTCATCACCTCCACAGTATATAAAGTCTGTTCTGTTCGTTTTTTCTCTGTCTCGTCTTATATACAGTTTGTCAATGTATGCTGCGGTCCTGTGCGAGATAACCGGTTGGATAAATTAAAAATTAAAAAAATAAACTCTCTTGACTACTCCTTGTTCTCTCTTGCATACTTGGCAACGAGCGTTATGTGACAACAAAAGGGTTTAGAAGGCTTTCTTTTAAAATAAAGCTGGAGTTTATCAGTGCAAAACCATGCTTTTCTTGCATGCGTTTGCCAAAAAGCATTCAAGCAATGACCTGTTTTCTTCCAGAGACACAAGTGATTTCACCCTGCGTTGAGTTTTAAAAGGACCAGAAGCATTGGAACCTATGGTATAGAAAGATGTATGGCTTAAAATATTATTAACAATAGCATTGACTTTGTAAATGCGAAATTAAAAATGTATCTGTAACAGTAATTCAAAACTTTGAAAAAAAAATTACTCTGAGGCCGGGATTATTTTGGGTCAAAATCTGTGACGTCAAATGTTTTGCAACCTAAACTCATTCTCTTAGCGCTACAGCGAATCCCTATATAATAGTAATATGAGATATAAAACATACGATCAGATATATAAATACACAGGGACAGTATGTGGCGATATGTCCTGTTTACACAAGCCAGACAGCCTGCTTGCCGTCTGTTTACGGTAAACATGCATTAAATCATAACTTTAAAGTCCCGGTGAACCGGAAGTTGCGATAGTTTTTATTACCCTATTCTGACACATTTCTGAGTCAAAAGGAATTTCAATGGAGAAAATTAGTGGCCATGACTTGCGTTTTTCACTGCGAATTGATTAAATATGTGAAAACAGCTGTTGCATTGATTTTTAAATGATTTTTGAAATATTTGAAATAGCGTTTGACCTAAAAGCTGACATCTCCTTTAAAAAAAAGGAACTGTAACTTCTTTTAATAAAATGTGTTTTTCAAAAGTACGCTATTTTTAAGATCTTTAAGGAAAGAAGTAAGTTCTCTGTTCTTTGCTTAGAAAATGTCAACAATCTGAATCATGGCAAAATTGCCACTAATCTTCGAACCACTTCCAAACTAATAAGCTTGACCAAGCCACTCACAGAGTTAACAGCATAAAGCAATTGAAAGGTTTGCCTAACATAACATTTTACTTGTGTGATGCACTGTATAGTGTGCCACTTAAAAGCATTAAATCAAGAGGAAAAAAGGAGGTGATATATGTTTATGCTATGGGCAGTGAGGTTGAAAAACCTTTTATGCTTCAAGTTAATTACAGAGGACCATAATTGCTGGTTGGGGCAGTACGCAAGAACAAACGCTAAAAACTCATCATAGTTTTATTTCTAGCTTCGCAACCAGATAACATCTGTACATATTATCATGATACCTGGGAGGACAAACTCGCACAGGTTCAGAACGCAGGGCAGATTGCAAATTCATCTTCATGTTGACTCATGATTTTCTCAATATTTAGCTTTTTTTTGCACCCTCAGATTCCAGCTTTGTTAACAGTTGTTGTTCCGCCTGATAGTGTCCTATCCTAACAAACAATATATCAATAGAAAGCTTGTTTCTTCAGCTTTCCGATAATGCAAAAATCTCCATTTTGAAAAAATTACTCTTAAGACTGGTTTTGTCGTCTAAGGTCACATATGAATAAAGTGATAGTTTGCTATTTCAACCATAATAACAATTACATTTATTTCAAATTATAAAGTGAGAACATTAGATCTGACCACACAGTGATCGATCAGCCATTGAGTATTGTGAACTGCAGAAAGATGTGAAGTAAGTATTGTCATTATATTGACGGTCACCAACTTTCTTTAAAAGCAAAACAAAATCAACAGGCTGTTAATATAAAATGAAATGCCTCACCTCCCATATATGGTGGGGGACCACAGAGGAGAACCACACCTTGGCCCTCTCTGACATTCACTGGACTTCTCCTCTGAGTTTTAAACTCCTCCAGATCTAGTAAAAAGCAACAGAAACCAACAGTAATCTTTTAAAAATAATAATAAATAATACAGATCTGATAAAAAATTCCATTGAATCATTATTCACATTGCCCAAAGCACTGGTCCAGAGAAATGAACAACAAAATTCAACTTCTAAATAAAAGACAGCTAAAAAAGAAAACACTTTAACAGTCATACATTTTACAGAATAAGTCGTATAGACGGTTTCATTGGACAAAGACCGAACGTAACTTCCGATCTGTTTTTGGTTATAATATAACAATTTATTTAATATTTACTCTATATAAGTAATATACAGTGTATATATATATAAACATTTTATTGTTCATTAATAGTATTAAATTACATTGAGACTAGTACTCAAGAGTTATTGATTCTTTGCACCCGAAGTTGAGTTTGGGCCACATAATGTTCGCTTAGTTTGCTTTTATGAAATCTTTATATGATGGGTCCGATTCTTTTGAAAATGCCAATATTCTCCCCTGATGTACCACTGAATAACATTTGGAGCGACATGAATTTGATGAAAAAAATAGTAAACTATTTGTTACTTTAACAATACAATTAACTTCACTAACTTATACAATTATGAACACAAAGTAAAAATGTTAAAAGCACTTTGAAAAGCAGAATAAACAGCAGAACTCTGAAATGACTTTCTCTTTGCTCGGTTTTCAAAGCACCCGAGGACATATAAATGAATAATGAAAATAAATCAACAAATAAAATTAAAACATGTGAATCTTTAGTAACAAATAGAGAAGAATAGTTGAGAGGATGTCTGAGTTTCACCTGCATTGAATTCGATGAGGGGGCTGTGTCTAGAGAACGAAGAATTCAAAAGGAATATTCATGAACAACACATCCACTCTCAGAACACGACAATCCCCTCACATCTCTGAGACACAAACTTTGTCAGCTCCATCCTCAAATTGGGGGTTTAAAGCATCTCTCTGGTAGGAAAAGGAACTTTTTGCACATGGCAGACAAGTTCTGCTCAACTTACATCAGGAATACATTTCTTCCAGAATATTCAGTCTGCAAAATGTTCACCTCACGTAACATCTCATTACAGAGTTTTTACAATGAGGCCAAAATAAATAAAATGACAGCTCTCTGCCATACATATGCAATAAAACCGTCTTCTCTTTTAGATACTGTACATACAAAGCATTTGTCAGGAGAAAGACACACTCCAGTGACTCTAATTGGCTTCTCAGTTATCAACTATACGTTGTGTTCTGTTCATTGCTCTCGGCAAAGCAAACACCATGAGCCCTTGTGAAGCCACAGTGATTGAATACAGTATTGAATTACAGGTAATGAATTTGTGACCTGTAGAAGAAAAGGGTGAACAGAAATTCTATCCTCAAATATAGTGTGTATTAAAAACAAACTTGATGGCAATTAAATAAAAAAAGCATTCGATATGAACAAAAATAGCATTTCGGGCACCAAGTTTTACACCGGCTGTCTGCCAATTAGATGAGACTTCATGTCTTAATGTCTTAAACAGTGAGAATTACCTGCAAAACACAGAAGGCACTAAAACAGACACTTAAGACAATTTTTTATTCGAAACATGCTGAATTCAATAAACGCTTGCTCTGTTTTGCGTGTGGTATTTTTAAGTTACTTACTATGCAAAATGTTGCATAAGGTTCCTAACACTGACTACTGTGTTGTCTAAACCGAATTGATAGAATCTTGTCATGGGCAGGTATTTTTTTATGAAATATTTCAATTGTTTTGCCATTGATTATCTAAATATTACACCGAAAAATGTTGTGTTTAAAAAGTATGTTGGGGCACAGTATACCCAAAAATGAAAGTTCTGTCATCATTTATTCACCCTCACGTCACTTCACACCTTTATTATTATTTTCTTTCCTCTGCAGAACACAAAAGAAGATATTTTAAGGAATATTGGTAACCAAACAACATTGGACCCCGTTGACTTCCACTGTATGTACAAAACCATTTGACACTGCCACATTTTACAAAATATCTTCTTTTGTTTTCCACACAAAAAAAGAGTCATACATTTGCTCTATACAGGTTTTGAATGACATGAGTGTGAATAAATGATGACATTTTCAAATTAAATTCAGCTCTGTTCTTGTCATCTCACTGAAGGTTAGGCTTGCAACAAACTACATTTTGAAACATCAAGAATCCATATCTGTACACTAAAGTATTCCCTAAAGTAGCTTCGGTCCTCTGCATGTCCTCTGCTGTCTCTAAACCCCCAAAATAAATAGTGTTAACCCCATGAATTAAAGTGGACACCTCATCTGATTCCCTTCCAGCGTTGTTTAGAAAAGTGGTGCAGCTCAACGCTTTAGTGTTAAATCTGAAAAGAAATAGTACATTACATAAAAGAAGAGTTAGACTTGAAAAACTTTTCAAAGTCACCAACTTTGATCAAACTGGTTACCCCCCCAGGGGTCCATTTAAACCGAATTTGTGTATTCCTCACAAAATAATTCATGTATTCACCCGTTAAAGTTCAATGACATTCATGAAACACCATCAGAACAATTTTTTGTGAAAATCGTTCATAAAGTTGTTCTGATGTCAATTTTTGGATTTATAAAAAATGTTCGTATTTTTAAAATGTTAGTTGGTACGAAAGCAACACTACCACGTGCAAATGGTACATAAAACATTCAAGTATTCGGTATTCTTTTTGACAAACTGATTACACTGCATTTTAATGTACTGTGTATCATAATGATATTTCACGAGTTCCTTTGCCCTGTCTTTTTCATTCTTCGTTTTTTACTCTTTGACTTTGGGTAAAACGCAGACCTCGTCACTGCCCCTTTTAATACAGCTGTCGAATCACAGTGGAGGAGAGGCGGGACAAACAGTCCATTGACCAACCATCACACTTGTACAACACATCAATGGAGAAGTTAACATGGCTGATTATTGCATTTTTATATTCATTTATAATCTTCAAAATAAGAGTCTCCGTAAAAACGCGAAGTGAATCCAAAGCGTTCTCAAGAACCACCAGCCGGTTATTTTCTGTAGAGCATAAAGCATTATTTCAGATGGCTAAAAATGCTCTGCAAAAACATGTTAATTTATTGTTAGGCATATAGCCTATTAGTATCCAATCTGACGTTTACAAAGTATTTGTGAACCCAGAGAAGAGTTTTCGGGAAGGTGTGTTTTACTCTAAATCATATATTCATATATTTACGAATGTTTCATGAATGAGACCCAAAGAGCGCAATGCCAACAAAATTTGTCGATATATATTTTGTGGCCAAATGTGATTGTGTGTCATGTGTTCAGCAGTTAATAATGACTAGATTCACTACTGCACTTTTCCCATAACCGTAACATTACTGGCTTTCGTAATAAACCCCTTGAAAAAGAAAAGTTCTCTGCATTTACAAGCATGATGAATAAATCTAGACATACTTGTAGAAAACGCCTCAAAGTCTCTAAACAAACAAACAAACATCATAAAGATATACAATCCACCTCCCTTCTGAGTTTTTAAAAAAGGCTTTTGTCCTTTTGAAGCTTGAGAAGGCAGTCACCACCCACTCACACTGCAAACCCCAAAACATATTTAAAAGAAATCTGTATTTTGGATCCAAACATCAAAGAAAGCCAGCAGGGTTTTCAATGTCACAAGGGTGAGTAAATAATAACAAAATCTATAGTTTTAGATGAACTAACCCTATGATATTTTGTGTATGTTAGTTTATGCCATATGAAAACATTTACATGCCATGAGCAAATCTCTAAATAAATGAATATTACTGCAAATATGCAAATGAAATTTTTGTTGTTCGAATATGCAAATGCACACATATATGCCTTCTATAATTAAGCAAATGCACCACATCATTAGACTGTCAAACATAAATAAACCTCGCTGGCAACTAGATACTATACTCAATTCAAATGAAGGAGAAACGCAAAGGAGATCAACATGATATGTTAATAACAGAAAGAATAAATGGCTATGGTACACAAAGTGACTAAGAAGGCTTAAGATATCTAATCCAAGTAACATCAATGACTACAGTACTTTCTGTAAAACATTGATGTAGCTTTCCTGGAGGTTTGCCAGTAACTTACTGTAGATTTTATTTCCAATTTTGTTTTAAACATAAACTTACCTAGTTTATGTATCGTAATTGAAGAACTTTTAAATATTTTTACTAGAAAATAAATCAAGAATGCTTACAAAGACTGTTATTATTTGCAGTGTTGCTGTGTCAGTAATGAGTCTTCTTGCTCATTTTGAATCTCAAAAGCCAAAGTGTTTGAATTTTGATAAAAAATAAATTTGAACTCAAATCGAAAACTATTAATTTGAAAGTATTGTTAAGTAGTAATTGATCTACAGTAAATTACTGCTAAACCTGCTGCAAAACAATAAAAAAAATTATACAGTGAATTTACTGTAAGTATAATATAGGTGGTTTGTATAAAACATAACATTTTCATAAAAATGTTTCATTCGTAACAATTTGATGAATGTTATTACTCTGAATAAGTCCAATAAAATAAATATGTTTGATTTGTATTTCCTTTTCATAATAGGGTTCAAGGTGCACCTCCCTGGGTCCTTCAAGGTTAAAAAAAAACAAATCTCCCATTTCATACAATATTTGTAGGCTTTTTAAGGTCACGATTAAAAATGTATGAATGTCGTTGCATGTCATAATATAATAGAATATCAAATCAAGAGGCATCTGCACACAAATAACGCTTGACATTCTCAACTAAAAAAAATAAATCTAAAAAAATAGACAAAAAACTCATTATATTTCTTAGTTAGTCATACTATACGCTACAATATATAAGGGTGAGACACATAAAGTGAGGTTTCAGGCCAGCATATGAAAAAGCTCTCTGGTTTACCATTAGATCTTTACAATAAGAGAACGATCATTTTGGCAGCCATGGCAGACTAGATCTAGGTAATTGAGAGAAAACGGTGAACACATAAAGCCTAGGGACCGACATGTGTTCCACCCCTTAACTCCACAGAGCTGTTTTAAAGATCACACTGGGCTTAAGCAGTAGGAAACGGATCTTTGAACTCAATCTCTACCTCGCATCCATCACCATCATGTCAAATAGAGAAGCACCAAGTTCAACTTGCCGCCAGAGAGCCACCAGAAATCAAAGTTTTGTAGAAGAGACAAAATAAGTTGTGTAAAACTGAGTAACCAGGGCAACAGTAAGAGCTTTTTAATGTTAAAGGCATCCTTTTGAATATACAGCTGCAGAAAAATTAAGAGACTACTCCAAATTTTATTTTTCCGGTGTTGTCAGCGGTTGGGATATCAGTTTCTGGTTTAATTTCTAAAACGACTTAACATACCTAAACAATGACTTCGAAAAACCACATTTGTGTCTAAATGTACTGTTGATAAACACTAGCTGTTGTCGAAAGAACGAGCCGTTATTCCACTGATTAGATGAATCACGTTACGCGTTTCCTCCTCCATAGGAGTCCATTGTAAGGAAACAACTCAGCTCACGCCAGCGCAAACTGAGAACATATTTTTTTTCAGATACCATGCTGATTTTTGATATCGGTGCTGAAAAATATTTTAATAATTTGGTTTAGTCGTTTTAGAAATTAAACAACGTAACGTTACTTTATTGAGCGTGAGTGGCCTAGACCCACATGTCTACCTTGACTCTTCTGTACTTACAGTACATCGTGTGTTTAGACCGGCTGACAGAAGAGTCAAGTTTTAAATAGCAAAAATATTTAAACTCTTTGGTCATTTTTGAACGGGATGCTACTGCTCTAATTGGATTCAATGATCTATGCTCAGCTATGCTAAAAGTGCTATCGCCAGACCCGGAGATTGGTTGAATAGACTCCAAAATAGTAAACTGAATTTATTAACTCTGGGGGAGTTGGAGAATGAGCCTATTTCCAAAAATGTGGAGTGTTCTTTAATTTCATCATAAAATGAATTGAATCATGACATAACATGTACATAGCAGATATGTTTAGATGTTTCATTAGAGAGGGGAACTAATACATCATATTAGATCTTTCTCTGGCCTGAAAAATCTAAATTCAGATCTCAAATATTCAGGGCAACAGATAAACTGTGATGACCCCTCGTCTGTAACTTGCATTACATGGACTACAAAGGGACAGTAAACAATGCGGATAAAGTAAATCCAAGTAAAACTTTTTAAAGAGATTTTATGATTTATATTTCCAGTAAATAAGCCACTGCACTCGGAAATTTGAATCATGATATGACCCCTTTTATTTCTTGGTTTGTGCAGACTTCATTTTTATGCAAAATACGGACCATCTGCCCTCTGCAGTGCTATTTGTAATATTAACTTGAACTATATTCCGAGCTCATATACTCTATCACCTTTTCAGCTGTATATCGCTTTCAAGTGATTTTTCAAAGGCCAAATAACTAAAACAGTGACTCACAGGCGATGTGGAGACTAGCCTCTCTGCTGACAATGGTCCCGAAAGAGTTTGAGGCCAGACATTGGTAAATACCAGCATCTTCTTCTTTATTGAGCTGGCTAATTCGCAGGTTTCCTCCTGAGATGCTGTATCGAGAGCCAGGTTGAGGAGAAATGAAGCTGTCATTCATTTTCCACCTATAAAACACAAGGGGACGTTAAAAGAGAATTGTAGAAAAGGATTTTTCCGCTTTTCTGACTGCAAACACTGTACAGTGGTTTCAAAAATTTGGGATACTTGTATAAAAACTGTATTTCATTTACATACATTTGTTAAAGGGAGAGTTCACACAAAATCGAACAATGGCGGTACCCATTCACTTCTATTGTACGGACACAAAACCAATGCAAGTCAATGGGTGCCATCGCTGTTTGGTTACCAAAATTCTCCCAAATATCTTCTTCTGTGTTCTGCAGAAGAAAGTAAATCATACAGATGACATCCCAAATGTCACAAAAAAATCACATCTCAAAAAATCACATCTCAAATGTCACAAAAACAGCCAAATTACTAAATATTTTATGTGTTGCTGACGCAGAAAAGCTTATTCATGCATTTGTGACCTCAAGACTTGGCTACAGTAATGCTCAACTGGTTGTCCTGCATCTTCAATAAACAAACTAAAATTAGTTCAGAATGCAACTGCCAGATATCTAATCAGGTCAAGAAAATACGATGACATAGCCCCAGTTTTATCATCCCTTCACTGGTTACCCATTATCATATTGACTTTAAAGTTATTTTAATTACTTATAAAGCCTTAAACATTTTAGCCCCTATAACACCTATCACAATACAACCCATCATGTTCTCAGTGATCCCAAAACTCTGGACTTTTGATAACACCTAGAATAACTAAATCCACCGAAGGGGGTCGAGCTTTCTCATACGTAGCACATAAACTTGGAACAGCCTTCCCGATACTATTCGAGGGTCAGACACACTCTCCCAATTTTAATCTAGATTAAAGACACATCTTTTCAGACAATCTTTCTCTTAATGCAAAGTTAATAAACAGCAGCTACGCTAATTACTCTCTTTCTGCCCCCGCCTCGGGATGCCGATCCCGAGGCCCAGATGAACTTTATATGCCCATCCCCAACTAGAGATTATGCCAGCTACATCTGAAAATCCCGTGCCATCCTCCTGCAAGATCCTGCGGACTGACTGACCCACCCAAGAATAAAGCGACCATCTGATCATCCCAGCTCATACAATTCCATCCCCAAGAAGAGCAAAGACGGACTACTTGTCATATTAATGCTAAATTGACAATACTTGGTATTTTAAAAATGACAGCAGTTTGAAGTTATAGCTGCACTCAGTGACTATAATTGGAGGTTACTTGGTGGATGTTTGTGGGGAGTGAGGGGGGGTCTTGTTGGTTGTGGTTAGGGGGGTTTCATTTGTTCGGGCTGTGTGGGTCTGGTTTGGTCTTGCTTTGTGGTCAATGTCAGACAACAGCGGAGTAAAGTTACATTATGCCATTACAATTTTCCATAGTTGTTCCTCTGTTGTCGGGAGACTGTATTTATTCATTTAGTTATTAGATATTATTAATTAAAATGATCTTGCTTGGTCTATGAACACCATGCACTGTGCTGTGTTTTACATTTCTGTGTTTTTCATTTTTTCTTAATAGCTCCTGTAAAGCTGCTTAGGAGAAATGCACATTGTGAAAAGCGCTATATAAATAAATTGAATTGAATTGAACAGGTTTGAAATTTGGGTGAACAATCCCTTTAAGAAAAACTTTTCTTATAACTAACTTTCCTTGTAAAAGCCATTTTTGCATTTATTTTGAATCAACTGATCTTGTGTTCATGTTTAGAAGATGCAGAAATTATAACCAAAATGTCTCCCTACACGTTTTGTCTGTATCTACCAATTTTTATTATGGATATTTCTTTAAGAAATGTGTTAATGTCTGTTATGTCTTTAATAAACACCACCGTGTTTTATAACATTTGTTATGCATTACAAAGACATTTAATGTCCTTTGTGAGCCAATGTATGTCACAAAAAAGGGTAGTAAGCAGAAAGACACAAATTCAACAACAGATTGGTGACCTAGTCCAGTCACCCCCGGCACATCTAAAGCCACAATACCTAAGAGACAGTGAAACATGCTTATAAAACCCCAGTTTGTGTGTCAACACACAATAAATCAATATAGTCTAGCAACGTAATCACTGCCTTCCTTTTTATTAAACTGTAATCGATGGGAAAAAAACAGACCTCATTGATGCAGAGGAATACAAATTAAAACAAATTAGTCTGCTTTCTGTATACCACAACAAATGAGGGTTGTTTTATTAATGAAACTGATCCAAACGGTGAATGATTCTCCATATTACACTGGCCGTCCGGATTTAATGCAGACGTGATCCATGTCAATTACCTGTCTGATCATAGGGACACTGAAAATCAATACAGCGCTCATAAAACAGATGATAGCATGAGATCATGTCTCCTCGCCACATAAGCTGAATAACACGTTACGACTTTTACATATTGATAGAAATATTGTGCTGCACCAGTTAATGCATCTGACTTGGGCGTGATATATTTGCAGTCTTCTGTTTGCTCTGACTGTCACTCAATGATGTTTCTTATAGGGAAATAAATTTGTTGACTAGAATAGCATTCTGGGATTGTGTTCTAGACATATCACATTAGGAATATATTGAGTATGTGTGCCTGTCTCAAAAGAAGAGTAAATGTCCAAGCAGTGCTGCTAGAAACATTCCACTCTTTATAATTTCTTCCAAAGCATGTATTCATATGCCAAAAAATATAAACATTTATAATTTATCAGCTAAAGGGAATTAGAAAAATCCAAGTGCAGAGACACATTTGTGAACACATCTTTATTAATATTCAAACACTCTGCTTAGAAAACTGTGTCTACATTTCAAAAATCATCTTTGACTTAAACAGAAATTTACGTGTAATTCTTTTCAAATTTGAAGGTATATTTCAGCCAAAAGTAAAAATTCTGTCATCATGTATTAATACTGTTTAAAACCTGTATAGGACTCTTTCTTCTAGATATTTTAGAAACGTCTTAGTGGTTTTGTGTTCCTACAATGGAAGTCAACGGGGACCAATGTTTTTTGTTTACCAACATTCTTCCAATTATCTTTTAGTTTTTCTTTTTTTGGGTCTAAACATTGTGGTCAGGGACCCCATTGAGATGCTCAATGATATAGCGTTAATGGTATCTAATACAAATTTGTCCTGGGCATCCAGTGTCATTACCAACATGTCATCAAGAAGTGGGCGTTTGAATGTGCGGTGAGCCACTTAAGAAAATATAAGGAAAAAAATCTATTTTGTAAATATAAATACATATTATGGTTATGTAAGTGGGTATGTTTTGATATGTTTTATAATTAATGAGCAGTCATGCATGGAATACTGGTATAAAGTAAAGGCTGTGAGTATACCTTATGTTACAGCACAACAATGTTTGCAATCCTGTCACCATCAAGAAGTGTGAATATAACCTCCGTATACAGGCTGAAGACGTACTAAATCTCAGATGTATTTAATGTGAAAAATGGGATCTTCATAGATACTTTGATGTAGCCAAAATAATGTTTTGGGGAAGATGCTAGTGGTGTAAATCAGTAATTTGCAACAACTACAAAAAAAAGATGTACTGGGCTTAGACTCAGCGTTGGTCTCCAAACAAATAAATAAATGAACGACACACCAGCTGAGATTGTTTTTGAGTTAAATCAAGGACAAAATTAGTCTCTTGCTCTGTGGAAAATGAATGCGTCCTTGGATTCTCTCTCTGAAAAGAAACTTACTCTACTCAATTCTGAGAAAGGTGAGGTTTTACAGGAGACTGAACGGTTGAATCAGTTAATATAGACAAAGAAATGATCAAGCGTGTCTGTTGTTCGGGGGTCTCACCTGTAGGACGGGGGTGGATGTCCCTGGGCTTCACAGTTGAAGGTGACCTCCCGACTGGGCTCATTAAAATGGAGAGGGAAGACGACACTCCCCGGCTGTTTGGTGAACACGGGCCTCAGAGGACCGCTGCCTTCTAAGGTGAGGAAAAGAACTCTGAATTACCATTCTGGTCAATGCCTATTTAAGGAGGCTGTATGCTAGAGCTGGATAAACCTTTTTAGAGCAAAGGAGTTGTGTTTATTGGATGATAGCCTAGCTGTCAATCATGAGCTGTGGGCAGCAGAGCTTTGGGCTAATCGAAGTACACATGAGAGTCTTGTTGGCAGGATGCTTGTTATACTAGACTCAAGACGCCTATATCATATAGATCATTATGAGCAAATCACCTGTAAAAATGCACAACATGTCAGCCTAATTTAACAGGGCACGGAGTAAAAATATCTACATAGATAACTTTTCTTACATGTAGTTTTTATACATAACTGTCTGCAAAGGTCCCACTTAAGCTTGTTAATGCAATTTCCTCACACCACAGACACTGATTTGGAGGGGAGTAGCTTAATTATGTGTATCGTTAAAAGCGGAGAATTTTCGTGGTTTATTATTCTCCATAATTACATGTTGATGGTTAGAGCAAAGCACTTATTCTGTCGTATTAAGCACAAATGGCCTTCAGCGAGCTGAGACATCGACCAAACAATGAGCAGGACATTTTTTTTTATGCAGGAGTGAATGCAATTTGCATAATCTAAACCTCATTGTTTTATGCCGATTAATCCAGTGGAGCCTGACGTTGCTGCATTGTCCTAAAACATCCCAAATGTTTAGTTTAATACAGCACATATGCCAAACTGAATTTTGGATATTAAATGAGGTGCAAGTCTGAGTTGAAACTGTACTGTACTTCATCTGTATATGTATGGGTGATCTGCAATCTGCGGTTAGCGGGTTTCACCTTTAGGACACTCAAATAGGATCTCACAGATGGTCAGAAAGCAACTTTTGTGTGTTATTTTCAACCCATCGTTGGGTCAAAAAGGGACAAACCCAACTGTTGGGTTAAATTTAGACAAAAAAATTTTTTATTTGACCCAGCAATGGGTTAAAATAACCCAGCATTTTGAACTCAAACAACCCAGTATAGGTTCATTTATAACCCAACGGCTGGGTTCCTGGTTGAGAAAACTAGCATATGCTGGTTAGGTATGTTTTAAAGCATAGTAGCTGGTATAATATGATCATGTGCTGGTCCTAAACTGGTCCCAAGCTCCTAGTTCTGGACCAGCTGATAACCAGTTCAGGAACAGCATAAAAAAGTTCTTGACCAGCACATGATCATCTTAAACCAGCTGCCATGCCTCAAAACACACCCATCCAGCATATGCTGTATTTTTCAACAGGGTTTATCTCTGTATGACCAAATTCTGTGTTGAAAATAACCCGGCATAACCTAGCCTTCGGAAATAAAGGAACACGCCCAATGGTTGGTGTAAATTAACCCAGCACATGGTTTAAATTTGACCCAACAATAGGTTAAAACAACCCAGCATGAGTAAATTTAAAACCTAACCGTTCGGCTCATCCTTTTTGACCCAACGCTGGGTTAAAACCAACTTTAAGTAATTTAAAGTGCTTCTAGAATCAACCTTGATTTGTGACTATTTCCTAAACTTCACCTCACATTAATAGAGCTGACCACAAAATGAATTCTCATCTGAGCTACTTCATCAACATTGAAAAGCCAAATTTAGATTAAAGGTATCCTCTCAAGACATTTTTTAAACCAATCACACTCTGTTTTCAACATCAACTTGTTTATTCACCTTGTTCAGATAGAACGTTCTAGAAGGGTGTGGGCTGAATTAATGCATCTGAAAATTCAAAACAGTTTTTTCCACACCACAAACACTAAATTTCTCTTCCTAGCGTTCAATTAGCATCTCACTGGCGTCGGAGAGGTGGAGTTCGTTGTGTTCATGTGGATGATAATAGAGTACAGAAGAGCTCTCGGTGGAAGTGTTTGAAATCTATTGAACGGGGAATAAACTGCACCAGGGCTAATTTCAATCTCGCTGTCAACAAGGGTTTTAACTCTTAAATGCTACTGGAAACATGAGAAGATGAGAAGACGTGAGAACGAATGATAAAGTGATACTTCACAACCATAATATTGACCCAGATTTCCCATTAGCCACCAAAGTGCAAGTTGCATCATATTGCTAACAGCTTGGCTTCCTCCCATTGCATCCTCTTATATGATTTAGTTTTTATGCAAAAAATTGCCGTCTGTGCTAATCTTGTTAGCGCTAACCGTACGACGAAACAAAACATCTGCAGCACTTAATTTGATTATCAACATCCGTGTGCGCCGATGTTTATAATCTATGTGATAAACACAACCTCATGTTTGTGTATGGGATTCACATGTACCCACCAAATGATCTTATGCAAACTTATGATGCATGGGGATATTAAAACTAGGAAACAGATAAATTATCGAGTGACTCAGGCAAGTTAAACAAAGGCTGCTTTTATAATTAAGAATCTAAAATGCGTCAGGTGGGGGGCGTCCGTATTGCCGCTAACGCTTTTGACTACATAAGCGTCTGTTTTACATAAGTTTTGCTTTTTGGTGCAATGGCTAAATGAGACATTTGGTACCAAATTCTGGACATGAGTGTTTAAATAAGACATAAGTGGAATCTGGAACCCAAGGCTGAGTTCGGAGCTGATGCAAACCTGTGAAATTCTCCAGAAGTTATACTTTATACAAGGAATTCATCTGATATTTGAGGTTCATGTTTGCTATAGGACAATCGGACGGCACTGTTAATTTCGAAAACACTGTGAAATTATTATGTTTAGGGACACTGCAAAGTCAAACATTGCGAAACGTTATGAAAATATTGATGGGTAGTGAACTAAAAAAGCATGTCAATCCTGAGGATTTTATGTCACACTGTTAGTGTGATTTCTCTCAATGAACCACATCCGTCTAAAGAGACTGAGAAATTATTTTTCCAGTTCAGAGCCGAATGTAACAAGAAGTTTACACAAAGCCCAAAACCTTGGCGACGGAGTGGTCATTACGGAGGAAGTTGAAGAAAGCAGGCCCCTCTCTCTCTCTAACTCTACCCGAGGGAAGAATATATGCGGCACTGCACAACAACACCCCTAACAACAACCAGTGCTGGAGGAAGAGGCAAGGAACAATTGAGGAGCCCAAATAAAAACTAATCTTAAATTCAATAACATCTGACAGGCTGATGAATTCGACCATTTTACCTCAGAAGGGCGATAGGGGGAGAGGGAGGTTGTTAAGGTGTGGCCTGCAATCTGTGTTATTCTGATTCGAGGGATTTAGGGTTTTATTCACCAAACAGAAAAGCCAGTCTTGTCTTTAAATACACACTAAAAGCACACAAATGTACACAAACAGCTGGTCATGGAGGTCAATGTGAAACGAATCATGAATTTAAAGAATTACATGGGATGTTCAACTAAGAAATTTTCCTTAACCCATTTTCAGAAAATTGCTGATTAGGAAATGTGTCTATTTAATTGTTAAGAAGGAACATCACCATTGTTCTGCTAAATCTATTATTTAAGTGTCAATCAAGCTAAACACACACACACACACATATATACATATATCCTGTATATATAATAAATATAATTTAAGTGTCAATCAATGTTTCATATACATTTTTTGCAACTAGGGGTGTTCATTTCGGATAATCTCCATAATTGAGAACGGACGCTCCTTATCCTAAAATGAACCGTTAACTGATACGATTTTAATATTAAATTGGCATTAAACAGGTTACATTGAGTTGTATGAGTTGTAGGTTGGAATACTATTTGAGACTTTTCTTAGTCCACTCTGGAAAACATATGGAAAATGTTTTGCGTATAAATGTAATTTTTCTGAATCAAAGCATATTTAATCTGTTAGAATTACATCAAAATGTGTGTCTATTTGTGTCAGGGTGCAGTTCCAATTACCTGATGCCATATGTTGAGTACATCAACATTATGAAACATTACAGTAAACTGATTAAATTGGTGTAATTGTTTGCAGTTTTTCAGTTAATTTTTGAGAAAAGATGACGCAAATGAGTGCAGGGCATTAGAGGCCTCTTTACTTCCAGGTGTGCTGGTATTTCCTCTAAATTTAGTTTCTTTCTCTTAATTAAGACATCAAACAATAATTTCTAAAAGGTTGGATGTTCAATTGAGGATTGCTGTTTGTATTGTTTACAAATTGAATGTAATTAGTATTTAAGTGGAACAAATAAACACATAAATGAGATCATTTTTTTCATTTTTAAAGAGCAACTGTATTTTTCATCTGTGTGCATATAGAGAATTGTGAAACGATTTGTATGTTTCATTAAGGTTTTTATTTTATATTAGATGTTCAATGGGAGAAATAGAAAGATATAGTTGTTGACAAACTGTTTAAGAATAATACCGCTTGCCACATTATTCAAATTGGTATTGAAATTCCCAAGCAGTCATGTGAAATGTATGGGCTCATATCTCAGAAGCAAGTAAGAAGTCCCTATTTGCATTTATTAATCTCTAACTTTTGTACTCCCTTCCAATTGCTGTATTGCAAGATTATCCTGCCAACCTAAAAACAATTCTACAAAGAAACATTGCCTGTCAGGTTCTTTATCTAACAATCACACTTGGCATTAATTCCTGTACATCATGTAAAACAGCAAAGGGCAAACAATCGTTCTCAAAAGACTCAAAGACTTGAATGTCAAAAGGATTGACTGTGACCCTCCCTTTGATTGAAAGACACATTTAACAGCTTCATCAGACAGAGATCAATAGAGGGCTTTTGTGTTTCCACTCAGCTAAATGAGAGCATACATTGTGTTCTCCAATAATATAATGGCTGGCGGATCCATTTGCACATTAACCTTTTCATCTCTCTCAAAGGCCTTTTAAATTACATATTCTAACTTTTTCAACTTTGCCAGACGTGCACAAAGCGAGGAGATCTTTATATCAAGACGTCTAAAGGCTGCTTTCTTTGAGTCTCATGCAATTGTGCACAGATCACTGACATTGCAGTGACAAAGGTAGAGTCTTCTCAAAGAGAGAGATACACAGGGCAAGTGTACATAAAGGTTAATTCATTTAATTATTAGCTATATGATAATACAATAACACATTAAAAAATATTTTGCTTTTTCTCTTGTATCTCTTGAATTTTATCAATTCAATTTTTGTCACTTCTCCAGCTGCTATGTTCCTTTATGGACCACTATCAAATAAACTTTAAAACAAAACAGACCGTCTTTGGTCACTTTGTGTCACCTGGTTTTACAATTCACATTCACAAACCACATATTATCTTTAATTGCTTCCAGAAGATAAGAGACCTGAATAGGGAGTCCACCCTTCGTAGTAAATGACAAGGACAAATGTATGCCACAGAAACAGATTGGCAGTGTGTAGAGCAGGTTATTAGGATGCCTACCTGAAAGGCGCCACATGAATAATTGCAACACCAGCAGTTTCCATGACAACCCCATTTCAAATATTGGAGGTCAGCAGGAGCTCACATTCAATTCAAGGTAAATAGAATGCCGCCTTTGTCCAGACTGGAAACTCTGTGCCCTGGAACCACAAGATCAGACGAGAAGAGTCAGGAAGGGTTAGCCGGTCTAAATCAGATATACATTAGTTAGTAACTCTTGCAACCAAAGAAAGAAATTAAAGGTGGTGATGATGCAGTATTTGATGTCATACAAGAATAATAAAAGGTAAATCAATGGATAATTTAAAGTGATGTAGGTTAAATATAAAAATGTGTTAAAGTGCAATAAAAGCATTGCATTAAAAAAGAACACTATTAGGCTGTGTTCAGACTTGACTTCTTATTAAACGCCAGCGTCGCTGTCTTTTTCTGCAGGTCAGGGCGTCTTTTTAAGTTGAAAAAAACGCCCTACGCGAAGATCATTTTCACAGGTAACCAAAGACAAGCGAGTATCGTTTCCAAAACAACATGCGAGGGAGGTTATTGGTCGAGCAGGATCAAGCACGAAAAGATAAAATGGCGGCTGAAACGACGTTTGGAGCATAGTTTTAAATAAATGTAAGTTGAACTTTCAATTTCAGTAACTTTTGAACATACTTATCTTTCGAGAAATTAGTATTGTAGTTTTTATATTTGTGATTAATTATTGCAAATACGCTCTCTGTTTATAATTCAAGTAGACTTACGTTACACTGCCTGTCTGTTTCTCTGGGCTGCCTTTTTGCACAGACGCAGCCTCTGAAGTCATGGCATGGCTGCTATTTGTAACCAAACGCGGCTAGCGTTTTTTTTTACTATTTAAGTGCTTTTGTCATCTTTTGTTAACTATTCAATGTTCCTTGTTTTCAGCTCTTCGCAATGGGTGGGAGATCGTTCGGTGTGATGACACCTAAACTCTGAAACTTTGAGCTGCTTTTTGTTATTCTCTGATTCTCAGATTTTCACATTCTGTCTTTTCTCAAAAACGTGTTTGTTGCTTACATTTTCCAAGAAACCAAAGTCTGCCATCAAAATTTAGAAACTTTATTTAGAACACCAAATTATCTGAGCATTGCTATCTACTATACAGTATATTCACTTTAAAAATAAGTTGAGGAGAAACATCTGAGATTTAAATCAACTCGAAACTTAAACCTCCAGACCCGTATGACCAATACACTTTTTCTTTCGGTGGGTACAACTGTATGGCAATATGTGATCATAAAACTAATGCTTAAAACTAAAGTACCTACTCTGATGGATCAAAACATCAAAGACATAATTATAGTTTAATGAAAGTACTCCCAATGGCACCACTTCAATTTCTTCTTGTCAATATCACAAAAGGCTTTAAGAATAGTTGAGAACTCTGCCAAACCTTAAAATCCCCTCATATCATTCACTGTCTTCAATGAGTCTGATTTTCTAGATGGCACATTACACAGGATTACGCAAGCCCTCCAGCATTCATGTAAATTCAGAACTAATTTCTCTCTTTCCTTGCACGCTTTCAAATGAAACTAAAATAACTTTAGTTTTTTGGAATCATATTTATTTTCATATTTTTATGTAAAACATTGGCTACAAATACAAATCAATCTGACTAGTACACTATCTTCACATTGGTGTCTAACGCTGACATGTTTTATGAAAGCATGACGATTTCATTGCACACACACTCCTGGCCGGAAGTTAACTTCCGGTCTGTGTCTATCGATCTAGTGGCTAATAAAATAACATTTATTATTTTACTTTATTTATATTAACATAAATTTAAATGAATATTTTATTGTACAATAGTTCTTTTTATTTTTTATTTTGTTGTATGTTAATTGTATTAAATTATATGTTTGTTTTATGGGTTGTTTAACTTTGTTGCATTTAGGTATAGCCAAGTAGTTAGATTGTCAGTACTACGTAAATAGTAAAGTTTGTCCTATTAGGCAATGTTTTTCACCACAAAACTACCGAGGTCGGGACCTCAAGGGTAGGTATGGCCATGGCAGTGGTGCAGTGTTTACAGAGTTTTTTCCTTCAGAAAAGCGGTAAGCGTCTTTTTTGATAAACCTTAACCTTCATTGAGTGGAAAAAAAAAGTCTCTCTTTGCGTCTTCTCTGTTTAGTGAGCAGCAGAAGCAGCACATTCGTGACCAGCTTACTTGTGAGTGAAAACAAAACACCTTATACAAGCACCTATCATTGTTACTAACAAGACATGAACAAAAACATTTTCTGTAATAATTATTTTATGTCTGACAACAGAAACATTAAATATATAAATGAACATACACAACAATGGCTTTATTGGGCGTTTTATTAAAATACAGCAAGTTCCGAGAGTAAACGCAAATACAGCTTGATGATGTCACGAACATGCTCATTACCACATAAAGCCACCTTGCACCATAGTGATGGGTAATAATAGATTATGAAAGATTTTTTAAGAGCATGTCCGTCAAAATGACGGACTAGAAAAAAGTCTAGCTCGACCTTTGAACGGAAGTTAAGTTTGGGCTGATGCGCAGTAACGCTTGTCTATTCAGAACATGTGAACAGCTTTTTGGATTGTGTAATTATCTGTCTGGGACAGAAGCATCATTCACTTTCGGCGAATCAGAACAGCGTCTGTGCTAAAATACACTTGTGCCAGTTTTCATTTGTATTTAATCACGCCTGGTGGTAACCAATTCTAACTGGAGCTACTGTAAATAACAAATATTCTTAATTCTATTGCATTCTATGCATTACAGTATAAAGCAAATGTACAATGCAATGCATGTTCATGAGATTATATTAATGAGATTATCGACTTTGGTTAATCCTTTGGTCAGCGTTCATGTGGCGTTTGCTGGTTGGTTTAAATTTAATGCAAGATTTTAATGGGCTGTGGCACCCATATGGCAAATTTTCTTGATTGGCTTTGGTACCATATGGCAACTTTACTTCAAATTTAATGGACAAAAAGCTGTATAAATGTGGTAAGAGTAAAAAATTGTCATGTTTAATGGGGCTTTACTTCACGATGGTCATCCAGCATGAAAATAGTTTACCTTGCACTACAATGTAGAAACCATTACCAATCCAACTATCAAATGCTCGAATGCTCACCAATGGTAGACGCATTAACAAGATGAACAGATTGCATTATCTAGAAAATCTTTAACTAACACTGATGGGTCTTTGTGAAGGCCGAATTTCACTCGTTCAGTTTGTGAAGATGAAATAATCCAGGCATCCATATGACGAATCTATACACACAAGCGAGAATCCTCCATCATTATCCCTGCCATCCACATGGGATCAATAAATGGATCTGACAAAATGATAGCACACCTTTGCCTTCAGCATTTTACAACACATGCTTTCTAAGTCATTTAAATGTTTGTTTCGCTTGTGTGATTGGCAGAAAGATTGTTTGTCCGTTACGTTGTGTGGATGTGTTTCAAAGCTCAACACACATGATATGAAATGTACCGAATGCCTCACTTTAACACTGCAGGCAAACACTCGCTGCCAACAATTTGAGCTGAAAATGAGCCCACCGAGGACTTCTTTGTTCTGCTCAACGCTGTAACGCCGTTTGATGCTACAATAATAGCCAATAGATGGCATGTTTTCTACTGCAAAAGCTGTCTGGAATATTTGCACGTTCGCACCACGACTGGACAAAAGCGAGGGTGAGTGCAGAGCAGAACAGAACAGGTACCTGAACACGACTTGCAGGCGCAAGAAACCCAGTTTTATAGAAAGCGGCAGTGAGCTTGACCTCGGCATTGAAATTCATCAATTTTACAATGAAGTCTGCATTAAATGACGCTCTGCTTGATGGGATTCACACGTACCGTAATGCATTGGTGCTCTCTTCTTTTTAATCATAAATGAGACAGACACCCACACTTTCTTGGCCGGATCTCGGGAAGAAAGTCAAACGCTAAATCTTTCATTCGGCTCTCCTGACTTTACAAACACCATCTTTAACAGAGTTTCCCTGTTTAACCGAGACTGGGCTCACCTTGGCGCTGCCCCCGGTGTGCAAAATGAACTGTGGTAGCGGAAACCACAGCTGACATAAAGAGCAGCAGTGTGAAACTCTCCAGCTGATTCTTGTGCTCTCTCACTGAACTCCAATCCGCTGGGTGGGAATGAAAAATTTATGTTCGGATTCCGAATCAGGCAAGAAACCACAGTTACATGATTTATCTAACTAGATCTGTCTGAATGTTTAATAAGGTACCACGTCAAAACCTGCGGGATTGTATT
This sequence comes from Triplophysa dalaica, assembly GCF_015846415.1. Classification (NCBI taxonomy): domain Eukaryota; kingdom Metazoa; phylum Chordata; class Actinopteri; order Cypriniformes; family Nemacheilidae; genus Triplophysa; species Triplophysa dalaica. The sequence continues at coordinate 11,158,598 of NC_079561.1, read as the reverse complement.
CGCACACACATTCAATACTTATGGTGCAAGCTAGCTAGAGTTCAAGCATATTATGTTTCTTTTTCAAATTTGATGCATTCAATTCAAATTGAAATGTTTTTTAAATAACAGGTGTGACATTTAGACCGAAACTTTTTGTACATGTCGTTAATTGCCTGTGAAATTGATAGTGCCGAGATCTAAAGCGTGCATCTGGTAGATATGGCATAACGCCTGGAACTAGAGCTGCTATCTCAATAATAAGCCTTCTAAGGCATGACTCAAGTCTTCCTGGGAGATGGGGAAAAACTTACACTGTTTGTCACATGAGACAAGCCTCCCTTCTTGCCTTTTCTCCTCACCTCAACAAAAGGATGTGTGCGAATATGCCCTGATTCCTAATGCTTTGAGAGAGTGTTTTTTTCTTGTATGCCGACCAGCCAGCAGAGTGCAGCAAAAAACTGCCTCTACTTTTTTCTGCCACTACTTTTAGTGCAATTTACTGCTGAATGTGAATGCGTGTGCACTCATCTTTATTCTGTTTACTCTGCATATACAATATTGCCTTATTTAAACAAATACGGCCTTACATCTCCAGTCTCGGGTAAATAGAAAAGTGAATTTAAACAGATGTGTTCATCTGAAGTGCGCACGGTGACATAACATTTGAGTTGCTTAGAAAATTACAGGTTTCGGCACGTAAAGCTGGTATGAAAGGAACAACTTGTTTTTAATCCAAAGAATCAGGAATATTGTTTATTGTGATTGCTTAGGCTAGCTTTACTGTTACCTCTTGCCTAATCTACAGAATAATTATGGGAGAACAAACTGTAATAAAAATAAAAATCACCTGTATTGTAAATCAACACCATTGTCCAGCAAGACTCAAATACAGTTGGACAGATTCTTTAGAAAATAATGTCAGAAATGCATCTAAATAAGCACCTTTAATCAGAAGAAATTGTGTTTACAACCCAGAACATCTCAAAAGAATTAAGTCATAATCAAAGCAGTTCGACTGTATTTTGCAACTGTAAAATTAGTATTTATTTAAAGAGACAGTACACCTGAATCTGTCCAGCTCTGCATGTCATCATAAACCCAACTGGGTTATTGATTTGGTATACACTCGTTTAACAGTAAAAGCAGGTATTGGATGGTTTATTTAGCCTGAAGATAATGCAGCGTGATTTGTCGACAGATGTTGAGGTTGAGATTGTTCAACACGGTCACGCTTTCAGTAGAGAATCCATCCACGCTAATTCACAGCAAGTGTTCAATCTGCATGTTATTTAACTGATTAATATGGCACGTTTAAATGTTATTTTTAGCAACAAATCCTTTTTTGTTAATTGTTATTAACAATTATTAAAGTTATATTTAAATAATGAAATGGATAAAGAAAACCCGGCAGGATTAGCCTAGATAATGTGATGAATGAAAAGTTTCCGTTACCTCACTTATGTCAAATGTTTTGTAAAATTGGTTTGCGCTAATCTCGGGTAGCATATATAAACAACATCTGTTTTCGCAAAAGGACTCAAACTTACCCGTTTCACTTCACTCTGCGTTTAGCATCTTCGCGTTCGGCGCTGTAACATCAGCATCTTCTCTTCAGCCATTCCTCAACATCATAGTCCCTTACCTTCGAGCTTTTGCTCTTTTTTCTGCCTCCCAAAGCCCAAGATACTCCACTGAACCTTTTCAGACGTGTAACACCCCACTGGACTGTTCAAAAGCGAACCAGAAGTAGAACAAACCGGTTCAGACGCGCTGATATGATCCACTCCAAACACTGCGCCACGCGTAACGCGCGTGAACCCACTCGGTGCCTTCACATCCCCGCTGTGACGCAACGCGAACTTAACATCACTTGCACAGAGCAAATACAACATCGCATCCCATGGTACAGTTGAGAAGTAGGAGGGTTCTGCGAAGACAGATTGCTTCTTGAGTCATAAAAAGTGCCGGAAGACCCCCAGGGTTATAGTCAATAATGAAATAGCAGACTTATGCATATTCCTTATTGGATAAGAATTGGCTGAACTATGCTTGCTTAACTGAATATTATGTTTGTCTCTATGATAACAGACATTTGGAATAGCCTATTCGTCTTAAAATATCTCATGAATTAATGAGGAAATTCAAATGTATCCCCCCAGCTCATTCTGTGGATAGACTGAAGAAGGCAGAACGCTCTCAAAATCCATATGCAGTGCCACGAGATCTAAATCAAAGGATTTATCATCCTTTTAGAGGCTGTTACTACGCCTTTCAGTTCTCATTTGTGCTCGTGTATCAGTGTGCCATGTTTCATTACAGTGTCACAGGTCTTCATGCATTGTGTTGATTTGCAAGAAGTGAAAGGGAAAAACACACATCAAAGTTGCTGCTCTAATGTCTTTCCTTGCATATGAGTCTGGATCCGTTTCTTCCTTGTGAAAGAAACAACTTTGCCATATCAGTTGAAATAGCTGTTGGATGTGGCAGATGCGTAAGGAACAAACTAAAGGCTTTCTTGAAGACGGCAATGAAAGCTTCAGCGCAAGTTCTGCTGGGAAGACTCAATCTTATGCACTAACTATGTATAGACCTAACCAATCATCACCTAACCAATCATTATCTAACACTTGGGGTATATTCTTATCCACCACCAGCAGGATGGTCCATCTCCATTTACCCCAGGGGGTTGGCTGCGCCCCTGTCTTCATCATCAGGCAGGAAGTGCAGGAGTTCTTGACCCTCTGGATGTGAGCTATGGACGGGGCCTACACCATAGAACTATATATTTTTTTCCGCATTTGCAACTTGGCACTGATCGGTTGTCTACTAAATATTCATTGTCAAGTGTATTCGCCTCACAAGTCTTTCTGGTAGAGCTTGAGATTTAAGAAGTCATGTCAAGAGACAGCACAAGGTTGAAGCGTTAGGTACCTGTATAGTACAACAGCCACAATCTTATACAACACTTATACACATTGATTATATTCTCCAGTATTATATGTTTGTGGCACGGTTGAGTGCTGCATTTAATTTTCTCCTCTACATGGATGAATAGGTTGTGCAATTCCAGAAAATACGAGCTTCCAATTTGAATTCTGTTGCAATTCTGATCAAAATATGGTCTGATTTACATTCTTCTTTAAGAACCAGTTTTAATTTATTGTTATGCTGAACACAGAGAAACATATATGGAACCCAAATGGAACTGACGACCGTAGTAGAAAAATAAACTATGGTACTCAATGGTGCACCACAACTGTTTGCTTTCCTACATTCTTCAAATATATTTGTAAGCACTTCAGCAAATGGAGTAAAAGTGTTCTGATTTATTTAATCAAGTCTGGCGTTCATATTTTCTTGCTACCAATTACAGAAAATAATTAGCAGCACTATGAGTGTTATGAATTGTCTCTTGCCAAGATAATAGTATTCTTATGGGGTTTGTTTTGCTACAGTATTTTTTCACATGGTGCCTTATACCGCCTAAATTGTCAATAGCATTCTCAATCACAATATTCTCCTGCACATACCTGTAAGATATCCATCAATAAAATGCTTTGTGTTCCAGGAAACCAACAGGGGCCATAAGACTGGAAAGGAAATTATTTGTCACCAGTCTTATTGAAGGGTCACAGTATCTGTGATGCATTCATCTGTACCAGGATCAAATAATTATACCACAATTTTCAATAAACATCACATTTTGTTAAACCAAGTGTTCAAGCATTTAGGGGTCATTAAGGGTTTGTCGTATCGTGGGATATGAAAACATCTAAAAATACATGAAAATTTTGTTTTTAAGTTTGTGTTTTTTTATTCAAAACCATGCAAGAGAAAATCTGAGAGCTTTTCTGAGATTTCTGATTACAAACTGAATTTTTTTGTTAGTTGAACTAAAATGTCCTTTGAGAACAGAGAACATTTGTTTCTTAATACTTCAAAAGAAATACACAAAAAAATACAACTTTTACTGTCACATCAGGTGGGTGGTGGGAATTAGGGTGAGTACATGTTAAGAGAATTTAGATTTTTGGGTGAACTATCTCTTTAAAGGTCCATTGTATGGCATTTAGTGGCATCTAGCGGTGAGGTTGAGAAATGCAACCAATGGTTCACCCCAATCCTCTCCCCTTCCTATCAAAGCACTACGGCTGCTGACACAGGGCAAAGATGTCGTCATGTTTACGTTTCTTTGCCGAAAGAGATGACGTGTTTATGAATGCTCTGTAGAGCAGTTTGTCCATTTAGGGCTACTGTAGAAACAACAAGTTGAATTGGTACCTGCGGTGTATGTAGATAGAAATAGCTCATTTTATACACCGTTGAAGACATAGTTATGCATATTATATTGCATTTCTGTTAATAGATCCTCCAAAAAATTCCACATTGGACCTTTAATACACCTCTATATTCTTAATCTCTGACTGGTTAAACTCTAAAACTCACAGCAAAACCTTAATTCACTGACTCTTACATAGTTTCATTCTTATGTATTATTTTACTAATGACTCATTGCATATCTTAAATATAAGTTTTCATTGTCTAATTATTTTAAAATAAGCTGCAATGACACGTATTAAGCTTGAAATTGAATGATTCCTGGAGATAATGAGAAGTAGAGAGCAGAGAGCATTCCGTTCAATTTAATATAATTATCCAAATGAATATGACATGAATTGCATTAACAGTCACAAGAATTACTTGTAATACATACAAGTAATACCCATACCACGTTTGTTTTGGTACCTGTGTGGGGTCTTGCAATGGAATTCTATTGGTATTTTATCCAATAAGCCTAACACAAACATAAATTAGATAAATGTAAAATGTTTTACTCCAGCTGCCATGGTATATAATTCTCTCTCTCTTTCTCTCTCTCTCTCTATCTCGCTCACTCTCTCTCTGTGCTTGTATGTGTTTATCACTGATGTACAGTACACCCACAAGTTCACCTTTGTCAAATCTTTATTCTGCATCACAGTTTCAGATGTCTCTGTCGGAACACATACCTTGACCTCGTATTCTATCAGGACTAAATCCAAATATTGCAGGGTTGGAGTGGTGCTTTGAGAGGCGGGGTGATAAGGCAGGGCATTCATAGTCCTGACCCCTCCTCCAGAGTGCATGTCTGTAACTGCCTTTGAATTATTCACTCTGATAGACACCTCAGCCCCTGCTGGAAAAACCTTGCTCATCCCTGTTCAACAACATTGATTTCTTTTCTGATCCATACGTCTTCCTCAAATGTTGTGCAAAAGGATATAAGATTGTGAGAAAGACAGACAGATACTAGATTATATAGATTTACTTAATATGTTATAGTGTTCACATATTTTATTACAGAAACAAAACATTCATGTTTGAATAAAAAGATTGTCCAAAAATGAGCCTGCAAAGCATCATCAGAGCTCCGTTAGCCTTGAAACCAGCTCGCCCTGGTCGAGGGTTTGAAGAAGTCAAATTAATATTCTTCATAATCCGAGACTCTCAGAATGTTCAAAGTGAGTCCTGCACAGCTCCTTTTTAATAAGGGGGTTCTTTGTGAAGAAATATTGAACAGATCAACTTTGAAATGTAGAGTTCTCTGCTTTTAAATCAGACGCTTATCAAACAGTGTCTCTTCACTGGAGGCAGGATTTACATATTCTTTACCTGTTCATTGGATTCAGGACTGCTAAGGCCACCTGACTCCTAAAGGTATGCTGGAACATTGTATTGAAAGTCAACATGAAATCAGAATTGAAACTCTTAACTTACTTAATCTTCACAACTATAGGTTCATGCGTTCGGTTATTGAGATCTTGAGTTATAGACCAAGCTGCAATGACTTGCTTTTCCTCTCTGATGTTTCTTTTTTATTTTCTGCTGATGTCATATAGGCCATTTGAGCTGTTGGATCATTTGAACCAATATGCATTGTTATTTGTTCATTTTTAAGATCTGACAGAAGATTCGGACGGAATTTAACATCAAAAAGTCCGGTTAAAGACTGAAATGAGTTAAATTGGAACAAATATTATTGCTAGTAGATAAACCCAGTTACCAAAACAAAAAAGCCAAAACCAACACTCATTCAATTTTTGTCATTTGAAAGAACACCCATATTTAAGTCATTCCCCAATCACTAGACAAATGACTGTTTGAAATTTCAGCTTAATGGATGACATTTTCAGTCAGAACTTCAATCATATCTTCTCAGAGAATGTGTTCATTACCAAAATATTGATTCATCAGTTTATATTTGACTAAACCCCTGGTGATATCAGAAAAACAGTCTATAAAATTTCTTAAAAAACCATCCGATATGGATGTGACAAAAAGGTGAGTAAGTTTTGAGATACAGCATTAAAATGCACAAACCAGAAGCAACTATACCCAACACATGGAGAAGGGATGACTCTTTATTAACCAGAAAATAGATTTTTATTTTTCATGTGCCCTTATGGATTATAGAATGCGTTATGGATGTGACAATTCACCAGACTATTCAAAACCATGCTTTAAAAACATTAAGTGAGACTTTTTATACCACCAAACGTTGATATAATACCTCTCAGTATGGTGAAATCCTTTTGTAAAAACTTAAATAAAAAAATCCATGTTAATGAGAACATTTGCTGGAATTGCCCATGTCAGATGTAACCCATCCACTTCAAATCCTCAAAGGCCCTATATGTCAGCGTAACTCATAGTTTATTATATATAACACCATGTACCTTGTGTAAACATTTATTCATTACGGTGAAAATCATTAATTACTCCCAAGGGAACATCACACCAAACATCAATTTAAATCAGAGCATGTAGGTTGCAGAAAAGAAGATATTAAAACCACTTAACAAAAAAAAAGCACTTAACAACAATAAGTTTCCCATGTGTGTGACTTTCAATCCATCGTCATGTGTAAGCACTTCTAAACAAAAAAATAATTTCTCTGATCTTGCTGAGGTAAAAGTGCAATTTTGCAGATGCGCCCAATGTTAGACATAGAAAATGACCAACTTCTTTACGTGAAATACTGGAAATACACCATTAAGATAAGAATGGACTGATTTATGAAAATATACCTGCAGCGTGTGGTGCTCACCTTGAATGTTAAAGCTATTTAAGTCTTTGAAAGACTATTTGGGGGAAATTGTCAGTCATGTACAGTATTAGATTATTCATGGTAATACCCAAAGTCATTTCGCTATGTATTGCCACGGAAAAGAATGTGCCATTCTCGCATTTCGCCATAACATAAAAACTGTGGTTTGTGTAAGGGCTTGTCGGTGCTAGAAGCACCAAGGATTTGTCCTTGATTTTTATGTTGTGTTCTGTGCTCCTGAATTTCGGAGGTTTCACAGCATGATGGGGTTGGATGGGGCCGGAGTAAAGGGCCGCACGGAGAGAGAGGGAGAAAAGGATTATAGATGGCACAGAAATAAAATTCTCGGCCTTTTCTCCAACCGAAGCCACCATCTGCCGGTTATTTGACAATTTCAGATTGAATTAAAGCGAATCCCTTTTCCTAATTCACAACAGCTGAGAGTTGATTCAGACTGAGCCAGAGAAATCTAATGGCATCACTAGTACGAAGCCCCGTGTTTAACCAGAACAAAGAGATGATGCAAAGAATGATATCCACAGCATGATATAATACAATTGCAGTCATGACCAAGCCCGAAAAATGGATTGTTCGATTCGAAAAACATCTCAGTGTGAATCTAATTGTAGGTTGGAGCCCGGTGGACATTTATCAACTTGATGAAATGCCTCGTATCTCATATGAGCTGCTATTGTTAAACAAAATAGGGAAACTAAATTTAAGTCTAATGTTTCATTTTAAAAATACTGTACAGTACAATCATTTCCCATTTTTCAGTCTAAACATATGCTATAATTCACCCCTTTAAATTGTGTGTGTGTGTTTGTTTTCTCTGCATGAGACAGGAAGGACAACCAGCCTAACGTCAGTAATATGACAGCATTTTTCATCTCTGCTCTGGAAACGAGAAAGAAAAATCAATATTTAATCAAAGCCAGATTTTGTAGACACGATACAATATATTTACCTTCGCTGTCATTAAAGCTTCAAAGATGCGTTCAAACTATGCAGTGACAGTACAAAACAGCTCCAAATTAGGAAAATAGTAGCAAAAATAACTATTTGTTATCCGCACCCTCCTATGTTGTGTATAACCAAGGCTTGATGGCGAGACAATATCAAGATTTATCGAGTGAGCTCACCTCTGAAAATATTCACCAGAGCAATGACCGGTATCTTGATGAACTCTGCAGGAAAAGACAGTAATTATGTCTGCTCTCTCTCTCTCTCCCTCTCTCTCTCTCTTTCGCTTCTGTCTCCTGATGTGTCCCCTGTGTGATAACAGAGCCAGGGTAATGGGCTCAGTATAAGCTAATGGAGACTACACCACAGGATGCTCTGCTGGCAGGTACCCCATTCTCCTCCGCTCCTTCAACCGCTTCACGAACATATCATTCGAAATTGAATAGATATCTGTTGAATGAGATTTCTTCTTCGAGCTGTTGGGGGTCTTCAATAAATACGTACATTTAAAATGGAGGTGACAAGATCTTACCTCAAAGTATTATTATAATGCAAATGTGAACATGCAACAGCGTATTATTTGCGACAATAAATTCAAATGACCGTGGATCTTCGGCAGTCGCATAAATTAAATTCTGAATTCAATTAAGTGTAATGGCTGATCATCCGAGTGTCCAGGGCAATTGGTTATCGTTAAAGAAATAATGTCATCAATTTTTGCGCAATAAGATTACAGGTCAGCATGTGTAATCATTTTAGTCCTTTTATTTAAAGAATTGGTGCTAGTTAAATTGTGTGCATTTTTTATGAAGGCAAAGTATGCAGCCTACGAAATGTGCATCTCAAATGAATGAAAGTTTTCATTTTAAAGTTAGAAGGCCTGAGGGTTGCCAGATCTGTGTAACAAATCCGGTCCGAATTGCCAAAACTGTTGAATTAACTGTTGCTGCGCTCACTCCCAATCCGCATACTCTTCGTCCTTAATAGTATTCGAAAATATAATTAGTACGTCCCAAATCATAGTATGCTGAAATAAGTATTCTCAAAGTACCCGGATGGTCCATTGTTTAAGATGAAAATTTGAAGTGTGAATCCATGGACACTTTATGGCTTATAGCCTATTACCCACAACTCACATTACATTTACATGTATGCATTTGGCAGACGCTTTTATACACTGCATTGTATTCTGACTATGTGCAATCCCCTGAGAACCCATGACCTTGGCATTGCTAGTGTACCACTGAGCCACAGGAAAGCTAAAAAAATGGAGACATAAAGAAAGCTTAATACATTAAACATATTAAGTAGCATTAAACATTACAAGTATCTGCTAATATTAGAAGAGCACCATTCCATAAATTATTTTCGGGACGGAGTGGGAATTATTGAATTTCCGAGAGCACGTGAACGCAGCATAATTCCTTGAAAACACCTGAATCCTGCAAAAAGCTGTGGAATTTGCAACAAAACCCCAAACGTGGTCACACCTATGAAAACAGAGTAAAGTCTCAAAATCGAATTACCAGACAAAGAGCATCAAAGGTTAATTTTAATCACAACTTTACTATCATTTTAATCTTTGACGTGGCCTTAGTCAATATTAAAGATGTCAAGGATATATTTTCACAAAAAGGTCTTTACATTATATAGATATTAATTTGTGTAGAAAAGTGACTTTAGCTTGGTTTTCATATAGACAGGGTCACATATGTGTATTAAATACATCTAAAAGTGTGTACTCAATGGATTCTAGCCGAACTCATTGAATAACATCAGTTATTTTAGTGAAAATCGTTTTTGTGACCCCAAATTCTCAAACTGTTGGTGGTTCCAGATGGTTTGAATAGACCATTGGTGGCGTTTGGCTGAGGATGACACGGGCAGCTTGGCTCACAGTGAGTTCTGGCAGAAACATGTTGTCAGACTAAAGGAAGAAAAGGTCATGACAGCAATATATGAGGAAACATGTCTCCAGGAGCACAACGTGGGATTTCTAAACCATTTAACAGAGAGGAACAAATAGCCTTATTTGCACGCAGGTCGCGTCTTTGATGTTGTTTTCACACCTCTTAACAAAAAAAACTTGCATCACAAACATAAAAAAGAAAGCAAATGAAACCAAACGAGTTCTTTAATAATATGACGTCATCATCTCTTATGAAAATACTTTTTATCCACAGCTGTGCTCCTTTAGACAAACTGACTACATGTTCTAATAACAGTGAATTAATAATTCATGTATGTGATTGATGAAGTGCTTCAGACTGGAGACAAAGACTTAACGGTGTGCAGATGAGTCCATGCTTTGTGTCTCGAATGTTTACGTGTATTGTTTTTTCTCACTGCATCGCTTTATTGTTACCATTTCATTTAAATGGCTAACAAGTTGCATTAAAATGGAAAGCGGTTTCCAGTTATTTAAATAACACACTAAACATAGATTACAAATCAATAGAAGCACAAACCTCAACCTTAGCCAAAACATAAACTGGGCCAAGATACATGTGCATCAATCCCGTATCAAATAAGATTTGACAGGGTTGCTGATATGTCAAAAGCAAGGCATTTAAAGAGTTCAGATGTGATGTGGGTCAAGTAAATCTCATTATGGGCAGCGCAGAGAATCTCCCGAAGAAGGGAACGCTTTAGATGAGTCAGTTTCTGCCCAGGAGACGTATGATAATGCTTGTGACACTCAATGAGGCAAAGCTTCAGTAACTGGAGGAAAATACACAAAAAGCACAAACCCCTGGAGCAAAACAGAGAGAAAGAAAAAGGCCATTTAGTAAAAGAGAAGTGGAGACGTGAAAAGATCAGTTCTCTTTGGATGAACTGGACATTTTTAATACCACAATAAGGAGTGTACAGTGTGTCACACAGGCTCATGCACAAACCCAGATGCTTTGTGTGCTGAATTATAAACCGCAATAAATCAAAGCTGTTATATTTAAGCATCTTTAACGGTCCAATGTGGGATTTTTAGGAGGATCTTTTGACAGAAACGCAATAAAATATACAAAACTGTCTTCAGAGGTGTATAAAGACCTCACATAATGAACCGTGATGTTTGTTTTACCTAAGATATCTATTTCCGTCTTAATACAGAGACTACATACATGGAATTTTCCATGTTGCGCCATCATGTTTTGTACAGTAGCCATAAACGGACAAACAGTTCTGCAAAGCGTGCTTTGTACTGTGGCGGTCACCGTCCTGCTTCGAATGGGAGGGGTGAGCGGAGGACTGAGAGATTGATTGCAATTTTCTCACCGCTAGTGGCCGCTAAAAGTCTCACACTCTGGCTTTAAAGTGGTCACCTAAAATTATAAGAAATCTTGGCATGTCCTAACTTACTGAGGTGAGCCTGACAAAAAGAGTAATCGAAGGTCTATGCTGGGAGACTGTTGGTGACGCATTTCCGAGTGAAATGGAATTTAGAATGAGGAAAATAGTGGGCATAGCTTTCGTCATTGTGTCCAATTTGACTGGATGTATAAAAACAGGGGTTGCATTTTTAAATGAAACTGACAGCAGATTGACAGTTGAAGGGGAGGAGTTGAATGTCCCGTCAAAGCCATCTAGCCTACCCCATTTAATATGGCAAGGCATTACAGGACGGAATTGGATTTTCATATTTTATCTGAAGATTATGAGGGCACAATAATTTTAAAAAGAGAATGACCCACATTTATAAACTAATTACAAAAACTAGGCATTGTAATTTTTAATTTCACTTTGATATAAAAGAAGGTAAATGTTAGTTTTGTAATAAAGGAAATCACAGTGTTGGCACAATAAAATGTTCATCTGCAAAATGTCAAATAGCAATTCATGCATATGCATTAAGCCTATATGACAAAGTCAGGAGTAACATTTTCAGTGAAGGGACCCTTAAAGGGCCGCAATCCCAGAAAATGCACTTTTAAATGTTCATCTACCAGAAATTTAGTCGCCAGTGTGTGTGCAGAAACATCCTGTAATTATACAAATCCATTTATTCTTCTTTTTGTAATCTCCATTAACCACAACAGTGACAAAAACAGGTTGTTGGGGATCCCCCAAACAATCTTATGTCACATTGATTTACACCTGCCCATGACCGCTCAAAGACTCCGACTCTACATACGGAGAAGAAGCACTTTTTTCGGATCGACAAACCAACATTCACTGGTCCGTATCTCCGGTCCCGAAAGACTTACAGAACGAGCCAGGACCCATTGGATGTCGAGTCGATGCGACCCCTAGAGCTCCCAGTAACCGGAAAGGTTGAAAAACCAAGTCGCCTTCCGTCAAATGTATCTCCGGCTCCCGGGGTCGCAGCGAGTCGATGGGGATCAGTACCAGCTGTTCGCGATCAAGCTTCATCTCCGGAAGAAGTATGCACATCGTTTTTAAATCACTTAAATACTGTGTTTAGCATGTTAGCGGCTGTTGTTTACATTGTCGCCGCTAATCCTGGACTTTACATTGCTCCAAAGACAGGTGTTGTGTCGTAACGTTAGTGGTAAAACGCATCGCGCCCATCGGTTCAGAAGACTTGTGACTAACATCATTTCTGTAAAGCTTGTTCATTACAAATAAATAAAAGTGACAACAGTGTCTTTCTTGGTGAGTTCAGGGTTTTCTCCCATGTCCTAAGTGCGACAATATTTGGGGCGGATAGAAACAGAGTTCACATTTGTAAGACGATGAGGTTATGTAGAAATTGCTACTCACAACGTAATAACACCTGGTTGCTGATCTTTACATACCTGTCTGCCATATACAAGCACTCTGAAAGCATATACTGTATATGCCTGTATCCGTGTTTATGTCTGTTAGTAATGTGCATGCAGATGATTAATCATCAATGGCCAACATTTCATACATCAAATGTTCAGCATATGTTGTTCTATTTATGTTTTTGTCTTTACCATTTAATTCGTATTTATGAACATGGCATTAAGGTGATTTTTATTGCATTTAGTGTATGGTTTTAGTTTCAAAGGGCATTACAGACCTAATTAGGCTCTCTGCCGTATTGCTTGTCATGATGTCATCCAAAGCACACGTGTAAGCGCTCTCCCTCCTATTTTGCATACGGGGCGGGGAGCCAGAAGCTCATTTGCATTTAAAGAGACACACACCAAAAACAGCGCGTTTTCCTTTGCAACCACAAATGGTCGTGTTCAACATCTTGTAATAAAATATATGTGGCGTATTTTGAGCTGAAACTTGAAAGACAGATTCTGGGGATACCTCTGACTATTTTTACATTGCAGAAAAAACCTCAGATTGCAGTCCTTTAACTCCCTTAAAAAGCCCTTAAAAGTATCTTGAGCATATAGACTAATACAATCGATAGCCTAATGGCACACTGAAAGTCCTGGGGCTGTTTCAGTCTCTTTAGATGTTTCAGTTCAGAGGTTCTCATTATCCTCTACTTAAGAGCAAGTAAACACTGGTGCTATTGAAGACGAACTCACACACTCCCTTAGTTCACCGTTAAATAAGAGACAACAACAAGAATTGCTGAATTGACTGAATTGAAGTCTGAAGGCCACATTCTTCAGGCAAAGAAGTCCACGTGCCTCTGTATTGAATCTCAGAATGATGTGAAGAAGAGTAACTGTACATTGTTTGCTTGGATTTAAAAAGATTGTCATCAGACGTTTACCATATATTTCTGTTTAATGTGATTATGTTTTTGTCCCATGTTGACACTATTTACGAGCAATTGACACACTTGAATCAAAGGCAGAGATCAGCATTTGCATCTCAGATTAAATGAAAATAACCTAATCTGCATGATTTGTTAATGGTTTTGGATTTCACAGCATGCTCTTCTACATGAACAAATTATACAGGTACTGTCATATACAGGTACTGTTAACTTTTCAATGGCTTTATTTCATGCTGTGTTTTTTTGTGCGTGTGTGTCATCACTATTTGTTATTTGCTGTGTGGTGTTGTTCAGAGCTCAGCTTTTTAAAATGATGATGTTTTTAAATGATGACTTTTTGTTCTCTGTTAAATGTGTAAAATTGCTGCGAACTGATGACAAATCAACTTGTTGACAGAACAAAAACATCGCAATGCCTTGTGTTGCCCTGATTTTTTACTATTCGATTTTTCAGTGCACAACATGGCCCAGAAAATGATTTACCTCAGGATGTCATGATACATTATTATGTTAAAGCTGGAGTAACACACACGGTTTCTGCCAATCTCATATTAATCTTGAGTACCTATAGAGTAGTACTGCATACTTCTTATCTTCGAAGAGTATTTAGTTTGATCAAATTTATAAAAGATAGATAGAGCTTTACGATTGTTTCATACAATCGTACGGCGCATTCGGGGGGGAGGGGTAGGCTGAACCAAAGCACATGCGCACCCATTGTCAACAAACACATAATACTTTAAAAATTCACTTGATTGTATTAAAAAATATAAAATGTATCGTTCCTGACATTTAGAAGAAAAAACACAATGAGGAAAAAACTATGAGATTTAGAGCATGGAATTATCCTTTTCTTTGATAAAAGATGAATTCATTTAACCAAATGTTTAACGCATTCTGATCTTTCATTGCTCGTTCGATGAAGGTGCTAAAATATTTCCGGCAGTCCTATCCTCCGGCATGATTTTCTCAGACGCCCATGCAAATTCACCTTCTCACGTAAGCAAATGCTCTAAATAGCACATAACAACTCTTATCAGAATAGTACGTTACATAAGGAGACAACAACTGAAGGTAAACCTGTTTCACAATCTAAAATAATTCATTTGATTGCCATTAATCATGGATTACTTGTCATTCAACTGTGGCTTCATGTAAGGATAATATCTCTGCTTTTGTAAGATCCTGATACAGTGGAGAGATTCCACATTCTGTCACTACAAATAATAGTAAGAAAGAAAACAACTTGAATGAGTTTACCAGATACTTACCACAGAAAGAGCAATGTGGAGATTTCAGTGGTATGTAGAGTGAGGTTGAGAATTGCAATCCCTCCACGACTCACCCCTCACTTTCGAAGCACTACGGAGGCTGACACAGGACAAGATGTTGTTACGTTTTCGCTTCTTTTAGTAGATAGCATAATTAAGTGATGCACTCTGTAGAGCAGTTTGTCCATTCAGGCCTACTGTAGAAACAACATGGTGAATTCCATGTAAGGGGACCCGTGGTGTATGTAGATAGAAACAGCTGAAGGTCTTTATACATCTCTGAAGACATAGTTATGTATATGTAGCTCAGTGGTAAGAGAATTGCGTTAACAACGCAAGGTTGTGGGTTTGATCCCTGGGGATTGCAAATACCTATGTAAAATGTATAGGATAAAGCAATGTAAGTCGCTTTGGATAAAAGCGTTTGCCAAATGCCTAAATGTAAATGTATATTATATTGCATTTCTGTCTCCTCCAAAAAACTACACACTGGACCTTTAACAAAGGGAAAATACTCCAAGGTCTGTCGTTGCAATTGAACAAAATCTACAAGGGTGAACAAGGTTGGTTTTATATTAAACATTTCTAAGGTATGTTTTTCAGCCAATAACTTAATGAAACACACTTTGACAAGTTTGAAAGTCACTGAAGTTCATTGTATAACACAATGATCTTTTGTGACAACATGCCCTTATATTTAGGGCGGCATGTCCCAAAAAGCTGCCATTAAACAACCAAATATATGCTTTTCTAAAACCAAACAATTTACAAAAGCTGCAAAAAATGCAGGGTAATAAAAATCACTGTCTGTGACAACTTGCCACAGTGTCCCTGTTTACTGTAGGTGTAAATAGCAGAACCACGGCTCAGTTTGAGAGAAGCCCTAAAGTTTACCTGAGTGTGGAGTTCACGCTTGATGTCTCTCAGAGCAATATGACAGTAAGCTTTGATAGTGACAAGCCCGAATGATCCTTCTTCACTGGGTGGCTTGTGAGGATGAGGCCATGATAAAAAGCTGACATGCAAACAGCAAACGTGGCAAAGGAGCTCAGGAACGCCAGAGATGACATAATGAGGACAATAGAGTTCATTTGATATGCTGCTTTGGTGAGAGCGTACAGTGTTAAAAGATACATAAAAAAAATGTTGTTGTCCGCAATGCAGAAATAGAGGGCTTTGGGGAGAATTGAGCAGTGGTGCTCACGTGAGTGATGCAGGTTCGAGTCTGGACTGTGATGTGTCTTTGATACTAAATCATCTGTGACCAATGGGGAGATTTTGGTTTAGGCTCCAACATTATACAAAATATTTGAGTTAGATTATTCATATTTTTACATAAGCAACGAACACATCCTAAGTGTATTTTTATATAAAGTTTATTTCTATCGTTCTTCACTCTTAAAAATAAAGGTGCTTCACTGTGACATTGAAGAACCTTTTTTGACTAAATGGTTCCATAAAGAACCTTAAACATCTGAAGTACCTTTCTGTTTCACAAAATGTTCTTTGTGGCGAAAAAAGGATCTTTAGATTATAAAAAGGAAAGAAAGAGATGGATCAGTCACAGAACCTTTGCCTGAATGGTTCTTTGTGGAAAAAAAATGGTTCTATGACATCACTGTGAAGAAGCTTTATTTTTAAGTGTGTTGTACAAATAAACCAAACGTGACAGAAGTGTAAATGTTACAGCTTTGCATGTAAAATTTAAAAAAGTAAAATTTGAACAAATCGGTATACTTTTATCCATATACAAAATGGAAATATTGTCTGTGCATCTGTCAATAAGTGCTGGGAAAAAACATCTCTGTCATCTAATCGTTTTTTTTTTGATTGAAAACGGTTTGTGCAAATTATGAATAGAATCGAGACCTTGCTAATTTGAATCAGAATCTATACCCTATAGCCCTACTATACTATTTAGCCCTACTAATAATACATATGTAGACATCCATACAAACTTTTCTTTTATCATAGACTAAAACATACGGATAAACCTAGACAAAAGGCACAATCATGAAAAAATTTGTAAAATAAAATATTTATTTACCTGATATTGTAATTACATTCAGCATTTCGATTTATGGAATTTACATTGTTATGATGTCCTTACTGTTGTAAATTTCAAAGCTTAGATACCAAACAACCCAGCAGATACAAAAAAACTCCCACAAAAGAAGAAAGAATTGTTTTCCTGTGACTGTCATTTGTATTAAAAATAAACACAAGGTTGCCCATATACTAAAATAACCTTGTTGATTTTGAGAGAGGAGTTCAAATCTGGAGATGAAAGATTAAAGCCAAGAATGTTGATGGAATGCTCTGGGTAGGTGACACAAGAAAAGTAAATCATCAGGTAAGGGTAAAGGTGTAGACTAGCACTGAGTTGCAGTTATTTGAAGTGTCAAAATACCACAATACCATATGCTTGAAACACACAAGGGAGAAACACGACAGATTGTGTTAATAGAAAGAAACAAGTCTGTTTATTATCTAGTCTTAAAACATCAACTGTTTGTGACATTTGAATTGCAATAAAATATTTGAATAAAATGATATAAAAAGTAGTTCATCTTAAAAAAGGAGAACAATCCCACATACTGCCTAAACTTAAAAAGAAAGGTTCATGATTACTTTTTTATATATTTACATGTAAAAAAGTCCAGGGTTTGATCTTTTTTATTAAGGAAATAATGTTAGTTCAGTCGTCAGTTTTAGGAATCCACAGGTAGTCCAGAGTAATAGTAATATTGAGTCATTAAGACGTCATATTCAGTCAGGTGGTCCACCTGATCTCCCGGGAGAATGTAAGTACAGTATTTTACGAGGTGGCTAATTCCTATGAATTCGGACGATGTAAGTCATATAATTTCTTGTGTTAAATGGGATTCAAAATGTCTGATTAAATGGAGAAAAGCAACACTGAAGCCCCTCCCCTAACACCACCCCCAAACCTAACATTAAAGCAAATCATACTAAAATGTAAGAATAAGATTGTACAAATTCCTGTTAGATTGTGGTGGGAAATCCAGAATACCAAACTCTGGCCTTCATACACCTGTTTGTTCATATGCAAACATCCCTTATATACGACCATTCTCTTAAAATGAATGAAGTAGAATCTGTTAAAATTATGAAAGTCCATCGATTTCCCAATAAAATATTTGTCACATATTGTGGCCGCAGTATCATGGAAACATATTTTTCCCCTTCGCTGGTCAGCTACATGGTTAACATCACAAGTCCATTGTTATCTTTCTTATCCTTTAATTTGTGCCGGTGGTCGTCTTGCTACATCTCCACAGAGAGAAGGAAGCAGAATCAAACCGTGTTTGTTCAGCAAAACCTCGCTGTGCTGTGCCAGCCCTCCTGATTCACCGCTCTGCTCTCCCCTTCCCTCGGTTTTATCTTAGATACAGATTCAGAATCACAGAGCCACACGCTTCAAAACAAGAACTTTTCACATGATAACCCTCATATCTGACATCTACAAGATATTGATACATTAGTGTCATTGTGCCGGCTGTTGTTTACTTTTAAGTTGAATGTTTTGTCTTTTTGTGTCCTTATTAACCAAGTAGTATGATTGAGAGAGTCAAAGTTACTGCAAGGGATATGATTAAAATGTTCAAAGATATTGAAACAACATAAAATAATAAAGAAAAATATCACACGTTTGAAGGACTATATGAAATGTCACTCAAATAAGTAAAGCCATTTTTGTTTATCAATAAGCAGAGAGGTAAACTATTTAACTTCTTGAGACACACAAGTTTGTGTGTATACCACGACGTGAGTATCTTTAGTGTTGTTTACAATGACTAGCCTAGATAACGGTCTAAAAATATTATCAAGATTCACACACTAAAGGTATAAAGGTTTACTGTTATTGTATGGTCTCTGATCTACGATACAGATGCTTCCTTCAGCAACAGTAATATAGTATTTGTGACATAAGTGCAAATAACAACATGTGCAGACTTAAAATTGGAGTTCAAACCTTTGTTTTGATATAGAGAGTATGAGTGGAACCATCAGAACCATCAAAAGCACAGGCGAGAGCTTGTGAAAGCATTTTTAGTCAAAGCATAAAACCTAGAAATGATGTAAACCACAATTTTTTTCACAGTGTGAGGAACGCTTTCAAAATACTTGGTTCTTTCAAGAAAAAATGTCTCCATCCAAAAAAAGAAAAAAGAGAGAAAATATAATTACCAAAGCTTTGGCCTACTTCTTTCTGTGCAAGATTTGCTTTTAACTACTCAGTCTCAGCTTGAGACGGCACGCCTACAGGACGCCCACAGACTGTTCGCTATACGTCTGAAGTATATACAGCAGACAAAACTGGACAAGACTTTCTCAGTCTAATGTAAGTGCTGGTCGGATTGACTGACTAATTCAATTTCTTTTTTAATATGGGCACAGTTTTTATTAGCTGTTTTTAATTGCTGTATTTAAGGCCTGTTTATGTGGAAGCTGGCAATGAAGATAATTTCGCCCAAAGGAGTATGGGTTTACCAAAAGATTAAACTTTTGTGTTTCAATACTTAAAAGTCAAAATGTAGAATTGTTCATTACTGCAAAAATGTATTTTTTCAAAGGATCAAGTAGAAAATTTAAGAATTAAGTTTGTTAAAAACTAGGAAGAAATCAAATGTCAAATTTTTGGAGGATCTATTGACCAAAATGTAATATAATATACATAACTATGTCTTCAGAGGTGTATAAAGACCTTGAGTTGTTTCTATCTACAGTAAATATACCGCGGGTCCCCTTAAATGGAATTCACCATGTTGTTTCTACAGTAGCCCTAAATGGACAAACTGCTCTACAGAGCGCGTTTTGTAAATACGTAATCTCTTTCGGCAAAGATGCGAAAATGTGATGACGTTTTAGCCCTGTGTCAGCCACCGTAGTGCTTCGAAAAGAAGGGGGTGGGGTGGAGTAAGCCATTGATTGTAATTCGCAACCTCACCGCTAGATGCCGCTAAATTCCATACACTTTAATTTGACCTTTTCCACCCAATTTATTTTCTGATCCTATGGGAGATTTTTCTTGCTTATTTTAACATAAACTAACATAATTCCTATATTTTCTTTCAGAAAACAAAACTTAATATCTTAGGTCATTTCCAAGAAGGCCTTAATATAATTTTGACAAAATACATTGTTGCAGTATGTGGATCATAGAATTCTAGTTAAAAAAAGTTAACTTATGATGAGAGGTAGGGAATGTTCAGCAAATATTAATTATGATTCTTTCTGGAAGGTTAAGTAGTAACAATAGAGCCAAAAAGTTTATATTAAAAAAGTTAATTTGCAAAAAATTCTAAAATAATGACCAGAACATCTGCCATTGATCATCCAAACACAAAGCCCCACCCCAAACTCACTCCAATGGTTTAGCTCAAGATTCAAGATTTGAAAATATTTTACAATGTAATGAAAAGCATTCCAAGTTTCGATTGTTTATGCAACACATCAAATCTCCTTTAAATAAATAATTGTATGATGACACTCTGATTGATGTTGTTGTTGACACTCGTAAAGGACCGACAGAGTGTAAAATCTGGACCATTGAAACTGTGGCAGAGTGAGATTATAGCTCACTTATCGCAATTATCAGTCAGTCACTTTTATTTGTCCCCTCTCCTTTATCTCACGCTCAGTTCACAAACTTATCAGATGTCTATATTGATCGTGCACAAGTTAGATAACAGTCTGCAAGCTTCGTTCTGTCATAAAGTTCTCCACCAGTGTTGACAGCACTGCTGTTACTGTTTGACATTTCATTCATGTTAGTCTGGAGGAGTTCCACATTCGATGTTCAAGTTTTTCTGTCATTCACATTGTTACTGTCTGCTTTGTGTTGTTTTCCATATAATTCACCTCTTCTATGATTGGATGATTACAAGCATAACATCCCCCGGTGTGACATAAAAATGCCTACACGTGAGTGTTTTACAGATCCCGGGATAAACAATCAGTGTCGATCATAGACGTCTGGGGGCCCTACACAAACTTGTGAGGGGCCCTTGTACAAATAACTAAACAATAAATGACATACTATCAGAATTAAAAAATAAGTAAATTATAACACTTAAAGGAATGCAGACTGAAATAAAAAAAACATTAAACTGTGGGTTAATTGTATATTCTAACAAATAAGTACAAAATTAAATGAACATTTTGTGTAACCTAACGCATGGCTCTGGAACCATCTAGCTGTTAAAATACTATAACACTCAAACGCTGTGTTTGAACTGCCAAAAGAGGGATTAACTAACAAAGATAAAGCTTGTAAAACCCAGTTTTCAAAAAAAAGCTAAGCAGAAGAAAGCATATCAATAATTTTCTAAAATTGATGGCACAAACAAAAAATTACATAAATGGGCCTAACATGGGCAAAAAAATACGGTGGACAAAGACTGATTTTTTAACCTTTGTTGGAGAATTGTTTTGTAAGTAATTTCTTACATAATTATGCAAAACTAAATAACACTTTACACATGCCTTCTTGTTCTTTTTCTTCTCGTTGTGGCAATTTTTTTCTTTCCCCAGACTGAGAGCTCCGATGGTCATATAAAAGACGCAAATCAGCAAATCATGCGCTTGTCATTACCTGCCACCCACTCCATGATATCCCATTATGTAACAGTATTTAAATAGAATAATATCCAAATGATTCCTCTAAAGTTGAAACCACAAGTTATATAAATAGTGTTTTGTTTACAATAGTGTTTTTGATTCAATACTCAAGGGGGCCCCCTGGTGGTGTAGGGGCCCTACGCAACCTGCGTAGTCTGTGTACATGAAGGATCGGCTCTTCAAACAATAAACACTATGGTTTTACAATAACTCAACACTTAAATTATTGTCCGATTCTCAACTATTGGGAATTTTCAAACCAGTATAGCAATTTTTTATCCCTTTAATTGACTGAATTTTTTTTTATGAGAGATTACCAGTTCCTTTCTACCATTTGATGTTTAAAAAACACATATCCTGTTTGAAAATGCCCGGTAGTCTTCTGTACTTTTTTGATTGTACAGTTGAAAATGCATATGCAGAAATAATTGAGAAAGGCCACTTCTGTGTTGAGCAGAGACAAAATGTAAACAAATATTGTTTGTCCTTAGAGGTCCTTTACAAATTCCCAGAGAAAAGACTTCTGGGTTGAAGAGCTTAAATTAGTTTAACTTTGAGTTGAAATGCAACAATAAAATTATGAAATTCTATTAATGTACTAACAAATTAACAAAGTTGACCTTTTTCTGGAAAATTACTTTTTACGAATATAGTCTCACTAGAAAGCACAATGACATTTTAGACATTTAGGTTTCCATGCTTTGAATTTATGGAAAAAAATTGAGTCTCACATCAGAAACAGTTAGAAAACCCAGTGTACTCTCATGTCTGTAGGAAGTTTTCTACTTAAATCCATGATCTGTTTGACTAAGCCTTCTTAGTAAAAAGTATGCTAAGCCTCCATCTGCATCTCCATGAGTAAGATTTTTTTTAATCCATATGTCCATCATGTTCCATTGAGGTAATGCATTATCTACCAGCAAATGGGTCTTACCTACACGATTTCTCATTATTGGTCAATCAAGTTTAATTTCTGCCTGAGAATGGCCAAAATCCAAACTCATTTCTGAGCTAATTTTACGCTTTAGTGCATTGAATATAACACAGACGTATTTTAAGTTCATACCTATGTGGATGAAAAACACTACCTGAGAAAGTCGTGCAATATGTTCCTTTTTACAAAAAAGACACAAATTTATGTTCAATCATTCCACACAATGTGGCAAAAGTTGCTAAAGCTGTCTTTTTAAATACATTATATAGATGTTAATAATTGCGAACATTATTTATATATAAAATATTTCATGTCCTTGACCTCACAGTAAAACAGGATTTAATTATGAGCATGCCACAAGACAATGCTAAGATGACTCATTCATGCAACAGACGATTTCACACTTTCTATGGCTAATTACATTTATATTATCATTAATTAAAATACACCCACTCACATTTTTGCCTAAGTAAAATAGATTAATACTGCATATGGGGCGCTCTGGGTTGATTTAACCCAGGTAAAATATAAACTGTCTTTTGGGTTTAAATTAACTTAAACAACTTACAATGAAAAAGTTTGAGAACCAGTTTTAGAGTGTAAGTTTGTTGTGTAAATAAAGACTTATACTGTAATGTAAGACACAGAATTTTAATAAAACCCAAAACATAGTATGTTATACAATGCTGAGACATCAATTCTTTTGGTTGGTGGGCTTAGTTTTCTGATGCATAAAATTTGTGATAAATTTCTGTATTTCATGAAATGCATCCTGGATCCATCTTGGGGTCATCCAAGGGGCCACGGCCACAAGTTTGAGATCCAGTGTTCTTTAAAAATTGCTGGGTTATTTTCAAACCAGGCATGAAGCCTACCTTTGGGTTGTAAGTTAAGCCATGCTTGGTTGTTTTAACACCAAAAGCTGGGTTGTGACAACTCAATGTTGGGTAAGATATAAACATTTCACAACAACAATCGAATTAGTCCCATTTAGAGCTCAATTGTTTCCACCCAAAGGCAGATATTTCGATAAATGTTTGAAACCTAACAACGGCAGTACCCATTGTCTTGGATGGTTTTGTGTCCATACAATAGAGGTCAATGCGAACCGCAATATTTTGGTTACCAACGTTTTCAAAAATATCTTCTTTTGTCTTCTGCAGAAGACAGTACTGTAAGTCATAAAGGTTTGAAGTGATATCATACCACTAACCTTTTAATGCACCACATTTTATGATGATAATCCACCTATACATTTTAGAGCCAAATTCAACCAGTTTAGCTACAGGAAACGTAGAAACACTGTATAAAAAATCCTAAAGCTTTACAAACTTGAGGCCAAAAATCTGTGACTGTACTTTCTACTGATTCTCAGTAGAAAAGACTGAAATCAACCGAGGTGTGGTGTGGAAACAAATACCAGACTGTGAAACTCATGTCAAGGACTATACACACAAGGTTGTAATGTATTTGTGCCTTCAATGTCACCATCTGTTCATCACAATACTTCAAAAGCCATTCCCCTAAGACGGTGTGTTGAACATTATCTGGTCTAATTTTAGCAGGGCAATTTTCAGTGATATCCTCACATTCCCCTGTCATTACACGATTATCGCAACCTCGCAACCTACATTTAATTAGCTGCTGCAAGTTAATTAGTGTCCTGTAGACCACAACTAAAAGGAAAAAATAGCCTTCTCCAAGACAATCAATATTAAGAATTATGTTATAAATCAATAAGGAAGGGGTTTGATACCCTCAAATCAGTGTTTACGATGGTCAATAAATGTGAAAACATTATACTAGAGAGCTTGTCAGGGATTATGCCAAAACCATGATCAGCCCGTTTCCAAGCTCTCAGGGGAAGAAATTAACCAAACACTTCAATCATTTGCTCTACATAAAATGATCCAGACGTGTTGCATAACAACTACAATAATAGAATATTTCCAGACAATTTTGCTGGATGCAGCTGATCCTTTCCATTTTTTTCAAAACATTTTGTAGGACAAATTAACTGGGACAGATGGCTCTGGCTTGCAAAAAGCAATTTCTGATACAAGAATTATATGTTATTTTCTGTAATGGATTAAAGGCAAGTGTGCCGAGTAGGCAGGTCAGAAAGCATCATAGACACACTGTTAATTCCATATGCAAAGTCTTTCTGAGTACTTAAAGGATTAGTTCACCCCAAATGAACGTTTGGTCATCCTTTTCTCGCCCTTGTGGTGTTGTAAAGGAAAATGCTGTTTTTTAAATTAAAAATACACAAAAAATCTGTACACAACTTGACAATTGGATGTCAAACTACAAAAAAAAATCACAATAAATATACAATAAAACTACCCCTGTTTGTCATGCAAAGATTGTCATTGGAAATCTGTTTATGCTACACTGTAAAATACTGTAATTTTAATGTATTTTAATTCTGTTTTATTTGACAGATTTTCGATTGTGGTCCAAATGCAGAATACAGTAAAACGTGTCAAATTATCAAAATAACCTTCACATTTACAAGTTGGTGTAAAATAACAAGAAAACATGATTTTACCGTACAAAATATTAGACCTATTTTTGTCTGCGAAAGCATCATAGACACAATGTTAATTCCATATGCAAAGTCTTCCTGAGTACTTAAAGGATTAGTTCACCTGAAATGAAAATCTGTTCATCATTTTCTCGCCCTTGTGGTGTTGTGAAGGAAAATGCTGCTTTTAATTTTTTTTTTAATCTGTACACAACATGACAATTGGATGTCAAGCTCCAAAAAACCCAAATAACAATAATTATACAATACAACTACCCCTGTTTGTCATGCAAATATTGTCCTTGGAAATCTTTTTATGCTACACTTTAAAATACTGGATTTTACTGTATTTTAATTCAGTTTTTGACAGATTTTCGATTGTGGTCCAAATGCACAATACAGTAAAACGTTTCAAATTATCAAAATAAGTTGGTTGTAAAATAACAAGAAAACATGATTTTACTGTAAAAAAAAGGCCTATTTTAAGTTTTTTCTGGATCCGGAATATCACTGGTTGTTATAGTTTTGTTAAAATCCCCCATTGTTTTTTCATTGAATAAATGAATTTTCAGGTGAGTAATGTTGTAAACTATTCCTTCCATGATTTAAAAAAGTCAAAATGTACCTTCACCCTTATATATTCATTCATATGCTCTGTGCTGTTCCGTTTATTTTTTATTTTTATCATGTCAGTGTGTTCAAGGGGAGGCCGAGAACATATCGCACATCAGAAGAATATGCACAACCAGCACAGAAAGAGAGCGTTCTGCAAAACCAAATGCACAATTTAACTCATTACAATCACACGTGAAGTATTTAGGCCAAAGATAAAAAAGTACGTCACACTCTGCATGAACATGTTTCTAAGGAGCTCGTCTGTTCACCCATCGGAGAAAAAACCCCGCAAATCCACGGCCAGTTTTGTAATTCATTCATTCCAAAAAAACGTACAGATTCTAAAATTCTCGGTTTTGTAAACCGTCCCCTCAGTTTTTGAAATCTGTGACGGATTGGAACCTTGTGGGTACAGTTTATTAATCCAAGAACTCGGTTTTGTAAACTGCAGGAACAGTTTTAGAATCTGTAAGTAAGGGAAAGAATTGCAAAACTGTGGCCACATATTTGCGGGTCTTGTTCTTTTTCCTCTGACGGGTGACCAGACGGGCTCCATATGTTCCCGTTCCTCATACGAAGCTGCTTTCATCAGCACCGTTCCTCATTCGCTTGCATTCCTTTGACTCCTTCATTTCTTTCACTACAAGTTCTCATATCAACGGCGCCGTAAATCGCATGGAAATTTCCACAGGAGTCCCAGCGAGGGTTGATCATCTGAGGTGTCCAGCTGTGCTCATACCCCCGCCCCGCCCCACTGGCTCATTACCGGCCTGGCATCAATTACCCGAACACGACGTGATTTTATGAAATATTCAAGTGAAGCAAAAAATCTCCTTTGCCCGTGTGTTTCACAGCCTGCCCATTCAACTTCTTCAAAAAGGTTTGCTCTCAGAAGCGGTTATGCAGATTGCGCAAGTGGACGGCCGAGTGCTGATTAAATGTGATTGTACAAAGGTTTCTACGCCGTTATTCATGAGTGCCACTGACGCGGTGCTAATTCAGAATCAGAAAAACAGTTTTACATATGAATAGCCCTAGCGCTTTGCTGTAAATAACAGAGCCATGTGTGATAAATAACAAATTGTATGTTTTTTAACATGTTGGTTCTCATGGGGGAACGTTTCTCCAAACGAAATTAAAGGAGTATATTATATGCAGAAAAACACAAACTTAACCGCCTCATAGAAAGAAAACCAGGCAACTATATTTACACACCAACAGTGAAATTGATATAAATTACGTTAATAAAGGTTTAAAGACAAAGAAGGTCATAAGAGAAATAAGCAGGATGCCAAGTTGTCAAAAGAGACCCAGTAGTGTACACCTCTGGAGCAGGCAGTGTATATTTCACCACGTAATTATAGTACATGACTAAGCTCAGCTCTTTCAGAAAAAACAAAGTGTCATTGTTGGGCTTAATTAACCTTTGAGTGCATCGGCTCGCTGTAGATTTATCTCATTACGAGCAACAAACCTCGACAACTTCCTTTTCTGATGGCGTTTCTGAAAGTCAATTTGTGTTTTTAGTGCTTTCGTGGCTAGTTTAGTTTTCTAATAAAAGTAATTCTCTGATCAAGCGACGTGATTGAATTGTAAATCTGTTTTATACAATTTGGGAGCCTGAAGCAAAATATCTGTTTGCCGTTATTAAAATGACAAAATACCAAGATGGTGCTACAATCTTAAGCCCTTTCCACATGAACATGTTTTTTTTAACATCTTTTTCAATGCAGTTAGGCCGTTTGTCCACATGCAAATGCAGTATAAGGTCACTTTATTAAAAACTCCTGCCAAGGTGAAAACTTTCAGAAACTCTTGTTGCAGTTTGCTGTGTAGTTCTTTAGGAATCTTGTTTTCTCGCTCTACATCACCATTAACCGTCAAAGTCTGGTTCTAATACTCAAGAACAGAGAATGCATAGAAGTAATCGGATGCGTTCTTAATATCAAGGAGGAATCGTATGCAGACATCTCATGCACGTCCTGAACCCAACTGAAGTCCCTAAAGTCACTGCGGTGCATTCATTTTTCGAGGTTGCCTCGCAAGACCGGTCTCCACAAGAACACAAGTCTGTTCTTTGCGTTCTTGGAATTGAGAAGCAGTAACAACCTTTTTTTAGGCATCTGATTGGCCAACAAGGCTTTACAGTTGGGGTTATATTGCCACCTATTGGTTTGGGGTACTGTAGTTGTGCTTTATAGCGTCTTTTTGCATTTTCATGAGGACAAAGATTTTTTATAATATAGAATAAGGAAAACTCAGTTTATAAGAATACCTGTGTACTGTGGGTGTATGGTATCACCCTTATTATAGTGAAAAAAAAACAGCCTTACCATCATGGTCTTTATAAACCTTTAAAAAACTCTCACTTGGAGGTTGCCATTTTGTTTTGTGTCGTGCATACAGCACTTTTTATATCATTGAAAACGTAAATGGCGGCTACTGGTCAAAATGATTTTTAAATTGAGTGTTTTTTAGAGTAACGAAAACAATTAATGTGTTTCTAACAACACATTTCTGAAGTAGAAGGAATTATAACCTAAGGCATACAATTCTTCCTTGACAGAGACACCTTTATAATGACCAAAATTGCCCTTTAGTCATTGCAAACGACACGAAAACACGAAAGAAGCTGGTAACCGAACAACAGCGGCACCCATTCACATCTATTGTACGGACACAAAACCAATGCAAGTGAATGGGTCCCAGTTAACAAAATTCTTCAAATTGTGTGTGTGTGTTTTGCGGAAGAAAGAAAGTCATACAGGTTTGAAATGACAAGAGGGTGAGTAAATGATGAAAGAGATTTCATTTTTTGGGTGAACAATCACTTCAACCCTTGTGCCTTTTGCATCTCTAGTTTGGCCTCAGGGGAGGTGTCATATAGAGAACTGATCTTCCCAAACATGTGAACCCGCATGGATGAAAAAAACCCAGCATCCTCCTCTGCAGAGCTCCGAGAACAAATACACACACAATTCAAGCCGACTCAAACGAGGACCCCAGAGACGCATGAATCACGGGCAAACGGCAGGCCCTGGTCTCGTGTTTTCTCCTTGCCAGTGGCAACATTTGAGTTACTGAATAAAAGTCTTATTTGCTGTATCATAACTTTACAAAGCCTGTCATTGCTCTTATTGGAATGACTGCAGTATTATAATATGTTGTTGCCCTTACAATATCCAATTAACTGCATTCACACCTCTGTTCTTAGTGGACACTTCAGATAAGAGGTTGAGGGCAAACTGGTGAGATTGGGCTGGATTTCAAGACCTCACTTCGGATGCAGTCAGGCACGTAGTGTGGTACGGCGAGAGGTTCTAAATAAGCATTGAGAAGCAGATACGGCACATTAGGCTCATAAATTGAAGGGCGGTAATGATGAACCGAGTCGAGGGCATTTGATGGACGGTGATGGCTCCCCAGCGAGACTGAGGCCTCCGCTGAGTTTTTTTTGTTGGCTTGTATGGCAGTGATTGAGAGCGTATCGGCCCCTTTGCTGTTAGAAGATCTCATGGTGATTGGAGAGAATGGGAGCAGGGCTGAACATTGATAGCACTTGAGTAGCTTATCGCATCTGTGAAGCTTTTTAGCCCGTGCACATTGAAAGAGGGCCTGAGTGTAAACACTTATCTGGCGCTCTAGTGAAATATCTGCGTACCGTCCTCACTAAAGGGCTCTCTTACAATAGATCACCCTGGTGCCTTCATTTCAGTTTGCTTGTATTATTGACTCAATGTAGTATTATATGAAGCTGAATAATATTCAAGGATGTTTCAAGTCTGTCCTTACAAAACTTCTGGTTTGTTCTTCAAATGATATAAGTGACCCTGGACTACAAAACCAGTCAGAAGTCACACAGGTATATTTGTAGTAATACCCAACAATGCATTGTATGGGTCAGAATGATTTCTTTCATTCCAAAAATCATTACGATTAGATAAAGATCATGTTCCATGAAAATGTTTTGTAAAAACATGCCTTTGAAATCACATGCGTGCATTTTGATACAAAACAAAGGCAATGATGTATTCCAAGATATCTATGTAAGCTCTTTTGTTGTTTGATGTTCAAATTCTCAGTTTTTCCAGAAATGTAAAAAAACACATTAATTTTTACACTTACATTTAAGCATGTGGTAGATGCTTTCATCTAACGCGACTAACATTGCATTATCCTGTACATCTTGTTTCTACGTATGCACAATCCTCTAAGATCAAACCCACGTCATTGACGTTGATAGCACCATGCTCTTACCATTGAGTTACAGGAAAGCTTATGCACTTTCAATACACTTATATTATATATAATATGTTAGATATTTGCAAACTTCAGTGACAAATATACGGGGTGACTAATAATAATGATTTATGGTCGGTATGTATTTAGTCGGATGTGCATCATTACATCGATATGTCAATTAAAGTGACAGTAGGACTATAGCCTAAAACCTGCTGGTGTTTTTGTCGTCGATGTTTATGAAACAACAAAAGTCAAAATCACTAACTACACTACTGAAGAAGTTTTGTGTCTTCATTTCAAACCAGTGTGTTTATTTAATTCACACAGTACAGCAGCAGTGTTTCATTTCTACATTTTTAAGTTTCTTTGTTAAAATGCTACTGTTAAATAGACCCGCTGTACCTGATAGTAAAATAGAATTGTGAAATAAGAGGTTGTCAATGCATACCTCGGCATAAATGGTGTGTCATTATTTCTTTCTTTTGAGTTAGAACACACCCATGTCCAGCATTCAAGACTAGCAGCAAAAAAACTAAACTTTTATTTGAATCTCTGAATGTTAAAAGAGAGCAAACTGCAAAAAGCAACTTTTCTGCAGCTGACTGTTTTTAAGTCAATTATTTATGATGCTTTGCTTTTTTTCATTTTACATACAAACAGAAGGGGAAAAACATCCAAGAATGTGGTGGCTGTGCTTTTGTGAAATTAATGCAAAATAATAAAGAAAAGAAAAATGAAATCCTGGCTGCCTCAACATTTTATTTAGAGCAATTTCAATCTGAAATTGACTTTTAATCAGATCAAAAAACAAAAGTAGAGTGGTGGCCTCCAAAATAAATTTAGCTTATGGCTTCCAAATGTTTAGAACCAGCCCTGTTCATGGCAAAAACACAAAATATAGAGTTTTTTAGAAGGACAGAAGCAATGTAGGTCTTTGCATTAGAGGGAGTTCTCACAAGATGCTTGATTTGGTCAAGTAATGGTGAAAAAGCCTCACGTATTAAATCTTTATGCATCAACATCCTTCCTCACAGGAGTCCAAAACTAGAAAAGGTGTATAAATAAATGCTTGCTTTGTTAGTGACGCCTGACTGACACTAAAGATCTTGAAGGGATAGTTGACCCATAAATAAAAAATTCTGTCAGCATTTCTTCAAGATCAGCACAATACAAAAATAGCATCTTTATGTAACACAGCTTAATACCAAATAAATATTGCGAAATTACGATATATTATGTTTAACATAATTGCTTTGTAGGTTATTTGATCATTTTTTTTATGAATCGAAATAGGTCATACATCTTTCCTCCTAATCATATCTGTGTGATTATAAAAAGATACAACCTAATTTGCACTTAAGAACAAACGATTTCTTTTATCCATAAATCCTCTGTATCTAGTGTGACACAGTGTGATGCGCCATAATTTAATAAAGACAAATTTAAATGTCTTCCCCTGCTCAGTATTTCATAATTATTGTACTTAAAAGAGCAGACATTCTTCAAAACAGGACAGAATTTTCATTTTTGAGTGAACTGTTCCTTTAAGAGCCCGGCAACCATAACAGGAAATTAAATGTTCAAGATTAACAGTTTAAACACCATCATTGTATGATTGGTGCATTGTAATACAACATGCAATTTTGTTTCCTGTGATGCGTTCGTATGCGTCTTTGTTAACAGCTTAAAACCCTGTTATGCTTTACTGAATCAACCGCTTTGAAATGTTTTTATAGACGTTTTAAAGACCAGAAGCCATTACGAGCATGTGTGGTGTTTTTGTGCTGAGCTGTACATTTCATATAAGTCATATAACACTGTTCCACGCCCCCGTATGTGTCAGGGAACATCAGTCTTTTTTGTATTTAGCTGCAGCTCACCCTCATTTACTCCGGCTCTAAGGAGCTGTGACTCAACCTCGACGGACAGCAAAGCTGACTTACTGTGAAAGTGGGAAGGCACTTGTGGGCATATGTGCGGTATTTTTACTGCCGGTCCCTGCACTATACTGTACGTTCCTGCGCTCCTAAGTGTCCACTCATTCAGCCAATGTAATTCTAGTACACTGTGTGGACAAAAGAATTTGTGACATCCACTTCTAATGAACATGTTTGACTACTTTAATCATTTTTGTGATCACAAAACTTAAAGTGATGGTTCACCTATAAATGAAAATACTGTCATCATTTACTCACCTACTTGTCATTTCAAACCTACTTGACATTTTCAAGAAAGTTGGTAACAGATCAGCAGCGGCACCTATTCACTTCAATTGTATGGACACAAAACCAATGTATGAATTGGGGCCAGTTAACAACATCAAAATATCTTCTTCTGCAGAAGAAAGAAAGTCATTCAAGTTTAAAATGATAAGAGAGTGAGTAAATGATGACAGAATTATTATTTTGGGATGAACTATCAATGACATGGCATATAATCATATTCCAGAGAACTGTGCACTTCTACTTTTATATCAAAAGTTTGGACAGAGTTATTTTCTATTCTAACATGACAATTTCCTTGTGAACCAAGCAAGGTTTAAAAGAAATGATTGATTCGGTCTAGTGTGGAAAAAGACCAGACCTGAACCCATCTGAACACATTTGAGTGAATCAAACCCATCAATGACTTGCACACTGGGGTCCAGTCATTCAAACCGCTCGACCATCGGCTCCGACAGGGTGGTCCAGTCATTTTAGAAAAAATAAAGGTCCTTTTAGAATCGTTGCAAAAAAGTTGGAAACAAAATTCTTTACTTTTGTACGACACAGCAATATTATTTATTGTGATTGGAATTACAGGAATAAACCAATACTTTGGTCCATAAAGTTGTAGTGGATTCAATGAGGAACAGTATTATTTAAGCACTATTCTTCACCAAATTTGTAAGAATTATCACGAGCTTTGATCACAATTATAAGTAATAAATTCTCCACCACCCATTGTAAGGGAAACACATATCAGAATAATTTTTTGATTTGAATTTAATTGATTATGATCAATTAGGCTTTTCTGGATCAAATTACTATAGATTTGTGGCAGTATTTGATATTCAGAAGATCAATAGCCTGAAACAAACATCAGTTTCTTACTTGTAAAGCACCTTTGTTAAAAGATTCAATGATGCTCTATGCAATTATTAATAAGACTAAGTATAATTCTTGCCCATCAAAAGAAAGATAGGTTTCTGATCCAGTTTGTTGAGGCTCCAGTTGATCTTGGCGAAAGTGATCACAGAGAACCAGATTGATGCAGATGATCGGTATATGGAAAGACAAGGCCGCAGCCTGGCACAAACTTAGGGGTCTGTGTGAAGAGAAAAGAGAGAATGCACCGCGCGAACAGAAGCGACAACAGTTTCTTTTAAACATCCTACAGACGTGACTGACCCAATCAGGAGATGTTTGACTTCTAACATGATGTTTTGCATGTGAAATCTGATTGGATTTTACTAAGAAAACTTCTAAGAGTTTAATAAAACTAATATGAAAAGATTTACCAAAACACAACAAACATTAACATCAAGGAAATCACAAATGCAGCTCATAGACACCAAACATGATATCATCTTGGTTAAATTAGTTGATACAAATCTAATAGTTCTTGTAGTTATACACAGATTCATTCAAACTACTTTGGATAAACGTTTAAAACAGATATAACAACCGTAACACTCCCTCGGTCCCTTAGTCTGTTTTCTTGGTTTTTGCCCCAGGATGTTCTTTTCCCACGCTCCCTCACGAGTCCGTCATCATTGACTTTTACACCTGCATCCCCTTACCCGGACACTAAGGCTGCGTCCAAATACCTCCACGTGTGGTCTTTGCACTTGACCACTTGACTACTTTCATGAAGTATTTCCTGTTTTTGGCCCTGGTGTTCTAGTGGGCTTGAAGATCCCAAGTGACCATGTAGTATTTCTAACCCGATGGGACACACTTAGCAAGTGTAACATATAACATTAATAAATGTGGTGTTTCTAATTATGAGATAAAAAACAGTATTAACAAAATACATAACTGGAGTTTTCACCAAAAAAAAATGTAACACTACATTTTACTACGAAATTATATGTAGTCTATAATTATATAGTGAAGTCAAGTCAGGTTTATTTTTATAGCACTTTATTTGTATTGTATCAAAGCAGCGTTACCCAAAAACAAAAGAAGAACACATGTTAGCCAAACATAGATTAAATAAAGATATAACCTTAAAAAGTAGTAGTTTAACATACACTGGAAAGCTTTCCGCAACATCTCGCGAAACCCGAACAAAAAGTCTCATGATTCATACCCATGATGGGCTACGCATAGCCTTAATACCGCTCCGATGCAGTATTCAGGCTACTGTCGGTTTAGTGTGCGTTAGGTGCACTGCCCTTTGGCATTTTTAAGATATTGGACACACTTGCGCTCTTCCTTCCTGTCGCATGCACGTGCTCTCAAGTGGCCAAGACTGCAAGTGGGGGTATTTGGACGAAGCCTTTATATATTCTCACTTGCCTATTGTTCCTTGTCTGGTATTAATGTAATTTATGTTGGATTACCCTCTGTGTTCTTTAGAAGTTTACTGGATTTTGTTCCCCTGGATGTTTTTGTTTACCCAGTTTTTGTTCCTGTTATCAACTTTTGTTTATTAAACCTTTTACCTTTCCCAAGTTTTGTGTGACAAAGGTTATAAATGAATATCTGAAAATTTGTATATACATGTATTTTGGATTGTATGTCTGCCCCAAAGTGTCCCTACATTCCATTAGGTTGTGAAATGGAATGGTGACCTTTATCGTGATGGTTTGATGTGGGTTGCTATGGTCCTCAGAGATCTGGTCCTGTGCCTAGGTATTAGTTGCAGATTGGGGGTAGACTAGCTTGCTGGTTGGGTGAGGGGTGTTGTTGTTATATTTAAGAAATATAACTAGTTATTGCGTGTCTGGTCAGTATCAGGCATCACAAAGCAAACAGTGCCTTGCGAAAGTATTCGGCCCCCTTGAACTTTGCGACCTTTTGCCACATTTCAGGCTTCAAACATAAAGATATGAAACTGTAGTTTTTTGTGAAGAATCAACAACAAGTGGGACACAATCATGAAGTGACTTTTTTAACAAATAAAAAACTGAAAAATTGGGCGTGCAAAATTATTCAGCCCCCTTAAATTAATACTTTGTAGCGCCACCTTTTAATGCGATTACAGCTGTAAGTCGCTTGAGGTAAGTCTCCATCAGTTTTGCACATCGAGAGACTGAAATTTTTGCCCATTCCTCCTTGCAAAACAGCTCAAGCTCAGTGAGGTTGGTTGGAGAGCATTTGTGAACAGCAGTTTTCAGTTCTTTCCACACATTCTCGATTGGATTCAGGTCTTGACTTTGACTTGGCCATTCTAACACCTGGATATGTTTATTTGTGAACCATTCCATTGTAGATTTTGCTTTATGTTTTGAATCATTGTCTTGTTGGAAGACAAATCTCCGTCCCAGTCTCAGGTCTTTTGCAGACTCCATCAGGTTTTCTTCCAGAATGGCCCTGTATTTGGCTCCATCCATCTTCCCGTCAATTTTAACCATCTTCCCTGTCCCTGCTGAAGAAAAGCAGGCCCAAACCATGATGCTGCCACCAGCATGTTTGACAGTGGGGATGGTGTGTTCAGGGTGATGAGCTGTGTTGCTTTTACGCCAAACATAACGTTTTCCATTGTTGCCAAAAAGTTCGATTTTGGTTTCATCTGACCAGAGCACCTTCTTCCACATGTTTGGTGTGTTTCCCAGGTGGCTTGTGGCAAACTTTAAACGACACTTTTTATGGATATCTTTAAGAAATGGCTTTCTTCTTGCCACTCTTCCATAAAGGCCAGATTTGTGCAGTATAAGACTGATTGTTGTCCTATGGACAGAGTCTCCCATCTCAGCTGTAGATCTCTGCAGTTCATCCAGAGTGATCATGGGCCTCTTGGCTGCATCTCTGATCAGTCTTCTCCTTGTATGAGCTGAAAGTTTAGAGGGACGGCCAGGTCTTGGTAGATTTGCAGTGGTCTGATACTCCTTCCATTTCAATATTATTGCTTGCACAGTGCTCCTTGGGATGTTTAAAGCTTGGGAAATCTTTTTGTATCCAAATCCGGCTTTAAACTTCTCCACAACAGTATCTCGGACCTGCCTGGTGTGTTCCTTGTTCTTCATGATGCTCTCTGCGCTTTAAACGGACCTCCGAGACTATCACAGTGCAGGTGCATTTATACGGAGGCTTGATTACACACAGGTGGATTCTATTTATCATCATTAGTCATTTAGGTCAACATTGGATCATTCAGAGATCCTCACTGAACTTCTGGAGAGAGTTTGCTGCACTGAAAGTAAAGGGGCTGAATAATTTTGCACGCCCAATTTTTCAGTTTTTTATTTGTTAAAAAAGTTTGAAATATCCAATAAATTTCGTTCCACTTCATGATTGTGTCCCACTTGTTGTTGATTCTTCACAAAAAATTACAGTTTCATATCTTTATGTTTGAAGCCTGAAATGTGGCAAAAGGTCGCAAAGTTCTAGGGGGGCCGAATACTTTCGCAAGGCACTGTATATCATTCTCCGTTATCCGTTGTGTTTTGCTTGGTAATGATGACTAAAGGGGAGAGGAGTTGGGTTTTGCTGAACATCATGTTCGACATGCTGCTTTCCTCAAATTAGCTTTTCCACTCTGACTGTAAAATCATGTATAATGGGGATGCATTACATGGTTTCATGTAAATAGTTTTAATTAAGCTAGAAGTCCTGTCATTGCAATGCCCTCGACTACATCTATATTAGCTGCGTTGGGGTTATTTTCAATGCTTGTTTGTTGAAAGACAAATTATACAAACAAGCACATTCTCCTGTTTGTTTGTGGTCATTGCATCCGGTAGATCGCTGGCTATCCATCACACACCTGCCAGGACTGGGCCAAGAACAAAAAGACATAAACAGTATTCATGCATTTTCACACAAATGAATTGTAGTTGTTATAATCATTGCACATTTCTCGTGTGCGGAGTGAAGGGATAGTTCACTCTAGAGTAACAAAAAGTCATCATCTATTCACCTTCATGTTATTGAAAACTCTTTCTCCAGTGGAAACAAAAAATATTTGTTTTTATTTGAGAAGTTTCCATACTATGGAAGTCAATGGGGGCCTGTATTATTTAGTCACCAACATTCTTCAAAATATCTTCTTGTGTGTTTTGCAGAAAGAAAGTCGCACAGGTTTGAAATAACAAGATGGTGAGAATTTTTTTTAAGTATTTTTATATTTGCGTCAACTATTTCTTTGTCGAGAACATGAAAAGCTCAGAATCTGTTTGTGAATATAGAAAAATATATTGAAAATTTATCTCACGACTAGTTATTGTAAATTCAAATCTTGCCTCAATGCAATCCGCTTTCCTGAAGTCTCTCCAGTTTAAGAATAATCAATGAAAAAGTTTTGTTTTGTTCCAAAATGATACTTTCCTTCGGGCCGATGCGGACATACAGGTATTACCATTTCGCTTGAGAGTATAAATCATCCAACACTTGTACATTCTTTCCAATACTGCTGATGAATATTTCATGAATGAAATTGCACTTTCTCTAAAATCCAATTGTGCCAACCACACCACTCCACCGATAACACTCACTAACACATCCTATGCAACGTATGCAACAGTTTTATTCAGATCAAATCCTTGAACTCGAGAAAGTGTCATATAAGACGCATCCCATCTAATGTAGTTTGACTCCCGAACTTACTTCTCTTTGTACGTACATTTTGGCATGTCGTGGTCAGATCTGCCAACTGCTTCCGTGTGATGGGTTATTGTGGATATCTATAGCATCATGAGTAATTCAGTGCTGTGACAGGTAAATGCAGACAGGTTGTTAAGAAACTGCCCGTCTGAGGTCAAGCATTTTTAAATTTTACAACCAATTTTCCATTTATTACCGCTATCCATCAAACACTGTTGTTTAAATGTTTTGACAAGGATGTACATTTACATTTGGCAGATACTTTTATTCAAAACAAAGTACAATGCATTTAAAGGAACGGTTTATCTTAAAATAAAATTCTGACATCATTTACTAGCCATCAAGTGGTTCCAAATCTGTATAAATGTCTTTATTCTGACTAATAAAGAGAAACATATTTGGAACAATGCTTGTAAAAATTTCATGGTAAATGTCTGTGTTCTGTAGAACACAAAATGAGATATTTTGAAGAATGTAGGACATCTAACAGTTCAATGGAGCTTTTGACTACCTGTCAATGGTGGTCAATAATTGTTTGGTTAAAAGCATTCTTCCAAATATCTTTCTCTGTGTTCATCAGAACCAAGAAATCTATATAGATTTGGAACAACTCGAGGGTGTGTGAATGTTTGTTTTTTGGGTGAACTGTCCCTTTAAGGAATACTTTTGCATATATCCAACCTCAGCATGAAACTCATGATCTTTGCTTTGTTAA
Source organism: Triplophysa dalaica (assembly GCF_015846415.1). Taxonomy (NCBI): domain Eukaryota; kingdom Metazoa; phylum Chordata; class Actinopteri; order Cypriniformes; family Nemacheilidae; genus Triplophysa; species Triplophysa dalaica. Next base: position 11,120,204 of record NC_079561.1, on the reverse strand, counting down.
AGTAACGCCCCACCAATTGAGCTACAGAAACACAAAGTAAGCACATGTATGAATCTGAAGACGATTCTAGAGCGCACGCCTGTGTGGGGGACAGAACCTTCACCAATGAGTAGCATCCTAACATAGATGTGTCACTTTTGTTGAGAGGTTTGGCGAGAGCAGTGTGGAGGGATGATAACATAACCAACTGTAAAATACCGGGAGTGAATCCAAAAGTCAGTCTTGCCTAATAACATAAAATAGTTAGATAACTCATTCAGATAATTCAGTTAATTTCTCTAACTGAGCAGTGAATTTCAAGTTCCCAGCATGCTTTGCATCCAACAGCATTTTATGGCATTTTTATGAAAAAGTGCTATTTTATGTGCTTTACAATAAAATGAAAGACTTGCTGTTTACTGTTCAGTTGTCTTAAAGATTTATAAGAGATGATCTTTTTCTGTTTTTGTGCTTCGTTACCATCATTCAGAAGAGTGGTCGTTGTGCTTTGGTCATGGGAGAGCTCATGATATGTGTTCTTACACTCAGTAAACAGAAATGGTGCTAATGCCAGTACCAGCTTATTTTTACATCATATATGTTGTAAAGAATAATAAATGTTAAACTAAAGGTAAAAAAGACTCCAATGATCTAATTAGTATTTTTTAAGTTTATCGTGTGATGTGCTCAGTTAATTTAGGTCGTCTTACCTAAGTTATTCGTGGAATGTTGTTTTAAAATATGCTTCAAAGTATTTATATTTTGTGAAATATTGTTACCATAATTAAAGTAAATATCTGTGTCATTTTTTACACTGTCACATTGTGTAATGCAGACATGGTATAAAGTTATTAGATGAAGACTGGTTTGATTACTAGCTCTTTTTTAACAAAAAACCCGAAAAGCTTAAAACGTAAAATGCACTGTAACATAAATAATGAAACACGTGACAAATTATTTTGCCACAACAATCTGGCATTGTGTTTGTCCCAGCTGTGCTTCATCAAAAGAATTCATCACATTGTCATTCCACAGCCTGAACTACATCTGATCCAATTAAACACATAGTTAAAATCTGACTTTCGTAGAGTCTATTCATTTGATACCATTAACACTGTCTTTTTTAGAAGTGACTTCCACTACCGCAGTGAGGTCTCTTAAGAGACACTGTCAGATAATTGGGTACTGTCTAGCGGTTGATGTTAGAAGCCTTATCCTCTAACAATATACAACAGACCTCACTTGACCTCTAACCAGCTTAATAAAGACGGTGTGTGCTTTCTGAATCAGCGGTGTGCACTGGTCTGGTTTGGGTCTCAGTTAGAATTATGCCCAAATGATTTGAATATGTTTTTGTAAAAGGCTAAATGTTTGACTTTTGTAGCATTGCAGCTTTAGCTGTAATCCCAGAACACTGAGGTTTGTTTAACTTAAAATGTGCCAATAGCAGAGTCAAGCTGTGAGTGAAAGGAACAAAGTGCCAACAATGTCCCCTTCCCTCTTAAGGATCCAACCCAGTATACCCAGTGTAACAGACACGCTGGTCACCTCGAAAATGCATGTCAGTAGCTGCGTCTGAATTTGCTCACTTGTTCACTCATTCACTATTCCCTATATAGCGAATGCTAAATAGTCCACCATGTGGGGAAGATGTGAATGGAAATGAGTGAACAATTTCAGACACTGACATAATATATCCTGCGCCTGAGAGTACTGTCGCGTAGAGAACTTTGTGAACTTTGTGTGACTTTATGGATTGTTTTGTAAAATTGTAAAGTCCATTTTTACATTATTTGTCACGTTATTTGTGAGCTATTCATTTTTAATAAAGACAACAAAACAATTGTTTCCCACGTTTATTTACTTTTACATTTAATGAAATGACTAAATATATTTAAATTAAAACACTGCTATATTTAGTATTCAATTTATCTGTTTATTCTCCAAAAGTAGAAAATAACTATCAACAAGAACAAACAGAAGTGCATAAACATACATTCGTGGCATTAAAGGTACATCGGATATACACTCAAAATCAGAATGCATTGTGGGTAAAAAGTTAAAGAAAAAGAATTCGGACAACACTACAAAATGGCGGGCACCAGATATAGTGGACTACATAGGAGACATGGTGAGAATTAAGACACAGCTAGTGTCACGCTTTGCCTCCTCTAGGCAGGAACTTGTAACGCGTGTATAAAGGTGGAGTAACATTAAAAGAACGTGGCGATTTGCTTATGTTTTTATAATTCATGACATGTACTTGTGTATAGGTATTTTGTGTACATTCATTACTTTGTGCACACACTTTAGAAACATTTAAGCACGTAACCTGACCCCGACCCTTCACCTAAACTTAACAGTTTGAATATTATATAATATTACACAACACATAACAGGCAGATGCGACAACAGATGCTGTTCATTCAAAAAGTGCCATTACTCCAAGCATCCTGACCCTTTCTATGTCTGCCGCAAAACTGGTTCTGGTTGCGTACAATTAAAATGCTTGACCACATCTTTAAGGTGCATGCGCACAAAAGCATGCATGATGCTGCAGCGAGGGGTATCTCTCTGATTCCGACATGTAGTCCCTGCCTACGATTTGCAAGTACTGCCCACGAAAACTTCAGTCTTCTCCCCCAAGCACTGTAGCTCCTGAACCTCAATTGCTGTAGACCAATCACAGGACACTTAGACCATCTGACCAATCACATCAGACTAGGCTAGTGGAATGGAGGGGATTAGACAGATGAATCGCGGAACGAATCATTTGAAAGTCAGTCAAGAAGTAAGGTAAGAATAACTACATATTATAACGAAATAATATTTTTTACACCTTCTATGTACATACACTGGTTGCTGGACACTCCATAAACCAAAGTAGGACCTTAAAAATACCTAGTTATGTACTCTATAAACCTACTGTGTAAGATATCGTACAGCTATAAAAGACTAGGAATGCAATGCGATTTGTTTGTGATGTGTTCTGTGTATTTTAATAATTGCCTGTGGCTGACTTCTATTTGCATGTTGCATGTTTTCTTATTCATTGGGTAGGGTAGTGGGGTAAAGTGCTCTTAAATATCTATAATTTTATATATAAGTTCAAATAATAAGTGGATAGAAAATTGCTTCAGTTTACAAGTGCAAAGAACTGAGCGTGTCATGTTCAAGCCTAGAGAAGGCAAAGCGATACACTGACATGCATTTTCGAGTGGACCGGAGAGTCTGTTACATGCTGGCGTGATACCGGGTTGAAGGATCTGTAAATACTCCTGTCCAGATCCAGTCAGGGTTTTCTTCCTCCCACTCCATCCTGCTTGCTTCACATTCACTAGATAAACCCCACTGTGAGTGGTCCTGGAGCGAGAAACAATATAAACCGGCTCTGGCTTTATGCAAGATCCCTCGTTTATGCTTCAGCTGGAGTGTTCAAAACACAGTCAAGCAGTGTATTCAAGCAGTAGATCATTCTAATGCTGCTAAAAACATTACAACACTTCTACTCTCCAAATATTTCATCAAAGGGATAGATCACCCAAAAATTTGGAAATCATTCACCCTCATGTCATTCCAAAATTGCATGACATTCTTTCTTTTGCAGAACACGAACGAAGATATTTTTGAGGATGTTGGTAACTAAAGAACATTGACCCCATTGACTTAATTTGCATTAACACAAAACTGAGACATTTCTCAAAATATCTTCTTTTTTTGTTTTCACATAAATAATCCGTCTTTACAGTTTATTAGTAATGAATGTAAAATTAAATAAAAACGTATCTGAATTTTGATGTACTTAAAGGGATAGTTCACCAAAAAATTAATAAAGTTGGTAAAAGAACAGCGACGGCACCCATTCACTTCTATTGTACGGACACAAAACCAATGCAAGTGAATGGGTGCTGGTTAATAACATTCTTCAAAATATCTTCTTTTGTGTGCTGTGGAAGAATGCAAGACATACAGGTTTGAAATGACAAGAGTACTGTTTAGATAACAGAATTTAGATTTTTGGGTGAACTATCTCTTTAAATGTATATTTGTCATTATATTTATTTTTCTAACATTTACGGTTTAACATTGACGTGCATGTGTTGCATAAGGTTTTGTTATTTTAATTATTGTATTATTGTAACTTTAATTAAAAAAGTACTTTATTTGACTTTTGGTTTTTAAAATGTGCTACAAATATATTTATTGAAATAAAAAAACTGTTGTTCAGTATCAGGGGCGTCTTGTCCTAGATGTGCCACATTAATGTCTAAAGCTCGGAGCTAAACTTTCCCTGCAATGTACAGTTTTTGCCTCAGGTTTGAAAGTTGAAGTTTAACAACCCCAGAGTGGCATAAATCCACAAGGATATTTACAATATTCAGCCAGCTTTAAGAGATTTCTTTCCGGACTCATTTCGCCTGACAGATGCTCTTTTAATTCCTGTGGCTCTATCTCTCCAGAACAGAGTGAATCCTTATGCTGCAGTCAGCGACTTTGACACCTCATTTACACTTTGAACCCCATGCAGTAAGTCTTAACAGGTCTTCGTCCCGTTCGCCTGGATAACCCTGTCTTCTCAGCTATTGTCTACACGTGACTTGTAACTGATTGGAATTCCTCTGCAGTGTATAAGCAAACCCACCATGTATAGTCACAACCATAGCCTCCTGAGAAAACTGTCTTGATGCTATAACTGAGTGGATGTTGAATAATACATGCATGTCCTGGATGTACGCACTGTAAAAATTTCGCCTATCTTGCAATCTGTCTTATCAAAGTAAGTTTTTATATTCGATCGCAAACTAAATAAGAATCAAGAGACCTTTGCTCATTTACAATCCTTGTGATTTTAAGACATCATTTCTATTTTTTATTGTGATATTTAATAAATATATTGTATCATCCAACCCTCAGGAAATCCCATAATGCATTTCAAGTATTAATGAGTATAAATTATTTTAAAGTTTGGGGTTTTGAGTTGTTGTGGAAACAGTCTGTTAACAAGGTCTGTTAAAAGTGCCCTACAGATCAGGCTGTGGGATGTGCTACGAAACGCATGAAAGGAAAATTGAACCATCTGTGTTCCTATAGCTCAAATGGCAGAGCACCGCCAAGGTCATGTTTGGATTTACAGAACGCACATGGACTGGTAAAAATATACCCAATGACACTATGTTGCTTACAGTAGATTAAAGCATCTGCCAAATGCATAAAGTAAATGTAAATCGGTTTAACCCTTCTAAAGCCTTATGCTTGTAAAACATAACTGCTGCAAGCATACATCAATAAAAAGATATCTGTGAATTTTTTCTTTTCCTGGATTTAAAAGAATATATATGTCATATCTAAAAAAATAAGAAATTTGTGATTGCTATTTTCAATGTAGTATTTGACACCTTTCAATAAGATTCCTTACAGAAACCAACCAGTTCTACTACAGTTAAAGCCAAAAAAACATGATTACTGTAATAAAACCATGACTCATTTTCATCAGGGAAAAACCAATAATAAAAATAGTATTTAATCATCTTAGTTAGTGACGATATTAACAATTTGTAGTGCATCTTTTGTTTACCGTTTTGCATCTTTGTATGTACAGGAGAGTGAGACAGGAAATGATGTGATGAGAGAGAGGGAATCGGTGTCCGGGAAAGGACCACAAGCCGGGATTCGAACTCGGGTCGTCGGAAGTACTACAACTGGATCACTTGGCGCCGTAGAAGTCTTATAGAAGAATGAAATCAGATTTTGTTTTGTGTCTCAAACTGTGAAAATAAGCATTAAACCTTGATATCTGCTTCAGTGAAAGACTACATCACTATTAAGTTAAAGGACATTGTTTTCAACACAAAAAAGACATACAAATTGCACCATTATTTTTTAAATTCTGTCTATATTGAAATTCACATGCAATCATAAAAAGCCTGTACACAATTCTTTATACATTCCTTAATGATTTAAATAATAGGCCCTATGTTATATGAATAGGTTTAAAAAACAAAAATAACAGGTAGGGGGGAAACATGCAGCTGTGATCTGATTGCAGTTTTGTTTATTTGAGAGTTTCGCAATTTAAAAAGAAACATTAAATAAAAAAAGTTAAAATAATTTATAATACAACATTTAGTACCAGAAAAAAATAGCCCTGTTACCTGGCAATCAATGGTTTAAGTAATCAGTGCAATGATTCCATAGAAAAAATGTACTGTACTCAAAAATCACAGCGTGACATGAATGCTTTCAGACAATCAAACTGTGTAGTGAGGTCAACGGAAATTGTCTATAAAATATGCCAAAATTCTTTTCATTTCTTTCTGAGCACCACAATACAGACCAAGAACTCATAATAGCCTTTAATTGATTGGTTCTGGCAAGCTCTTAGTGAATCTGTGAGAAACCGGTCTGTGAGTTGGTATAGCAACCAAACACTGACCGTGTGACAATTGAACAAAATATTTCAGGTACATCAGTCGTGTTTGATGGTGAGCATCATGTATTATGACTCTGTGATTACATCAGATAACACACACTTGCCCACGTTAATGTTTAGCCACAGACAGTTATGAAAATATATAGTGTATTCATATAAAAGCCTGCAGCAAATGACACTGTGAAAAATAGCACCAGTGGGTTGGTCGCCACTTACAGCTTCTCACAAACGCCTGATGGTTCTTCAGAGGAAGAACTGCATGCACCCTAAAACGCCTTTTTACTGGCAAACATGTCTGGTTCCTCAGGCCTTGGTAATGCTAATTTGTTTGAATGCTATCTTATACAAAGAATTTAATTGGGTGATGAGGCCTAGCACTAGCTTCACAGATCGTTGGTTCGAGAGCCAGTGAATACACATATACTATCAAATAATGGTGTGGTGGGCGTTCTGGCGCAATATGGCTGCCGTCGCATCATCCAGTTGGATGCTGCACATTGGTGGTTGTCACTGTACGGGTTAGGCAGAACCCAAGTGCAAGCAGTGGGTGGTGGGAAAACAAGGATTTTAATAAATAAATACAAAGCAAAAACCCAGGAGGGAGTGCAAAGACAAAGAACAGGAGAAAACGATAACGGACTAGAAAAGGAACAATTAACTAACTAGACTATTAACTACTAGAAGTAATACTTGACATAGAATTGAACAAACTCAAGTCTTGACTTGATAGGTATAATCTACAGAACGACATTCATACTGGAACAAAGCAAACAAAACAAATCAGCACAGGACAGCAAACACAAGGGCATTAAATAGGGGACCAAATCAAGAGGGGAACAGGTGAAGGGCATGAAATAATTCACAATCAATAATAAGGGAACGAGAGGGTGTGGACAGAGACGAGACCGGAGAGAGTACATGGCAAAGCCAAAACAAACAATGCCATGTCTCTCTCACACTATTAATGCAACTAATGCTATGTGTCATCCCACCACAAGACTAAGAAAACATGATCAGAAGAGGCAGAATCATGACAGGTGGTGGTTAAGGAGATCCCCTCTTCGATATAAAGCACTTTGAGTACCCAGAAAAGCGCTATATAAATGTAACAAAATTATTATTATTATTATTATTAAATGTCTACCTTGAATATAGCCGGATGACTTTAGTCTCACGTAGCCAGACCTTCATACTGAAAGGGACCCTCTGCCAAAAAAATGAAAATTCTGCCATAAATGACCCTCAAGTTCTTCGTCAACCCTAAAGGACCTCTGATTTCTCCAGAGCGCAAATAAAGATTTTAAAATTTTAGTTTTAAAGAGCTTTCTGACTCCTCCATAGACTGCAAGGTAGTCAAAAGTCAAAGCGCTGACAATGAGTAAAGACCTTGTTGAAATAGTCAATGTCACTGGTTCAGCATTAATTATACAAAATGGACAAGGACACGTTTTATGCGCAAGCAAACAAAATTACCGTCTATGTTCAACTCTACTCAGAAAGCTCCCAGCACTTTGGTTTTTCCTTTCAGTGAAAATTTAATATTTATCACTACTGTACATACATGGCCCAAGGTCAACCAAATCACAGTAGCGGTGAAAGTCTTCAATATTTAAATGCAAGTTATCATCACAGAGCCTTTAACAACGGTTTAAACAACTTCAAGAAAACGCTTTCAAGTTCAATGCAGCACCTCTTGAATGCATGAAACTGGCACAGCAGTGGATTTTTTATGCCATGATAACAGCTGCTGCCTCAAACACATAGGGGCCTTACAACACAAAAGTTTGAGAACCCCTGTCCTGCACAAAGCTGCGTTTCCTTTTAACACCAAATAAACTACAAAGTAGAATACAGATATTCTACACCACGACTATAGATACACCCTGTTTTTACCATTAACGTTTTTAACAAGATGTCTCTAGTCACAATTATCACCTTGAAACTGACACCAACTTATCCTATTTAAAATGACATTTATTAGCACATTACATATAGGACAAGACGACTCTGCTAGATGATTTTCACACAGTAAATCCAACAGGTCATAATACTAAACAGTGGGAGAGCACTGAATCATTTAAAGGTGGTAATGTAAGACTATCAAGGCATTGTTTCAGTTTTGTGAAACAGGTATATGCTTTTTACAGAGAGATAGCTACGAGGGGGTGAGGTACATAAGCCCATTACGGTGTTTTAATGGGAGACAGTGGTGCAATTAACCACATTTTGTTCTTCCTCAACATTACAAGCAGTGAATCCCCACGTCTCTGATCCCATTATAACCGCCCGAGTGAAGTGGATTTAAACACGGCCAGCCAATCTGTTATTTATCTTTTTGATTAAATCTCAGCTTTGCTGTTTTCCTTCCCCCTCTGATCGTAGTGACACTTCTCCAATATATAACAAATTATTCCGTAACTGTTCTGAACCCAAAGGTTGCTCAGAAAAAGAAACCACAGAGAATTCTAGCAAGATAAACAAAGAGACTACGTTTTGAAAGTAATGTACGCTCATAAAAAATAAAGATGACCGAGTCAGCGTTTTAAAGCTCAGATTACAGTTTTTGAAACGCATCAGAATTATTTATTCGTCTATTTATCTGTTCTGCATTCGACCGTGCAATTTGGTTGTTTCCTGTGTTTATTTTTTATCTATTTGCATTAATACTGTAGCTAACCAACGCTACATCCAATAAATGCAGTGTTCAAACGCCCTGCTGCCTGTCATATGTAAATATTCAAGCTTCCTGATGCCTTTATGTATTTTTTATGAATGTGTTACAGCATCCAATGCACTGCATGAAATAAACCAGTAAATTTGAGTAAATAAAGACCTTAGTTTGCAAACATCAGTAGTGTATATGGTAAAGTAACGCTTCCTTGTCTCATTAGAAAGCACTTTAGCGTTTAACTGTTTTCTCTGTAACAACCTTTCATCAGTCCATTAGATCCTGTTGAAGAGAGTGACTGCGTTAAAATGGGACATTAGCTCTGTTAACTACTCTTAAATAGTGGAATAATTTCGGGCAACTTTCTATCTTCTTTAATTTGTTGATTTGCTTGTTGTTTTCACATTAGAAATTCTAATTATTTAGTTTATTATCTTGAATAAAGAGGTCATAATTTGGCAGGTTAGCACGGTTGGTATGTTGGTACATTCTTGTTCACCTCCTTCTGAAGCAAATTCATCATTTATAAAGCTCACAGTGCATTCTTCACCCTACTGTGGTCAACCACATCTCTCACAACAATGAAAAACTACTTAAAACCTATCCAGTCTGTGAATACTTGATAGGCAAATAAAAAAAAATGAAAAAATGAATAAGTACTCTCTCTTTTTCTCAACAGGTATTGTTCTGGCGTTTGTGGAAACAAGTAAATTTGTTTTAACACCTATTGTACAGTATTATTGCTCCTGTATGACATATTGCTTTATTACTCTCTGTAAGTCGCTTTGGATAAATGCCTAAATTTAAATATAAATGTACATTATGTAGTCATGTGGGTTATACTGGAACATGTAATGTAAATGGTTGTACAATGGTTGTACATAAAGATGAAAAGAAAGAAAAAGTGATGAAAAAGTCACATCTATAATGGCCCATATTCCTCATAAATAAATTAAATTACAAACCTTTTTATGTTCTATGAAGAGACATTAGATAATTATTGCTTAATTTTAATTCACAGAAATCTTACATAGTATGTTGTCTCTCAAAAACGTGCAAACCCAAATGCACAAAATAATCAAACAGATTAAGCAATGTAAACTTTATTTTATTTAAAAAAGTTCTACTTACTTAATTATTTTAAGTTCCTGAAACACATTTTTACTCTTGAATAAAGTATAAGGATTTTGAAGTTGAACTTGAAGTTTTGACTAAAACTTAAAAAAATGATCTTGCTCCTTTTTCACTTAACTTAATTTAAAAAAGTTAATTCAACAGCATTGGTCAAGAAGGATTTCCAATTCCCAGAATGATTAACGTAAGACTGCATTAGGACACTACATTTTAAAATATGATTATTGTATGTCACTCCATCCAGGGTGTATCCTGCCTTGATGCCCGATGACTCCTGAGATAGGCGCAGGCTCCCCGTGACCCGAGGTTGTTCGGATAAGCGGTAGAAAATGGATGGATGGATGGATGGATTGTTGTATGTGTTTTTCAGTAAAGTTGAAGACTTGTTGGGGTTTAATTTTCGCTTATCTTAGATATTTAGAAGAGTTTTACACCATTACCATAGTTCAGGAGAGTGGTCCATGTGTGAGGCTACATGTTACCTGTAACATGTGTTATGTCTTCAGGAAGCAATAACTAATGCCAGTTCTGAGATTAGTCTCTTCTTGCTCAGTTTTGGGTGCATAAATCAAGGTGATTTATACAAATTAAGATTAAGAAAAATTGGAAATAAAGAAACAGATAAAAATGAGTGTAGTTCATTTAAAGATGCAACTTTGTGAACCTATTTCTTACAGGGATAATTCACTCGAAATCTCCAATTTGCTGTTTATTTACTAACCCCCAGGTCTTCCGAGATGGTGACATTTTGTCTTGAGTAGAACCAAAAAGAAGATTGTTTGGTAAATCTGCAGCCCTCTTCGCTTCATATAATGGGAGTCTATGGGGTCCACCTGTCTAAGAGTTCCTAAAGCACATAATTCCAGAGAAGCGACTGTCGCTCAACACTCACTTTCTGCAGGTGACGCTAAATGCACCAGATGCTGACATGCCATCTGCCACCAAATACTACAAGAAGAAGATCGGGACGTGTGCAGAGGCTGCACAGTATGACTAATATTATTAAAAATTATGTTCAGTCATATAAAAAAATATCGAACGATTTGCTTCACAAGACGTCAACATGTCGTGAACATGTCGCCCTTTTGAAAGTATGTGCTTCAGGAACTCTTAGACAGGTGGACCCCATAGACTCCCATTATATGAAACAAAGTTTTCTGCGGATTTATCAAAAAATCTTCTACTGGTTCTACTCAAGAAAAAATGTCTCCTACATCTCGGATAGCAAATAAACAGCAAATTGGAGTTTTTGGGTTAACAATCCATTTAAGTTCTTTCTACTTCATTTCATGAGGAGAATGAAATAAATATTTTAGTCACACTCACTATGATTGATTAAGAACTGTAATCAACAATTTCAAGGTTCTGCTTATTTAAACTAAGAACCTCTAAAACTCTAAAAGGATTTCAAACTTATCTGGGTTTACAGTATGCACAACACATTCATTTTTCTCTCTTTAAATATGTAGGCTCCTGCATAGACTGATTTTTTTCTAAAGTTTTTTTTTAAATCAGGGATAGTCAATAAAAATGACAAATCTTTTTTATTTTAAAATACTATCAAATATCCAGAAACCACCCGTGAAATATTCGGAATGTGTGCTTGTGTGGCATCTCATGAATACAGAATGAGCGATAAACAGCGGACGTTCTCACTCCATTAGCCAGTCGTGCAATGTAAGCTTATTAACGCTGCTCGACTCTCATTATTTCTTTCATGGCTGAGAGTTTTCTTGTTCCTGCTGATGCCACAGCATTTGCTCTGATTGGCTCGCTGACATGTGCGATCAGGCAGTCACTATCTAAAGCGTTGTACCACAAGTAATGGACTTCTAACAGACGTCTTTACGTAATTGCCTTTCCAGTGAAACAAATCAAGCTCTGCACTAATGTGAGAACAAGTCCAACACAAGACCCAACTCCCTCAAATCCAAAGTAATTATTTGAATGCCAAAATAAATTATTATATTTCTATCTTAATAAGCAGAGACGTCTATGAATAGCTAAATAAGTCATTTGTAGGTCTAAAGTGTCTATAAAAAGTGTAAACATTGTGCCTTTGTGATACATCGATACATTGGCCTGTTTTGTCTGAGCATCCCAACCGATGTTAGTTTGTACTAGTGTTTTTTTTTCAACCAGCGGCAGAAGGCGGGAGTGTAAAGGAAACCAAGCAGAGTTAAAATCATTAGTTTTCAATTCAGTTTGACCCCAGAGAAACAATGCTGCTTTAGTCAGTGAGTCTTTTGTACAAACTGGTCGTTTGTAAGATTCATTTTCAATTACAAGAATAGCTGCCGTAATAGCAGATACTGTAGCAAGAAGTTTTGAAGCAAAGCCGTAGAGTTTAACCAGCTCTGTATATCTTTTCTTTCACCTGTAATAATTTCTGTCAGCACTGTCGAAGTAATTGATTTTTCACTATAAAGAGACATTGCACTATACATGTTCAGGCACCGCCTGTGAGTGACATACTTTCAGATCTATTTTTTTCATATCTTTTGACAAGAATTATGGTGGCAAGGGAACACAGAATGAAATATGCTTTGTTATAATGGTGAGCTTCTTTTCAGATCTTTATTAACATACAGTATGGCTGTGTTCAAAATAAAATATTGTGAATATTAGTTTATATATTGCCTCTGAAGTATACAATACATTATTATTTCATATATCTTATTAAATATAAAAAATAATAATTTTATATTTTCTGTGATTTATTTTCTCCTTTTTTCTGTCTGGCTGATTTCAGTGGTTCAAGCTATATGAATGTAAACATTACTAAATAAATGTTACCAGCATGACGGTAAAAAAACTTATGTTACATTTAGAATGGCCGCAAAGAAAATGCAATGGTATATGATACCTCTTTGTGCAGGGTTGTATATATGTAGGATTTTAGAAATCCCTGATACTATTCGAGGGTCAGACTTACTCTCCCAATTTAAATCTAGATTAAAACACGTATTTGCCGCAAAGCATACATTTGATGCAGACCAGTATTATCTATTTTTTATAAGTAAATGAACAGCAGTTACACTAATTGTTCTCTCTCTGCCCTCCTGGTGTCATCCTCCTGTGAGAGCCTGCGGACTGCCTGACCATCGGGATACCCATCCAGAGGAAAACCACATTACAACAGCACCAGCTGATTGGTACGTGCCATCCTCATACGATAACTTGTGGACTTCATATGTGCCAAACTAGAGCGATATCCTGTGAACTTAAGTGATCATCCCAGCTCCAGCCCAGGCAATGTCCATCAACAATCAAGAGGAAAGTTGGAAGTCATATGACACGGCTGAAATTAATATTATCGATTGTTTTAGATGTAATGGAATGTGTTTAAAATATTTTAAGGGCTGCTATCCCAGAAAATGCACTTTTAAATGTTTTTCTACCAGAAATTGAGTCACCAGTGTGTGTTCAGAAACACCCTTAATTATACAAATCGATCTATTCTTCTTTTTGTAATCTCCTTTAAACCACAACAGTGACACAAGAATGGCTGTTGGCGATCCCTTACCAATCTGATGTCACATTGTTTACACCTGTCCATGACCGCTTACAGACTCCCCCTTATGAACGCCTAGATCCACCTTCCACCAAAGACACGCTGTCAGCCATTTTCAGGCAATGTAGCCGATGTAGCCACTAGCCAGCGACAAAAATGTCTAAGAAACCTTATTGAAAAAAGTAAGCTCTGGGACCCCGTGGCCCAGCGGCTCGAGGCACTGAGACCACAGCTCATTGGTCAGGAACGCCCAGAAGACTTATTCAACTTATTAAAACATATTCATTACAATGAAAGAAAGCTATTGCAGTGTCTTTCTTGGTGAGTTCAGTGTTCTCGAATTTCCTAAGTGCGACAATACTTAGAGCGGATAGAAACAGAGTGCGCATTTGTAAGACAATGAGGTTACGCCGAAATTGCTACTCACAACGTACTAACACCTGGTTGCTGATCTTTACATACCTGTCTGTTATATACAAGCACTCTGAATGCATGTTTTTGCTTATATCTTTGTTTATATCTTTAAGTAATATGCATGCACATGATGTTGTTCTGTTTTTGCTTTGGTCCTCTCATTTAATTCGTATTTATGAACAAGGCATTAAGGTGATTTTTATTGCAGTTAGTGTATGGTTTTAGTTGGACAGGGCATTACATACGTAATTGTGCTTTCCGCCACATTGCTTGTCTTGATGTCATCCAAAGCATATGTTTAAGCGCTCTACCTCCTATTTAGCATACTGGGAGGGGAGCAGAAGCTCATTTGTATTTAAAGAGACACACATAAAAACGGCGCGTTTTCCATTGCAAATACAAATGGCCATGTTCTGTACTGAAAGATATGTGGTGCATTTTGAGCTGAAACTTTACAGAGACATTCTGGGGATACCGCTGACTATTTTTACATTGCAGAAAGCACCTGGATTAGCGGCCCTTTAAGGTTCAAAATCGCTGTATTTTCCACATACCGTGCATGTTTATATCTCCTCTTTGCCCTGCCTCTCTGATTTTTAACAAACCTCATCGTTTGAATTGCGAAGTGTGCTACGATTGCCCAGTTAACCATTGCATAGTGATTTGTCGAATACGGCAATGGTGTGATGGAAATGCAATGCTTCTTACCATATTTGGAACATCAGGTCCCAAAGCCATTGTAGTGACAGGTATGCCCAGCTTACTTTCATATACATTTTGGCGACCTTAGTCAACTCATACCAGGAACTGACGTTGATTTGTGGGGGTGTGGTTACAGAAAGTGTTTCAGGCAGTTCTGGGTGAACATTCGCTTTTAGATAAAATGTATCTTTTGTTCCGACATTTCAATTTTTGCAATTTTATGTGTCTAATGTCAACAAGCATAGGCAACTTATAACCAGGGGCGTGTTTACCATTTTGGGGGCCCTAAGCAAAGTCAAGACCTGAGGCCCCCCACACATTGCCTAACATTTTTTATCTAATTGCAAACCAGTATTGAGTGGAATTAATGAGACATATATACATGCAAATATAAACTGGATTTATTTTACGTTGAACCACATAAAAGCAAAACATTCTCTACTGTTTGTTATAAGAATATATGAAAGTGTCCTTTATTTTATTCAGAATAATACAGAATGCTTTCAGCTACAGTACAAGAAAGTTAAAGGTGCAAGATTCTTCTTTTCAATCATTTTATCATAGCATTGTTTTGCTATATTCGTAAAATTAGTTTTAGATTTCTCTTCTATTGTTTGTGAGCACAACTTAAATACTAACTTTTGTTTATTTTTGTCTTTCTGCGTGCAAAGCTGTTTCGGAACAATGAAACATTGTCAAAAGCGCTATATTGAATAGACACACACAGATCGGAAGCATAAAAGGAGGAGCGACAGCAGTAAAGGATGAGGGAGAACCAGGCCTGGAATTTATGTTATGTTTTATAATGTTTGTGTGGCCAGCAGTCGACCGTGAGGGAGCTGTTGGCCCTTAACTTTCGTCTAGTTGTTTGTTTATTATATTAAAAAGTTGGCTAAATGTTCGCCGGTTCCCGCCTCCTTCTTCCCGTTTACTTGGAACTTTGTTAGATTGGTGCCAAAACCCAGGAGGAAGGAGGGACATGCTGTCGGAGAGCCCTCGCTGCTGAGGGGGATCGCGGTGCTGTGGAGTCTGGGATGCGCGGATGAGGGGAGTCCGCTAGTGGCTGCGGATGCGCTGGCACTGGAGCGAGCATTCAGATGGGACTGAGACCTTGCTGCCAAGCTCCTGGGCCAAGGTGAGGGGGCTTGCTTTAACAGCGCAACCACAACCATTTTCTACAATACCGGCAAAACTAAATACACTAAATAAAAAAAATCACAACTTTTATTACACACAATTTAAAACTTCAGAGATCTGGACCTCAGGGACTGTAGTGGCCATCGCAATCTGACAAATTATTCGGGAAGATACAATCCAAAGTTGCATCTCAATGCTCCACATCGTATATGAATCATACCGTAGTGCATTTTATGATCAATAGTTAACACAATACAAGGTATAATAAGTAGCCAGCTAGCATTCCCCCAAAAAAGTCAATTTGACAGCTGTGGTTGAGGAACGTTACCTTACAACCACACTAGGATTAACAAAGCAAGAAAGAATCCCACACAACTGTCATATTTCACCTCCCCGTGAACTAAACGTTCATTATTTATGAAAGCTTCACAGCTCACGTCCTCCACCTTCATGTACACTCAGCGGCAGAATCACTTCTCTCCGGAATAATGGGCAGATGAAACCTCATCTACAAGATCCCCGGTGTGAATATTTACAAGCCCTTTCTTTATTAAAGAATCGAGAGCGGAAGCATCAAAACCTAAGGAGGGTTGGGTCAGGGTTAGGGTGCATGTTTATGTTAGCTGAGTGAAAAAAACATTTGCGTTGACCCAGAAGAGGGTCATCCCGCATTGGCGTGGATCACACGCTGAGGTACTGCGTAAAGCACTTTAACCGTGGCTTTACTAGAGGTAAAAATAACGTCCTGTACCTGATGCTGCTATAAGACATTCACACAGCAGTGAGTCACAGTGAATCTTCTACACATTTCACAATGTTCCTTTACCTTCATGTTCTCATTTATAGATCGCTTGAGTGAGAGCAGCGAGAATGCCTTGCTGAGAAGTCGTGTTACACTTTTGAGAGCGATTCCTATTTGTGACAGCCATGGAGGGAAAAAATCCAATTAGCACAGGATATAGCAATGAACCTTTACAAAGTTTCATGTGTCATTCACAATCTCTCATATTATAGAAGTGAATAGAGCACAAGAGTCCTTTTACTGTTGAAAATGAAGATTCTTATTTGAAAGGACTGGTTTATTAGGTCGAAAAAACTCAAATGTATGCCTGTTGGAGGAACAGCTCATTATGAATACTGTAGCTTTAGGATACTGTGTGCACTAGGGGTTGTAGTCAAGACAACCTAAAAAGACTAAGTCAAGATCAAGACCAGACCAATACATCACTCAATTACTGAAAGATCGCCATAAAAAAATATATATATAATAAAATGAAGTCATTGCAGATGTGAATTTTCTTTGAGAATATTCTTTTTGTTCCTAAGAGCAAACTAACACCTATTTTACATATATATACATATATATATATATTTTACAACACCCAAGATATAACTCTGTCTTCTCTTCCACAAAGCAATAAGAGGATAACAATTATCACATTTTTATGAATTTACTATTAATAGGTATATGTTGGTATATGGTATACATTCTGTGAACTACTAGCAATATTCCCAAATTTCAAATCAAATATTGTTTCTATTTTCATTTATTAGCAGAAAATGAAAACTAGAGATACAGGTCAAAATAACAAAAAAAGATGCTCTGTATAAGTTCATATTCACTTTTAAGCAATACAAGAGTAGTATTTGAACATTTATTTATGAAAAGCTTTAATGTCATGCTGTCAGTCTTTCTGTTGGATCACTTTAAGTCACGCCTGAGGTTTGATTTTAGTGAAAATCAACCGACACTGGATTGGACTGGTCACAAATACATCACAATACAATTATACTGTACATGAAATGTCCATAAATGTTTACGAGCAGTCATTAAAAGTGTAAACTACAGTCAAGCTAATTTTCTCTTTCAGCTCTTTTGGCCCTGATAGTTTGATAGCTCTCTTGTGATTTTGGTTAATTTGATCAAATTATATAATATGAAAAATAAGTACTTTTGCAAACAAATCTTCAAATCCATTGAAGAGATACATGGTTTATGCACTGCACAATACAATCGCCTCTCTCTCTTTCTCTCTCTCTCTCTCTCTCTCTCTCTCTCTCTCTCTCTCTCCAGTAATGTATAATTCAAATGAGTTGACTCCTGACCCAAGGTAAACATGTTCACTACAGCCAATACGGCCTCTACCTACATGTGTACACATTGCGTTTGATAGCCATAGACCAGACTTGCTCCATTCAACACTTTTGACAAGGACAAGGTCTGTCGACAGGAGAGCTTGATGGCGGGGTAATCTTTTGTTGTTGTTTAGGGGGTTTACTGCTCTATAGAGAAAGCAATTTTAGAAAGGATAAAAGAATAATCCGCCCTGATACAGGGATTATCGCTGGGAATGACCTTTATTTTGGTGCTAAGCATGGGGTGCTTTTCATGTGCTTTAGCCATGGATTTATCTGATTATAGTTTGAATGCCTATTTAATCTTGAAGAGATTTGGATGAAAGAATGGCAATTCACCTGTAAAATCTGCATGAACTCAAAGAGTGACGTGATATTGCAAGCAAGTGCACCTCACACAAAAGCTACACCCAAAAACTAGGTCTCTCATTACTTTCTCAGCCTTGTGTAGGTGTGTTTTTCCTGTAGCACATAAAGGTTAAACATTTCAAGTTAAAAGAAACTTGTTCATGTATTGTATATAATTAATTGGTACCTTCAAATAAACTTTTAATAGCACAAAAATAGCACAATATCACTAACATTAAACTGCCATTGGTTGCTGTGTTTATTGTGTATTCTTGTATTTTTAAGGCCGATGCTTCTTGTGAATATTAACAGGGCAGCTTTTTCAGTCATATCAAGACCACAGTCCTATCTAAGGAAATATATTATTCATATAATTCCAAATAAAACAATATATGAACCTAAGGGTGGGTATGAAAGATTTAAAAACACAGCTGTAACTTAAATTGAAAATAAAAAATCTATCACGAATAACTCCGTTCTGGGACAACATTGACTACAACATAGTAGGAAGCATTATCTTATTAACTTTTTGTTCTGTTAAACATAAAATAATTTATTTTGAAGAATTTAGGAAACAGTTCTGGGGCACCATCGACTACTAATGTAATTTTTGCAACTATGGTATTCAATGGTGCCCCAGAAATGTCAGTTGCTAACTTTTTCCCAAATATTTTTCTCTGCGTTCATCAGAACTATTACATTTGTACACCTTTGCGACAACTTGAGGGGAGTTTCCCTTTAACTCTTACTATAGCATGACCATAAAAATAGATGGGTACATTAACTGTTGACCTCTTCCTTGTGTGCACTAGCATATCCAATTTGTTCGAAAAATGACTCAACTTTATGAGTAGTAGTAATACTGCAAACTTGGCTTTGAAATGGCCATTTCTATGATCATAAAAACAGTTGTGCATATGGACAATTTTCTTAATTTTGTTGACATCTCAACATCTATAGTATATATTCCGAGTTACCATGAGAGTTGGGTACATTAAATCAAATAATTATTTTAATATATCTAGAGGTATGTTTTTTAACTTTGATTGAACCATTTCTGTTGTGTAATATTACTAATCTTTGTATTCCTACATATTTAAAGAACAGTTCACCCAAAAATAAAATTCTGTCATCATTTACTAACCCTCAAGTTGTTCTAAATCTGTATAAATTTTGTTGTTCTGCAACAAAAATGTTTGGAAGAATGTTTGTAGTCAAACAGTTCTGGGGCACTATTGACTACTACAGTATAGTACGAAAAATCGACTATGGTAGTCAATGGTGCCCAGAACCGTGTAGTTTCCCACAATGTTTTAAATAACGTCATTTGTGTTCATCAGAACAAAGAAATGTATACAGGTTTGAAACAACTTAAGGGTGTATAAATGATGACATGATTTTAATATTTGGGTGAACTGTCCCTTTAAAGCAACACTATGGAACTTTTGCTCACGGGTTCCCCCATGTGGTTGATAAGCGCAATCGTCTGTTACTACTTTAGGTAATAATTTTGCTGTATAAGCTTCCCCGTGGGCTCCGCAATGCACATAAATCTGTAACTAAACTGATGGAACTGGCGAATGCAAAAACATTGTTTGGAAACCATGTGGCACTCTTCTGCAGGGCTGTGCGTATCGACCCAAACACAGAACTTACAGAACATACAGAATGTAGTCGTAGCCGCTATGAGCCGGTTATGAGCCACCCCAGGCACTTAAAACATTTTAGAGACTTTATTTTGAAATCGAAAAACTACAAAGTGTTGCTTTAACGCAACAGTTTCCATGGTCAGATCACGTTATATACAGAATGTATGATAAATTTTAGTCCATACAATATAGAGTATTGTCTATTGTATCTAAAGTGGTTCAGGATGATGAAAAATGTCTTATTTATACACTACATGCAGTGCACATGTGATCTTGTGACCGTCTTGTACTCATTGTAGAACTGTGGGACACGTGGAGGCTCATGCGGACCGGCTGTAATAGTAGAGGTTGTGCCCTCAGAAGCACTGTGTTTCCTGTAATTGGTTCACCTCTGTATTGTGGAGACACACTGCGCACAAAGGTCATTGGTCAAAAGGCACTCTGAACAAGAGCATGTATCAGACTCTGAAAAGCTTTTAGCATTACCACAGCACAATGAAAACATTTAACATCATCTGTATTTCTGCAATATATTTACATTTACGCATTTGGAAATTTTTCAAAAGAGTTTCTTTACTGCATGTATGCTCTGCGGATATCAAACCCACAACCTTAGCAATGTTAATAATAATGAATATTTGGAACGTATGAAACATATGAGTATAATGAAAAATATACATATAAGAATGATTTAATAGAAAGTGCATCTAAAAAATGAAGAGATGACTAAAAAGAACATGATATAATGTAAAAATTGTTTATTTAGCCTAAATCTTTATGTGGTGAAAACTGAAATCATACAGGTTTAGAGGAACAAAATGTCTTGATAGACTTCCCTCTGGAACATTTCAGAGCAATATTGTGCTTGAATACAAAACATAGCGAGAAGGTAAACATGATCTTTGACAAAATAAAAGTACACAGAATATTCTATAATAAAATCTCCTGAGTACAAGCAAAAATATTTTCAGGCAGAATAAACTGCACCAAACACAAATGCAAAAAGAGAAATTCAAAAAAATAAAAACATCTCTTATCTACATAACATGGAGTGCAAAACAGGTTTAACCTCTCGCATATATATTTTTAAATAGCAAAAATCTTACAAAAATTCTCATCTCATATATGGATATATTTCAATAATAAAAATTGTATTGTGGGATTTACAGGCTGGATAGACCCTAGTTTTATAGACACATGAAATTTAAATGATTTGTCATGTAATACAAACCATCTATCTGAATAATAATCCAAAAAATAATTTGGACCCGATACAGAATAATAAAATGCACAATGCTGCTAAAAACAACAAAAGTATATTGAGGGACATGACCATACTTGCAGGATGCAAAAAGCTAATAAGGCAATCTTGAATCTCACATTATTTATAGAACTCTGTCAGCTGCATAAACCTCAAGCTGACGTGTAGTTTATGTGCGTTCAGATCCACATTCTGTAGAATAAAAATATTGGATCTAACTATTAAATGTTTACCCGTGTTTAAACAGATACGATGTGTTTTTTTGGATATATAGAAGCATCTAAACATAATTGTTTTGTCACATTGTGTTAGTGTTTTGCTGAAAGGTGAACAGAGAGGTTATGTGATTACCCACACAAGGAAACATATAAGAAAAAACTGCGCTGTCAAGATATCAGTTCTGTGACAGACCATGAATTATTTATTTTTATGGTGCAGGAAATGTTAATCCACCCGTAAACTTCTGGTCCACATTAATTCTAAGGTGCATAAAGCAGTATGCTTGTTTTGTTGTTAGGCAAGCCTGCATATAAGTTTTTTGCTTAGCCCAAAATTTAAGGGATGACTTTACAATAAGGTTGTATTTGTTTACATTAGTGACATGAACTAATAATGATCAATTTTTTGGGGGCATTTATACTTTTTTTAATGATAGTTAATATCAATACAATTGCTCATGTTAGCTTAGAGTGCATAACTAATCTATTTCACTCAAAAAAGAATTACTGTGGTTCTACATGAAACAATTTACACTCAAAAAAATATTAAATTTGAAAACTGTGAAATCAATGAAATACTGTTTAAATTGAGTAAATGTAAGTAATCTGAGTAACTCATATATTTCAATTAGAATTCACCAAAAATGATTAAGTGTATATGAATTTTTTACTTGTTAATTATTAAAGTAAATTATTTTTTCATTAAATAAACTTAAATTATATATATAAACTGTTGGAATTTTATTCATTTTTTAAATTATGTCCCACTATAAAAAAGTTAAAAGATTTTAATAGATTTAAAGTTAATATATGTTTATTTTTGTAATAAACCCACATAATTATTTTTTTAAATGAATAAATGCAGTAGAAGTATTGCTCAATGTTAGTTTGTGTTAGCTAATGCATTGACCAATGTAAACAAATACATAAAACCTTATTGCAAAGTGTTACCAAATTGGTAATAGTTTACCCCCAAATAAAAATTCTGTTATCGTTGTTTCACCCTCATGTTAATAAAATCTCATACTGTCAAATTTTCATTCCTCCATAGACATTTAGCATTTGCATGACATAACATGCCATACATGCACATATGGAATGCAAATACTATAAATGCCAAATGTTTGTCTTCTGTACACACAGAACTACTGTATGGCTTCAAAAACAATATTGTGTATCGAGTCATATAGACTATTTTTGTGAGGGTGAGTAAACAATGACTGAATATTAATTTTTGGGTGAACTGTTTAACTTTTCACCCTTTATATTAACACTGTAAAAAATTCCCATTCACACATAAGCAACCTCGTAAAAAAACACATACAGTACACATCACACACACAAACAAACATGTCTTTCTCCCTGTAAATTGTTTAAAAGTCAAAAATAAGGCTGCACCAGCATCTTAAGAAGTAAACGGAGGCTGTCCGTTTGACTCCATCGACGCCCTGCGTCTGTAACACGCGTACTCGCCAATGAACGAGCCATCTTCATCAAACTCACAGTCGTCGCCCTCTGATATTATAGAGCTGTCTTCGCTGCTGTTGTCTTCTTTGATGCCTCCAAACAATTGTTGGCTGCTCTTCAGTGGTTTTTCATCACTGTCAAACAACAAAAAAAAGGAGTCAACTACGGCTGAGAGTGACAGAAATCAGACTGAGACAGAGCGGGGAAGGAGGGGCAGGGGAGAAGGATGCAATCACTACTTTCTGCTAATTACTAATTGCAAAGGCTTCAAGAGCCGGCGGCAATTGAAAAAGCTCTCAAAACTAGAACGAGAGAAAATTGCAGAGCGCCAGCCGATGAGAGTCGAAAGACGCCGGGCGTGTGTGTCTGTAGACAAACAGTCTGTCAGGTTACTTTAGTCCCCGAGGAATGATGGGACAAACCAAAATTAGCTGCCAATTTGAGAGCGGGCACACTGCCAGCGAGCCGGTGTCTCGGTGAAGACAGGGGGGTCACCTCATAAGCTCCCAATTACTATGAGACACCGGAATGTCTCGGAGAGCGCGGGCGACAGAAAATTCATTAGGATAAGCTGACATTTGTCCCCCTTTAAATTTGGAATTAATAGCGCTGCTGAACAGAGGCAAACATTTTATGGGGGGCACTGCATTGCGTGTTTTTTCAGGGACATCGGCTCTGTTCAAACAGCAGCACAACAACAACCCGTTCTCACTCCAGACGCTCGCTCAGCGCCCTTTGGCTCATCTGTGACCCTGGACAACAAAACCAGCATTATGGGTCCTTTTTCGAAATTGAGAGTTTTACATAATCTGAAAGCTGAATAAATAAGCTTTCTATGGATGTATGAGTTTTTAAAATAAGAAAATATCTGGCTCAGATACAACCGTTTAAAACTCAGGAATCCGAGAGGGCAAAATAATCTAAATACTGAGAAAATTGCCTTTGAAGTTTTTAATCAGGGGTACTGTGGCAGACCATCCACTAACAAAAATAAAGTTTATATTTGTAAGGTAGGAAATTTACACAATATCTTCATGGAACATGATCTTTAATTAATATCCTAATGATTTTTGGCATAAAAGAAAAATCGATCATTTTGACCCATACAATGTATTTTTGTCCTTTACTAAAAAGGTTCCTGTGCTACTTAAGACTGGTTTTGTGATCCAGGGTCACATTTTTGAATGCGCAGGGCACCCCTTTGGTGTCTTTTTCCGATGAGTGGGGAACTGCGTTGCTGTTTGCTAAACGCTCCAGATCGAGACACGTGCTACTCTTAGCATTTCATTGATATTTGCGATGTAATATTTGGGAGCACCTAACCCCACCCCCACCCTAAACCTTATCTCTTCTATGTAAAACACATCGCGCTAATAAAAGTCCAATCACAGGTTTTTATTGAAGAAACTGACCAACGACAGTGTTATATTACAAACAACTCATGTCCCAGACCTTTTTGCACCGCAGCTGTAAGATAACTTTATATGAAGATGCTGTGTCCATGGATGCACGTTGTTGGCTCCCATTCAAAAATAAACCTGAACATTAGCTAGATGCAGTTGAGCGTGGGAGCCAATACCGGTTCATGTTCAAAGCCAACGAAATGACGGGATGGGTCACGAGACATGGGAGAGCCAATGGCTTCGAAGCTGACGTAGCTCTTCTTCTGCAGCCTATTTTTGAATGCCTTTTGTTCTTCAGCGGATCTGAGATTTACGGCGGATGTTGATCGCTTTCGCATCTGATCCTTATATAAATCGATCGTTGGACTGACCTTGGAATACCAGTATTTTTGAACAACATTTTGGCTGCTTTTATTTTGTGTTTTATAGTAGGATAAATAAACAGGTACGTTACTTGCTCAAACTGCCTGAAAATGCAATTATCCTGCTTGTTAAAGTTATATCAAACCCCAAAACATCATCATTGCAAAATATACACAATATACAATTTCATAAATGGTCAAATTTGGGCCCCTGCAAGTCGAACAATGATGCCAAAGGGATACCCTGCACATTAAAAAGTGATGCAGAGGGGAGGTGACCGACCTGAGTCTCAATATGTGATGAGTCGGAAGTAAAAATGTGTTGACAACAACGTTAAGTGGGTTGTTGACATGACATGACAGTTTCATAGGACGCACCTGCCTGGCCCGGTGTTAACTCCCAGTCTGTGTTTGTTTATCGGTCTGGCTAGTGGATAATAATATAACTATATTTAATTGACTTTACACTAATATTGATTTATATTGTTATTTTGTTGTATAATAATTGTATTAAAGAAACAATTTGTTGAATGGGTTCTGTAGTTGTGACGCATTTAAAGAAACCGTATGGTACATTGATATCTAGTGGTTGAGCTTGGTATCGCAGTCTTAATTCAAAATATTGGAGAGACAAGTTTAGCCAAATACCGGTTCTTCTCGTTTTCTTTTGTTTCACTAATAATCTACAGATTATCTACATGCATCTATTATTTACAAATGTGTACCGGAAGTTAAGGGCAGCCCACGAACACGCGCACGTGCACAGTAATGTTGGTATTTTTATGTTGTTGCTTTGTAACTGTCTATAGGTCACCTATATAAAAACTATTGGTCACATCATAGGACACATTTACGGCACAGTTCAGTTCAGTAAAAAAGTTAAACAACGGTGAAAAAAAGTTCAGTTAGTATCCGTATTATATTTTCTCAAACTTCATACCTTACAGTACATGAATTTATATATTTTTCCTTAAAAAAACTTTTAACAACCACATGAACTACTTAAAACTAGATAATGATTTGTAATTGTAGCTGTCAGGACAGATTTCACCGGATTTTTTTCCACGTGTAAAAAAAGCATAACCTGCCATTTTTTATTTCAAACAGAGATGGCGATAGAGAGAAGGACAGCTTTAATCTCGTTATTGTCATAATCTTAAATTTGTAATTTCCTTTTTTGAATTTTCACTTATATTCACCTTTACTTTTATTTCTATTCCTAATGGGTTCATTTTTTTTAAATCAGTCATACCAAGCATTTCACTACATGTACAGTATGTATGTAGTGTGTGCTGTGTATGTGACCAATAAAACTTGAAACAACTAACATTGTAAAAGCACAAGCTTGCAGGTTGTCCTTCCTCGAAATCATTCATGTTGGGTTTATTGATCTCACTACGGTTACAGGCATTACTCACGGGTTAGAGAAGGGGATTGACTTCAGTTAACTGTCCATATGGGCATTATTCCATCCACATGACATTTCGAGAGTCTCGACCTCTTTAGTAAATTACCCTGTCAAACACTCTTGTGAATGAAGCCATACATCTTTAACTTCCTAGAATTCGCCACAATCTACCAAATTTCACTGCAGTATATCCCATAAATGATAGCAATGCTGTAACATGATAAAGCAGCTATTCTATTCCCAAAAGCATAATAAATCAGTAGCCCTTCTTGTGTGGGCCGTTTTAAGACTCTGGGGGTTACTGTCATACACCGAGGGTGTTGCGGGACACACTTCCCTATCTGGCTTCTTCTGTCAGCAGATGTTGGAGCGTGTCTGGTGCTGTAACTCCCTAAACAGGGGCAGAGCACAGATCACACTCCGAGCCTCTGCTGAAGCTGCATTTCTTTCCTGAGGGAGGAATAAAACAGGGATTTCTGTGTCGAAGTGTAATGAGATGGAATCACATTTACGCATCCGAGCTGCTCAGCATGCACGTATAGTTAAGTTAACCACACACGCCCCCTTCTCTGGCCCGTTTTCCTTCCAGGTTTTTAATGCGCTCTCGAAATAAGATGGATCAGGTGGTGTTGAGATCAGCGCTGTGTTGAGAGTCTCTCAAGATGAAGCTCTCTAAATACACAGAAAGACTTGTTTTAAAGGCGCAGAGGCTTAAACTATACAGCAAACAATCGTGCCATCTGTGCCTCGTGACAGACTCTGGTAAGGAGAGGGAAAATGTAACAAATGAGAATAATACACATGATTGTGTGCAATAGTGTACTGTCTTCAGATGTACAATGTTAAATATTGCAGCAGGATTGATATCAACCAATCACTGTCTTCTGCATTTAGGGTTACATTTTGATGTGCAACAACTAAGATATCTGTGAATGAATCTATATTTTGGTGTTATACAACGTATTGGACACAGTGAAATCTCATTGGTCGAAAAATTCTGCTCCACAAAACTGCACATGTGCATTACGCATCAAACATGTTCTGTTTTAGTTAGTTAAATTAAAACTTTGAAAACATTTCTGTTTATTGAAATCAAATCAAATATTGGCCTAAGATGATTGGAAAGACTTAAACTGAACGAAAAATTTAAATGTTGCCTCAGAAATAGACTGAAATAAGTTTAAGGCACTAAAATGATGGTAATAAACAAAATAAAAAATAGATTTTTTAATATAATAATAAAAATAATAATAAATAATAAAATGACAAAAACATATTACAAAATTGCTAAAAAAAAAAAAATCATAATAAAAGCTCTTTAAAAATATAAATAAAGCCAAATAACGATTTTTTTACAGGCGATTGCATACAGAAATGTCTCAAAAAAACGGATAGTTTTACTTTTTTTTAACATCGTGGACCCCTGTTGCATCGCACCTGGCAAAGTCACCTGGTACAAACCATACTATCACATTTTACAGGGTTCCAAACTTTTACTTTTTTCTCCATTTTATTTGTGAATACTGGATAATGATTTTATATTAAAGCGGCCGTGCAACGATGTGTCATGCATTCTGACTTTTT
Organism: Triplophysa dalaica; assembly: GCF_015846415.1. Lineage (NCBI taxonomy): Eukaryota > Metazoa > Chordata > Actinopteri > Cypriniformes > Nemacheilidae > Triplophysa > Triplophysa dalaica. The sequence continues at coordinate 11,092,390 of NC_079561.1, read as the reverse complement.
ACAATGTTAAACGTGCTGTCTTCTCATGCTTAACATGGTCAACTTGTCCAAAAATTAGTTGGGTGTATTATGTAGTATTTCTGTGCTTAATACACTCCCCCAGCGATCGTACAAGTTTCGGAAAGTTTTTTTTCGAACATATAAAACTATAGAACATATAACAACTTTTCTTAGTCCGTTATTGGACAATTCTCCAGGAAAAGCAAGCGGCACACCCAAGCAGGTGCATGGAGAGTAGAAGCATGCGCAGACGTCACTTTCACTTGTAAGCAGGAGAGAGAGCATACGTTCGCAAAGTTCAGGTGTTTGTTTGTTCACCGCATTTGGGTGATGAATGTTATATAAACGGTGGATATAACGCTGGATTTGGAGATCGTTTGAAACTGATATATGGTGCCGTCCCAGCGCTAAAAGATGCCGAACATGAACTGAAAACTGATGTCTGTGATTGTTGACAATGGGTTAAAACGTGCTTTGGTTCAGACTACCCCTCCCCCCTGAATGCTCCGTATGTTTTCAGAAACAATGGTAAAGCTCTATCTATCTTTTATAAATGTGATCAAACTAAATACTCTTCAAAGATACAGGTAACTTACTCTATAGGTACTCAAAATGAATATGAGATTGTGTTACGGCCCCTTTAATAATTTCTTGCAATTATAAGTTTAAAATTCCATGTTACTTCCAAGTTTCCTGTGCATAACCTATTACAAACAAACCATTGAGGGAACATAACACTCAAGAAAACGTCTTGGTTACGTATGTAACCTCAGTTCCCTGATGGAGGGAACGAGACGTTGTGTCGAGAACGACAGATGGGGTTCGCCCTTGAGAACCAATCAACTCTGACTACTATAGAAAAGGCCAATGAAATTTGGCGAATGCAATTTGCATGCCGGGCTCCGCCCCCGGAAATCCGGTATAAAAGGAGGCCGGCGTGCAGCATTCACTTACCTTTGTTCTGAAGAGCCTGAGACCTCTCAAACTGCAGCAGAATACGATACGTGTTCGTGGCATAAGGGACACAACGTCTCGTTCCCTCCATCAGGGAACTGAGGTTACATACGTAACCAAGACGTTCCCTTTCTGTCGGTCTCTCGACGTTGTGTCGAGAACGACAGATGGGGTTGCCTATGGAAAACGCCACAACGCTGTATCGCGTCACAATCTCTAGCGAAGCGAGGGGAACAAGCCTGGGCGTGTCATCTCGAAGCTTTCGTGAGACTGTAACCTTCCAGTGTGGTGGTCGGGGGGTTCCAGAGCTTTCTTGGAGAAAGATGGGTACAGCCCTGACCGGTAACTTTCACGGACGGGGCCTTAGCTCTCTATAGGCGAGAGGCCGTCCAGATCAGTTTACACCGGGTAAGCGCGACTCTTAATCAGGGAAGCGCTACAGAGGCCACCTCCTACCCGTGGGAAGGAATATGGTGGATATAGGTATGGTCTCGTCCTTGGAGGAGAACGCATGGAACGTGCGGACTGAGTAGTTAACCGCGAGGTGGAGGCCCACCTGGGGAAGCTCATGGGTTACCAGGAGTGGGAACCATTCTCATGAGGATACATCAGACGGAACAGCCCACGGTTGGGCTGGGGGACGTCTGTTACAGACGTCCGGTAGCACTAGGTCCGGTTAGAGCTATCTGTGATAGCTCACATGGTATCCCGGCCTAAGGGGGAAGGCTGCTCTGCCCAGCCAGCCCCCAGGGGTAGCTTGTTTGGTGATGGATGGAATGCCTATTCTTAACCAGTGTCTGGGTAAGAAGGGAGGCTGGTGAGGTACCAGTTTCTTAGCGATGTGTTCGGGTAAGAAGAAAAGGTAAATAGCACACTGACCCAACCTGTTAGAGGGTGGAAAGGTGCTTTCGCAGGCATACGCCCCCCCGGATGCCAGTCCTACATGTCGCCACGCAGGACGTGGGCTGACACCGGGTTTACGCGAAGGTTGTTAACCCTTGCGAAGGTGTTTGGGCATAGCCCAACCCGCAGCTCTACAGATGTCTGCTAGAGAGGCGCTTCTACCAGTGTCCAGGAGGTGGCTAAACTCCGTGTGGAGTGAGCCCTCACTGCCAATGGGCATGGGAGATTCTGAGATCGGAATGCCGTCATAACGGCGTCCACGACCCAGTGCGCCAGCCTCTGTTTGGAGACAGCCTTCCCCTTCTGCTGTCCTCCAACAGACACGGAGCTGGTCAGAGCTTCAGAGCTCTGCGTGCGGTCCAGTACGTACTGGACACAACACTAGTCGGGTTGGGTCTTCCTCCCCTATGGGGAGCGCCTGCAAGTTCACCACTTGGCCCCGGAGGGAGTAGTGGGAACTTCTTGGGCACGCATCCGGGCCTGGGTCTCAAGATAACGTGAGAGTTTCCAGGGCCGAGTTTAAGGCAATCCAGGGACACGGAGGATGCTCGGTGGTCCCCTACCCTCTTGAAGGAAGTGAGCGCCGTCAGGAGGGCCGTCTTACTCTATGAGGAAGATCGGAACCTCCGAGGGGCTCTTTGGGGGGCCCTGAGGCTCCCCAGGACCACTTAGGGTCCCAAGAGGGTATGGAGCGGAGATGAGGCGGATTCCGCCCTCTCGCTGCTTAGGAACCTGGTGACCAGGTCGTGTTGCCCTAGAAACTTTCCACCGACTGAGTCGTGATGAGTGGCAATAGCGACTACATACACTTTCAGTGTGGAAGGGAGATGTTAGTCTCCAGTCTCGTGAGAAGGGGAACACAATCCTGATCAAGCACCTCAGTGGGTCTTTCTCGTTGAGAAAGACACCAGGACGAGAAGAGGCACCGTCTAGAGGCGTGTAACCGCCTAGTAGATGGGGCCCTAGCCTGGGTGATGGTCTCAGCCGTATAGGGGGAGTAGCCATCTTAGGATCTTCTCGTCCCGTCTAGAGACCAGACATGGGTGTTCCAGAGGTCTGATCTGGGATGCCAGAACGTGTCCTTCCCCTGAGAGAGCAGGTCCTCTGTCAGGGGAATGGTTCAGGGGGAGTCGCTGTCCAGAGCATCGGCTCTGAGGCCAAGTGCGGTTAGACCGGTGTGGTGTAACCAATAACACTTGGTGCTCCTGCTCCCTGACCTTGCACAGAGTCTGTACAAGAAGGCTCCTGGGGGGGGGAAGGTGTGCTTCCGCCCATCCCGCGGCCAGCTGTGCGCAAGGATATCCGTGCCGAGGGCAGGGACTATCAAGCGGGCAAATGGTGGTGTTACGGGAGGTGAACAGGTTTTACCTGGGCCTACCCGAACAGCCTCCAAATGAGCTGGACTGCACGGGGGTAGAGTCGCCACTATCCACGAGGCATAAACTGGCGAGAAAGCACGTCGGCTGTCTAGTTCAGTTTGCCCGGGGTGTGTGGCCTGCAGGGAACGAGTCACCTGTTGACTCCACCGGAGGAGGCGTCGAGCAAGTTGTGTTTAGCTGCTGTGTGCGAACGCCACCCTGACGATCTGTATTCGCTACAGCTATAGTGCTGTCCTCGGAACAGCACGTGCATGTCTCGCACGAGAGGCCGTAGCCTGCTCAGTGCAAGTAGCATAGCCCACAACTCTTGGCAATTGATATGCCAGCGCAGGCGGGGGTTCGTCCAACACCCCACCTGCGTGCCCGTTGCACACTACACCGCACCCCTGCAGGGAGACTTCAGTCGTCACCACGACCTGCCTCATAACCTGCTCAGAGGGACCTGAGTCCGTCGAAAAAGTCATAAAGACTAGGGGTTATGGTGCGTCGGCAGCAGGGCGGCATCACCATGCGCCTGCTGCCGGTGTGCCACGCTCTCCTCGGAACTCGACTCTGAAACCAGTGTTGGAGCGGTGTCATGTGCATCAACTCGAGGGGTATTAACCCGCGAGGACGCCATGTGTCCCAGGAGCCTCTGAATTGTTTCAGGGGGACCGCTGTCTGCCTAAAATGTTCATTTCAGACAGTTCAACACTGGTTGGGCACAACTGCGGACAGGTGTGCCGACATGGTGACAGAGTTGAGTTCCATACCGAGAAAGAGGATGCTCTGCACTGGGGAGAGCTTGCCCCTCTCTTGGTTGACCTGGAGTCCCAATCGACCTAGGTGCCGGAGCACCAGGTCCCTTTGTGTACATAACAGATCTCGCGAGTGTGCCAAGATAGGCCAGTCGCTGAGATAGTTTAGTACCCGCTCGCCTTCCTCCTCTCAGGGAGAAAGGGCGGTCAGGGACAGACCGAAAGGGAGGACTCTGTACTGATATGCCCGCCTCTCGCACGCGAACCGTGGGAACGGCCGGTGTCGAGGAGGATCGAGACATGAAAGTAAGCGTCCTTCAGGTCGATTGCCACGAACCAATCCTGACACCTCATAGATGTCAGGACGCGCCTCTGTGTAAGCACCCTGAATGGCAGCTTGTGAAGGTGCTCTGTTCAGGGTACGCAGCCTTTGGGGGCAACCCGCCGTCTTTCTTGGGAACGATGAAGTGCGGGTGGTGACCCACTGAACATCTTGGTTTTGAGGGACGAACTCGATGCCTGTTTTGCCAGAAGGGTGGTGACCTATACCTGAAGTACGGATGCGTCCCTGCCTCTGACAGAGGGAGAGATGATGCCCCGAAACTTGGGTGAGTCTCTGGCGAACTGGATTGAGTAACCAAGACGGACCGCCCTCATTAGCCAGCGAGACAGTGTGGGCAGCTCTCGAGCTCCCAGGGACTGTGACAGGGTGACCAAGGGGACGGTCTGCTTCATCATTCCCACGGGGGGTGGTTCGTCGGCTGGCGGAGCTAACCATGTCATGGGGAGTCCCCGGAGGGAAGGTTTGCTCCGCCTACTTACCTGCCTGGCGGGACAACTGCACGCACTGTCGGTTTGAGAGTGGTGACGGCTGTCGTATGTGTACGACCTCACGCCTCGCCAGGGTGTGAGGTCGGTTCGCCGAGCACAGTCCAGTGGAGTGTGCGATCGGCTGCAAGTAAACCCGGGGAGAACAGAGAACTCAGTGAGTAAGTGGGCGCCAAGCCCTAACAAGGGCCCGGCTTTGGTGACGAGGCAGGAGTCGTCCCGTACCGACCGATCAGAGCCGTGGCTGTGAAGGTTCGGGCCCGATGTTGTTCTCCCTGGGGTCTTCCCGTCAGTGTCCCTTCTCGCGAGGAGGTTGCTGACGGGGTGGAGGTTTCCCCCCTCGAACTCTGCTTCCGGGGTACCGCCTGTGGGGGCACAGGAACCGGAGCCGATGTCGAAAGGGTCCTGGGTTGCAGGGAAGCAGACGTCACGTGAGATCTCGGAGGCCTGTAGGCGGCCGAGTCGCGGCGTGAAAAAAATGTGGTTAATTGCCACTGTCTGCTTCGCCGTCAAAAAACTGCTGAGCGCAGTCCTCGACGGTGTTACCAACAACCCACCCTGCGAGATGAGTGCATCAAGAAAGCGGACTTCCTTGCTGTCACTCTTCTGCACAAGGTATAGCCGGGGGTGTCTCTCCTGGACCACTACCGTGGACATCGTCCGACCCAGGGCCCGTGCCGCCGCCTTAGTCGCATGTAGAGCGCTGTCAGCGGTGGCACGGAGATCCTGCATTATACCCGGGTCGGCCTTACCCTCGTGGAGCCCTCTCAACGCCCTGGCCTGGCGGACCTGCAGGATGGCCAAGGCATAGAGAGAGGAGGCAGCCTGGCCCGCAACATCGCAAGCTTTCGACACCAGTGATGCCGAAGTCTTACGTGCTTTGGACGGTAGGAGTGGTCGATCCCCCCCCAGGCGGTAGCCGTCCGCGGCACAGGTGCACCGCGGGTGGACGTTCCACCCGGGGGATCTCGACGCAGTCCTTGGCTGCCTCACCATCGAGGGAAGTAAGGGAGCCAGAGCTGGTTTCACTGGAACGGTCCGTGAGTGGAGCGTTCCAAGTTTTACACAGCTCCTCATGCACCTCCGGGAAAACGTGGTTCCGACCTCGGGAACCACGTATCCCCGGGTTAGCACGGATGACATCACTTCTGCTTCCTCCTGAACTCGACCGCTGGGGGTGGAGTTTGGATTCGGCAGAGTCGGATGCCAGTCTCCCTCCGATGCTGCGAGCGACATCTCATCTATGTCACACATCGTTTCCGAGTGTGTGCGTGAGGATCCGGACGGTATGCCACCGCCGGTTGGGGAACGTTCAGAAGAGCGAATCGGGGTGCGATCGGCCCGTGAGCACTTGGCTGGCGGGTTTACGTTCGCAGAGTTCCCCATATCACTAACGCTGCTAACGTGGGTGGTCATCGGGGCCGTAGCCACAGATGTCACAGCCCGGGTAGCAGACGAAATGGTGGCTGGTTCCCGTAGGAAGACAGCCACCCGTGACCGCAACTTCTGAATGACAATCTGCCCGCAGTGCAGGCAGATGTGTCAACGAACGCTGCTTCAGTGTGCTGGACGCCCAGACACCTAATGCAGCGATCGTGTCCATCCCCCTCCTCGATGAGGGTGCCGCACCCAAGAGAACAGCGGGACATGCCGCGCTGGAGAATGCTCAGTCAGTCCTGAAAAGGACTTTTAGAAAAAATCTCTAACACCTCCGGAACCGCCGAGACGCCCAGGGGAAGGTCGCTGCAGGAAGGGACGATCCGCTGTAACACGTCGTAGCACCAGCGTGTAGTTGTAGAGGATTGAATCCTGAGTTGTACTCATGAGCGATGGCTCTGAAGAACAAAAGGTAAGTGAATGCTGCACGCCGGCCTCCTTTTATACCGGATTTCCGGGGGCGGAGCCCGGCATGCAAATTGCATTCGCCAAATTTCATTGGCCTTTTCTATAGTAGTCAGAGTTGATTGGTTCTCAAGGGCGAACCCCATCTGTCGTTCTCGACACAACGTCGAGAGACCGACAGAAAGGGAACTACCAACACAAATCACTACGCTATAAACTAAACAACAGTCTGGTCCATAGCTGTCATTCAGTACCTGTATAATGTTTTTGTGTCACTCCAGGTAAGTGTCATGTATGTTAGGTTTGCAGGAGAGAAAGGCATTAACAGATAATGTCATGGAAACTCAATGCTGTGAAGAACTTGCGTCAAAATCTGAATCTGAATTATCACTGAATCTTTCTGACCTGTAGTCACATGGAGCGTCTTCATTCATGCCGTGAGATTCCGGATCAGCTGGAATTTCCTCCTTTTCCTTCACTGCAATGAAACATTAAAAAGAATATTCATTTGTAAAATAGGACGTGTTTGCATACAGTGGAATTACTTCAAATAGACAGTTTCGTTCAAAAGGTTTTCTAAGTGATCTGTTTAAAACAGATTCAATAGCCGTCCTTGACGTCATTTCAACGACAAAAATGTCATTTATAAGAAATAAGATAGAACTCCACCTGAATGCATTTTGTAGCCGATGATAGACAGCACATGTGTGCAGAAAAGACTAGAGGAATCTGGTACAGTCTATCTCGCTCAGTGGATGCAAATCAAGGACACTGTCTGTCTGCCGACGGAAAAAGCTTTGAATACTGAATGGTGAATAAAAAAGAAACGGCTTCACACAGGAAAAACTTGTGAATAGCTTGAGGCATTTATTCTTTATAATTTGGGAAGACAGCTTGGCTAATCGGCACAGTGGTGTAAGAACAGGGAATTTTATATTTTCTATATACATTTGACTCAGTTTTACTTTAAAACAAGGCCAAAAGGTCTTTGCATTGTTATGCACGGAAAAATCTATCATGGTAATGCGTGTGTCTGACTCCTTAAAGAAAATAACACGCTCTTCTTAAAACAAATAAACCATTTAATATTGATTAGAAATTGACATAAAACGCACAAACTAATGTTAATGTAAAAAATACTGTGATGTAACGGAATAATAACACAATTGAACTGTACATTTTAGTCTTTTAAACAGCTTGAGGGAGTATTATTACGTTTCAATTCCACATATCTTGCGATAATTGGATATATAATTGAACAGTTTTTTAGTTCTTTCGAAGAAATTTAAACACAGAGTTGACCAGCAGGGGGAGCAACCTTGAGCATATTTTAAGGATGCGAGTTATGTAAGAAATATAAAACCTGTTAAATGGGCTAGCCAAGATTATATAATATCATTGATAACATCTTACAAATAAGGTCAGATTCGTTAACATTTGCAAATACATGAACAAACTTTCCCACGTCATGTAGTAACAGCGATTCGACAGTCATGTGCTGTGAGGGCAGGACATGTGAAACAGGCTTCAGGCAGTGCCACCAGGTGAGGACAGAACCGCGCAACACAAAAGCACCGAGCTAAGGTCAAGATGTCGTGACCACAGCGAGTCGAGAGCTCAGACAAATGTTACTCATTCTGAATACACATAGCCGTAGGAGCTTGCTATGACCTTTGAAGCTATTTGTGTCTTACCTGCGTACTTGCCGCCTTTTTTCTTGATCACAAAACAGCCGATGAGAACAAGCAGAGTCAGCAAAGCCATCACACACATCAGTACCACAATCCACTGCTGGGATGCCTCCAGTTGCTTACTAGTAGCTGTAAGGACGAAAGAGAGTTACCATCTAATACGAAAAAATGCAATCCATATCAACTTAAAATCTTGAAAATTGCATTGAGTTAGATGGCAGATGAGATGAGTCCTCAAATGTGGTTTCTTAAGCAAAATGCTTTATATCTTTGTATAAAAGTGTTCTTTACAATCTCAAATCTATCCAAGTTTTTAGACAAATTTGAATGTCCAATAAGATGGAACATATCCTGTTAATGCGTTCAATGGGAATTTAGATTGATATACTAACTAAACCTCCGTCGCAGCTCTCAACTTCTCACCTTTCTTCGTCTTGAAAACCTCCTCAAAATAACTAAAGTCATCAAGCCTGTGTGAAGCCAGCAGGCGAACTTTGTACACAGTTTCTGGGCTGAGCCCTTCAATGAGGTGGAAACCTTTAGATGTGTTTACAGCTCCAGAAATCTGCCAGACACCACCACCTGAAGGAATAACCGTATAACCCATTACAGTAAGACCCACCATCAAAATCCAAAAGAGGGTGAAGCGAACGATTAGAAAAGTTGACAGAAAAGTACGATACACTATATAGTCAAAGGTATGTGAGGAGTTTTAATTTGACATTAAGAAGTGTTTAAAATGTATACAATTGCACAACCTTTTTTTTATTAAAATCGAAAGCACAGAAAAAAAAATATGATTTGTGACCCTGGACCACAAGTATTAATAGCCAAAAAAACATTGTATGGGTCAAAATTATAAATTTTTCTTTAATGCTTAAAATCATTAGGATATTACGTAAAGATCATGTTCTTTGAAGATATTTAGTAAATTTCCTATCGTAAGTATATTAAAATATATGCACGCCTACACTAAAAAAATGATCATAGATTATAATATGTATTTTCATCCTTTAGATTTGATTGAAATAATCATTTTTTTCTAAATATAGTTCAATTGTTTAGAATCGAGGAAAATTTGCTAATTGTGACAACTATTCGATTTAATTAGTTAGAAGTTATGTGAATTGTTCAAATATAGCTAGCTGTGGAACAAGCCAGATCTAATAAGTTAAGTAGTATGAGATATTTTTCAAAAATAAATTCGGATATGGAATCGTTTAGATGCCGATCTTGTAGGTGGCGGTATTGCATGTCATGTCCATTTGTCAACTGCAAAATCCAGAAATCATCATGACCAGATTGCAAGGTAAATCACATCTATATTCGCCTTTAAAATTTTGACAGTTTTATGTGTATGTAAATGTGTTATTAGTCCTGCTAATATTGCTTTTCACTTCTATCAATGCTCTGTCTGTTATATTTAAGTTTAGCCGACTAACCTGTTTCTTCTTAGCAACGGCCTGCTACAACAGCTTCAAAAGCGATTTTCTCAATATTTCTTCAAACAAATAGTTGTGTCTCTTTTATGCACAAATCTCAATTTCAGAATATTTACTCTTGACTGGTTGTGTGGTACAGGGTCACATTTGTCTTCAGGTAAATTGAGGGCCATGCCAAGCTTGAATATTAAAAAGGTAGTCCAAAAGTACACCAATTGTGCCATGTGTAATGCATTAAATAGTAATGGAAGCTGATGGTGTGTTGGAGGAGAGTTTCTTACGTTGATTAATTATCGCAACATAGAGCTCTGAATCAGAGTCCTCTCCTGTGGTGCTCCAGTGTATTCTTGCAAAGGTGTCACTTATAGAGGTGGTTACGTTGAGCACAACTGACGGAGAGAAATCAGAACAAAACATAGAGATAGAGAAGATAGAGTAGGTCAGTGAGCACAGAAGAAACCCAACACAGTCCTTCAACCATTAGCAACAGCAGGAAGACATCCAGACACATAAAGAACACATTCTTCAAGTACACATGAAACAGCTTTAGCAAACCAATGTGACATTTCTGAGTGAATGGTCAATGAGACCAAAATGTGGGATGGGATTTTGTCTCTTCATCTCTAATTGACGTGTGAAGAATGGCTGTTTATATTCCAAATTAAAGAGATTTCATGTGGACTTTAAAGACTAATTCTCCAACATTCCCAAGGATGGAAATGTTGAAATATGAAGACATAAAATATGTAGACAGATGATTGTATGAATACCTAAGTTAGGAAAGGTTTTGATGACACTAGAAGTGCACAAAGTAGGTGAGGTTACAGAAAAACGTTGCCCTGCAAGAGAAAGAGAATTCAAACCTTATGCATTCCCTGTAGTGTGAGTGGTGTGTAGGACTGGAATATAAAATCTCAGAAACATATTTAAAATTCTTATCTAGAGCCTTTGTGCCAAATACTGTACATGCTGCATTATTGATCATCTCTCTGCATTATTAAATGGTTACAATTTTGCCTGATTAAAATCAAAAATAAAAACTGGTCAAATAAATACAAGTATTGCTCAAAAACAACTTGGAGAAAAACCTAAATGTAAATAAGGTAAGCACTTGATTTTACAGTGTTTTTGTTACACATGTAACATGTACTTTCCATAGTAATAATGTTAAATGATGCAGAATTGCAAACAACCAACCCTAAACCAAATCAAACCGCAATCCTTACCCTGTAGTAAATACATGTTGTTAATTACATTTTTCGGTACTACTATGTATATTTACACTGTAGGGGCCTTTTAAAGGGGCAGTCGTGGCCTAATGGTTAGAGAGTCGGATTCATGACTAGAAGGTTGCCGATTCGCAGGGCCGACGGGTAACGGCTGAGGTGCCCTTGAGCAAGGCACCTTACCCCTACTTGCTCCCTGGGCACTGCAGTGATAGCTGCCCACTGCTCCGGGTGTACGTGTGTTCACTACTCTCTGGATGGGTTAAATGCAGAGGTCACATTTCGGGTATGGGTCACCTGCGTCTCTGCGTCTAAAAACGGAGGTAGTGTTCTTTTAAAAGCGCAGCCTAGAATGCGAGGGTCTCGAAACGCGGGTATCCACACACAGCCACTATGCGCCTCCTCTACCATGTTGCCGTCAAATAAAACAGATGTCATGCCAACTTGCTACTGTAAACAGATTCTCGCAACACTTGACCCGCCTCCAAATACTTCTGATTGGTTCACTGCTTTTGGAACTGACATTGATGATGAGCAGCGTTGCATGTAAAAGTTGAATTTTTTTACTTGACACAGTGTCTTAAAAACGCGGCACTCGTGTGCGAGGCGCTACAAATGATGCTCGTCATGCATGTCCCTCAAACTCGCGTTTACATAGAAAAACAATCGGAATGTAGCGCATTGGAATGGAAAATGCGTTCTGTCTGAATGGCCCCTTACAAAGACAACTTCACAAAGTTCCAACTGCATATGTCAAATCAACATTTTTATCAGGGGTTCAGAGCTAAACCAAGTTAATGGAAAGCAGAAACATGCTAATAAATAAAATGCAACTAACCATATATTGCCAAGGAAAAAAATAATAAAACAATTCTTTTCAGTTTTTCTAAATGTAACATTTTGTAGGTATGTGTTTAGGTAAAATGTTTTTGATCAGACCTCAAATACGGCAAAGAAAACAAGTTCTGAGAACTTTTAAGAAATGCAACAGTCTTATTTGTACATGTATTTAGGAAAAGTTCACCTAGATTTTTATCAGTTTTCATGTGTCTTGTCATGCTGTCAGTCTTTCACATTGCTGTTGAATGACTTTGTCATTTCTGAGGTTTGGTTTCGGTTCAAATTCAACAGACACTGGAATGGAATGACCACAATACATTTAGTCACTGTCACTTAGTTGTGTGATACTTTTTATGGACAAAATGAAAAAATCTATACACCAAAAGTTATATTTATATGTTCTTCACTAAATAAACTCTGTTTATTCCTGTTAGATACAAGAGTGGTTTTATCAGCATTGATTAATGAGTTATTGATTCACTTAGAAACTTTCAAAAGACCAAAGAAAATGTTAACAGCAGTTGAGGAAACATAACAATGAACAAGAGCTGTCAGTATGTGAACACTTGAAGGATAAGTGCATAGCAAGTATGGTACATACTAAACTCAGAGGAAGTGACATCATAATGTTGAAATATCATCTTTATAAGATTGTATGGCATTAAAAGCATGAAAAATACGCATAAAAAACTACATTCCTTCAATATTACGTCCATATTTGATGTGACCATAAGCTAATGCTAAGCAGTTTTACTGATACAGTAGCTTTAAAGATTAGCATTAAGTTGCATTTAAAGGTCACAGGAATGAAAAGAAATGCAGATGTCATGGCAGAAGCCATTTTTATGCTGGCAAAGGTTACATTTGCAAAAAGGGGCAACACATAGCCTACCAACTAAGCTGCAAAAAGCTACACACATACAGTTCTCGGTTTAAGACTCCTGGAATTGAATGTTTGGGCATAGTGACTAGTTCACAAGTGATAAGAAGAAAAAATATGTGCAATTCTTATCGACACTGTGGCCAACAAAAAAATCTGTAAGAATATATTGATTTCACCTTTCTGAGGCAAAGCTACTTAACAATGTCTAGCACATGACACAGAGCAGGATTTTAAAGGGTGGGAATAACCCACCCTTTCCTTCTTCAGATCGCTGCAAATTGTGCATTTTTGGGCGAGTCTAATCATTCGCCAGCGTTCAACAAGATCTTGCCAAAAGCGCTTCTGGGTGGTATAAGTGCTGCTTAATAATTTCTTAAAGAACACCTTGCGGCTGTTCTTCAGTTGTTACTGTATTTCTCTGCATTGACACTTTTCCATTGACTTCAGAAATGGATTCTGACACCGGCTCAACTCACATGCTTCAGGGACGGTTCCTCCCTCCTCATTGGCGACCGAACCACAGCCCATCTGCGTGCATGCGCTCAGATAGAACTTATACCGGTGGTCTTCCTGCAGATTGTGCAGGACCCACTGTGTCGTGTCTGGTGAGCTGATGTTCACGGATTTAAGCTCGCCCAGGGTCTCACCAACTATAAAAATAAAACATTGTGCATTCAACAATTTTAAATGAAAATATAAAAATTCTATGAATTTGTTTCATTATATGGAAAGGAGAATTTTTTTTTTATCAACAATATAATATTTAATTTATATAATATTTGAATGATATACTACAATATAATAAGGGATCATCACTTTGTTGTTTTATAAGTTGCCCATGCATGTCTTTTGCTAAAATTAAAGTATTGGAACAAAAGATGCATTCAATCTGAAAGCGAATGCTCACCCAGACTTGCCTGAAACGCCTCGTTTAACCACACCCCCAAAAATGTCCGTCAGTTCTTGGTATGATTTGACTAAGACCGCCCAAATGTATACGCAAGTAAGGTGGGCGTACCTGTCAGCACAATTGCTTTGGAACCTTTGGCCAATCATAGCACACCTCACCTTTCAGAGCGGTGGGGTCAAAGAGGAGATACAAACATGCAGGGTATGTTGAAAATACAGCGTTTTTGAAACTTAAATCATGAACACATTGCATGACATCTAAAACAAATGATAATATTCATTTTAGCCACGCCATAGGACCCCTTTAAAATTGACAAAAATGGTTTATTGAACACAAAAGAAGACATTTTGAAGAATGTAGGAAAGCAAACCGTTTTGGGTTGCTTTTGACCACCATTCTAATTTCCCTACTATTGTAGTCAATGGTGACCAAGAACTGTTTGGTTATAAGCATTCTTTCAAATATCTTTCTCTGTGTTCATCAGAACAAGACATTTATACAGGTTTGGAACAACTCAAGGGTGAGTAAAGAGACAGAATTTGTATTATTGGGTGATCTTTTCCTTTAAGTCGTTATTAAATAAATAAAAATTGTAAACCAAAAAAATTATCTTCAAGTGAATCTGTTTCACAAAGTGGACTAAATATTTTATTTAAATGTAACTGAATGTCATTGAATAAAGAGCGTGTGTGGTATAGTATAGATTCATTTTATGGTACTGTACTTATACAAGTTCTCTCTATCTCATTATCTCACTTTCTCTTTTTCTCTATTTATGGAGCTTGGCAGGTGATTTAAAATTTCTGTTTGGTGTTCCACAGAAAAAATAATACACCCAATCGCTTTACAAAAAGTAAATAATGGCAGAACTTTCATATATGGTTGAGCGATTTTATTAAGCAACATGGATTGTCAAATTCAGTGAGGTACATGATGTAACATAATAAATCTGCTCTTACCTGTCTGGTATTTCAGCAGATAACCCGTGAGAAAGCCGTTGGCCTTGCGCGGAGGCGCCCACACCAGCGTGATGGAGTTTTTTTGAAAGTTTGTGGCTCTCAGTATATGAGGTTTGTCAGGAACTGTGGGAAGATGTCAGACGCTACAAGTCAAGTGACATCTAAAAGAATTCTGTTCAACTTCTCACCCAACAATAAGGTAAGGTAAGAATTAACCTTTAAAAAAATAAACAAGTAAAACTCTTGAAAAATGTAGCAAAAACTAACAAAGTTTAAATATAAACTGAGACTTCGCTAGAACTCAGCAAAGCCTCTGAAGGCTGAATTTGATGGCTTAAAGTGTCTAGTGCCAAAGCTCTGCTTGCCTCCCTGTGGAGTTGTGAAAGAGACGGCGCTGCTGCTGGGCCCGTTCCCTTTCCTGTTGAAGACGTTGACAGTCAGGTTATATTCAGAGAAAGGCTTCAGTCCTGGCACCATGGTGTGACTTCTGTTTCCAAGGATGGTGAGAGACTGCTTCTCTGAGGGGATTCTCTTAGAGGTCAGAAGACTTTGAGTCTGCCACCAGTGCACCTGGGAGAGAGAGATGAAGTGGAAGAAAGAGGAGTAATGCAGGAGGAGGAGATATTGAATGAGAAGATAAAGCGTTTAAAGAGTGAATTGGAGACACAGGGAGGAAGATAAAGAGCAGTTAATAAAATAATAACTCGGCACACGGGGATAAACTAAAGAGGGAGTCTGTAATAGCTTTAAATATTTAGCTTGTGGCTGACTGAAGAACCACAGACCTCTTCATCTGAGAGGTGCTGAGATGGTGGGACCACAGAAGGGGTCAAAAACTAACCATGTATCCTACAGGATGACCCCTAAGAGCGGCATGAGGCACCGGTAACCAGCTGACCCTCAGCAGTGTGGAGTTCAAAACCTTCACAGATACGTTCCCTGGAGCTGCTAAGGGCACTAGAAAGGACAACGGAACAAAGGTCAAGGTTACGCTCTACAAATAAGTGCGCCATAAGATTTCCTACTAAAGTTCCGCTGTGGTGAAAATCAGTGTTGGTTTATATAAGTGATGCACCGAAATTTCAGCTGCCGAAAATTAACGGCCGAAAGCTATCCTGTAGCTCAGTGGTAAGAGCATTGCGTTAACAACGCAAGGTTGTGGGTTCGATCCCAGCGGATTAAAAATACCTATGTAAAATGTATAGGATAAAGCAATGTAAGTCGCTTTGGATAAAAGCATCTGCCAAATGCCTAAATGTATGTAAATGAAAACTCCATTATCGGTTTCAGCCAAAAGTAAAAAATAGGCTGAAATAAAAGCGGAAATATCTGCCATCCCCACATCTCCATTCAGTGCTCACGCGCACTCTAGCTGTTATTAAAGGATGATCATGTAAGACTCTTTACAAGAACAGACTTACTCTGTGTTCTGCATGTTGTTTTCGTTAAAATGATTATGCACCATATATCTTATAAATTACTTATATAAGCAAGAGCTGCTGAGTGCTGACTAAAACATGACCACTATTATGATATAATATTTCTAGAATAATTCTAGACCTACAATGTTTAGTTGATTTGTAAAAAAAAGGTTATATTTGATTGTGTTGCAATGACCAAGGACAATAATATGTTTAATATCTTTTAAAAATATGTTTGTAATGAGCAAGGCGGGACAAGAGATGTGAGGGAACGACGCAAAGACGGTGACGTGAGTGATAATGAGTGTCAGCTGCGCGTTGCACCGGTCTCACATCTCTCACGGAGGAGATCGGAAGCATAAACGGACGAGCGACAGGAGTGTACGACGAGAGAGGACCAGGCCTGGATTTTATGTTTTATTATGTTTGTGTGGCCGGCAGTCGACCGTGAGGGATCTGTTGGCCCTTTACTTTGTTTGGTTGTTTGTTGCTTTATTAAAAGCTTGGGTTTAACGTTCTACGGTTCCCGCCCCTTTCTTCCTTACTTCAAACTTTGTTACAATGTTTTCTTTAATTTTGTGCTTGAAGTGTCTGTAAATAAAATATATTTTTTAAAACAACTTTTAAAAGTTTTCTAAGTCATATTTGTTATCGGGTTCGGCCCAGAATTTTCACTTCGGTCTATGTCTAAGTTTAAATCTTTGTGTTTTTTTTAAAGTCCCCTTTGGTTGATCATTTTATCCCTTAAAAGTAATCTTTGACCATCAAAATTATATAATATTTAAACTTTTTTCCCTGTGAAAATAAATGTTCCCGCCCTAAAATTACTATGTGTTCTGAGTTTGTCACCCAACAGAAAAGTGTGTTATAAACCACCCAGCCAAATTTCAATGGAGAAAAAAACATTCCAGTAAATAAAGTAAACTATGCTCCAACAGGCGTTTTGCCCCCATTTTATTTTTTCGAGTTTGAGCCTTCTCAACCAATCACTTCCCTCACATGCTGTTATGGAGACCACAGGTCACCGTCATTGATTATATTTGAAAAGGGTGCTGGACAGGACAGAAAAAGTTGGCCAGCGCTGGCATTTAAAAAAGCACTAGGGACTTTTTTTGAATACACGGTTTACTCCATAAATTTGTCATTTAAAACAGACGCTAGCATCTTCAATAAAGAAGTGAAGCTCTGAACACAGACAGCTTTGTCTATTTGTAGTGGTTCTCTCTTGAGCTGATAAGGTAGGTGCTGAAATTGCTGATAGCGAACCAGCCGGTTGGATTGTCTGTTATTTGCTGTGAGATTTGCCTGAAAGCGAGTGCGAAAAGCTTACAACCCTGAGCTGGTGATTGAGCAGACACCTGATGCTAGGCACTCTTGTAATAGGGGAGGGGGCATGTATGCAGTGCAGCGATTGTTTCAGCATGAATCTATGCGACTTCTTTGCATATGTATGTCTCACTGCTCATCCAAGGCTCTTACTACATCCTTGGTGTTTCGAGTCTGAAGTCATCACCCAAACATGTTTTTTCATAAATTTTAACAATCGTAGGTAGTTTAGATGGTTAGACTAAGGTTAGGGTAAGGGTGTGGGTTAGGCTAAAGGTTTCCTTAGACTTGAGACACCGATTAAGTCAAAACCAACAAGCCACGCCCACGGATCTGACTCGAAACATCAAGGATTTAGTGAGAGCCGCTCAAATCCACGGGGGTCACATGAGTTGATGGGATTGGTTACAGGTTTACGACATCATTAACCTGTCATTCTGTCATTCAAACCGCATTTTTTAAGCTGTCTTTGGTAAATTCTATGGAGAAAATAAACAGCAATGGTTTAAAATTATAAATCTGCACGTGGTTTGTCTTTAACCATATATGAAAAAACATAAACAACATTAAAAACTTTTCTCCACAGGGGGTCTTTAAAGGGGTTATTTTACATTATTAAGAAATGATTTCCACATGAAAAAAACATTTGAATATATGTTTTAAGGGACAGAATGATCAACTACAGGGAAAAGGTAACTGGGGCAACCAAAACAAGAATGGATTGTAGTTAACCCTTGTGTATTGTTTGGGTCCGAGGGACCTGTTTACCACAAAAAAATACAGTCTTTTCAAGCTCAGACCTTTACTGTATATTTACTCATGATAAACATGTTTTTTTTCACTCATATCAGGTTTTGGTCAAGCACCTATTCATAAATGTGATTTAAAATGAGTAAATGACAAATACAGTATAACCTTGTGTTTATGTTGCTTGTAATGTCGATAAACATCTGTCATGTATGTTTTACATGAATTTTCAGTCTGTATTGAATTAAAAAACAATTGTTGCATGTCCACAACCCCACGAGCATCCGAAAACATGAACACCACACAAGGGTTAAGCGCAACAAGGGTTGGTTATGGGGAAAAGCACTACAGGAAACATAATGCAGTGAAAGACTTTTTTGCAACCGCAGCAAGCAGAACTGTCAAGATGTAACCTTCAGTACAGCTACACAAACCATGTTTATGCGTACATACTGTACTGTACAATGCTACGAGAATAACAGGGACATCATTATGTCTCATACAGAAAAAAAGCCATCCCGACCTGTTGCATCATCCTCAGGACAATGCCAAATGTCAACTAGAGACAAAGGGAGAATTGGAAAATGAAAAGCAACAAATGGTATCGCATGTAGTGAGTACTTGACAAAGAATCTGCCGATCCACAAAGCACAAGATAAAAGCTCAGCAGAAAAGATTGATCCCTGTTAATAGTGGATTAAATCTCTCTCTAGACTAATCTCTTAAACTGAAGCGTTTATTGTTGGCTGATACTGGACGTGCAAGAGGACTGGCTGGGTATTGCATTTATACACTGTCATACTCACGGTCTTCCCCCGAATAACCCGTAACCACTCTGGGTTCTGGTGCCCACCCGTGCTTGTTGTGGGCCTGGATCTTGATCTCGAACGGGACGAACGTCGGGGTGTTTTCCACTAGAAATGAGTGTCTCTTCACCATCTGCTCGTTCCAACTGTCCTCGACCCCCAGAAGCCTGTAGCTCAGTTTATATTCCAAATCGGGACTGTTGTGCTCCACAGGCAAGAGAGGCTGGTGATAAAAGTAGAACTGGGTCAATACACTTGCAAACATTACTGTGCATTTGGATCGTTGAACATTCCAGAAACGTGGAGGAGTGTGTGAGTCTTTTGCTGATGGGTTTTTCAAATTTGGCTTGGGGACATCTTGGCGTTCCTTCACAGGACCAGCCTGAAAACCTCAAGACGATGCCTGCGGAGGTTTGATTTATGTAATCAGCTAAACTGGCCCACAAATGAATAATCGATCATATATTTGACTGCCAGTGACAATTAGATTGTTATCATTTAATTAATACACCAAACGTTCCCAGAGAAAAACTGCTCAGAGGTTGTTCTTTCATAACTCAAGATGTTCTTCCAACAAATCAAATAAAGTACGATTCTTGACTGGACAAACAATTTACATTTAACATGCGTTTTGAAAGTTTTCAGCATGCATTGCAATATATAAAAAAGATGACGCTTTATATATTCATTTATTTATGGGTTGTTGACAACTTAAGCGTACCATGTATCCTATGGTGTGACAGCAAACATTGAGAAAACGGTCTTATTAAAAAAACAAAAGACAAGACGTTTTTTGTTTTTTTTATAGCTTTAATCCAACAGGACAGTGGAGCGACAGACAGGAAGTTATGGGGTGAGAACATAGACTGTATAAAACATGGACATTACAACAGAGCATTAAAATGTCAAAGGAATTAAAATTTGGCCCAATTACGAGAAACTGTAAATGCAAATTGGACACCAGAACAGACATAAGCAAGACCCCTGCGATCTTTTTCCCAAGATGCTGGACTTTCAAGCCAAAAATGTCAATTTGTTTTCCATTTAATTTCATTGTGAGAAATTTCAAAACTTCAACATTTTATGCCTGCTTGCCTAATGTCATTTGCTTTATTCTTTTTTCTAACCCATGCATATATGCATATGTATTCAAATAATTTAACAACGCTGTTCACATTCATTTTATTACCTCCCAGCTGATGTCCATTTGATGTGGCAGGTGACCCTCAATCCTAATGTTTTCCGGGTTCCTGTCAGGAGCTGAACAAATGCGAATATGAATAATTGAACATCTGTCTCAGTCCATGACATCATTTCAGTTTAACGCTGTCGACGTGCATCACGTGTGACCACGTCCAAGCCTTCATTGATAGTCCAAGACAGTGCCCTCTTAAAAGAGCTTAAAAATTTATTGAGCTTTTATAGACATCTGTATAATTTTCTAAGGGTAAATTCTCACAAAGACTTCAAATAAGTGCAAGGTGAACCAAGGAGAGCTTGAAGATGGTAATCTACCAGTACCAAAGGCAATGTAACACAGAAGCCATACCGCAAGAAGGTGTTCTGTATCGTTCAGAGGGCATGCTGGGATGGCTTCTTCCGACAGCATTGAGGGCGATGACTCTGAACTGGTAATTAATGTGGCAGTACAGCGTCAGGGGGGCTGAGAACTGACTGCTGGCGACTCGTAGAAGCTCCTTCCATTTCTCCGGCTCCCAGTGGTTCTCTTCAAACTGGATGATGAACTCTGCTCGCAGACAGACAGCGCGACGGTCATTGAATGTACAGAGTACGTGCTCTCAATACACGGTGAGGCGGTCCCAACGGCAGCCCACTTAAGATAAGGGGTATGAGCAGTGGCTTTCACACCATTTTATTAAAATCTGCTTAAAGCCAAGAGAAACTCCAGAAGAGTTGATGTGATGTGCATGAAGGGTAGATTAATGGAAAAAGTTTTATTTGGAAAAGTGTATTTATAAGGTCTGATGTACCTGTTATAGGGCTGTTGTGATCAGAGGCAGCTTCCCAATGGAGCTTCACGCTTCGCTCTTTCAGATCAGACAGCAACAGCTGGACCGGTGGATCAGGGACATCTAAATCACATTACAAACATAAAAATTAGTTATTAATAAGGTTAATATCATAATGACAACATTTAAAGTAAAATCCTCAAGCTACTCCAGAGGTGTCTTCCTTTATTCAGCTAAACTCAAACAATGTGCTTACATAAATAAATCAAAAATGGCCACCAGGGCTAGGAGCGTTACTTTAAATATGTATACCGGCAACAAATTATTTTATACAATTATAATCAATAGCATAATTCAAGTATCACAATATAAAAGTAATGTAGTCTGATTGCTTTTAGATTACTTTGGATTTTACTTTAAAATGACTGTTTAATGAAATATTAAACAGCTTCTCATTAACATCTAGGTGTTGAGCTTGGTATCGCAGTCTAAATTCAAAATATTGGAGAGACAAGTTTAGTCAATTAACGCTTCTTCTCAGTTTCTTTTGCTTGTTATCAGAAATTAACTACAGGCTCTCTTCTATTTGCGAATGTGTACCGGAAGTAAAGAGCAGTCCACGGACACGCGCATGCGCAGTATCGTTTGTTAATGTTGTTGCTTTGAAACCGTCAATAAAGTGAAATATTTTTATACAAAAATGTTCAATTTAAAATGTATTATTTTAAAACAAATTCTTTCTTTTAAGATCTGGAAAGGTATGAAAGTGAGACAATATAAGATAACTGTTATTTTCCAGTGCACTATTCCTTGAAAAACACTAAGAGAACATGATTTCTGTTACAGGAGGACATCTGTAGACTCTATCAGGATTTCAGCTTGTAGAGATAAGGGTGAAATGGATACATTACTGATTTTAAAGATTAAAATGACACTACTCCAATTTGCTGACTGCTTGATGAACATTTGCCATACAAAACTCAAAAGCTCTACAACCCTGACAAGCTCTAATCCCATTGGCTGCCTTTATGCAACTTTTGAGTGTAACCAGTTTTTATCATCTCAGCCGAAACCAAGTCGTAATTACAAGGCGTCTAATTACAGCTTTTGAAGAAGAACTAAAAACTGGATTTGCTCAGCCAGTTCAGTGTCATCAAAACTCTGAAATCCCTTTGAGGTTTTGTTTGAGCCATTTACTGTAACAGGAAGTAACAAAGATATCCACATGTGAAGTTGTGTGTTCGAAATAATCTATACTTAATGTAACAAATTATAACTTTTAATTCAAAATGTAAATATGATAAAGCAATCTAGCAAAGTATTGTTATTTAGTCCCTGAAGTTCTTTTTATATATTTCAGAGAGGATGTCACTTACCTAACACGGTTACATATGCAGAAGCCTGGTTTTGGTCCAGCGATGTTCGAACAATGCAGGTATAATTTCCTTCATCACTATGGCTCACATTGGTTATCTGGAGAGTCCCATATTCTATGGCATATCTGCAAATGAAAACAATTGTGTAATCATGTATTTCTGGCATAAGCAACAGAATCCTGTTCACTTTTCTTCATGTAGTATTCCTAGTGTATACTATAGTGTATGCATTGACGTTATTTTCCCACATGAGCACCCTTGCGTGCCAGGACATGTTGCCTTGCATGGTAAAACACACAGCAAAATGGCTGCTTTTATTAGGATAAACAAAGAAATCGGGACTAAAACACACAGTTATTTGCTGAAATTAAAAGCAGTTGAACTCGATGGTGATCCTTACAAAGGAACCAGTTGTCCTTGGACACTGATTTGTTGCGTGACATACATTTCCTTATATTGTAAGCAGCCCTTTTCTATAGTGTTTTGCCACTCAAGGGAGCGTGTTGTGTGTGTTCACATGGGAAAGTGACGTCAAGTTCATACACTGTAAAAATAAATTCCGTAAAAAAACTGAGATTTTCTGTCAGCTTGACAGAAATATGCCGTAAAGTATTTTTTTCCTGTACAATCACAAGATATAAGGATATATATAATAAATAGTTTTCCCTGATTTTCTTGTAAATGTGCTGTCTTTTTCTTTAATATTATAGTTTTTGACCGTATTTCAAAAATAAACTGTAAAAAATAAAATCTTGTAAAAACAATTGATTTCCCCC
Source organism: Triplophysa dalaica (assembly GCF_015846415.1). Classification (NCBI taxonomy): domain Eukaryota; kingdom Metazoa; phylum Chordata; class Actinopteri; order Cypriniformes; family Nemacheilidae; genus Triplophysa; species Triplophysa dalaica. Next base: position 11,069,374 of record NC_079561.1, on the reverse strand, counting down.
CCTGTAAAACTACATGTTTTCCTCTTTTTCTTCTAAATGTTTTACCCTTTTCTGTGATTTTAAGTGTTTTTTACTGTATTAATATTTAATATAATAAAAATCTGTCAAATAAACTTGTAAAATTATGTTTTTGTCAAATTTTATAGGGGTTTTGTACAGTGTACCTTCTAGCATCTTGAAGCATGGAGCTAACAGTCACAATAACACAATTTGACACAAAATCACAAGACAAATGTGTAGAAGATCCTTTTGGAAAAGAAACGAGGTTATAACCACTAACCAATAGCTGAAGCACCTTTTTATTTTCAAGAGAGACATTCATCCAACAAGGGTTTAGTAATACTGATAAAAGCTTGCAATTACATTGTAATCTTTTTCATGAGATTACATCGTCATTAGATTGACTCATGATTATAAAGTGCTATTACTTAATCCATGATTCTGGCACTGATAGCTATAAGTACAATGTCTGCAAATTCTTCCTGCTTTGATGACACTTCAATAGAATTGTATTCACTTAAATGGATATTTCACCCATAAATGAAAACCTTTCATCATTTTTTCACCCTCATGTCATTTCAAACGAGTATGACTATTTCTTTCTGCTGCAGGACACAAAAGGCGATATTTGGAAGAATGTAACCAAACAACATTGACCCCAATTGACTTTCATTGTAGAAACTACATAGACATTTCTCAAAATATCTTCTTTTGTGTTCAACAGAAGGAAGAGTCCCATACAGGTTTTGAACCACATGAGCGTGAATAACTGATGACGACATTTATAATTTTGGCTCAACTTAAATGCACTATGAAATTCTTTATAATTCCTCTATAACAATATACAACTACTCAAAATGTTCACCAACCCTTCTGAGAGGTTAGAGATGATTTGTATCCCATCCTTTACCCACAGGACCTCCAGCTCTCTGCTCAGGGTGGGGTCGGACTTCACCTGGCATTCAAGTTCTGCCGTAGATCCTCTTTCAACCTTCATATCCTGAGGAGCTTCTACAATCCAGGTTGAATCTATAAACAGCAGAACTTCATTTTCAATACCGTCAATGAATCTTGCAGAACATAAAAAAAACGTGCTTAACCTTTGACGAAGAGTTCAGTGAAAATGCTGGCCGTGCCCTCCGAGTTGTTCGTGAAACATTTGTACTGGCCCATGTCTTCCTTCTCGACTCTGTGAATCTGCAGGGAGCCGTTCTTAAGGAGAGAACATCTCTCCCAATCTACCGAGCCCTCTGGGTCTTCTCTTGTCCTACAAAACAAACATTGAACCCTTCTCAGTTCTTTCAGAAACAGGCGCCCATGGGAAAGGCCTTTAACGCCGTGTCTGCAGGTACTCTGTTGATAAGACCGAACCCGGCGTAGCCTAGTTTTTTAGCTATAAACTTGACTTTCAAAATGAACTAAAGGTTTTTATACGAGTACAAATACGATTGCAAAAGAGTGATCCTCCGGAGAGCGCAGGCATCTCAAAAGGGCAATAGATTTTTCTGTGTCTTTTCCCAATATATTGTGCCGATTTTCTTTATTTAATGCACTTGACCCCACTGGACCCCACTTGCTGTCGGGTATTTGTGTGTAGCTACTGTCATTCGGCCATTATCTGACAACTATTTAATATAATACCCTTCTTTAAAAAGACCTGCAGCTGGTGGACCAGCATAGCCACACGTTTAAATATTTGCTGGACAATCAGCCTGCTCCTTCTCTTGACGCTGTTGGCATGTTCTGTTTTCCTGTTTGCCCTTGTAAAGCTGCTTTGGAACAATGCGCTATATAAATAAAATAAACATGAATGTTCTAGTTGGACACTCCTGGTAGATATCATAACTACTAGGGCTGTGTATCGGCAAGTACCTTCCGATACAATACATATCACGATAGATGGGTCACGATACAATATATTGCTATGTATTTCAATACGATACACATTTGCGATATATTGGAGTACTTTAAATAGAAAATAGAAAAAGTAGACCTAGAGATACAATATGCTGTGCACCACCTGGGTTTTTTTGTAAGGATAAATGTAAAAACATCCCTTACCTATGCAGAGTGGCCATGATGTACGATTGATAGAATCAGAATCAGATATCAGAATCAGAGGTTTGGGTTCCAATACTAAAGATTGCGCCCCTAAAGTGGATTGACCTCCGCCTCTAACAGAGGCATGTTACATTTAACCGCAAAGCACAATGCACATTGAGTCTGAAATTTGAGTTCGAAATTTCTGCATGTTAAAAAATAAATACTACCTCACGTTGTGTCAATCACATTTACACACTGCCTCCGATAATTATATTCGATTTTCTACGTTTTTCGCTTCCGTAGAAAGCATTTTTAGTGGCCATTTTTTACAATTCACAGGCATTGTACAAATGAGAGTCAAATACGAAAAGACGCATGCGAAAATTTCGGAACTTTATGTGCAAAGACCTTAACACTTCACAATAAGGCGCTATTTGTTAACAGCAATAAATGCATGAACTAACTTAAACCAACAATGAGCAACAGATGTTTTTCAGTATATTTTATGCTAATACCTCAAAAAAGTTTTATATCAATGAATGAATAAATAAAACTATATAAAACATGAACTGCATTTTTCTTATTGTTTACAACAGTTCTTATGTGTTTACTGGTAATTTATTCAGTAATACTTTTTTGTTTTGTATATTGTTACGGTTGAAATGAAAAAGCTAAGAATTTTATAAATTACTCCTGATGTTTCCTATTTATTGAGTAAGAATTAAATAACAAATTTATGAATATTTGGCATAAAACGGAAAACAAAAAAAAATTAATAAGTTTGATTTATTAGCCTGTAAATAATTCAGAATGTTGTATATTATTCATTTTGTGGTGAACAATTAATTTGTGTCACAAAATAGCATTTACTCAGAATCTTAAAATGTGCTTCTCTGCAGTGAGTTACAAAACTACTTTTTTACATCGAGTCGACATGCAGTAGCAAAACAAGCCTCTTTTTTTAGCATTTGATTGTCTAGGAAATAGGTCTCAAGTTGATCATGACCTCTGGCTCATGGGAATTTTAAAAAAATCTTGTAGGCAAGCATTAGTGGCTTGAATCTTATACGGGCTTCAACCGGTAGCCAGTGGAGAGAGATGAAAAGGGGAGTCACGTGAGCCCTTTTGGACTGTTGGAAGATGAGGCGTGTTGCTGCTTTCTGAATGAGCTTGAGTGGTTTGATAGCCTTTTTAGGAAGACCAGCAAGGAGAGCATTGTAGTAGTCCAAACTTGAGATTACCAGGGCCTGAACAAGGAGCTTCAGTGAGATAGGGTCTAATCTTTCTAATGTTGAATAAGGCATATCAGCATGACCGCGTTGTCATTGAAGGACAGCTGTTCACCAAATATGACTCCGAGGTTCCTTGCAGTTTTGGAAAGATTGATTGTGGTATTGCCTAGTTGGATGGTGAGATCGTGCTACACCGTGGGGTGTGCCAGAAACACGAGTTGTTCTTTCTTGGCAGGGTTCAGCTGGAGGTGATGCTCTTTCATCCACGCTGAGATGTCTTCTAATCAGGCTGTAATGCAAGCTGGCTAGCTATATATCGAGCTATACACGATTTAAGGTTGAAAACGCTGTATTTTCCAGATACCGTGCATGTTTATGTGTCTGTTTATACCACGAACTGGCGTAGATTTGTCGGGCTGTGGCTACACGAGGCATATTACTCACGTCTAGGTGAGCATTCGCTTTTAGATAAAGATGCATCTTTTGTTTCCGACACTTTAATTTTTGCAATTTAACATGTCTAACACATGCATGGGCAACTTATAACCCACCATAGACACAGAAAAACACATATTGGTGCCCCTTTTAACATCCATGTGAAAGGTTAAAACATCTTGCTATTTATCAAACTGTTCAAGATGTGCATGATGTATCATCAAAAGATTTCTTGAGACTCTCGCAACTTCACCCCAGTTCCTAACTCACCAGTGAATGGTGGCGAGCGGAGAGCTGAAGACTTTACAGTCCATAATCACACTCTTCCCCAACATGGTGGCGTACTCCAGATAATTCCGTGTCAAAAGCAAAGGTGGGTGATCTGAGGGAAAGCCAAAACATAAGTCAAAACATGTACGTGCACGGACACATCAAACAGCCCGGGCGGCATATGGCTCACTTTAGTGTTGTGGTTTGAAACAGAGGCATCCGGAATACTCCCGGATTCACAATTAAACTTTAAAAAAAGCAATTTGCATATAAAAGAGCTCTATTTTCCTGCCAGCTACAAACAGAAAAGAATGTGGCAAAAGTGATTTGTGTACACACACACGCGCGCGCAGTAGTGTTCTTCTACAGTATGCAATTACTAACGAACAGCTGCTTCACACCCTTAAGCCACGACACGTCATATCATAATCAAATCCAGAAAAACTTCAATGAGAACCTCCATCTTCTCTTATGCTGCTATGATTAAGTGATGTATGTAAATGAGGTGTGTTGCTCACCATTTTTGCGCACAAAACATCACTATACCATATCAGCTGACTCCAGATTGACTCATAACAGTGTAAAATGAAGCACTCACTCATGACCAGGATATTAGCATTGGCGATGATGATCCCGTGTCTGTTGGAGGCCTCGCACTGGTATACCGCGCTGTCGCTTTTCTGGGCTCCGTGTAAGATTACGCTGTCATCCAGCACTTGCTGATTTGTGGAGGGTAAATCTAGGAAGCAAGCGATTTTGAATTGGCAGCCATAAAGTGTTATAGACTAGGACTTAAAACAGCCCTTGGGCTATCACAGCCAAAGGCAGATCTCTTAATTCCAATAATCTATATGTTTAAATTTTTCAAATGGGTGTTCAATATGTCCCGTCCCTCCCTGGTTCATAATTTGTTTCATCACATAATAATTATAGCAACAAGATACGTGCAAGGTGACCTCATAAGTGACCCCGTTTGTGAAATCCAGGCTGAAGTCGTATAATCAAATTATGATATTATGAGCCATAAAAATCATGTGTGTTTATTGCTGTAAATCCTGTTGGTTATATAGTAATCGATTTTGCGATACAGTCCTCAAATTTTTCATATATAATATAATGAAATTAATGATTTGATTAAAAAGAAATACTGAAAGTCGTAAACATTGATTTCAATCTTTGACGTGGCCTTACTCTTACTTATATTCAAGACATCAAGGTTATATTTTTACTAGGGATGTCAAGCGATCCATCGCATCAAGAATAAGTTAGTGTTAACATGATATGTCTGTGTACGGTGCATATTATTTTTTTATATATTATATATTAACACATATATGTGTGTATAAATATACACACGGCCCTAATTTTTACAGAATGTTTAGTTTACATTATCTTAGTTGGTTTTGTGTAGAAAACAGTAAATCGCAAAAAATAACTAGCTGGCTTTTTACAGACTGGGTCACAGACTCATTACTGTGTTTTCACCTAACCTCAATACATTATTTTACAACAGCATGTCAACTGTGCCTACATATTCATCGCAGTTTACTTTGTATAAATCATAAAAAGTGTATAAAAGCAGAAACAACAGACCATTCAGTAACACATTATGCATTGGCTCTAAGCCGACAGATTCAATCGAATGACCATAATAAGGATGGGAGAGCGAGGTTAAAACACACCATCCAGAGGCCGCCCGTTTCGTTTCCAGGTGATTGAAGGTTGTGGTTTTCCTGTAGCCGAACACTTGATGTGGATGTCAGATCCAATCTCTGCTAAAAGATCCCTCACTGGCTCCTCCTTCCAGCTGGGGGGCTCTGAGAAACACAACATATGTATGGGAATCAAACCATCCTTTTGTTAAGAGCAATACTGCCCTCCTGTGGTTCAAATTGATAGGGATTTTACAATTTTGCATGGTGTTTTATCAACCTTGAGGTTTGTCATTTAAATAAATACAAATTTGGTGTTTCGTGGTCACATATACTGTATAATAAACATATACCACAATAGTGAGACACTTACAAGAAGCTATCCAAAAAATACTTATTTTAAAATTCCCTGATATTTTCATTTTATATGACTATAAAAAGTCACATGACCATACGATCTAGAGAACGACCACGTACCCTCCATAATAACATGGAAATGCCGAACATCTTCTCCAACAGAATTCAGTGCCGTGCATGTGTATTTCCCATCATCCTCTGGCATGATGCGTGGAATGATCAAAAGCTTCCCGAAGTTGTTGATAACTGCATGCTCCGGTAAGATGCCTCCCATCTTAGTCCACTGTATTATAGGTGTTGGCCTGAAAAAAACAATGTTACTCGTGAAAGTGCTTTTATCTTCTATGTGGTCACAGAGAAGTGAACTTACAGTCCTTCTGCGATACACTCCAGCTGAAGCTCGTCTCCTTTTTTTACATGACTTGTTGAAAGACCTAATGGTGCTATAATGTTCGGCTTCCTCTCTGGAGCTAAATGAGAGTGAGAATAGTAAAGCAGTAAGACGAATGAGAGGAATTTTCTTGACATGGTCACGCAAACTATGATGGACACAAAATGTGAACTTCCTGTATACAATAAGACAGAAGAGATGTGTTATTTTGATTTTATTTGACATGTTTGACACATTATCTTTTAATGACACTTACTATAGAAGTAAACAGAAATGGAAAAACTTTTTTAAATGCTTATGTAATAATGGCTGGTTAAAGAAAAGCCAAAAGGCAGGTCGCTTTTGCATACTTAAAGTGATAGTTCTACCAAAGATAAAAAAATGCGGTCATCATTTTCTCACTCTCATGTCATTTCAAATCTTTATGACATTCTTTCTTCTGCAGTACACAAAAGAAGATATTGTGAAAAATGTTGTTAACTGGCACCGATTCACTTGCATTGGTTTTGTGTCCATGCAATAGAAGTGAATGGGGTCCAGTGCTGTTCAGTTAACAACTAAAAAGATCTTATTTTGTGTTCTGCGGAAGAATGAAAGTATGAATTGACAAGTGGGTGATTGAATTATGACAGAATTTAATCTTTTGGCTGAACTTTCACTTTTGATATGTTTTACTAAATATGTGACATATGACTCACCCCACATAACGTCATCATCCTTGCTCGAATTTACTGGAACAAAAGAAGCATTTGCATTTTTAGCTCATTTAAATGATAGTAAATAACACACGCAAATGTCATCTATTAATAAAAAAATAATTTGGACATTTAAGCTTGAAATCTTCAATGCAATAGATACATATATTTTAGTGGCATCTGTGAGGAATTGATCCTTGACTCAAAACTAACTAGCTACTCCGGCAATTATTTTAATCCAAAAGCAATTTTTAGTGAATGTACAGAATTAAATCGTCTAGTTCAAGTTCTTCTTTTCATTTCCTCAGAGAAATCTGCCACATACTTGTCCTGACCCTCACAGCCATGCGTGGCTTCTGAACGATGGTGCGTATCTTGGGAAAGGATGCAAAACAGCAGTAGTCATTGTGGCTGTCTGGCGCCAGCGTATTAGAGAAGTACAGGTTTCCGTTCAGGCCCATGGACACCCTCTCGTCCTGCTTGATGTGCTTCAGATCTGAGAACAATTACAAGGGGGTTGGTTGGACTAACATGAGCAGCAGGGCATTGGAGAAGGCAACCATCCACACATCCCAGAAATAGCCCCTTCTGACAGACCTCACGACAGATAACAAGCAGCGTGAGAACAGCTTTGAATGTTCCTGCGCCCCCATAGAAAATGTAGGAGGTTCAACACGATCCGAGTCCTTTTAAGCTCAAGTAGTGAAGTGTGTACGGTGTAATAAGGCCTTTCGTATCATAATAACAAGCAATACTATTCTGAAAAACACACATCGGGATTGAAAACACAACACTTACGGAGCAGATTTGCTGGTCTATTAAGAAAAATAAGTCTTATCTACTGTTGTACTGATAGTTTGCTTTAAAGGATAGTACATGCATGTGTATGACAAAGACATTCTTCACAATTTCAACTGAAACATATTTACCATCATGAGCCTGTTATTAGCTGAGGCGTTTTTCAAGTCTGGCAACATTAAAATGGGAGTTGTTGAATAGTATACATGTATTGTTTTTTTGCACTTCAATCACAGACATAGATATGATTGACACAATAACAGAGGTTGAGGCAGCTTAAGAAGTCTGAATAAGTGATTTTTAACCTAACAACTGCGTAAAAATCAGTTTCCATATAGGTTCACATCATGAGATGGATTTAAGGGGTCTGAACTACAGTACCGGTACAGTTCATCCAGTACAGTTGTCGAGGTGGAACCCCTGTTGGCGGGTTACACTCCAAGAGCGCTGAGTCTCCCTCCTTTACATCCAGTGGCTCCAAATTCACTCTGGGGAACTTGGGCAGCGCTGTGACCAAACACAAAATCAACACAAGATACGCTTTTTTATAACACAGCTCACCAAAGAAGTTACAGGCAAACACCAGGGCACCAAAATGGAAATGCATGATGCTTGCAAACGTTTAGGTGTAACGTTCTTAAAAATGTAACATCTGCAGGATGCAAATCCATATTTCTCTAAATGAAAATATTGTTTATCGGAACATTGAAATAGGACAAAATTCAGGGGTGGTTTCCTCTATAGGGCTTAGGACTAGTCCTAAAAACTGAAAACACTCCACTAACTTGTCTTAAAATACCAGCGACATTGTTTTGTTTAAAAATGTAAAAAAGTAATGTTTTTATAAGGCAAGTTTGTAAAAATTAAAGAAATGTGCTTATTTAAAGGAGCAATGTGGAGATTTTAGCAACATCTAGTGGTGAGGTTGTGAATTGCAACCAACGGCACCCCTCCCTTTCAAAGCACTACGGTGGCTGACACGGAACTAAGATGTCATCATATTTTTACTTCTTTGCCGAAGGAGATAACATATTTACGAAACGCGTTCAGTAGAGCAGTTTGTCCGTTTAGGGCTACTGTAGAAAACAACATAGTGAATAACGTGTAAGGGGACCCGCCGTGTGAGTAAATAGAAATAGCTGATTCCAAGGTAATAAAAACATAATGCTTCATTATGTAAAGTCTTTATACATAGCAGTGCATATTATATTGCATTTCTGTCAATAGATCCTCTAAAACATTACACATTTGACCTTTAACTAAGGCCTAGTCCTGGATTAATCTAATCCCTGTCCTGAAATCCGCCCCTCAATGTTTGCATAACCTGTATACAATACAATACAATACAACCAAGGTTGAAATTAAATTGCAAACAAAGTTATATTCATGTTTAAACAACACAATGCTACTGTTTTGCACTACATGTATTTTAGGAAAGAACTAGCCTGATTTTTCAGTTTCCACATGTCTTTGCGTTCTCTTATTGCTGTTGGGTGACTTAATGTCATGCCACAAAACCGGGACTGGAAAAGAGGGGGGACACGGGGGAACGGAGTCCAGGTAGTGAATTTCAAGGTGGTACAGTTTTACACCTCAAAATGGGAAATCTTCCCATTGATATAGGACATCGGATTATTGTTTGCTGTAGGATATACCATAAAGCTGCACTAGCTGTTGGGAGCTGTATAAAACAGGACAGGTGTCTTGAAATGAACTAGAAACCAAATGAATGGAAAATACTTCAGGTAAACCTGTAACATTAGAAAATCATAAAAATGTCAAAACTAGTAAGCGGCATCATTTTGGATATGCTCAAAATGACACATTATGTACATTTCTGGAACGGAGATCTTTTATTTAACCGAAATATTTTGCTTTTCCATCATCTGGAAAGTTTTTCATCTTAAAAAAATTACTATCATGGGCCATTTGGCACGGTTACAGCATATTTAACAACGTGGAAAACAGGATTAGAATTGATGCCTTAATATCAGTAAGGACAATGTGTCTTCCACCCGCCAAGTTTTCCTGTTATTTTAATATATAAGAATAGATAGTATTAACTTTTATAACAATATTAACTGCAAACTACTAAGAAACAACTGCGTTACCATGGCAACTAACAAGTGACTAATCATGAGCGGCCCCATCACGATAGGTGTTCCACCTGCACGGTTAAGCGTGGTTACCTAACTATAACAATGAATACAGGGTGGGAACAGTTTGTACTAGTATATGTAAAACGCAACTGGATCTATTACTCATTGTTTTCAAAGATACAGATTTGTTTCATGATAGCAGTTGAAATGAACATATCTATGAAGAATGACTTACATGGCACAATAAATTCAGTTTCATCTGATATTGCAGTTCCAAGCTTGTTTGTGGCGTAACATCTGTACATTCCCTGGTATTTCACTTTATCTTTAGTGTTGGGTATCACAAAAGTCCCATAAGTCTCTTCTGTTGTGAGTAGAGGGTCTTTATGTGGGTAAAAATCAATTCCATTTCTTGTCCAATGGTAGCTGTTCGAGAAAAAACACGTCGTCAGCGAAATGCTTATATAACAACTATTAAATATAATTAGTAAAATGACCTCAGTCGGTTACAAATATCAATCTGTCCACCAACTTGAGATTTCACCCCAAAATAACAACACATTATTTATTCAAACTTCATATCATTCCGCACTTCTATCGATTTCTTTAATCTAAGAAAATATCAGGTGTGATTGCTCATACATACTACTTTCCAAGTTTAATAGCGTTATGTTTATTCTAGGCGTGCATGTTGAACTTTCACATGTTTAAAGGTACTGGAATGGTTTTTGGTCTATTTAGCAAACAGTAGCAGCCATGATCACTATAAACTGTTGTACTTGAAATTATTGGTTTGTGTACTGGAAAAAACAAGTCAAACAGGATACAGGTATGTCAATTTACGAGTGTGAATAGATAATGACACAGTATTTAATGTCAAACCAAAGTTAATGACTTAACAGGAAATGCACTGCATTCATAAGTACATGAGATCTTACTCACGTTGGACTTGGGTTGCCTTTGGCCTCACACTTGAGGATGAAGCTTTCATCATACGGTAAGGCAATGAGAGAGCCTGAGGTCTGACCGGTGATGGTCGGGAGCTGCTCCACTATAGCGAACAGGTCAAAAGAAAAAAGAGCCTTACTATTTAAATGCAAATTTGTGCTATACAGGAAACTTCTGGACGAGTAAAATTTTCAGCAACAAGTACTGTTGGATAATGGAAGAACTGTCATGGAAATGAGCGTGCATAGGTGTTGTCATTTAAAAACACCTGAGAGTAATTTAACTGTCCTGCTACTTACCGTGAGGAGGATAGTAAACACCAAAGACACTGGAGAAGATGATCAACAGGAGCCAGATGCAAAGACGGCTCCCGAGCCCCCTCATTCCAGCCAGCAGATGCCGCACAGAACGGCCCATGAAATATAGCTATTTCCCTTGGAAATTTCCTCTTCGATTGAGCTCTCCACAGACTCGACCAAGGCAAAGATCTTAAGAGCCATAAAAGAGTACAAGAACAGAGAAAGTAATTATAATAAATCCTTTAACGGTGAAAACAAGAGAGGGATTTGAGGCGTTCTCTGTGATTCAGTCCTCGGAGGTGTTTCACATCACATTGGATTTACAGCAGACGAGATGCTTTTAAAAACTTTACAGCGTGGGCAGGAGGGAGAGCAACATGTGAGCACTTAAACACAGGTACTGACAGAAACTTTAGAGTTGCCGATCGTAGGAATGTGTCAATCATGAGTCAAGCAGATGGTCGTTCTTTAAAGATGACATGACAAGCAGTTTTTCCCCCTGTCTTGATTTTTTTTTACGGGAACCTTGCTAACAAAAATGTGTATTAAGAACGTTTTGCTAACATTCCGATAACGTTATAAAAAGGTTCCCATTACATTAGGAAACGTTTTAAATGTTCCACTGACAATTTAAGAACAAAACATTATACCATACTTTTAGAACATTACCGATGACAGCATTTTGTAAAAATGCTCATTCAACATTTCTTTCGATAACATTGAGTTACATTACAACAGTGAGAGAACGTTAGTTAGAAATTTGTTGGGGACCCGTCAGTGTTTGTTAAAAGCGTGTGGTCTTCTATTTATGTCACAGCCAATGGAACCAATGATGTCACTTTCTATATCTACTAGCTACCGAATCAAACTTTTTTTAGATATTTTTTTGCATTTCTTGATCATATAAATCCCCTTAAAGCCAACAGACATTCAAATCTGATTTGAGTCATATTTCTGGAGGGCCATCATGAACAATTCCTTAAAAAGAGAACTAACATTTGAAATACAACCCCTGCAAAGTCTGTAAATGGAGAGGTCGCGAGGCTAAAGTTACAGACGTACTGTCTGGGATGAGAATTTCTCGTTGTTCATTTCATTCTGTGCTGTTTGCCATCACGCCTCCACAAAAGGCTTATAAACCATGAGCGTGTTCACGCCAGAGGCTCATTCCTCGCAAAATCGCTCACACTCGCAAGCAGCACCGAGTCAAGCCCGCCTGCGCAAATTACAAGCATTAACCTAAGATTAGCTCTCCTTATCCAGGAGTGGCCAGAGGAGATGGATTCTCTTGCTCCGGCTCGTGATTTGGATGTTGAGTGATTTAGTCTTTGACTGTCTTATGGAAAGCAACTCTCTGGAGATCATAAAACCTGGAAGCAGTGTTGAAGTCTTCGGACTGGGTGTACTCGGTCTAGAGAACCTACTTTAATGGTCTTGGTCTTGTCATGGACTTGTGTGCATTTTGACTCGGTCTCAACTCGTACTCGAACATGTTCGGAATTGGACGTATGCCCAAGTCCACTCAAGTCCCATCAAAAATATTAAACACATTGAAAGGACGTCCCTTTATAGGCCAAAATGAAAGTTGTTTCTACGCCTTTGCCTGGCGTCTCCTGATTGTCTGATATTGATGTCCAGTCTGTATAAAGTACTCTGTGGATCTGAAGTTTGATATACTGTGATTTCTTTAGGAATTAACATATTCACAAACTGCTAAACCACTATTACACTCAATGACATCAAGAATCTACATATGAAACCCAACAATGACAATCAACAAAAGAGAGCTTCATGCTGCAATGCATGCTGGGTATCAAACTCATTCATGACTCCGAGCATGTATTGCAGTTGATCTGTTTATCTGAATTATTTTGACGATTGTAACAATTGCTGAGGGTTGTATGATGAGTGTTAATGTCAGTGTGTTTGTCAGTGAAACATGTTTGTTTACTTTCTCTCAACACTTGTGAATTGACTAGCCAGAGCACTCAGACCAGTCATCCATTGATCAATAATGTTTAAAACTAATACATTTTATTACAATTTCCATGAAAATAACACCAACTTTTGTAAAATGATCTCTGTCTTTCTCACTGCGCAAGTGTTTTTAAACACTATTACACAACCTAAACAAATTAATTTAACAAAAGTCAAGGATCAAGAGCCCAACTAAAGCAAACACTGTTCACAATAATGGTGATTATTGTGGGTAAAAAAACTGATATTGATTGAAAGCAATTATTTTATTGGATGCTTTGTAATCTTATTTCAATCAAATCATTCAACTCAATTTATTTCAAAGAGTCTCATTTAATTTATTTCCATGTTAAACATTTTTACATTGTACAAAGGTCCCCTATATGTCAATATCAGACGTTCAGAAAACGTCACAAAGGCTCAATAAAGGGACATCTTTCAACATCGAAAGATGCAGAAAATACTTATTTTGGACATATCTTTGGTCAGGGGGAAGTCCTAATTGTAATAAAATTACCTTTACAGCACTTACTATGTGGCCTTTTTTACCCTAAACTAAAATAAAATAAAAACTAATATCAGTAAATAAAACACAGTGTATATGTCATTGTATATTTAATGCACTCTATGAGCTCGGTGCCAGTTTTATTTTTTCCACCAAACATTTAACATGATTTTGAAGATTTCTATAGTTCTTGATTCAGACCTCTTGTCCTCGAACTTGGACTTGATTCGGACTTGCCCCATTACTGGACTCGGTCTTGAATGTGCTGGTCTTGACCACAACACTGCCTAAAAGGACTCAATTGAATAGCATGTCAAATGCACTGCCCAACGTAATGCCAAGAAATGCAGACATGCAGCAAAAATATGTCTATGGGATGACAGCAGCTCTTTAAAAAATATAAATTAAATTGTCCACGCTAAAACAGATAATGAAGACATTTTTATGAGAATGATTAGATTTTTCTTATTCATTTATTAATTTGGCATGAATAAATGCCAACTAAGATTTTATTCAATTAAAATAAATTAAAATTAAAATTAAAATTAAAATTAAAATTAAAATTAAAATTAAAATTAAAATTAAAATTAAAATTAAAATTAAAATTAAAATTAAAATTAAAATTAAAATTAAAATTAAAATTAAAATATTTTAATTTAATTGAATTTAATTTGTAAAAGTGCAGACATGCTCTTGTGTTCTTCTTTGTGTGTTGATGTACTTCCTATTGAATCAAGTAGGAGCAGTACATGTTAAAAAACCTGGCTATTACTATGGCCGACTAAGCTTTACAACCTTGCCATGAAATATAATTTGATGCCTGAATAAAACATTTAAATACCCCCTTGAGCGCATGATGACTCATACATATTTTGATTCCGTTTTCTTGGAAGAAAGAGTCCAAATGTTAAATGTTAATACTGTACCTGTCAAAAAAAAAGTTAATTTAAAGAGTTTATTAAGATAATAGAAAAAGAAAATGCACAAAAACTGACCGTCTAGCACCGGTCTTATAAATAGAGATGTTATCGCTTGTCATTTGGATCTCTATCTTCGAGAATCTGGTGACCTTTGAAGACCTTAACACCATAAAAACCGCATGCACTCCAATTTAATCTACTATTGATAACAGCAAAAGAAACTCGCCATAACTTATGATCCATCATATCATACATGACCCCGAGAGGCTGAGAAAAGAGAAACAACTCCAAAAACTGTAACATAACACAAAACTGCTGAGGTTTACACATACACCTTTCCAATTGCTTCACTGTCCCATAAAACTGCACTATTGAAACTTAAACATCCAACCAAACAGAAGAAGCAAATCCTCTACTTACTTAAATGCATCTGCAAGTTCACGCTCGCAGTGGAACAGTAATTCCTATTTACAGAGAGAGCAGGAGGAAAGCGGTGATTGTATTGAACAGCGTTCAGACTGAGCATCCGAGCTCTCGGTGTGCTCCTCAGACTTATGCGAGCTCATACACACACCAGTTCTAAAACTTGCCGGACCCTCGAGGGAAGCACTAAAGTAGATTCAGTGATGAGACTTATGTCGGCAAATCCCCTTAACAGGTTATGCGACTCGCTGAATATTTGACGATGATGATTTAGGCAAAGACTGATTTGTCCGGATATTCACTAACTATTAGAGGAATGGTCCGGAAAGTGCTGGAATGTGTGGCTTCAAGCATCAAGATCTTAACTTTACAAAGCAGCCGTAAGATTTTTTTTCTTTAAAACTTGTTGTTGATGTATTTGCTTGAATAGCACAGTCAGTTATCCTGACTTTGGGATGTTTTAATGCTTTTCATTGATTTTCAAACGAAAATTGGAAAAGCAGACGTGGTGGCAGTCAAGCCGGAAACAGCTTTGATTAGTGATAGTCTGTCAACGGCAGAAATCCTCTTAACACAATGAAGCCTATTGTCTTAATTCCTAATGCTTTATTGTCGGTAGACAGATGCAAGCAGATTTCATTGTGATGTGACGGAAGCACAAATTGCTGTTAACACAAAAAGGCATATTTTCACAATG
This sequence comes from Triplophysa dalaica, assembly GCF_015846415.1. Taxonomy (NCBI): domain Eukaryota; kingdom Metazoa; phylum Chordata; class Actinopteri; order Cypriniformes; family Nemacheilidae; genus Triplophysa; species Triplophysa dalaica. Next base: position 11,053,633 of record NC_079561.1, on the reverse strand, counting down.
GCATTTATAAAGCTCGTAAATATAAAGTTGTGCTTTTCTAAAGATTTTTTTAGGAAAGCAGCACGCTTTGCTTTGTAATGTTTATGGCCTGTGAGACCGGCTTTTTGTACTTAATGCTCTCTGGCACCATATGGCACATGGACAAACATGGTGAAGGACAGGCTCACTTTAAATCTGGCCACAGCTGAACACACATAAACTAACGCATGATCCTGGTGTGAGAACTATGCACACAATGCTGGAAATATGCACACACGGGTCACAAACTCCACGCTAATTTGTCTTTGCATTAGGGCTGCCCCCTTAAAGTTGATTATTTGTTATTTGATTAGAAAACAAGTCAGCGCACTTCTTCCTCAAGGCAACCGGAGTGGCTTCAATATGTGCGGGAAACAGCGCTTTTTTCTGACAACGTGGACAAACGTTTGTGGCCTAATGGTTAGAGAGTCGGACTGGTGACCAGAAGGTTGCCGGTTCGATTCTAAGGGCCACAGGGTAACGACTGAGGTGCTCTTGAGCAAGGCACCTTACTCCTACCTGATCCCCGGGCACTGCAGTGATAGCTGCCCACTGTTCCGCGCGTAAGTGTGTTCACTACATGCTTTGCTTGTGTTCACTATTCTCTTAATCTACAAAGACCAAATTCAGTGTAAACCTTAATAAAGAGTATTGTGAAGAAGAAAATCATAGAACGTGAAAAAAGGATCACAGGACAAGGTGTAAGCGCTTTGTATTCATGTTCTGGGCTGCTTTTCTTTATATAATACGCTTTATTATATGGAGTATACGCAACATTTGGTGTTCGGAAATGTCGCAGGAACGTTAGTTTGTAAGCATTGTCGGAAAACTGATCGTTGTGTCCTCCGTGAAATCGGTGCGGCCGTCTTTAAGAAGAAGCACACTGATGCCAGAGACGAGGAAATTGATAAAAAAAATGAGGTGAGATAATGGTGTATAATTAATTTATATAATGTATTATAATGAATGTATTTATTCATTCCTATTTAGCTTTTTGACCTCCGAATTTTCTTTCGGTGTTTGTCCTGATTCTGCCTCTCCTAGACTTTGTTTTCTCAGTCTCGAGGCAGGATCATGACAGACCCACGTGTTTAATATAGGGAGATTTTTTTTGTTTTTTTGGCTTCCCATATGCTCTCTTCGGTCTCGTCGTTGTTCCCGCCCTCTCGTCTCCTCATTATTGCTTGTTAATTTTTTGATGCACTGCACCTGTTCCCTCTTGATTTGGTTGACCTTTTGTTTGCTGGCCTGTGCTGGTTCATTTTGTATTATCCTCTGGTTGTGTTCTACTCCCAAAAAGACTAGTTTTGTCATGATTCCTGTTTTACTTCATCTCCTGTTATCTCCGTTACGTTATTTGTTATTTTGTTCTCTCTAGGTTTTCCCCCTCGTGGGAAGGTTTTGGTTTTGCATTTTGAAGACTATTTTAGTAACCTTCATGAGTGTTTTGTTTGTTTATTTAAATAAATACTTGTTTTCGCTGTCATTTCTATCTGCGCCTGGGTTCTGCACCCAATCATTGTAATGGTGTTGTATCTGTTATAAAGAACAATGTTACATAAAACATCTTTCTCATCCATGAAGCATCATCTAATGCTTTCTTCTGTAGAACACAAATAAAGATATTTTGAAGAATGTCGGTAACCAAACCACATTTTCCCCAATTGTGTTCCATTATACGGACAAAAAACCAATGAGACATTTCTCAAAATGTCTTATTTTGTGTTCCACTGACAACATTAATGAATGGTGACAGAATTTTTTTTGGGGGTAAACTGTCCCTTTAAGACAGTTAAAACTGATTTACAGGCATCATTGCTTATATGTAAATAAATTCATACCTGAATAGTTTCTCATACCATACTATAGCAACACTGAGGTCTTGAAGACAGATTGCTGCATTGAATAATATGACATGCACAGTGATAACATTCAGATCAATGTTCTTACACGCGCCCTTGAGTAACATGCCACTGTTGTGGGAATGTGCTGTGGGGTAAATGTCTTGACACACCTGCATGAGCACGAAGTCTCAATGTGCCGAGCTAAACTAAGCCATGGCACGGTGACCGTGATTTTGCACAGAAGAACCTGGATTGACTTAGTTTTAAATACGTTTCTGACACCCTATAAGATTTTAGGTATGGTTAAAAGTTTGGGTTAAGAAAACAACATTTTATGAACATTGTCCTTAACATCTGATTGTTTTAAGGTCACCCATGGATAGAATTGGAGTTTGGAGTTTCAAGATTCTTTGACTGAAATGTTGTTCCATTACAAAAGATATTAATCCAACATTAAACTTTAATTCAAGTTTTTAATATTATTCACATGTCTGTGTGATGTTTTAATATGCTATAATATGCAAATTTATCATTTTAAACCATTGAACCAAGTATTTTCAAAATAAAACTGCATTTATTTAAAAAAACTGCATGTATTTAAAACATCATGATACTGTAACCAATCACGTTAACAGAATTGAGCCATAGATATGTCTCAAATATATCTCATGTTAAGCAGGGAGCATGCTTTTACTTTGCATGCAACATACACGTTTTTGTATTTCTGAAACGGTGTTCATAGCATGACAGTTAAAACAAAGCCTCCGCCTGTTGTGACTGCCGCCTCTTGACCTTTGAATAAAACGTGCTCATGAATTTAGCCATCATTTTCCTTACTAAAGAAGTTACTCTTTTTGTTTGCACAGGAGGTTTCACGGAATCTGAAAAATATTTTGTCAAAACAAACAAAGCTTTTTAGGGCAGATAGGAAGTCAAGAAGATCCAAACCGGCTGGTAGAACAAATAAATCGTCAATGTCAGAAAAACATTCATTCACGCTGAATGCCACATCACAAAAGCACCTGTAATTAGAAGCAGGTACGTTGGCCCATTGATGTAGCTCTTTTCAGGCTGCGCATTAGTCTAGTGACAGAAATGTTACAGGTACATCATAGCACCTGTCTTGTGAAACCAACAACTTGAGAAGTTACAGCATGCGGTTGTAAGTGTTGGCTTCTTACACGTGTGAATTGTTTTTTAGACAAGTCACAACCCATATGTTTATTTCCACTACACTTTCTCTCCCACCATTACTTTTCTTCTTTCTATCTGTCATACATATAAAAACCACCACAAAAGACAACTGCCACAATTAAAAATGTTATAGCATAGAATACACAAAATATCAAACCAGGTGACACCATACATTTTTCTTTTTATATACACTCTTGGTCAAAAGAACATGTACTCACTTTCATATTCATATTATTTCCACAGTTTAGAAAAATAGTAAGCTCATAAAAAATGTGGTATCACAGTCATTATTCAGTCAAAGTCATCAATTTCAAAGATGTTTTTATTTAATGAACTTTTTCTTTGTAATGGAAAAAGTTACTTTTTGCACAATAATATTAAGTGTACTTAGACTTTGGAAAGGCTGTGTTTATCAAGACTTTAAATGATAAAATCAACCGGCACCTGTGGTATTAGGTATTCTGCTAAAACACTGTGACACCTGCGAAAATAAACTCATCTTGGCACATGTTGATAAAAGGTAGTTAGAAAAGTAAAGCTAGTTCGAAGAACTTTACCATCAATAGTTTGCAGATGGCACACTTGTTGTCATCTGGTGTCGTGAAAATTTTCATTTTGAAGTTTAACTCTGGGCCTTTTTTTTATTTCCACCTGAATTTGGCATATCCAATTTTAAATGAAAACCATATCCACAGTGGTGTAAACACACTATTTTGGTGTCATATTCAAGGAATTCACTCCAAATTTCATAAAACACTGCTGAAGGGGATAAATATTATTGTATGTGTTGTCAGTCCTATCAAGAATACACAAAAATAAAGTCACTTCTTGATTTTATTTTCTAAGTTTGTTTTTGAAAGTGTATTACTATGAGCCTGAGGGGCCCAGGAACCTGCAGACAAATGTTCTTGATTCCAACAGGTCTCAACAAATAGAGGAAAAAGGAATGTTTTCTCTATCATGTGGAATTCAATTATTATTCTAAAGCCACTCAAGTGTCACCTAACGAAAAAGAATGCATTTGTGGCCTCAGTGGTAAGAGCACTGTGTAAACAACACAAGGTTGTGGGTTTGATCCCAGGGGATTGAACATACCAATGTATAAATGTATATGCAATGTAAGTCGCTTTGGATATGAGCGTCTGCCAAATGCATAAATGTAAATGTAAGTGTAATGGTGGGATGCAGTTCTTAGCTTAGAATTCATTGGACTTGCATGGTCAAATTTCAATAAATCCAACTGGAGATCTATATTCTATAGAATAAGAGCTTTCATTTGATAATGAATAGAGGTTGGGCATATTTGAGCGTGATGAAACATGTTCATGATCATAAAGATACATGATTTTAAAAGGGCTATGACATGGAGATATGATTCATTTCAAAATGGTGCACTTCTCTAAGACTCTAAACTTGTAATGATACTACATATGATAGTTCGAGTTACAGAAATACATGTTAACATTAAGGGAACACTTTTATGAAGTAATTTGAATTTAACAGCTGAGCTCACGGTATAAATTTTTACTATCAGTAGATATGTGGGTTGTTAACAAATAAATGTGTCCTATGGTGTGCCCGGAAAACTTTAGGAACTAACAATGAAGAAAAATCTCTTATATGCTATTATACATTATAAATATTGATATTAATACTAAAGAACACATGTACGGTAAATATCTTTTTTATTCAATTTTATTTATTACACATTGGATTTATATAAATATCAATGCTAGGGCTGCAACAACGAATCGATAAAATCGATAAAAATCGATTAGTAAAAAAGTTGTCAACGAATTTCATTATCGATTCGTTGTGTCGCGCGATGCGGAGACGTTTGGTTATTAAAAAAAAAGCTTTATTTGAGCGCGGAGCGAAGTAAACACACTCGGTCTCTCTCGCGCACTGATGCTAGCAGAGTTCGGCGCCTCATATACAGGGCGGAGCAAAAATAAAAAAACGAGCGGAGGAAAGATACATGACGGAGGCAGAGAAATCCCCGCGACCCAAGTCATCATAGGTGCGGGAGCATTTCACACTAAATAAACAGAAAAACTTTGTTAACTACAAAATATGCAAACGCGACATGGCGGGAGCAACGCGGCAATGATCCAGCACCTGAAACGCAAACATGTTTGAGTCTGTGATGAGGAGGAATGGAGTTCAAAAGCAGGTTAAGTCATTACAGAATCCTACTTTTGTTCCGTTTTGAAGTGAAGAACGTAATGTCCCTGGTGCTGGTGTTTACTCGTTATCCAGCTTGACAAGCATCACAAGTTAGCATTAGCTGGTTAATAACAGTATAATCAGGGGTGGTGTAGTTACTTTGCACTTTGCATTGTTAGACTAAAGACACGTTTTTATTCACTCGCCTTTTTTGGACCATTCATTTATCAATCTGTTGTCATGTATTGCTACACTGCAAAACTTCCTTAGTAATTTTTTCTAATTTCCAGTCCAAATATCTAAAAAATCTTAAATCAAGATTACTAGACAAGAAAATTAATTGATGCTTAAAACTTCTGTTTGAAATTATATCTCATGAAGATTATTTTTGTACCCCATCGGCGGATAATTTTTCTTGCTTTAAGCAAACAATCACTTAATTTGAGGTGTTTTTTCAGAAAACAAGACATAATTTCTTATGCTTTTTCATGTGTCTAGTACATGTTTCTTTATATAAGATTTGTTTTTAAATTTGGACTGACAACAGGACAAAACTACTAAGTTAGAAAAGCAATTTTTGCAGTGTATATTCTGTGCTTTCTCCCATATAGGTTATTATTGACAAATATATTTGTGTGTGTTGTACTTTTTAATTTAATTTTAAAGTTCTTTTATAGCTCTTGGTCATCTTAAGCTTTGTTAAAATGTGGTGTATAAATGAAGCTTGCACTTACTACAATGATGGTAGTAATTGAATGAATAAGCTTCAAGTGAATTTGAGAGAGAGAGTGTGTGTGTGTGTCAGTGTTTGTCAGTGTGTGCGTCTGCGAGTGTGTGCATCTGCGAGTGTCTGTCTGCAGTGTAGTGTAGTGTAGTGTAGAGAACAAGTTCTTACATTCAAACAAATCCTGTTAAGTTTTCTGATTTGTATTGTTCTTTAGTTTTTATAAATTATTTCTTGTTCTGGCAGCTCAAGTTGCTACTTTTATTTAAAAAAAGTCTATATATTTGGCAGATGTAAAGCATACATGTGTATGTTTTTTGTGTTAGTCCATTTTTATTTGATTTTATTATTTTTATAACAGCTCAGGGATGTTCAAGGAGCAACATGCTTGTGCACTTTCTAAAGATTTTAGTTCTGTTTTTGAATAAAGGGTTGGAAATGAATGCTTTTCTTGGTTTTTGTTTTTATCCGATTCATCGATTAATCGAAAAAATTATTTACAGATTAATCGATTATTAAAATAATCGTTAGTTGCAGCCCTAATCAATGCAAATAAGTCTCAAATATAATATGACAAATTTTGCATGCAACCCAAACACATCAGCACTGATCCTAAATGACTCTTAATAGGGACCAGAAAGGATTAGATGTATTGTTTACACAAACACATGTGTATATGTCATTTATGTGCGCATGTTTTCTTAAGCAAATGAGACAAATTATCAGCAGAACATTTTCCGAAATCGTTAAACAAGTCCATGCACGTCTGCTGTTAAACCTTTTCACCTATATCTACTTTATCCAGCTACAGCACAACTGTTATCAACTCTGACAGGTCACTAAGCTTCCCTGATGAGGACTTTTTCTCTACCTTACAACAGTTATATTTCCAACAATATCGCAGACAGCATATATGCACATACACTGATACCCTTACCTCTGGCAATGCTGTGACCCTGTGTCCTTTTCACCTGTACCACCACACTGAGACCAAATACAAGAAGTGAACCACTCTTTGGAAAACAAACCTTTTGACAGACCTTTGACAACTCACAGAAAGCTAGAACCAGTAATACCAGAAGTAGGGAGGTGACTTGAGGGCTAAGCAAACACAGAAACATGTCAGGCTTACATATAGCATGCGATTACCTGTCTTGTTTCTAGATACCCCATTTCAAAAGCATGTTGGTTTATCACGAGAGCTATAGTTAGTTATATAAAAGTGCTTCCCAGAAAATCATTTAGAAAACAAAAGTCCATTCATGATTTTTCAGCCTGCCCTCTAATGTACACAAAAATGAGGTAGATGTCTCACAGAGGAGAGATAATGTTTTTATGAAAGGACATTTAGAATCGCTCCCTCCTTTTTCAAATGAGTCTGATTAAGTCTTCTAATAATTACGTGGTTTTAGACGGTTTCATCAGACGCACACACCTGGCCCCAAGATAACTTTCGGTCTGTGGTGGTTTTAATGTAACTATTTATGTAAGTACTACTTGTCATTTGACTGTCAGTTTAGTCCTACCTCTTTTTTCTCGCTGACGTCATGTGGTGTAGAGTTCATGTTGAGAGGGTGAGAGAAGCTTAATGTTTTTGATTAAAGATTATAAGGTAAATTAAAATTTGAAAAAATAATGGTGTGCACGGATAAATCATTATAATAATCACTGCAACTCTTGTCAGGCACTTAGAATTTTCCTGTTTGATTTTTGTCACACCATAGGATATTAGGACATGTGTTTGTGTGCGTGCGTGTGGGTGTGTGTGTGAGTGTGTGTGTGTGTGTGTGTGTGTGCGTGCGTGTGTAAACAGATATGTATTACAAAGTCTATTAGTTCATGCTTTATTTTTGCATCTGTGTAGTCCTCCACAAAGCCAGGTTTGCCTTCGCACAACTTTCACATGTAATTTTACCCTAAACATTTCCTAGCATAATTCTGTAAAAATGCACCAAACGTTCTTTCCTATCAGGAGCTGCCCAATGCAGTCCAAGATTTTAAATATCTGGAACAAACAGGAAGTGCGTGACAGAAACTCTCATTCATCCTCATTTCATTCAGAAAACATCCCAGTCCATCAGCACTCTTGTGCCTGCTTTAATCATGTTTTACTCTACTGCCAGAGAAGAGAGACCTCTTTAACACAGTAAGCCTATTTGTTAAGTCCTCTTATGTCTGCTTGCTTTCAAATTGCCCTCACTGTAATGTGATGTCCGAAGCCGATCACTCTGCATGGCATCGACTGAGGTCAAACAAGCATTTTTTCCACTGTTTAGCCTTAGATTGTAATCTCAAACCTTAGATAAACAAAGAACCAAAAAATTACAGTAAAGTACAGTAAATATAAGCACAGTATAAATTTGTTTGTATTATAAATGTGATGTCTCTATTTAAAAAAATAGCAAAAGTGTATCCAAAACTGGAAAATGTGGCTGAGTTGGCGTAAATTTGCATGTAAGACTTTTATAGCAAGGAAGCAGCTAGTCATGCGCCTGAGGCTACGTTTACACTCATAGTTGAGGTAGACAAAATCTATTTACTTTTAAATTTTCTATCTGATTTGGCCCACTTCAGATATAATTCTTACACCGTGTCTGCACCGGGCGCGACGCCACATGACTCTCTGCTTGTTCTTTATGGGTTTGTCGAGTCGCACCGCATCCAGTGTGGACAAAATTTGAAATTGTAATGTGTTCTAATGCGCTTCTAATGTCTTTTGTGGTGTCACGCCGGTGTGGACATGGTGTTAAGAAACCTTATCGTTAACAATTCTGTTGGAGTGTCGTATATGTTTATTTTTACATGAATCAATGTTCATTTAAGATCACAGTAGTTATGAATGTGATTTAGCATAAGTAGCTTCTTCAAAAAGTAGAAACTGAATAGATACTCCTGGGATAGATACTCTGTTCGGAACGTTAAAGAAACATATCCCAAAAATATTATTGGCAAAATGTGTTTAGTAGCATTCAAGTGTTTACTTCTTATTTAGCCATAAATCTTACAAATCCAATCGTTAAGATTTTCAGATATTTCTTATATTAAGCATAATTTTTCGGGGGTTTAAAAGGTGATGAGTATAATATTTTGGAGGATCTATAGACAGAAATGCAAAATAACATACATACTATTTCTTCTGTATAAAGACCTTACATAATTTAGCGTTGTTTTTATTACTTCACAATGAACTATTTCTATCTACATACATCGCGGGTCCCCTTACATGTTATTCACCATGTTGTTTCTACAGTAACCCCAAACAAACAAACTGCTCCACAGAGCATTTTTCGTAAATACGTTATCTCCTTCGGCATAGAAGTGAAAACGTGATGACATCATAGTTCTGTGTCAGCCACCTTAGTGCTTCGAAAGAGGGGGGAGGGGTAGAGTGAGCTGTTGGTTGGAATTCGCAATCACCTCTAGGTGGCGCTAAATTTCAAATACTGGACCTTTAAGAATCACAAAACTATCTTTTTCTGAATCAGGTCCCTTTATTCATATTCAAAATAAATCAAGGCCTGAAACTGTTTCTATGATTTAACTGAAAACAAAGAAGGGTTGCTTATAAACACAAATGTGAACAGTCAAAGCAGAAATACGGGAACAGGCTCAAGGCTGAGAAGCACGACTCATTATAAGAACATCTATGTTTTCTTTCACGTTAGACAGCTCTTCAAAGACTCTACTCTGTTTACACAGAACAGGACAGAGTTGCGTAATACATTTTTCCTCAGAATCAGGGGGCCAAAAAAAGCATTAAATACAGAAATGGAACGACAAACACAGTTGATAAGATTTAATGCAGGATTGAATGCTGCCCATCATAAGTGTTCAAATGCTTTAACTGCTCTCTGGTTGTGTTCCTGATAAGATTTAAAGAACACAAAACTATGATAATATCACTGGAATCAAAGCACTCTGTTCTGGATAACAGTTCACCCAAGACGATCAGCTGTGCAAATCTGAACACCTTCCATGACCTGCGGAGCATAATGTGGTTGATTCATCCCAAACATTTTCCAATGATTTTCATCACAACATGTTATGACAGAACCAAGCAGATAAACAGGAAAGCACTGTATGTCAGACATTTTTTCAAGGCTCAGGAGTTAAAACCAAATAAAGTATAGAAATGTATTAGTGCAGTCCAATTGTCGCCATATGGCAAAAAATCCATTATGGCACGGATTTACCATATAGTCTAATAATTGAAATGATCCAATAAAATATTTCATATCAGAATTTTCCCTAAAATGGTTTATTTTGCTATATCAACCGGCTAAATATAAAAAGCGCATTTTTAACTTAATTAAACCTGGAATGAGTAAAAAGACATTAAACACAAAAGGGGTCTAGATGACTTACAGACGTTCAGTAGAGTCTTTATTTTTTGGGAATAACATCTCAAAATGTCGTGACTGATCTGTCTGAATCAAGTACTCCAGAGAGCCGTATAACACATGTCTATATATATATTTCCTGATAGGTGGTCTTTCAGAGAAGATCAAATATCTTAAAGACAAAATTATTGGTTTCTATAAAAAAAAAATATTCTGAATTTCAGAAAAGTAAAGAAAGATAGTGGGTTTCTCAATGGATAAATCATCATACCAAAAGATTTGAGGGGTCCCTGCCAGTGTAAAACTCATTTCCTCCATGCTTGTGTGTTCTTGCCGGATGCCGGCATGTTGCCATGCAGCTGCTAAGGTGTTTGCTGAATGGTTGCTTTCTTCAAAAGAATCCACACCCAGGTCTCTAATATCCACATCATGCATATGAAAAAATCATAAAATATTCATTCTGATCACTTCGGAAAGTTATAGCAGTCATCAAAATATTGACGTTTCATCTCCTTGTCCCAAAGTTAACTTCCGGTCTGTGTTTGATTACAATAAACTAATTTATTCTATATTGAATTTATAATATTAACCTTAATCTATGTTCTATTTATTATTTATATTCTCTGCTTTATCATTACAAATAAACTTCCACACTACATCATGAATCTTATTTTCGTCTTAGAACAGAATTGCCTTTCAATAACACAATATAAATTGTAATCCCACTCATACAATAGAATAATATGTGCTACACATCAGCAAAAAAAGCTGTCTCAAATTAACTGTATACCCTGAATGTGTGTGTGCGAATGGAGTAGCATCTGCATGCATTGTGAATGCAAGGGTGTGTGAACCTGCGTGTGTGTCCAGTAGCGTGCATGCAAATTTGTGGGAGAGAATGAGAGTGGTGAGTAGTCAGAAATCCCTGAGGCTTTACAGAAGTGTTATCATTTTAGCCACATGTAACAGCTTGTTAAGGAACTCTGGGATTTAGGAGACACCCAGCCCGGCAACCGTACATACAAACACACTTCACCCAAAGAGGAAAACTAATCTTCAAAGAGGCAAAGACAACTGTGCATACTGTAAAGAAATCAGCAATTATAGTGTAATGTTGCAAAGTTTCATATGAATGTACTTCATTAACTGAGAAGGTTAAACTAAATAAAAAAAATAAAAATCTTAAAATTGTACATTCTAATTTAAAAAATTGTTTTGAACAAAAAAAAATTCTGTCATTATTTATTTACCCTCAGGCCGGTTTAAAATCAATTACTATTTCTTCTGCAAAGCACAAAAGAAGATATTTGGAGACATTTCGATTTGAGAAGTGGTTTTGCGTCCGTACAAAAGAAGAGAAAGGGGTCCAGTGTTGTTTGGTTACCAACATTCTTCAAAATATCTTCTTTTGTGTTCTGCAGTAGAAAGAAAATCATCCAGGTTTGGAATGACATGAAGGTGAGCAAACTATGACAGAATGCTCATTTGTAATTGAATTATCCCTTAAAGTTGCATTTTTATTTGTGATGGTAATCCAAATGTGTGTCGTTATGTGTGGTTTTATTACATTTATTGCATTCTAAAGATAAGGCTCAAAGTTCAGCCCTTAGTCTTAATATAATGTTGAAATGAGAAAGGATATCAACGTCTTATGTGTGCTTCTTTCTCAAACACGTGTTGTTAGTCTTGTATTGTTCCACTAGTTCCGATGGATAAGGCAATATATGCACAGCTGTGTCTGCATATCAGTACACACCTGTCTGACAAGTGTACACGTTTGTCCCCAGATTACTGTATTTGCAAAAGGTCTATAATTCAAATGATCTTTTAATCTTACTTGACAGTTGAATTGAATTGAAAATATTTTTTGCATTGTAAAACATGGCCTCTTATTTCGCTAAGACACATTTGAAGCTACAAAACATTTTATCTACTGAAAATATTCAGTTATGGTACTAGAATTTGAACTAAAACGTTTTTTAAGGATGGCTCTGAAATCCACTAAACTGAGTTCATTAGCGACTTCCTGGTCTGGGAACGGTCAATCCAGATCATAGTAGCCAATGAGAGTAAAGTGCCATTGAGTCCACCCACATGTGAGGTTGTGACAGAAAAGTGAAAGTTTACTTGAATAGGGTAAACTAACATTCCAGCCTGATATCACGGGAATTCATAACTATTTTATAAGGTTGAATCTATGTATGAATGTGTACGTTGGGAATTGTGTACGTACAAAATCTAGTGCTGTGGATTGGCAAGGGCCTTGCAATATGAAACGTATCATGATATATATGTCACGGTACAATATATTGCAATATATGACGTTAAAACGTAATTAGATAGTAGATATTGGGACTATCGATACTGTCACAATTTACAAGGAGACAGAATCCGAGTGCAGACAGCGGCACGTAACACAAACACTTTAATAATAAACAGAACACTCATGATGGAGATAAACAAGAACAGCACGAAATATAAACAGAAACAAAAGACTTACGATGGGGCAAAAGCAAAGGAAACAGGATAACTCAGACTTACTTACAAAACAATAATGACAAGACTAGATATACATGAAATATCAAGACACAGGGTAAGGTAATCCAAAGGGGCAAAGTAATCCACAAGGACTGGTACACGGAAAACAAAGTAAAACGAATCAGCACAGGACAGCAAACACAAGGGCATTAAATTAGGGGTCCAAATCAAGAGCTGAACAGGTGTGGGGCATGAAATAATTTACAATCAATAATGGGGGAACGAAAGGGTGGGAACAAAGATGAGACCCGAGCTCTCACAGTTGCCCGACATTTAACACATCGGTCTGTCAGGATCCTGCCACAAGACTAAGAAAAACATGACCAGTAGAGGCAGAATCATGACAGATACACTATCATGAAAAAAATATTGCGATAGTTTTCTATATCGATTTTTTAACATAGCCCTAACGAAAAAGTACAATTACAAGAAAAAAGCAATACTGAAGCCCAACACCTTACTCAGCCCCAAACACCGTGAGTACACCGGACGTGACAGGCCCCATGCGACATGACTACCTGCTTGTATTTAATGGGTTTTTCAATGTTCCACCACGCCACATGCGGTTTAGACAAAATGTACAATTATAATGGGTTCTTATTGTCGTCTAAAATTATGAAAGTGCGAGTGGAAACCCTAGCAACGAATTCATAAATCATGAAGCAAAAAGGAAAGTTAGAAAACAGTTAAGAAAAAAGTTTGTTTATTATATGTTTTTGTGTGAAAACCATGAATATTTTGAGTGTTTTCCTCTCTCATGTTATATATTTTTTAATTTCTTAAAAAATGCAATGGCAGAAAAAGAATACCATATGTATTTTTGCGTGGCTGGGGTGTATTTCACAGAATGTTTTTGAGTTGGAAAAATGCAAGAAGCCACGTTTTCCACCAAGTTGCACTGTACAATTTCATCAAAATATTTTTGGCCTGCTTGTGAAGTGAAAATGAATACAGGTGTTGGTGCTGTGAATGATGTGCCAGCTTGATTTGGTTGAAAAGAAAGACCCCAGTAGAGCGGCAACCTTAGTTTATTAATCTTATTTAAATTAATAAAAATCAGAGGCTCCAACCCAAAATGTCTGATTCCAGCATTGTGATTGTAACATTTTCAGTCGAAACTTGCAATATATATTCTCAGAGAATGTATTTATCACCAAGATATTGAATCAACGACTTATACTTTAATAAACCCCTGATGATATAGCCCAGACAAAAGAAAAATATCAGTTTGTACCAGAGTTTCTATATTAAAGGGAGAAAATTTGTGACAAAAATGGACACAAGTTTTTGACAGAATACATACTTTGTAGGATTTCTGTGAATTAAAATGTACAAATCAGAAGCAAAAATACCTAACAAGTAGAGTTCTCTGTGTAGAAAACTAAATCGGTATTTCTTTAAATTTGTAATATGGACCGTAATGGATGTTTCGTTGTGAATTATTATTATTGAAAACTATGCTTTAAATGCTTTAAAAACTTCGCATGGGCATTAAACCACTAAATACTGACAACTGACATTTGCACAATTTCACAAAGACTAAAGTAAAAAGATCACACTAGAACATATAAGCGTTGTAAGGCTGTTCTTGATCTAAGATTAACAATGTTGTGCCTAATGAAACCTGCATTTATGTCTTACAGTAGCAGCCACTTAATACTTCCTTTTTTGTGATGAGTATTCTTATGTTGTTTCCGTTTGGCACCATTTAAAAAATCTAGCATTTAGTCTTTGAACCAGAGTGTGACTTTTAAACAATCCTCTCTTAAGCCTCAATGGAAAACACTAAGTCATACCGCGAGAACCACGCCAAACGGGAGAGTTGGAGAAACTACCTAGAAAACGTATTTAATCCGTGCTCCACTGTTAAAGGGTCATTGTCAATAAGGGCATGTAGGCGGTTGTGGGAGGGGGTGTTATGTTGCAGCTGTGATCAGAGTGAAGTGAGCGTTAAGAGGTTATTCTATATCGGGACGCGCGGTTTGCGTTCTGTCGAGCTGTCTGAGACGAGCTGAATTGGAATGAATTATGCTACAAGTGCCAGCACACCACGTCCATGTGCACTCGGAGGAATGTGGGCCATTGTGCCTGTCAATAGGGAGGAAGTTTTCCAAGTGGGCAGCAAAGAGAATACAGGATGGTGCGAGTGGGTGTCTATTGTACGCGACTGTGTGTATTTGCGTTTGCTTGTGGGTTTCTGTGCGTGTTTCAAGACGGAACGAGACAGATCTTACTCGGTGGGTGGCATCATTACAGAACATTGTTTCCTCTTTTCAGCAGTGCCATGGAAAGCCGTGGTGACCATGTGAGATGGTAATTACATACACTACGGCCAGCAGAAATCATGACCTCCATTTCTGCCAAATTGGGTGACAGAAGATCAGTGTAATGCCAAGAAGTTACAAAGTGACTGTTGGTACACTAAAAGCGAAAGAGATAAATTTAGCTGAGAAAGAAGTTTAGCGGTTTCAGATCCAAGCTAACAAAAAAAAACATTTATTTGATATGAGCAAAGCATCCACAGATTTTCAGTCATTGATCTACAATGGATGCACACCAGGCCAAATCACCCATTCTACCAGATCTCCAAGATATAAAACACTTCACAAACAGCCTGGAAAAGTAGCTTTTAAATGATTCATATTCATCTGTTCTAAAGAATTAAAAACATAGAAATCTCTTTTATATTAACTAAAGACTGTCCTGAAGGGAAGAGTTTCCTAACAAGCTTCAGAGGACACAGAGCGTAGACTATAAACCCACAGCGGGATACCTTCTGGACTATACACCAGACCTGTCTGAAGTAAGGCAACATGTATAAGTAAGTCTCCTCTACAATCCCACCATTTTTTCAAACTACAAAATACTACCAAGAAAGAAAACTTGTGCTGTCTGAATATCAATGAGCTAGAAGACTTCCATTCGTTGAACTTCCACAAAACATACAGCCTAGGGAAAGCTTTTTAGTTTAACAAAGCAGAGGGAGAAGCCTTAGTTTGTAGTGAACAACTGTTTAAGTCATGCTCAAGTGCTCAAGGTTTCATACTAAAATGAACATAAAACCTTATCCTAATGGCAGTAATATTCCCTAGGTTCATTTGAAAAAGGGAGGTTTATGCGGGACACATATTTTGCATTACATTTTTATTCGAAAAATATAGAGAAAGCTACCGTGTTTGGTATGTGGTGGGGGTTGTAGTTGGTATGTACAATGGTTGAACTGCGATCCCCCCTTGGTTATCACATAACTGTGTTTCAGGTTCAACTTTGCGTGCAGAAAATAGACAAGGCGGCAAACTATGCAGTTCCCCTAACACTATTGAACTCCCCTGGTTAAAAAAAAAATATATACTCAAATGTTCATGCTAAGTACACTGCAAGTCCCTTAACATACTTATGTACTAAATAAAAATATCCTGCGACGGTACTTTTGGTATACTAATTCGTATACTCAAAGTAGCTACACTAAATTTTAACAACTAATTTTGTGATGCACTAATTCAACCAAAAATATGAAGTAAACTGGACACACACTTGTAGCAGAAGTGAGGCTATCAGACGCTGCACGAGCAAAGTTCTCCTGCAGAATGATTACTTTTCAATCTGATGCTGATAACCCTGTGGTTAGCATGCCAAGTGGACTCACGGCCGACCCGATTCTATCTTGTGAGTCCTTATATATCAACGAAATCTGATGGGAATTGGTACATGTTTCACAAGGCGGCTCATTCGAGTGAATTCCGACAATATCATTTCTACATTTTATTGTGATTTTTGATGCACTTGTGACATCAGGTTTAGGGGTGGGATTAGGGTGGGCCTTTATTGTTGCTTTGCCGCCTAGTAAAACCTGTGCACTTTATCTAAATTAGTTAATTCATGATATTAGAGTTCAGGGTGAGGTGTTGGTTAGCCACCTCCTTAAATATGCACGACTTTCTTTGATAACAGGTAATAAATATATAAATGTACATACACGCGGCCTGTGTATTGAAAGTTGTGCGGAGTGACAGGAAAAAAAGTTGTGCTGAGTCGTGCCCGTGAACACGAATCAACAGATCCTAAATTGCCTATCCCACGTACTGCCTTGAGACTCGGTTGCAATTTAGGACACAACTTAAGTCAATGATAACCAACCAACAAACCACCTAGCGACAACCAATAAGTCCTTAGCAACACTCTGTCAACTTCTCAAGACACACTAGCAACTCCATAGTAACATACTTATGGTAGTTTTGCACTGGCATACACCATGTTTCAGGTTTACACCATGTGATAAATTATTACAAGTATTTAGAAAGAATGTAAGGCCAAAATAAACAGCCAGTGGCTTTGAAGACTAGCTGTAGTGTTAAATGCACATTAATTGAGTACTCAGCCCCAGTGCCTTATGGGATTAACTGTGTGCTTACTGAGAACAGCACTGCCCACTGACGTTTAGTAATATCACACTAAATCCATTCGCACCACAGCAGGAATCACACAAAGGAGTTTATCCCTGAGACAGCGCAATAATCCAAATACAGACATTACCTTGGAGAAAATCTGGAGGTGGCAGCAGCTGAAGAGAGATAGGTTGAATTTAGATAGATGTTGATAAATTGGATTAAGGGTTTATTTAGTCATTATGTGCACAGGGTCTGAGAGCTTCAGGACATAATGACAAAGATTCACTAGGACTGATCGAAGAAGTTTCTCTTCGTCTTCAATTTAGTTCTCTAAAATGACTGAAAATTCTGTGCTCATTTACTCATACTCATGTTATTCTACAACTATGTGGCCCAGTTTCAATGAACAAAGTTTAAGACAGGACTATACGCCTATGATAAATAAAGATTGCTTTTAATGAAATGCCTAAAAAACATTACTGGTGTGCATCATGGCGACAAACAATGGCAAAGACATATTTTAAGATATGGCAGGGCCATAGTTCAGTTAAGACACTTTCATATTAGTATGGGACTAGCCTCAAGCCTTGTCTGTGAAGCCGGGCATTTGAGTTATCTTTTTCATAAAACACCTAAAACTTCTCTACAGTATGATTGCATTCCACATAGTGTGGGCAGCTGGTTGTCCCAAAGATGTTTCTTGTGGTATCCTGCTAGGAATGAAATGAAATAATGTCTCTACGTCGCAATCATGGATGCTGATCGAAAACTACCACAGAGGAAAAGATGCCATCTCTTTCACCCTATTGCTCTGTCACTTGGTGTCTCATAATAAATTTTATATGGGTCCACAAATTAAAAGCATACGAAAGCGAAATTACCATTTGGTGCTCCATAGAAATGAACCCTCTCAACATGCAGTTTGTGCACTTCAACATGTTTGTGGTATTCATGTAAATGATGCGTCTGATATTTGCGTCCCAGCAGGGCTTCTGAGTATCTCTGGATTTGCCAATTATCTGCTCCCAGTCAAGTTGGGTCAGAATGAAAGAGTTTTGACCTATTTCTCTATGAAAAGCTGAAGCAGACTGAATAGACAGGCTTCAAAGAACAAACCTCAGCCCCTGCCCTGAGCGACCTCTTCATTCTGCTGTGCCTGAGAAGAACCCAAACTTTTACAATGCACGCATTGCTTTGCTCATCCAGCCAGCCTGGTTAACACGCGATATGACATAAAAATACCATTTAATTTAATTATTTTCTATAACTGACTGAGATGTGCTGTCATTGCATGTAATTTGCCACTGTCCGGGACAGATCAAAAATATTTTAAAGTTTACTTGCAGATTTTGCATAATTGTCCTATTTATATTATAGCCTATATATTTGGCTAATTCTAATACATGCTTGATTCTTCTTCTGCTGGATAAATTGGCAATGTGGAGTTTAGGACTTTACATAAACCTTAATAAAAAAAATCTGTTCGGTACAAACATATATAATAACAATCCTATAATTTACTTTAAACTGTTAGTCAAGCAGATTTCCTAACAAACTTTAACAGTTACGAAAGATCCCCTCATTTGTTTGTCTCACTTTAAACACCTTGTGAGTTTTCATTTTGTTAAATTCATGCAAACTTTCCTTCAGCTGTAGTTCAGTGGTAAGAGCATTGCGTTAGATTGTGGGTTTGATCCCAGTGGATTGCAAATACCTATGTAAATTGTATAGGATAAAGCAATGTAAATCGCTTTGGCTTAAAGCGTCTGCCAAATGTGTAAATGTAAATGCAAACACAATATCAATACCTACAATAACCGAATAACAACATGACATTTATGAGTCAATTAAACTCGGGTGGTCATACAAGTTAAGATGAATGAAAAGTTCCTTACCCTATTTCACGTTATCCACGTTAAGATCCCGCTGGTTTCTGTCTCAATCCAAGGAGCAGAGATGAACAAGTGACACCAAGGCACAGGTCTCACCCCAAACTTTTGCGCACATTCCATCACCCTCCCCATCCTGATGCGCTGAGCGCGCGCACCCTGTCCGCACTGCCAGACCTTCGAGGCGATCACTGCACAAACAAACACAAAAGTTTGTCACTGTCCAACAGCTTTAGAGAGACAGATCATCATTATTATTTCAAAAGAAAATTAACACGTTTAACATGTGTCTGCAAACATATGTAGGCTATGGCATCGAGATGACAGTATACTGAGCATGTGTCTATTTTCACAGTTTTTTATTTATTTAAAAATGTAATCATTTTAGCGTTTCATTAAGGATCACGTTTTAAAAAGCTAAATATTTTCTCACCGTTTTTGATTAATCAACTTCCCATTTTAGAGTTTTTTACGCAAATAAACCGCTTCATAAAAATGCATTATCCCTTGTTCTGGACCTTAAACTTAAATTGTAGTAAAGTTATATAGTGCTTCTTAGTATCAAGTTGCAAAGCAAGTGCACTAGTTTGAGTCAACTTCCATTGTTTTAAACACGCTTGACTGACATCAGATCCTCCAGCGCAGACTATATAAAGTGCTGGATATCACCCCTGCACTCCTCCATGCACACTCTCAGTGAGTCCCGCTCACCTCCACAGCTTTTAAACTCATTATTACTGCAGCTGCAGCTAGTCGCAGGTCTCTCTGAGTCACTCAAAGTCCTTTAAACCGAATCCATTCAAACTGCACAGGAAACCAGCAAAAGCGCTCATCCCATCTGCTCCAGCCTACTTTCAAAGCGTGGTGTGTTTAATGAGAATATAACACTGGATTCACACCAAATGCGAATTACATACCAAGTCAACGCAAATGCGCGTAGAGACGCGTACTCGCTTGCGAACCGGTTGGCGCTATTGCCGCGAACGTGCTTTAATCTCGTCTTCTGTTAAAAAGATTAGTCAGATTGCGTCACTCACGCGGCATAGCACCGGCATAAATTGTAAAAACACCGGCAGGACGTTCTGGTCGAAAGCTCAAATATTAGCTTGAGATGTGTAGGCTAATTTATTTTGTTAACATAAACTAGAGGAGGTTAAAACTATAGTGGGTTTCGGAGTTGCTTTACGAATTGTGTTTGAAAGAGAATATGAATGGTCGTGTCAGGAAGCACTTATTAGCCTTTATGCTGTAGGCCCTTATGGCTTTTTTCCATTTGGTGGAAACGTCGCTGTCCAGCCATGCACGTAATTGGTCCTTCTGCTGCCTCTTAATTTTTACAAAAAAGTTGTCCTGACTCAAAAAGAGGTGTCAAGTTTGTATTACTAAACTGGAGGATCAACTTCAGTATAACTCAGTATAACTTGAAGACTGCGTTTCATTCTGACTCTGAGAGTAAAGTTAGCTGATGATGACTCAAATGTGTTCCTTGGAACCCACTTATTAAGGATGAAATACACAACAATACATTTGCTCAGATTTGGCTCTGTGTTATTCAGTCTGGGCTTGTTTCATAAAGTCTGTCCATTCTGCAGATTTGATCAGTTAGTGCGTTTCTATCCGAAACTTTCAAAAGTCTGCAAGTGATGTCTAGTTTTAACAAAATCGGTTCAAATTGTATTAGTCTTGTAGTGTATACCAGCCAAATCTCTGTTGCTGTGCATTAAACGTTAAATGTAAAACCATAGAAACACAATTATGGGATTCCATGTAAGGGGACATAACGCTTTATTATGTAAGGTCTTTACACACTTATGAGGACATTTTGTATTTTTGTCAAAAGAATGTCCAAAAAAAAAAACTACACAGCACCATTATTTTTTCATGCGGCGATTGGTGACATATTATCCATCTCTTTTATTGCCTATGTGTGTAGCAAAGCAATCATAAAATTGAAATATTATTCTTTCATCTCAACTATACGGTTTGTTTAATGAATATCTTGTTGATTGTGTACAGTGGCATAGATTTATTTCAATCTGTACTAAAACACGTTTGTGTTCGAATTGGATTGTTGTTGGCATTATTGTTGATATTTGTGTATGAGTGTTGGGGTATACAAAATGTTTGTTGTAACACAAAGTGAATGGCCTGTACAGTATTCATGTTTATAAACTGGGGGCAATTTAATCATGAGCAGTCATAACAAATTCAACATTACCTGCCTTTTGGCTTCTTTTAGGAAGCGTGTTTTATTTACCACTTGGTCACACTAAATTCTTTTCTACATCAATAAATAATACATTTGGGGACATTTAGGCTTTGTTTACGAGACTGTAGTTTGGACTCTCGCTTGGCAGATTGCGGTGAGCGGAAAGAGTTGCGTTAGAAGCATCACAGTGCACACAAGGGATGCTCTGAAAGCTCCTTTACTGCCTAGGCCACTATTGTTCTTTAAATTGTCTTTTTTGTTGTCATGGTGACGTTGACTGTGGAATGTGCAAAGTCACTTAATGAGCTGTGCTTTTTTTCTCACTCTATTGTAAATCATGGCTTATGTGTATATTTTAAGCTGGCAATAGTGACAAACATAGATAGGAGTAATTGAGACGCATCGATCACGGCTTTCTGAAAACCTTTTCGTATTTAGTGAAACCTTTTGTCTTTCGGCGTTTTTGTGTTTGGAAGGACCTCGGTGAGATTGCTTTATTTCTTTGAACTTTGAACTTTTGAGAGTCACTCTTCTCTTTCCTGAGATAAAGAAAAGAAAGAAAAGTGAATGTATTTTTTTATTGATTTAAGTAATACAATTGTTGTATATTAAGTAAGCAAAACATGGATTCCACGCACTAACGCGTTTTTTAAAACTAAAGACAGGACAGAAAATTAAACATTATTTTCGCACTCTTGCATGAAATGTCTGGACTCCAGTAGTATACAGTACTGCCCTCTGGTGTAAGTGTAGGAAACAAACCAAACACACACACAGAGAGGACGCAGGAGCACTCAAACATGTACTTTGCATTCCACATCACAACCAGTATCACAGTGGTGATATTGCACACTTCTACAATATACTTAAAGTGCCCAAGGCTTTGGTAAGAGCAGGGAGCTGTTGTTTGAGATAACACAGTCACGAGAAAAGTGAGCCACGGAGTCTCCCATGGCATTGGCACGGCTCACTCGCTCGTGTGGAGCAAGACAGAGATTTAATTTAGATGAGGGTGGTGAGGCTTTGAAATTGCTAGTACTGTGATTAGACTGAGAGGAGAACATTAGAAAATACAGTTACATGAATGTTGAACATGTTAATTAAAACTAAAATAAATATAAATATTAACCATTATCGCATGTTATGGTTCTGTGTGAGTTCAGCTTTATGCAAATGCTTAATCATAAGATTATTTATTGGGTCTTTTTCACCCAGCATGGATTTAAACTTAGAAATCTAAAATACTAGTCCATATCTTAATCATCTTTCTTTGAGCATTATACAATATTTAAGCAAAGAAATTGAGTTTGCTGTGTCTCAAGGTTTATTTAGTGTATCCATTATATGAGTAATGCTCAGCAATTGAATGTGAACCGAAATGCAAGTGATCAAGACAGTTTTACCCAGGGCTGTCTGCCATCCCTAACTGTCATTTATATCTGTCTGCGATCTTGAATCATGCTGCAGAAGCTTCACGTCTAAATTTAATTGTAGATGATCTGTTTATGTGAATTCTGAGCTGTCATTCACTCAGAACACGAGGCAAGACGCAAGTCAAAATATTGTACACTAGAGGGCACTCACTTGCTTTGAGTTTATCTTGAGTGTTTTCCCAGTTTATACACTGCTTTTACTGTAATGTAGAAGATCACATCCATTAAAATAAATCTCACGCTGTCATTGTAAAAAACTTTCACTTTTTGTTTCTGTAGCTCAATAGTAATGGTACACAAAAATATAAAAGAGTATCAGCTTATCTGTGTTGTCATTAAAAATTTAAACATATTCTTTTGTTACTTCTGTCCCGGCTTGACGCGAAAGAGAGAATCACTGTGATTTAACACTAAAATACAGTACATTTTGTCTGTATACAGACAACATACGTATGTCCAGGAAAATGTGAAAAATCATGTGAAAAAAGAAACATAATAACCTAACCCAAACCCATTACTTACACCTTCACCATAATTTACCCTTAAAATCAGTACCTCAGAGATTACGTAATTTTGTACGCAAACACCCTAAGGGAGTTAGCATTTTAGCACCTCCGGTTCCACCGACCCCAAAATCTGAAATTTTTAATGGGTATTTAGTCAATCCCATGAAAAACCTCCATATATTTTTACTTTTTAATCTATGACATAAACCACAACAGTTATAACCCGCATGTGGTTATTAAAGCTTTATTTGTGTTTTAAAAACAGTGGTTGCTAACAAGTTGCCAAATGGAATACTTCGTTTGGTGGGGACGTTAGATGTTATCACGCATATAATAAAAAATACTGCTACATAGACACAGGTCTCTAAAAACCTGTATGGAGATTAATTCATGGAGTAATTACTTACCAGAAAACATGTTTTTAATAAAGTTTCAAAAAGATGTCAGAGGCTTGGTGGTGGTGACATTGATATCGAGTGACTGTAGTTTAGTGTAGTCTGTTCATAGCCTCATGTTAGCTTTTTACTTCTGGTGATTGTATTTAGTCTTCAAAAACAGCAAATATTGTTTTAATTTGTAAAGATTATCTTGATAGACAAAAGATGTAAACATCTTAAACATTTGTTAAACACACAGAGCTCTTTTTTGTGATTTTGTGTTGGCCTTCAAAAGCATGTCATACCTCACCACTGGCTTCTCATGCTAAACATGGTCAACTTTCTAAAAACGAGTTGGACGTAATTTTTAGTATTTCTGTGCTTGATACACTCCCCAAGTTTCGTATAGGTTTCGTATAGTTTTTTTCGAACGTGAAAAACCTTTACGTAACAATTTTCTTAGTCCCTAATTGGGCAATTCTCCCGGAAAAGCATGGCAACGGCAAGGTGAAAGAAATAGCCTGCCCACACCCCAACAGACGAGCAATAGAATAACCCGCTTACTATCATGATTGGTTGAGCTGCGTCAAGGTTGGCTGTGCTGTGAGCCTGCCGCTCGTTACCCTTGTGATAGTGAGAGAAGTTGAGGTGTGCTTGTTTGTTCATTGGCATTTCATGGATAGATCTTATGTAAACGATGGATATAACGGCGGATTTGCAGATCGTCTGAAACTAATAGCTGGAACGGCCCCAGCGCTAAAAGATGCCGGACATGAACCGCACGTGGTAAGTCAAACTAAGTCATGTTTGTGTTTTGTTGGCAATCGCCGCATACATGCATACTGTAAACAACACAGATTTACAGGGAATCCACAGTTATGCAGAGATGATGCGATGATGTATTGTGTGCTCGTGATTCAGTTCCTCCCCTATCACACCCCCAGGAAATCATCTATTTTTGGACATAATCATACAGCTGTATCTATCTTTTATAAATGTGGTCAAACTAAATATTCAAGTACACAAAACTACTCTATAGGTACTCAATGTTAATATGAGATTGGCAGAAACTCGGTGTTCAACCGGACCCTTAAATATGTATGAGTCACATTACCAAACAAATGTGATTGTACTGCAACAAAGCGGACAGCAAATTATTTAGTATAGTATATTAAACCTTATGAATAATTCAACAACTGCACAATAGTGAGTAAAACATTCATCCATGCATAGAAAAGCAGACGTTAATATTATTCAAGTAGTGTTTTATCATAAAGCAGAATAAAAAACATAGTCATTAGTCAATAGCAGATCCATCAAGTTTAATAAGTTATTTAATAAAGTCAATTGTTCACGACAAAGAGAAACGCAGCACATGAACATTGGTACTGGTCAGCGTGTGAAAGCCCAGCATTTAGTCTGCTGGTTCTGAAAGGAACAGAAGCGTTCAACATTGGATGTGTTGAATTTCTATTAGTTGAATGCTGATGAAACAAAAGCACTCTCAGAGAGCTGTCTCTGATCTGCCTTTCCACTATTGTACTTCTGCTGAACGAGACCACCGACGCTGCTTCTAATTATTTTAAGAACTGCTTCATTAATTGTTTCCTTTGTTCTCCTTTCAGAGTCATCAGCGATGATTGACAGCCCACTGCACTACATCCCAAGAGCATACCGATACCATTACCAAAATTACCTGCAAAATCTTCTTAAAGGAACAGATTTGCCTAAACATGAAAATTCGCTCAGAAATCCCTCATACCAGACCAGATGTACAGAATATGACTTTTCTTCAGTGGATAATTTGACATTAAAAACTGACATGTTATCTTCTTATATAGAACTCAAAATGTTGAAGCTAATTGGTTCTTGCAAACGTTGTGATGAAATATGATAACTAGTCACAAACATCCCAGAGCCAATTAGATTTGTCGTCATATATTTGAATATGGTGCTCAAAATATTAAGTTTTTTCTTAAAAACAGAACACAAGAACCCACTGGAGTCATTTGGATTACATTAATGATGTATGTAGCACATTTGTGAAGCTTCAACATTTTTGATTCCCAAGAAGATAATTGTATTATTAAATTATTTGGCTTGGTTGAGCTAAAGACACAAGTCTTATACCGTACATATCGGATGTCATGAAGGTGAATAAGTTATGAGAATTTTCATTTCAGTTTTTTATGCTTCTTTGAAAACACGATGCACAATGATTGCATTCTCTGAAGACAATTGCTTGTGTTTGTGCCACCAACTTCATTGGCAGAAATTCAGTCATTTGTATATTTGCCATGGTTTGTTTATAACCTTCAGATTTGCGGTAATAAAGCATTTGATTCAGGCCATCTGTTGCTTGAAAGACCTACAATCCAGTATTTGTTAATTTCAAAGCACTTAAGAAACCATGGTAACAACAGTTTAGGTGGCAACAATTATTATCTTTTCTGTTATGTATTATGCATTATGCACAACTGACTACACAGATAAAAGGACATTTCATTGTTTGCAAGCACAAATAAATCGATCATTTCTCCTCACCATGGCACTGTTAGATAAAGCCTGTTAGCGATCAATAAATGCAAGGAAGTGTTATATATATATTTTTTCATTTATTTGTGAAAATTTTGAGAAGACATGGTGACGTTTTGCTGAGCAAGAGTATGCCACAGACCATCTCAAGGTATTCATGATCTTATGTAACCGTTCATTGTGGCTGTCAGAAAGCTTTTAGTGTCAACACTTTGGTAAATGATGGCAAATGCACTGAACATGTGTAGGGTTAGTGTGTGTCAGTGTGATTGACAGCTCTCTGCCAGTCGTCTAACCTCAATTTGATAATCATTTACTCAAACATGTATAGCAGAAAAAGCACTGTTTTTGCATTCGTATTTGATGATCCTTTGATAGTACAGCTTTAGTAAAATGACTAAAGAGATTTGGTACATCAAGCGTACCTTCATGTATAGAAATTCTCAATTTTTTGTTTGTATAAACTATTGTAATAACATGCACCCAAAGTTAGAATTTGGCTTTAGCTAAATAAATCTAATGTTTGTTCTGTTTCGTTTCCTCATCACATTCCAACTGAAAATAAACAAAACTGAAGACCATGTCATCCCCTGCTTATATGAGTAAACATTTCATTTGACTCATGCGGAGGGAAGTAAATTATTCCTGGAGTGAATGCTGCTCACGAAGTTGACTGGAGAATTAAACAAGAGAACTTGAGAGAGAAATCAAGCAAAGATCAAATAAACTAGATTTTCTAATGAAAGCCTCAGCTGTATTTGTCCCTGCCAAACTCGCTGTCACGCTGCTGGAGTGTTGGTGGTGGTTACCGGGGCGTTGCTATGCAGTCGCTAAGGAGTTCTGAGTGGTTTTTAGCACATTTTTATCTACACGCAAGAGTGAACATTGTCTGTCAGACAAGGCATACGATGACTTAAAGACCCTCAAGATGTTCAAAACCTGTATATGACTTTTTCTTCAGTGGAACACAAAAAAGTTTTAGCGGTTTTGAGTCCATACAGTGAAAATCAATAGGGGCCAGGTTTGTTTGGTTGCATTCTTCAAAATATCTTCTTTTTTTGCAGAAGAAAGAAAGTCATAAAGGTTTGCTATGACATGAGGGTACGTAAATAATGAATGAACTTTCATTTTTGGGCAAATTTACCTTTACATTAATAGCATGCTTTTGCTCATATGCTCATCGGCACAAACGTTATAAGGCATGTTATGCGCCAAAGTTAACATCTGTTTTATCGTTACAGCCATGTTATTGTTTTCAGAGAGCTTTATGATAAAACTATGCAATTGTTGCAATATTGTCTGTTTAGTGTTAATGCCAGTTTAAAGCTTCTTAATGGTTGCACCAGCATCACAACCTTACACCTCTTTGAGCCCCGGGGTCATTTCATATGGAGATTATTCACATAATTAAGCACCACTGTAGAGTTTAATGTTGTGTGTGTCAGGTTACTCCAAGTTGCATCACAAATTGCAGGCGTTATATACTTTTGCACCACGCAATCAACGTGTGAAAGATCCTCTTTCCAGCTGTGAACGCTTGCTTTAAAACAAAATTCGAAGGCAAGATCCAGTTTCGTTTGAATACAGAGTCCTACTGTTTGTTGCAACACATTATCACATTGATCCTATGTTCAGTGATTTGTAACGCTGTTAGAAATGCATCCATAAACAGCCTGGCCCAGCAGAAGTAAAGCGCAGTGTCCTGGGAATAAGTGCTGAAGCATTTGTCTTAGATGCGTATTCAGCTTTTCTGACCACAAATTTGAGTGTCATACGTCTTCATGAGCGGGCAGATTAATAATTGAGTACTTGTTACATAACAGGCAAATGAGATGGCCGAGTTAACACGCAAAAGAACTGTATGGACAGAAAGAAAGGGTTGGATGAAAACTTGAGGGGTGATAAACAGCATTTGTTTTCTCCTTGCAGTAAAGGTGATAGAACATTAATTTCCAACTGAGATAATATTGTTAACTTTATTTAATTATCTAATTCATCTGTTTTCATCTCTTCGATAAAGTCAATTTAATATTTTCTTGTTATTTATTTCCGCTGCTAATGTCAGATGTGTATATTTCTAGGGTTATTGTTGGCATAATGAAGCAGTTTGATTCCTGCAGTAGTGTTAATTCAGATTTGTCAGAGCTTTGCAGTGACGGATGCACATCGACTCAGTTGGGCGACTAGCTAGACAAGTTACATTTAACTAACAGTACCATGGATTTAAGCCTAGAGATATATATGTAGATGTCACAACGTCACCTTTTTTTAGAGCGATCAACATTTTAGTACAAAACAATGTGTGCTTTTCAAGATGCCACAACATTGCGTATCCTTTGGTTGTAAAATCCACATTTATTTAAATTCATAAGAGAAATGGGATAAACCTTTACAGGTGACAAAGCCAAAACTGAATTTGACTGTTTTTACAAAAAGAAAAATGTATTTTGGAACTATAAAAAACTAACAGTTCCAGAAAAAGTAAATTTACAAGAAAACTGGGAAAACCATGTAATTTTACAGGGGAAAAAATATTTTACAGTTTATTTCTGGCGCCCCTGCAGCTTGCAAGGGGCTTGCAGCTGCGCCCTGCTGGTGTCGTTTTAAAACACGATTTTAACTGTGTATAATACAATGCAATGCAAGTCGCATTGGATAAAAGCGTCTGCACAAATGCATAAATGTATTTTGAAATAAGGTGAAAAACTGTAAAATTACGGATTTTATTTTTTCACACTGTACATGTAGCTTTTTAAGGTGTTAGCTAATATTTTCATCTTGTTGTGCTGTGACAACAGCATAATATTTGATATTAATACATAACATTTTTTATTTTGGACCCAACAATGTGTTAAAACAATAGTGCATTTTGCGTTGAAACAACCCAGAATATATTCATTTAAAACCCAACAGTTGGGTTCAACCCTTTTTGACCCAGTACTGAGTTCAAAATAGTCCAGCAATTTTGCATCCTGTCTACATCGAACCACCCAATAACAATAGATGCATTCTAATTAGATGTTTTGGATGCGGTCGCATCGCACTGCTCACCTCTGGTGTAGGCAGGGTGTTAGAGTGTATATGCATAGGACTGTTCCAATATGGCAAAAATATCCACCAATGAGGCATCTATGTATATTTGTCTATGGCTATAAGTATTTCTTCGCCATTGTGCTCCACATTGACAAAGTGACACATTTCTGATGTATGTCTGCCTTACGACCAATTAAATTTGGCCATTGTAAGACTGATGATGGAAAAATCCACATTGATTGCGGTCTAAATGTTTTTGTCTCAATAGTGAGAAATCTGCGACACCAGGCCGAATTAAGTACTGTTTGCCGAAAAGATTTCAATTAAGAGCAATTTGATTAAATCTCAATTTACTGGAGTCAGTAAAGCTTTGCTTGAGTCCCGCTCATGTTGCGCCGCAAATCTCACAGCCAGATTGACACTTGGAAGTGTTTAGACCCGCCACCTGCTTCCCCGCTCATTTCCCTCCTCACGCACAGAAGGAGCCGTGATCTGTCCGGGATAACTTATCGCTGTCGTGCGTCTCCGCGGGTCACGTGATCCGACCGTGATCCTGCATCGGGCCCAACTCCACTAGCCCGACCCAATAAGGATTTATGTCTGAGATGTTATCCACTCATTAAAGTCACCGGTGGACTCTCTTGGAGGAGGTAAATTCAACCTGCTCAGGCGTAATAGTCCCCTCCACCATTCCACAGCGGTGCGCAATGAGAACCAGAGAGAGCCATTATTCTTGTGCCGGCTGACTAGCAGCAGGCAGGATAATGAACTAAGGAGAGGGTTAGGGCACCCAGAGGAAATAAGACTCAGGCTGCAGAGGTAAATTCAACATAAGAGACGAATACCGTGAGGAGTAAAGGTCTCTAACTGACACGGAAGGACATAAAAAAGTTTTTCAGCGCTTATTGAGTGGAAATATATTTTTACATATTTATTTATTTATTTGTTTGTTTGTTTATTCGTTCATTTATGGGAATTTTATACGCTTGGCTAAAGAAATGCATTGTGTTGAAAGCATATTTTCATTTAAGAGCGTAGCCTTAAGGCAAGGTAAAGGCAAAACATTGTAACGGGGCTTTAAATTGCCACGCGCGAAGCATCTCACTCGGTGGTGTTTTATATTGCCTGTTAAAGGCTGTTAAAGGTTGTACCTGTGCCTCTTTTTAACGCATTTTGGAACGTTATTAAAACACTGTCGTGCACTCTTCTGAATTCATCCGTTGAAAAGATGAGCTTTTTCTATCATTGTGAAAATAAAAAACAGTCATGAAACAAAATTGGAAGTTTGGAGTATATTCACACAGGGTGCTAAATATGATGTATGATGTTTTCCATGAGCCAAACCTGTCCATGAGGAAATGAGACTACAGACAAACAACAACTCTCAGAATTCATATCTGCCTTCGGCAAGCATTAACAGAGAGTTGCCAGTATGCACTACAGTCATCATGGCTGCACATCTAAAGAAGATGAACGGTCAATGTCGCATATGATGACCTTACACTTGTGTCTCCTTTAGTGAACTGCTGAGTAAGCTCTGCCTGGAGCGGCGAGGTTCCTCTGTATTTCTTCCAACCTGGATGAAGACCAAGTCCCTGTCTGCGTTTGTTTTTGTCACCCTGCTCTCTACGCCAGATGGTTTGACAGTCTTGCCAGAAGCTGTTAGGGCCTTCGCGGATATGCTTCTCCTGACAGCACGTAAGTAAACTTAAGCTAAAGGCAAGAGAGGGTTATTACACATAGGCTAAGCTCAGCTCCATTTCCAGCGATTATAGCAGTTGGCGCGCACTGCTGCAAACTGGATTTTATTGAGTTGAACTACAGAATGTTGCTTTGCTTTGTTTCCATATCACAATAGCATTTGCTGTGTACAGCATGTCATTTTGCAGAAACGTATGAGATCCCCAGCATTTTAAGGCGTTTCCTATGAAACCCTGTTTTAACCATTGTATTGGAGGCATCGCACTAGGTAATCCAAGAATGCACTGCGTGTGCTACACAAGATGTGCTTTATGAAAATTAACCATGTTTTTTACAGTGTATTAATTACTATTGGCCAAACCATGGTTTTATAGGGATAGTTCACCCAAAAAAGAAAATTATGTCATCATTTAATCACTCTCAGTTGTTGTTTGTATCCTAACATGTCTCGGGCACTATTGACTGTCATGGTAGGAAAAAACTATCACTGTGCTAGTGAAGGGTGCCCCAGAACTTTTGGTTTCCAACATTCTTCAAAATATGTTCTTTCATGTTGAACAAAACAAAGAAAAGCATACAGGTTTGAAACAACTTGAGGGTGAGTAAATGATCATTTTCATTTGTGGGTGAACTATCCCTTTAACTTTAGTAAAACCATGTTTTTTTTTTGTAAGCTGGATGAGGCATGTTGAGAGAAATGTACAGTATTGGCCAAAATTGATGTCCAACTTTGGACAATTGACAAATGTCATTCAAATATTTTATTAAAGATGCATAAAAATGTGTGCATGTGTGCATTCATTGGAGTATGAACAAATGTTCAGCTTTGAAAAGAATTTATAGAGAGAATTCATCCAAAAAAATAAAAAATCAATCTTTTTGTCAATTCAAACCTGCATGACTTTCACTTTTCTCCATGACACCCATAAAGGTATTTGTTGGTATATGAACAACACCGGTGCCCCGTGACTTGCATTTGTTTTGTGTAGTGAATGGGGTCCAGTGTTGTTTGGTTACCAACATTCTTCAAAATATTCTCTTTCATAATTTTCTGCAGATAGCAGACAACAGGTTTAAATCGGCATGTAGAATTTTCCTTTCTGGCTTGAACTGTCCCTTTAAGGAAGCCTTGAAAAATGACACGAAACACACGTGCAAAGTTTATAAGGACACCCCAGGAGAATGACGATAAAATATTATTACAAGAGAGGACCATCAAATATTTACAACTAATAACATCATAATCTATTTATGCTGTAAATTCTGTGAGCTTTTTGTTTTTCGGTGCATTTTTTGTATATTTGAGTAAAACCCATATTCCATGATGTGGTTTGCCCTTCATTTCCCTCAAATTAAATACCTGTTTTGAGATACATGTTTAGTCTATTTTGTACCATGTGCCTCTTATTTTGATGATTAAATGTCACCTAATGGGGCATTTCAAGCAAACATGATCTAATATGCCCCCTGGATATTTCTTTGGGCCATTCTGTCGAGAAGTACAGTTAAAATTGTTGGCCTGAACAAACAACAAAGTAAGTTCCCAAAACGTTACCTTCCAGTCAAGAGAACGTAACCTATTTCTGGCACAACAATAATACCAAAAAATAACAAAGCGTGACCTGTTTCGAAAGGCGCGTGTGGAACCGGGGCCTAATGGCTTCCCGGCTTAACACGCACAAATAGCAGTCATGCCTCCAAGCTTCCTCATTAGCATAGTTAATCCTGTGTCTTGAAGAGGGTTGACTAAAATATTCCTCGCAGGCAGTTTCGCACAACAAGCGCCACTGATACAGTACATGAATAAATTACGGAGATAATTAAAGGAAATGTCAACTCGGGAATGGATGGAGCGTTATTAATGATGGCTGGGCGGTGTTAAAGTATCCTGGGCTGAAGTGGGCATGATTAATGTGTGTTTAAAGGCAGCGGGGAAGAACACAGCCCTGGCTTTAATAAAGAGAGCTTATTTTACCAGTCTTCATCTCTGGGATTGACCCGTTCTCAACACCCCGAGGAATGCCGTTCGACCTTTCCAAAGATCACCTAATCTTCCAGTCTTGTTTCGAGATTTATTTCCAACAACAATTCTAATGGGGTGATACGGACGGATATGTCTGGGAAGCGCTTATAAAACCTGATGATAT
Organism: Triplophysa dalaica; assembly: GCF_015846415.1. Taxonomy (NCBI): domain Eukaryota; kingdom Metazoa; phylum Chordata; class Actinopteri; order Cypriniformes; family Nemacheilidae; genus Triplophysa; species Triplophysa dalaica. The sequence goes on along the minus strand of NC_079561.1, from coordinate 11,020,591 downwards.
TTTGCGGGTGAACGTGGGTGTGCTTAGCCTTTTGGGTATACGGTGACAGACAGAGATGCTTTCTTGGTTTATGTGCTTGGGAAAGCAAGTGCTAAATTCGAGTCGGAATCATGGGTTTGCGCTTGCTGAAGTGGAAGTCTTTTTGCTGAGACTTGAATAATATCTAGTAGTAACGCTTGTTAAACTACTGTAGCTGTGTAAACGTGGGCAGCTGAAACAAGAGTCAAAGCCTTGAAAGCTTGATGCACAGGTTCGCTCTCTGAGACCTATTAGTGACATATTTGACACCAGGTCCAACAGCACTTGTGTATGTGGAGCGCTGGCACCCGCAGAGTCATGCCATTTATCCTTCACCGGTCTTCTACTATAGGGCAGGTTGAGTACGCTCACCCAGACATGTAATCCTTTGTCAAAGCATTGGACTCAATCACATGTGACAGCACTGCCAGCCTCACTTTTTCCACATAAACCCAAGTTCAATGTAGCAGGTAGAGCATATAGTAACTTTTTGGGGGTGTTTGGTTTTTAGGGAAGTGTGTAAAAAAGTAACGACTTTGAGCCGTTCTGTGTCTAAGTTAAAGGTGCTTGAAAGGGCCATAAATTCCGAGCATTGACGGCCAGGGCCCATATTCACAACATCTTAAGGCTAAAAGGAGCTCCTTTCGGAGCCAATGGTCTTGTGGTTAGTGTGCTGCCATGTAGTGCCAGTGCACTTGCGACCCAACCCAAGTTCAATTCTGTCTCGAGTGTCCTTTGCCGGTCACACTCCCCTGTTTCTCTCCGATGAATTCCTGTCTGTTCTCCACTGTTGTATCCATTAAAGGTAAAAAGAATAGTTGCTCCTTACTTGCCAATTTAGGACACTCTTAATGGTCGTGTCAGTCCTAGTTTCCGGACTCCTAAATTTTTGTGCTGAGTGTATTTCACAAAGTGTTTTAATGCTAAAACTAGCTCCCATTGCTCTCAGTCTCAGCAGTGTTGTGAATAGGTTTTAAGAGAAACTCTTAACTACAAACTTTTACAGCTGTTTAGGAGAGCTCTTAGTGGTAGGATAAAATATTATGGGAATACGGGCCCTGGTGTATTTATTGGGTAAAAAGATCACTGTGGCTGTTACATCTGTTTCCTCTGCTAATACAAATGCAAACTTTTGAAGTCTATTTTATTTTTGTTTCAGTTTTTTCATTCTTCTCAAACTAGTTCTGGGTCCGTATTCATGATAAATCTTAGTGCAAAGAGTTGCTCCTAGTGACAAAACTTTAAGAAAATTCTTAGAAATGTGGGCGTTTCCCCTTGAAATTATAGAAAAGATCCTTGTAAAGAAAAAAGTCATTCATAAAGCATCTTAACACTTAAAAGAGCTCTTGAGGTCCAAAATTATTACTAGTAGCGAGGAGGACTTTTAAGAGACGTAAGAGTTGCTTTTGCAGCAGAGAAAATGGATGAAAAACGAAAAGTGGGAAAGATGTGTTGCAATGCATGACAATTTCCATATTACTTCTAAGGGTTATCTGATTTTAACTTTTGTTTTTCTTGGTTTTGGTTTTCTTGTACAGCTGCTTTGATGCAATGCAAATTGTAAAAGCGCTATATTAAATTTCATTGAATGACAGTGAGTTAATAAGACACAACACATCAGATCGTGCAGGGTTCATGTTTGTGACCGATCAGAGACAAGCTATCATCTCCAAGACAGCGCAGAAATGGCATAGAGCCAGAAATAGAAGTAATCACACATTAACATATTTGCCAACTGGAGAAATGCAACTATGCAGCAGAGATAATTTGGTTCTGTCACAACGGTCACAATCTGATCAAACAAACAATTACAGCACTTATAGGAACTTCCTGTGTAACTGTTTATCTTCAATACGTTGACAATAATGGCATGGAAAAAATAAAGAATACATATATATACATATAGTGCATGTGTGTGCGTGAGTATGGTAAAACTGAAAAATGACTTATGCAATTTGAAACTAACGACCCCATAATTAAAAGCTCTTTTTTTCCTTCTTGGCCAACCAACCGATCAGTCTTATGAAGACTGTGTCATAAATAGCAATGGGTCAGCCCTGCCTTCTTGGAGGATTCTTAGAAGCTTTAAGAACACGGGCCCTGGTTTATAAACGTCATGTTACACTGTGGGTATTGAAAAAAATATATTTTACAAACAGGTTTAAAAATTTTAACAGTGCAACCCTGCGCTTTTATTATGTAGTTCTAGAAGTTCTAGTTTTGTTTTCTGTTTTCATCATTAGCCCTTCAGTCCTCTTGTTTTATGTGTTTGATGCTAGGTCTTATGTTCTTTGTGGTACCAATAAAGCGAGTCTCTGTTTCTTGATTCCAAACCCTTTCTGTCTGACTTGATTTGTGACATCAACAACAGACACCAAGATACACTGACTCCTATGTCCTTGACTGTTGAGGTGATTAAGGAATAACTCTGGAGCAATGAAAGTGAAGTTACATTTAAAGTAATAATGTGACAAGTGTTTACATACAATTATATTACAAAATATTACAGTATTTTCATTTAGACTGTCGCCTGTCTTTCAGCAAGCTGCTTAAAATCCTGAAGATAAAAAATGTCCAAATTCTTAACAATTTAAACTGATTTCTTTTGCTATAGTGTAAATGTTCCATTTATCTTGAAACTTTGGATAGATCGGATAGAATGTTGCTCATTGATATTGAACTGTAATGTGGTCAATAAACCTATGTACTTCGTGCATTTATGAAAAATTTACTAAATCAATCATAATCAAGAGGCAGTTCAGCAGTGTATTAGACAGAAATGGTCGACTTCCACACAGTTTTCACAACAACAGAAAGATGATAGCATTATGTTTTTTGGTATCATTTAACAACAAATAGCCTACCGCACATTTTTATTTCCATTTTTCCAAAAAAGTGTAGCCTATATGCGATCTAATATCATAAATCTTCTATTCACATAAAACAGTGCATGTGCCAACATTTTCCAGACTTGTTATATAGATATCGGCCTACTTGCTGGTTTAGATTACAAATAAGGGATAGTTTCTAATATCGCACTGATCGGGGCATATTTCGCGATAACATCCGGCAGCTTGTACATTATCTCGCTTATTACACGGCTACTAGCATGAGAAAAAAACAGGATATAAAATGTGAATTAGAAATATTTTATTAGTTCAATTTTACAGAATGCGGACCTTCCACGAGGAAAAGCCGTTTACTTTCGGTTTTAAGGTAAGAAACGACATTCAAAGTCAAGAACAGGCAATTAGGTAGGATGTCATTTGTAAATGTAACGTCATATATGTTATTAAAATACATATTTATATTTATCAAAAAACAGACAACGTGATTTGCTGAATCCAGGTTACCGTGTGTTATTAGTTTTGAGGGGTTGTTAACTTGGAATAACGTACCTGCAAATGTCGCGACTGGCCAATCAGAATCAAGCATTCCAACGAGCCGTGTATAAAGTTGCATGTTTCCTTAAAACAAACGTTATATTCTCCTCTGTCATCTGACATCGTATTTCAAAAATACGTGAATAATCTGTCAAATTAAATCGTTTTTTAGAGTGAAGCCTTTTTAAAATGGTTAAAATAATAATTTTACAGTCCCACTTATTATCAGTGCAGCACGGTACCTTCATGGTGCTTATGGATATGGATTGTTCTTCCCAAAAGTTGGTTCAGATGGTGGCGCTATTGTTCCTAAAGTGCGCTGCTTCAGTCTTTCGCTATTCTGCTCTCTCTCTCTCTCTCTCTCTCTCTCTCTCTCAAGATTCTCTCTCTCTCATTTCCTGGACCCAGGGCTGGTTGACACGCTGAATGTAAATCTGGCCACAAACAACGTCTCACTCTTTCTCTCTATGGCTATGAATCCAGCGTAGTGATATCGGCACAGAAACACAGTCGTCTCCGCGGGCTTCTGCGCAGTTTGCAGACACGTTACGAGGGATTCGTGCTGGAATATAATTTGGGGGTGAAGAACCAAAGGAGAAAGGGCGAAACCCACCTTCAGTCTGCGCTTTTCTTCCCCTTCTCTCTCTCTCTTTCTCTCTCTCTGGAAGCACGGACTTCGGGAAATGGCTTTTCCGAAATCCCAGTGACTGCGATGTCAGCACCTCTCATCCACCGCGCACATACTGAAGAAATACATCCACCTGAAGGAGAAACGACACGTATTTTGGGGTAAAGTCGATATTATCTTATTCAGTTAAACGCGCATTTTGGGGAAAGCTCTTGTGTTTGCTCTTCTGCATTCTTGTTGTTGCACCTTGCATGGCTGTCAGGTGCGTTCGCTATTCCTTCGTTCATATGACGTTGCCTGCATTAAAACCAACACGCGGTGATTGAAGAGGCACGTGCAGGGCAAACATCAATGCACCCGCGTTGTTTTTAGGGCTTAGAAAGAGTGCGATTGATCTGGGGTGACGGGCTTTGATCAGTAGTGATTTGACGGACATGAAGGCAAGAAGCTCGTGGGTTTGGCATTCTGCAGCATGAAGTTCAGATAGAGGTTTGTTAAACTGCGCATCTCCTGCAGAAATGCACAGGTGCTCTGCTGGTGTGTCAGGAAAGCCCCTGATGCGAACTACAAAAAAATTGTATACATTTATATTGCATTGTGTTCGTAATGTAATGGTTCTTATAATGTGCGTCTTTTATAATATTAGTTGTTTGTTTGTTTTTGTTATGTATTTACAAGCATCTTAATAAAGATTCCATGCACCAAATGTACATACCTTATTTATTTACAGGTAAATACTAAAACTTTTATATGCTTGTGGAGTTACCACGTACTGCAGGAAGTAACAAAAAGTGCGTGTCAGGAAAATAAATGCATGACTCCTTTTGTGATTCTTTTATTTCTCATATGAGACGATCCTTCACCCTGCGCTGTGGTTGAATGGGTATCATGCTCTCTCTAAGCCTAACCACTTCCTCCAGAAATGCTGCTTGTAATATAGTTTTGCATTTTTAATGTGAACTTTTGGTTTTTAATTTCACGTGAATTATTCAGCTTAGAGTATGCATGCAATATGAGATGCCCGTGGTATCACAGTGAGTCAAGAGCAGTCAAGAAATGTCCCTCTCGCACCGCATGGAAGTGGCGACACAAATTTTACAAGAATTTGTGACAAAAATTCAACCACATACACGAATTTTGTGTCGCGTGCGAGGCAAATCTATTATTAAATGTGGCATCCGGATCATTTCGCTCCTCACTGGTGTATTAAATCTGTGAACCTCTACTAATATTGAAGCTGGGAATGGACGTCATTCATAGGCACGGTTATGGCCACAGATGACTCAAGCAAGTGTAAAAGTTTAATGTTTTTGACACTGCCTTTGCTTAATTCAAAGCATACAGAAGAATCTTCAACAAACATGTCGGCGCCAAGTGGTCAAGTGGATTGTGCGCCGACATATTGTGCATTGGCACTACCGGTGACCTGAGTTCGAATTCCGGCTCGTGGTCCATTCCTGGCTACCGATTCCCTATCTCTCTTCCCATAATTTCCAGTCTCACGGTCCTATTCATACAAAGATGCAAAAAAGAGATTCTTCAACAAGCAAACCTAAAAACTGCAGCAGAGGCATAAGATGATAAAAAACTGTTGTTTAGAAAATCTTTGAACACGGGGAGCAGCCATGATGATCCTTATTAGTCGTCTACTCGAGTAGGAATTGGAATAATTTTGTGTCCTTAGACCTCTTTCCAAAGCTGCTATTCGTTATCCTAATGAGGGTCTCTGACTTGGGCTGAAGGGACCAAATAAATTAGGGACAAACGAACGCCCACTCTAATTACAACACTTCAGCACTAAACATCACCATCACTGGAAAATATTAGTCGGGACTCCATCTTTTTTAAAAGACTTAAGGTTTACACTCTTGTCAACAAATCCTGGGTTTTATGATGATGTAAATCAATATTTGGTCAGAAGTAGCTTGTTTATTGACTTGAAGGATTTTGTTTGTCCGTAAAATCCCTCTAATAGCCATTCTAGGTTCCCAAAAGGATGATTAATACACTGTCTTAAAAAAAAGGTGCTTCCCGATGCCATAGATGAAGTGATTTGATTGTTCCATTATTATTTATTTTTTACAAAACAGTCTTTGTTGTAAAAAAATGTTCTTTAGATTATAGAAAGTAAGAAAGAAATTGGTCTGAGAATCTTGTAAATGGAGATTCGAGGAAAATTGTTCTTCTGTGGAATCGCTGTGAAGAACCTTTTGTAACATCTTTATTTTTAGTAGTGTAGTTGTTCTGTAAAGACCTTGGAAGGAAAGCTTATATGAAGACAACGCTTCCGAAAAGAAAAAGGAGAGAAACATTTATTTTTGAGAAGACACTTGAAAATGCACAATCCGCTCTTAAATGGATGTAATTCATAATCGCTTTGGAATATTGACCTAAAGTCGGTCTCTTATGAAAGAAGACATTTAGCAGGTTATTGCTAACAAAAATAAAACACTTAAATAATAATTGTGAGAGAGGTATTTTAGACCAAATTTCTTTTATTGTTATAGACTTGATTAAATGTGTATTCTAAAGGTAAGACCTTCCCAGTGATGTAGTTTGTCATGAATACATTAGAATTTAATTGAGACATTTTTATGTTTTCCCCCAAAAAATGAAAATTCTGTCATCATTTACTGACCCTTCAGACATTTCATACCTGTATGACTTTCTCCTGCAGAACACAGAAGAAGATATTCTGAAAATGTTTGGTGAATGAACAACGCTTGGTTGTGTGTCCATACAATAGAAGTGAAAGGTTACAGACTTTGTTTGGTTACCAGTATTTTTGCAAATCATACTGATTTAAAATGACGAGGGTGATTCAGAATTTAAATTTTTCCACAAACTATCACTTTAAGGCTGTGTTCATATTTCTAGTTAGGTTCTTCTGGTAATTTTGGTCCAGGAAAATACATTTTGTCCTGGTTCGCTAAGCGTTCGGACTCGGATTTTAACAGCGAACCTAAAGATATCGAACCTACAGCCTACGTGTAAAGTTCGTTTTAATCGAACCGAGCATGGCCTATATGAACACACCAACATTGACATTTAAAGGTTAAAGAAGACAATTTCTTCCTAAGAGATAATTACTTCTGAGAAAAATAATTATTTGCATTCATGACCAGAAAGAAAACCTATGTAAAGTTGGGCAGAAAACTGTAATGGCCTCCTCTATGTGGCAATATGTCAAGGTTTTTAAACTAATTTTATATAAATGAAAACATACTGAAGAGAGTAAATGAAGATAACATCTGTTGTCTTTGCGCTGTCCTTTGAATAGTTTTGAGTTGTCCCTAGAAACCAGTTGCATTTATTGGTCTTCTGAGGATCACCTGTTGCTATTATACAATTCATCTGTTCACAAAGCTGTTCATCAAACGTTTATTCATCACTAAAGTAAAAAACAAACTTCATACTGAACCAGTAACCAGTTCAATTATGTGCTTCAGAACATTTGTCCTGGGCTTAATCTCCCACATGTGGGTTTCCATATTTCAATATCCTACAGTCTCCCTAAGATATCAGGGAAATAAATCAGCAACCCCATTTCATTATTATTCTGTGATCCGCTCTCGAGTGTAATTCTTGCAATTCACAAAATAGCGTTTTAATTTATCAAAAGCAGCAAGCATTCCACTGTGGCCTCAGCAGTGAAATGATCAATTAATATTTACACACAACTCGAGATGAAAGAAAGGAGTACGGCGTGCCGTGACGCGATAAAACCCGATCAAAAAATAAAAAGCTGTTTATGGTGCACACGCGACTTCCAAATCACGTGAAACACATGAAAACAATCCACCTCTGCATTCAAATGTGAAAACATTGTAAGTAACCATCAACATTGTCTCCCATTGACTTCCATAATATGAATACAAAACCACTGAGACATTTCTCAAAGTATCTGCTATTGTGTTCACAAAGCAGTCATATACAAGTTTTGAATGACATGAGGGTGAATAAATACTGAGCTGACATTAAAATTTGTTCAGAAACATGATGTAATTGTTTCTACTACGCAACTTGAGAAGGTTGATGTTGCTTTATTTGAGATGTTAAGGTCTAACTGGATGCTAATTTTGCCGGAGATGAGGATCAAAACAAAGCGCGCACACACACATTGTTGGACTTTTAGGCGTCCTGCAAATTCAAAAATTGAAGGGAGACGATTTCCAATAAAATACAGCATGCTGGGTTGTTGGATGAACACTCCTCTGTCCTTTCAAAAAACCAACAACCCCCAAAGTACATAGTCACACAATATATATGGTACGTCTCGACGATCTCTCTTCTGCAGGGGCCGGGGGTCTCCCTTGTTTCCACCAATCATCAAGTTCTGCTCTGTCCTCTTTCCACCAATCAACTTCTGCTTTGTCCTTTTGGTTCCTGGAAAACATTCCTGAAAAACAACATTCCAAATACCTCCCCCACTCTTTTACACACTCACATTTCCAGTTGCAAGCACATCAATATCACACACAGTTTTTCACTATTTTCACAGTGCAGATTATATGACGAATGAATGTATGAAACAAAAATATATCTTCACACCATAAGAAATACGTAATAAAATATGTAATAACAACAGTAATATCCCTCAACATCCAACATTTGGCACATTAGGACTGTACCCGAAAGCCTAGCGGTTTCCTAGGCAACCTGTTTTGGTTACGATATTTATTTTGAAAGTATTGATTTGCATATTGATTTCTCTCTTTATAAAATATCCTGCATCAAGAGTCCTCAATGCTTCTGAAAATAAAACTATGTAAGAAACTAAATAGCTACCTCAAAACCCCCCATATCCGCCCCCGTATCCCCGGACATACAGTAAACAGGCACTTTGGAGACGAGGTCTTACGCGCATCAGTGTCAGTACCCAGCGGTCGTTCTGTCGAATATGGTTTTGATAAGCTGTCTCATGCACATTTAGTTAAACTAACATGTCACTATGCGATTCAGATGTCATCTGTTTTGATGTAAAGTGCCTACAGGCGAAGGAAGCGAGTGAATGACGATTATCACAAATCTCGCGCCTCCGTGTATTGTTTCCGTCGCCGCTGCCAGGCTCATTTGCTATTTTGATGATGTGCTCCAGAACCCGTAGAGGCCACTCTGTGGTTAGAGATAGAGAGAGAGCAATTGATAGGATGTTATTAATGGCTTTGTGTCTTAGCCCAGTTGAAAGCCTCACTCGTCACTACCTGAGATTAATATTCTTAGCTCCTCCACAGCTGTTTTTCAAAGTCATATGCTGCTCATCGCCGTATCTCTCTGTTTGTTGGGCATCAGTTGCATAGTTGGTCGATCAGTAGGTGAATGACATTGATTTTAGTCTATTTACTGCAGTGCTGGACAATATAGATTGATGTTTTATTGTTATTCCGTTCAGCTTGTATCGAACGCCTGAAACCTTTACGGTTGACTACATTCAGAACATGTCAAGATACTAACTAAATAAAAATGATTCATTTTATGACTATCAGTTTTTTTGGTAGGAAAATTAATTAAAGCTGCAATCCGTAAATTTGAGTTTAAAATGAATGAAAATCACTTATCGAGCAGTATATAAAAATCTCCTAACCAATTGATTTATAATTTGAGCTGTCTGGTATGATTTTGCTGGAAATGTCAGATTGACATGGAGCCGTGTTAAGTACTTAAAGGGATACTTTACTAGCAAAACAAAAAGTTCCCCATGTTTTACTCAACCTCAAGGCATCCTTACTGATATGGTTTTCTATATATTATATATAGTACTACTATATATACTACAAATAATATTGCTTTTCTCGGGTGAATTGTCCTATAAGGGACTAAGAAAATTATTACGAAACAGTTTTATGTGTTCGAAAAAACTTTCCGAAACCTGTACGATCGCTGGGGGAGTGTATCAAGCACAGAAATACTACGTAATACACCCAACTCATTTTTTGACAAGTTGACCGTGTTATGACACTCCATTGCAGGATCCCTTTAATAGAAATATCCATATTGACAGGGCTATTAACGTTGATGTCTAGCTTCCCTCATCATTCGATTGCGAGTGAACCAGAGGCTTGTTTTTCCGGAAAATGACAGTGAAAAAAGCTCCAATCAGAGTAGATGCCTCATTTGCAGTATTCTTCAAGAAGATAACCATATTCAATTAGGGTGCCTTGAGTAAAATATGGGGAGATTTTGATCCCTATAAGTAGCCTGCATATTTATGTTTCAAACAGAGATGGCGATATAGAGGCAGAATTTACGAATTGCAGGTTGCACATTTTTTTGTGGAATAGCTCTTACACTATTAACATTTTTTGTGTTAACTCAACCTTGACGCAAAATGTGTTTCAAAAATAATAATAATGTGTTCAAATACCTCATTATTTGGCATCTCATTTTGAGAGTTTACCACTAGCCCTGCAGCAATATGGCGCCACATGACGGAGCACTGACCACTAGGTCATTGGCTCTGAGTCTTTGATTCCTGGTGATGTGATATGTTGCCATATTGTTAGGTGTTATCTCAATCTACTCTCTATCTCTCTATGATTTTTTGAGTAAATTAGGACAGCTTTAAACGCTAATCAACCAGTAATAATCAAGGACAGGAAATATCGATTTTATGTTTTATTTATTTGGGATATTTACAATTTACATTCCCTTTTTAAATGTTCTTAAGAATTAAAAATTCTTTGAAGTTTTTTGTTAAGGGGTTTACTTTTATTTTATTTTAATTATTTAATTAGTGGGAAAAAAAATATTCTGAAAATGACAATATATTGCCAAACAAAAGCTAGCTACAGTATAGTTACAGGCTATCGATGTATTTTACCATTTCCGGAATGCTGTGTTGACCTATTCAACAAACCACTAACTTTTTTTTCAAATAACTAGTATCAGCAGAGTGCTGTTGTTGTAAATATCAGCACTGTTACAATTCGTACTGACTGTTTGTCTGCCAGCCATCTTGTCTTAAGAACAGGACGTAACTGTTGTTTACAGCACAGCTGTGAACAAAATTAGGAGACCATTCCAAATGTTCATTTAATCATCATTTCTAGATGTATTGTGGCTATTCCAATTTCAACAAAGTCAAACCTCAGGAGTGACACAAAATCCTCCTAGCTTTTAACCTGAACACATACCTAGAAATAGTAAACTGAGAATAACTTAGAAATGTAATTTTTTCCACGGCTGTATATACTAAATGTTTGCAGTTTCGTATTTGCGTGAGACATTTTACAATTACACTCCATCCAGGGTGTATCCTGCCTTGATGCCCGATGACTCCTGAGATAGGCACAGGCTCCCCGTGACCCGAGGTAGTTCGGATAAAAGCGGTAGAAAATGGAATGGAATGGAATGGAATTTTACAATTAGTTAAACCATTGCTGCTCATGTCCACAATTTGGGATAAATTCTCAAACATCTAACACCTGATGCCGCTTACACCCGCATTCTGACGTAATGGAAATAATAGATATTCATTGTTTCTTTCAGCCTCATTTCACGTGTCATCCACCCTGTAAAAAAATGAATACAAATATAACATCTGTCCTCGCTAAACTGCACTCAACAGTTTTGTAATTGAGAAAATCAGTCAGGCTGGCCAGCGACACAATAATCCCTCTTATACCCCGCAGAGAATGATCAAAACAAATCTGAAAGATGCTTCACCTCCATGTTACAAAGAATAATGTGCTGTGTGAAGGATGCCATTAATGAAATAATAGATGCGATATTTTAGGATAGTAACAGATGCGTTCAAAAAAATATGTTTGGATCTGTTGTTTATAGAAATGCTTGTGTCTGATATTTCCTAAAAACGTCTGCTGTTGACTGAATATTGTTCTTCTCCCATTCAGGATCTTTCAATTATCAGCACACTGAGTGAGACTGAAGTGTATCAAAAAGGATATATTTAAAAATAAATATATAAAATAATCAATTGTAATATTAGTATTGTTATTGACTTCTGATTGCGTTAGTTGTGGGACAACAAACACAATTTAAAAAGCAGCAAGAAGTAGTATTGTAGCGATGGCTCTATAATGCAGCCTTCAGAGAGTTGGAACGTTAATCGTTATTGATGGGTTTTTTTTTTTTTTTCATCTTCAGGGTGTTTTATTGGAAGGATGTTGAATTGTTTGTATAAAAAGCCACAGATTAGGATGCTAATAACAGAACCCCTAATTACACAACGCACGCTTTCATTTATGGGAAGGGAAGGGACTAGACATTTCAGTGTGATGAGAAGGTCTCGCGGGCGCGCTGCTTTCAAGGATTTTACTTCAAAACCGCTTAACAGGAAGGAACTTGACATCCAATGTTCTTTGCACAAAATCCAGTGTGTTTAAATCCACTTTTACACATTTCTTATGCTAAAACCAGACTATAACTTGAAAGATTAAGGAGAATACTTCCTGAGAAGCAATGACACACTATGAAATAATTATCACTCATGTGGACTCCTAATACATCTGCATTGAACTGAATTTTAACCGAGTTTGTTTTTGTGTAAGTGATTTGCAAAAATGTATGATTCTTAATGAAGTGTGTTATGAGACACAGTGTCCGATAATAACTGGCGGGTCACAACCCCCAAAATAGGCCTGTTTTGATTGCTTTGTGGACAGCGGGGAAAAACAATGTGAAATGGAAACCGTAAAATGCGACTAACCGTGTAATCATGCGTTGTTAGGATGGCAGAATAAATTGGCTTATCAACTTTTAAAAGGGAAGAGGAAATGCTTTCCATATCTTTTGTTGTCGTGCCAAAGGCCGTGCATCCAATCAAACGCAGCGGCATTTTGCAATAAATGCATCAGTCACACAAGGTAACCAAATTAAAGAGATGCCAACTAGGGATGTGTGATATTGGCAAAAAAATGATATCTAGATATTTTCTGGGATTTCCCGATAACGATAAGCAGGCAATAATTTGCATCCTGTGGCCATATGTTGTACTAGCTCCATCTATCATGTTACCAGGATATTCGTTGTTGATATTATTAATAGGGGATGAGAGAGATTTTCTCATTAAATCCTGTCATCGTTCAGTCATTCTCATCATGTCAACCTTTGTGACTATTACTTGTGCAAAACCTAAAAGAAGATATTTTAAAGAACGATGTTAACCAAACAACACTGAACCCGATTGCCTTCCATTGTATGGACACAAAACATTTACACTTCACCTGATGCTGTCCACTGTGGGTGCACCTCTTAGCCCCGGCCCACACCATTTAAAGAGACAGTTCAACCCCCCCCAAAAAATCATAATTTACTCACATTCGAGTAATTCCAAATGGTTGAACACAGAGAAAGATATTTGGAGGCCAAATAGTTCTTGGACCCCATTGTCTACCATAGTAGGAAAAATAAAGAATGTTAGACAGCAAACAGTTCTGGGGCACTTTGTCATGTTTTCCTTATAATATGACTGGTTTTAAGCATTCGTGCAAATATCTTTCTCTGTTTTCACCAGGACAAAAAAATGTATACAGATTTGGAACAACCCGAATGTAAGTACATGATGACAGAATTTTCATTTCTGGGTGAACTTTTCCTTTAAGAGCAGACACAGAGCTGACAGAGACATCGTGATCGGCTTAAAATGTTATCCGCACTTTGAACATGCACGCGCAGTTCCGTGAACACTGAGTGCTGTTTTTAGTGGAGCTTAAAAAACGTGTGACATACTCGACTATAGGATTTCCCACATTGTTAAAACAAGATTTACGATATTATTGCACATAATATATAACTCGCACACTCCAAATGCCAACACAGAAAAGCTGATTTATATCTCCTCATCTTCCAAACCACAATCTGAAAAATCCAGTTTAAAATCCAGATGGCGTTACATTAAAGGGATACTTCACCCAAAAATGAAAATTCAGTCATCATTTAGTCACCTTCGAGTTGTTCCAAATCTCTATACATGTCTTTGTTCTGATGGACACCGAGAAAGATATTTGGAAGAATGCTTGAAACCAGAAGGATTTACCCCATTGACTCCCATAGAAGGATACATTTATAATTTTGAGTTGAACACAAAAGAAGACATTTTGCAGAATGTTAGGCAGCAAACAGTTCTTGGGCACTATTTTTTGGGCACTACCCTATGGGCAGGGAAATCTGTCTGGTTATAAGCATTCTTGCAAATATCTTTCTCTGTTTTCACCATGCACAAGACGTTTATACAGATTTGGAACAACTCGAATGTGTGTAAAGGATGCACAGAATTTTCCTTTTCGGGTGAAGTATTCCTTTAAGTTCATGCTGGTATATGGGAACACCTATGGTGTGAAACATTAATAAATGTCAATGTTTGATTGTAAAAATTTTTTTTACATGATTTTGAATCTGTATGTCCCCGACTCACAAAGCAGAATCATACGAAGTTTTTACTATCTTAAATATTTCTAATCTCATCTCAACTACAGCAGTAATACATCCCTCCCTCATTCTCTCTCCATCTTTGGCTCTATAAATTGATTTAAAACATTGCATGGCAGATTGGCTCCATAGAAAATAATTGACTGAATACTATCCAAACCCCATCTAAACTCACTAGCTGTAATGAATGCATTGGGTTTTTAGCAGATTCTGTTAGAATAGATAGATGGCTTATATAATTTATTTGCTTATACTATATTCTTCCTGTCTCATAACCAGACCCAGATGAAATTCGCAGACCATTTACTGTGCAAATTTTAAGGGGAAATCTGGTGAAATGGATTTACAAATGTGTTAAGCTTAGAGCTGAGAAAAGCATACACTTACTGGCAGCTGACATCATAATCAAATGAGGCTGAATATTTAATAAACAGACACTCAGGGGGTGGAGATTTTTTTATGAATGGAAAAAGGATGATAAAGATAACATATCAACAATCACAATTGTTTTATAAATGTCTAAGGGAATGGTGCATAACTATTACAAAAATTATACAAAGGTGGGGATCACACTCAGAGCAATTTTTCCAGCTGATAAATTTTAAAACATTGACAGCCAATCGTCAGTGTTGCCAACTTGGCGACTTTCACTCACTATTACGTAAGTTTTGCCAATAGAAAAATAAGTAATTAAGAACTTATTTATTGTGCATTTGTGTGTATTGTTTTAATGCAATACTGTATACAACCACTCATAGAGTAGACATATGAAGCAGACCTGAAGCGCTTAGCTTGTCAGATACTACATGATGATGTCACTGATATGCAAATTATCTTTATAGATACTGTATTGTTCTTGGTCTGAGCAGGATTTAAAGAAAAACAAACTTAAGTAACCTGTATATGACTATTTCCAATGAAGAACACAAAAGAAGATATTTGGAGAAACGTTTTTGTGTCACTACAATGGAAATCAATGGGGTCGAGTGCTTCTCGGTTACCAACATTCTTCAAAATATCTTCTTTTGTGTTCGGAAGAAGAAAGAAAGTCTGCAATTACATGAGGGTGAGTTAATCAGAGTCGATCTTTCCTATACGCAGACTACGCAGTTTGCGTATGGCCTCTGCACCACTAGGGGGCCCTCTTGAGCACCGAATCAAAAACACTATAATGTAACAAGATGCTATTATTATAAATTGCGGATTCAACTTTACAGGAATGATGTACGGCAGGTGATGTGACAGGTGTGATTAGGCATGTACAGATTTACAAATTCAGTATTTATCCACTAGCCAAAAGTTGGTTTGACGTTGGAAGTTTGATAGTCTGATAGTAGGCACCGTCTCAAAAGTTACATATTTATACATTTAGGCTACACATTAATATACACATTTCTAACTTCAATAGCATTTAAGGGGAATGACTTACACAAAACCAGCTGTACAGTGTTCATGTTGGTGTCCGCTGTAATGCACATCTTTTAGATATTATAACGCAAACCTTTAAGATTTTTGATTTAGAGTCTTCTGTTTTTTATGACATCAAGACATTGAATATTTTCAGTACGATTGTGATGCCATGAAATGTATTTTCTTTTACCGTTAAGATATTTTGTAACGCATCATTTCACATAGAATGTCATCTTGTCATTGAATCAAAAGGTTGCATCATGGGAAGAGTCCTCGTTTGTGGGCTTTAATATTAGCTCCATAACTGTGTGTTCACACTCCCAGCGACGCAATGTCATTCATTACATTGGAAACTCGGCTACTTCCGGCAACACGAGCGACAGGCGACATTGGCGACAGGATGTACGTAGGTGTGACTATCAACACAACAAAGTTGGGAATTGCTCAACTTTACGTAAATGACGAGCGACGTTCGTGAGCGACCACCAATAGGAGTACAGCAGTGAAGCTTCAGGGTTTGTTTCCAGCTGTTACTAGAGCAACCAAAGCTAGGAACGCCTTCTAACGACCTCGTTGCAACAGGCCAGCGACACAGTCGCTGGAGGTGTGAACGTACAGTTAGTAATGTACTTTGTGTCCATGTAATATTTATTGTCAATTTTTAACTCACAAGAACTTCTGCTTATCCTATGACGGCTCTCTATAACAGATGGGGTCTTTCTAATTCCTCGTATAATTTGGTCCTCGACAGGTCAGGCGTTTTCTCCCTCAAGAGCAGCCTTTCATTCACGGCGCACTGAATGCAAGGAACACTCGCCCCTGGCAGCTGAAGATGACGTTACTATGGAAACAGTTTTTGCTGCTATCAATCATGGAGTATCTTGCAGGTAAAATGAATTGGTAATTCTTTCCTCATGTGGCTCTTGTGGCATATTCACAACTACATCTCTATCAGCTTAAACTTAATCATTCCTTAGCCATGAAGATGTTCAGACAGTCGCAGTTTAAAAGGTGAAAGCGTATATTCGAGGGGCGCCACATAAAGAAATTTAATGTTCTCTTGTTTAGTGAAGAATTATGTGTGCGGTTAACTTGACTGGCCGTTTATTGGTCCAGAGTAAACCCATTGGAGAGAAAGTTGTTGTCATCAGCCCACATCATGATTATGAGCTCGGGACAATAATCGTCCCTGACGTGCAGAATCGGGCGTACGGGAACGGGACTTGTTTTGGTAGAGATTTCAATTAAGTTGTGCAGTCATTTTGAAAATGAATCGCGTGTCATGGAAGGTTTCGGAGAATCTGATACAATGTGTCCTCCAAGGAAATAGAACCGGTACGTCACAGTTTAATAGCTCGACTCCCTACAGACGTCAAAGTGGAAATTATATATCTCTCAATACGAACTCATTGGAAATATACTTAGTTTCATGCGTAAACTGACCGGAGCATTGTAGTTCAGCTGAGACGAGTATCGTTCTCATCCATTTCTGTCTTATGCTCAAGACCGTCATTTTGATACGCACAATATAAATGTCACTTGAAGCTCCTCATTTTCAATTTTCGAAGCGAATGTCACACTTAAATATGAATAATCCTGTGATTTCGCTTTGATGCTGTCTTAAACAGAGATTGAGCGACACGAGCGGAGCTCTTGATTAGAAGGCACACACCTGGTGTGATCTCACCACATATGGTCCACGTTCGCGCGCCGTCTCCAGGGGTGCTTGTTACCGTGCGAGTTGTGTCATCTGCAGGGTTCTTTTCTAACCAAAACGCACAATGGCTTTTTAAACATATCAAGGTCGAGCCAGATAAAATGTGTGATTGTTTTCATAAAAAGGCCAGATTTGAACTGTGCATTAACCCAAAATTGTCGGAAATACAGAAGAGGTTCTGCAGAAGGCAAAATTAAAGCATATAGTTCCCTGTCAAGTACTATAAACGGTTCAGAAACACAATGTTGTAGAAATAATATATTATCATATAAAATATTAATTTATTACCCATCCAAAGCATTAACCAATAGGGTATGTGTCTCATTATGTTCCCTTGTCAGCAATATGAACTAGCAAAGATATACACTATATTGATTTTTATGGTATTCAGTAAGGATGCTACGAACGATCAGCCCCTGATCGGTATATTGGTTGATAATCACATTTCAATCTATAATCAACTAATGATTTGCTGCCGCAGTCATGTCATCCCCGCTGCGAAATTACTGATGTTTAAAAAAAACTAAAGTCGATTTACCCTTTATGTAACAAAGAAACCTCACCTGTAGCAGTGGCCAAAACAATTAGTAAGACGAACCTGAATCAGCACTTTAGTTTTTACGTTTATTTACTGTAAAAATATGACAAAGGTCACATGTATGGAATTACTTTATCTGAAAAAAGGTTAATGTGATCAGAGAGCTTACATATCAGTTATACAGAGCTTCAAGCAACGGGATTCATATCGGGCGATCACGATGACAAGACATAGGTACTCGGTATCGACTGTGAAAATCCTGATGGGAGCATCTCTATTTAGCTAGCCTAGCTAGTTTTAAAAATAAAGAATTTGAAAATATAGAGACTTAGCACATGCGATACTGTTTTAATACCGTTTTTTTAAATAACCGCACTATTGGTTACATACGATTTTTTATTTGCAATAACATCTGAATATATTTATTTTTATTTATTAATACTTATTTGATTCATGAATCTTATTTGCAGTGTTTTATTCTTGCTGACATTTTACAGTTTTATGCTATTTTTCGCTGCCGCTACTTAACTACAAATTTATATTCCAGCAGCTGGGCGCTAGAAAAATACCTTTTATATAATAAATAAACTTTTTTTGAAAAGTAAAATTACTTGTTTTTCATGGTATATAAAATCCAACTAAATTGCAGTTCATTTTCTTTTTTTTACAGCATTTCATAAAACATGAAAATTATGTAAAGCAATAGTTTTTTTTATGGTGTACACACTTCAATTTAAATATTTTTATTGGTTAATGTTTTATTAATTGGAGAATACAGTACTTAGTTTTGTAGCCTACTTGTGTTTAGAAATGACAATAAAAGTCCCTTGAAATCCTTGAATCCTTGAACAAGAATCAATAATCCATTTGTGCAAAAAATGAGTTTTCATCTTTGGTGAACTTCACTACTCTTTCATAGGATGTACAAATGTTTACCTGTGTTTTGTTATTTATTTGTTTTGCTCTTTTCATTTTCTGCTCTCAGAGTGTCTAGATTACAAATCCTTCAACGGTCCAAAATGGCGCATGGAGCCCAGCGATCTAACCGTGGGCTCGCTAGAAGAAGAAGCCACTCTGACCTGTGATGCTAAGGGCATTCCTCCACCCCAATACAGGTATATTCTTCTCACTGTTTCTTCCTCCACTTCATCTTCTTCGTACCCTCTGTAATTAAAATCATTCTGCCTCGCTAATCATTCATAAGGGTGCTCATTCGTGCAGTAAGATATTATTAGCATTAACTGACTGAGATGTACAGAATTCACTGCTCCTTTGCGATGGTCAGAGGTATTCGTGAGAAAACAATCCGGATGTTCCAACAGTCCATTAATTTTTGCCGTACGTGGAGATTGGATATACGCCGAGGAGAGCTGTGTCCTGACATCTGCATTATCAGATGGCGATGGTCAGTCAGGAGTGTTCCTTTAATTTAATGGATTATAGATTTCACTTACCGAGGCCGTACCTCATTGTGTCATCTTGGGCTCCATCTCAACAGAGTCGCCGCAAAAATGCAATATTTGCACCGGCTTCGCGCCCGTGGGGCTCAATGAATTCATCGACACGTACGCATCAATTAAACACGTGACACTCAATGCGTGTCACGCATCGTTCAATTCAAACTAGATTGTTTGAATGCGATATGTTCATCATTTATTCAAAAGTATATTTTGAAAACCCGTTTGCATGGTTCTTAAATAAATCTGTTTCTGAAAATAGAATAGAAAGAGTTTTTTGTTTAGACATCTGCTCAGATTCGCGTGTGTCTCTGTCAGAGGACCCATGTCTCCCGACTGATCCAAGGCATTGTGATGATGTTTAGCCCCACTGTATTCTTTTGTAGGACTTGCGCACCTCTCGCTTTCGTCTAATCATCTTTTTGCTCTTTCTCTTGCCGTGCTCAGCTTCACGCCGAGGCGCTGTCGGAGCGTTAACCTGCACACCTCTCTTGATGTGCAAATAGGGCTGAAGTGCTTTACGCCGGCTCCTTCCTGCTATCGAGCAGGGAAGCCGAGTTGTCAGCGCTCTAGAATAAATTGCCCTGCGACAACCATGAGGTTAATAAAAACTGAAGGTAGATGCACTTTTAAATTACTCCTCCACTATCTCACAGGCCGGAGTCTGAACAGCGTACAGCAATCGCTCGCCCTTACTGTCAAAATATAATTTCTCCCACCAAAGTTTCCTGACACCTTAAAAAATATTGACAAGAAACCCCAAGCGAAAAGATTCGACAGACTTCCTCAGATCTCTGTGCTTAGTGGCAGCACGAGATATCGGCGGCGAATTGCCAGCGAGATTTGATTTAATCTGCAGAAATTCTTCAACGAACTGCGATCGCAGACAGAAATATGTTTTGAAAGTTGCGAAGTTTAAATGAATCTGATGCGAAAAAGATTTGTTGTAATTGCTTAAAAGACAACATCAAACCTTGAGTTCAAAATATCTCAGCTTTCAGCTTCTAATAGGATTCCTACACCTGCTTGCTCGCATGACGGCTTGCATACGAAAACGGTTTATTTAAAAGTCCGTTTTTTTCTTAGTGAATACAAATGCCAAAGTTAATGAATAGTCGAATGTCATTTTTATAAAAAAAACAGTAAAAGTAAAAGCTTTCCTTGTGCACTATTTTGTCAGAATAATAACATCTGTGTTTTTCTGCCTTTTGATGATATTCAAAGCAGAAATCAGTTTCTTAGTATTTTTGCCTTGGTTTCGACTTGTTTTCCTGTACAAATGTCTCCAACTTCTTAAGCTCTGGTGCATATTTTGCATTTTAAACCTGAGTGCACTACCCACATACATTGGAGTAGAATAATAAAATGTGCCTTGTTTTACAGAAAAAATTTTGACTGTAATCTGACAATTTATTCAATATTACTGTACAGCATTGGGTATTCAATTAAGTTCCAAGAGGTCCGGTCTTTATTTTTTCTTCCAAACAGAGATCTAGACGATATGTTGATCATGTATTTTGATATCCACAGTATGGATGTATTGTAGACTCTGTGGCTAGGGGAATGCCCTCTTAATAGAAGTCTGATAATTAATATTTGTAAATAGAAAAACTACTGACATCATACAAACAATAAATGTAATGTAACAATTCAAATGCTCTCGTCATAAACAGAAAACAAATTTACTTAGTAAATGAGCCTTTCCATGCCATTCATACCAACACTGCAGAACTGCTTTATAATTTTTCCAGAATAGAAAGTTGTTCATTATAAAATGTGAACCTGCTTCTGAAAACCCAGCAAGTCTTTTTACTGCTTTCTACATAAAATCATCCTACAGAATATTCTGTGAAAATACACAATATATGAATATATATTCAATATATATTGAAATCTTAGTGAAATTAATGCTTGAAATTCTTCTTTGATGCTTGTTATATAATAATTAAATCGATACTAAGACTTTCATCTGGGTTTTCACAGCATCAATATCCATAATGCTACTGCTAAATGTAGATAAAAACATTATGGTTCATAAAATATCACAAATCTGGTCGAAAGGGTGGAGACATACAAACAGTTAACAGACTGACAGATACAAATACTTAAACATTGCAGCATTTTTGTAAGCTCTCTGATGTCCATTTACCTACTCTGTGTGTCTGCACTTTTTTGGTAAAAAAGCACGTTTCTGCTGCTCTTCATGGGGCACGTCTTTGGCGGAGAGAACCAGCATGCACGGAGTGGAACGGGTTAAAATAAGGCGCACTTGCCGCTAGATATTAGAGGATATAGCGGTGGAAGATAAATTGCATTAATGTTCCTGAGAGCGTGTCTGATGTGATTCTCTGTTGTGTAGATGCGCGGCTCAATTTAAACAGCCTTATAAACCATTTAAAATATTTGACTATTTTGGTTACGTTTCGCGGTCCGGATGAAACAAAACAAAAGTCCGGATCCGGCCTGCGGTCTGCCAATTGAGGATGACAGCTTTACAGTGTTGGATTGTTGAAGTAAACACTGATATTCTTGAGAGTGAGAGATTTCATTTAATATATGACTCATCTATGTTTTGTCGGTTTGTGTGATATAAATATAAAAATTTTGATTATTTTTTATGGTTTTCACAGATGGGACGACATGACGGTTTCAGACATGTTTATGTCTCAACTTAATGGGACATTCGAAAGATACCATATATGTCCAGTTTGTAGATTTGATGCAATATTGGACCCACCCCTGGTTCCTGAGTTTAAAGGAGCAATGTGGAGATTTTCCCACCATCTAACAGGGCATCCTTTTCGAAGCACTAAGGTGGCTGACACAGAACTAAGAGAAAACATGTTTACGAAACGCATTCTGAAGAGCAGTCTGTCCTTTTAGGGCTACTGTAGAAAACAACATGATGAATTCCATGCAAGGAGATCGGCGTATGTAGATAGAAATAGCTCATTCGAAGGTCATGGATTTGGTCATGGATTTGGTTGAATAGCTGTCGGCTGTTAAATTTAAGTACACAATTACATAATACCAATTTTGGGCAACCAATAATGTTCAGTCGTGGTGTGAACAGGTCGCATTAGCTACTAAAGAAAAAAAAAACTTGGCAAAACATGGGCAGGTCAAAGTGACTAAATAGTTTGATCCCAATCCAGTGTATGAAGATTTTTATGTTTAATATGTCCGTTTACTTTTGTTTGCTATCCTCACGTACATAAATTAAATTTGCCGTCCTGCACCCACTAGTAAAAAAAAATCTAAATTATGTCTACAGTCTGAATCAGTTTTGTTATGACTGACCATATATCATATACCATAATATGCTTTGTCACTCGTCTGCCAAATGCATAAATGTAAGAAAACATACATTTTAATAAAACATTTCAAAATAAGATGTAAAATGCCACATAGCCAGTCAGCTATCAGCTGTGGTGAATACATGCTCATATGTGTTTGGCTTTGCTTGCAAGAAAGCTGAGCTTTTTCAAGCTGTTGAATGAGACTGCCCAATGCTGGCGGCCCAGAAGTGTATGTGTCTGTGTTTGGAGAGAGATTGCTCCCCTGGAACACACACCGGTTGCCACAGCCAGAGACAGATCTCCAGGGCGGTCCACAGGTGTTGAAGGTCTGAGCACCTCGAGACCAGAAGAGAAATGAGCAGATGAGCTGGCACCGACAGTCATATCAATGAAGCCCCCCACACTTCATCCAAAATTGATATGAACAGCAGGGTCGACTCAAGTTCAACCTTAGCCACAGCGGAGAGACTGCTCTCTCTGGAAAACCCCAGGGGCCAGCGTCACCCCTCTTATCACGGCCCTCCCCCACCCCTCATTTCCCATCATCCTTTCTCCTGCTCTCACGTTTTGCGTGATGTGGCGCCTATTCGCCGCTGTGCGTTGAGTGCCCTTGATGGGGCTTCGCTTGTCTCAGTTTCAATTTTACTAGTGACGGCTCTTATTTGCATTGCTCGCGGGAGGCCTCGCGTCAGAAGCGGCCGATGATTGGAGCGGTAAGGAAATGCTATCACAGCGAATTTCGGAGACGTCAAGAGCATTTTGTTCTTGGCCTTCACCCTGATCCCTGTTATGCTCATGACATGTACATCTGCTCTTAGAGATAAACACGGTGAAAGGAGAAGATAATACATATACATGGGTGAAAATGTTAAGCCGCTGTGACTGAAACCAATGCATTAAGTCAAGTGATGTTCCGTCAAGTTTGCCGTATGGTTAACCTCTTGTGTCTTGCAATGAAGCGTTACTTGTAGCGTGGGTGGCGGAAACCAGCTCACGTTCTTTGCTGTCTGTGTGCCACTGTAGCGCGAGGCATTTGTGATTATGTAGATTTGTCACCGGCCTTGTGGGATTTTAGCTGTTACATGATACCGAGTATTGTGGGATTGATATGTAGCAACGTTTCCCATGCTAGGTTTTTTGCATTTAGTGCTGTCATGATGGAAACCAAACAAAACCATCAACCGGTTTATGGTGATTTTGGATGGTTTAAGGTCGTCTAGCAAGTCTCCAAAGTTGGCCAACTAGTCTGTTGTTGGTTTAAAGGGATAGGTCATGCAACTATGAAAATCTTTCATTATTTATCACCCTCATGTCATTTCAGACCTGTATGACTTTCTTTTTTCTGCAGGACACAAAAGAAGTTATTTAGACGGAAGTTGGTAATCAAACAACTGTTATTGCCATTGAATTCCATTATAGAAATGTCTTTAAATAGTTTTCAATGAAATGAAAGTGAATTAATATTAAATGTTTTTTTTTGTGTGAACATCCCTTTAACAGGTAGATTTTAAGTGCTTAAATAAAAACAATTAATATTAAAAATATAATAAAAATAATTTGTAGAGATGCACAATACTATTTCTCCATTTTTTCTGAATGTTGATTCATTTAATGACTATTAATATTCAACATGAAACACTTTTCTTAACATTTTCTATTTACGGAGCACAAATTCATTGCATTTTCCTCTCCTCTTTTGATTGACAGGATATATCGAACCCTGATCAACATCTGTTTTTAAACATTTTTGGAAAAAATATTTTTTGACCGATACCGATTATTGGCCGATATATCGGTGCATCTGTCATAATTAGGGCTTTTTTTAAACACCAGAAGAAGAATATTTAAACATTTTCATCTATATGAAAATATAAATCTATATTTTTTACGTTAACATTTTAACATTTAAAACACAACTGACGATGCAAACACACTAAAGAAAATGTATATAATGCCTGATGTTCTGGTTTAAATTGGTCTGGCTGGTTTTCCAAAACCCCTCTAACACCATTAAAACAACCACCTTGGCAGGTTTTGTAGCACTTGGCCCCTCTCTTCCTGGCATCTGTTCCTGGGGTGTGCAGACACAGTTGAATCATGGGAGTTGAACCCGGCTGATGTCCTGTCAGAATAAATGACTGGTGAGGCCCCAGGAAGCTTTAGTGATCCAGCACCCTTTAAAAAGCCGTCTGTATTAGTGGGCTGGCCTCTGAATTGCAGGCTAGCGGTTGTGGCCTCAGGTGGGCTCGGATCTCGGGTCTTAATGATAGCCGTAGATGAGGTGTGAGAAGGCGAAATTGATGATTCTCTCCAGCACTAATCATGCTGCAATGAAAAGGACAAAGGGAGCGGAGGGAAATCGTTCAAAAAGTCGGGTCTTTAACCTCGTCGTTTAATAATCCTCCAGACATGAATTTCAAAGGTTCAGATCAGACTATTTGAATTCTATTATGTGATATAACTAAATATATCTATTTCGTTTGATATTAAGACGAATGTGTGTGATAAGAGACATGCTAGTGTACCTACAGTATAATGATACAATGGTTTTGCACTAGGACATCCAAAACAAAATCAATATCAGAGGCGATTCCAAAACAAATCAATCAAATTCAGTGGTTATCTCAACACATTGAGCTTTGCGCTGTATTATTTGTCTGTTTGTGCATCCGTAGGTGGTCTCTGAACAGCACATTGATTAATCTCCGGACTGATTCCCGTCGGCGGCTGTCTGGGGGGAATTTAGTCATTAGGAGTCTGGACCGGGCCCAGGATGGAGGAATATACCAATGCACTGCGTTCAACCCACTGGGAGCGGTTCTCAGCAGGAGAGCTAGCCTCCAATTTGCATGTAAGTCATCAGCTGTGTGTTAGCATGCTATGTGAGCCGCTCAATGCAGAAGAACATGGTTTAAAGTGGACGCTATTGGGATATTGGACTAGCATGACTCTGAGAAATTCATATTTAATGCGATTTGATCATTTAAAGGTCCTTTGTGAAACTGAGCGATTGTCAATATGAATGCATGGGTTATTTTGTTGATATCATTTATTTTTGTAGGCATATCAGTTTGCATTTGTTAAAACTTACGGTGACGATGTTGTATAACAATGAAGTGTTACGTCAATACATTGTAATTGCTTTAATATTTCATGTTTTCCAAAACAATCCCATCGATCAGCCAATAAGGGGGGTAACAATTCAATATAATTTATGCATTCAATACAATTTCAAAAAGAATTGACAAAAGGATACAATAGAGAATAGACAAGAGAATGTTTGTGTTTGATTATTTATTTAATAAATAATATTAACAGATTTGATTTTGGAAATGTTTTAGTAAATGCTGAACTTGAATGAAGATTTTGTCATCATTTACTCATCCGGAGGTTTTTTCAAACATGTATTCATTTCTTTGCTCTGCTAAACACAAAGAAAGATATTTGGAAGAATGTCAGTAACTATACAGATCTCATCACCTCTTGAGTCCCATAGTATTCATTTTCCCTAAAAGGCAACTTGTACTATGGCAGTTCTATATTAATTTCTACATTCTTATAATTAATTCAATAAAATTCTCTATAAAAATTGCCTACCCTGCCTTTAAATTGTTCAGTTATGATGAACAAATAATAAAAAGCATTAAAAAACAAAAAAGAATACTATTTTTTTCAAGATTTTGTTAAAACAAAACAAGACAGAAAAGTGGTTAACATTTTCATAAATGAAGTGTTGGTTGTGTTTATTGTGTGTATCTGATTCTTCAAAGTTTTTACACTGTCATTTTTAAGAAATTGCATTGAATCCATTACGGGTCAATTTGACCTACATAAAGAACATCACAGAATACGAGAGTTAAAATATTATGTATGTTGACAGCTCAACCAATTGTTTTAAACAAACGTCATATCATAATATTTTTAAATTGCCGTAGCTCTACTGGACAACATATTACATTATTTTTTTGTATTCTGATACATTGTTACACACACATATTAGCCAAAATCAAATGACATTATAAAGCTTTTTCTTTTTTCAAATCAGTGCCTCAGTAATTGACTGCATATTAAGCTGGGACAAGAAAATAACACAAACAAGAGAAAAAATGACAAACCTCTGCATTATTTTCATGTGTTTTGCTGCTTTCCGACTGTTCTTATGCCTTTCAGACTTGAATTTAAAAACCCAAACGAGAAGTGCCGTGTCTGTTCGGGAAGGCCAGGGGGTTGTTTTACTGTGTGGTACGCCTTCTTATGCAGGAGGTAAGGCTGTAACACTGTTCCTGTTTTTGATTTACACTTCAGCTTAGCATTAGCGTGCCATACACATGTGTAATACAGAGTTGTATACATGTGTATACAAAGTGCTGTGGGCATTCATGTGCGTTTTAAAATGTGAAGAGGAATAAAAAGCCTATGCAAGAAATCTAACGTGAAGAATGTTATTTGTGAAATTGCAAAAGTGATATTTTCCCCCATATTTTCAGCCAGTTTTGCTTTGTTTTTTATTTTCCAGCAGTTTGTGTTTGGCCGACCTAGTTCATTTGTTTTTGTAATGAATTACATGTGCTCTCTGCTTTCCAGATCTCTCATTTGCATGGGTCTTTAATGAGTACCCTTACTTTGTTCAGCAAGACAATCGGCGCTTTGTCTCTCAGGAGACAGGAAACCTTTACATTGCCAAAGTGGAGCCGTCGGATGTGGGTAACTACACGTGTGTGGTGGTAAATCGCATCACTAAGAGCAAAGTCCTCAGCTCTCCAACCCCACTGGTGCTACGGACGGATGGTAATTGTCAATATTTTATCCAACGGCCGATAGCCGTGCCAATGATTTTGTGGTCGTATATGATTACAGTAGAGCTGCAGGCTGATTGAAACAGAATGAACCATTGACGTTTAAGGGTTTGATGGAGCTGTTTGTGCAGGTGGCATGTTTTGAGGAAACCAAAACAAGATATTTTGAAGAACGTTGGTAATCAAACAAAATAGACTTCTATTATGGACCGAAAACCGCAGGGACATTTCTTAAAATATCTTCTTTTGTGTTATGCAGATGAAAGAGTTGTAAACAGGTTTTGAATGACATGAGGGTGAATAAATGATGATTTGAGTTTGGCATATAATGCTTTTCAACGGACATGATGCTTTTCCATCAAACTATAGATTATCTGGTTTGTTGAATGTAAACTGGACTGTAA
The DNA here is from genome assembly GCF_015846415.1 of Triplophysa dalaica. Taxonomy (NCBI): domain Eukaryota; kingdom Metazoa; phylum Chordata; class Actinopteri; order Cypriniformes; family Nemacheilidae; genus Triplophysa; species Triplophysa dalaica. The sequence goes on along the minus strand of NC_079561.1, from coordinate 10,992,552 downwards.
CCCCCTCCGATCAAGTGTGGATTTCAATTCTTCTGTAACAATTGTGTTTGCACTGATAATATAACAGTATTTTGTTTAAGATTCGAAAGCGACACCTGAAACACTTTCTCGCTCTGTCCTTGTCTTGACACTTTTTTTCAATAGTGAGACGGTGTGAATTTGCTCACCATTAAGTCGCTACAGCTTGTTTCGGGGGCCCGAATTCCTCGACACTCCTGCTAACTTTTTCACAGTCCTAAATGTACTTTGCCGTTAAGTAAACATAAACAATGGCTGGATGAAATATTTAGCAACACTCTAAAATGTGCAGCAAACACCATACCAATCCACATCTTGTCAAGCTCAAGGATGGGATATAAATTATTCGTTGCCTTTGTGTTTGTCTTTCGCTCTCGAGAGAGGTAGCTTTTCACCTGACTAACACTTTGGTATGATGTCCCCTCTGGTATCACACCTACACGGAGAAAAATATAAAACAGTTGCTTTTTTATAGCTCAGAGGCTTCTCAGTTATATTTCAGTTTTGTCTATGATGTTTCTTTGTAAAAATACAAATAGAGAAAATTGGTGGCAAATAGAAGTAATGTATTGGGCTGTAGGGGATAGTTCACTCAAAAATTATTATTCTCACATCATTTATTCACCCTCATGTCGTTCACAACCTGTATCTGACTCTTTGTTCTGAAAAACACAAAAGAAGATGTTTTGAGAAATGTCTCAGTGGTTTTGTGTCCCTACAATGGAAGTCAATGGGGACCCAATATTGTTTGGTTATCAACATTCTTCAAAATATCTTCTTTTGTGTTCTGCAGAAGAAAGAAAGTAATGCAGGTTTCCAATGACATGAGAGTGAGTAAATGAGGAAAAAAATGTATTTTTGGTTGATCTGTTGTGGTTTCATTGTTTTCTGTGAGAAACAACGGAGATATTAAAGAGATTTCAACCTGTCAATGAATTACAAATGGGAAAATAAAGCAATGTTTTGTTTCTCACAGGTGTAATGGGCGAATACGAGCCAAAAATAGAGGTTCATTTCTCTGAGATGGTTCCGGCTGCAAAGGGATCTATTGTGACACTGGAATGTTTTGCTTTGGGGAAGTAAGTGGAATTCCTCCTCGAGTTGCCGCTTTCTTTCTTTACGGGTTTCCCGACTATAATAGTGCTCTGTCACTGAGCTAAATGTGTTTGGCCCTTTCCCACCACTACTCGACACCTTTTAAACATGTTTGTCAAAGTCTGTTTGGGAAATGCCGTATAGCGGTCTATTTTTTTGCCTCCAGGCAATTTTACTGTCTCAATTGATCCCATTAGAGGAAGAGCCATATACGTTTTCTTCCATTTCCCTGCTAAAAAAGAAACAAGATGGTGTCTTATGAGGAAATCTAACTCATTTAGTAGGTTAGAGCTGATATCTGAGGAGAAAAGACAGTAATCGACGCTATAATTAAATTAAACACAGTTTCCATTCACATAGGTTTTATCTTTCCTATTTTGTCAGTGCCGCTCTGTCTCTCTTTATCCTTTCTACTTCATTTCATGATTCTCTTTTGTACTTTTTACTCACGTATGCCCCTTCTGCTTTGTCATTTGTTATTTTGCTCCCCTTCCAGCCCAGTACCCCAGATCACGTGGAGGAGAGCGAATGGAGTTCCGTTTCCAAGCAAGGTGAAGATGAAGAACTCAAATGTGGTTCTCGAGATTCCCAGTTTCCAGCAGGAGGACGCCGGAGGCTATGAATGTGTGGCAGAGAACAAGATGGGAAAGAACACGGTTCAAGGACGACTGTCTTTCCACGGTATGATTGCTTCACACAGTCCTTTTAAATTTGAGCATATTACAGCACATGATGTGTTCATCTCATATATAGTAATACAGTATATAGTCTGTATTTAGTGGACGTGTTTATTTTATCCAGTAACCATTTGGGGATGTCAAACGTTATTAGAAACACTCGCATCAACAAATTTATTTTTAACTCATTAAACAAGATATGACATGTTTTAAAACATTAAACTGTTTTAATGAAATTAAAAATGGTCGTTCTAATTGTTTACACAGTGAAGTATTTATTATAAATTTGTTATCTGTGCATATCATTATTATTTTTTTATTCATTTGCACTTGTAATCTTTAATCAAAAAACGTTAACTTCCCCCTCTCAAAACGACCTCTCTTCTTTTCTGGTCACAAGGAATGGCGTGAGGGCGGGCTGAAATGATTGACAGATTGCAAACCGACGATCAAATCTTTCATCTTTTAACGATCCAATTATTTGTCGAAGGATGAAATCAAGTCCCGCCCTACATTTTTATCTAATTTCAGAAGTCGTTTCACTCGGGTAAAAAAAATCGCTATTTCTTTTTCAGGCCGACTTTAAGCATTTTGGCCAAAATGGCATTAGAAAATTCTCATTGATGTAACCATTTAAAATGGTCAATGCCATAGCATGTTTTGCTAATAAAAAAGCCATGATGCCAGAGCTAGTTGATTAATCATATGTAATAAGATATTAATAAATAATATTCTTTTAGAAAATTATACATGTTACAAGAGTATATTAAGCTTTTAACTAGAAAAAGTAATCTGTTAACCCATTCACCAGTGAAAGGTACTGCTAGATGTGTTTCTGCACAAAAAATTTAACTTAATGTAAATATCTTTGTGTCCTTTTAAAAATGTGACGGAGGGTTTTGGACACTTCTTTATTCCACTATTTCTTCATTTTTATTATACATGAATGTTCTGTCAATGACTTATCTTCTCATTTTTTGCCATTTGAGAATATCTAGAAAAACATCCAATGGTTTTTCAAAATTCACATATAATGCACAAATCTGGACGCATTTCAGTTATGAAAATTTCAGTAGAAAAAGCAATAAAAAACATAGACAATTATTCCTGTTAAAATTATGCTTAGTGTAGAGTAGAGAACACAATTTTGTTTATCATGATCATTTTTTGTGTTTCCGAATAATATAGAACGACCCCATTGTATTTTTTGTACATTGTGTGATTATTTCATACAGTACATAGCATTTTTTATATTTAGCACACGTGTTGTGTTTGTTTTGTTAAGCACACGGTGTGATTTTTTCATTGACAGTTCTTTTATATGTGGTGTTCAGCATGTGGTATGTTTATTATACCCTTTGGCACTATTACGTTTTCAGTCTAGTAAATAGATGATTTTTAATATTGAAATTCTCAGTAATTACACTTGCCATTGCAGGTAATGTTTGCCACATCATTTCATCTGTTCTTGAAATGAATGCATGCTAATTATTTAAAACATTCAGGTAATATTGTTCGTCACAACAAATTCACAGCAGCGTTTAGCAAGAGGAATCCTGCCAGGGCTTTTATTTAACAAGATTTCTGTAGTGAATTACTTTTTGATTTCTTTCTGCCCTGTCTGGGATTTCTTACACTTTCCATATTCACAAAGACGGAAATAAATGAAGCTCACGTACCGCGTTTGGCAGTGTAATGCTGCATCGTGCCAAGACTCAGTAGTGTTAAATGCTAACTTCAGACACTTGCGTTGATCCAGAAAGGAGTCAAATGGCAAGAGGTAAAGTTTTATGTCGCCAAATCCATTTATTATGGATGGATGGTTTTTATTTTGCATTAGTAACAGGAGCTTGGGTGAATTTCTTTTAATTAGCAGTGAAGGTTTATGATCATTTTAGTAAAACTACAGCTTTTTTCAATGGACTACCGGGAGTATTATTTATCCAAACTGTTATTGATATTGTCTATAATGTCTATAATGTTTCCTTTTTGTTGGTATAACTGCTTTATAAAAGCACAGATTTCACGCAGGAAGTCGTGTGATTATTGCTTTATTGGCTATAGAACACAATCATCTAACAGTGGTGTAAAGTCTCCTTCAGTCAAGATAGACATGCATGATGAACTCATTATTCAGCCCCTGTTGCGTTATTCATGATGTTTCTGTTAATAACGCTATTCATTATTAGCAACTGTGGAACACCAATTAGGCCAACTCTCATTATCCACGCCGGATTCCTTTCCAGTTCATCCCTGAATTTAGTCTTGGTTTTGTAAGATCAAGATTCCGCTCCAAAGTCAACACAAAACACTGGTTTCGAAGAGAGCTTGGGTAAACATGCTCAAAGCTGCGATCTGTAACTTATGTCTCTATCGCCATCTTTGTTTGAAGCATAAAATAGTAGGTTTCGTGACATACTACAAATCCGTTATAGAGCAAGTACATAAAAATGTTCATAACATCAAATATTTATTACCACAGTTTGCCATGCTAAACTTAAAATAATGATTTATAAGTTAAACTGTCCATTTTGCAGGAAATGTCAGTTTGATGTCATTAGACTTAAAGCCACATAAATATAGGAATGGAAAGCAACCTGCGATGTTATGTTTCAAACAGAGATGGCGATAGAGAGGCAAAAGTTACAGATTGCAACTTTATTACGTGTATTTGCTAGGGCTGGGTATTGCAGGCAATTTGATGCGTTTCGATTTGATTACTTTTTCAATTCAATGTCCATTAGTGATAATAAAAAAATTACATTTACAGTCACAGAATTCAGATTTAAAAATCAATGCTACTTACCGCAATACACGTTTACATTAACAATGGGCCCCAACAATTATGTTTAATTACTTTATACTTTTTTAGTTTACTAACATTGAAACATGAATCCTAAATATGCACATATAATAATATTTACATCATTTGAAGCACTTATATTTAGAATATTGTTTCGATATTGAATCAACATTTGTACCCAGCCCTAGTAATTGTATTGAAAATTGAACTGAAATACACAGAATTGTTAGCAGAGCCGATTTCTGTGAGACACACTTCAACCGGGTTATTGAGCACTAGAATCAAGCATGTGAGAACCATTGGTTTGAGAACCAACGGAGTTGATGCTAATGATGTGGAGATATCCTTGGATTACAGTGACTATGGATCGCCGCATGTAGAATCACTGCGTTTTCCGGCTAGCCGTGGCTTGTTGAAAATGATTGAATAGCGTAATAAAAATAGCAACATGGTAATTGATAGGGGAACGAATGCTCTGTCTGTAAACACGGCAACCTTTCACACATGTGGTATGTTATTGATTGAAATTTAATACACATATAAAGAATGAAAGGGTTCAGAAAGAACCATTAGTGAAATGCAATGCAAAGGAATGAAAAACATAGCGCTTATTAGCATAGCACTCTTCGATTTTGTCAGATTCATGATCTCACACAGTGCTCTTTTCACTCACACCACTTTTAAGATCGCAGTGAGATGAAACATTCTTATTATTAACGTCAGACATTCTCAACGTCTGTATTTGACTTATTGAGAAGGCTAGCTAGGCACATGCAAAACTGACCTTCCATTGAAGAGTTCAGGCCTTCATGAATGATAAAAAGATGAAAGTTCTCAGCGCTGTAAAATTATATATCCTTGTGTAGTGCATTGCGTTGAGACAGAGTCTTCGAGAAATGGTGGTGAAAGAAATGGAGAAAAGTCAAAAGAATTGAGAACAGTTGGAAGGTTGGTCTCTGGATTGAATTAATTCTTAGCAAAACACAAGAAGGCTGATCGGTATTCTTGATGAGCCAATCCGTATGTGACACTCACCAATCCACAGAGTGCTTAGTTGCCACAAAAACATGCAAGCACAGTCTGTCGTTTAAGCTTATTGACGTCCATCTAGCTCAAACCGCATGTTATTGGTTAAAAGGATGCAACAGGAGGATGCCAGCTGGTTGAGACACAAGAACTTACTCTTGATATCTGTAGCTTAGAACAAAAAGTGTTGAAATCAGCATTTATAAGATCCCAATGCTATGAGTGTCAGTTGTGGTCTAGTGGTTAGTGAGTTGGACTCGTACTCAGAAGGTCGCTGGTTTAGTTCTCAGTGCCACGAGGAAATGACTGAAGTGCCCTTGAGCAAGGCACCTTAACCCTGTTTGCTCTGCAGTGATTGCTGCCCACTGCACCCTACTTGTAAGTTGCTCTGGATAAAAGCGTCTGCCAAATGAGTAAATGTAAATGTGAGTGAGGGTGCTGCTGGGAAATATGCAGTTTTTACCATTTTGCTACGTTGCTAGGTCAAAAGACAAAACCCCATGTTATTTTGTCCATAGATGGGCCTTGACTCCCTCCTTTAATTTAAGAAATATACAGGGAATTTTAAGCCAGTTTATTGTTAAGTAAAACATCCTAAAAACAATTTGAGCTATTTTTTAAAGTTCATGGCTTAGAAGGATTTGTTTAAACCTGATGAATGAGCAAACATGCTTCACTTATAATAACTTTGAGAAAAATTTGGATTGTCGGGTGTGATGCTGCAGCCATAGCGTTTTATTAAACAGACAAAGAAATAAGACAATTGCTTTTAGGCTTTAACTGCGTAATTGCACTTCATTTTTATAAAACCAAATAATACTTAGACATCATCTTGCAAGTTTTGATAAACAGGTTAGAATAAAATATCATAACAAATTTAACTTGGATTTCAATCAAATAATTCAGGTTCTATTAGACATAAGTGCCATAGTTATTGAAGCTATAAAATGTTGTACTTTTGTCTTCTCAGCAAAACCTCAGTGGGTGCAGACCATGCGAGACAGCGCTTTGTCAATTGAAGAGAGACTGTTTTGGGAGTGTAAGGCCAATGGGAAACCCAAACCTTCATACAGCTGGCTGAAGAATGGAGAACCACTGGTAGTTGAGGTACAATGCAAGCAGGGCCGATGGCTCACCATAAAAAATACAGTCTACTAGTGAACCATGTGTTGAGGCACCGCCCACAAATAGTGACATCACACATTTGTATCTCAGGGTGTATAGCATAATAAAAACAAAGCGAAAAAATCACGAGTATGTCATACACAGTGGGTCCAATATCATTGGTCTTAAAAAGTGGGTTCGTCCTGTCCCACTCAGACACACTGGTTTTAACGTCCATGCATGGCGGTAATAAAGATAAATAAAGTATAAAGTTTTATTGTCCGGACTTGACTGGATGCTCGAGTGTTTATCAAAACAATTTTACATTTGAAAGTTCTCAGTATGCATAGATTACTGTTTGAGTGTGTACTGACTTCATTTGTGACCCTGGACGACAAAACCAGTCTTAAGTATCACAGGAACATCTTTAGTAGTCGCCAAAAATACAAGGTATGGGTAAAAATTACAGATTTTTCTTTTATGCAAAAAATCATTAGGATGTTAAGTACAGATCATTTTCCATGAAGATATTCTATAAATTTCCTACCGTAAATGTATAAAAACTTTATTTTTGTTAGTGGCTGGCCTGCTACGCTGCCTCAGATTAACAACTTCAAAGGCGATTTTCTCAATATTTTGCTTTTTTTGCACCCTCAGATTCCAGCTTTGTAAACAGTTGTTGTTCCGCCAGATAGTGTCCTATCCTAACAAACCATATATCAAGCTTATTTCTTCAGCTTTCAGATGATGTAAAAATCAAAATTTTCAAAAATTGGCCCTGAAGACTGGTTTTGTAGTCCAGGGTCACATATATGATGATGTTGTTGTTGTCACTGTCAGTTTTCTGTTGCATTTAGAGTTGTTTTTTAATGTTTGTTTGAGTAGTTACTTGACCAATGTTTTAGTTTCTCTTAAGTAAAGTGCGTATATGATAAAATAATCAACAAAGTTCAATAAAAAGTTTTTAATTAAAGGATGAGTCAGGTGGACTTTGTGTCCCTAGTTATGTTAACAAGTACAAATCCACTTGTATTAAGTCAACTGTTTACTTAAAGTTCATTCGACTGTTTTTGTTTCCTGTGGATTAATGTCACGTCTCATAAAAGGATAGCTCACCCTGAAATGATTTGATAATCATTCACTCACCCTGTTGTTCCAAAGCGGTATAAATGTAATTGTTTTACTGAACACAAAAACAGATATTAGGAAGAATGTTTGTTACTAAACATACGCTATTGACTACTATAGGAAGAATACAAACTATTATGGAAGTGAGTGGTGCTCCAAAACTGTTTGGTTTCCCGCATTCTTCAAAACATCTTCTTCTATGTTTGACAGAACTAAGAAATTGAGGGTGATTCGATTATTATTTTCGTTTTTGTGTAAACTATCCCTTTAGGAGTCGTGACAACTAAACTAACCAATCTGAAATAAGTTGTAATGTGTAAGTTACAACAACTTTAGATGTTTTACATTGTGCGCATCATACGAAATTTTGTGTAAATGCACAGAATACAGTATATGACCAAAATCTATTTCTTCTTTATTGAAGCCTGAGAAGTTTTTTTCATATCTGTTCCTCTGTGTCACAGGACAGGATACACATAGACAACGGAGCCCTGGCCATCAGCTCGGTGAACCTGTCAGACGGCGGCATATATCAGTGTGTGGCCGAGAACAAACACGGAATCATTTACTTTGGCGCTGAACTGGTGGTATTAGGTAAAAACATATTGAGTTCTTCTTCCATGTCCTAGTTTTTGTCGTTGCAGCTCTGTTTCACCGGTATAGATTTTTATACATACCCAGGGAGCATTTTTCATGCAGCATTAAATCGCTAGTTCTATTGGCGTTTTAAAGAAATGCCCATTGCAGTTTCCTCAAAAAACCTGGATCAAACTGCAATATGGTCCATTATGAATAACAGAACACAGCCCTCACACACTGGTGTGCTCCCAAGGTTTTTATAGCCAAATAAACACTTGAAATGGGCTCACACACCAAGGAGCTGCCCTCTTTTCAACAATTCCCATAAGAACATTGATTTCGCAACATTTAGAGTGGCCCGGCATGGCACTGCGGCTCTCAGTAATGTTAATCCGCTATTGATCGGCTGTTGAGAGATGAGGGACTGTGGCCACTCTGTTGACAACATGACAAAGCCACGGCTGTGGGGTTCACCAGTGGAAAAACCTTCAAGCAAACAGTGAAAAAGGCCAGACTGAGACCTTTGTCATCAGCTCAGAGAGAGAGAGAGCTTGATGAGGTCATCGAGGACACCTTTGCTTTCCGAATGCAGCCAATCCCTTTACTGGCCGTCTCTAATGATGTTTGTGTAGGGTCCAGCTGCCCTCCATGGGCTAATTAGGCAATAGAGATGCTATTTAACAATGCTTTAGGCCGTAGCATGTTAACTATGACAGTGAAAAAGCGGCTTTATCATCACCTTTGGATAACGAGGCTTCTCGGAGACCCAATTGGTGGAAATCTATTAGAATTACGTCACTATTGTCTGAAAATATATAGTTAGTTGAAGGGCTACTAAAAATTCTGGATAGCTCATCTGAACACGGGTAGAGGGGAATATTCTTGGTAGTTGACAAATAAATGTGTTCATGTGTCCCATGGATAGCAAAAATTGAGAAAAAATCTCAACAAAACAAAATCTCTCTTTGTGATTTATGGTATTACAAATATGAAATATCATTTTTATCATTACTATCGATTTGCCTTCATGGTGTTGTTTAAAAGTTAAGGATTAAACGATTAAAAAAAGCTTTTCAGCTTTGACAAGAGTGTTAAATTACTGAAAATAATTCCTATAAAGTGGTAAAGTTTCAATCTAACAGCAACGATATATTAAATAACCTTTTTTGTAATCCAGTAAATTTACTGTTTTTACATATTTTTTTTTAAAGGACATTAGTGAAAAATCGTTACATTATTATCTATTTCAGACTCTAAATTCTGATTAGATGAACTAAAATGTTTTACTTGAAACCCTTGTGGGGTGTTCGGGTCTGTTGGAAAACAGATAAATTTGATAAACTATAAAAGATAAAAGTTGAATAAGGGTGTATTCACAACTGTCTTGATTGTTTCGATTGAATCGAACTCAAAGTCATGCCATAAGCGCAAATAAGAGCATGCTTTCTCCTCGGAAGTGTCATAGGGATGGTTACCAAAATGGGATTGAAAATTAAAAATTAAAAACGTGCTCAAAAAATAACCCCACAGGGTTAAGTTACCGCCACAGAAGACACTGTTAGAATGTTCATTCTAATTTAACGCTTCTTCGCTTCATCTGTAATGACTTTTTAAGACACATAAAATATTTAAATCAGTCTGAGTGAACAAAGATTTAGGAACACATACAAATCCATTTTTTGAGTTTACACACCGGCCACTCACATCACCATATTAAATGATTTAATTATCTGGTAAACTATGTTTTTGGTTTAAAACATGTTACATTGTTACCTTGCAGACACTGACAATGAAACGCGAAAGAAAACAACATTTATTTGCGGTGGGGATCCGTAGAATTAGTAAATATCTTCCTCAAAATGACGGTCACGTGATATACAGGGAAACATACACAACAATGGTTCAGTCTGTGTTGCGGGGTATTTTTTAGGATCTGAACTCATACATACTTTATTTATTATCAACATTATAAATGATAAAAACAGATATTCTTGTCAGTTCTGGCCACTGTTACCGGGCACTTGAAGAGCATCATGTTTCTTTCTTTTTTACCGGCTGAAGAACATACTCTTAGCAGAATAAAATAGGCCTGCATGCATTCTGTTTTTTATGCATTTGCTCTGCATGGGTTTTAACGCTGTTTTTATGTTGGCCCTATTTTCCTATTTTTCTTTTCTTATTTCCAACGTTGCTAAACCTTTCAACTTAATAAAAAAACACATATACCGGCTATATACAGGATATAATATTAGTGCGTTATGAATCTTTAATGATAATTAAGCTTGCTGTGAATGTTTGACCATATAAAACGTTAAAAATTAGGTCTTAATTAACTTAATATAAATAAATGAATATTCTTATATTCGTTTTTATGAGCTGGAATACGTCTGGTTTGCTCATTTCATTTGGATTAAATGACGTGACACATTTAATTCATTTTGTACTCGTTTTTAAAATCCAAAATGCTACCTTAATACAAATAAAACAGCCAAATATACTGTATTTTATTAAATTGAGAATTTAAGTAATCCAGAATTTTATTCTTATAAAATAAACATGCATAAATCTGTCCAGTAAAACTCAGTAACCCAATTAAATTGTTTAACTTTTTGTTAAAGTAGCAGCTATATTGAAACATTTCGAAATGTATTGAAATACATTTCTTGTAATGCTGCTAGTCCAAGCTTAAGACAATTTATTTAACATAAAAAAATAAAGCAGTGTAGTTAATTCTTAATGTCTTTGTTTTGGTTTCCTTATTTGCATAAAAATATACAGTATGAGCAGGATTTGTAATACCATTCAAATCTATGATGCCATCACTAGTTTTTCAGCACATCTTCGTCCTTTCAAAATCCTAATAAAAGCAACATATAGAAGACATTGCATCTTAGGATGCTATTAAAGATTTTGCATGTTGCGTTAAGTATCTTCATGATTAGACTATTTTTGAACGTACTGCTTTTCCTTGCCTGACAATTTATGTCCAATGAATGATAAACCTCAGGACACATGTAGTTTTGTTTACAATTTTGGTTCACTTGAAAAAATTGCAGTGTGAAAGCGAACCACACCAAACAAAAAAAATCGAAATTGCATTTTGTCCGGACCTAAGCAAGTGAACTAACGGACTTCCCTGCTGTGAATACACCCTAAGATAAATCTTTTTGATGTCTTCCTATAAATGTGATTTACCGGAGGTATATGACAAATAATACATATAAGCTGTCTATGTTGCTTTTAATTGGGATAAAGTAAACACCTGTAAATTATATCATTTTTATATCATCATGTTTTGCTGTGGGTCCGCTGACTATCAAAAACATGAACAGCATACAAGGCTAAAAGTGATACTTTACCTAAAAATAAAAAAATCTGTCATCATTTACTCACCTTTGAGTTGTTCCAAATCTGTATAAATGTATTTGTTCTGATTATCACAGAGAAAGATATTTGGAAGAATGCTTATAACCAGATTTTGCCCCCCATTGAGCACCCATTGAGGTGAGTTAATGATGACAGAATTTTCATGTTTTTGTGAAGTATCACTTTAAGAATTTATGGAGCCAAACAATGACGCCCTTTCATACCCACAAACCCATACCTGTTTCTTGAAGAAAGCTGCTTTGGATGATCTGCTCAGCAGTGTGCGGCGCCCTCCTTACCATTCACAGCGATGTGAGTGGAGTATCCGCACCCGAAGCGGCAGTTTGACTCTCTCGACCCTGTGTTTTTCCACAGCTTTGCCCCCCGACTTTTCCAGAAGCCCTCTCAGAGCTCTGCTTAAAGCCAAGACAGGCAGCACGGTATCTATGGAGTGTAAGCCGCAGGCCTTTCCTACAGCCATCAGCCTGTGGAGGAAAGACAACGACCCCCTACATAGCACCGAGAGGTAGGCATGTCATCTATACTATGCTCTTTCTCCCTATTCATTTTTATGGCGATGTGTAATCTGGATTATGAAATGAAGCATTTAGATGAAGATACGTTTTATGGACGGTTAGATTGCATATTGAACAGACAACAGTATTGAATTAGATTGTATTCCAAAGCTTTTAAAGTGTGTTCGCTGATGGAAACGGGTTTGGAAACACAGAGAGTTCTTATTTTGCCACCCACAGAATAACTTCACTTTCAATGAGACACAAGGGAAAACATCACTGGCACATGACCGCCTCCTTCCTGACTCTTGTCCTTATTTTCCCTTATCCCATCGATCTGACCATCTATCTTGCACACCCAACAATTCCGTTACTTTCACACTATCTGTACCGCAACTTGGCAATTATCAAAAGAAAGCAGCACCGCCGATTGTGGATGCTCGCTGACCATGACACTCATGAATTATGAAGCAGGCCATTAGGCCGGCACAGCGGGAGGCTGCTCGCTGTTTTGGGTTGGCTCTGTCAACTATGAAATGATTCCTGGTAGGAGGCCACTTGAGGAAGCGCGGCGGTCCGCGGGCTTGGCTCTTTTTATAATGAAGTTGGATTAAATAGTACGGGAAAATTCTGTCAAGGGTGAAAAACTACTGCGAAAAACAATAGATTTGCATTAAGCCACAGTTGTTTGTTTGGAGAGCGTTCGCTGAGACGTCCCCAGTCCAATTTAAACACGAGCTCATTGGCAGGGAATTGTGCATTAGCACATTAACATTCCAGGACAGGGTTCTAGGAATGTTGTGTCGGGTGCTGTGGATGATATATTGGGCTGTTGATGTGTGTCGTGGGCTGTTTTCAACTGGCCTTCTGAGATCCCACTGTACATTTCACTGATTTATGTGACGTTACAATGACAGGGAGCAGAAATATTCGTGATCAATGTGTAGATACAAACAAAATCGTTACAGTGTCTTAGTGTAAAAGATCTGCCATTTCTGTTATATCGTGAATAAATATGGGGTGGTTACTGCCTAGAGGAACATTATATTGCTTAGAGTTGCTCTTTTATGGAGATTTGACAGAGTTATTGGGTTTCGTTTAAGGATCAATTTACAGTGTCGTCTCAGAATTTTCTCCTATAATCGTGTATTAGGAGAAATATAAACCAAATGAGATGCGTGTTAAAATGTGTTAACAGTATGAATGTGTAAAATTAATGTAAACTGTAAAGGTAAAATAATCTGGAGTTTGGTCAATTTGATATGAAATATGTTCATATTATAATCTTCAGTAGCGTCGATTGCAAATCTGAGCTCGGTTTGTGACATTATTGAGATCACTCCAAAAGTGAGACATTTGTCAGATTTTAGTTGTTTCTCTTCTCAGGAGAAATATCTGAGACGCAGAGAAAGTTTCCATTAGGTCTCCATTTAATCTTATTGATTGTCATCGAGGAGAAATAATTGAGATAATATAGAGATCTTATCTGTTCTCTTTTTTCTTATTTGTCCTCATATTGATTCTCAATGAGAAATAATTAAGATATTAAAAAGATCTCATTTGTTATTTGTTATTTGTTATTTGCTCTCCATTTAATCTCATTTATTGTTATTGAGGAGAAAATATATGTGTGAGAGATCTCATGTGTAATCTTTTTTCTTATTTGCCTTTAATTCATACTCGTTGATCTCATTGAGAAATATGTGAGATAGAGATTTCTACTGTAATTTTTGATTTTCTCTCCATTCAATCTTGAATTCCTTGAAGAGAAATAATTGAGATATTATAGAGATCTTGTGTGTGTGATTTCTTTTCTCATATGCTCTTCATTAGATCTCATTAAGGAGAAATAATTGAGAAATAAAAGAGATCTCAATTGTAATTTCAATCTCTATTAAAATAAATAATTAAGATATTATAGAGATCTTATCTGTGATTTTTTTTATATTTGCTCTCCATTAAATCTTATTGATTCTCATTGAGGAGAAGGAATTGAAATATGAGTTGCTTTCTTTATATGTTTGGTTATATATGTTTTGTTTTCGTGTTTCATTCTAAATTTCATCTATAAAACAATGTATTGTAGACATGGGGAAAAATATAACGTTTGTTTTAAATTGCTTTAAAATACAATACATTTATAATGTAGAAACGGTAAAGCAAATAGAAGGAAATCTAATTCAATATCCTAAAATAATTTGTAGGTCAGGAGTTTTGAAATAAATTACATAGGGCCACTAGCCAGATGGTTCCCTTTATCAGGCACCGGATGAACAAACATAAATGTTTTCACGAGCATGAATTAGAACGATATGCATTTATTGGCACAGTTATGCAGTTATTGATGTAAGGACAGAGCACGAGTGACTCACACCCAGCACACCGCTCTGCTGTTTAGTGAAGTAATGATGCCTGTGATTGTGTTTCTTGAGAGCTGCAATTTTCTTCTTTCAGATCAAGCAGGTATGGATTCCCTTAGGAAACTAGAAACATCATGAGCTGGCAATACAACAGTCAATTATCTGTATAAATGAGAAATACCTACAGTTCTGTTTACATATGATATTGAAGGACAATTAAACCATGGTCTGTCCGAAAAAAGCTCTGTTGATGATGATGAGGGAGTCTAGTTTTGTTTGTTTGCCTGAGATTTGTCCCTGTCCCCTATGTAGTGCACTATGCGACAGTCACTATATAGGGAATTTATTGCAGATTAAGAAGAACTGTGGGATAACATAAAGGTCATTACAAAAAGTGAAATTTCATTTTGCTGTAATGTCTTAAGGTATAACCATTTACACCTCAGGGCTTGAACAAAGCAGGCCGGTAGTCTCACAGGCCAGTAGTTCAGACCCATGACCTAGGTCAAATTGAAGGCACTTATTAAAGTAGACATGAAACAAATACGTGTTGTATTTTTATGGATGTACTGAAACCTTAAAAACACAAATAATATGTTGGTGAATTTAACATGTTTTTATAGCTCATCAGCTGTGAACACACACACTTCAGCCTCATTGGCTCTCGCCAGCTGTACGCACTGAGCCTGTGAACAAGGATTTATGTCTGGATCCACAGAAACACATTATGTCCTTCTTACCACAAGTCTACTGTTTTGGGAAAAAAAATTACGATGGGAATATTGCTTCATGAGGAGCTTAACTTGATTTTGATTTGATTTGAGGTAATTTTGTGGTTCCCTCTTTTAGGATAGCTCTTCTTCCTGATGGAACACTAAGAATCACAAATGTGACTAAGATGGACAGGGGGACTTACTCATGCATGGCTAAAAACCAGTTTGGTGCAGCCAGTACTACAGGAAGACTGCTGGTTACAGGTGAGGGTTATTGTTACAGAATAACTTCCTAGCCTTAATCTTCAAAGTGTTATAGTCTGTTGCTGGCAGTTTGTTCTTATAAAAGTCATGAAACCATGGACGGTGGTTGTCAGAGAAGTGGTCAATCAATATCTTGCTTGTCCTTTGTATTACCTTAGAAGGCTATAACAAAGATGATAAATATACCAAGATGGGCCGCTGCCAAAGCAATAAATGCGGAGGAATGCAATGCTCAATATGGCCGCTCGAAAAAGGTGATTTTAGCGGAATTTAAACTCAGCAAACCAAAGGGTAAGATTCATTGTCAGGTTTAATTGTTGATCGTAAAAATCCTATTTAATTGTGATTTTTGACAGCGATTTTAGAAATCAGCCTGTCGTCTTTCTATGACATAAATAGCTGCCAGGAGACGTTGCCAACATGGCTGCTGAGTGGCACGACTTCCGCAAAGGTACATTGGCTAAAGTAACATCTGGATTTAACTAGTAAGGTTTGACGGTGCAGTATTTCCTTAACTGTGGGCTGTAGTGGTATTGCAAGGAGCGTGGCTTATGCTTAATCAAGACAATAAAATATTTCATTAATTATTTTCCTTTTACTGCAAAATTTTTGAGATGTCATTTATAGCAGTGCATTGTTATACTGTACATGCACTCTAAATCATTTTAACTAAGGTTTTACATGAAACAATTTACACTCAAAAGAAACTTTTAAGTTGTGAAATCAATGAAGTATACTGTTAAAATTGTACAAATCTGTTCAAAGTACATCTGAGTAACTCAAATGTTAGAATTCATCAAAAATTTGATATCAAAAATATTATTTGTTTTTCATTAAATAAACTTAACCAATATAATTTTCATTCCTCGAAAATGTAATTATATGTACATTTTGGATTTTTTATTAAAAAAAAATAATAGGTACCACGAAAAAATGTTATCCACAAATGTTATTACAATTTACTATAGAAAATACTACAATATACATTTTTCGTTTGGGATTGTAAATAATTCACATGAAATAGGCAACAATTGCGTTTCACAAAGCTGATTGATTGCTTTTTGAAGCATATACACACTTCTAGTGTAATGTGAGGGGTTGAGCAGTTCAGCTCTCCAACTGGCAGGATTGTTCTGTCAGCTCAATTCAACAGAGATACAGTGGCTTTTTGTGTATTGTTGTAATTACCCATTTTCACGCTTCGCTTATGGCATCGCAATTACCCCGGATTACACTAATGGAGTGTGTGAGGGTGCAGGTTATAGGTTGAGCATGCACAATTTACAGAGGAAAATATGGGATGCTGTTTTTGCTGAGATTATTACAATCACATTCTACTGAAACAGATTTAAATATTAATGTGAATTAAAGTAAGCTTCACATTAAGCAAAAATTACAATAAATGTTCAAGCAACTTCAATTGCAACTGCAATTGCAAACAGTGTTGCAGTTTTTTTAAAGGGGGAATAGCACAGCATTTGTCTTTTTATATAAGATAATATATTCATGCTGAAAACAAACTTACTATTCTGGTAACAAAAGTATGAAAAAAAAATTAACTATCATAACCAACAGTGCAGATCATGATTCTTTAGTCTGACAAAACATCAGAAAATGTAAAAAATTCTGTTTCATTTGTATGATTTTAGAAGTTTCCTTTTTTCAAAGCAACCATTATTGAAGGTCAGGTTACTAATTTCTGTCAATGATTTCACTTGCAGAAATTATATTTATATAGAAGTCTTAAATGCATAGCAGTAATAAGATCTTCCTGGGTCTCAAGGATGTTGCTTGACATTTCAGCTCAGTTGGTCAGACATATTTAAAAATATGAACATGGCTATAATAAACAAAAATTATCTTCAAAAGCAACCCAGCATTTTATGAAATTGGAATCTGTTTGCTACTAGAAAAAAGTTCAGGTCTTACTGCAGGATCAGTTATAAATAAAATATGTATGGTTGTCCTGCAGTAAGGTTTTAGATATAAAGATGCTATAGACATAAAGATAGTCTTGCAGTTAAACTGTAAGAACAGCCTAAATGAATAGTTCAAAAAAATTAAAATTCTGAAAATGTATTCATCGTCATGTCATGTCTTTCTCTCTTCTGCAGAACACAAAAGAAGATATTTTGAGGAATGTTGGTAACCAAACAATGTTGTTGACATTGTTGACTTCCAATGTATGAACGTATGACATTTCTCAAAATATCTTATTTTGTGTTCTTTTCGGAACTATCCCCTAACAGACTAAATAAAAGGCAACATCCTAGCTAGTATAGAGTTGAACTTGTCTTTTGTCCTGCAGAGATTTCCACATTTCTTCCAATGACAACTTTAGTGAGATGAATAGAGTGTAGCATTGGGTTTCCGGAAGTAAAAATCTATTCATTTTCTCTCTAGAGAAATTGATTTTTAGCAATAACAAATAAACCTTTCATGACAGAGCAGCCATGAGCTTAAAGGTTGTTTATATTTCTCTTTAGAAACGTTAAGTATGTGAAATTTCAGCTTTTATTAAAAGTATTGTGTTTAATTGTGGGCAGTGGGAAATGTAATAGGTCCTTCATTTATTCAGGGATCAGATGTTCACTTCTGCTGTGCTACTGTAATTCATCTGTAATTGGAGTCAGCTGGTTCAGTTTTGAAGGCATTTGTAGCATTTTAAGATGTATTACGTTATATCAAAGTCCGTTTACGGAAGTTGTGCCACTCGGGG
Source organism: Triplophysa dalaica (assembly GCF_015846415.1). Classification (NCBI taxonomy): domain Eukaryota; kingdom Metazoa; phylum Chordata; class Actinopteri; order Cypriniformes; family Nemacheilidae; genus Triplophysa; species Triplophysa dalaica. Next base: position 10,974,185 of record NC_079561.1, on the reverse strand, counting down.
ACCATGTTTGAGATGCCTCTGGTCCACCATTTATGTCACAGCAAGTCCATAGTCCTATCTACTTGAATGGGGGAGGGCAGATATTTCTAAAAATCACAATTAAACAGCATATTTCCGATCAATAATAAATCATGACATATACTGTATCATAACTTTGGATTGCTAAGCTTAAATTGCACTAAATCAGTTCAAGATTGTATATTGTTGAAATGTTTGCTTAGTGTTAAAAAAAATTATGCCCTGCGAAATTGTCTATATTAAAACAATATGGTTGAATTCCTTTTATATTCTTTTATGCTTTGCATTTTGTGTATTTACTTTCAAAAGCTTAGGTAATGTTTTCATGTGAAATCAGGTGTAAAATTTCATTTAAAGCCTCATTTGTACTGTCACTAAGTTTTGGCAGCATAGTGACAATAATTTTAATAAGAGCCTAATGGATACGTTATTCCATTGACATGAACATCAGCAACCAATGACGGTACAGTGTGGGCGTGTCCAGTGCCACAGCAAATTCAAGAAGAGTTTAATTTTGCGTCTAAGCAGCGATACAATGTGACAACTACAAATAAGAGTGAAGCCATTATAAGCTCACGTGACCATCTCTTGTACAGTATGTTACTGTAGTCAAACATAGTCTAGTGGAGAAGTTCACCCTGAAATGAAAATTCTGTCATCATTTATTCACCTTATTGTAATTTCAAACCTGTAGGACTTTCTGTCTTCGGTAGAACACAAAAGAAGATATTTGAAGAAAGTTGGTAACTGAACACCACCGGTTCCCATTCACTTCTATTGTATTGACACAAAACCATTGCAAGAGAATGGGTGCCGGTTAACAACATTCCTCAAAATATCTTCTTTTGTGTTCTGCGGAAGAAAGAAAGTCACACAGGTTTGAAATGACAAGAGGGTGAGTAATGATGACAGAATTTTTTTTTTTTTGGTGAACTATCACTTTAATGTTGCTGAGAGTGATTTTACTTGTTTTACATGATTTGTCTTCGGACACATACAAAAATGATGCAGGGTGAAACCGTGTCAAATTATTGGCATTCTAAGTGAGTTTGATTCATGCATTGATCGCTGGAAATCTTGTTCATTGTAAGATTTATTATGCACTGCAATTTATATACAAACACTTCCCCCTGCAGAACGTTCATTTTTAGCAGCAAGAACAGATACTCTGTCAAAAAAGGAAATGAAATGTATCCAAAATTGTGCTAGTTGGCAGCCAACCAATAACATGAAGACAGCCCAATGTAGGAACCCTTAATAACCTCCTGCAACTAAAAAAACTCAGGGCTAGAGGGAGCTAATTTAAATATTTTTAATGTTAAAAACAGCTAAATGTTAAACGTAAACCCCCTTAAGAACGTAAATCTGCAAATGAGATATAATGAGTGTTAGAAAAATCAATGGAAAGAATGTTCTGCTTGCCTTCATTTAACTTCATGACAGTTTCACTGAGTAAAGCCGAGCCTGATTTTGGGCAGATCCCACACAAATCACCCAGGGTCCAGTGGACATGGAGATCATTGTCGGGGAGAGCATCGTCCTGCCCTGCCAGATCTCCTGTGACCCTGCTCTGGACGTTTCTTTCTCCTGGGCCTTCAATGGGCAGCTGCTTAGCAAACTGGACCAACATTATGAGCATGTGGGAGGGGTAAGTCAATAAGAGATGTTTGTTTGTAACACTTTACAGTAAGGTAGTATCTTTTAACATTAGTTAATGCATTAGTTTACATGAACTAACAATAATCAATACAATACTTCTACAGCATTTATTCATCTTAGTTCCTGTTAATTTCAGCATTTTAAGGTGGCAAAGAATTAATTGATACAATTTGTTTAATTGTTCTCTGATATCTACATAACGGGTTTTTGGCTTTATTTATTAAGTGCCATAATGATCCATTTACAACCCCTAGAATAAAAAGGTCTGTTATCACCTTATTTGTTGAGCTCTGCTCTGATTGGTTGTTACGCTGCGCCGGCTCATGCCACTAGCTCACACAGCAAACAGATCGCTACTGTCAGGTATGAAGACTCAGGGCGCGTCTGTATCCACTTTTGCTAGTTTAGGGACGGGAAAACAGTCATCTACATGACAGCCAGATTTTTTCCTTTATGTACACAATAATAATCTTTTACACAGAAATCCATTTCTTTTTTTAATATTTGGCATATTTGTGTGCTGCTGTGCTTCCCTCTGTGTAATAAGTATAAAGTGAAAGCGCATTGTTTTTAAACAAAATATTTGAATATTTTTAAAACACAAAATATTGCGCCATTGACTTTAGACTTTAGACCAGGATTAAACAGTATATTTTTTAGTTCCTCAAAATAGCAAAGCGCCAATACTGCGCCTGAAAACACCTCTTTTTTAGACCAGCACAAATGAGCGCAAGTGCATTTCCTATTTTAACAACGCGGCGCAGGACGGGAAAATAAAAACTGCATCAGGCTGAAACTAGAAACTAAAACACTTGGACCGCATTGCGCTGGGTTTACGATAGGACCCACAATATTTAATCAATTAAAAAGTATGCTGTTTTTTACATATAATGAAAAACGGACATACAAGGTTTCAGACTGACATTGATATAATGCTAAATTTGCCTGTTTAAAACACACATATTTTTATAAAAAGAAAAAACAAACTATTTTTAAATTGGTTTTATTACTATACATCAGGTATAACAGGGTTGACGTTTTTTCACTTAAATGAACAATACAGGGTTATAAAGTGGATCTATTGACAGAAATGCAATATAATATACAAAACTATTTCTTCAGAGGTGTATAAAGTCCTTACGTAATGAACCGTTATATTTGTAATACCTTAGAATAAGCTATTTATCTACATACAGAGCGGGCCTATATACTGTACATTGAATTGTGACCCACAGATTAATTGTAAATTTATTCATCATTGAGTAAAAGAGAAAAACGCGCTCTCGCTCTCTCTCCGGTTTTAAGGCCAATGCGCCGTCTCTCTCTCTCTAGTATCTGAACGAGTACAATATTAAAGCAGTTTCAGATAAACAATGATGCTCAAAACTGCTCCGTCACACAGCTAATATAACAACAATAAACAAAAACATATCTTGGTTCTAACAAACAGAAAAAACAATGTTACTCACATACTGATCCGAATCAAACCAACCTCCTCGGGGTGGTTTTGATACGATCTTTCTCTCCATCGTCTCTCTGCTGGTAAGTATCTCCATAGATATCTATGAGTATCTCTGCTTAAAGCCTTAGTACCACAGGTCCTAACGCGTCCCTGCTGGAAAGTCTTTATAATATTAACGCAGGTCCTAGCTCCTGCCTGACTTTTAAACTTCTTTTCTAAATCCAGAGACCATTTATTTTATGTAATGAATAAGACATTGCTCTTTCTAAATTCTTTTGACTGACCGCTTGATCTCTTCTTTGAGTCAAAATGAGAAGAAGCTGTCGCAGCCGACAACATCATTTTTTTCTGATGTGGGCACCGTCGTGTTTGAACTGAGAGATTTGTTGCAAATCTATAATACAACACTAGTGGCCGCTGTAAATCAGAAACTGCGCCTTTACGTTTTTTCACAGCCACAGGCTGTTTTTTTACACTTTCATGGAAAGTGGGCACTGGATAATGCCTCTGCTATTATGCTATTATGCTGTTCACCTGACCCACAGTTAAACGCTGGGAGACAAGGCAAGGATCAATGGATCCCTCTCCTTTTTGAGGTTTTTAGCTGTTGTTTCCACTGCTTAGCGGCCTTCCACATTTACTTTGAGCCTCTTTACCTCCTCGTCACAGAGTAAAAATCAATATGCCACAACTTTTACCTTCAGCCATCTAAAGCGTGATGTCCTCGAATGACTTCGGAGCGTTCAGATCTCACGTCACAAGTCACATTTCTCTGAAACGTAATGACGCCTTTCTAAAAAGAAATGGCCTAATGAGGACTGACTGGTCAATATTGGATGTGCAAGATTTAACAGAGCGGCCCTGAAACAGATTCATTAATCTCATTCCACAAACCCTTCGAAAAACTGATTTCCACATTAAGTTCTAGTGACATACTTCAGGAAAAAATGTGATGGCAAAAGTTTAATAAAATCATTTTAGACTTGTTGTGAACAGACTCAAACACAGCTTCATTACTAATAACAATCATTGACTTTAATTAAATTCCTGTTCTCGTGTATTCTCTGATGTCACACGTCGTGTTGGATTACAGGCCTGAAGTTCACAGCGCAGATTAATTCATTTCCATAATGAAGCTAAATTTGTAGCCTAACATCCCCATCGCTGAAAAAGCGGATTTACCTCTTGTTAATTGTTGTACAACAATTAAATTAAGGAAAGTGATAGTTCACCCAAAGATTTGAATTATTTTAACATGGATTTACCCTCATGTACTGTACATGCTTATTATACTAATGATTTTAGGCATAAAAGACAATAAATCCATTGGACACATGCAATGTTTTGTTGGCTATTACCACAAAAATTCCCACGCTACTTCAGACTGGTTTTGTGGTTCAGGGTCACATTTTACAAAATATCTTCTTTTGTGTTCTACGGAATAAAAGAAAGCCATACAGGTTTGTAATAACAAGAAGGCGAGTAAATGATGACTGCAATTTCATTTTGGGTGAACTATCACTTTAATACTTTTTAGCAATGTGTTAAATGTTCTTAAAGTACCACCAGCGTAGCCCAAGCTAGTAGGCAAACCTGGCTGTCATGGTGTTCAGCATCAGCAAAAATGTCCATCTGACAGAAAGAATTTATCCTGTGTGAACGAGGAACCCGCAAGTTCACCTCAGGCTGATTGACAGCTGATGGATTCCTGAAGACACTAGGCAAGTGATAGGCTTATACTCAATGATATGAAAGTAACATTTTTGACTATAAAGTAAAATACTGTCTTCTGCAATCATGTGGAGGCTTTACAAAGCAAATATCGAAATATGCATATCATTGTGGTTAATCTGAGTGATTTAATTTGGTTGAAAATAGAAACCTTGATAAGAAATAAAAATTGGTTTACTTAACAGTAGGAGTGCAAGTAAGGTTATCATTCTAAGCGCTGTTTTAATAATTAGATTCGAGATGCATCGATATATTGGCCTATATTGGCCTATAATTGATATATAACAGAATAATGCCATGAATGTGTGCTGTGTATAAGGAAAATGTTAAGTAACATCACCAGTTTGATATTCAATATTAATAGTCATTATAATAACATTCAGAAAGGTAATAAATATTTATTTAATATTCTGTATTGGCCAATAATCAAATAATTTAGTATCAGTGCATCTCAAAATTAGATGTATCCTATGATGATGATCAGGGCCGGACTGGGAAACAAATTCAGGCCGGGATATCCCCCACTCATCCAGGCCATAAACCACAAATCTATTTCTTATTAAATGTAGAATACTTTGTCATCATCACACAATATGTGATCAATGCTTAATTAAACCAACAGTGCATTGTTTATGAGCAAAATAAATACAGTTTGACTTGAGAAATTTCAAGAAAACAAATTGTATCATTTGGCTAAACCACAAAAGCACTTTTAAATGATTTATACTACAAGTTATCGTAAAGTGAAGACTCATTCAATCTTTAGGTTTTTCATAATAAAACAACAAATACAAATTATATGCTTAAATTGTACGTGTGAAGAGAAACGATTGCATCGTGCTGTCAATAATCTCTCCTTCACTGCTTTATTTTTTATTTTGTTTTCCCTTTAAATGCTAATGACGTTAGAAACATGAATGTTACTTTGTTGACAGTCCCTAAATTCACAAATGTGACCCTGGATCACAAAACCAATCTTAAGTAGCACGTAAACATTTGCAGTAAAAGACAAAAATACATTGTATGGGAATCATTAATGCATTTTAATGCGAAAAATCATTAGGATATTAAGTAAAGATCATGTTCCATGAAGATATTCTGTAAATTTCCTACCTTAAATGTATAAAAACTTTATTTTTGTGAGTGAATGTCCTGCCACAGTGCCCCTGATTCACAATTTCAAAGGGAGTTTTCTCAATATTTTGTTTTTTTGCACTCTCAGAATCCAGAGTTTTAAATGGTTGTATCTCAGCCAGATATTGTCATATTTGAACAACTCATGTGTCAATAGAAAGCTTATTTATTCATCTTTCAGATTATTCAAAAATCAAAATTTTAAAAAATATACCCAGAAGTCCGGTTTTGTTGTCCATGGTCACAAATATTGAATGCCCAACGTCAAGCTAACTTTATGTCAGAATTTTATTAGGTGCTTTTACTTACAGATGTCAAGAGCACGTTATTTAAGCGCGAAAGCACGTCACTATTGATGTGTTTGAACGAACCTCTCCGCACACAAGCGGATTTATTTTCCTCACGCACAGAACAGGACGCGCCCTTAGAAGCTCTCCGCTCGCTCGCAGAAGATGCTTTCCTCGCACCTGGATTTCTTTTGCTCTTGCACAAAATTTGACACGTGCCCTTTGATTCCCTGAGCATAAGCAGCAATCGTCCAGTTTTGAGCGAGAGCAAAAGAAATCCGCATGCGAGCGACGTACGTTTGCGCTACATTAACATGCTATCGACATTTGTATGTAAAAAAAGCCACAACTGGCTGGCAGCAGGCCAAATCAGTGGACAGGCCACCGGGAATCGACCCGGTTCTCCTGATGGACAGTCCGGGCCTGATGATGATGAAACATTAACGTGGTAATACTTTTATTAACTCACCTGTTTCCATAGTACTACTTCTGTTTCACTTTCAAACTCTTCCAATCTTTATGCAAAACATCCTCCTTATTAGATTAATTGCAATATGCGGATTTAGGTTCCATCACTTCGCACGGTCGGGCATCACGGGGTGTCGGCACACCGAATCCAATCACACTGCTTCTTTAATGTCATTAAGCTCTATTTAGCCAATTAGCCAGTAGGTCTGTTCTGTGGATTGTGTGCAGGGCTGTAGGAGCCCAAGGGTTGGCCAGAGGGAATGTTTATCCATGACAGACGTTTCAAACAGGCTTTGCCAAAAGTCGCCCATTAGCTGTGGAGTTCAGCCACATTTTCATTCCCTGAACCCAGCGGGGTGTCTACACTTACTGAAGCACTTGCCGGGGAGCATTGCAAACAACTCGCACATCTTACCGCCGTTTTAAAGTCCCTGTTGATAGCAGATAGTAATGTGTGTGTGTTTCTATCGGTAGGGCACATCTGGAGATCTGATGATACGAAACATACAGCTGAAACATGCCGGAAAATATGTGTGTGTGGTCGACACAGATGTCGAGAGTTTGTCGGCTGCAGCCATTTTAATTGTGAAAGGTAAGTTCCCAGTGTTTGACATTTATTATTGGAATTTGGATGGAAAACGTAATAGAAATGTGGCTGGGTGGTATATTTATTAACGTTACTGAAGTGTTCAGTCCCCATTTATTAAGCGTATAGGAAATGACAAAAAATTCTTTCATACGTGTTTGAAATGACATGACTGAATAACAGAATGAACTTTTGGGGAATATTGTTCCTTTAGTTTAAAATCATTGCTAATAGGAATATACAGGTATTTATATATTTTGGACTGGGTGATAAATCTTTATTGTATAGGCTGTGACTAGAAGCAATTATACGAACGTATTAGAGCCGTTTTTAAAGGTTCCAAATGAGTTTAGAGGATCAATACCTTTTACATGAAATTAAGGTGACTTGGCAACTTTTACTAATGTAGCTTTTGATCATTTTTAATAATATTGTGGAAGTCTGGTCAAATTTCTTAACATAATGAGACTGCTTCATTTTTTATGATTCCCTTTATCGGGATTTAAATGTGTACATAAATTCACACCAAAAAATGAATTTAGTATTTTTGTCCCGATTACTAGTATAAATGTCTAAGTTTACGTGAGACGCCAAGATATTAACATGTTTTCAGAATCGAATAAAAAAATTAAGTAAGCTAATACAGTAAAAAAAATCAAGTTGGCTACATAAAACATAAATATGTAAAATATTTCCTTTATGTCAAATAGTTCCTAATATGCAACCTGTGAAGCTCTGATGAACTGCCAAAGAAGGTTAAGGCAGTTCTGGAAAATAATAGTGGTCACACAAAATATTGACACTTTGTGGACATTTTCACTTAGGGTTGTTCTCACTTTTGTTGGCAGCGGTCAATGACATTAATAGACATTAAAGACTGTGTGTTGAGTTATTTTTAGGGGACAGCAAATTGAATCTGTTATACAAGCCGTACACTCACTACTTTACATTGTAGCAAAGTGTCATTTCTTCAGTGTTGTCGCATTAAAAGATATAATAAAATACTTACAAAAATGTGAGGGGTGTACTCACTTCTGTGAGATACTGTAAATATATATTATTTATTTCAAGCTTATTTTTCATAGCCCATTGGCAGATACTTCAGTTTATTTTCAGTAAGAAACAATAGTAGAAAAAATGATTTGTAAATATCTTTGTTCTGTTAAACACAAAAGAAGATATTTTGAAGAATGTAGTAAAGCAAATAGTTCTGGGGTACTTTTGACTACCATTGTATTTTTTCCCTAATATGGTGGTCAATGGTGGCAAAATCTTCAAACAGATTTGGAACAATGAAGGAATATTTATTTTGGGTTAAACTGTTCCTTTAATATATTAGGTCATTTTGCTTCTAAAACATGTTTCTTGATTCAAGAATTTATTTGATATTTGTGCTGGTAAACGGGACAAAAATTGTATTTATTTACTAAATAAAGCACAAAACATTCCTTGCACATTTTAATACTGTTGCTCCATCGCAATCGTTCAAAGCAGGCGCACTTTAGCTGTTAAGAAAACAGTCACAAACAAACAAGCTTCTGAATATCCAGCTTTAGCCTTTCTAAATCTATAATGGCGGCTTCTTGAAATCAGGCTTCTAGCACAGAGATCAGATGCGCCCAATACGAGATGAGATTCCCGGCAGGAGGGTGAACAAGGTTACACGTCATTGAAGGTAACTTCATTTCTAATTGCTAATTCACTGCTAATTGTCTGATTGGATCAGGTCCCCCGGGAGCCCCAGATGGCGTAACGGTGGAAGAGATCACGGACAGCACAGCTCAGCTTTCATGGAGACCCAGCCAGGATAACGGAAGCCCCATCACGAGCTATATCATCCAGGCCAAGACGGCTTTCACTGTGGGCTGGCAGGCGGTGAACACGGGTAACAATACGGGATTAGCTAAAGCTAGTCAAGCAGAGCGTGGTTTTAGTAAGAGAGGCTAAAATTACCATAGCAGGTCTCATCTGCTTTAAAAAAAGAAGCTTACTCTTGCTGTCAGTATATATATAAGGAGCTCTAAGTGCCAAGGCAGAATGACTTCATCTAGAGCTCGCCTGGGCGTATGTAATTGAAACAACATCCCACCCAGAAATGAGACGCCATTTTCCAATCGTGACATTCAGGGCTTACTGTAAACATTAGCTCAGGATGAGGCTTTTATTGTTGATTTTAGCGTGTAAGCCAGGTCATTGCGGTTAAGCCGCGGCTTTTCTGTTTGCTCTCAGTCCCGGAGGTGATTGACGGGAACACTCGGACAGCGACCGTGGTGGATCTGAACGCGTGGGTGGAATTTGAGTTCCGAGTGTTGGCCAGAAACAGCGTCGGCGTGGGAGAGCCAAGTCCGGCTTCTCTTAAGACGAGGACGGAAGATGCAGGTGAGATGCTTTTGCTTTAGCATCCATGCCCCCCTCCCCTCTTTATTAAAATACCAACAGGAAATACGTACACTAGGGCTGTCACCAAAGCAGATTTTTACTACTTGATTTCCGTGGGACATGAATTCACGATAACGAAATTATCACAATATTAAAAAAAAAATGCATTAATCATAATTAAATAAAAATATATATTACTATGTTTTTAAAAAATAAATAAATGATGCTTTAATCCTATTATGCAAACTATCAGTCATGACTGTTTTTTTTAATTCTGTTCCGTTTGGCTTCATCCGAAATCGTATACTGTGACAGTGCGTACTGAATTTGAATAAGTACCTTCTTACCCATCGGCCGTTAACACAGTACGTTCTATATAGTGTGAGTGGGAGTAGTATGAATAGATTTCAGACATACTGTGTCTGCCATGTTTTATGGTCATGTGACTCGTATGCTCTTTGACCTATGACTTATTAACAACAACCTACACATGAGCATTATTAAAAACCTAATTTAGTCACAAGAAATTCATTTATTGTCCACCTTAAAGTTTTCTGCTAAATTTGATTTACTTTTGAAAATTGACCGTTGCTCAGCTCCTGTGGCATCATGGGATGGATAAGTGTCCATTCGATCCACACTCACAATCTCGGCAGAAGTGGTAATCCATCCGGGTATTTCTCGCCTACTGTTTTTTTGCATACTGAGTTTTCGGACATACTATTCATAACTCATACTCATTTTCGCCTACTGTATAGTATGGAATTAAGCGATTTCGACGCAGCCTTTGTATAGTGAGACATTGGTTAATAAATAATGAATGATTCATATATTCATCTATTGTATGCGTGTACTGTAGGAATAACATGAGATTGATCATTTTTTATTAACACGATGATTGCCAATATCTGCATTTTGTGACACTCCCAATGTACACAAAATTAAAAAGACACATTTTTTCAGAATAAAATGACTTTTTCAGGCAAAACTTAGTATTTAGTGTGACCTCTCTTGCCACTAAGCTCAACTCTTTTTATAGACTTTTCTGAAGTCATTAGATTAGAAATGATTGTTTATTTCACTGAGGTTTAAGAGTCAAGTTCCAGCTATTCCTCATGTTTAAGAAGAATTCACAATATTGGCCACTTTTTTCAGAATTTTTTCTGTTTTTAATTCTATATTTTCTGGTTGTATTTTAATAGAGCCAGAGACATATTTACAGTACATAGAGTATTGTCATTATACCATTGACCAGATAACAAGTCTAATATTGGCATGGTGGCTATACGCTTTGTGCACATTTTCGTAGATCGACCAATCACTCTCTGTTTTGTTTATGTATGAGATTTATGGGCAGGTTCATCTGTTATTGTTTATACTTTGTACTCATTTTAACAGACATATTGTCCATGTTCACAACTGTTGCATTTCACAATGAACTTTCTCTCCGTGTTTTTCGAAGATCTGTTGTCACTAACCTGGCAAATTTGAGCAAATCCAGCTCTTTCAGATTGATCAATCCCCTCTGTGCATTTATTCCCGTCAAATCGGCCAATCATATTAGAGCTTGCCAGACTGGGAAATTAATTTACGTTGCATCAGAGGTCAGTGAATGGCTGCATGAAGCTGTGACTGCTGATGTTCGAAGTGTCCGTATTCCTCAAATTACCCACGATGAAGTGATCCAGTTTTAGTGCTTAAGTGCTTCTTTGTATATTATGGACCAAATTCTTATTTTGCATTATTGTGGAGAGACTCTTGAACACGAATTTCACAGGCAACAAAGCTGCCCACAAAAGCTTTAAAAGCAGTTGCTAAGGGACTGTGCTTTGTTTCAGTCGATACTTATCATGAGGCTTCGGATAAAAGAAACGGGGAAAAAAGAAGCAACACGCCCTTACATTCATGCATCTGCTGTTTGAAAAACATTGCCATTTTTCTCTTCCGGCACACAGTTCCCGACACGGCACCCGCTGATGTCGGAGGTGGGGGCGGCTCCAAGTCAGAGTTGGTGATAACATGGGAGGTAAGTCATCTGTCTATATTATCACTCCCTCTGAGCGTGGTAATAGTTTGGGCTAATTAAATGGAATTGAATGGGGGTATTTATTACGCAAGTCAAAGCCAAGCCTGTTTTCCATCTGGGCCCTTCACTCCCATAATGGCATTCAATTCAGATTCAGTTCTGTATTAGGCTGTGACACTTTCAGGAACGGGAAAGGTTTTGGCATGGCACTGGGTGTCAACCTGAGACTGAATCTGGTCTGTATGTTTTAATATCACTATAGTTTCATGTTTCCCTCTTAGCCTGTACCTGAAGAACTTCAAAACGGAGACGGTTTCGGCTACATCATTGCTTTCCGGCCACTTGGGGAGGTCAACTGGACACACGCCGTCATCTCAGCCCCGGCACAGTCTCGCTACTTGTATCGGAATGAGAGCATTTCACCTTTCTCTCCATTTAATGTGAAAGTGGGTGCCTACAACACCAAAGGCCAGGGACCGTTCAGCCCTGTTACCATCGTATTCTCAGCTGAGAATGGTGAGTTGGACATACTGTCAAAGATTGTGTCAAGCGTCAATAATGCATTGCAGGATTCTTTTATTTATCGTTACTCATTCGTAGTCGCATCTTAACATTAAACTAATTACGCATGCAAGCGGATTGTGACTCCGTTATATCGTTTATTAATTTGCAAAGTCATGCGTCAACTTTCATTTTAATATCCTAATGAACCTGTTTGAATATAAAATCTAGACTATGAAGTCACAACAAAACTTGATCAGCCAAGCCACGATCAAAGGTATCTATTGAGCAGGGACATGAAAAACTTCTACTCGACTCACAACATTTAACTTATGATAATGATTTAGAAGCTGAGGTATGACTTTGTTGGAAATGTAGGTTAACCTGCAATTTTCTTTTCAAACAGAGATGGCGATAGACAGACAAAAGTTATGAACTGCTGCTTTCAATTTTTCCCATTTTTTAATGCAAATTCTCAAAGCTACAGGTGACCTCTCACGGTTGCCCTTTCCTGTTCTTTTTAAATTGCATCTTGGCGTAATGCCTTTTGTACTTTTCAAGAAAAAAGCTTTTTCCGTTTTAGCAATTACAGAGCCAAGCACATACTGTCAGCAGCATCACATACTGTTGCGCATGTAAATGTAAAGCGTCCTCAGCATTTGTAGTGGCATCTTGGGGATGTTTTAGTTGACTTGAGGTGGGATTCTTTACTGTCAGATTGATATTAGTTATTAGAGTATGTAGTAACAGGTAGTGACCATGTTCTGTCAGTAAGTTACAGTATTAATTGAATTTCTCTACGGATAATCTTTATCTGTGTCAGACAGCCAACACATTATAACAAAGGCCACAAAGTCATTTAGAGTTTGAGATAAAAATGATCTCACATTGCTCTTACACTGATTTGTCCGCTGGAGATCAAGTTTAGACGGGAGGAGTGACAGTGACTCTTCTCCTCTTTGTCTTTTCTATCTTCTGTCTTGTCATCTTAAGTCTCCTCTCATTTTCTCTTGTCTTTTCTGTTCCTGTCTTGTCTCTGTTTGTTTTGTCTTTTTCTGTTCTTGTCTTTGCCTTTCTTCTCCCCTTTACTCTTATCTGTTGTTTTCTTCTATCATCTCCTCTTTTTTGTTTTCCTCTCTTCCCCTTTTCTCTTTTTTTACTTTCTTATTTGTTTTTTTTCATATCTTTTCTTTTCCCCACTCCTCTTTTTTCTCCTCTCCTCTTCTCATTTTTCCTCACTCCCTTCTTGAACCCTCTCTATTCTCTGTCTTCCTTTTCTTCTCCTCACTTCTTGTTACGTCATTTCTTCACATCTCCTCTTTCCTACCTTTCTTCTCTTTTCTCTTCTTTCATCTCCTTTTTCCTTTATTTTTCTCGCTTTCCTTTCTCTCCTTTTTTCCACTCTTTTCATTATTTCTCCTATCTAATTTTTTTTCGCCTCCTGCCCGTTTCTACTGCTTTCTTTTCATTTCTGCTTCTTTCTCCTCTTTTCTGCCCAGCCTCTTTTCTCCTTTCTTCATCCCTCCCTCTGTTCTCTTCTCCTCTCTTCCCCTTTTCTCTTTTTTTACTTTCTTATTTGTTTTTTTCATATCTTCTCTTTTCCCCACTCCTCTTTTTTCTCCTCTCCTCTTCTCATTTTTCCTCACTCCCTTCTTGAACCCTCTCTATTCTCTGTCTTCCTTTTCTTCTCCTCACTTCTTGTTACATCATTTCTTCACATCTCCTCTTTCCTACCTTTCTTCTCCTTTCTCTTCTTTCATCTCCTTTTTCCTTTATTTTTCTCGCTTTCCTTTCTCTCCTTTTTTCCACTCTTTTCATTATTTCTCCTATCTAATTTTTTTTCGCCTCCTGCCCGTTTCTACTGCTTTCTTTTCATTTCTGCTTCTTTCTCCTCTTTTCTGCCCAGCCTCTTTTCTCCTTTCTTCATCCCTCCCTCTGTTCTCTTCTCCTCTCTTCCCCTTTTCTCTTTTTTTACTTTCTTATTTGTTTTTTTCATATCTTCTCTTTTCCCCACTCCTCTTTTTTCTCCTCTCCTCTTCTCATTTTTCCTCACTCCCTTCTTGAACCCTCTCTATTCTCTGTCTTCCTTTTCTTCTCCTCACTTCTTGTTACATCATTTCTTCACATCTCCTCTTTCCTACCTTTCTTCTCCTTTCTCTTCTTTCATCTCCTTTTTCCTTTATTTTTCTCGCTTTCCTTTCTCTCCTTTTTTCCACTCTTTTCATTATTTCTCCTATCTAATTTTTTTTCGCCTCCTGCCCGTTTCTACTGCTTTCTTTTCATTTCTGCTTCTTTCTCCTCTTTTCTGCCCAGCCTCTTTTCTCCTTTCTTCATCCCTCCCTCTGTTCTCTTCTCCTTTCCTCTCCTTTATCCCTTCTCTTCTGTCTTTTCTCTCTTCTCTTCCCCTTTTCAAAATTTCTATCTTCTCATTTCCTATTCTCTCCTCTACTCCTCTTCTCTATCCTTTTTTCTTCTCCCCTTTTGTCCTGTCTGCTGCTGTCTTTATTCTTATCTTTTCTTCATCTCTTTCTCCTTCCCTCGCCTCTTTTCTACTTTCTTCTTCTCTTCTCTTTTCCTCTCGCCTTATTTTTTCTCCTCAAACTTCACCTCTTTCTTATCCATTCCCTCTTCTTTTCTACTATCATATGTTTTAGTCTTCTCTCTTCTATTCTTTCTTGTTGTCTGTAGTGATCTCTTTCTTGTGTTTTCCTCTGTCGTCAGAGCCCAGTGGTGTTCCTGCTGGAGTGTGGGCCCGAAGCATTTCTGCCACAGAAATTGAAGTGATGTGGCACATTCTCACCTCTTCCCCAGAAAGAGTGTTGGGCTACGAGGTGCGTCCCTTCTTCTAAATGGAAATGACTCTCTGTCCGGTTTTGAAATGCACCGTGTGCTCTGTCGGTGCCTGTCATCTCCCACGGCGCACCTAAAATTCCCTATGTACCCATGGGAACACTCCATTTGAAAATAAGAAAAGGGAGTCTTGTTCTCACGGTATGCATGTGAAGCCCTCGCTGCAGCATGGCAGAAATGGCTTCTCGTGATCTCTTTTAAGGATGTAGAGAACATTATACATTGCTCTCATAAGCTCTAAGTCTGTGTCACCGTGTGTAATAAACATACTCCTGTTTTATGATTCTGAGGCTTTTGAAACAGCATGTGCTTTCTCTCTTCATTGCTGAGATCAGGTGGTGTACTGGGAGGATGATACAAAACCAGAGACCATGGGCAAAGTCAGAGTGTCTGCCAATCAGAACAAGGTTAACATCAGTGGCCTGAGAGGATACACGCAGTATTTTCTGACATTGAGTGCTTTCAACACAGCGGGCACTGGCCCTATCTCACCCACCATCAACGTGACCACCAAAAAGTCCCGTGAGTATCCAGTGAAAAGAATCAATTTAAGCCGCGCTTACATGCTGTATTTTTAAAGCTGCAATTTGTACTTTTTGGTTAAAATTAAATAGAAACAGATATTGAGATTGTGCACAAAAAATAAGGCTCAGTTTCACAGACAGGGCTTAGGTTATACCAGGATTTTGCCTTAGTCAAATTATTCAATATTTAAACTTTTATTTTAGTCTGGGACAGGTCTTAAACCTTATCTGTGAAACCGGGCATAGGTTTTCAGATCTTTCTTCTTATCTTACTTCTGTAAGCTTATGATGATTTACATGTTTAGCTATAGGTTGCGATTTCACAGGAGATGTCTGTTTGACATCATTTGATATGTTAAGTAATCTGTAATTTTACGTTTAAAACAGAGATGGCAAATGTGACAGAATGCAGCTTTAAAAATATAACCCATTGCAGATATCTACTTTTTTGTCATAATTGTCTTTTATTGTTAATGCAGTATTAAGGTTTTTATATAGGACCAGAGTTAAAGGAAGAGAAGGAATGAGGGTGAGAACTCATGTCAGAAACTGATTTTTATTTCAGTCTAATGTTACTTTAATTCTTCCTCATTTCCGCCATTGACAGGAAATTTACGGCAATTTATGTTTCTACTGTTATTGACTGTTCTGCAAAGAATCAATAACTGTTGAGGAGTTTTAATTTCATTAAGTTTGTATACAGCAAAATATTAATATCAATCAATATTAATATAAATTAAACATAAAATCAATTGTTATATTATAACTGTAGTGGAGTAGGCGGGGCGAGACCGAGGTTCGAGACCGGTGAGTAATTGTAAATGAGCGCCAGCTGTGTGCGCACCAGTCTCGAATCACATAGGAGACTCGGAGCATATAAGAGAACGAGCGACCGGACCGTCGAAGAGAGAGGACCGGCCCCGAACATGTTTGTATTTGTGTTTATGTTTTATTCGCCGGCCGTCGACCGTGAGGGGCGGCCGGCTGTCTTTTTACTCTTGATTTTATTTGATTAAATGTTTATTTAAATGTCTGCCGGTTCCCGTCTCCTTCCTTCGTTTTATTGAACCTTTCTACAATAACCAAACACAGCCAGGAAGTTAACCTTGGGCCAGTCGGGTTTCTCCGATGAAACCGTCTATAAGATAAGGAGTACTGTTACCCATCTTCTGAAAAACTACAGCATCTGCAGATCCTTATCATCTTTCTGAAGCTGATCTCGATGTCTTTGGCAAAAATGCTAATTTCCCAGCCTTTCCTTCAAAATGTTGTATTTAAGAAACCATAAAAAGAGCAAATGAAGATTTTGCAATGAAGCAGATGTTTTGTTCTGAAATTTGATATACTTCAAATAGATAGATTTGCATATACATGTATATATGTATGCATGTGTATAAATATAGTTATATGTATATGTACATACATATACATATATCTATACAGAGAAAATATTCTGGGGACCATCAAAGCTTTGTAAAAATGTTAAAAAATGCTCCCGCTGGATGGGAAAGAGTTAAGAAGAAGAAAAACGGAAGACAGCCAGACGGCTCTATTGGCTTTCTCTGTGAAGTTGGTCACTTGTTATTTACGAGCGCCGTTTTCCCTTTCAGCACCCGGGCAGTCACCTTTGAACGTGGAGTGGAACCTGATTGGCTCTAAGCTCACTGTTCATTGGGAAGCCGTCATTTCACTGGAAATGGAGTCAGAGGTTACTGGGTATCAGGTAAGTGCTTCCCAGCAATGTAATCTTCGACGTGATCTATGGGGCATTATATTCACATAATCCTATTAGTTTCTTCTGTTCCCTTGAGCATTTAGGAAAACATTGACATTAAAGTGCATATATTATTTCTCTTGTGTATTCCAAAATTACCCACCTTAGAGGAAACAAAAATTAAAAATAAAATGAATTTCCACCGCATCCGGAAAATAGACGCTATACCATGCACAGCTACACAGCTGTGCTATTAAACACCGTGGTCTCCTACCGTGTTTGATAATTTGATTTTATTTTCCTTACTCACAGAAATAGCTCGTGGTGAATTAAGTTAAGTGGTTGTTAGCACTTTTCCCATTTGTTGTTTCCAGGTGTCTTACAGAAGGAACCGGCATAAAGAAATTAACACCATATCAACAAACCTGACCTCGGTGGAGCTCACCTTACCTGCAGATGATGATTACATCATTCAGATCAAAGCGCTGAGCGACGGGGGAGAGGGAACCCCCACTGAACCCATCAACATCCATAAGCTCAGTAAGATTTCACTTTTCTTTAAAAACATCATTAAGGGTGAATCGTTTCATTTACACACCATATCACAGAATCTCAGTCTATCTGAAGACGTAAAACAGTGGGGCTTTTTGTTGTTTTGACCAATGGTAGATGCAAGTAGTGTTTGACATGTCTGATAATCATTATTCTGCTAATGACGCATAAGTATGGGAGGAATTCTACGAATAGGCTAATAGTAGTTTCATGGTTATTATAGTTGAAACTAAACTAAAGTAAAATTTATCTAAAACCAAAATTCTTAAAACTTTTTATGGTAAATGAAATCCAACAAAATATCTCCGTAAATATATATATTTTAATGATTATTTGATTTAATTCAATTCTATTTATTTATATAGCGCTTTTCACAATGTGCATTGTTCCAAAGCAGCTTTACAGGAGCAAATAAGAAAAAAGGAAAAACTAAGAAAGGTAAAACTCAGTACAGTGCATGGTGTTTATAGAACAAGACCATTGTAATAATTAATATCTAATAAATAAAGAAATAGCTTAAATAAATAGATTTAAACTTATTTAACACAAGTTTAAGTTGAATTCCTAAAAATATGAACTGAACATAAAAGAAAAAATTACATTGAAACTGATATAAAAATCTATTTCTATTTCAATTTAAACTTTATAGCAACATATTTTTTTTTAAAATGACATAAGCACTTTACCAAATTGCTAAAGATTTTACTAAAAGTTACGTAAAGAAAAAAAAATTCTAAAAATATATATAAAAGCTAATAAAACAGAAATATTAAGTTATTATAGTTTATAGTTGTGTTTTCAAAGTTATATAATATAATAATAATAAAACACACCTTATAGGGTTAATCTAAATAGAAAAATAGATTCTATCATCATTGATTCTCAAACCATTTTGTTTTTATTTTGACTCCTTTATTTTAATGTCTACCTCATTACACAATATCACATTTTCCTTGCAAGTATCAACCCGCAAGCGAAGTGTACCCTTCCCATAAATAGATATTCGGCACAGAAGGAACATTAAACACACAGGCCTCTATAATACATTAAACACACAGGCCTCTATAATACATTAAACACACAGGCCTCTATAATAAAAACAATGTGCAGTTGACCTTATAATGTTCTCCTCTCGTTCCCCTGAGCCATCAGCCCAGGTGCAGTTTGGGGCAGGGATGTTTCGTTACCGCATCCAGCAGAGTTTAATGCGTCTCTCTAAATGAGTTCTAGCGATTTGACGTGTCCTCCTTGTGCACCTTTTATTCTCCACTGGGCTAAGCAGTCTTATCTTTATTAACTAGCCCAAGCTCTCGCCATCTATCTCTGCTCGCTCGTCTCTGCTCCCCCGTGAATACAACGTTCCAGGCTGACGCAAATGTTAGGGAAGGGATTCTCCGTGGTTTATTATTCACATTTTTCATGCATTGGTCCGCAATGTCTAGCTTTCATAAAAAAGCAGCAACTTTCTTTCGACTGTTAATATGGGAAATTATTAGCAGGGCTGACAGCGAGGTTACACATCCTCCTTTCGCTTTAAGTAGTTATTTATTGGAGTAATTTAAAAGGAGGAAAAAGTGCTCATAGAGCGTCTACTGGGAAGTGTAAAGCCACTTGAAATAACTAAACTATCCTGTATATGAATCCTCCTTTAGTGGAACACGAAAGAAGATATTTTGAGAAATGTCTCAGTGTCTACAGTCGAAGTCAATGGAGGCCAATGTTGTATTTTACAAAATATATTTTTTGTGTTCTGCAGAAGAACAAGGTCATACAGGTTTGTAATGACATGAGGGTGACAGACTTTTCATTTTTGGGTGAACTATCCCTTTAAGAGACCTAGCAACCATCTAGCAATGCCCTAGCAACTACGCAGCAATGCACCACTCAGAACACCTTAGCAATCACACAGTGACACTGTGCAAGTACCCACGCCACCCCTAGCATCAGTGTAGCACAGCCATCCACCTCCACCAATTTCTTCAGAAAATCTAGTTATTTATTGCAGCAATTTAAACGGAAGAAAAAACATCTCCAAGTGCGTCTTCTGGGAAGGTAAAGTAAACCCGCTCAAAGCACAAGGCTGTCCGGTGCAGTATGTTGATTTAGAGCCAAACGCTGATATTCAGTAACTGTGATAAAAACCGCAGGGCTAATTTCATCCCTCAATTCCCAGCGATGCCTCTCTTTATTGCCGTTATGTTTCCTAGATTATTCGTATTCATCAATCACAAGTAAATCTGTTCGAGAGGCCCCGGTGCCTTAAAATCTTGTTTCTTTATTTCAGGTATGAGCGTGCGAGGTTCCAGAGCCTGGCGAGCCAATACAATCCCCATCTCCCTGCTTTCCATTATCGCATTATCGACAGTGAGACCGGCTTTGTGTTAACAGTCTGAAGAATTGAACATCTCTCGACCGGTTTGATTGCCCGTACTCTTCCTCGCTGTGGAATGATTGGAGAGAGGCACGGAAACACTTCTGAGGCAAGATTATTGATCCATCTCTCCATAATTATCTGAGCCGATGTCTGGCGATCCACTTGAGGAGCGTGACAGGAAAACAACGGCGTCACTGCGGTGGGGTTTCGTGCGCATGTACAGTGTACCGTCGTCTCCTTGCGAGCCGTCCGAGAGGTTTTTCATAAGGAGGGATGACTCATGGTACTGCAATGAGATGTCATCTCCGCGGCCCCTCAAAACAAATGCCTTATTTCCATGTACATGCCAAAGTAGTTAGGATCCTTTTAAAGCTTTTTGTCGTTTTGATATTTTCACATCCTTAATAACATTCGCTTTTGCTTACTACTTAATTTACTTGTACGAGAGTCTATGTGCCTTATCGAGGTTTTAGGCTGGTCTTTTTTTGCTTCAGGCCCCACGTTGCAGCTACAAGCCTACGAGTACTCGTGAATGTGACGAGGGTACGCATTATGGAGATGGCGTGTTTTGGTTTATGCTTTGCACAACTGTGTTAACAGCAGGAGACTTGAAATGGTTATTCTTGGAATCTCAATGTGCATAAATATGTATAACACATCACTGGAATGTACAGCCCTGGCGTCTGTTATTGGTGGATTATGAGGCATGAATGAATAACACGAGGGAATACATTAGACTGTTAAGTCAATAGAACATGCTTAAAGCCGCCTTAGTTGGAATGGGCCTTGGAGAGCATCATAGCAGCTTTTATGTGGCTTTTAGTAACAGATCTACACCTGTAAAACCTACAGGCAGTTCTAAGGCTTTAGATTAGAAGGAGAATATGGCCGGTTTTATGGTGCAAAATGCAGTTTTTGCTTAGGGAGGGTTGGAAAGGTGTCCAGGTATTACAGTATTGTGGACCGTTTCACAGTTATTTCAGTTACTTTGACTGCAAAACGTATCAAGGACCCACGATTATGATCAGAAAAGTGGCTTTACTGGGATTTTATTTCTTAATATTTTCCTTTTTTTACCTGTACTATTATTTAACATAAATCTATTATATATTCTAAAAATCTCAGTGTTTTTAGTCATGCTTCAGTAAAGTGATCATTTCAGGACATAGGGTTTATTTTACTTGTCTGTACACGCCGCTGTTAACAACATCTATTACACGACACTCTATATGTACGCTAAGGCATAAACCCAAAAATGCATTTTTGATTCATTTTAAGGGCATTCTCTCCAACAGTGCATTGAATATGAGTTTCTGTTATATTCTTTGCCCTTGGGTTATCTGCAGTATTACAACCGAGCGAGCACAGGCGTAGATATACAAGTGAGCACTCTCTAAACCACAGTTCCACCTGCTGCTGCTGTTTCAATACGCAAGAGTGTTGTATAGAAGTCTGCGGTATAGATAAAAGTGCATCCCCACTTTTTATGCGTTTTCAAAGGAAGCCTAGCACCAGAAGTTGAATACGTGATTAATCTTAAACCTGAAATGCTGAAGGTTTGCTAAAAGCTTTTTTTTATATTTTGCTGTGTATTATAAGAGTTTTTAGCAAACATTAGTCAAGAGATGGACTTCAGTAAGAATTAATGAATGAGAAAAGAAAGTAAGAAAGTAATGAATCGCGACTGCTGATTTCAGTGTTCAGTTGCATGTGTTGTCTGCATTATTTTGCTGTAGTTCGCAGAAATATGCTTTTTTTTTTTTTTAATTGTCAATCATTTAATCATTTGGTAAATAACCAATGCCATCATCTATCGAAAATATAAGCGTACATCTCAAAGCGGGCAGTAATAGCGTAACGTGAATTGCGTTTTACGTTTTAAAATACTTTTTTGACTAAAGCACATTCGAGAACAAACTAAATTTGGAAATATTTTTACTGAGATGTTAGTTACATTATTATTTACATATATGCATTTGGCAGACATTACATTGCATTATCCTATACATTTATTTCTTAGTATGTTCAATCCCCTGGAGTCGAACCCACGACCTTGGTGTTGTTGGCGCCATCCTCTTATCACTGAGCTACAGGAAAGATGTCACATGCGCAAACGTTTAGTGAACTCACTCTGAGAGTTTATTTGTTGTATTTGTTAAACGAATAGCTGCGCATTCTGGACTGCGGCTCGGATTCTAGGCCATTTACCAGATGCTCCGCAGGGTCTTTATCAGCTGAATCGGATGTGTGTAGGAAACTTTGGAGCGAAAATCTGCTTACCTAGTCGCATTCAAAAGTGGAGAATTGCTTTAAGAACAGGCGCTGTATTTGTACAGAGCACAGTACCAGTAATTAATTATAATAGTTGTCACAACACTACAAAAACACACAGCCTTACTTTGCTGCCTAAAGAAAATAAATACAAACATGAAAATGGAGGATATTCCAAAATGAGAATGGAGGGAAAAAATCTGATAGCGTCATAACAGACGTCTCTTTTTAGTCATTTTGTGATGAATGATTCGACTGATCCATGATGTAGAAACCATTAAACCGGCCTAATAAATGAAAGCTGACCCTAAAGGGTCTTTTGACCAAATCTGAAAGGGAATAATGGGACACCGTAGAGAAGATGAACAGCATGCAGAACTATATGCAGACACGTTTTTTTTCTTGTTTCTTTTCACGACAGACTTTTTTCTGTCTTATTCAGATTGGAGACGTGAGGTACACCTAAAAGGCTGCTGCGCATTTGTAAGACGCTCCCTTACGCACATTAGAGAGGACACTAGGGCTTTGTTCAAGGCCTCTCGCACATTTGGCCTTGGTTTTGAATCGTAAGGTCAGATGTAAAAAAGCATCAAGTGAAGGTAAATGAAAACAGGCACTCGTCAGGCCTCTTTCAGCGAGAAAAGTCGCACCATCCCCATAGACTTGCCGTACAATATAGATGTCACGTCAAACTCTGTTGAAGCTCTCGGATGCTTTGTGTTCAGGATGAAGGCTGCTGCATGATTTTGATTTAACCTTTGATAATGGCTGCTGACATTTAGGTGCCTGTTGGGACTTGTGTATTTCATACTTGATCGTCGGCACATTTTTGTGGATATTCATATTTTCTCTAGAGATGCTTCAGAGTCCTTCATCTGAGATCCCTAAGTGCTTATTATAAATGTAAAAAATAGATTTAAACTCATTGGTTTATGTGATCGCTTTGAAGAAAAAAAGTATGAAAAAAGTGTATTTTGTAAGTATTGTTTGGATGTTTGAGTTTAATGACATCGACATTGTAATGGCTTTTTGTTTGGCTAAAAGGTCAAGTGTTGTGCAAACAAAAGATTATGTCAAAAGTAAAGAACGTTTATGGCTACGCCTGTCAGAAATCGATTTGCAGAAAGATAAAATAGTTAATTTTGTTTTTTTTATCGTTTTTGTTCAAATAATGAAGATGAAGCCTAGCTTGTGTTTAAGTGTGTTGGATTAAAGAATCACATTCATACGTTGATTATGTGTAAAAACATTTGACCTTATGTTTTGATATTTCCGTATTAATACATCGCGTTTCATCTCTGTGAGATGATGTACTTGATCAGAATACTGTTTTCATATTGGAAAGAATTCGACTCACTGTGTATATTAAGCTGTGCATGTTTGATTGTTTAATGTGTGTACTTTTTCTAAAGCAAAATTTAATAAAATTACCTATTGGAGATTTACCTCCATAATGTCCAGAAAATGTTTTGTATTATATTATATTATATTATATTACATTAAATCGATTGCTTACTCATGCATGTTTCGTGTGGAACACAAAAGAAGATATTTTGAGAAATGTCTCACTGGCTTTGTGTCCATACAATGTCAGTACAAAGTCAACGGGCCCATGTTGTTTGTTACCAATGTACATCAAAATATCTTCTTCAATCGTACGGGTTTGAAATGACATGGATGAGTAAATGATGAAAGAAATGTCCCTTCAAATCATTACTCCAGCCTAAAGGCTCCATGAATGCTGTGAGAAAGAACATCCTCTGTATATACTGGTGTCACATTCACGTCGTTCTCCCTTAAAACTGCCGTTTAATTACACTATAGCGCTAAGAGCAGATGAGACCCTGATGAGCAATCATCAAAGAGTGCACGTGCACCTAATAATCACATTGCTTTTAGAGCATTTTGTATGGGAACTGTTTTCACCCAAATGATTTAACCCTGTTTATCATTAACTTTGAAATACCCGTCAGATATTATTGAAATTACAATAACATGCCCCTTGCACCTCGGTTGTTTTCCTAATTTTCCCTTTCGGCTATTGTTGAGCTATTAAACCGGTAATATATGAGCTGTTCCTGCTATTTACAATAGCCTACTAATAGATTTCAGTGAAACGGCGCATTTGTTTTACCAAAGCACAAACACTAACCTGAATAAAACAGCAGATTTTGATTTCAAAACACAAGGTTTCTAACTGTGCTGTCAAGTCACCGCATAATCGAACCTCTGAATAAAACTGAGTTGATTTCTGATGAGTCGCGCGCGTGTATTGAAAGGTTTACTCGCGTGCTGGTTGTCTGGTGCCATGTACCGAAGGAGTTACTGCAGTCTATTCAACATGATTTTTTATGTATCTAGGGGTGAACTATATTTTTGAGTTGTTTTTCCTCTCCGCGCGCTCGCTTTGGCATTGATTCATTCCATGCTTTGGTCGCCCCTGGAATTGCTCTCTTGGCCATGTCCTGGCTCCCCTGTGATGAATGCTGTATGCTGTATGTCCCGTCTATGATAAACTGTCCGCAGTGGCCCCATAAATTGCTGTGTGGTCGAGTCCGAAACAGCTGTCACAGGGAAAACAAACAAACTCCACCGCCATCCGCGGTGATACGCTCGCGCTCGTCGGCCAGAAAACATGCCTGCCAATCTGTTCGTTTCTCATTTGCGGTGTGGTGAAACGAACACATTGAGAACTATATTGAACCCCTCGGTCCTATTTGACGCTAAATATAATATGAAATGTTATTCTGCGATATAGAAGTTTTAAAAATGAGCTCGTTTATTATACATGCGTGTGTATTTTCATTACCTTCCGTTTCCATCCAATTAATTCGTAAGAATGAGCTATGTGAGGAAAATGACTTGAGGGTTTATTCAAGAGTCTCTCTAAATTTAACAATGACAGCGGCCTCTAGAACCGCGTGGCATTTACGTAAATCTTTTGGATCAATATCTGCACCGAGTATTTTACAACCTCTTGGCACAGGTAGCCTAGTGGTGATTTAAAGCGAGAAAGGCAGCGGTGCGCACAACCTTATTAGATCAAATTTGTCAATTAAAAGCGTCTCCCGAGTCCTGATCTAAATGACCCGTGGCTTTCATATAGCCGTTGCCATGCATATTCTTTTTTATGCTGTCTGCATCACTTGGTAATTTCAACATTATCATTTTTATGTGTGAAACATCTGCAATTTCCATGTGCCTACTGCATAGCGTAATGCAGTTTGAGCTGATAAGTGCTTTTGTGTAATGGACCTCAAATAAAGGTGTTTTTTGTTGTTGTTGTTGCTATTTGTTAGCTATTGTGCTATTAACAAACTGGCAATTCCAGCGTTATGCATGTGACA
This sequence comes from Triplophysa dalaica, assembly GCF_015846415.1. NCBI lineage: Eukaryota > Metazoa > Chordata > Actinopteri > Cypriniformes > Nemacheilidae > Triplophysa > Triplophysa dalaica. The sequence continues at coordinate 10,948,302 of NC_079561.1, read as the reverse complement.
CATTGAGTCTAAACTTGAAATGTAAAATATCTAGTAGTATGCTAAAATATCAAATCTTATGTTTATAATTTACAAAACAGAGTCCAGACATCAGAAAAATATCAGTCTTTGCATGAGTTTTCCATTTAAAAAGGGAAATATGCAGGGGTGGATTGGGACTAAAAAGTGTGCCTGGACTTCCCCACCATGGAGCAGCCCACAACACCAGGCTGTCCACATAATACACCATCTTATTGATGAACGAAACAAAACAACAAACATTGAACAGTAAAGGTCAGTGCAGTCTGTGCAACAGACGGATTAGAATTTCATAAAAGCCTAAACATGTCAGTGTAATGTAGGGTAATGTACTTGAACTGCTGGTAAATGACACTTTACTGACCAGGACATGTACAACACAAGTCAAAGATTAATTTTTTTCCTGTTTTTAGTCTAAGGGTGATGACCTCCTAATGAATCATTTCCTAGACAAGAGAATTTACTTAAATGCTGCCAAAAAGGTGTGACTAGACTAGGTAAAAACTCTTGTTTCATTACATCAAAAATAACGTCCAAAATCAACATCCAAATCTAAACTAAAGTGAGCATTTAGAATTATAAACCGAGAAGAGAGGAGAGAAACATTCATTGTTTGGGCTTATAACTTAGCATTGGTTTATGTTAGCGCTGCCTACCGAACTTCTGTCTTCCAGTCTTCTTGAATTTAATTGACTTAAACGTCTGTCTTCTACAGTTTGATTGGTTTAAGTTCTGCTTGTCCTTTGTAATTTGATTGGCTTGAAATCTCTAAACCCTGTTTTATTGGCCAACGTTTTGACATTGATGAGCGATGCTACCGCTGTGGCACAGAAATCACAACTACTTTATAACAAGTGTGCAAAATAAAATATTATTATATTTCTTTATATTCTTACAGTGGGCCGGCCCACATGGAGCATCGGCCCACCAGTAAAAACTCCTGGTGCTCCAAACTTTCAGTAATTATGGTAGAAAGGACGTGTGTTTTTGAGAGACAACATGCGTCATAGGATTTCTGCGAATTAAAATATAGAAGCAATAACACCCAACAAATGAAGAGGGGACTGCTCTCCTTAGACAAAAGATATTGTTTTAATTTTCATGTGCACATTTATAAGTAATATGGAGAGTCATGGATGTGACAATTCACTTTTCTAATAATGTTTTAAATTGAAAAATGATGACTTTTGGTAAATCTCAAGGTTGAAATTTCTCATGAACAATACTGTCTAATAATAGCCCATGCAACTAATAAGGATATTTAAAAAAAGGTTAGTAAAAACGAACAATATCATTAAAAAAAATGCACTGATGAATCATTCCAATAAAAACAGGAATGCGCAGGGTGGATTTAAACACATGCTGATGACTAAGTGATACCAAAGCAGTCTTGGGGAATATTTATACAACTAACCATTGCTGCTCATAGGATGCTGAAGAAACAGGGCAAAAAAATATATAGTTCATCCCTCAGGGGAGTGCAGTGCTGGAGAAAAGAAAACCTCATGGGACCAGTATTAGACACGATTCTTAAAGCTAACAGACAAGATCTGCCAGAAAATAAATTACTGGAAAGAAAAAGGTTAGATCATTGTTATATTATCTCATAATACATTTGTTGTGTGGGTTTGTCACATTCGCATTATAACCGCACCCTAAAAACTAATCTCCCATTGGGGAATTTGAATATCATTGCTATGACAACAACTCATCGAAAACACGTTGGAATCAAATCTTATTTCTCAAAGGATGCATCATTGATACAAATGTGAAAGTGTGAATGGTAAGTGTGTGGGACGCTGGTATAAAAGAGCCCAAGAAGCAAAATGATATCAGATATAGCTGTACCAGGATCCTACAAGAAGAAATGCATCGCTGAAGAATTAAATGGACACAAAGTACAAAGGCCATACAGTGTGTATCTGTAAAGATGATTATTATTGCTCAATCAATGCAGATGTGGAATATAAAGTGTAAATACATGTTTTATCCATGGAGCTTACTTGTTTTTGTCAAAGGATGAAAGATTCTTTGCAAATGAGCAGAGACACCCATCGATCTGTCAAAATGACAGATGATCAAATTAAAGGATGTCCCTCATTTTCTCTTCTTATAATCGATACACAAAAGGATATTCTTCAAAAATCTAACAACCTTCAAACCCTTACATGACCTCAACACACAGAATGTACAGTATCTATGCCTTGACCCTATCGTCATTCATGTCCTGAAATCTTGTCCTGTGTTTTGTGCTTTCTTGTGAGGAGCATTTCAGCTGTAATTCCCCTGAATACTAAGGAGAAAATGCACCAGCCATCTAAAGCTGAAATGGAGGAGGTCATTGTGTTGTTTGGTTGGTGAAAACTCATGGCAAAGAAAGAGGCTCCATAATTTCATTTACTTCAGCCGTGATTCTTTATTATTGGCGTGTTGTCTAACATCCATGTCCCCAGCCACACCAAAAGAGGATGCCGCTTATTGCTTTTTGGAGTAGAATTCAATAAAGTGAGATTTGGATCGGAGGGAATTGTGACACGGAAGGACCTTGCAGGTCATGGACTAATGAATGTATCTCCTCTCATCTTGAGGGTTGTAAGTGCTTTAGCACCCTGTTATCTGCCTGCACAGTGAATGCTCATGGTTCAGACCTCCAATACCTCACTCGACTGCTTATCTTCATGTGGTTTAAAAAACATCTAGATATGACTGTAAGGTTGGATATTCTGGCTTTGAGAACTGACCCATTTCTGACAAATGTTACTTTCCTTAAAGGAATCATTAATTTTAGTAATGAGTAGTGTACTTAGGTGACGTTAAAATATATTTTAAGTATAATTTTGGTGGTAGGTATGCAAATATCAATTTACTTTACTAGTAGTATACTTAAAGTCAGTGGCGGTCTGGCCGTTTGGAGCACCAGGAGCTGATGCTCAATGTGGGCCGGCCCACTGTAAGGATATAAATAAATAATACAAATATTTTTTTATGCTCGCTTGTTATAGTTTTGTTTTCTATGCCTTAGCCACAGTTACAACGCTCATCAATGTCAACAGGTTGGCCAATCAAACAGGGTTTAGAGAATTCTAGCCAATCAAATTACAGAGGACAACCAGAACTTGGAAGACAGAAGTTCGGTAGGCGGGCGCTGACATAAACCAATTGCGAATTGAGTTTGAAGAATGTGCAGTACTGAGAAATGGGGAGTCAAGCAAAACAAAACAACTGTCTTACAAAAAAATGATAAACAGAAAGATTTTAGAGATTTAACTACTTTACTTTTGTGAATTCTGCTGTTTTAAATGAAAACCTAAGCGGTTTGTCACATAATGCAAGATGTTTAATGTGTCTTCGACTTAACATGCTTAAACATAACCGACAGCACTCTGGCAGTGGTTCTTAAACCTGATCCTTGCGACCCCCCGCTCTGCATATTTTGTGACATTTGATATTTTAAATCAGGTGTGTTAAACAGATAGAGATGTAAAATATGCAGAGCCGGCCCGGGGGTCATGAGGACCAGGATTAAAAATCGCTGGTTTATAGCATTCAAGCCATAAATGAAGACTGTGTAAGATATATGCCCTATGGTTTACTTAACTAACATAGAAGAATTCAATAGATTGCAGAACTATTATCACAGGCAATAAAATGACTATTTTTGTTCAAATTTCTATTTAATGTACAGTTTTAAAATGCTTATTGAAGTTACTAAGTTATTAAGCCCAAAGCATGAATGTTTCTCTCCACTCTACTCGGTTTATAATAGTCACAAAGTCTAGTCACACTTTTTGGGCAGCATTTAATTAAATTCTCTTGTCTAGGAAATTATTCATAAGTAGGAGGTCATCACCCTTAGACTTAAAACTAAAACTCAAAACTTGAATCTTTGACTCTGGTGTGTTACATGTCACGGTCAGTGAAGTGTCATTAACAAACAGTTCAAATACATTACCCTACATTACACTGACATCAGAATTACATAAATGCTTAAACATGTCAGTTTGTTGTTTTTTCGGCTTTGCAATGTTTCTTTTAAAGGTCCTTAGAAACATTTGTTTTCTAAATTGTGATGTTACAGAATAATTTGTCATCAATAAACTGGTGTATTATGTTGACAGCCTGGTATTGTTGGCTGCTTGTGGTGAAGAAGTCCAAGGCCACTTTTTTTGTACCAGTCCCCCACTGCTTTAAATTGTACTTGTAGTATACTTACTGTACTTACATCTGTATTATTTCAATGCTACTTGGGGGTAAATTGGCCTACTTTTTAGTTATTTTAAATAACACACAATAGTTTACAATTTAGTTTTTACTTTACACAATTTTTATTTTACAGTATTTTTCTGGCACCCTAGCTGCCGGAATATTGCTTTTTTTTTACAGGCATTTCTTTAGCTTGTTTAAGTTTTATAAGTGAACTTAACATCATACCTATAGTTTATTATTTATATAGTATTTTGCTGTGTTCCTATTTAGCTGTTTGTCTTAATACTGTATTTGAAATATATCGAACTGTGCTGTAAGTGGATTTGAAATATATCTTTATCCAAAGATTGTGTATATAGGCCAAATACTTCCAATAAGTACTGTACATAAAAAATATTTCTGAGAAAGTACATTAAAAGTAGACTAGGGCCATTTCTCAATTCCAAGAAGGGTCTTGTGTCATGATTTGTGCTTAGAACCCAAGCGCAGACAGCAAAGGGTTAACAGAAATTACCTAAATAAATAAAACAAAAACCCAGGACGGGGTTAACAGAATTTAAACAAGGAACGAAGGGTAGAATAATAAAAACAATATAAACACTTCCCGCAAAGGGGCATAACAAGAACAAAAACTTGAATCATCAAGTTACTGAGCTGTGCAGGAACAAGACGGACAACGTATCAGGGAAACATTTAAAAAGAACCTTAAGTAGGGGAAACTAACAAAGGATAATAACATAGGGCAGGTGACGGGCAGGTGACGGGAATCAACACTAAGGGCGACATTACGGGGGACAAGGGGGTGGGGCTACAAGACGCGACCGTAGAACACACATAACACAGCAAGCACAAAAGACATAGTACTGTCACGACTCTGTCAAAAGAGCTAGAAAACTTATGACATGAAGGACAGAATCATGAAAACTTGCAAGGCACCTTGCTAGAAGGAATCAGATGGACGCAAGGACTTCTGGGACTTCAAGCGGGTTTGGTACAGTCAAGTCTGCACTCGATGCATCCTTGATATCAAGAACCCATTCGGGTACTTTTACACATTCTCTGTACTTGTGTTCTTGAGTATTGGAACCAGACTTTGACAGCTGATGATGACGTAGAGCGGAAAACAAGGAAACACAATTGCTGAATTATATATTGAGACACAGTGTACATTCTTATTTCTGTTTAAAAAAAGGCTACTAATAATGTAACAGTGTGTTAAATGTTGGGTTCAGTTTGGACAAATAAGAGGATAAACATGTTTTGTATTCTATACCTCCACTCTGAAAAAAAAGGTGCTTAAAAGGTTCTTCACAGTGATGCCATAGAAGAACCATTTTTGGTTCCACAAAGAGCCATTCAATCAAAGGTTCTTTAAAAAAACATCTGTTTCTTAAATTTGTTTAATCCGAAGAACCTTTTTCTCACCAACAAAGAACCATTTGTGAAACAGAAAGGTTCTTCAGATGTTAAAGGTTCTTTATGGAACATTTAGACAAAAAAGGTTCTTCTATGGAATTGTGAAGCACCTTTTTTTTAAGAGTGTACAACCTATAGAACCTGAGCCAAATCTAGGAATGACAGCACCAGCTAAAACCACCTGCAAAAAAGCACCTGCCACAATACAGACCACTCTATAGGTTTGTTATACCACATGAAGATGTGCTAACAACCACTCAGACTGGCAAAGGCCAGAGCCACAGCCATTTTCTCCAGAAAATCCCAATGTACCATTCTATAACATTACAGTAGTTGAGATCTGTGCGCTTTGTTCAAAAGGGAAAACAAATTGGGTGCAAAACACAACAGCTGAATGTGTGAAATTGTTGCTTATAGTAAGACCAGCAGGACCAAATACACACAAATGATTTGAGAAAAGGAATTATGAGGTTTTTTGTATTGTATCTTGGTTTGGGCAGCACACCAAAGCCTTTCATTGAAACTGTTTTCAAAATTGATATTTAAAAGGTCAAACACACGAAGTTACGCACATTTTAGATTAATTGCCCCCAAATTTTGTCAGAATGCGGGAGGTTTTGCATTCTGACACAATTTGAAAGCGTCAGAACTGTGATTCACACCAGAACAAATGTGATGAATGACACCATGACTTCAAATGATGCCTGTGAGGCATGTTTCCAAAAGCACTGCTCTCATTTCACCTTCCTTTTTATAAAAGTGGAGTACATCGTCATATGCACTTATTTTCCTTCTGATATATCTATTCATTCTTTTCAAAGGTATTTGTGAGGATGTCAATTGATTCGATTCAATCACAGTCGTTAAGTCGACTTTGAGTAAGTAAGTTTTCAGACTTTTACATTCAAAACTATTACATAGGCTTGTTTAAGTTGCCTGACTGTCGCTTAACAACATTGGGTCAACATTGGGTGTATTCAGGGCACCAACGGCAGGTGAAGGGAGAATTCAAAAGTTGTTAGGAAACGGAAATCATACTGTATGATAGCGATAGCTGCTCAGGAACTACACATTTCACGGCATGCCCTATCAAACCATTTAGCTTTAGAGTAACATAACAGTATTTTGATTGATAATCTTCCATCGGCATCTGAAGCATCTTAACACCAACAGTATGCTTAAATTCTCTTAATTCCTATAGCATGCTTAATTTGCCTTAATTCCAGTAGTACGCTTGTTTAACTCCAATTTATTTTCCAGATTCCTGTAGGCATGTAATTCTGATGAGTTTTAGATTGCCGGCTGGCTATCACACAGCGCAAGATGAATGCAGTACAAATTGTTGCGCTCTCCCAACAACACGCTCGCACTGTGCCAAAAAAATCTCTTGAACCCAAATGTAGCGAGAGCGCTGGCACACGTTCAGAGCAATCACAATCGGCCAGTAATGCACTAATGGCTACTCACTGTAAAAACAAAAGAAAGGAAAGTGGAAAGGTTGAAATGAGAAAATAGATCTCTCCTCCTCTTTCATCAGGTGCCTCACAAGGATGTCGAGTTGCAACTAATCCTGCTTTCTGGAAAATGGAAGGAGGGGTAGATCAATGCACGAGACCCGCCGACACAATCAGAAACAAGCAGGGGCTGTGATCCGTGCTCTTTAAACACCACAGAGATGTTTATGATTACATTCTCTTACAGATGCTGTGACAACTCATTGCCTCAAACACCACGTCAATGGTATCCCACATGACATGAGACCCACGCAGTACCACGGAACATGATACATATTTATTCTCTCTTATCACCAATCCATCTTGAAAAACTACTCCATCAATATAGCAAAATTCAAGGGTGCTCAATAACTTATTTAAATGGTTTATCCTAAATTATCATTATGAACCGTCAGCTGTTAACAATTGAAAACATGATAAAATTCCTGTATGTAGTGTGTAGAAGCCTATTCCAGTATAGGAAATAATAGTATTCCATTTCTGTTCCTATAGGACAGATATAGCATCCCACCAACAAATTACCAGCAGACCCATGGAAGCCAATTTAGTTTTCATTAAAACCAATCGAATTCCCATTATAACCACAAAGTCCGTTATAATTTCTGTGGTTTCTGATGGTTATTTTTGTCAGTAGGGAAATGACTGAAGACTAAGCCAGGTATCTGTACAGAGTGATGCTGTGATAATGGATCTTTGTAGGCCAACCAGCAAGTTCTCCCATATGCTGGGTTAGGTATGTTTTGATGTTTGTTTGACCACTCCTGCCTTTAAGCTACAAATGAATTACAACAGGGTTGCTTGATCTCAACGTCACCACCAACTCTTTCAGACTTTATAAAGAGACATTCATCTCCCATGTCTTTATAAATGTCACGTACAGTGCCTATGTTTGCTTGATCACCGCGAGACTGCTATATTAGATTAGTTTGAAGGTTCGGTAATTTCAGTTAACATCGCTTTATTAGAATGGTCTTGCTCGTTCTATAAACACCATGCACTGTACTGTGTTTTTCTGTTTTTAATATTTTCTCCTGTAAAGCTGCTTTGGAACAACCCATCTAACATTGGACCGGACCATATTAGTTGCCACGATGTACCATAATAACGTTCCAGCGATGTTACTGATTCACATATTCGTCGTGACGACGTAACATTGGAGTTTGTTGGGACATGGTACATCATGAAGACATACATGGAACGTACCATGTATGTCTTAGCTACGTACCAAATAACGTTTCTGGGACGTAATGAGCATGTCCTAACTATTAACATAATAAATAGAGATGACCAGATTCATTAATCAAATGACCAGTGTCCAGGTTTTCTGTAGAAAGTACATCATGGCACTACAACATTCTACATGGGATCTACAATCGTATGACGTTTCTGGAACGTTATCAACAATGACCAGATGCGTTAATCAAATGACCAGTGTCCAGGATATCTTAAGACCAGTAGGCCTACATCACGTCGCTACAACGTTCTCCATGGGATTAATTCACAACGATATTTGAGGATGTGGCTAGGACGTTTCTGGAACATAAGCAAGAATTCTAAGAAATGGAACGTTGCCAAGAAGTCCTCAGAACGTCACAAAGTAGGCTAAAGTCAGGTTGACCAAATGAAGATGAACTGGCGACGTCGTAAGAACGTACTGTTAGCTGGGAATTCACATTGTGTATAGCACTATTTAAAAAAAATTGAATTGAATGTTCCCTGAAGAATTCATCTCCACCCACATTTTCTTTGGCATTTGTGCCATTGTTGCATTATTTATTATTTGTTCTGTTGTCCCATATACTGAAGCAACTTCCCTTATCAAGACACAAAAAAGCTTTAAAAAATCAAGATGGGTGAGTTTTATTTTATAAAGCAGAGAATGAAAATATCTTGAATTTGTGCTAACCAAATACTTTATTTCAGATATTTATACTATTGACTTTGGACAAAGGAACCAGAATGCTAATGCGTCTCCAGAATTTGGCCTAAAAAATGACATGCCTGCAACGCTTTACAATGGGTTGTTATTGTGTTATATGATGTCACTTCCTGTTACCCCACCCAATTGTGTCCAGGGGCGAATACCAATCAGAAGTGAGAATTCCTGTGCCCTACTCCCTTCAAAGAGCAGAGATCTTGCTGTGTGAACTCTGAAACGGGTAGTGCAATTGTATCTTAAAATGTGCCTGTTTAAAATACACTTGGCTGGAGCATTAAAAACAATGTCATTTTGTCTTTATCTGTAATGACTGTCCCCCAAAATGCTTTTCAAGGATTCAAAAATGCAGTGTTTTCCCTGAATAGGCATGCAAATAAATCCCAGTGTTTTGTGTCTCTCTTTGTCAGATTTTGAAAGTTTGTTGTAGTGTTTTCATGTTGTGTCTTGCTCAGATTCATATTTATTTACATTTTACATTTAGTCATGTTTATGGTCACGGTTGTCTCAAGGATTGTATTTTAGTTTGGGCTCATTAAAGACGAGATCTGCACTCAGAACCTTTGCATTTGCTTCTTGTTATGGATTAGCAAGTTATATCCACATATCAGACACGCATCGAAGATGAGCACACTTTAATTATTTATTGTGTCTGATTTAGTCACATTAAATCTTTGCATGTATTAGCAGTTTTACCTGATTTTCATAATTATTGTAATTACTATAATTGTGCGCTTAAGAATATGCAAATAAATTCTTAGTGAATTATCTTATTTTGTGTTCCCAGAAAAAGAGTTGTGTAAAGGTTTTGAATAAAATGAGGGTGAATAAAAATGACAGTTTTTTATTTTTGGTTGAACTTTCATGAATATATTGGTGCACACTGTCTCACATTTACAAATGATTTTAATTTGGCATCATGTCATACAACACTAATCCTTTGAGTGTATCGGCATTGTAACATTTCCAGCTTATCAGAGTCAATGTTCCGTCATTAAGATGTTTCTATTTAATAGCAAACCGCATCCCTGCACCTCCCCGAGATAAGGAAACAAATTATTCTGGATTGGGGGCGCGTCATTAGTGGAGGTCCTAGAACACATTATTGCTGAAACATATCTGAGCTGTGTGACCTGGGTGGGAATAGGCACAAATCCATATCCATATCTCTCTCTGTCTGAAGTTAACAGTGCACATACCCTCAGGTTCTTTGTTCGTAATGAAGAGCCACTCTTTATCTTTCAAATCAATGCTGAGACATATTAAAATGTCGGGTGCGTGAACCTTCTCTCTACCTAATGATTGGAAAAACTCTCAGGTGTTCTCCTCAATCATGGTTTTGCTTTTATACGTTGATATTTTGTCTTTAATACATTTTGCAGGGATAATAATGGAGGGGGTGGTTTCAGTAGCTCCTCACTACAGAACACGAGATCCAGGGCGCAAGGTTGGATCCAGATCAAGTCTCCTCCTATTGCATTGTGATTGGACGACACTGGATCCAGTTTCCTCCCACTGCGTCTTGACTGGCCCACTGATTTCTGCAGCAGTTTTGGTTCATACTTGTGTTGTTGCTCTACCATTTCCGTAACTAAAGTTATTCTTTTGACGGAAAAACAAACTTGCTGAAGACAAACTTTATTTATTAACGTCTTTTTAAGAACATATTGTATTAGATTAATGGTAAGGGTTTGGGTACTTTAAATAACATGTTTCATTACATTTAGGCTAACACCGTCTACACCGGATGGAACACGTGGGACGTGACAACCTGCTTGTTCGAAATGTTTTTTTTGTGCCGTGCGATTGACGTCCGTTGCGCCCGTCTTGGAAACCCATATTCTTCTGGTTAGAGTAAAACCATTTATTTCCATTTGGGAGGAAATACCCTTCTAAAATTCAAACACTATCCCTGCCTTCCATTTCAAAGGGCTCATCCCTATGCCCTAAGCCCTTCGAATGGTTTATCCTTCGGAGTAAGAGCTTTGAAGGGTTAAAGAGTGTAGGGGACCAAACAACTGTTTCTTGTCATCATCCCATGCCCATAAGAAAGCGGCGTCACCACGCAATGAATCTTCGCAAAGAATCATGGGAGCCCAAAGTGACCATCAGTTGTACCCTTCGAAATCCTTCATTTTGAAGGGCCCTTTGAAGTGGCCAGTTATGAGCAATTCGGTTTGGAACGACCCTTCAGTATGGCGGCCATGATTGTTGTCACTCCGAAGGGCCCTTCTGAGGGCGATATATCCCAGTTGGAACGCAGGGAGAGTCATGTGGGACACAGCTATTAGGTAAAGCGGTCATAGCTTCACTTTATTCAAAGTTTGTTAACGGAAGTTATGCCACTCTGCGGCTATGTTTCCAACCCCTCCCAGCAGCTATTTATGTCAGTCATAGTAAGACAACAGGCTGATATTTCTAAAATTTCTTGCAAAAATCTGAATTAACTAGCATATTTCCGATCAATAATTAAACCTGAAATAACTGTTCCATAACTTTGGTTTGCTAAGCTTAAACTGCAGTTAAATCATCTTGTTAGGGCGACCATATTGATAATGTTAGTGGCGCCCTGTTAATATTTGTTATCTTTGCCTTTATTGTGAATAAAACACAGTTGTTAAACAACCAGAATCGAAGACTGGAACTAACCGTTTTAACAAATTAACAGATTTATTTTCACAACATTAATTGAACTTCTGCGAATGAATAAAAATTGAACAGGTCTGTGACTGTCAACAGTATACTGTATTGTGTGCTTTTGTTTACTGGTGTTAATGGCTTTAGACCTTCATTCAGCAAAATAACAAATTCTTAAAATAAAAAAAATGCAATAAAACAATTCATTTAAGTCACACAAGTGTATCTTTTCACACAAACGTGTCATTTGCACTACCTTAAACCCCTTCTATGATTTCTATATTTTGTAAAGCTGAATTTTATAACATAAAAAATCCCAGAAGAAAAAAAATCAAAGATATAATGTGTGATTGATGTTTCGTATCATATAAGGCATTACTCTGCCACCATGAAATGTGGATCTCACAAACAGAGTGTTCTCGTTCAGATAAGCTCTTCACTGTCAAGATACCAAAGAAGAACAAAATTCATATTTTATAAATGCAATTCATCGCTTGCCCTTTGCAGAAGATAGTAATCATACTTGAGAAAGGACCAGCATTCTAAAAGCAATGAATGTGCCTCAGATAGCAAGATAATCGTCTGGTGGTGGTCTAGCTACAGCAGGATGACTAAAATCGATCATTGAGTCATATGTAATATATGGTTTCATGTGCAACACTGATGCTCTGATTCAAATAATAATAGACTCAGTAAATTCACAGAGCCGCATCCTGAAATCTCTTCAGATAAGTCGATGCTAAATTACTATCGATGAATTTATACGTAGTTTTTGTCTGTTGATGCAAAGCTAACAGATGTTGGAACCGAAAGAGAGAAATGAATAAATAAATACCTGAGCCGTGAGGCTACGTTTAAGCATTCAGGTTATTTTTAGTACATGCCACCAGTCTCTCTCTTTCTCTCTCACTATGAGGTGTGATTTTCTGGAAGCGTGATGTGCCTGGTGGATTAAATCTGAGTTGAGCATCTTGTTCCCCAAGTCTGTCACTTTATCACCTTGCGTATACCGCATTCCAAGTCTTTGTTCCAGATTTTTAGCTCAAGCAGTAAATTTGTACAATAAGAGGTGATAGAAGCTTCAAAGAAAGTAGCGGAGCGCAGCGACTGGAAAGGCTTTGAAACTTCTTCACTGCGTGTAGCTCATCGCATTATTTACTCAAGCGCTATTGTACACACTGCAGAACCTCATACTCATCATAAAAATAAAGGTGCTTAAAAGGTTCTTCACAGCGATGCCATAGAAAAAGCATTTTTGGCTCTGCAAAGAAGCATTCATTCCCAGGTTCCTTGAAGAACCATCTCTTTCTTACATTTATAATCAGAAGAACCTTTTTTCAGCACAAAGAATCTTTTGTGAAACAGAAAGGTTCTTCAGATGTTAAAGGTTCTTACCAAAAATAAGAACCAAAAAAAGAAGTTCGGCCAATCAGATTAGTTTATATCACGATTCGTTCCTATCCTGCTGGATTAGACCCTGCCTTGGATAAGGAGCTAAAGTGTTCCTCCAAAAAGGTTCTACCAGACTAAAACTCCGGTGTCATGACAAATCAAGTCCCCTCTCAATATAGGTCCCCTTTAGGACCCCGGGTGATTCTGTTCCCTAAAATAACTTCTAATGGGTACTCTTTTAATGCCTGATTGCTATTCTCACAAAATTACATTACAATTTATGTCGCTGGTACTTTGTTAAAATGACCACTTTTGTCTTTTTCACTACATGCTTCATATAATAGTACATAATCGAGGCTATGGGATGTGAAATCTTACTGTTTAAGTTATTTACCATAATAAAACCATTGTAGTTTTAAAATATCAAAAGTTATGTTTTTGTGTGTTTATCAGATGTTGACCCAGAAATACTGCCATGTATGTTAGATCAAGCTTACATGCTCATGTGTTTATTGTAAACTTAAATTTGAACATGTCATTTCAATGCTTTTAATTCAACCAGAGTATTTAGCTCGCTAGAAGCTAACACAGCTTCGGTTAGCCATACAACAGCATATCGAGATAGCAACTTTGTGATCAGGCATTACAACTACCTACTAAATTGAGTTAGATTGGGTTCGGTCCACAGGGACCGAATTTGTCATGACACCGGCTGGTTCCTGCAGTGCAAAAACAACAAAAAGAAAATACTTTGGAAAAGTCGTCCCGGAACTATGAAAACATTGCTGTGGTGCGAAAACGCCTTAATGGCATTGAAAAACCTTTTGAAACACCTTTTTATAATAGTGAATATAGTGTGCCATAACATATATAATCATTACAATATTTATATTTAAGAGTTGTGGTCAGCATGGTGACGTTTTGCTCGCTCCTTTACTTCTTAGGAAGTTCTCAATACGTCAGAGATATGCAAACCCCAGAAGCGAGTTAGCATTTTAGCACTTCAGGTTTAATCGCCCCCTTTTTTAAATGTTTGTTTGGTAAATTGCCTGAAATAAGGTCGGTGGTTAATAAAACCTCTATATACAGTATTTCTACATTTTAATCTATGACATAAAACACACCAGTTATAACACACTCGTGATTTTAAAGCGTTTTTTGAGTCTTAAAATTGACGTTTGTCATCACGCATAAAAATCTCACAAATAATGTAATGAGGGAACAAATCTCCAAAAATTTGGATGGGGATTCATTTACAGAGTTGTTACCTACCAGGAAACACACGTTAAAAAAATTCTTGTTGACATTAGTACTACAAATGCACTTTATAACATGAATTAACAATTAAGTATTTATTAATTATTCTTAATTCCAATTAAATTTCCATTTGTTTATTTCAGATCACAGAGCATTAACTAATGTTAACAGATAATAGATATTGTTCATTGTTTATGTTAGCTAATGCAACTTATTGATAACAAAAACAACCTTACAGCCTAAAATGACAGCTGCAAAGTCTAATTTTACTAAAACGTTTGAATTTTCTGAGGTGGCAAAGCAATGATAAAGGCCAACCCTAAAGCCCACCCCTTAACCTATCGTCACAGGAGCAACAAACATACAAATGAGTTCATAGGAATTCACACGAATGAGCCACCTGGTGAAATACTTACAAATTCCCATCAAATTGTATTGATACATATTTATACACAAGAAAGATACGGCATTTTCAAATATCTTAGATTTAAAGTTGTAAAGAGTGACACAACAAAGTTCATGAACACAACTCAATAGATTACATGTCATGGCAATGTCACGAACTTCCATGAGACTTTGTTGGAATAAAACCAGCCAAAAAGTTTTGGCAATGTTATTAACATGAACAAATTTTGTTTTAGTACATTTAGAAACTCTACAGTTCAGTGTCACCCTATATAAATCTCACAGAGCAACATCTTCTGCCCGAACAAAAGGGCAAAGGAAACAAAGCCCCAAGTGACAGCTTTAAGACCCACGGCATTCATTTGTCTTAATTACTCTTTTTACACACACAGTATACCACAGTTAATGGTTGAACTGTGTATGGCTACTGGTCTTTATGTCCACCTGCCTAGAAGATGAATACGGGGCCTTTAATTCCACCCATGGCTCTATCGTTTACTGAGTCAGCTCGCTTTCTAGAAGGAGAGACTACGAGGGCTGCTGAGGCAGCACATTCAGCTTTTATTTGTGTGCAGTGTCCACGCCTTGACACACACTGTCAGATCATATCCTATGTAATGACTTCTGGACTCATAGCTCTCGTAACAACACTCCTGTAATTCAGACGAAACATGCGCCGGAGGTTTACTGTAAGCATAAGAAAAGATTCATACTAACACGCAGGGAACTTCAGCGTCTGTCAGATTGAGATCATGAAAAAAGTCAACCAAGAGGATACTTGGCCAACGTTTGAAAGCATTTATTGCAACAGCGAAAAGAACATTGCTTTCTGTTTGATCAAAAAGATTCCCCAGCTTACAAAATATGTTCTAGGAACGTTTTGCCAACATTGTCTTTAAGTTCTAAAAAACTTTTTGGGAACGTTTTAAATGTTCCACTAAAATAAGTATAATGTCTTTAAACCATGAGCAATTACATAACGTTGATAAAATATTCTTTCAACGTCACAGCAAGAACGCTTTTAGCCAAAGTTCTGAGAACATACCCTATTATCTGTACGGTGATGTTCCACGGCTAAGACGATACAGTTCGCATATTGGAGAAGAACCCAGAACATCTCGTCTCAGGTTGACCTCTGAACGTCACACCCTGTTGTCCATTAAGGTGTCCTGCAAGATGAAGTCCCATAACTAAGAAATAGGATCAGAGAAAAAATGTGTCTGGTTGAAAAAGTGCAGATGTGTCCAATTTCCCGCGGCCTGCGGACCAGTCAGCCAGGTGACAGAATGATGTTCTTACTGATGGGAAAGCTGTTTAATGGGATTTTTCCCAGCATGCTATAATAGCGCTGATCAGTTTTGGACAATGAACGGTGATGAGAAGTAAATAATTGATTATGCTGGAGGCACACAGGCAGAAAGGAAGGTTTTATGTGAAGGCCGGGGACAAAGGCAGTGGATGAGAAAAGCAAGTTAGATCAGCTGGAATAATCTAGAGACCGGGCTATTAATCGATTTCAGAAACGGTTACTATTGCAGTTTTTGAACAGGTGCATTCAGAATACCTAAGTTAATGAAATACTAAAATTTAACAATGAGTAAAAGTTTCAATTGCTGTCCAAAGGCAGCAGTTGGGTAATATTATTACCCTTATTAAAGCATAAAATCAGCTTGACTGGATTGTTATTTGTTCTGGGTCGTTCCTGTTGCACGGTATGTTTCGAACATTTAACCTCTAAAAAAACGAATGTGCATTTTAGAGAGTTGTTCAATAAGGGGCTTTTTTAATGCTTACTTAATTCAATTAATTAAACAACGGAATTATTTTTAGTTATTTATATTAGGCAATAGATTGAAAGGTACAGTATATTGCATACAGCAGGAATAAAAATTACCAATTTATTCTATGTAGAATGATAAACTGCCATACTGGCACACAATGCACCGTCATTGAACATTATGAAAGATCCCCAAAACTTTGTCAATATGTCATGCATAAAGAGGATTTGCCTATAGCATTTATAATTTTCCACTTGGCATACGAGACCTGAGAGTTCTGTCTATAATATAGGCTTTCTCTCCTGAGGTGAGAGAGGAAGCCTGACAGTAAGTTAATGACTGGACACAGTGGAGAGAAAATTACACTTCATTTGCACCTATCAACAGAGCTGACAACTAAATAAAGAGGGCTCAGTCAGGAAAATACACTTCTTCATTTAAACTCACACATATCTGCATGTAATTAAAGCAATACAACTCTTCACCAATCTAACGTGGATCATGAATGGATTAGCATCCCACAAAACAAAGCAAATCTTAAATTTGCTTAGGCCACCTGCAAGTCAGGGCCCTTGCATAGTCTTTCCTGATAAGCAAATGAATAAAGTGTAAAATATGTGAGTTTGGTCATTTATTTAAACTGCACAAATGTACGTCTTATAAGAAAGTGCAATAATACCATGTATTACGTATGTGATTACTTTATTCCTTCTCATGGAAATCACAGATGAGACCTCTTTAACATCTCCGTTATTTCTTCTAGACATCAATGAGATTTAATTTTAGTCAATATTATTAATAAATGTTACTATAAACTCAAACAATTCATTGTATCCAAATCATATTTTGTCACATTTTATAAGCAATTTTAGGAAAAACATTTGAGGCAAATCTGATTCAATGAAACACAACTGTATCAATAAACTATGAAAGAGCAACTCTTATAATTTTTCTTTGGATTATTTCTATTCTATTTCATTTTTATGTCTCTAACAGCTTTGCATTGGTGCATATTTGTAAAAAGCACACAGATTGGTTTGAGCATTATAATGTCATCTGTCCTTATGAAAATAAATGAGGAATTTTTGACACAATTGTCTAGTCCACAGACTTAAAAACAACAGAATAATTATAATTACGGGAAAAGATGTGACTATAAAACTCCTTATTAAAACAAACCCCAAATTAACTAGAATTTAAAATTCCTCACAACACTTGAATGAATCTTTCTTCGTATTCTTACCTCTCCAGTGCAGCTGCTAGTCATTCTCCTTTTATGCCAACCAGTGAATTTTGATGCTTTTTAGTCTAATCAAGAACTTATTAAGAGATTACTTCTCATTACTTGAGCTAAATTTGAGCCCAGTCTGAATCATCACTTCAATTGCATGAAGTTTAAGCATTTTCTGAAAATAAGGGCGAGTTTAGTTAGGTTGAGCTCATCTCGCTTTGATCACACTCTGTGCGTGAATCCCCATGTGTGGTTCTATATGTAAGTAGCGTGACGTATGTTTTACCTAAACTGCAGTGGCCAATAAATCCTGTTGTCTCCTCAGCAAGTAATATGCTATGATGCGTTTCGGTTTAATAGGTCTTATTTTGAGATGGTGCTTCTTTGGGGTGTCCTTTTTCCTTACCCTGACACTCTCCTCTCAAGAATGACAGTTTGACACCGCTTGCAAAATCAATACGCTGTTGAAATCATCTCCAACATATATTGAGGTGAAGCTCAAACTTCATTATTTTTTGCTGGTGGAGATAGACATCTGCAGGCAAAATGTCAACCCTCTTGGCCTGAAGGTGTGGGCATCCTCCGAGAGCGAGATGGAGATCAGACGGTGTCTTGTTGGTGGCTCTGCCCTCTCAGGGCCTTATGAAAAGCAAACAAGACCACAATATCACGCAAGTCTGAATGAAAACACACAATTATACATGAGGATTAACACATACATTTGAAATACAAGAATAATACAATCAGGGAGATTTTGTGTAAAAGTAGCTCCACAAAAAAAGGTATAAATTATTGTTTATAACTTTATTGTATAATATAAGTTGTTTTTTATTCAGGACAAAGGTCTTGGAGACGAGAATGAAATTCATAAGATTAAATAACACTGCGCGCTGACATGCAAGCTGACATTTTACTCACAACCTTTGTTGAATAAGTAATATCTGAATCATACATAAGATAGTCACTGTGTGTTCTGAGAAAAATAAATAATTCATTTCATGTTTGCCTGTTGATTCTCAGTTTTTTGTGCCACTTATTCACTGTAAAATTGAACAAAGCAAACGTATTCTCTCAAGTATATGTCGTCGGTTTATATTTAGCAAAACAGTGACACCTGGAGTTTGCCATAAGAACTGCATCCATTACTGTAACATCGATAGATGGTGCTCTTGTACGAAATATCATTTCCATCTGAACGGTAGAGATGAAGAGCTTTTTTGATGACATTGTACTTCCTTCAGGTATCTTTATAGGACAGTTTATGCTCAGAGGTGAATTAAAATGATCTCATCAGTATTATCTGAAAGACCTCTACGTGCGTTTTGATAAAGACGGGACCTCTGGTTATTTCAAACCCCCGTATAGCTAATCGCGCGCGTTTGCGGTGAAATGGCTTGAGATAAGAGCAATAAGAGAAAAATGCAATCCCCGAGCATTTGAGTCTGTTCATTTAAGAAGTGCACTGCAGATTTTTAGCATGATTTACTCTACTAATGGGCCTTTAGGGAGCTAATTGAATCCTGGAGCTCTCAGAGGTTTAAATCAAGCACCGCGCTCGAGCAGAGTGCTGATAACCAGAGATGCAGTTTTTCATCTGTTGAGTCATTTAGTTTAAAGAAAGAGACTTTCTGTGTCCCCACGCGTCCGCTTGTCGAAATTCATATTGTTCATAATTCTTTCAATATATTTGTCATTTCGCAGAAAGAATCAGACGTGATGAGCGATCGCGTGCGGATATGATGGATTTGTTTGTTTGGCAGTAATTCAGGCAGAAGATTTGTGTGGTGTGTGTGTGTGTGTGTGTGTGAGTGTACTTGTACAACTATCTTTATGAGGACAAATTTGAGACCAGCAGAGTGAGGACTAAGAGATTCAAATGAGGACACTTTCTAAGGGCCCTTTAAAGGGCTGTTCTAGGGTCAAGACCTGGCTTTAGGGTTTATGTTATGATTAGGTTTAGGTTAGGTTTAGGTTTAGGTTGAGGGTTATGGTCAGGTACTTAGTTCTGATGGTTAGGGTAAGGGGCTAGAGATTGCATTGCATCAATTTATGTCCTCATAAAGATAGCTGCGCAAACACATGTGTGTGTGTGTGTGTGTGTGTGTGTGTGTGCGTGTACGCGCGCGCGTGTGTACATGCGGACTTGGTTTTTATATGTTAGGGGGGACCTAAACCTGAATGCACACCAATTCATGGGGACACCAGGTCACTGTGGGGACCAAAATTGAGGTCACGGGTACAAAAGCTTATATTTGTACAGAACGATAAGTTTTGAAAATCTAAAGATGTAAAAAGCCTTCTAGGATCTTTAGGTTAAGGGGTAGGGTATAAAATATACAGTTTGTACAGTATACAACTCATTACACCTATGGACTGTCCACACGGAGATAATAAAAGATACATGTGCGTTCGTGCGCGTTTGTGTGGACTTTGGTTTTATATGTTAGTGGGGACCTAAACCTGAATGCACACTAAATGGGGACCCGTGTCACTGTGGGGACCAAAATTAAGGTCCCCACGGGCACAAAAGCCTATAAATTGTACAGAACGGTAATTTTTGAAAATCTAATAATTCATTAAGTTTTATATGACCTTTGGGGTTAAGGGTTGGGTTAGGGGTAGGGGATAAAATATACAGTTTGTACAGTATACAACTCATACTGTCCCCACGGAGATGATATAACGTACATGTGTGTGTGTGTGTTTGCAATTTACGCGTTCACATCATAATATTTCAGCAGCTGTTTGTTCTCGTGGATGTAGAAAGGTTTCCAAACATTAACACACTGCAAAATCTCTCTTTGGTTGCTTTTTATTTCAGGATTTATATTAGGCTATATTCGCTGCATCTATGATGTTGTTACAGAAAATGATTTGGAGAAAAAGTCTCAAACTGCAAGTCTGTGTTTACATTGGACTTATATTGCATTGTATTATCCATTACTTTCTGACTATGTGCAATCCCCGGGGATCAAACATATGACCTTGGCATTGCTAGTGCCATGCTCTAACCACTGAGCCTCAGGAGAGTCTCTGATACGATACCTGTCAGATGTCACTAGACATCTAGAAGATTTCTGTAAGATGCTCATGATGTGTATATCATAAGTGTACATAAAACTGCCTTTTCTAAGACGTTTATTGGATGTTCTTAAACATCAGATCTTAGCAAGTTACTTATGTTATGCCTATCTGTTATTGTTTTTTTGTTCTTTTTGCTTTACCTTTCACTATGTAAACATTTGATCTAAATGAGAGTACGAAACAGCAATGTTATTTAATTTAGAAAAAATGGGAAACAAACTAATTTCCACATCAAAGTCAAATATACCCTAAAGTATGTACAGTATGTGTCTGTTTGGGTTGAGCAGGAAGTCCCTGTGACATCAGCAAAACATTGGATACACATAAACTAGACACACATCGTCATTATATCTATGTGCAGTGTCGAATGAACTGTCAAAGAATTACATAAAAGTTATAGGATGGTATAAGTGCTATATGCCACACATGCTTCTGGATGGTGTCCTTCACCTCCTCTTTAATTAGGTGCTGAAAAATAATGGGATGTTAATGACTAGTTTAAAGCATCGCTCCTTACAGATAGCTTTTAATTATTCCAGGCTCTTCTATCTTCCATTTCCTCCAGCTAAAACATCTTACTGTCATGTTTGAAAGTTTCAGGGCTGCAAACTTTTGGTACTATTTGACCCTGTAACGGACAATATAGAAACTATAAGGACTCAAAGCTGATGCTAACCTGTTGTTTCACGAGTTTAACCCTTTGGTTAAAACCTCTGATATTTCGTTGACCCTGCCTTATCCAATACAATCTCAAGGCAATTCGTAACTATTTAAATTTGTATGAATTTGTACGATTTCATTCGGACAGTTTAGTATTTGCTTTCGCACCATGAGGGTTCGTTTTAGAAGTGGGGCAAGGGGTGTGTCCCAGTGTGGGGTTTTGTAGTGATGGAATTTCAGTTTGGACAATTCACAAAATACAAAACTCCTCCCCCAATTTAACATTTATTAACCAACTGCAGGAAAGTAACCGAATGGCCACTAAAGTAAACAAGAAAGTAAAAAATTGACATTTGACATGAATGTGACCGAATCCGCTTTTAATTGAGCCACTATAGTCTCACAGAATCATAGAAATCATTATTTTAATAAATTGTAATAGTCAACTGCTGTGTGGACATCTGAGATTTTGTTGTAGAGATAAAGGTTAGGATTGTGTTTTTTTGATAGTTTTACAGCACAGTATATTGGCATTTTCTGCTGTTTGCCTATGGAATCTGACAGAGCATTTGGACACAAATGGTATGACCTTACATTTATAAAATAATTTCACGTTCCTTCAAGCAATTCTGGCAATTTCAGACAATTTCAACTTTCTTTATAAGTTAAAGAAATTTACCACTGAAAAAAGTAGAAATTGATTTGTAAAACCAAATTGAATGCATTTATAATTTTAAAAAGCAAAAATGTCTACTTGTTCTTCATTATTTGGTCACATAAAGTAATTAAAAGTTAATAAAGAAATAAAATAAAACTTGAGTTGTGTTATGAAGGACAAAATTATGCCAAAATTATATTTTGCCTGCATTCATTATTTCAGACATTTAAGCAAATGCCTAAATCATGAAATATTTTAGTCCTAAACTTCTGAACTATAAAAAGGAAATCTATTAGTAAAGAAAGGTACAGACTATCTGTACAAATACAATCTCCATAAATATATTTTCGGTATCAAGCAGGGTTTAATCTCTTTCACACTCACATTATTATCATGTGAATAGTTGCGCTCAGCTTTTGGAGTGTTTACGGTAGCGCACGCCTCTCGTACTGTAAGTCTGCTTTTTGGTAGTAGTTCAAAGCATTCTTGGCACTTGTGTGCCAGTCATCCTCGAGTGAGGACTGCTTTCTACGTATTGCTGAGTACTTCAGATCAAAATCATGGGCTTTGATCTAGATCGTTTCGAGGGTACCGTAGAGCCGGACCTCATTTGTAAACTGTGTGCCAAAGTTCTGGAGGAGCCTCTGACCACTCCGTGTGGACATGTGTTCTGCGCTGCCTGCGTTCTCCACTGGCTCTCCAAAGTCAACAGCTGCCCCGACCAGTGTCAGAAGATGTCCCCCAAAGAACTGAACCACGTCCTGCCCCTGAAGAACCTAATTCTCAAACTGGATATTAAATGCGACCATCGCGACCGGGGCTGTAACAGAGTGATGAAGCTCAAGCATCTTTCAGAGCACATTGAGATCTGTGACTTCTCTCCGGTGAGATGCAGGAATGAAGGATGCGACGCGCTGCTCAGTCTGAAGGACGTCGCGTCACACATGCGGGAGGAATGTGAACACAGACCGGTGGAGCTTTGTACGGATGGATGTGGACTGATGCTCAGCCTCAAAGAGAAGTCGGACCACCGCTGTTTTGAGGCGCTGAAGACGAACAGCGGGTTTCTTCAGGTCAAAGTGCTGGATTTGGAGAGAGAGCTGAAGCGCCGGTGCTTGAGGTTCAGCAGGAGGGAGAGATCGCTCCTTTCCAAACTTTCTGCGCTTCACTGCGAACTTCACATGACAGCGTTGAGATTTCAGAAGAAAATCACCGAGTACAAGAGCAGGATTGACGCGCTGTCAAACACTCGCATCCCTTTCAACGAGGTACCTAAATCAAGTGTTGACGTTTATTTTGGACGTAAGCGCCTAACCCGAAATTAACTGTGTTTGTTTGTATAGCCTAACCATTTATTTTATGCATTATTATTAATTTATTAATACAGTATATATTAAATAGTATGTATATTAAATACATTTAATTAAATTAAAACTACTCAACAGTTATTGGTTCTTTGCGGAGTATACCGGAAGTTAAGTTTGTGCTACATATCGTTTGTTTATATTGTTGCCGCTGAAACCGTCATGAGACAGAATGTTGAGGTGTTCACGACAACACTTTCCATTTGGTTTGTATGCACCTTTTATAGCGACTGACAGTTAGTTCAAGCTATACATGTTATCTTGTGTAGGCCTAACCCCCGGGAATCAAACCCATGACCTGAGCTACAGGAACACGTTTAAAGGCCTAAGGCCATGTTCACATTTTACTTATTTTTGACAAGAAAAAGTTGACAATGGCGCTTTTTTAGTTAAAAAAACGCGCGCAGCGTTGTGGTTACAAATAACAGCTGGCAATGTTCAAAGATAGCATTTGTGTACGAAGGCAGCTAAGGTCGTGTTCACATTTGACAGCTTTTTTTGACAAGAAAAGGTTGACAGGGGCACTTTTTTTGTAAAAAAAAAGAAATGCTCACAGCATTATGGTAACAAATAACACCCGGCAATGTTCAAAGATAGCATTAGTGCACGAAGGTATCTTAAAGAGACAGGTTTCGTAGGCAGCATAATGGAATTATATTTGAATTATAAACAGAGAGAGTCTATTTAACTACAGTACTAATTTCTTACTAGAAATGCAATCAGAAGTTATTGAAATTGAAAATTAAACGTACATTTATACAAAACTGTGGTCCAAGGGGCGTTTCGGTCACCATTTTCTATTTTCGAGCTTGAGCCTTCATGGCCAATTACGTTCCTCGCATGTTGTTGTGGAAATCGAAGGGGGGTTTTCTTTCAGAAAGTTTTACTTTGTTCTACCTCAAAAGACACTCTAAACTGCAGAAAAAGATGCTGGCGCTGGCGTTAAGCACAAGTAGCCTTTTGAGTAAAAGTCTATAAAACATAAAGGTGCCATTGAAGAACCTATTTGACTCCACAAAGGACCATTCATTCAAAGGTTCTAATGAGAACCATTTCTTTCTTACTTTTTTAAATTCTAAAGAACAGAGGTTCTTTGACTGTTAAAAGTTCTTTATGGAACCATTTAACCAAAGAGGGGTCTCCTATGGCATCGTAAAGCACCTTATTTTTAAATAGTGTATACATTTACATTATTTTAAAACAGGACAAACTACACAGACACACCACACATCCACAGTTAAAGAAACAGTTCACCCAAAGATAAAAAGTCTATCATAATTTACTCATTCTCATGTCATTCCTAACCTGTGTGACTTTCTTGCTTCTGTAGAACAAAAACAAAGATCTTGTGAAGAACGTTGGCCCCCATTGGCCAATATAACACAGAACCAGACATTTCTCAAAATATCTTCTTTAGTGTTCCGCAGAAGAAAGATTCATACATAGATTTTGAATGACATTAGGGTGAATAAATAATGAAATAATTGCCATTGACATTTAGTGTGAACTATCCCTTAAACTGGTGACTTCTTCATCTGTGTATGACGTCAAAGTAGTGTGAGTACTATTTGGAAAGATGTGCCTTCCAAATGCTTTCTCGATTCATGTCAGTCATGACTAATTTAGTTTTGGAGAAAAGTGTTGCATCATTTATTTGCACAGGTCACTTGATTCGATATTTTCTTTATAATTAAACAAAATAAATGTCTTTAATCAAAAATCTGACAAACTCAATACAATTTGTATCCTACTAGAAAGTAGAAAGTAGCAAGAACCTCTGCTTTACAGCTTATACTTCAATCTTTACATAATACATACAAAACGCTTTATCTGCTACTTTGAAATGTCTCTCAACACTAATCCCCCCCCTCAAAAACATATTTTTACCTTAAGCAAGGTAAGTTCATTTTCACAGTAATTTCACACCTGAATGATCCAGATCCAAACAAGAGAAACAGACGTTAAACCTGAACACCCTCATTCAAGTCATTTTCAGAGGTTTACGCATGGTTGCTCTCTCTCACTCGCCCATCTTATGCAAGCAGTCTGCTCGCGAGTACATCGTGAAGACTTAATATGCAAGTCTAATAGAGCTGACAGGAGGCACGTCGTGTGGACTGCAGGGAGATAGAACATTAACACAAAAGAGTCTTATGTCTCTGGTCGGCTTTTGTCACGTGTGCTTTAGTAATGAAGATCTCGTGATGCTTTTCTCTCTCGACGTGACAGATTTCTCCCTGCAGATTCAATTGAGAGCTGCTGGGTACTTTTTTAAAGACAGCTATCTTGGGTTCAGATGTTTTAGGTCCGTCATTCATAAAGAGAAGAGCTCTTGCTGTGGTTTTGGTTGGGGGTTATAGATCAGCAGGATATGTGTACTTATGTCATAAGACCTGATAACAAATACAGTATTGATTTATTTTTTGCTTATGACTGGAACTGAATACATGCCCAAAAGAATGTGAACATATTGACAACACCTTCATATAATATCAAAGCTGTCGACGTTGAAGGATTAGTTCATCCATCCATCCATCCATTTTCTACCGCTTATCCGAACTACCTCGGGTCACGGGGAGCCTGCGCCTAAGGATTAGTTCAATATAAAATTAAAATTTCATGATAATTCACTCACCCACATTAATTCCTCCTGTCGAAAAACAAATTGAGGCTTATGAGGAAAGCTTCAGGGTTCTTATCCATATAATGGACTTTAATTGGGGTTTGTTGGTTAAGGTTCAAAGTTCAGTTTCATCGCAGCTGGCACTGAGTTTTGTAACGTTTTGTAAAGAATCGGCACTGTAAAGAGGAGATACAGCGTTTTTAAATCGTGTATACACATGGCATTAAATCTAAACAAATGGAAGTATTTGTTTGAGCCGCGTCACATGACCCCATTAATACCTCTGTATCTTTTAGACTTGATAAACAACTGGCCACGTTTATAAATCACAAATTAAGGACATTATCTGCGGAGCAATATATCCAGGTGTCTCTGGTGGTATGATCTGTCTTTGCTGCTTAAATGCCATCACTTTGCATCTCCTGTGGGTGTGTTGTTTCATTAGGTAGCTAATGGAGAGAGCACTGCCTCTCCGAGGGGAGACATTTAGGGTGAGGAAATCTGTGTTTGAACCTGCAGAATTTCCTCTCATCATCTCTCTTTCACTGTCTCAGGAAGAAGAAACGGTGACCATCAATGTGACCCTCCACAGAGCGTCAGGATGTCTCGGATTTAATATCATTGGAGGATGGTCATGTGAGGTATGGTAACTCGCGGTGTATATGAACATTTAATGGCGTCTTAACCTATACAGGCCTTTTAACATAACCTGAAACCTTGATCGAATGCAAAAAAAGTTCAGAGCATGAATATGCATGACTGTGCTGTTGATAGGGCTGCAGATGATAAAAATGATCTTCATCTTTATTAATATTTATACAAAAAACTTTTTTTAAGCTCAATTCTTTTACAAATAAGAAATAAAATGAAACACATCTAAATGAAGGAATTTTAGATGTTTTTGACTTGACATTCCCTTCAGAACATTTCTTAGAAGACCATGACTGAGTCGAACTGAAGAATGCTGTGACTGCCATGTAACATTAAGACAAAACAATACCAGACGCCACTCCAAAAAGCAGAAACAATAATAATGTCATGGAAAACATACACAAAGTGTCTTTTAGTCACAAAAGGCAACCAACCCTTTCTTTGTTGAATAAGAAAACAAAATAAGTGACTGGGACACATGTAACAGTATAATTGGAGCTTGCGCGGTGTGAGCTCTGCGTATTTCACTCCAGTACATCGTGTGAAACGCAAGCGTGGGAGCCATTCAATTCTCACGTACATTGTGTCCAAGTGGAGAGGAGAAATCAAGCTGTGGATTTGGCTTTGCTTAGTCTTGTGGAGAATCATCACAGTCTGTTTATGTGTTTAAAACCTGTTCTTTAATGGACTACCAGAGCTAAAGTCTTCATCTGTGTGTGCAATATAAGAATCTATACAGAAGATGGATTTTATTAGTATGTCTACAGTTTATGCACTTTTATGGCAATTTTATGCAAATTGTCAGATTAAAGCGATACTGGTAGGCCCTAGCTACCGAATTATGAAAAAATCTAATACCATATAAATGAACAAAAAAAATGTGTTATTAAGCAAGTAGATAAAGACTAAGTGTCCAAAACAATGTCCTTATCTTGGCCTGACTTGCAAATGTAAGCTCATAAAAAGCTTAATTTAATTTTTATTCATTATCCACTATGATTTAAAGAATAATGAAATTCAGTTGTCGGGGACAATCTCATTAAAATATCAGATTGATGTCAATTACATAAAGTACATAAAGTAACTTTTTTGGTTTAAACATAGAAAATGTAACAGATTGCGGGTAAAAATATTATTATGTTAAAAACAAATAGTTTTATATTTTATTTAATATATTATTATATTTTTAATATTCATATTCATATTCATATTGTGTTATAGTAAAAACAATATTTTAATCATATTTTAATTAATGAAAATGTTGATAATATAAATAATTCATTAATAATAGCAATGAATATTTTACAAATATTTAATACGAATGTTTTTTTGGATAAAAAGTGCAATTTGTTAGTCTATTTTTCCTTTTTTCTTAATATGCTTTTATACTCTTTCTTTCTAAGGGACATGAGGGCGATTCCAGTAATGGGATCTATATATCAAAGGTTTTGGAGAATGGAGCAGCGGAAAAGAGTGGACTGCACATTCATGACAGGATCATTGAGGTTTGCCTGATCTCACTTTTAAAAAATACATGCAGGCTGTTTAGACCTCTAGTTTTCTCTTAGACAGGACGAGGAACAAAATGCGATCAATTTCTAGACTAAAAGGGTCACTTAGACAGCCACTCGACAAATAAAAGCTGAAAGAGATAGACATCATCCTGTTAGTGTGAGCACCTTAACTGGTGCCAATAGTTTCACAGTCTGTCTGTTAGATTTGTCAGATCTAGTCAGAATAACAATGTTGGCGCCATTGAAGGTTGATTTCACACTGAGCAGATTTCTTTAAAAAGAGTGTTAGTCTGCTCATCCAGCACTGCTGAGTCTGTTATTCATATCTAACAGGAACAAACGCTTTCAACCGAGCGGATCATGAAGGCATGTTACTATGAATTTATTTTACATTTCCTTTATTACAAACTGGGAAGCTTTTTTTCCAACACAGCGAATTGAGGCTTATCCAGAATGCTGTGAGTAGAATGAGCTATATACACCACGGGCCCCTTACATCGAATTCACCATGATGTTTGTATAGTAGCCCTTAACAGACAAACTGCTCTACAGAGCGCGTTTCGTAAATATGTTTTCTACTTCGGCAAGAAGCAAAAATGTGACAACGTCTTAGTCCTGTGAGAGTCACCATAGTGCTCCGACAGTGAGGGGTGGAGTGAGCCATTGGATGCAATTTGCAAACTCACCTCTAGATGCTGCTAAATTTCACACACAGGCCGTTTAAAGCAGCAAACATTATCATGTCGTTAAATATAAGGGCAGACAACAAAAATGTACATTATTGAGTTCTTTTCTTTCATCATTGAAAACAGAAATCTGTGAATTCATGTAACATGAACACTGGATATGTTCCTTAAAGAATGTGTGCTATGGTGGCTTATTTTTTATCAGGAAGTCACCCGTGTAGATTTTGTCATGGTCTCAGAGCAACCATTTATAAGCAAAACAGGTGCAGCAGAGATCAATAAATTCAGAGATGTTCAAATAATAATTTCCCTAAAAATGGTAATCATTTTGTACAGTACTCACCCTCATGTTGGTCCAAACCAGTATGCTGTTATTTTTCTTTTAAACAAAAGAGGAAGAAATAGAAAATAACCAAACAGATCTAACCCCACATTAACTGCCATAGTATTTATTTTCCCTACTATGGCAGTTAATGAGGGATGAGATGTGTTTGGTTACTGACATTCTTTCAAATATCTTCTTATGTGTTTAGCAGAACAAAGAAATGAATACAGCTTTTGGATCAATCTAAGGGTGAGTAAATGATGACAGAATTTTCATTTGTGGGTCAACTGTCACTTTAAATGTCAGATTATCCTACTTTGCCCTATGTATGAAAAAATAGTTATAGTGCACCGTGACCTCAAATATTGTTTTTTTAAAGTTTATATTTTGTATCCATTTGTTATCTAGTGCTGCAAAGACCTTTTGAATTGTTCGTTGAAGGATTAGCTCAAGTCGTAACTCTAAATGCCAAAAAGCACAAACAGGTTAATCATATGCTTGAGGCATGTTTGTAACATCCAGTACATCTAGTAAAACAAACTAACAGAATGTTTTTTCTCATGAGTTAATATGCATTGGTACGACAGCTGTGAGCATGTTATTTTCCTCCCTCGGGTTGTGAGGTATGAATGCATTCCTCCAGTGAAGTTTTCATTATTCTGTGAAAACAAGAGCGGGGAGCAAATTCAGAGGTTAAGGCCACCAGCCGAGTAGGTCAGTGCCAACAGGACATGGATGATATCTTGGACTGCAATGTTGATGAAACGTGCTTTGAACTGGCATCTCATGTTTAGGGGTCCGTTGCATCGTGCTGGACGTCTAGAGTACAAGAGGAGTTATGAAAGGAATAGTAAACGTGTTTGAGAAGAAATAAGGTGTAGAAGGTGTGCAGTATCTCTCTGTTTGAACTTTTCAGTTGAAATGTTCTTTTTATAGTTTGCAACAGATTTAATTACAGTAAGGCATGAGAGAAAGTACATCAGGTTTAATGGGATTAAAGTGAGCATGTGCTTTCTGTGACACAGGGAAGAGAATTCAAAACAGTTTTATTGAAATGCAGCATGTGACTCCACACAGCAGTCGATTCATTTGGGTTTGAAGAGGGCTTTAAATGGCTTTATTTCATTAGAAACATCACTGGGATGTTGGTGGTGTGTGCTTCTGTTGGGCCAACAGAGGACATGAGGTAGTTTTGAACTACAGTATCTTACAGAAGTGAGAACATCATTACTGTAATTTAATTACTTTTCCTTTGAAAAAGTAAGGTAAGGGATTAACGTTTTTTCTGTAATTTAATTACAGTTACTTCTGATGTAATTGAACTTAATACTGTGTGTAATATAATATGTGTGTGCAATAGTGGAATTGACATCAAGTCTAACTTTAAAATCCTTGCTTTAATGTATAATTCTCACATTTGTAATACTTTGGTCAGTTAATAATATTACTTACAGTTTTATGTTATTTATTTGAATGAATTAACTCTTTCCACGCCTGGGATTCTGTACCTTTTCCCAAAGGTGTGCAACAGCGCCACCTGCTGTATAACAGTACAAACACTGATTGCCGTAATACCTCATCTTTGGGGGAACCGTTTTTTTAAATGACGAGATAACTTGTCAATGGCGGTGAAAGAGTTAAAAGAGCCATTTAATGTCTATCCTTGAATCACTTAACTAATCAAGGTTGGACAAAGAGGATAAAGAAAGTAAAAAGTAACTAAATACTTTTTGGAGATAGTAATTTGTACATTACTCTATACCTAGTTATCTAATTATCTAACAATATCTAATTACACTATTGAAAATGTAATAAGTAACTAGTAATTAATGACTTTTTCAGAGTAACTTGCCCAACACTGCATTTTTGTAAATATTTATTATGTCTTTTTATGTGACAACACTTGAAATGAACACCTGATCAAACTTGCATACCTGTGATTTTATAGTGATACTGAACAACTTGATCAGCTTGCTCAGGTGTGTTTGATCAGGGCTGGAGCTAAACTCTGCAGTGCTCCGGCCCTCCAGGGTAAGATTTGAGGAACCCTGCTCTAATGAAAGGTGGAGGAGCGCAAGGTCTCTAACATCCACCGGCTCTGTGATGTCTTCATTGAAGAGGACTCCAGTGCCAACCTGGGAAGCTCTGGTGAACTCCATGGCCAAGAGGGTTAAGGCAGTGCTGGAAAATAATGATGGCCACACAAAATATTGACACTTTGAGCCCAGTTTGGACATTTTCATTAAGGCAAATTTACACTGTTATACAAGCTGTACACTCACTACTTTACATTGTTGCAAAGTCTCATTTCTTCAGTGTTGTCACATGAAAAGATATTATATTTTTTTTTACAAAAATGTGTTTAGGGTGTACTCACTTCTGTGAGATACTGTATTTTGTCCTCTGAGCAAATTAGACTGAGACTGTTTAGGACTTTTCTTTCAATCCATGCGTTTAGACCAGGACCAGACTGCTTTTATAGAACAGATGAGGAAATCTGCACATAAACTCAGCAAAAAAAGAAACGTCCCTTTTTCAGGACTGTGTATTTCAACAATAATGTTGTAAAAATCCAAATAACTTTACAGATCTTCAATGTAAAGGGTTTAAACAATGTTTTCCATGCATGTTCAATTAACCATAATTAAATAATTAACATGCACCTGTGGAATGGTCGTTAAGACCTTAACAGCTTACAGAGAGTAGACATTTAAGGTCACAGTTCTAAAAATGCAGGACACTAAAGAGACTTGTCTACCGACTGTGAAAAACACCCAAAGAAAGACGCCCAGGGTCCCTGCTCATCTGTGTGAACGTGCATTTGGCATGCTGCAGGGAGGCATGAGGACTGCTGATGTGGCTAGGGCAATAAATTGCCATGTCCACACTGTGAGATGCCTAAGACAGTGCTACAGGGAGACAGGAAGGACATCACCAGCAACAACGCCGCCTATGGGCACAAACCCACCTTCGCTGGACCAGACAGGAGTGGGAAAAAGTGCTCTTCACTGATGAGTCACGGTTTTGTCTCACCAGGGGTGATGGACGGATTTGTGTTTATCGTCGAAGGAATGAGCGTAACACCGAGGCCTGTACCCTGGAGCGGGATCGATTTGGAGGTGGGGGGTCCGTCACGGTCTGGGGCGGTATATCACATCACCATCGGACTGAGCTTGTTGTCATTGCAGGCAATCTCAATGCCTTGCGGTACAGGGAAGACATCCTCCTCCCTCATGTGGTCCCCTTATGCATGCTCATCCGGACATGATCCTCCAGCAGGACAATGCCACCAGCCATACTGCTTGTTCTGTGCGTGAGTTTCTGCATGACAGCAATGTTCTGCCATGGCCAGCGAAGAGCCCGGATCTCAATCCCATTGAGCACGTCTGGGACCTGTTGGATCGCAGGGTGAGGGCTAGGGCAATTCCCCCCAGAAATGTCCAGGAACTTGCAAGTGCCTTGGTGGAAGAGTGGGGTAACATCTCACAGCAAGAACTGACAAATCTGGTCCAGTCCATGAGGAGGAGATGCACTGTAGTACTTCAAGCAGCTGGTGGCCACACCAGATACTTACTGGTACTTTTTTTTTGAGCCTACCTTCATTCAGGGACACATTATTCTATTTCTGTTAGCCACTAGTCTGTGAAACATTTTTAGTTTATGTCTTATGGTGTTGACTCTTTTAGTGTTTATTAGTGGTGTGGGAGACTATTATCGCGCGTTAAAAAAATTGTCGCCGTTAATCTATTCTCAAAGTTGGGTTGGGAGCTGGGTCTATACTACGCAAGCTATGATGATTTTCACCTTGATATTTTAGCGCGGATGTATACCAGCTTAACTGCACTGTACGGTGCGAGAACGAGATTTTTCAACTCGCGTGATTCACGTCATTCGCGGAAGCAGAAGCAGCCTCATCATCTCATGACAAGGGCTTCATTCGCGTCCTTAGCGCAGCCTCATCATCTCATAACCAGGGCTTCATTCGCGCGATTCGCGCAGCAAGTAGGTCTATTGTCTCTTTGCATTAACATATAAATCACTCGCGCTTGACGCGCCATTCGCGTTTGGTCTGAACACAACATAACGTTACTGTGAAATTACCGCATCAAACGTGACGTGCTAACATGGATGCAGCTATGAAGCCGCCGGGTTTGCTTCAGGGAATATTAATTTTTAAGAAGCTTCCCAATAGAAACATCGACAAGACT
Source organism: Triplophysa dalaica (assembly GCF_015846415.1). Taxonomy (NCBI): domain Eukaryota; kingdom Metazoa; phylum Chordata; class Actinopteri; order Cypriniformes; family Nemacheilidae; genus Triplophysa; species Triplophysa dalaica. The sequence goes on along the minus strand of NC_079561.1, from coordinate 10,914,739 downwards.
AAGGTTGTTTGCACCTTGTGCAATGCGGAATTGGTTTAAAAAAACACTTTCTCTCAACAGGTAGTGGTCTAGCTTTAGTTGAACCAGTAACTTTGTATTGAGATCTAATGTATTATGGCTCCTGTATGACATATCGCTTGTTGCTCCCTCACTCTTTGTAAGTCGCTTTGGATAAAAGCGTCTGCTAAATGACTAAATGTAAATGTACTGTAGGAGCTCTTCCAGTCTCAAGTACCACCTAAATGGAAATCATCCCTTAGCTAATGCGGAAGTAAACACAAGTTCATCTTATTGAACATAATTTAATTTTCATCACCAATTATCATAGTAGAACAGCTTTCTCAAGCAGTTTGTGATGCATTTTGGAAACAGTAGATGAGCCCCTGGTCTAATGCGCCACCTGGCTTGAGAAACCCGTTCTCAAAGACTTACTTTTAGTCATTATTTGGGTAGCACACATATTCTGAGTGCCTTCGGCAGAATTCAAATGAGCCATTTTAATCTAGATTAATCTAGATTAATTTTGGAATTAATCTAGATTAATCTAGATTAAAAAAAATTATCTATGCCCACCACTAGTGTTTATACAAATATTTACACATATTAAGTTTACTGAAAGTAAAAACAGTTGAAAGTCAGTGGACGTTTCTTTTTTTTGCTGAGTTTATTTGTCCAAGCAACAAGACTTCCCTGACTCTCTTGTGATTTTGTTTCGTTTATCCACCTCTGTGATGGCTTCTAAGGGTAGACCTTAGAAAATAATATGCATTACCAATAAAACACAGGGAATACTCACACTTACAGCTTGAATTCAAGTGGAAATTGCTGATAAGAGTTATGAATTATGTCATGGCTCATTCACCCTTCAGAGGTTGTTTGTGATATGAGGAATCAATGTATATTAATACTTTATATCAAATTATATGAACGCTGTGATTTAATATTGCGTACAACCTTAGTCGCTGTTTGCATCAATGTGACTTCTTAATGTTTCATATATTTACTGTTGTCATAATTCTGTTACTGAAAGATTTGATGCTGTTTATGGCTCCTTGTATGTGCACAGAAATCATTGAGTCTCTTGAGATTAGAATTAGAAAATAATTGTCTTTTCAGTCATGAAATAATGGCAGCAGACAGCCAAATCACAATTTGGCTAAACGCATCCAGGACATAAGTAAAATTATCTCTACACAGCTGATTTATTTAGTAAAAATATTTCAGTGGGATGCTGCTTTGTTGTTTATCGTTGTATATGAATGCTTGAAACCAGATACAGTATTACTTTCCTTTTGTTAGTACTAGATTATTTAATTCAAGATATTAAAATTCTGTCATCATTCATTCACCTCCATGCTGGTTTTGAGTTCATGCAATAGAAGTCAATTGGGTCAGTGTTGTTTGGGTCCAACATTCTTCAAAATATCTTCTTTTGTGTTCTGGAGAAGAAAGAAAGTCATACAGGCTAGAAATGACATGTGGGTGAATAAATGATGAAAGAATTTAATTTTTTGGGTGAACTATCGCTTTAAAGAGGTATCAACCAGTATCAGTACGTGCAAATAAGAGATGTATCACTGTTTCTGTGATTCTCTAGCATCACACGTCACAACAAACTGTCAAAAAAGAAGCATTGCATTAACAACAATTTGTTGAACTTGATTCTGTACACACTACACAGAGTAGATGTAAATACAGTCATCACTACATGACATTTTTTTGGTTAATACAGCTTTTAAATATGGTTTTATACGTTGATCTTTATAATATTTAACATATTGCTGTCATTAGATATTTACTAGCATTTAAGATTTTTAAAGGGGTGCTGCAACGATGGGTCATGTATTCTGACTTCTTTACAATGTTAAACGTGCTGTCTTCTCATGCTTAACATGGTCAACTTGCAAAAAACGAGTTGGGCGTATTGCGTAGTATTTCTGTGCTTGATACACTCCCCCAACGATCGTTCACGTTTCAGAATTTTTGATGTTTCTTTTTTTTCCGAACATATAAAACTGTTTTGTAACAATTTTTCTTAGTCTCTTGATGGACAATTCTCCCGGAAAAGCATGCGGCATGCCCACGCGGTAGCAAGGAGAGCAGGAGAAGCAGCATGCGCAGACGTTACTTTCACTTGTGTGCAGGAGAGAGAGAGAGAGAGCATACGTTCGCGAAGTTCAGGTGTTTGTTTGTTCAGTGCATTCGAATGATGAATGTTATATAAACGGTGGATATAATGCTGGATTTGAAGATAGTTTAAACCTGATATATGGAGCCGTCCCAGTGCTAAAAGATGCCGGACATGAACCGTGAATGTGCTGTAGTTCAGCCTACCCCTCCCCCCCTGAAAATGGCAAATGATTTCAGAAGTAATCATACAGCTGTATCTATCTTTTATAAATGTGATCAAACAAAATACTCTTCGAAGATACGATGTATGTACTATAGGTACTCAAGATTAATATGAGATTGGCAGACACCCTGTGTGTCAAGGCCGCTTTAAGACATGCATAATTGAGGACAGAACTGTAGGCTTGCTGTCACTGGCCAGCACATTAGAAAAAAGTCTGAAACAGAGTAACACTTGTGCTCACTGCTCCTTAAGGATCCTCTCAGTGGAGTGCAGAGCTTTAAACTCACAAACTCTCACAAAAAGAGACAAAAAATATTCATATAAAATGTATTCATTCAATTTAGACTCTATACTCTAAATATTTGTTGCCAAGAGACAGATTGAATGAAAATCAAGATGTATTGGGCTACCAGCAAGTGCACTGCACAACTTTGTTTGCATTTGTGTTTGTGTTTTTATGTCACATTCCTCAAATATTATATTAACATGTAAATATATGCATTTGGCAGAGGCTTTAATCCAAAGTGATTTCCAGTGCATTTAAGTTAAACATTTTCAACCCAATCTTAAGGTGGATTGTGGCATATAGGCACGAATTTTGGGATCTATTGATTCATGGACATGCATTTCCCTCTTTTTCCGTGTCAGGCAACACTAACCTGATATCAAAGTCGTACATATTTAAGGAGGTGGTTTACAAACACCTAACCCGACCCCAAACCCTATAAGCAGATCCACAAAGGCAAATTAAAGGCCACCCCAACCTCTCCCCTAAACCTAGCGTCACAAGGGCAAAGTCAAATCATAACAAAACATACAAATGAGATCGTTGGAAATAGAAATTCACAGGAATTAGCCACCTTGTAAAATAGGTATGAATTCCCATCATACTAGGTTGATATATATTCATATATACTGCTTATTAAAGGGGTGCTTCAGCCATGAAACAAAGTTCCCCATGTTTTACTCACCCTCAAGGCATCCTAACTGAATATGGCTTTCTTCTTGAAGAATAATGCAGTTGGAGTTATAATACCACGTTATCCCTCTGCTGCGTGTGAACCAGAGGCTTGTTTTTCCGGGAAATGACAAAAGCTCCCACACAGAGCAGACGGTATCCTATTGGAACAAATCTTAAAATGTTAAGTTCGTCACCGGAACTTACCGAAAAAACAAACGTGCACTTCACGTGCAGCTGAGGGATAATGGAAGTTAGACACGTTAATAGCGCTCTCAATATGGATATTTCTCTTAAACAAACGCATCGATTGGCTTCAGAAGACCTTTGTTTAAGGCTGAGTAGGCAATCCTGTCCCTTTTTTGTCATGCTAAATAAAGCAATCAATAAGTAAAGTGATACATTTGTATTTTTATAATTATATATCGTCTGTGGAAGGCATAGGACCCGAAAACTGCAGACACAGCGGGAGAATAGCAGGTAAACAGCTAGAACCTAACTGTCCCCTTGTTAAATGTTTGCAAGTTTGCTAATGGCACTTGACAGCTGCCGTTTACGTTAGCGGTTTTCGCTATTGTAGTTACGTTATTTACTTTGTCCTGAAACATTTTTTCACTGGTGTATGGGACATGATTTAATTGGAATTGATCCAAGAGCTTCTGGTTTGTGTGCGTTCATGTGTTTTGGAGGAGGCGTGGCTTTGGACGGCGATTCGCATGGAGGGTGGGATCATGATTTCAGCTAGCAGGCTAAAGTTAGCATTTTACCAAATCATCTCTTCCGCCTTTAAGACCACGGGGCCGTGTCCAGCAGTTCTTTTATCGATGGATGCATTTTTTGGAGCTTCAAAAAATTGAACCCCATTCACTCCCATTCTACCGCTTGGAAGAAAAATGATATGTGGTATTTACTCCGACTCCATTATTCTTTAAGAAGAAAGTCATGTTCTGTTAGGATGCCTTGAGGGTGTGTAAAACTTGGGTAAATTTAGTTTCTTGCCTGAAGTATCCCTTTAAGATGGAAAGTCGTGCTGGGTTACACGAAAACATGTTTTGCTGACTGACACGAAAAAAGGGGGAAATTCGTGTCCATGAACACGAATCAACAGATTACAGTTGTAATGTCCGTGAGACTGTGTTGACATTTTATCAGTATATGTGTTCCATGTAGATCAAACCCATAATCTTTGCGCTGTTAACCCTCTGTTGTGATTGGTGTTTAATGCATAGCTGAATCATTTCATTGCATATTTTTGTACTCTGTTGTTGCTCGATTTGTTCCAAGTATCTCAGTGAATATATGACTGATTGCACAAGTACTGTAGAATAAGGGTTGGGTAGCGCAACTAAATGCCTTTTGAAATCCAATTCAGGTTTTGAATTTGAAGTGAGGTCGCAAACAAGATATCACGTACTGAGGATACGCATCACAGTTTATCTTGTGAATTCATTTTTTATAAATACCCAGAGAACACACCAGACCTGTTTAAGCCGTATTATTATTTTTAATAACTTGAGTATAATGAACACTGTAATATGTCCTGTGTGATATCTGTACACTTAGTGTTACATTAAAAGTGAATCCAATGGCTTCACTTCATAATTCACCTGTGAAGTGTGTGTGCATGTCAGTATGATAAAAGGAAAAGTGATGAGGGATGAAAGCAAACGTGATGGGCAGCTCTCTAAGCATATGACTCTACATGAGTCTAAAGACCATCCTTTTTTTATTCATCGGCATGTTATTCGTGTTTTTTTCTTTTAGTCATTTGTTCTTTCAACTCTGTGCAGTTGTCTTTGATGTTCATTCCACCCAGTAAATGTGATCAGAACTGGGCAAAACATGAAATATTTAGAAATGTTAAGTTAATTTTTGAATTCTAAATATATACATATTTATGTATAAATACAGGCACTGAAAAAATAAGAGACCCTTTCAAAACCAGTTTTTCTGGTCTTAAAATGTACTAGGTATGTGTTTTGCTAAAATTATCATTCTGTGAACTACTAAGAATGTTTCTCCCAAATATTGTTTCTATTTACATTTATTTGCAAAAAATGAAAACTGGACAAACAGGTCAAAATAACAGTCAAGGTGCTCTGTATTTTTTCAGTCCTCACTTAAAAGTTCACATTCACTTCTAAGTAATACAACAGTAATATTTCTACATGTATTTAGGAAAGGTCAAAATTAGATATTTTGTATGTGATAACCTGGATTTTATCACAGTTTTCATGTGTCTCGTCATGCTGTCAGTCTTTCACATTGCTCTCTGATGACTTGAAATTCAACAAACACCCAAATTCAATGGACCCAATACATCTAGAAATGCTGATTAAATGAACATTTGGAACGGTCCCTTAATTTTTTCCGCTGTTGTAATTTTATATCTAAGGTGTTTTTGGACAAATTATTTTAAAAAGGGTAGCTACAGCATATTAACGAATATACAAAAATGCATAGAAACACAAAAACGGATGACTCGCATGTGCTGAGACAATGATGTTATTTTGACTGGACAAGCAACAAAGAAGCTGATGTAACAAGCCTTCACTGTTATTAGCTGTAATGATTTCTGATTGGTCAAAGAATATAACTACCCAATATTGATAGGTGTGTTCCAATTCTGACGTGCACTAAACTGTGATCATTAAATACCTGAGACATGATACTTGTCAGATGACCTCATCCATGACCTTCTGTGATGTGATGACTATAAAATGTACACATTGTACAATTGTAACTATTAATCTTAGCTGAGATTGTGTATTGAGGTAATAATAAACCAGTTCTTATGTTTTGTCTCTGTTCTCAAAAACAAATGATCATACTTCAGTTTATTTGCTTCTACTGATGTTGTATGATAATACGCATTGAAGATTTGAAAAATCTCCCCGATAAACCAGATAGGACTATAAGTACCATTGTTTCAAGGTCTGTGTAGTTTGTATTAAAGCAACAGGGTGTCTGTCAGTGTTTAAACAGGTGTTTTTAATTTCACAAACATATTCAAGCTGAATATTTCCCATACACTCAACACTTGAAGTTTTGATAAGTTTATTTTATGTTTGTTTTTGTACAGGTTGTTCTAAATGCACACAACACGGTATCTGTATGGCATGTTCTTTCATGTCAAGGTGTTGAAAACAACCAGCCTTCTTTGGAAATATTGAGTGAACCCGACCAGTGGTGGTGTGTTATTATAATAATTGTTTATGTGACAAGAGCTTGCAATTTATGTCCCGTATCGATGTGATCCTTTACGCGATCACCAGGGGTTCTATCACACTTCATCCTGTACTCATATTATGCTTTGGCGACATTTCCACAAAATTAGCATTTATTCAGTAAACACATGGAAATGAAATATTGATTTGAAATTAATTTATATGATTACGAGAGAAGAAAGAGATTATAAGAAGCGAGATGTGAAGCTATAGCATGGCATAGGAGATTGGATGCCGGTGGCAACAGTCAAATAAACGCTTTGACGGTCTTAATACAAAAGATATTGGACCACAGAATTGACCAATCAAGGGCCAGTTTTAAATCCTGGAGGATTAAAATAGAACGAAACAGAACTGAATAGCATGAATCATCATTTTTCATAATGACTCATGAAAGACTTCCGTTAGTCCATTTAAAAAATAACATTTTAGTTTTGCAATGACAAAACCTGAGTTTAAACAATTACATTATTGTCTAAACAACTACTTTCAGACATTTAGACATATGCCTTCACTAGAAAAGATTTGTGATATCAAGGGAAACATTTCATTCAAGTGGCCCTAAACTTTAGTGACTGTCTTCGTTTACACTCGTTCCAAATCCTTATGGTTTTCATTTTTGCTCTGCTTTTTTATCCAAATGTGTCCGTTCCAATCCTGTTGGCTTGAAGTACTGCGGCAGACGCTGTAGTTCACTGATACAGGGCCCGAGCAGAGATTTCCATTAGCCTGATGGAGCACTAAGGCGTATAAGGAAAAGGGATTATACTCACTGTGTGACTACAGGCCCTGGAGATAAGCTTAATAATCTTGATATCTTTACACATCGGTGTATTGGGACTTTGATATTGACCTTTTACTGCTGCTCTTGCCGTTTGCTCTCTCAGCGTGAGCCGTGTTTACATACACAGATGACGTGGTTGGACCAAAAAACTGTATGCAGTAACTGATCTGAAAGGAACAAGATGTGTTTTTTTCCCTTTTGCATGTTGTGCGTGTTCATGGATGAGAGCCACCAAGAATGGAAAGTCTGCCACAGTATTCACAGTATATTTTATCTTTAAAAAAGGGAAATACGTTCAGTAAATGTCAAGCCAGATTTAAACTATGAATACTTGTATTTCGCTGCTGTCCTCCTGAAAATCTCCATATTTCATGATTTTTATTTTTGTCATAAATCATTATTATTAGTCACCCCCTTTATGTTCGTCACAGGGTTTTGCAATAAAAAGTCCTTGTCAACTTTGATAGCACAGTATTTAATCATTTTTAAAGTACAGTGTTTTTGTCCATTTCCTAAGAAACGCAAAATGGACACACAAGGTTTCGGAAGCACAGTGACGATATGACTCTTTCTTGTATGGAACAGAAAAGATGTCTTGTTTTGTCAATGGTTACCAACGTTCTTCAACATATCCTCTTTTGTTTTCTATAAAAGAAAAAAAATCAAACGTGTTTTGAACCATGTGATTAGTCCGAAAAATCTGATGAGAAGCCGAAGTGCAGAATAAAGTCAAACTTCATTGATCTGTATCGACAGAGGTCAGGGTTTCAAGTGTAACCGCTTTTATCTTCTAAATGTGAATTTTGTCAATGTTTTAGGCCACACCGGGGCACACTAGGTTATAGATAGCCTTAAGGCTAACACATTCACATTAAAAAACAAAAACGTTCATTTCTTTTTACAACATCAGTGTTTACATGCAGCAATATAAATCAAAGAAGTTTCTTGGTGACCTTCATGAAAAATCAAGAACAGACAAACGTTTCATAAATACATTATCTCCTATGACAAAGAAGCGAAAACGTGACAACGTGTCCTGTGTCAGCCTCCGTAGTGCTTCAAAAGAGAGGGGTGGAGTGAGCCATTAGCTGCAATTCGCAACCTCGCCGCTAAATTTCATACACTGGCCCTTTAAGAGTAAAAGGAAATATGGCACCCTCCAGTTGTGCTTCTGTTACTGAACATGTCGACATGAAGCTTATCTTGCTGACAGAAAATGTTCTGTGGCACTCGTGTTTTAATTAGACTGATGATATAAAACAATCTCTCAACTTGTTTCCGCACATAATGGAACAGACTTCTACAGAACATGCTTTTATTCTGCTTGGTAATGGAGTGGATTGTTGATTATAGGGTTGAATTGTTGTTTTGACGATCAAGAGAGCAGTTGAGAACACAGATAGCACCTTGCTTTAATGAGAGAGAGGTGGGAGGGGGAAACATGCTGTCACACGCGTGTGGGTTTACAGACACAAACACACAGTCGCGCTGGAGTTGTTGTGTCTGTTTCAATCTGTAGATAAGGAACAGAGACACTTTTTGATTCCTTTTCTTTGTTTATTGTAACTTTGGAGCGGCTGTAGTATTTTCTGATGTCTTTTTACCATGGGATGCAATCTTTGTATTATACAGCGGTCAGATGGGCATCACAAACTGCCTTCCGGCATGCGACAGGTAAATCGGTGACTGGTTTGAGAGTTCATCGTATCTGGTGTTGCTTGTTTTCTTTATTAACAAGCGCTGGGTTTGTGATCAATGATAAATAGGTTTTTATTTTATTGTATAATCATCAGTTAAAGCATTTTGAATACTTAAGGGGAATTAGTTTGCTTTTGTAACATGTTTGGCAGAAACTTTATTTTTTTGCGAAAGGTTATTATATTAGAAGAAAAGAATGTGTTTTGGAGACCGCATACATTCGACAGGGTCATGATAGGGTCACATTCTCATGAAGAAGAGTGAGTAATGTTTACGATCCTGTCAAAATACTTGATGAGTGTGTGTGTGTTTGTTTATTTGTTTTGGTTTATTTGAGTAGCATTTCTATAACCCCCGCGCAATGAGCTGCGACCATCTTTAACCTCCAGTTGACCTCCTGTATTAGGCAGAAACTCTATGGTAGAGAATGCTAAACTTATTTTGTACTTATCCCTCAATATTGTTTAAAAACATCATAGAATCAATAAAGAAATAAATGATGTGAATAGAATGGTGTTATTGGTCAGTTGAATCTGTGCTTTTATTTTGTAATGTTTACAAATGCTTTTTGCATGACACTAAAATTGAATCAATTTGATGCCGTTCAACAAACAAATAAATAAAAGTAAACAAATCAAATAAATTTAAAGAAACCAAGTTGTTTGCACTACATAGTACCACATGCATCTGGCTGTCGTCTGATGTCGGAGTGAATTATAATCGAGTATGTGGAGTGAAGTTTGTACCCCATGTTCCAAAAGATATAAGCGAAAGAGCGGAGGAGATCATGAGTGAATTTAAAGTAGTTTGTCAGCTCACACATGAATAAGCACACTGACAAGGTTCCCACATGTGTTATTGCCATTGGAAGATTTCAGAAGAGACCACAGATTGAGTTGAGGTCACCGAGGATATGAGCTCTGAGATTGCTGCCTGACAGTGCTTTGATAAATAAGATCTTTCATATTAGTTAATCTGCACACAGACATTCGCCTGTGTGGGAGTTAAAAGCTTTTTCACACCTTGTTGAACTTTAATCAATGAATATCAAGTGTATGACGGTTAAATTTGACTTTGCTGTAATAAATACAGAGCCAGCGCCCTTGCAAAAAGGGCAAGACAAAACCATTTAGTTTTATGGTGAATTATGCAACATTTTGTACAGAGAATAAGAACCATGTCTTTACTAACTTTTTATAACCAGAGAACCTTTTTTCGACACAAAAGAACCTTTTATGAAACAGAAAGGTTCTTTGGATGTTACAGGTTCTTTATGGAACCATTGAGACAAAAATGTTCTTCTATGCCGTCGTGAATCACCTTTAATTTTAAGAGTGTATGTGTACTGTAGGTTATGCCAAATACTGTCAAATATTGTACTTTATTTAATTCACAATATATATCATTTTTATTGTGTGTAATTAGATTTTAGGCATTTCCCTATTCCTATATTTAAATTATTATTGGTAAAATATAAAATTAAAGTTGCTCAACACTGTAGAACCTGGATGTGGTTTCGAAGCAGGTTTGCCAGTAACTAACTGTAGATTTAATGTACATTTTTGTTTTAAGCACTTACCTTGTTTATATATATATTTTTTCATAAAACAATTCTAAATATTTGGGTCACTTTTCTTGTTATGTAAATTTTTCTTAATATAGGAAGTTTTAAATACTTTTACAGAAAACAAGAAAAATGATTAGGAAGAATGCCTTTTTTTGCAGTGTTGCTGTGCTAATGACTGTACCTTCTTTTTCATTTTATATCCCAATAGTCAAAGTGTTTTAATTTTGATTCAAGTAATAGAATACAGTTTTAATTGGAAAATATAATAATTACTTATTAAATCTGCAGCAAGTTACTGGCAAACCTGCTGCAAAAGCTACAGCAAAGTTTTACAGAGAAGCTATTAAGTGAGATTTTAAGTTCATTATTTGAAATGTAGCGCAGTAATCTCTCTCTCTCTCTCTCTCTCTCTCTCTCTCCCTCTCTCTCTCTCCCTCTCTCTCTCTCTATCTCTCTCTCTCTTTTTTTTCTCTCTCCACATTTGCTTGTTGAAGACAATCATAGTGACCACCATTTGAAGTGTACCATTGAGGGGACAAACTATAAAAAAGCAAGATAATTAAAATCAAACAAAACCAAAATCATCATGGGGTTCCTTATGTTGGCATTTAATTTTTGAGGCAATAAAATATTGACCCAAAGGTTACACTTTATTTTAATGTATTCTTGTTAATTGTAATGATACATTTTGTAATACTTGCAATATGCATCATTTACTTTTATTACTATATTAACTACATGTAACTCATAACATAAGTAAATTTTTCTTTTTCATTGGAATCAATCTACAAATGTCTAGTTCCCTGCATATTAAACTGAAATAGACTTTGTTTTGTCAAAATGTTTTTTCTTTTTTCTGTGTTTTTCACATCATCAAATTTTGCTTTATTTAAAATAGTTCAAATCTAGCTCTACCTTTGTTTAGTTACATCAAATGAAACTGATCAACCTGATCTCACTGATATTCCTAACAATCTTACAATGTGACTAACTTGTATGAATTCATACAATATTGTCTGTATTCGTACTATTATTATAAAAATGCAATACTGAAGCCTCCCATAAATCATCTGTCCGAAAACAAATCGACTTATACATAGCAATAAAATTGTACGAATAGATACAAATTATCCACCTCATACAAGTTCTGAATTCCCGCAATATTGCTTTGATCTAATCGCACTTTTCTTTTGTGTAGGTAAATGGAATGAGCCTTTCCCAGGCCACACACGATCAAGCCGTAGAGGCCTTTCAAACAGCCAAAGAGCCCATTGAGATTCGGATATTGCGCAGGAAAGAACCCAAGACTCTTGTGCCGGTCATGAGTGTGGACAGCAGTACTCAAACCAACATTACTTTAAAATATCTTAATCATATAGAGGCTATGGTCGAGCTTCCCTCTCCATCATTGCCATTGGGTATGGCTGTGCTGTAAGTGTGTGTCATCACATCTTTTTTGGTCCAGCCTTATCGCTGCTAATATAATAATTAAACTTGAGAGCATGTTTTATATTAAAATCAGCATTGCTGTGAATGCCGCTTCAATTAACATTCATTTTTTAATTCTACAATTCTGTATTGTAGCTGTCACATGACAAGACATGATTCACCTACCCAACCAGACTTCTTCGTCGGCACACAGGAAGCCATTGAAAGTAGAGGATTTGAATATGAGGTATTATCTTGTCTATAATCCCCTAAATGCTTTTAAAATGGAGTCTACTCGTCTTGAGGGGTTATTTTAATTTGTATTTGGTGTGTTCTCTATTACTTATGCAAAACAAACAAGACAAATTGCACCTGGGTTTAAGAAGTGAATTAATCAACTGCTATTCATTTTTCCAACTGGCTTTGCGCATAAGACATAAGCATACATCTCCCTTCCAGCAGATCTCTGTCATTAAAACAATTATCTGTGTTATAATTGGTTACTCTACAGAGGAAAAGCTCTCAGGATATGTTTGGACTGACGGTACGCTATGAGACGAAAGTTGAGATGCATTGATGGGATAGTTTACCTAAAAATACAAATTCTGTCACAATATTCACACAAAACATGTATGTGACTTTTTCTTCTGTGGATCCCGAAAGAAGTTATTTTGAGAAATGTCTCAGTGGTTTTGTGTCTATACGATGAAAGTCTATGGGGTCTAATGTTGTTTGGTTACTAATGTTCTTCAAACTATCAAAACATCCAATTCATTTTTAATTCCTAGATTCATCCAGACGGTGTTACAGCAAAAAATGGCAGAATCCAGGAGAGAGACCAGATTATCAAGGTATATTAGTTTTACTTTTTCATCTCATTGGCATAATATCACCAATACTCATTTTGCTTTTACACACATTGAAGATCAATGGTGTGGACATCCAGAGCCACGATGGGGAAAGCAAGAACGTGACCCTCCTAGCGGCTCGACCTCAAAATCAGGTCTGCTAACTGCTCTGTGACTTCACAAGGTTTTTAAGATAATATGATTTAAGAAAAAAAATAAAGTCATTTTGGGTCTGTGTTTTAGGGCAATTGCTCGCTGGAGGATAGAAACCACCTCGTAGATGACTTGCGCATTGATATGTCAAAGCATCAGCATCATCGGGCCATGGAGTTCACTGCAAGAATGCTGAAGGAGGCAAGTTAATGATGTTCTGATTGCTTCGTTACATCCAACTGGCTAGCAAACACTTTCCTTTATATGTAGTATGTTGCAAACCAGTCCGATCCTAGTTGACTTAAGTCACTGGTTCAACTGAGAATTGCAGCTAATGAACAGCTGTTGTGGTTCTAAGTTGCCTGTTGATAACACACTTAATTCCTGCAAGAACAGAAGAACATTCTATAAATTTGTTCATGTCAAATAGTCACGATCTTTATATATCCCCAGCACATATTCAGTCTAGTAGACCACCGCAATAGTACGCTTGTTAAAGCAAAAACTTATTTTTGATTTTAACAGAGCAGACATGAAGATGATGGAGGTACTACTGATACGGCAACTATACGGTCCAACCTTCATGAGAAAGACAGCGGTGTGGGGCGCACAGATGAGAGCACTCGTAATGATGAAAGCTCCGAGCAGGACATCTTGGGTGACGACGTGACTTCTGTTTGTGACACTCTTCCGGGAAACCACAAAAAATTTAACTATGGCCAAGACACTATAGAAAGTAGAGACACACATCTAAGTCATGACTCCTCCTTGTTTGTTGACAATGGAGACGGCAGAAGTTTCCTGGATTCGCCTGGCATGGTGTGCAAACACTTCCGGGAACTGCTTGAACTGAAATGCACGGCGAATGGAAGCAATCCTTGTGGATACCAGGAGCCTGATGCCAAGCTTTACGGAGAAAATGTTAGTTTGGACAGTGAAGAACTGGATGTTCAGATGCTCAATGAGGAACTGCTGAAAATCGAGCTAGAGTGTCTACGCATCATACAGGCACATAGTCTTCGAACTGGAGAAGCTGAACCATCGAGCAATGATTCTGGTACAAAGCACTTGACAAGTGTGGGAAAAGTCCATCAAGACGGGAAGCAAGCGGACAAGGAAAGCTCTAGTGCTTACAACACCGGAGAAAGTGGTCGGAGTATCCCTCCTCGTGAAGAACTTTCTCCTGACTTTCAGAGTATGGTTACCAAAGACAAGGGAATAAATTCTCCTGTGCATGGACGCAACTCATCCAAACCATGCCCCAAGCATCCCCTTTCTCCAATTCAAGAGGCCAGCTCCAAAAGTCACTCTCCTCAAGGGAATCCAGAGGTCCTGAATGGGCCAAAAACAATGCAGAATGTCAAGAAGACCCCAGGGAAATGTCAATCCCTATATATCCCAGCCCACGCCCAACATTACAAAAGCTACATGCACCTTATCCAGCAAAAGTCAGCTGTCGAGTACGTCCAGAGTCAAATCAGCTTAGCCAGCCTTTGTAAGAACCCAACTCCCTGTTTCTCCAGGCCCAAGATGGAGTGGAAGGTAAAAATCTGCAGCAACGGAACACGGTACATCACCAAAAGACCTACAAGGGATCAGCTGCTGAAGGAACGCGCATCGCGCATTCGTGAAGAACGCTTTAGCATGACAACTGATGACGATGCAGCGAGCGATCTCAAACTGGGTCGATACTGGAACAGGGAGGAGCGCAAGCAGCACATAGTACATGCGAAGGAACAACGGCAAAGGCGGGAACTGATCAAGCAGGGTCGTATTGAGCTGGGTGGTGCTAGGGATGACAAGAAGACACCAGATATTATTCAGCTCAGCCACAAAAAGATGACGAGGAGAAGGAATAAGAGGATTCTTGATAACTGGATGACCATTCAGGAGCTGCTGACACATGGTACAAGGTCAACGGATGGGACAAAACTATATAATTCCTTTCTTTCGGTGACTACAGTGTAAGGGATTGTTCGGTTTACGGCACTTATAGGGTTACTGCGTAAATTTGATTGTAGGTTGGTGCGGGAAGTCGTGCCTCATTTGAAGAGGCAAGTCATTTAGGGGCGGTTTCTCGAAGAGGGCTTTACAATTACATATTTGGCAGACGCTTTTATCCAAAGCGACTTACATTGCATTATCCTATACATTTATACATAGGTATTTGCAATCCCCTGGGATCGAACCCACAACCTTGCGTTGTTAACCATTGCTCTTACCGCTGAGCTACAGGAAAACCCAGACTCATATCATACAATACCGGTATATCAGCAGTGTTTCTTTGTCTCAAGACCTAGATCTTTTTTTAAGTGATCCTGAAGATTTTGCTGGTTTAGGTGTGCTTGATTATGGTTGGAGCTAAACTCTGCAGGACAGTGGGCCCCAGAGCATGATTGAAGACCCTTGTCTCAAGGTGTTTTATTGTCGCTGAGGCCTAGTCCTCCTGGTTTAATATAATCCCTGTCCAGGAAACCGCACCTTAGAGTTACCATTATAAAAGTTTACAGAGACCACTTTATCAATTGATTTCATGTCAGATTTTTTTCCTGAGAGACTACACAACTTGGGGTTGCACTTGCACCAAATCACTTTCTACTTAAATATTTTATTGAATTTAACAGTTGTATGTGTAAAACCAGATTTTATGTAACTTGTTGGTTTATATTATTTGCATATCACTCATTCATTAAACATGGCTGGGATCAATTTATTCAAACAGCCTAAAGTTTTGTTTTATTAATTGTACAAAAATGTTTCCTGAAGATGAACCATTCATTGCATCTGTGTCTAAAAGTATGAAATCATAAACCGAGGTGTTTCATTCAATTGAAATGTAGAGTTGCCATAGATTATGCATATCGCTGCTTTTGTTGTGAACGTTTATTGCTCTTCAGAAATTCTGCTGAAAGCCCAAGCATTCAGTTCACATTGAAATCATACAGATTCACTTTTCACAAAAGCAGTGAACACTTATTACAATCTACAAAATCTACTTTAATTTAAAAATTCTAAATATCAAAAAGTGAAAATAGGCATGGGTCGGACAGCCTGTATACATGGTGAAGGAAAAAAATACAGTTTAAGAGTTGGTGTTGACAAAGTGTTGCTCATTGAAACCTTTTGAAACACAGCTGTCTGCCATTGTTCGGTGAAAAGGAAAATGAAAAGCTTGTAACAAAATTAGGATGGCTCGATAGTGGTTAAGCACATTAGGTCTTGTTTGAAAAGACAGGCTCACAATATTACATTACCATAACGTTGCAACCAACAGCACTTGAGTATCTAATGCATGGAAAATGACATAAGTCAATTTTAGTATCTATTTACCAGCACCAGTGGATTAAATAAATTTCAGTGAAATGCTGGGAAGGCAGTTAAAATCATAGGTACTAAAAATAAACGTTAGAACAAACTACTCGCAAAAAAAGAACGAAAAATCGATGTCTTATGCTGCTATGGTGCACTCCGTGCCAATAGCAACCGGATGAATGCGAAAGGCAGTCTGAGCTAGGGGTGTTTCTCCTGGAATGTTTAGACATTGGTTTGCCAGTCAAAGTGAATCCCGG
The DNA here is from genome assembly GCF_015846415.1 of Triplophysa dalaica. NCBI lineage: Eukaryota > Metazoa > Chordata > Actinopteri > Cypriniformes > Nemacheilidae > Triplophysa > Triplophysa dalaica. The sequence continues at coordinate 10,898,154 of NC_079561.1, read as the reverse complement.
GACCTTCTTACGGACACCAACCTCGATAAACTAAAGCATACGCACTTAGGACACATACTCTGACCAAAGATTCGTCACTATTTCACAGAATCGTGGGAAAGACAGTCGTGTGATTTTCTGACAGCTTTAGAACGTGTTGGTGTGGAGATGATGATGCCCATGATGAGTACAGCATTAGAGAATGTTATCCAATGATAAACGCTCCTGTAAACCATCAAAAAGAATCAGCTTTCAGTTTTTTCAAGGTGTTTTTTGGAAAACCCTCTTATAAAAAGAGGATGGGTCGTAAGAAGATCCCTCGCAAGGCCTTTCAAGACACCTCTAGAACACTCCTGCCCAGTTTTTGTAAAAGATCAGCTCACTTTTTAGGATAAGTGTTTTAGGGATTTGTACAGTACAGTGTAAAAATCGACGCGCTTCATTCTTGTTCCATGGTGTCTTCTGCAGTGTCTGAGCTGTCCGAGTTGATGTCTGCAGTGCTACTGCCCTCTGCTGTCAGCTCTGTGGAACTGCTGGGACAAGCAGACCCAGACTCTGGACTGGACGGTCCCTCTTCACTGCTATTATTGCTGCTACTGCTTACGGGGTCGTTTCTCTCCCCTGTTTGCTGCGCCTCAGCGCTCTCTTCCCTCTTCGGCTGCTCCTGTTCTGGTGGGTCAGATTCCTCGTTGTGTGAAGGGCTGGGTGAACCTTCTGAAGAGGATCTATCAAACCCGTTTTCAGGAGACTGTGTGCTAGAGGGTTCTGTGGAGAGAGGAGCAGAGATGTCATATATGCAGCGAGATCTCCAACAGCTGCTGATATGCAAACAGGATGTATAATATATCAGTATTTAAAGATTGGGTTGCAACGCCAAAGTGACAAAAACATAAAGAGAAGTGAAAATGAATTGTACAGCAGTTTTTATTTTTAGCCTGTTTTTCTGAGTCATCATTATGAGAGACTGTAGTAAACAGCTGCCGCTGGCCTTCATGGGAGGACTCTGACAATACAAATGCATTGTGCTGTATTGTACATGAAATGATTTGCACAGACCACTTCAGTCACCATTCACTTCTATTGCATCTTTTCCATTCATTAAAAGTGACGGCTGTCAGACACGACCGATTAGTCACCAAAATATAATTTTGCGTTCCACTCTCAATTTTAGGCGAACTATCCCAAAACCTGTTCCCAATAGTGGTGCTGGTGTAACCTTATAGATGAGCAAAAAGTACAAAGCTAGGTTATGAAAGATGAGGCGCATACCTTGATCTTCAGCGTTGAATTCATCCCGTTTGTTATCCTTAACTTCTGCAGTGACGTCTGATGAGGACTGCGGCATATCCGGCGAGCTCTCTGTTGCTGTCGAACATGGCGACTCCTTTCCCTCCTGCTTCTTCTCCATTTCATCTTCGTAGTTTTCATCGTCAAACTTGAGCCTCTTTGCTTCGTGTGTTTCAGCGTTTGTATCATCCTCATCCTCACGGTGTTTACTTTTTACTGAACCACCCTGTGAAACTTCTGCTTCCGATGCTGAGGACTCACTACAATAAAAAACACGTAAGACTGAACCCCAATACATACAGTCACGAGTAGGGTACATTGTTAGACTTACTTGGATGTTCTCTCTGATTGGTCAGGAGATTGTTCTTTGCTTTCTGTGCTGTCGGGAAGGCCGTTGGTAGCTACGCTGCTGGACAGGGAGAGTTTTGGTCTGTTTAGTGGTCTGGGAGTACCTGGACCATTCACATTTCTATAAGAGACAAATCAAAAACACATCATTTACCCGACAGTTAAATGAAGTCCATCACCTAGTGTCTCTTGAAAGCTTGCCTGGCATTCCGCGATTCAATTCAATCCAAAATGTTGCTGACCCAGGAGACCATTTAAAGTCTACATAATGGTGTTGAAATGATAAACTCACCTATCAGTAAAAGCGGAAGTGTTGCCAGGGAACATGACCCCATTCATTCTGTTTACACAACTTTTTTTCCTTCAAACACAAAGATGAACAACGGTCTTAAGGGCAGAATAACTATTTTTCAACACATGACGTGCATCGGCGTAAGTAACAAAGTAAAACGAAAAGTATGAAACTCACTCTGAGGTAGGATACACGCAACTGACCACCATCACATTCTGAAAAGAACAATGTGTTTGAGATTAAGCAACGAACATTAATGATGCGCTGAGAAGAGCATTTTTGACACCATACTATAGTCTTAAGCATATTGTTGCAGTCGGACCAAAAACGTGTATGTCCGATTGTCATGAGTTTTTTTATAAATCATTACTATTGGTCACCCTTCATGTTTGTCTGTGGGTTTTGCAAACATTTATTCAATAAAATAATTGTTAAGAGCTTGTTTAATTATTGAAAATGCTGTGGTTTTTATTTCCTACAAAGTAGCAGTTTTGGATATATAAGTGTTCGATAGCATTCAATGACAAAGTTATTTCATCTTCATGACTTTTTTTTCTGTAAGCAAAAAAAATGTACCACAAAGAGTGCGGATTGATACAATACTGAAATACAGTGACGGAAATAATTATTTGATCCCCTGCTGATTTTGTAAGTTTGCCTGCTTACAAAGAAATGAAGGGTCTATATTTGTATAGTAGGTTTATTTTAACTGATAGAGACAGAATATTAAAAAAATCTTGTGAATTTTTTATATAAAGGTTATAAATCTATTTGCATTTCAGTGAGTGAAATAATTATTTCCCTCACTGTATGTGACCCTGTACCACAAAACTAGTCTTAGGTAGAACGGGAACAATTTCAGCGAATTCAAAATGATCTATTTTTCTTTTATGCCAAAATTCATTAGGATATTAAGTAAAGATCATGTTCCATGAAGTTATATAATAATATATATTTTTGTGAGTAATATGCTTTGCTAAGAGTAAGACTTCATTTGGTCAACTTTAAAGGTTTCTCAATATTTAATTTGGTAACACTTTCCTTAAAGCATATATGTATAATGCATTATGAAGCGTTATTAAAGAGTAAAATGCAATATAATTCCTCATAATGTGTGTTGTAATGCATTATATGTAGTTGTAAAGAATTATAACCAATTTAAAATGTGTGTTACAATAAATGCTAACTGTTAATGTATTAACTGTAATAACAATTATTTATAACACATTACAATGCATTAAAAGGTGCATTACAACGCTTTAAAACTACTTTTATAATGCATTTTACATACATGCTTCAAGGAAAGAGTTACATTAAAAACTTTTGCACCCTCATAGATTCCAGATTTTCAAAATGTTACATCTCGGCCATATATCATCCCTCCTAACAAACCATAAATCAATTTAGAAAAATTGACCATTAAGACTGGTTTTGTTGTCCAGTGTCACTTAGTTTTATTTTAAAATGTTCAATTTTCAGAAAGGTTTCATCAGCATCAATCCCAGTTTACTGTAAATGTTTATAAACCTGAATAAATTATGCGTTTTTGGCACAAAATGAAGTTAAAAGCAAGTGAATTATTCCTAAGAACACAACCCACCTTCTCCACGCCCCTGAGAAACTTGTCTGTTCCTGTGTAGTTTCTTTTTGGCTCAGTTAGAAGCTCACAAAGACGCTGAATAGTAAAAGGGATCCTGGGGAAAAAAACACATTCAACCGAGAACACAATGGGACAAAATTCCTCTTACATTTCAGTACACTTCATATTACCTGAATTAGCTCCACCACTCATACTTACCCGTTGTATCCATCGACAATTTTGAGAATCCTCTGCTTCATCTCCTCAAAAGGAATGTACTCAACGTTTGGATTGGTAGGTCCTCGTTGCTCTGGACATGAAGCTTTAAAATCATCCATCACTTTCTCAAGTTTGAAGAGAAAGTAGCCTTTAAACTGGGACCACTGAATCCTAAGGATGTAGAGTGATTTCAATTATATGATGACGTTTATTTATGGATAATTGTAAAATGTACACAAAGTAAGAGGTACATTAACAGAGCTCCAGCCCACAGATCCCTGATGGATAAAAGGATCTGCGAGACAGGATGCATTAAATTGCAAAAGAAAATGGACTTGTTACTAAATACTTTAATACAATCATACTAGGGCTGCAAGAAGCATACAAATATTGAAATATCACAAATATGCATATTGTATCGATTCAAATGATTTAACTGAATGGTTTAAATACTTTTTAAAGTATTGTTCAGTGAAGTTTTAGATGAATGCAGATAGCAGAGAAACTGACAAGAAAGAGGGTAATGCTTTCTTTCTCTCAGGAAATGAATGAATGTTAAACATGTATGCCAGTTATATTCTTTTATATTTTTATTGCCATATCAGCACTAAAGGTTATTTATGGCGAACTCAGAATCACAACTTTACACCATAACACCAACTAAAACATCACAAACTAAAATCATTACACGATAACTCAACAGTGCTTATAAGAATATAAAACAAAAAATACCAGATCAATAAGAAGCTTATTTATTAAAATTGATAAAAAACACTTTTATTTCAATATAAGAAATCTAAGATCTCGCTAGAATTTTTTGAATTAATGAATGACAAAATGGAATCTTACTAAACTCACATGTCTGATGGTTCTTCACCTTTTAATTAATATCCAAGTCTTGAGTGACCAATTCAACTTCTTTGATTGTGTGTTTTCAAACATATTTTGTACATATGTATACATATTTTTTATCTTTAACATTAATTGTAGGTTTTACATCTGATGATGAAATCTGACATTGTCATTTTTAGTCTAAGTGCTTCCATAGCAGCTCTTGTGTGTTGGTTATATCATTTTCAGTTTTTAAATATGTTTTCATATAATTTAAACAGATTTTACAAGCATTATCATATGTAATGTATTTTAACAACGACAAATAAAATGTTGTCACCAAATTACGTAAAAAGATTTAAAAAAAATCATCACTGAATGACCAATGGTTGCTTTAAAAGACTTTTAAGGAGAGGACACCTAACATCAGAGGATGATTTGGAAACCAGATTAAACGCAAGTTTATCCAGAGAGGATAAAACTAAACCCCACTGTGACTATGTGTCTGCAAGTGTTGAACTTACATAGTTTCTCCTGTTCTTGCAACATGACACAAAAACTGATCCAAAATCGGACAGGTTTCCTTTTCTCCATTCTTCTCAAAATCTACAGTGACAAAAGTCAACAAACAGCGTTGTTAAACACATGATCACATCAATGAGCTGTAAGAAAAGTGCACTTATTTTGACACCATACCTCATGTGCTAAATCATAACATAACAGTTTCATACCATCACTAGGGCACTCAAATAAATGAACACAAGTACGCGCCCAACAAACTTTTATGCTGACACAGATTTGTTTAAGTCATTCAACAAAGCGGTTTCCGAAACAGTAACGTTACATGATAAAATCAGTGTATTATGTGCTCTGTTCTACACACACACCCGCGTATGATCACAGCTAGCCGGCTTTCTGTATATAACTAAGGAAACACGCCAGTTTATTTACTTCCAACCCGGTACATATACGAGATCGAGCACACTTTCTATATATTGTTAGGAGCAAATGGATGTGAACTGCCAGTGAGCCTCGAGCTTTTCCCGGCAGCTAGCATCGGGTGCTAGTTTGATCACCTAGCGTAGCTTACATGCGAACCCATTTCCCAAACCTGTTTTGTTATTGTGAAACACATATCGAATACTGCTTGTGGTACCTCTAAAGGCTCCCAGAAGTGTGTCGATTTCCATGGTGGAGGTATGCTTGCTACTCTCTGGTCTCACTGAGTCCAGCTGGCAACAGAAAGATGGCAACAGCGACACGGAGAAAACAGCAGCAAATCTTTAATATGGCGCCGGTGACGTCACTACCTGCCCGACTGTTGCTGTCGAGCACGCGCCAAAAGACTTCGAACGCTGACCGGACACGTTTACAAATGCTGGCAAGATGCCAATATACTTTAGTTGTATATTAATTTATGTGTATGAGATGTGTCTGTGAGGGAAAAATAGGTCAGAAACCACAAAAAAGTTTCACTAACTGTACCATCCCAGTTAAAATCTGCTTTGCTGACCTTACCTGATGCTGGCCAAGTTGGGGTTTAGTGCCCATGCCCAAACCTCTTCAATCACCTGACAGACCGGCCTTACCTGGCACAGGTTTTGAGCACTGCAGGTCAATCCTTTATTGCAACGGCGTCGCATTCTATCACATTTAGGTGCCAATGTCAAACACATGCTCTCTCTGCCCAAATCAAATCAGAGTAAATACAGCATGGCAAGTTTAATATGATTTTTTTCTGACAGAGGCTAAATTGGTCTGACAAAATGTCTAATGATTAACTTTATTATTTAATCATAAAGCATTTGTATCATTTTGTACCCCTCTTTACATAGTTTTATCAACCTTTTTTTACAAAACCATGATAAATAGTTTTTTATGAATTCATGAAACACTGAAGTGACTTGAATGCACTGTACTATTTCATGGGGTTTAACTTCTGCACTGGAGGTGAAGAACAATGGGAAAATGCCCACTTCATTTACAAACACCACCGTGGCATTAAGTGTGCCTACCACACAAAATATGCACAGTTCTGAGACCCCTATGCTAGAAAGCTTTTTAACACTCCACCCCCAAAGGTATGAATGAATAATAATAACATTATTATTATTATCAGTAGTAGTAGTAGTATACTTGACATGTCCACTTAAATTATTATTATTATGTATTAAATAACTAAATCTCATTCCAGTCAGAAAGCCAAAGTGGGCAACTTTGGATTTGCATATTACATTTAGGCTTCAATAGTTAATTTATCAATTCCACACAATAAAGCATACAGTAGCTAAGGGAAATCAAGTGGGAAAATGTCTACATCAGTCATTTTACATTTTTGGAAACACGTGAAGTTTGCGTTGTGTTGATATTACTTTGAAACAACCAGCTGCAGTTTGATTTATATTAATTGGAATCGACAATAAAAAAATATGTATTTATTGTTGTGGTTTTTGCAAATTAACTCTTCACTTGTCATCAAGCAGTGATAAAGTCTAACCAGAATGACGCACTGTATGCACTAGGAATAAATTGTTCACCATGTTCAAATTATCATTGATGCTTATAAAATGTCCTATTTCTCAGAATATTTTCAAAGCATGTCCAACTGTCCAGTCCGCTGTCAAATTTAATCCTGAATGTGATTTCAGAAGCAGAGTTGTATGCACGGGCTGTAGTTGTGTGAGGGTCTGTGACTCAGTATTCACTCTGATCCTAGTCTTTCTGCAATGGGATCTTTCAGTTTCTTACATCAAGGAAGTAATTACCACAATTTCTATAATTGGGCTTTCATGAGATGACATTAGATTATAATAACAGTTTATGTAATGAGAACAAGGTTTTACTTTTTTTGATCAATTTGTTTTTTTCTGGAATATTGTTGACAGAGTGGGAAATATTCATTTAGGTTAATCACACAGTCATACTAAAATACTGTCAGACACAAATTAATTTTTATATTCATACACGTGCCAAAATGAAAGCGTTCTTCCATTGGTGAGAATGAATGAATGCCGTCCACAATGACCGTCACTTCATTTCTTAATAAAATATCTTTGACTTTTAAATGCGGGAGCGACGTGATTGGCTAAAGACGAGGCCACGTGACGGACCGACGCCTTGCGCTGCAGCGGTCAGCGAGTGCAAGTGTGCGATAACAGCAGCAGCGGCTCTGTCTGGAGCTCACACTGTAAATTACAGAAGCCCCCTCCTCTGGAAGACGGTGTTTCTCCCATTATGGGCGACAAGAAAAGCCCATCCAGGTACTGAAACATCTCGTTTGATCTGTATTTTCAAAAAGCATATTGCATGTCTGTGTCCATTCGGGGAATGCCCGTGCAACGGGGCTGTAGTCTACTTATTTTCCCGATCGGATTTAACAGAAAAAGCGCAGCCATGGCGGATACGGAGCCTTGCATGACTCCCGGTATCCAGTTTTAGACAAAGGGAATTTAGGAAACGCCTCCTCTCTTCTTTTCTCTCGCTTTTCTTGTCGATAGCACAAGCTTGTTTGCCGTATAGGCACGCAAAAGAGTGAAATTGAGAGCCTGATAGGGTAATTGTGGAGGACGGGCGTCTTTTAGGTTGCGCTTAATTCGGGCTTCCTAGCGCAGTACACGGCGCATAGCATGAAGTGCACACGATGACACTCGCACTTATAAGGGTGCAGTGTGCTGTTTTCATAACCTGACAGTTTTTTCCTTTAAATCTCGTAGGCCAAAAAGACAAGCCAAGCCCTCTGCAGACAACGGATTTTGGGACTGTAGCGTCTGCACCTTCAAAAACAGTGCAGAGGCATTCAAATGCAGTATATGTGATGTGCGGAAAGGTACATCTACAAGGTAAAGTGACACCACAGCTTTGTTAAAGAGGGATTCCTGTGGTTAAAATCGTCGGGAAAATGTCGCAGCGACGATGTCAACGTTGATATAATGACTTGTTGATGTGGATTGTACCTTTGTAGGTACTGACGTCACACGAACCTTTAGCATTTCAATGACACACTAGGACACGAGGACAGGCAGTAGGATCAGACCATGCATCCTGGTCTCTGCGGTCCAGGGCCCCGTTTATGAAACTACAGCAAATGGTGCATGTCGTAACTGCTGCACAAAAGCCTTAAACATCTTAGATGTGTTAGTGCTGCACTGTTGTTTTCTTAGACTGTTTTTCTCTGTTTCCTGATGCTGCACCACTGAGTAAAGTGCAAAATATGAAACGTGGCTCGTTTTTTTGAAGCTTGCTGCATTGTTTTGAATGCACAGAAGCTGTCATCTTGATAAAGATATTGGGGTCATTTCTGTTATGCAGTACCTTTGTAATTTGGTAACTGGTAAAAATCGTACAATTAATATTAGGTAATATATCAGCCGTATACTCCTGTTGTAATTTTTATGTAAAAGAGGCCAAAAACAACAACACAGGAAGTAGAGTTGAACATTGCCAAGTGACAAAAATCAAGCATTAGCTTATGTGAAAGGCTCAACTCGAAGACTGTTTTGATATTTCTTAACAGTCTTTTAAAACTCTGGTTATATCAATCAGAGAAAGGAAAATGGGGTTAAACCTGGATTGTTTATTATAAAAGAATCGGTTAACCAAAAATGAAAATTCTGTTATCATTTACAGATTGTTCCAAACCTTTATAAATTTCACAAAGGAAGATATCTGGAAGAATGTAAGTAACCAAACAGATCTCATCCCCCATTGACTCCCATAGTATTTATTTCCCCTACTATGGCAGTAAATGGGGGATGAGATCTGTTTGGTTACTTACATTCTTCCAAATATCTTCCTTTGTGGTAATCAGAACAATCTGAGGGTGAGTAAATGATGATAGAATTTATTTTGGGGTGAACTATCCCTTTAAATGACCCTTTTTGTATTTAACAAGTTTGAGGCATTCTGAGACTTGAAAAAAATGACATCTCGTTAAACATGGAATTGAAATGGGTTCTTGCATTATGAATGTGACATTTTCAATGAAAAAATTAAAATAGAAACTCTCAGAGAATGAATTTCTTACCAATGACTTTGAATCGTCTGTTTATAACTTTCTAAACCCCTAATGTGAAGTCAAGACATCAGAAAAATATCAGCCTAAGCACAAATTTTCTGTAAAAAAATACAATTAATTTGTAGTTGATGTGACAAGAAAGGACGGACGTTCTTGTGATACAACATGTGTAGGATCTCTGTAAATAAAAATGTACTGTACAAACCAGAAGCAATAACACCCAACAAATGGTCCCTTCATAGATCACAAAATAGTTTTAAGTAATTTAATTTTAATGTGCACATTTATAAAAATGTGGACGATTATGAATGTGACAACTCGCTTACCTGACTATGGATAACTATGCTTTAAAATAAAAAGTGCTTAACAAAACTCCACATGGGTATTTAAAACCCCAATTGACATCTGACATCAGTCTGGTAAAAAAGACTTTTGTAAAAACTGGGACGATAAACCGGCGTGGACAAGCCATAAGGTTGACATTTGCATGGAATTGGCCAAATGACATCATAATCACACTTTATACTCATGTTATTATGAGCCAACCAAAATTATTTCCATATTAAAAAAGTTTGAGTGTTTTCTTAAATAGATAAAATAGACAAAATAAAAAATATAGTGATAAAATTGAACTTCATTATAGAAACAACACCTATGCCATACAGCTAGCGTACCACTACATTCCACAAAAAGCACTGAAAGTATAAGATTATATAAAATCAATAAACAGAATTTGCTTCTGTTGTTCAAATTCAATATCATATGTATATGTCCACATTTGGACTGTTAATAGCAGATATTCAGCAGATATGCATAAATTGTTGTGCCGGAGCAATGCCACGGATGGCAGTGTATAAATGAGCAGTTTAAGATGTCCTAATAATGGATTATGTGATAAATGCAAAGTGTTTTAGACATTACCCCTTAAATTATGACACAGGATGAAAGAGACATCTCACTCTTTGAAGTGTTCATTACCTGTTTTCAACCAAATCTCATACTGGGGTGAACAGGAAAGTGCATTACTGGTTTGATCTCAAGAGAGTGTATCCCTAATGACAGTCTTTTCATGTATTGTATGTGGTGTAAAGTACACAGGCATCTCCTCTCTTCATAATGTGCTTGAATGTTAATTATGAAGCAACAGGATTAGTATCAGAGGTTGTATGATGAGACAGTTTTTATTAGGTCATTTGATACGCCATTGTGTGATGTCTGGGTGCTGTTGCACACTAGAGATGCAACATCTGGTGAAATCAGCTGGATGCCACAAGGACAGGCAGAAAAAACAAACCCACATTAATAGCCTGTCTTTTTATCCAGCCAAGCTCACGCTGTGGACCTCACACATATATTTCTAAACAAAATGCCTGTTAGAGGGATAATGCAACCAAAAATGAAAAATATGTCATCATTTACTCACCCTAAAGTTGTTTCAGATCTGTATAAATTTCTTTGTACTGTTGAAAACAAAATCGGATTATAAATAAAATGTGGAATTGCAAACAGTTCTGCGGCACCATTGGGTACCATAGTAGTTTAGTTTCCTTATAAAGTAATCAATGGTGCTCCATAACTGTTTGGTTACAAACATTCTTCCAAATATCTTATTTTGTGTTCAGTGGAACAATAAAGATTATACAGATTTCAAACAATGTGAAGCTGAGTGAATGACATGACTTTTTGGGGGGTTGAACGATACATTTTAAGCAGATAAAAAAAAGATTTATAAACATTTGACATTTTTAAGTGTTCATATTATTAGAATTAAAATACACTTTTGCCTATTCAGGATGACAATTTATCTGAAGATTTTACAATATATGAATGTATTGTAAATGTGAGATGACAGCAGTGAGAATATTTTGATTTATTTGTATTTTATGATTTGTATTTACTGCGATAACTCATACTAAAATATAATATATCACATTGAAATATATAAATAAAAAAATATATTAAATTAAATCTATATTTTATCATACACTTTAAACAAGTTATCTTTGTATACAGTATAACCCGCTGGTCTAAGCTAATGGAGTATACCACAGAGAAACCACATCACTTGCGTTTGGGTGCATTTTGCAATAATGACTGACTGACAGTACATAACACCATACATTTTGTATATGTGCAGTATCTCAGCCATTTTGTCACCTACACTGGTGGCATTAAAGGGATACTTCACACAAAAATGAATATTCTGTCATCATTTCCTCAAGTTGTTCCAAACCTGTATAAATGTATTTGTTCTTATTTGAACACAAAGAAATATGTTTGGAAAAATATTATGGACTGAGATTTCTAGGGCACCATTGACTCAATAGCCGCTGGGCACGATAGGGCACGATAGCCGTTGAGACGAGGAGGTATAAACAAAGGATATATGTGACCCTGGACAACAAAACCAGTCTTATCTGAAAGATGACTAAATAAGATGTCTATTGATGTATGAGTTGTTAGAATATGACAATATCTGGCTGAGATACAACCGTTCAAAACTCAGGAATCTGAGAGCGCAAAAAAAATCAAAATATTGAGAAAACTCCATTTGATGTTGTGAATCAAGGGCACTGTGGCAGCCCATCCACTCACAAAACTAAAGTTTTAATATATTTAATGTAGGAAATTTAAAAAAATATCTTCATGAAACATGATCTTTAATTAATATCCTAATGATTTTTGGCATAAAAGAAAAATCGATCATTTTGACCCATACAATGTATTTTTGTCTATTACTAAAAATGTTTCCATGCTAATTAAGACTGGTTTTGTGATCCAGGGTCACATATGAGTTATATGCACAGAAAATAACTTGCAATAACGCTGCTACTAGATTTAGTTATGCTGTGATCATCTGTGTCTCCATTTTCATTGATCTTGTCTTTATTGGCTGGTTGGTTCTTGTCACATGACCTGCGGTGCGGCTTGCGACTTTCTGAAAAGTTCAGATTTATCTCGATGCGGAAAATACGCAAAATGTGTATCGGGACGTAAACACAAAAGAAGAATTTAGGAAAACAAACAAGTCTGGGCCACCTTCTACTACCATTTTTGACTACCCCAGAAATCTTAGTTGCTAACATTTTTGTGTTCATCAGAACAGACATTTATACAGTTTTGGAACAACTTAAGGTTGAGTAATTCATGAAAGAATTAACATTTTTCGGTGGACTATCCCTTTAATATCGATCACTGGTTTTATTTTGAACGCATAACAAAACGCTCATTCAGTCGATTTTTGTGCTAACCTTTCGTTTCCAGGAAACCTAGGATAAACTCTCAACTCGTGGCACAGCAGGTCGCTCAGCAGTACGCAGCCCCACCCCCAGCCAAAAAAGAAAGAAGAGAGAGGACCGATAGAGACCTGCCCGACGACGACCACTTCGACATGGACAACTCCGATTCAGACAGACTCAGTGGGCTCCACCCTGACTCCGACCATCCCGAGAGATTAGGCCTTGACGGAGGTCAGCCTGACAGAGGACATTCTCAAAAGGAGCAGCGACAGGAGCACGCGCTGGAGAAACATCAGCAGATCGATGCTGAAAGGAGGCTCGAGAGGCCGGTGCTGACCCAGGACCTGCTTCAGCTCAACAGAACGGACAGAGAGGACACAGACAGAGGAGCGCTGGAGAAACTTCAGCCTCACAGAGAGCATGTGGAGAAAGAGCATCCGCACACAGCCGGCTCAGGATTGCAGCCGGTGGAAAGGATGGCCGAAGAGAGAGAGGAACACAAGAAAGGAAAGTTAGAAAGATCAATGATGGATAAACACAAGGAGAGGCACACAAGCCTCACACCTAGTAAAAAGCCCACTGCCAAGAAGATAAAGTGAGTATCATGACATGCGTTTTAGAAAGTCTGATATAATCGAATATTGTTATGAATTTATTTTGAAGGTAATCTTGATTTTGCTCCAAAACAATAGCCTGGCACTAATAGCGTATTTTACTGACATCCACAGGCCCAAACTCGCTCATAAAGTTCCACCCGGTGAAAGTAATGGCATAAAATCTGGCAAGTCGGTGACGAAGAATAACAAATCTATTATTTCAAGGTAAGGACTGATCCGCCACAGAACTTCTTTATATAAGACAGGCTTCGGCATGCAGGCACTTGTGATGTGTTGAATTGCTCTCGATGGAAAATTTTAAAGGGATAACTCACTCAAAAATGAAAATTAATTCATTATTTACTCCGTCTTCCCCCGACCCGTATGACTTTCCTCTGCACAACACAAAAGAAGATATTTTGAAGAATGTTGGAAACCTAACAACATTGACTTCTTTATATGGACACAGTACCCAAAATATACACGTTCCTGAAAATATCTTCTTGTGTGTTCCACAGGTGAAAGTCATACAGGCTTTGAACATGAGAGTAAATGATGATGACAGCATTTTAGTTTTTGGGTGAACTATCCCTTCAACATATACGTAGGCAGAGGTTTTATTGTGAGGGCAAAAAAGTGTACAAATTATGTTTCTAAACGTAATTCTGTTCTCTCTTGCACTTCAGACCTAAACTGAAGAACATAGACCGAAGCTCTGCCCAGCAGCTCGCTGTAACGGTGGGCAACGTGACGGTCATCATCACAGACTTTAAGGAGAAGACTCGCTCGTCCTCCATCTCCTCATCCACAGTAACATCCAGTGCCGGCTCTGAGCAGCAGCACTTGAGCTCCAGCTCGGAGAGCACGGACAAGGGCTCCTCCCGCGCCTCCACCCCTAGAAGAGACCACACATCAGGGCATAATGAGACCCTGTGAATGCAAGAAGATTCAGACACCGCAGTCTCTCTTCACCATGCCCTGAGCTCCTACATCCACACTTGTAACTGTTATAGTCACCTTATGTGGAAGAGGGATCTTTCCTACCCATCTAGACATTGCCCATCATGACATGCAGGCAGACATTACCTGTTTGAGACCCTCGTGGAGAACCTTGTACATTGATGTGTTGATGTTGACGTGAGTCACGCAAAGACCAACTGTATATCCCGTGCCCTGTCCTTACCAGATAATAACCCCGTCCGTGCACCACAGAAATGAGCACTCCCAAGTTTGCATTATTATTGTTCGTTGTCATTCGATTGTGCAGACGGCTGTTTTGACTTTGTGTTTAGAATTTAGAGTCGTTAATGCTAAATGTATCGGAGCTTCTTTCTCCATCCTCAAACTCAGAGTCGGCGATCCGTCGCGGCAGGTGTTTGGTATGAACGATACGATCATGCTATACCACCTCGCAAAGGGAGATTTCTTCCCTTATTATTTCATATGACAAACTCCTGTGCGTTTAAATGGTGGAAACACAAACTGTGATCATATGAGTTTACAGAATTATGAATACAGGGCCAATCCATACAGTGTACCATGTACGCATGTAGACATGTTTTGTGGTTCACATCACAAGATGATAAGAGAGTATCTAGAATATTGTTCTTTCTCGGTTTTTAGACTTCCTTTGCATATTTCTTGTAAAATGATATCAGGATTATTCGATTTAATGGGAACTAAAGAAAGTGTGCAATGAGAATCCGGCAGCTGTTGAAAATATGAAGTAGTTTATCTGTGACATTTTGAAAGATGATCAAGATGGTGAACTGAAAACTGGTCATCACTCACACAGGACACAAAAATCACATTGCAACACTTAGAATGTTCGAATAGATTAAATGAAAGATGAGTAGTATTCTGTACTGCTTATAGTAGATAAGAATTCTGAAAGTTGCATTTTTAATAAATACATTTGGCACAGGTTTACTCACACTTGTTCTGACCTTTGTTAAAAATATAGAAGCTTATGAAGCTAATAAAAATCTTCTTTAACTCACTATCGTCTCAAAGCCTCTTGGGGCTTTTGTTGTGTACAAATCTGTACATTTGTTTTATTTTAATATGTAGCTATTTATTACATTTGTATTTATCGGGACAGTATAAACATTACAGGAGCAAACATGTGTGAGAAATGCTTCAGTCCTGAGTATTTGGTGTCGAGAGATGTGTTGGAATATTTGGATTTTACATGTTCGCAACTTGTTGACTAAAGCGTTAAAGGAACATTTCACCCAAAAATGAAAAAAAGAGAATATAATTTATTCACCCTAATGTCATTTTAAACATTTTTTTACTTTATTCTGAAGAAGATAGTTTGAAGAATGTTGGTAACCAAACAAGGGCGGTACCCATTGACTATGTTTGTGTATAATAGAAGTGAATGGGTTCTGCAGAAGAAGGGGTGAGTAAATGATGACAGAATTTTATTTTGTGGTGAACTATTGCTTTAATATTGTTATTATTACTCAACCAGCTGTGTGTATCTTCTAAAAACTTTGATTTAAGTCAAAAATTATGTACTGAATTATGTTGTGAAAGTTTCATTTTATACTAAATGTTCTTCAAATCTAGGTTTCCACAACCCGAAAGAAGTTGTTTCTTCCTTCAACCATCAGAACCAAATCACTCTGAAATGCAACGTGACCTGCTCTTATTTTGAAAAATCGCGCAACGCTTTTATTTTGAAGTATGGCCGAGGCAGCTGACATTGCGCCTGACTTCACTCGCCCCTCGTCAGACTCTTGTTGTTGTTGTGTCGGTGACGCGGCATGTCCAGCCGGCCGAACGACAAATGAGTCAGCATCAATAATCCGCCTGTGTGTGGATGCGGGGATTAATCCACATCTCCCAGCAAAACTCTCAGACATCGATCATTGCCAATTAAACAAAAAAGATGGCGGTTCCTGCAGCCCCAAATCTGCAGCTCAACACGACGAGACAAAGCAGCCCCGTGAACTCGACAGAAGACGACATTCACATCGACGAGAAAGAGCTGGAAAACATCACCAATCACGTCGAGGAGGGCACATCTCTGCCGCTGCACTCTCCCTGGACCTTTTGGCTAGATCGGTAGGCGGATGTTGTCATATTTCTGTCCCGATAGATAAAACTTGTATAGTCACAGCCGAACATTCACACGTCTGCGAACAAAGGCCTTCAATCAAACATGCATTTCATGTCTTTCATGATGAATGGTACTTTTTTAGGTTAAAAAATAGCCGATCTAACAAAGGTGTAAAGTTTAAAAGCTGATATTTTGTGTATGCTAATCACGATCCTGCGTTGATGTAATAACTCGTGAAAGTAGGTCGAGTCACCTGCAGGTCATGGTTGTTACTTAATATCAGATCTCGTCCTTTCTGGAGCTCTGTAAGAGCCCAAGGCTCTATCTTCCAGACCTCCTGGCAAGTTTTATTGAACCATTAGTGGAAAATTCAACCCATTTTGAAACACAGATAGTGAAATGAATCTTGCTTGTGCATGGACAAATCAATTTTGAACAATAAAGCTCATACTGCTCAAATGCACGAGATGTCAGTGAAACTTTGTACATTTAAATGTCTCAATTTGAGGTAATTTAGATACAACAGTAGTTAAATATGAGTTTACAGGCTATTATTAATAAAATACTTAGGATTGGTTACGTAAACAAATTGTAACCGAAATTTAACTTTCCTTAAGTGTCAAGCTATGGACGCAGTTACCGTGGTAATGATTTTCAAAGGGTTGAAGTCCTGTTTACTGACATTCAACTTGAGGTTGTGAAACTGTTCCATCTTTGATCATGAGCCCTAAACTGCTCCACTGCACCTGACATGAATCAGAGGTCACATTAAAGCTATATTTACTACATTGTGACAGAACTGCCTCTCATGCTTAGCTCAGTGACCCATGCTGTTTAGTGTTTAAAGCCATTTATTGGTTTAAAAATTGTAATTCTTTTCCAGGTCACTACCAGGTACAACAGCAGCAGAGTGTGAATCAAATCTGAAAAAGATTTACACTGTGCACACTGTTCAGGTATGAGCACCTTTATTCATTTGGGATTTCTTATTAGTCATTGGCACATTTGAATTGCTTTATTCACATAAAGCATATTAGACATCATATTTAAGTCTTAAATCATATTGACTTAAATAAATAAAAAATACAGAATTGATCATATAATTTGTCAAATTGATAGAATAATGTTATCTATAATTTAAATAAAAATAAAGGTCCAATTTGAAAAAAGGAGAAAATCATGCATCCAAACATTATATACTGTAGCAAATATGGATTCATGTTTAGTGATACTGGCAAAGAATGTGTTTGAAAATAAGCACTCATACTTTGCATCTGATTTTGGCCAATTTCTTATAAAAATGTACATATCAATTGTCACCAATATATATTTCACAACGCACATCACTGACTTCACTTCTCTTTCATCGCATAAAGAGCTTCTGGAGTGTGTACAACAACATCCCAACTGTGTCCAGCCTTCCTCTGAGGTGTAGCTACCACTTAATGAGAGGGGAAAGAAGACCACTATGGTGAGCATGCAATGTATTTTATCCCTAGCTTAGATGTTCACTTAAGATGGTCAACAAAACATGTTTTTTCTATATTATCGTAGGGAGGAGGAAAGCAATGCAAAGGGAGGTGTTTGGAAAATGAAAGTGCCAAAGGAAAGCACAGTAAGTTTATTACTGGTTTTACAGATATAATCCCTTAAAGCCATTTAATCAAGAACACCTATTGTTAAACTGCGTAGTTAATGAAATTGAAACTAGACAAACCTCTTTGATTCATTATTTCACATCAGGTGTGCATTGTGACTTATAAATATCTTTGATTTCCTCTGTTCTAGTTAGCTGTGTGGAAAGAGCTGCTATTGGCTACTATTGGCGAACAATTCACAGACTATTGCGCATCAGGTGAGCTTTAAAATAAATGGTGTAGTCTTTGTTAGTTTTGAATGATGCAGTTGTATTGAATAACAGTAATATTTTTCTGTGTTTTAGAGGATGAAGTGGTTGGGGTAAGTGTCAGCATGAGAGAGCGAGAAGATGTGGTCCAGGTCTGGAATGGAAATGCGTCTTTTGCCAACGAGGCAAACGTTTTAGGGAGAATCTATGAACTTCTTCCACAGATATCTTTTAAAGCAGTATTTTATAAACGTAAGTGAAGTGTGAACAGTTTATTTGTTTATTGTTACAACATCATGTTGTGTGAGAGCTCCTGTCCCCGCTGGCATTTAATTTAATGCATTTTAGACGTTTGTCAATCAAATGATGCCCACAGGTAGATTCATACCTCTGATTTCCATTTTTGAAATTACTGTTTTGACTAGAAGGGAAGATGAATGTTTATAAAACTGCCTATGACTGATTTTAAACTGTTGTTCTTTCAGCACACGAGGAGCACCATGCTTTTGAAGGGGGTCGCTCGAGACATTAGCAAGCTTTGCACATCCGCCCATAATGTTGCCTGTTTTTTTGGACTGATCCTAGGAAATGGACTGAATATGAAAAATACCTTCTGGCCGTGCTGTCGGGATTCGTGCTTGATTCATATCATAGGGAATGTTACGGCACTTTTAAGTGTTGCAGGTCACTCTTTCATGCTTGCCGTGAGGATTTTTCTTATACCAGACATTTAGGCAATACCAATAAGGATCGCACAGTAGTAGCATTTGTTATATAAATCATCACCACAGAGCAATGTTGCCATCATGTTTTTCCCCTTTTTTATTGGTCAAATGTTTAGTGCATTGACTAAGTTGCTGCTTCTCCCGAGTATTTATGCTCATTGTGTTTGAACCGTGATATTTCCGTCACAGAATTAGAGTTTCCATTAGGATCACGGAGTTGAAACGTTTAGGGAGGGCTGGTTCTTAGACACGCTTTAGGCAAATTAGCAATTTTTATGCAAATGTATTGCACATTTCTCTTTGGAAAAGTTATTTTGGCTCTGTGATTTCACAGAAAATCTAAGTGGGTGTAACACAGCCTTGGTTATTACCTTAAGTTAAGTATAAAGCTAAATGCATATGCAATTTCCTTATTTTCAAGCTAAACTAACGATATAAACCCACAGAGTTTCTGCACATGAGGGTAAAATCTTGCATCTTGCGAATGGCTTTATGATTTTGAAAATTGTTGTGTTTCATGTATATGAGCTATTTTAGTAATGGGATAATAGCGCTGTTCTGTTTCAACTTTCACTTTCAAAATGCAACTTAAGGTTAAATGTATTGTGTTTAAAATCCTGCATTTTGTCCCATGTACGATTAACTGTAGTTCTTTGTTTTATACCCATCTTGTCTTGTCTTTGTAAGAGTTGTCCTAATGCTTAATATTTTTATTGTCTGAATTTTTTTATAGCGTTTGCTCCTTTACTGCCTTTTATTCATTATAATCACACTGTGTCTTGTATCAGTGTGCTTATATTGTGGTTTTACTGTGTTTGGAACAGATGGTTATGTTGGAAGACTTCAGAGCTGATGTTGATGTTGTCCAAGTATAAAACCTGACAAATACCTGTGTAATCATGAGAACATTTGAATGAATATACTTTTAGTTTTTCAGTACCAAAGACATTTTCATTCTCCTGTAATTCCCCAAGTCTATAAAGATCTGCACATGAGAGACAAAGACTGCATCCTTCTGATGAAGTTAAACTGTGTTTGTTATGTCCTTTTTGTTGGTCTTTTACCCAAATGATCCTTTGCTGCAATTTTTTTAGGTCTGTCATGTCAGAAATAAGCCCAAAAAGACATAGTGCACCAGGTTAAAAAGCACAATTATCAGAGGCGTGCGAAATAACTTGGACATGCAGCTTTTCTTTCATATAGTTGTTTCCTACCAGCACAGATCTCTTTATGAGATGTGAATGCTGAGATGGATTTTTGGATTCTTTTTTCTGAGCTCTTGTGTCGGTTTTCCCTGTCTCCCAGTCTGGACCTGAAACTTCAAACTGATTGTCAATCTTCTGGAATGGTGCCTTGAGTTCTCCCAGGGTTTCACTCAGAATGTTTTGTTTATCTGTGTATTTAATCATTTATAATATTAATTTACCTTTTCGCGCTTATAGGATTTGAAATATTGAATAAACACGAAGCAGAATTGACATTTTGTTCCAATTGTTTCTAAATCAATGTGTATTGTTAATAGAAAGCACCTTGCGCTGCTGATCCGATAACCACTAGGTGATGCTACACACTCACAATTGAATGCATTCTTTATTCACCAGAAATACGTTTCTTTTGATACGTTTCACCATCTACATCCACGTCCGCCTATTCTTAATACAGGAAGTGCTTATAATGTTACTGATTAATTTATTATGAAATCCATAAGTATTCATAACTAATGCGCAACAATACAGCGAATCACTTCAGTCCTCAGCAGGTGGACGTGACGTCACGGCTTCAAAACTGCCCCGCTCTGAAACGCACTCCAAACATGTTTATTAACAAGACTCGTAAGTTAACTTTGTTCAATTAATATTGTCCATCGTTCACAGTTCCACTTTCTGTGTAAACGGCGCCCTGTAGGTTCGCGAGACGGTCGTTAAGTCCGTAAGCTAGTTCCGCAGAAGTCGTACCGCGGATGAATACACTTGTTTACATTGTGCTACACGCGGCAGATGCGGTCAGCGCGCGGCTTCGCGAGCTTCATGGGAGTCAAACGCAGTGCGCTTTCGAGCTCGCAAAAGTTCGGTCCGCGGTTTTTCTTAAAGTTTTATTTCTGTCCGTCGTAAAGGCACTTCATCCCGGGTGAGTTCATTCTGTTTTCCTCACGTTCTCTCTTCATGGTCTTATTTTTAATTAACACGCTAGGTTGATTTGCTAGTTATTAGCCTTATCACACTTAACGGCAGCGCTGGAGACCAGGAGGCGCAGCTAAATCAAAGAAATCGCGTTTTCTTTAGTATTTTATAACTGGTAACTTGCTCTGAGCAAAGTCGGGGGCTTCCACAACACCTGTAAATGCTGAAGGATCCTATTTAAAGCCCTACTGGGAGTGTTAGCTGGCTAACATGTGCGCTTCAGTAAATGTGGAGAACAAAAACAGCGCGAGGAACTTGTGTTCAAGTCACTTAATGCAAACTGCTGTGACCTCATCACAAACTTTAACTATACATGTGGTATGGCAGTATTTGCATGATGTCGTCCGTCAAACCGCATTGAATTAAATGTTTATTCTAACTTATCGTTTCATTTTGGCCGGTAGATATCTTTAAAATGGAAATCGCATGGATCTTTTAGGAGGTGTGTAACTTGGGCTGTGTCTCAGGACTTCGTTCGTAGAGTGAAGTTGTCACCTATGAAGTTGTCTAGGGAGTTAGTGTACAAGGTTTTGAGCACAGCCACCATATCTGTGTTCCACCTGCTGATCCTGCATTACATTTACATTTTGGGTTGGGAAGACGCTGTTATCCAAAGCTATTCATTCTATACTTTGGGGGGGAATTTATCATTGCGTGGGCTTGGTATTTGCTGAACCAATCGAGCTGCTGGAACACTTTAAAGTTTTATTTAATGTTCTCCCACACCTTTAATTTTCCATGTTGTTGAAAGAAATAAAAGAATCAACCCCCCACCCCCATTGACAGGTTTCAGTTCTCCTTTTTTGCCTTTCAGCGTTTACTATTCAGAATGCATCTTGGTTGTAAAGTTGGAAGTTAATCATTTGTTGGAGAATTTTTACAGGCGTCCCATTCGGTTTCTTATAGCCCAACTTGTCTGTTCCCAAACCAGGTGTTACCTGCCCTTAGGATCTGGTTCCCTTACATGTTATGCTGCATTGTAAAGTTTGCAGAAGAGATTTGTCTATTCTACACGACTGGAAAACGCTTTCAATTGGCATCGAAGAAGATCTGATTTGTTAGTACATTCTCTCCTCGGATCATTTTCCTCCAGGCATTGTTCTGTTTCCTGGATGCTCCTTCATAAATTTCTTGGTGGCTGAATAACCCACGATGACCTGTTTTGGAGTATTTCACAGCTGTGCTATTACTTAATGGTTGGTAATAAAAAGTGATTGTCCTTTAAATAAAATCAATTTAACACGTCTGAGAATCGCAACTTTTGTCTGTCGCTCTTTGCATTGGCAGGAACAATCGTGTTTGACAGATTTTACCATGCTTGTGCAATCGATGACAGGTTTCATGACGGCAGGCGACGACAAATGTCTTAATGACATAACGTAGAGCTGACAACTCCCCCGCCTGATACACGACGTTGAATAACATGATGATGAACTGATAATGTCAATGTAATATTCTGATTAATGATTAAAAGAGCTCCAGACATGTCTAGGTACACTTTTATGACATAGACTCAGACTTATATCAATGTCTGTCTGCCTAAAAAACACAATCTGCAATAACTATATTGCACTCAACAAATATTGGTCTGATAGTTGAAGGGAGCACTAGGAGTTAGAAAGCGGTGAGTGTGTAACGCGGTTTGTTCTTTCCGAGGAAACGGCACGTGTGGCCTTATAGGCGTGGATGCACAGATGAACGTGACAGACATTTCCTTTTTAGGTGGGAGTGTTAGGTTTTGTTTCCCCTCTCTTGCTTTCTGGTTTCACCGAGGGTTTCCCCTCAGGTAAAGAAGTTTCAGATGAGTGCGCTTACATAGAGCGAACTTTGTTGCGGTGAGGAAGTGTAATAGCTGGTTGATCGGCTAGCCAAGGTGACTTGTTTGGTCTTGGTTTGCATTGATCAGTCATTACCTTTTCCTGGTAATGTCTTGTTTAGTAAAAAAAATTGTCCTCTGTGTGGGTTGTTTTTGAAAAAAACGAAACTAATGCTTCATGTTGTCTGTGCATTATCGTCCATTTCTGGTAAAGAAGCTAGCTGGACCTTCACCTTTTAGATCGGAGGGTGTTGAGAAGGAATTGCTTGTCACTTAACGGTGTCTATCAGTTTAATCTATATGGAAATTACTATAATTTTGTGGCCCTATCTCAACTGACTGACAAACCTATTCAAATGTTACGGAACAGTAAAGTGTGGTTATGATATCTGTGTTTGCCATCCTGGAGAGTTTGAGCATTGTGTGTGTGACTGATGTGATCTGTCGTGAAGCCCATTATGTAGACCAGTTGAACTTTATTACTTTGAGGTTGGGCTTTCATCATTTACTCACCCGCTTGTTATTTCTAACCTGTATGGGTTTCTTCCATCTACAGAACACAAAAAAATATGTTTTGAAGAATGTCGTTAACCGAACGACATCGGTACATATTGACTTGCATTGGCAATGGAAACAAAGCCAATTTAAGTCAATGGGTACCGCTGTTGTTCGCCTACAAACGTTCTTCAAAACACCTTTTTTTTGTGTTCTGTGGAAGAAAGTCGCAAAACAGGTTTGAAGTGACAAGGGGGTAGTAAATGATGACAAAGTTTTCAATGTTGGGTGAACTATCCCTTTACAGGTCTTGTGGAAGAACCAAAGAGCACCCTTATGGATGTAAAGTGTATGAATTTATAGGGTGCATAATCTCATTAATCTGCAAAATCTAGGCCTCATTTAGGCCTGGTTGAAGCGTTTTGTTGGATTGTGACATTTTTAGTTTGCGGAGAACAATTTTGAAATGTTTTTAATGAATTTTTTTTGATAAAAACGTAAAAGGAAAAATAGTTCAAAATTGCTCTAGAAGTTTGCATGGTTTCAAACAAACAAAAACATTTAGTCATGTCATGTCAAGTTGAGGAACTTTAAATGAGTTTACACTAAAATGTTTAACCAGCAGGCATTGCTCTGATCATCAGTCCTCCCGTAGAAACCCCATCATTTACATCTCAGTAAAGTGTATTTACATAGTAGTACACCTGAATGAAAAGCAGGCAGTGGCACTATAGCAGACTGCTCTCTTTACTATCCCCGTCACACATTTTCGAGATAATATTGTCTAGCGCCGCAGTTGCTGTGATGTAGCCTGCCTATCTTTGCTTGGCTGAACAGTGTGGTTTTGTGTATCTGTGTAATTTGTCATGTGTTCATAGCCTGGCTATGAAATGTGATATTCTGAGAGGGCTGCCTCTTCTATTATCTCAGAGAAAAAAATCTAAAAATAGACCCATGCTATACTACATTGTCCTATTAGCCCCTTCTCTCTGTCAGCTGCACCCCTTAGCTTGGTCTGGCTGCCAAACCTGAGGCTGTATGATGCTCAGTTTTGGCTTTGTACAGCATAGTTCTCTGGGTGTTAAAGTCCCAGTGAAATAAAAAAGTTACAATGCTTATTTTTCCATGAAATATTGCAACGTTTATTGTAAATAGCATATCAATGTGGCCTGTGAGTCATTCCCTTTTCAAAATTCATGTGCCCCGCATAATCTTCAGTTTAAAAAAATGCATTTCCATCCTGTAGCGACTATGCAAGTATGCATTTTAAGTTATATAAAGCATAACTTTTTTCAACCAAACAGAAATATATTTTTTAATCAAACAAAGTTTTTTTTATCATTTTCAACTAACTTTCAGCCCACAACAGCCTACTCAATTAACCAGTTTTACAAAAAGTTTTACATTCACATCCTGCATTCTCTGTGGTTCACTTTAAATGATTCAATGATCTCCTATACCGCTTGTGACTGAAAAATTAAATGGTTTACTTGAATCTTGTTATTCAAGTAGTTATTCATGTGCGAGTCGTTCTGAATGCAATGTGCGTTCATACTTGCGATCTTGCTGTGTACAGTAAACCCTGATTTAATGATCCAACTGCACAGCTAAAGACATTACAACGATTAACATCATGTTAACTCAAGAAACTTCAAGAAATTATACGTACTTGGATGGAAAACAAACAGCCGTGAAACACAGCTAGCTCTTGTTCTGCAACTCTTTTTAGCGCCTCAATGTGCTGATAAAAGCGCCTCCACTGTGCCGTAATGCCACAACTGCAGTTAAAAATGAAAGTCTATTAAATACACGCAGCATTTCTTGTGAAGACACCCGATATAATTTGTCGAGAATCTGAGGCGGCACGACATTTGACAGAGGCGGCAGCCTCTAATTTATCTATGCATGAGGAACCCGGCATTAAGACTCATATCTAGGAGAATACTGACCCTTGTCTGTTGTTTTAAATATGGTGAAAAGTGCAATACAAATAAAAGTGACTTAACTTCGCCTTGATGATATATGTTTGATTGCTTCATAAAGTTTATGGAATACGGATGTCTTGTGAAACAGTTCTGCTAGTAGGCAACTTACTCAACTGCTTGAATGCCTTCTTGTGGTAACTCACTTTTCTCGTTCTTTGAAAAAAAATTTTTTTATCAGTATGTGCACAGAGTGTTGAAAGATATTTTGCAAAATGTTTTTAAGATTACGTAGGATTTTAAGAAAATATTGCCCAAGTAAAATAAAATGCATTTCTTTCAAAAGATTGTCAACATGCACCACTAGAAGGCCAAAACATTTTTTGGTAAGACATCCTTTAAGGAAAACAGAGTCTAGTCGTTGTTCATACAGTCTGATGGCACATTGTCAATCATGCGGGTCTGGCAGAGGAGCTTAAACTGTCATATCATTCCATCACTCATTGTGAATAATTTGTCAATATATTTAGCTAGCCAAACATCATATCGTTCACATGTCTTTCACAACATCTTCCTGTAACACGAGTCATCTGTCCTCAATATCCCGTGGCCCTTTTTTAAACATTTATTTATCGAGTGATTAATTCCTAGACTCAACTTAGATTTTAAGTAGGGATGCACCAATGTATCGGCTGCCGATACTGATGGTTTATTAGGGCCCTTTGATTTCTGTGAAGCAGAAACACAGATGGAAAGTAGCAAACATGCCAGAAAGTACTGCGGAACAGCTTATGAATTCAAATTGTACCATGAATAGCACTAATAATTATTCAGCTGCTGTTAAAAATATGTAATCTGCTTGTTCTACCTGTGAATGAGTGGTGGGGTTTTTCGTAACTTACTATAGTGGACTTTTTAGCATCCGGTGGACGCGAACACATAAACTAAATCAGCACTGCTCTAAAAGAGCTTTCCTCGGGGGCATTTTACCGTTTCATTTGAGTGAAGCTGCTGTTAAACTTTGCGGCAAGCCGTCGAAATTAAAGTCCGTCATCAAAATAAAAGTCCAGTTAACCTCATTACAAACCTGCTACTAAAAATGTTAGTAGACTTAAAACAGAAAAAAAAAAAAAACATAAGATGTAAGATTCTTGTTCATATTAACATAGTTGTACACCAAAACAACAAAAAAAAACACAGAATCCGGAAAAATTTATACAGAAAATATGTAATTTGGGGAAAAAATCAAACGGATTTCATAGGTCCCTGGTTTATTAATTAACTGCATTGAGGCAATGAGTTGGATATCTGAATATTTCTCTGAGCAAAATAATAACTTTAAATAGCAACAACACAGACTTTATTTAAATATATTAAAGAAATTATGCATTTTAAGTCAAATTTGATTGAATGTTTTTAATACAAGAAATATTAGATGGCAAAAATATCTTTTGAAGATTATCATGTTGTCTTATTGTTTTTTTATCTTAACTTACATTTAGGCACATTTACAGTTGTGCCTCTCTTAAAATGTTAAATGGATCCAATTCATGTTCAGTAAAATAAATTGAATGCAAAAAAACTAGCTAGTATTGTATAGTACTTTATGCAATTGACCCATATCGGAATTGGCCAATAGATGTTTGTTAAAATCTGTATCGGCCCCAAAAAATCCTATCAGTGCTTCCCTTATTTTAAGGTCTTAGCTTGTGTTTTAAAATCCAAGTTGAGTTTCAAGTTCAGTGTAATTTTCTGTTACAGAATTGCCCCAGGCAGACTATTGATGAACTGGTTTCTATTTCTCCAGAAACATAGGTGTAAAACCCAAAGGCACATTCTAATATTAAGCATTAATAGGTAGACTGTGCCTGATGAATTAGTTTTATTTATCATTATTTGGTCTGGTGATTTGATTCATATTTTGAGATGTAGATGTAAACAACATTAGATGAATGTGCCAGTGCATATTAATAGTTGATGATTGTTTTCCATTGCATTATGGGTAATGAACTCCACCATCGTCAAGCCTGGTCATAATTACACAACAAACAACCTTTTTATTGATGTCATAGCTATAAGCTTCCCCTGCCTGCTTTATTTATAAAGGAATATTCTTTTGTGCTATTAACGCATTGCTGTCATAGCAACAGACCTGAAATGAGGTTGAGCATTTTTTGTTAGTTTGTTTGTTTGTTTATGCTGCTCATTTCTTGTCCTCTCATCTTTGTTCATCTTTTTTTTCTAATTCAATTATAAAGCCACATCTGAAGGGTTAAGACTTGATGCTACATTATATTTCAAGTGCCTTGCAATCTTCCACCTAAAATTACCTTAAGAGCTCAGAGTTGCTTAAGAGCGCGCATTCGTGGCTGCGGTTTCCCTTCCTCTTTGTCTTATGTATCAATAACTCCTCATTGAGACATCAAAGGCATTCCTTCAGGTTGGTGTATGTTTTCCCTCCTGACAGATGAAGTCCTCGGAGGCTTCACCTCTCCCCTAAAATCCTCATGTTTGTGTTGCTTGTCTGCTATAGTTTGTGTCTCTGGGAAAATTAGGCATTAGGAATGTAGAGGAACTTTCATGAGATGAAGGTCTATCATCTGTGCAAATGGACCGATACCAGGATAAGTCAAACAAACACAAATTTGTGAAGCCGAGGCCGTGAAGCATTCTTTAACAGTTACACTGTCAGAAACATGAAAAGGAACGAAAGCTACTCGACAATGCAAAAACATTTGACCCCAAAAATGTGTGTTATGTAAGGTCAGTACATGTTCTTTCAGATTGGCATTTACTGTTATTTTCACAAATGTATTCAGTAATCATGCAAGCAGATGGGGTGAACTGCAAATAACATCTGATATTGGATAACTTGTTTGAAACACTTGCCAAACATATGCCTTCGGATCAAAAGGTTCAGTCAAGTGAAAATAAAGGGTAATGTACATCATGCACTAGGGTTGTTCCGATTGACGATACCATCGTGTATCGAACATAGTCAGACATTTTGGCAATAGCTGATTCCTTGGACGATATTTGTCTGTTTGCCAAATACATTTTCCAAATTAATATTACAAACGTGCAATGCGCATCTCTTCTGCAAGAGAGCTTGCAATTCACGTGGCCTTTTCCTTGTTCATTCACACTGCCCGTGCTTTTCTGGAATCTGTGCGTGTGTTCACACACATCCCGTAAAGATCCCGTAAAGACACGTGACACCATCTTGACGTGACGTATAATATGCGTGTCAGAAAAGAAAGCGGTAGTGACGCGCTACAACATCGTAAGTGTTTACATTGTGTTGAACAACATGGTCGGACATTTGATGTTGATAGGCAAACTTTGTATATCGAAGTGCTTTCTGGTTTTTAAACCCCTTGCTCAAACAGTCGCATGATAGCTACATCATTGTAATGACGCGTGCGTCAGCACTACGACACACCCCTTTACACTGTAAATACCCTGTCAAATTATCCTACAATCATAAAGTAAATATATAGGATTCGTATACAGCGCAACACCCAGTCAAATTGTACTAAATGTATTAAATAACATGTGGAATGATTTAACAACGAAAATACACTATCATATTCCTTAAGCAGTACAAAATGCACGGGTAGGATGATTTCATAGCGCAAAAAAATGACGTAACATTGATGTGTGCACGGTAAAATAATCTGACGGGTAGGATGAATTTCAGGACACCTCCAACATTTTTCTACTGCATAAAATCTATGGTTTGTGCGCGCCTTAGTGTGTGTACGCATGCCTGCGTGCATGTTTGTTTGGCACTTGGCGGGTCCGTAACGAATTCCCTCCCTGTCCGTATCCGCAGATTGAACGTCTTTATAATGTTGCATGAAATCAATCATACCCAATATTACCGGATATCGCAATGATTGTAAAATCGATTATCGATAAAAAAATAACTCATTCGCCGCTAGCCTCTTTAAAAAAAAGCTGCCAGCCTACGCCAGCGTTTTTGAACATTTACACCAAACTTTAATGGCTCACAGTAAATGTTCTGTTAAGAATATATGGACAAACACTATGTAAAATGAAGGAACAGAGTCTCAGCTTTTAGACCAAAGAAACCGTATTCTTCTATCTTAATTTTTTCGTTTTTTATCTCTCCATAGATGTGGGTAGGTTTCTTCTAAAATTCATCACTTTGATTTTTAAGATACTTTGAGATAATTAACGTTTTTTGTCAAAAGATTCCACTAAGAACAATCATTAAAAAACGCTAAAACATATACGTTCTAGGTTCTGGGATTTTGTTCACAGTGGTGTGTAATAGCGCCACCTGCTGTACAACAGTACAAACACTGATTGCCGTAATAAAACGTCTTTGGCGGGGAAGCGTTTTTTTTTTAATGACGAGATAACTCGTCAATGGCGGTGAAAGAGTTAAACGCATCGCCCAGCACTATTGAACTCACACTTTAAAGCATAAATATCGGCGATCCACTGCTGGCCATAGAACGATCTGACTTAACAAAGTATCCCCCAACACTATCATGTACCATTGCAGACATTTCTACTATAGGGCCATATATTTTTTGCGATGCCGAATCAGTAAAGAGAAAAGATTGTACGATTCTCTGGGGCGGGGGCTCTTGTGAGGCGCTTGCCTGCCTGTGCGCAGGCGCAGTAGAAGAGGCTACCTCGAAAAAGGTGATTTAGCATAATTTAACCTTAGCAAACCAAAGTTATGATACGGTTCTTGCCATGTTTAATTATTGATCTGAAATATGCTGTATAATTGTAAATTTTGCTAGCAATTTTAGAAATATCTGCCTTCCCCCATTCAAGTAGATAGGACTGTGGACTTGCTATGACGTAAATGGTGGCCCTTAGGCATCAAGCTTTGAGGTTACGAATTGCAACCAATGGGTATCTCCAACCCCCCCTTGCTTTATAAACACTACGGCAAGTGACACAGTGACAGGACAAACATGTCGTCACGTTTTTGCTTTTTTGCTGCTTGGTCACAAATGTTTATCTTCTAATTAAAATGTATTTCTATTCATAAAAAATATGTAGGAATATTGCAGCTTTTCTTATTTATTCATAATCCCCAACAGCACTCTCAGATTCGTCCTCGGTGAGAATTGGAAGTCATTCGAAGTCAGCGAAACTAAAACACACCGTCCCTGCCAGCCGAAACAGGCCGAGGCCGTGTTAGCCACACTAAACAACAAGCGCTCAAATCCCACGAGCTCTGTTCTGGTTCACATTCATGTCAGGAGAGGGGTTGCTTGTTTGTCTAGAGATTTTCTTCGCTGTTTACTCTAGCTGTGTTGCTTTTTGAGCCGTTCCCCCGCCCTTCCCAGCTGTTTACATAAGGCCCTGCCTGTGTATTATGGCACCTGCCAGATCTGCAGATCGTACCACCTGGTTAATGTTAAATTGCTCCAGAAGGAAGATGTGTTTGTTAATAAACACCAAAGCCAGGGCCCCAGTGTTTACTGTAGTCATGGTGGCAATCAGTTATTTAACAAATATCGGCCCCTGCTTCCTTGTGTGGAGGAGAATTAACCGTGTACAAACCAGAGACGAGGTGCATGTAAAGTGCCATTCCAACATAGCTCTCAAGATTCCATACATTAAATTTACCTTTAAACAAATGTTCTAGACTTGTTTTTACAGAAGCTTAGTATCAAAACAAACAACATAGCCTATGCAGTCGCATGGTTCATTTTAAGCTTGATGAATCACAGGCGTACAGGTTATACCAATATTAACATCAATTGTACGACCATGAATAAGTAATGCTTCATCAGAGTTATTAAACCAACACTAACATCTCGGATACTGACGGTGAGCCACGGTTAGTACTCCGGCCTTTCTCCTGGATGATTGTATCAGGCTGCGAGGAATGTTGTCTTTATTCGTGTCAGTTTTTCGTAAACACGTTGATGTGATCAGGCTGTTTAACACAAATGTTTGTCGACTTTAAGAAAGAAGGAGGAGGATATTGATTGTTCAAGGGCAAAAAAAGACATTCAAAGTGATTCAGTCCTTCGAAAGACCTCATTGCTAAAAACAAGGTGCATTGAAGATATTACAATCTGAGTGCGACGGTTTGTTTTATTGGTGGTAACATGAAGCGAATCTAGTGTTTGAATCAGGTGCTGTATTAACATGTCTGTTGGCATTCATTTCTGGAGATTCTCAGAACTGTTTGTTTATAATGCAGCCACCATATTTGTGAGCAGTACAAACACAAATCTTTGTGTTGTGATGTCAGTTGAACCGGCACGCTTGATCTGTCATGATCTAGTCTGCGGGCCTGTGTGGAGGCAAGAAGAGAGAAAAAGGTTTGCCAGAGCATTACAGAACATATTTAGGGGTGTAAACGGTCATTTTTCTCGTGTATAATGGCTGATTTGGATTATGGGTTAGTTCAGCAAATACTTTGTACTTAATATTTCAACCAACCGGCCCGGGCCCGGGTGCATGTACATATGTTTTCTTCCAGTAGACACTGTTTATTGTACTTTGAATTCACATCGCCCTATAAAATTGAATATACTTTTGTGCAGTTTTGCTATTTATTGCTATATAAAACTGAACAGTACAGGTTTTGTCCAAAAACGGATAGATTAAACAAATGTTTGCTCTCAGATCTTAGTGCAGCTATCACTGTTTCATACATAAACTCAGTGTAAATAATGTAAGGATCATTCTGTAAATATATCATCTTGATATCTTTAATATTGATTCTGTAAGGCCATGTCAAAGATTGAAATTATTGTGAAATAAACAGTACGAAAATGGACTAAACAAAAAAATCTAATCTTTTATATTGTCAGGGGTGTTTGTAGGCATCAGACAATACATGCATAATATTTTTTCTTTTTATAAAGTATTATCTTTTTTTTTTTAAGTTATATGGTTTGCTTACTGTTGTCTTATTTGCCCCTTTTGCCTTTTAGGTTGTCATACCGACATGCAGGAGTCCAAGACTGATCAAACAACCAATAGCATTCCAGCTGGGCAGGAAGGTCAGAGCTCAGAGAGTGAGAAGAGAGTTACCAGGGAAACGTCACCATCAGCCACAGCCCAGACCCTGCAAACACAAGTAAGCAACTTTAATTACTTGGCCACATTACATGAGCAGCCAGTCTCTCCTCGGTGCTGCTATGTCTTTAAATTATACTTGAGACTGACATTTAGGACACGTTCCAGGAAATGCTTTCTCAAAGCAATGAAATTCTTATTGATATGTCAACACAGGTTACACAATAGCATTGTTACCTATTAAAAAGAAAACTTTGAGCAATCGTGACACACCCTTGTCTTAACGCAAGGATTATTCATTGATATGTGTTTTCTTAGGGGAATCAAGAGCTCTGTGTGATCTCAGCTTTCATTAAAAATCATTAGAAGCTTTAGCTTTTATCTCCCCGTATCTGGTGTGACAGTCACTTAAGACCACAGATTCATGTTAAAAGTACCCAAACATCAGCCTATTCTTGGATTCCAGACGTATGATGTCAGCACGCTCGCCCACAGCCTTGGGAATATAGGCCAGACAGCTGTGGGTTCAGGACAGTGTCTCATATTTTAAAAAAGGGCTTTTATAAGCCCTTGTAAAAACTCTTATGGTTTGAATCTCCTAAAGATTACTGCAACATGATGTGTCTACTTTCTCATTTCTAATGACACTTTCCTATTGAAGTTTTCATATCCGTTTGCTTGTTCCTCCACCCTTTTTTGAATAGGGGAGTTCCACTAGGCCAGATGTTTGACCCTTCGGAGGTGTAAAAGGTCACATCTGTGAGGATGGAACCTGCAATGTGGATATTGTTTGTATGCTCTATTTTCATTTCTCTTTCCTTGATTTCTATCTGAAGGGCCTCACAATGGAAAATAAGACCAAAGCAACAGAGAGTGAGAGAGACATCCTTTCAGCAAATTAAAGACCTTTCTTTTTTTATCACAGCTGCTTTTGTAGTTCTGGTTTATTTGCTTTGTGACCGTTTTTTAACAATTGTATTGTTTTTTAAGCGCAATTGTATAGACCTCCTTTTTGCTGACGTCACGGGATTAGTTTGAGGCAAAACAAAGGAAATCTGGAGCAATACAATACAAACCAGCACAGATTCTTCTACATAAGGAGTTTAAAATATCATATGCCCCAAATCAGAAACTTGGGACAGAAACTTAACATAAAGGAAACTGTTTGTCATCTCTTTTTCTTTAGTTGTCATAAGTGTAATAGTATAAAGGGAGAGGGAACAGTGAGAAGGCTCATGTTATGTGTCAGGTTTGTGTTCAAGTAAATGCATTTGTAAAATTTTGCCACTGTTAGTACACGCAGGCATCTATAGATGTATACGCTCTCAGTTTATCTTTACTATACACGCTTGGTTTCTCTGTCTGGTAGGTGTAGATGTCAGGCCACTTAACTGTAGGTCAGTTCGTCCCTAGATCCATTGAGTGAGCGTGTACAGGTCAGCCAGGTTCCTTGGATTAAAGTAAACTTTTTCAAATACAATGGTCCAAGACAGTGAGTGACCTTACATGTTTAAATTTAATCCACTTTTTTCTTGTCATTGTCAAAAAGCAAGCAAACAAAACGTGCTACCTAGCATTGGAAATGCGGTCGGGAAGATATTTCTGCCTCAACCTAAGCTCCGCCCACAAAAATGTGTCCGAATGTTTAACAGAAAAGGCGTCTAAAGAGGTATAAAGAAAAGTATGCAATTTTTTTTAATATGATGGCAGTGTTTTTCCATATGCTTATTATTGTGTGATACACTTAAGATGATTCGTATAGAATCCAAGTCAAAGTTAAAATATTTATAAATAACCTTAGGTGTTTGCGTAAATTTTTTGTCGATTGAGGTGATCCAATTACAAAACGTATAAAACCATTTAAAGATGAGGTAACACAAGCAGTTTCTGCCAAACTCATTTTAATCTTGAGTACCTATAGAATGGTATTACATACTTCATATCTTCAAAGATTATTTAGTTTGAACAAATTTAGAAAAGATAGATGCAGCTTTACGATTATTTACTGAAAAAGTTGAGCTCCTGAAGGCGTGCAGGGGGGGGCTGACAACACACACACACAAAACATCATGACATTATCTCTGCATAACTGTTGATTCTCTATTAGTTTGTGTTGTTTACATTATGCACATACACACCGATTGCCAATAAAACACAAACGTATGACTTTGTTTGACTTACCACGTGCGGTTCGTGTCTTGCATTTTTAAGTGCTGGGACCGCACCATCTATCAGTTTCAAACGATCTCCAAATCCAGCGTTATATCCACCGTTTTTTTAACATTTATCACCCAAATACAACTGAGCAAACAAACGCAGCTAAACTTCCCTCAGCCGAAGGAAACTGCATTGATGGGCGTGCGCTTTCTCACGTTGGCTGGTTGATGCATGGACGTGGTCTTTCTCTCACTCTTGCTCGTTGGCGTGCTGTTTCTCATGCTGGCTTGTTAACCTGTGGGCGTGCTCTCTCTCACACTCGCGTGTGCTCTTTAGCTTGCTGGATGACGTGTGGGCATGCTTTTCCTGGAGAATTGTCCAATAAGGGACGAAGAACCCTTCTTACGAAATAGGAATCCATGTTCACATTTTTTTTTCAGAAACCTGTACGAACCCTGGCTAAGTGAATTGAGCAGAGAAAAACTATGTCATACGTTCAACTTGTTTATTGACAATGTTAAGCTTGAGAAGCCAGTGTAAAGAAGTCAGAATGCATGAAATAATGAAATGGCATGTTACCTACGCCTTAACACTGATCACCAGGTGTAAATCGGGTTGATCATCTTCAAATCATCTTTTATAACAGGATACTGACTGGTTATGATGAAAAAGTTGTTGCGCAATATTTTTTTTTTAATTATTTTGTGAAGGTTCTTGCATTATGGGTGGCTGTGGTCCACTCAATGTATTAAAATATCATTTTTACAAACCCAAATCAAAGCTCATCAAGTCGTTCTCTTGTCCACTGAAGCTCGCCTTAACACAGTTTGTCAGAAAACAGAACGACCTGGCTTTCATTTCGTTGTTATCAACAAATCCAGATTACGAAATATGTGGCGCTCACATGTGTGCTTCTTGAAAACAATGTGCATGGTCCCTAAGAGAGCGGAGCAGCTCAGAAACTAATCAGAAACTTGTTATTGTTTTTTTAGCATCTTCAGGCGCTACAAGTTGCTCAACAACAACAACATCAGCAGCAGAAGCAGACTGGTGAGAAGTCCCCGAAGAGCACAGAAACGGAGGCAGACGCACAGGTAGGCCATCACCCTCACTCGCAGCACATGCGGACACCTCCACGCTGTTCACACGGTTACACAAACCAAACTGTTTACGCTGCAGACTCTGCAACGAGGGTGTGTTTTATTATTCTCACATATTGTTACGCTGTCCCCTTTAATTGTGTTGTAAAACAAGTATTTTCTGTCCTGTCGGTTAGATAAGACCACACTACCGAGAGGAGTTAGACAGCTGTAGAGCTGTATCGATAAACAAACACACTGTTTACCACCCAGCGCACAGCTGCCTTTATTTATTCATCATGAATTAACTCCTCTTATAGCAGGCTTGCTGGGTGAATGCGAATGCAAGAGGGGAACGCAGAGGCAGTCAATAGTTCAAGTAAACATGGCACTATGGCAAGTGCAGGGGGCGGGGTTACTAGCTCGAGTGACGTGACTGGCTGGGTTGCACTAGGTTTGCGCTTTGAGTCAGTTTTTTATTGGTGGAGATGAGTGGTCGGGAAGTTGAAAGAACAGTAGGAGGATACTGACACTAGTCTTCAAACAATCTTTCAGTGCAGCTCTCTGTTACGTCGCCAATGGAGTTATCAAGGTGTGTGAGTATTGAGACAAGCTCGGCTAGCTCAGTCAGATGTGAAGATAGAAATAGTTTGTTTTAGCAATGTTCAGGTATTCAGACTCTTCACTCTTTGTTTTGTTTTTTGTGTACGTTACGAATGCCTGTTTTGATTTCTACTTTTGTTGATATTTGCGCTTTCTTTTTTCTCTATTAAAACCATTTAAGTAACTTTCCTTATCACGTTTTTAAACTTTAACCAATTATTGAATTCTGAATTTCATTTTGTTTGTTGATGGACTTCATGTAGAACCGCTTTAGTGCTTTAGAAGCGTTCCCTTTCTGTAATGTCCTTCTGATCGACCCGGCACTTTAACTTTAGTGGTCATTCATTTAATCACTCCCTCATGACCAAGTCTGTGACATCTGATCACGGTTAAGATGGCCTTTTTTTGGCATCTCACTGACTTTGCCTGTAATTTTAATTTGTGTGTTTGTCTTTTAAGAGCTGCGTGCTTTTTCCGCTTGCCTTTGCATTTTCTATTTACCCAGATGCACAGCGCAGGAAAGAATGTGATTTTTAGTTTGGGCGGGGAGACGAAGCGAAATTGTTCAAGGTATTGAAGGGGAATAACAACGGGCTGTATTTGTCTTTGGACTGCTGAAGCCTGTTGATTTATGGCTTGTGTTTTCAGAAGCGATCGCTTGTTGACATGTACTCACTCACGGGGAGTTGGTTCTCTGACACACTCGCAAGAACAATAACAACAACAAAACAATGTTTGGACTTGTCTGTTGTCATAGAGACTACACTCATCGGTGCTGGCCGTGCCCCAGAGAGAGAGTATTTACATTAATTTGCTGGCATGCTTATGTTAACATCGGGCTTTGACATTTAAAACGTTTCTGTGTTGAAACTAGACGGCGTAGCAGTTTGTCTTGTTCAGAGCTGTTTTACAAGCAAATGTCACTTGTTTTCTTTAGGCCGTTTTTTTGTCTTGCCGATAATGCACCGAGGTTAAATGTTGCGTATCGAAAAGAGCTGAGTGGATGTTCTGCAAAGTTTCAAAATGGAGATATATTTCTCTCATTCTCATGGTTTTTGGAATTAAAAGCCACTCTCTCACATACAGGCGTGTGGGTGCAGCTGTCAGCAGTTATTGTTCTGTCATAGCTGCAGTATCTCGGACTGAACACAGACTTCTTTTACTGGAAATTTCTGTTTGTTTGTTTGCGTTGCACAGACTTAATTAAAATGCAGTCTCCAGTTTTGTTTTTACAGTTGCTGTGTACCCCAGTAGATGTATTATTTATGCGAATCCCTAAATGTGACTTTAATTATTCTGTTTATGTTTATTGTAAACATCTTAAAAGCGCTGAGTGTTTTTGGCTGGAGCTGTTGTAATTGCTGGAGGCCAAGTGAAGCATGGGTTAGCTCGCTGTGCATTTGCATTTACATTTAATACACCCTTCTCGTTTTTTTTCCCCGTTGTTTGTTTGCGGCATTTGTAATGTTGGCGTCGTAGCTGCTGTCAACAAATGAATAATGTATTTGTCTTTAATCTCCACCGGTTGTTTGTGTGAATTTAAAGGCATATTATCCACGAGATGAGCAGTTCAAATAGACTTTCTCAAATTGTAGAGTGTTGTTTGGATGACTGTAAGCCTTGTTATTTTTGAAATTGTTTGTGTATTTGTTTACTTGGGGTTTTGTTGACTTTGACCGTTGCAGCCTCGAGGACTTGGAAACTATTCCCTGAATGTTTAAACAATAAAATCTACAAGAGCATCTGGCGTGGTCTCTTTTTAGCTGTTCATTTGTTTTCTTGAAAAAGATTGAAGTCGTGTTTTTCGAAAGCATGTTGTTCGTACAGGTTTTACATTATGAGGTGTACAGATGGAATGTTGCAACTGATGTTTGAGCCGGTGCAATCGATCACAACCATTTCACTGCAGTTGTGCTGAAGCTTGTTGTCTTTTAAACAATCAATCAGACGTTTATTCAAGATAAACATGTTTTTGTTTAGGTGCCTGTGTCGTTGGGAATGATAACTCAGGCCTCCACCCCTCAGCAGATGCAGCAGTTCCTCCAGCAGCAGATCCTGAGCCCCCAACAGATACAATTGCTACTGCAGCAACAACAGGCCCTCATGTTACAGCAGGTACACACACACACAAGCCAGCGTTTCCTGCACCATTGTTCAACGACAGCACTGCATTGCTGCTGAATCAACAGCGGCATGCAAAACAAGAATAACTTCAGTCCAGAGCTCACGGTTTGATTTAATGTAGCGGGAAAGAACAATAGGACAATTGACAACTTTTTTTGTGATATCCTTTCCAACGCACACATACAGTTAGTGTAAAAATCTTGTATTTTATATCTTCGATTATATCTCAAGTAAGATCATTATTTTGATTGGGTAGGCTAATGGCGTGAAAACAGAATTCTGTAGAAAGCATTGATTCATTTCTCCAGTAAATCGGTTTCTTACTCTTAGGGCATTTTTACACAATATCTTCTAGTGTGTTGATATGTTCGATTGATATGGGGCTTTAAATGCCAATACCAATGTTTAGAGTCTAGGGTAGCCAATAAAATACCTTTTGAAAAGAAACCGATTTACCACTACAGGTAATTGGTTAAACAGGAACAGGATCAGCCAACTGTAATGATCTTAATAACCTTTTAATATCACCAAAGTGGTTTTCTGTCTCGATCAACTAGTACATTTCTGTGTTCTCACTCTTTGTCCTAGCAACAGTTCCAGGAGTTCCATAAGAAACAGCAAGATGAGCTCCACCTCCAGCTCCTGCAGCAACAGCACGCTGGAAAACCCAGTAAAGAGGTAAAAGACATCAGAGCCGTAATGTCACAGAAGCCATGCCGGGTCGGAGGCTGTTTGTGTGACTGTACTGTTTGTGAATGAAAATTTTAGATTGTGCCCTTTACTGTGAAGAAGTGATGTCGGTGACTTCTGTCCGTGTGAAAATTCTGAATGGACATCGTTTGTGTGACTGTAATGTGACTGGTATATGTTTCCTCAGCAGCAGATCATGGCACAGCAGATGGCGATACAGCAACAGTTACTGTCCGTTCAACAGCAGCACCTGCTGAACCTGCAGAGACAAGGCCTCCTGTCTATCCCGCCAGCGCTCGCCGGGACACTGCCTCAGGGTAAGAGCACCTCACTGGTAACACAAGCTGACCGTCAATCTAAAGAGTCAGACTGACAGGGATGACCAACTGTATCATCTCCCAGGTCATGTGATGTCCACTGCATTATTAAACTTAAGTTAGCTGTAATTTGTCAAAATATAATCGCAATGATACTTAAAAAATTGTTGTATACTGTTTTTCCATAACATTGTTATTGGATTTCTCGGTGTGTGACAGAATAGCTAGTTTCAGGGGCTAATGCTTATAGTGATGATGATGTGCATGAAGAGATGTAACTAGGAATTGAGGATGAATTATCGGCGTATCGGCCGTTAAGTTGTCATTTTTAATGTTATCGGTATCGGCAGATAATACAATTTAAGCTAACAATTTATAGCTGATTAATCTTAAATAATTTCCTCTGGTTAAGCTTCTTCAGCTGCACGCTGCTCACAGTTTAAATATAGTACAGCACTGTCTTTCTGTAGTGATCATTCACTTCTATTAGCAAAACATTGCCGATGTAGGTACAGTATGTAGATATTTATGAATGTGTCAATGATGCGAACACAAGTATATTGTTTGAATCAGACTGCTGTCTGAATACTTTCTATCTTGTGACCTGTTAGACATGTGGCATTTATCTGGGTCGCTCTGGAAGAACAACTATAATTTGTTTATTTAATAAAAAATATACCAGAAAAGTTTGAAGGATAAAGAATCGATAACTATTGTAAAGTAGGTCTTAACTAATTAACTAATGGTTAACTTGTTTTCTGCAGTGAATGTTTTCAATTAGATGGAGTTGTCCACCTTTTGCCTTTTTTTCCAGTATTGGGGAATTTTATATTAATATTGAGATACTGTATATCGGCAATATATCGGTTGTGTTGTAATTCAATGTTAAAGAATTATTTTATTGACCAAAATTGACGTATTGATGCATCCCTAATGAAAATTAACATTACAACATATTTTTCCTGTCGCTCAGTGGTTAGAGCATGGCACTAGCAATGCCAAGGTCATGGGTTTGATCCCAGGGGATTGCTTATGGTCAGAAACAAATGTATAATACAATGCAATGTAAGTCCCTTCGGAGAAAAGCGTCTGCCAAATGCATAAATGAAATGAAATAAATAGCTCAGGAGTGATGTAATGATGCTGTCTTGCTCACAGGCCTGATCCCCCCTGAGCTTCAGCAGTTGTGGAAAGAGACAACAGATACAAGACAGGAGGAGAAGAGCAGAGGAGACAAATCTCCCTCTCCACCCAGAGGCCAGATCCACAACAATCACTCCAGCACCAACGGACACCACGTGTCCCGATCCATCCGGAGAGAAAGGTACTTTATCATCCTAACTGACGCTGAAGCGTCTTATTTTTCCGTATTACAATAATTAGCCTTTTCTAGTTTAATAGGCGTCTTTAAAAGTTTAATTAAATGTCTTTAAATGGGATAATTCACCAGTTGTTGCATCACTTATTCACTCTCATGTCTATATTACCTTGTTCTGTGAAACACAAAAGATAT
The DNA here is from genome assembly GCF_015846415.1 of Triplophysa dalaica. Taxonomy (NCBI): domain Eukaryota; kingdom Metazoa; phylum Chordata; class Actinopteri; order Cypriniformes; family Nemacheilidae; genus Triplophysa; species Triplophysa dalaica. The sequence goes on along the minus strand of NC_079561.1, from coordinate 10,857,210 downwards.
TTTGAGAAATGTCTCCTTGGTTTTGTATTCATAAAATGGAAGTCAATGCGGGTCAGTGTTGTCTGGTTACCAACATTATTGACAAATAGTTTCTTTTGTGTTCTGTAGAAGAAAGTCAGTCATACAGTTTTGGAATGAGGGTGAAAAATTATTGATTTTTTTAGTTTTGTGTCAAATGTCATTTTAACAGAAACGTTTATCGGTTGATAGAAGCGATTCCCTTTTCTTGAGCCAGTAACATATGAGCCAATGGATGCAAGTTGGTGTGTTTGCTTAAAGTTCACTTGATGTTATGCATCTTGAACACGTCCACTTCTCACACAAGACGTCATTGTGCTCAGTTTAGACCTTAAGTTGTTCAGAGGAGTTCGACAGCTTCATCTCGCTGACATTGAAATGGCCAGTTGAGCCAGTCGAATTGTTAAATGTTGACTAATATGTTGTGTTTGTATAAGGGGAAACTGTTGACAAATGTCATACTGTATGTCTCAAGAGGGTGCATTTGTCTTTGTGACAGTGTGAAAGGCATCAGTTTGCATCAATGTGTGCCCTGCAGGCTTTCTCTTCGCACACACACACACAAACACATACATGAACACACCCACGCCTATGTCCAAACCTGTTTCTCTGTATGTTCCAAGAGCTTGTTTGTCAAAAGCACTTGCCCACCGGCTGTGGGAACATACAGTACATGATCGCTGGAAACATTGCGGTTGCTGTGTTTTGTCTTATTATTTGATTCATAAAAGAGATAAGTGGGTCGTGGTGCTGAGTCGGGCATCAAACTTTTCTGCGGTTTTCAACGTTGTCGTGGGATTAGCAAACAACTGAATGACAATTTATCTGATTTCTAAACAGACCTTGATGTTTCTATGACAGGAGAATAGTAAAGCAAAATACTGTTATATAAGAGCATGGCTCTCATGTGTATGAACAAAACCGCACTTGCAAACTTATTGTCCGTCATGTCATTGACATTCTCTTGGACACCAAGTTTTCAAGGCTTGTTTTTCGTGTTGATTGTTTGACGGGGGAGGGAATGCAGAGAAAGGGGATTGTTTTCGGTTACTTGTTCATACAGGCTTTATATTAGAGGCTGCTTTATGAACTGGACAGTGTTGCCTTTAATGCAATCCCACCATAAAACACTTCTGTAACTTTGTTAAGGCTTTGCACAAGGGCACGGTGGTGATCTACCCTTGTCGGAATCAAACCTACAACCTTCTGGTAACCAACCAGGTCACCTCATGAATGCTCATATTTCAGCAGGTGCCAATGTGTCGAAGTGTTGCATGGATGTGGTCTTTATTGTCAGCAGAGCGTCTCGCAGCGTGCTGGTGCTTGTTCGCGTGATATCCATGGAGGGTGAGCGCTCAAGGACTGTGTGGTCAGTTTCATGTGTCATGTAAACTGCTGCCCGCCAGAGAGACGCCTGCAACTAAAACCTTAAGTGCAGCCGCTGGCACCAGAGAACAAACCCATCACCTCTTACTGTACACCACAACATGTGGGCAATGTCTGTCTCTCTCTCTCTGGGTTACTGAGTGACATGCAAACACTTTCACAAAATGTAATCAATCCTTTAAAATCCGTCCCGCTCCGTTGTTATCCGCACACTTCTGTGACGTTTCCCTCCCGAGTGCTTATTCCTCCGAGGCCGGCTTTTGACATTTCGTTTGGAATCTTCAGAGCCCCATCTGCGAGAACAAACAGTTCGTTGCACCAGTTTATTTTATTGTGTCTGCATGGCTTGTTTATTTGATTGTTCAGCGTGTTAGAAGAGGGAAAATAACAAAGTCTGTTTTAATTTGTAGAGTGAGTCATCCGGTAGGGCCGGGATTGCATCTGAGATGCCCGTCATAGATATTTTCCCTCTTCGTTTGAGAGTTTAAAGTGAGGAATCTGCTGGCAGAGACATGCGGGACTCTTTTAGAGAAAAGTGGAGGGTCGTGTGTCAAAGGATCTGACCTTTGGTGATCCCAAACAAATAAAGCATTCTTGGCATTTTTCTTCTTAAGTATGAAAATAATCACTTCTCACCGTTTGAGTCCTAAACATGCCAGTGTACTTTCTTAGCTGCCTTTTCAGGCAAAATATGAACCTTTATCATCAAACACGAGATCACAAAATCAAAAGCTTACTTTTTAACAAATACAGTTGAAAGAAAAAGTATGTGAACCCTTTGGGCTCACTTTGATTTCTTCATAAATTGGTCATAAAATGTGTTCTGATCTTCATCTAAGTCACAACAATAGAGAAACACAGTCTGCTTAAACTAATACCGCACAAACATTATACGTTTGCATGTTTTTATTGAACACAACATGTAAACATTCATAGTGCAGGGTGGAAAAAGTATGTGAAACCCTAGGCTAATGACTTCTCCAAGAGCTAATTGGAGCCAGGAGTCAGCCAACCTGGGGTCCAATCAATGTGATGAGATTGGATGTGTTGATTAAAGCTGGCCTGTCCGTAAAACACACACCAGTTTTGAGTTTGCTGTTCTGAAGAAGCGTTGTCTGATGTGAACCATGCCTCGCACAAAAGAGCTCTCAGAAGACCTACGATCAAGAATTGTTGACTTACATAAATTTGGAAAGGGCTACAAAAGTATATCTAAAAGCCTTGATGTCCATGTGTCCACGGTAACACAGATTGTCTACAAATGGAGAAAGTTCAGCACTGTTGCTACAATCCCTAGGCGTGGTCGTCCTGTAAAGATGACTGCAAGAGCGCAGAATGCTCAATGAGGTGAAGAAGAATCCTAGAGTGTCAGCTAAACACTTACAGAAATCTCTGGCACATGCTAACATTTTTGTTGACAAATCTACAATAAGGAAAACATTAAACAAGAATGGACTTCATGGGAGGACACCACGGAGGAAGCCACTGCTGTCCAAAAAAAACATTGCAGCACGTTTGAAGTTTGCAAAAGAGCACCTGGATGTTCCACAGCACTACTGGCAAAACATTCTGTGGACAGATGAAACCAGAATTGAGTTGTTTGGAAAGAACACACAACGCTATGTGTGGAGAACAAAAGGCACAGCACACCAACATCAAAACCTCATCCCAACTGTGAAATATGGTGGAGGGGGCATCATGGTTTGGGGCTGCTTTGCTGCCTCAGGCCCTGGACGGATTACTGTCATCGATGGAAAAATGAATTCCAAAGTTTATCAAGACATTTTGCAGGAAAACTTAAGACCATCTGTCCGCCAAATGAAGCTTAACAGAGGATGGATGATGCAACAGGACAACGACCCAAAGCATAGAAGTAAATCAACAACAGAATGGCTTCAACAGAAGAAAATACGCCTTCTTGAGTGGCCCAGTCAGAGTCCTGACCTCAACCCGATTGAGATGCTGTGGCATGACCTCAAGAGAGCGATTCACACCAGACATCCCAAGAATATTGCTGAACTGAAACACTTTTGTAAAGAGGAATGGTCCAAAATTTCTCCTGACCGTTGTGCAGGTCTGATCTGCAACTATAGGAAACGTTTGGTTGAGGTTATTGCTGCCAAAGGAGGGTCAACCAGTTATTAAACCCAAAGGTTCACATACTTTTTCCACCCTGCACTATGAATGTTTACATGTTGTGTTCAATAAAAACATGAAAACGTATAATGTTTGTGCGGTATTAGTTTAAGCAGACTGTGTTTCTCTATTGTTGTGACTTAGATGAAGATCAGAACACATTTTATGACCAATTTATGAAGAAAACCAAGTAAGCCTAAGGGTTCACATACTTTTTCTTTCAACTGTAAATGCATATTTTATTATTATTTTTATAACGATTAAAAAAAAATGTTGTGATCAAAAATATTGTAAAAAAATGACTACATTTTGAAGCGTTACGGTAATGAAATATACATTTTATTTTGTATTTTATATAATAATAATACATTATTTGAACAAATGTATGATATAAGTATGGATAAATATACATATTAACATACAGAATTTTGTAGAAGTTTGTGTTTACACATGTCTGTGTACAGTGCATATTCATTTTGTATTTATAAAAACACATACATGCATATATTTAAGAAAAATATAAAAATGAATGAACACTCAACATTTCCTAACTATGTATGTGAATGTGTTTATGAATACAAAATTAATATGCACAGACATCAATTATGTAAATACAAACTTTTATTCTGGATGCGATCAATCGTTTTACAGCCCCACTTCATAAATATTATTCATATTTCTTTAATATATATACTTGTACTGTATGTTTCTATTTATATAAGCATTTAGATCGTAAATTTGCCACACACACGTTATATAAACTCAAAATTTATTTTGGAATCGTGATTAATCGATTTGACAGCAGTAATATTTTTTATATTATTAAAATAATAAATCAATTTTTGGTTTGAACAGATAGAGAAGATCCACACCAGGTTGTATAGAGGGATCACAGACTTTCACGGCTTAAATGTTCATGTGGTCATTGTGTTTTTTGGATCAGTTCTCAGGAGAGTCAGTCCCAGAGCGCCCATCCTCTGTACGGTCACGGCGTGTGTAAGTGGCCCGGCTGTGATACTGTGTTCGGAGACTTTCAATCATTCCTCAAGTGAGTCAACAGCTCTCATCCTCTGCACTTTATTATGCTGTTTGTCCTCTTTACCGATCTGCCGCATACACCACTGATCCAATTATCATTTCTGTTTGTGCTCGCAGCCTTTTTTACAACAGTTTTTCCCCCGTAAGGGTTTCGTTTTATTGTTTCGCCTTATTTTTCTTTTCCCACCCTGTCTGTTCTTTTCTTCGTGTGCCGTTTAAGACTTGCCCATACAACAGCGCAATGACAATCCGGGGTTATGAATGTCATTTAAACATGTAAATACACAAAAGTGAGACACAAAAACCTCAAACATGTGAAAAAATGTCAAGGTCAGAAATGAAAGAAGCAGATGTGTGACATTGACCGTGTTCTGTACTAAAGCTCTCAGATTACCTCACACAAGAAACGCTGAGAATATCGTCCATTGATCTCCTCAAACGCAAGCTAAAATTCCACTTTTCTCTTAAATTGCTATACGATAATATATCAAATAAGAAAAATAAAAGCATTACTAATGTTCTCAGTTTTATGGACCCCACTGTATGTATATACCCCCATTTCTTGATTTTATTTATCTTTTCCGTCTCTCTTTCTCTCTCTCTCTGTCCCCTGTGGCGGCGCAGTCATGGGGCCCCTCAGGGTTGAGCTCAGCGCACTGATAAACACAGTACCCATGGTGATCCTGGCCATCCCTCCCAAAACAAACAACAGGAGGATGTTTATCTGTGCCCCTTCCACTGACCCTGACCCCTGCTCTGAGTCTGAGCCCCGCCCTGTCTATTGCCACAACACTGCCTTTGTTCCTCAGCTCAGTCACCGTTGCACTATTACAAACATCACACTCCACAAACTTCCACTGCTCAATTCCCTGCACAATGTGTTAGATGTGTACAAGGTGTGTTTAGTGATGAAATTGACTAAAATGCTAACACGCATTAGTTCTGACCATTTGATCATATGAACGTGTTCTTCTTGTTGGACAGGTTGTTGTGTTTAAGCTGTTCACAGCTCAAGGGGGAGATGCATTTGTTTTATATACAGTAAACCTTATCAGGCTTTCAAATATTGTATGTGCCGATGTACCAGTAAAATTATTTTTATATGTGAGAATTTTCTTTTTTTAAAAGTTATGTTTGCTTTCTATTTGTGTGAGAAGCCCTCTTGTGGTCAATAGTAATACTGCATGATTCATGAACGCTCAACGTGGATTCATTCAAACTGGTTTACGGACCGTTTGTAAATAACTTTGTAAGGAATATCAAACTGCAGGGTGTGGTGACATGAAGTCATAAACAAGGAAACATAAACTAAAGATTTATATTTTAGCTTCTAGGAAACTTGTGGTAGTAACATGGTGGTTAGAGCATGGCGTTAGCAACGGCAAGGTCACGGGTATGATACCAGGGATTGCACATACTCCGAATCAAACAAACAAAAGTGTGTGTTATAATGCAATGTAAGTCACTTAGGATAAAAGCGTCTGCCAAATGAGTAAATGTGTGCTAGGTGCAAGGAGCATTTGTGTGCTATCAAATGATTAATTGCGATTAATCACATCCAGAATTAAAGTGTGTTTAAATAATATATGTCTCTGTACTGTGCATATTAATATTGTATTTAAAAACTCATACACGCATATGTATTTAGGAAATATTTGCATATAAATACATTGGTAAATTTAAATATATATATATATTTACCAATCATTTAAATTATATGTTAATATTATATTTATATAATATTATTATATTAATATAATATTAAGTTATATTTTATATTTTTCTTAAATATATGCATGTATGTGTTTATTTTTTTCCTTAGGAAAACATATATTATGTAAACACAAACTTTTATTCTGGATGCGATCAATCACGATTAATCCTTTGTTCGCCCTAATGTGTTAAAAAACTTTTAGCAGATATTTTTGACATCCAGTTTATTTAAAGGAAATGATCCAGTTAAACGAATGAAACCTCCCACTTCTTCTGTTTAGATTGGAAATGAATTCTTTGTTTTGTTATGTGAAATCGAAATGGTTTTGTTTAAAACTTTTGTGTTGTGTTCGTCAGGCACCTGAACAGTGAACACGCTCTGGATGACAAGAGTACAGCACAGTGCCGAGTTCAGATGCAGGTGGTTCAGCAACTGGAGCTACAGGTACTTCATTCTACACTTTGGAGGTTTTGTTTTGTTTGAATTTGTTTAAGATAAGTATGATGGTTTTAGGTATCGCTTGTTTTCTGTTTTGCATGTTGTTGAACATCCTGCTCTAATCTTAGCTTTAATCTTGCTTCCTGCTCTGTATGTACTGTACGTACACATTAAGAAAAATTCCCAGAGGGAACAATAGACATCGTCTTCAGAAAGCCTATCTGTGCTACATATCTGTTTTTGTGTGTGTTTGTCAAACAGCTCGCCAAAGACAAAGAACGCCTTCAGGCCATGATGGCCCACCTCCACGTCAAATCTACTGAACACAAACCAGCTCCTCAGCCAGTATGGGACATCATATTTACTCTTGCTGTTGCGTGTGTATATATAAACATATTATTCTTCAGTTGTTCTTTTAGACAAGAGTTCGACCTGGTTTATATTTTTCTTCTCAGGTGAATCTGGTATCCAACCTCACTCTTGCCAAGGGTAACGTTCCCAAAACCACTCCTTCTATGAGCCTGTCCCAGAGTGCCACAGCCCCATCCACACCGCTCACATCACAGCCCCAGACCCCGTCCGTCATCATCCCCACCAGCCTGCACAGCATGGGACCCTTCCGCAAACGCTACTCTGACAAATATAACATGGCCATGGACCAAGGTGAGAACGTGTTTACAGTCACTACAATAAAACACATTCATTCTGTTTTAAAATCATTTTTAAATGCTATTGTTCAGATGTCAATAGAGTGTGACATTAAATGAGCAAAAGCCAAGTAACAAGGCTGTTATAGATAGATATTAGATATTTTTTTTTTGGACCGCTTGTATGGAATCACATACGCTTGTTTTGCTATTTGTTGGGTTGTACTGCATACAACTAACCGAATATTAGACCAAACAAACTTGAGAAATATGTCTGAACCTCTCTTGTCTTTCTCATAGATATAGTGCAGAATAAGGAGTTCTACCTGAGCGCTGAAGTCAGGCCTCCGTTTACTTACGCAGCTTTGATAAGACAGGTAAGGAACCACGACTCGACCCGGTCAAATCCAAATGATGAGACATCATCAACCATTTACTTAGCAAATACATTTGAGTTTCATTGACACTGACATATATTTTGTAACCTTTTGTTTATTTCTAGGCCATCTTGGAGGCTCCAGAAAAGCAGCTAACACTAAACGAAATCTACAACTGGTTCACTCGAACATTCGCGTATTTTAGACGCAATGCGGCCACGTGGAAGGTAACTAAAGTAAATCATTAGTTACATCGTGTCTAAATTCTCTCCCTTGTCGACAAAATGTTTCAATGCTCTCCTACTTGTAAGTCCCTTTGGATAAAAACGTCTGGCAAATGAATAAATTTAAATTTAAACCTGTACGCATTTCATGACGGAAGCATTTTTATTCCCGTTTATGTTGTTTAAAAGTTAAACCTGTGTATGACTCTTTCGTCTGTGAATCACAAAAAAGAGATATTTTGAGAAATGCCCCTGTGGTTTCAAAAATTGTTTGGTTACCAACATTCTTCAAAGTATCTTCTTTTTGTGTTCTGCAGGTTTGTAATGACATGAGGGAGAGTAAATGATTCAATAATTTTCTTTTTTGGGTAAACTGTCCCTTTGTAAGCCTCATATCAGTTTTGATGTTCTATGTTAATAAGGTTTTTGTTTATAATTAAATTCACTTTTTCTGGAATCCCAGAATGCCGTTCGCCACAACCTCAGTCTCCACAAGTGTTTCGTACGAGTAGAGAACGTGAAGGGGGCAGTTTGGACCGTGGATGAGATGGAGTTTCAGAAAAGGAGACCACAGAAAATCACCGGGTAAAAATGCATTTCATCCTCAGAAATTAAAGAGTGACACGCTCAGATTCTTGTAAGGTCACTGATGCTAAAGGTCTTTTGTTGGTTTTTGCAGATCTCCTCTGGTGAAGAACATCCAGTCCAGTTTGGGTCAGAGTCCTGCTTTATCTGCTTTGCAGGTATGAAGTCATTTTATCATGATTGACAAATGATATTGAATGTAATGTCATTTTTATAGCTGAATTTTACAAAGTCACCCGTGACACTATAGAAATACTTAAAGCGGCCATTCCCTGTGATGCCAATTTTCAAACTCTAGTTAGTGTGTAAAGCCCTTTAATTCCGGCTAAATGATGTCACTATTCCAAGTTTTTTAAAATCCTCCGCCCAAAGGAATACGGCAAAAAAGGGGCGTGGCATTCCTTAGAGAAGAGGAAGAGCCGCAGGAGTAGTGTTGTTATCTGAGATTGTAAACACTTGACTGAGCTGCGCAATTAATTACTTTCGCTTTCATAAGCTGGTAATAAGAATTCAGCTTCACATATTCTACGAAAACCAACGGTCAAATAACAGCTTCCATGACTTTAACATCAGCTGTGAAAGCTGTTCTGTGTAATGCACAGATATTGTGTGTGTGTGCGCATACCTCTAAAACACATATCTGAAACATCCTTTGAAGTCCTGCTTGCAAATGTCTCCAAGTCAATCTGTTTGTTTTATTATCCAACTCTGGTCCAATATAAAAAGGCAAAACTAACGCTTGTATTATTAGTGTTAATTAATATAACCGGTCTGACCCAATCAATACAAAATATTGGATTAACTTCTGGATGTTGTTCATATCAACCATGATCCATATGGCAGTTCACAAGAACTTAACTTAGTATGACAAACACCTGTCACATATTTATTGCCGTTTATATTCAGTTATGCCACCTTATCCGAATGAATAAAACTTGTGTTGTTGCAGCATTTCAAGATTAAGTAATGTGATGTGTTTGTGCTCAGGCGGCGATGGTGGAAGGCAGTCTGCCCCTGTATGGCTCAGCGTCTTGTATGAAGGCCCTGGCCAGCACTTTCCATGAGGAGATGAGTTCTCAAGAGCACGATGATGGTTCACACAGCGACTCCAGTCTGGAGCTGTCTCCTCTGCCCACACTGTAAGTCACATCTGCTCAAAATCATTTATACTACATATTGTGCATAACTGTAAAATAGAGGCAAACATTAGAAAAAGAGATCGGATTGGAAATGACCCACATTTGCGATCTGTGTACACAGGCATCAGTCTCAAATTAAGGAGGAGCACATGGATGTCGAGGACTATAACGGCTCGATGTCTCCAGAGACGGAAGACCAGCAAAGTCCAGACACCAACCACGATGCAGAATACACAGATGATCACAGCCCAGCCTGTCAACCAGCTTTATCCTGAGATCCTCGCGGGTCCGCAGCCCCTCATTGATATCTGTCCCGTGTACCAACAGACTCTGAACCCTCAAACGAAAATGAAAGTCTTTATTTATTATTTCATTGTACCTGTTTCTGATCGAATGCAATGGATTGACCTCACTGGTACTAAAGGGCTCTCCTCTGTGTTGACGTTTATACATGACCAAGGTTTGCTCGTCAACTTGCAAAACATGAAGAGGGGGCTGTAGGCTACACACATTTTGTTTGTATATTTAACACTACAGCGCCTGATTTGAATCAATGGGGAGAATCGTTTCCCTAACAACTAAAATCATTTCACACCTTCAGATTTTTAAGTGGTCTTGAGAGCAGATTTAGTTTATCTTTACCGCGAAACGTCAGACTCTTCTGAATGAATTGCTTTTCGTTGCATGGTTGGAATCACTTCTGCCTCAATGCTGTTGGTAACGTGCGTCTTTAAATTTGGGGCTGCTCATTGGTGGAATGGAAACCGAAATTGTGAATGTCTATCTTTTTTACCTCTGTTTTTCCAGAAAAACACAAAACCAAAGGGGAACATTTATAACCAGCACTTGATGATGAATGTCTTTTCAATTTTTGAGTTTGACTTCTGTTTTGATTGTTCTTTCACTAGCGTGTACAGAAGGTTACTGTATTTCCATTATCCAGCACATTTACATAGAAACGACACTCGAGAAATGAAATCGACCCTCAACAGTCCCGATCATTCAGTTGCTAGAGAAGCTTAACCAAACGTTTGTATTTGAGTAGTGATGAAATTTTTGTCTAGTTTGGTCGGTTGTTTTTAGAAGAACCATTAACAGTTACCAAAGATTGTAAAAGTAATGTTTTATGTTTTGTACCCTGTTTACATTGTCCAGTTTGATCCGGCCAAGACCAAGAAGTCTTCACTTTCTAGTAGATGAGAGTTTCAGATGCATTAAATGCCCTCATGCTCATGATGTTGAGCAGATCATGAACTGTAATCGTGATCTGACTCGGCTAGTACTTGCCCGACAAGGAAAGAATGCATAACCAATGACTGAATAACTTATGAATGTTACACGTCCAAACGAAATAGATGATCTCTATTTCAAATCAACTGTGTCGGTTTGTTCAACACTGGCCTTATGATAAATAAATCTTAGTATAAGAATGTGAGAAAACGAAATGCTGACAGTGGTTTCTCTTTCATCTGTTTGATCCAAACACACACACAAAGTATTTAAACATTATTCATAAGTATCATTTTTTAGCCTGCTTAGTTTAAGTTTGATTTTTAAAACAATTATGATCCTGTTTTTGTGTCCGTGTGGATGGCAGCCCAATAATGTATTTCATCAGACGTTATAATGCAGATACACACATCTGTTCAACAAATAAATGAGATTGTGAAATCAGTATATGGTACCATGACTTTACATTTCTTTATTATATTTTTCATTTGTGCATACACTGAAAAAATAGCATTAGGTAATAAAAAACCTTTTCTTATCAATTTCCTTCCATGTAGTCTTATTTACTTTCCAAGTCAGCTGCATGTGAGAAAATATATTACTACATACAAAGATCAACAAGAAGATACAGAACACAATATATTAAACGTTGTCATAGAAGTGTCTTACTATCTGTCAATAACTCGATGATAAAGGCATGTTATAGAAATGGCACATCTTATATCGTAACTGAATGAATACACAAATGTCTTTGGTTATAAACAACTGCAGATTTTTTAAAGCATTCGTATTATTAAAATGAAGACTTCCACTTGTCATGTTTAAAGACCGAATACATTCCAATATGATCTACTACACGTTATGAAATATGTGACACAAAAGTGTGATGATGTTACATAAATGATGTCCTGTGGATGTCTATATCACTGTCGACCATGACGTAACGAAATACAGTTCTGTCCTACTCTATAGGTAACCCAATTCTCTCAGGAAATAAATCACAAGACCATCCGCCTTCCATTATGACATCCTACATGACATAAAAATCCTCTCTATACTGGAACTCCAGAAAGAGCATTTAGCTGCTCGGCTTGCTCGCTACGCCATGTCCGGTCCTCCATCTATACCTCTACACCACCATCTATACATCTCAAACGCTCTTTAACTTGCGCTGCCGTTCGCTGGGCCAGATGGAGAAAAACCATGGCACCTCAAAACAATATAAAGTTATAAAAATAAAGTAACAAATAAAGTATTTGACTTAAAGTAACAAAAAATGACCTAAACTGGACAAATATTGATATGAAAATATTAACCGCTGATTGTCATACTGCAGAGGCTTATATCTGTGCAATTCATACATTCTGGAGTGCATATATTTATTTTATTCAGGGGTCAATAGCAGTGCTTTCTTTTGGAAGACCCCTGATGCTGAGACTATGTTTAGCTTTTTGGTGCTATGACTGATTTTATGTACCAGCTAAAGCCATTTACAATCCTATTAACAAAAAGATAAAAAAAATTCACTTGGTTAATACGGCTCCACCCTTTATTGGTATATTATTGTGATGAATCATGATTCGCGATAAAATCGTCGCATTTATATACTTACAGTAAAACATGAGTGTTCTCTATAAAAAACTGTAATGATGCTTTATTTTACCAGAACGAATAATTAGATTTTCATCCTTCAAATGTTTTAAAAGTAACTTATAACAAATCTTATTTCACATACTTGAAGCATCATTTTGTCGCATATGGCATATTCCTTCAATAACCGTGGAGCCTTGTTGGTTACATTCTGTACATGTTGTTTTGGTATAATATCAGCAGTAAAGCTTTTGTTTTTAAGGCTAAACTACACATTTCTGTAGCGTCATAGCCCTTAGTCTGTTTGTCTTTGACCAAAGATGCGTAAAGCCATGTTAGAACCTTAAGACACTTGTGCGTGCAGATAATATTCTTCATCCACGGGGCTTCAGCGTCTTTGTGGTGCTAGCATAACCTTGTTAATGAAATTGACGATGGCAGTCGCCGGCTGCTCAGGATCTAGCTCTGCGAAAAGGTGGCACACGTTCTCTGCAACGCTCCCGGGCTTCTTGGCAACGAAGCCAAATACTCTGCGAGGACACAGAGAGATGAGATAGTGAGTAATTGATGATAAAAATTTAATTTGGACATATTAAGCGAATTATAAGTGTGAGATTGGTCTTATGGTACGCGTGAGAATAGTTGCTTTGTAAGGGTTATAGAAGGTACAAGAAAAACAAATAATAGCATGACCTAACAGGAAGGAAGATTAACAATGTTATCATTGCATTTTAAAGTTACTGCAGTAAATGCAAGTGGTGTTTCTGACTAATAAACAACCACCCAAAATATTTAGTGTCAATATTTACACAACTGTGTGTCATTCGAAACCTGTATGTGACTATTTCTTCTGTGGAACCCAAAGGAAGATATTTTGAGTAATGTCTCAGTGGTTTTGTGTTCATACAATGGACGTCAATAGGGACCAATGTTGTCCGGTTACCTACATTCTTCAAAATATCTTCTTTTGTGTTTTGCAGAAGAAAAAAAACTCCTACAGGTTTGAAATGAGGGTGAATAAATAATGACAGAATTGTATTTTTAGTTTAATCTATTACAAAATAAGAGTGTAAAGGAACAGGTTGATCAATATAAAAAGCATTATGGTGCTCCACGGCACAAAAGCACATAATCAGCTCACAAAACAGTCCAGACAAGACACACACAGCGACATTTGGACTTACTTAGACGTCGTGCTGTCTGTGTTAGTCCACCTATGGCAGCAAGAGGGAGACAGAGACAAAACTGAGGAACACGCATCCCACATTCACTCACACAAGTCAACATGCAACATGAAACAAACACACTCTACGCATGTATCACACTTGTACACAAGATCAGAACATGACATGTTTTACTGTTGTAGTGACGAACCTTCATACTCAAGGAGGCGTAATAAATGTCTTGTGAAATAAAACGATACGTTTATGATAGGAAATGATTCATATTTTGATCTTGTTTAGGGAAATTATAATGCAAACAAGCAGATCCAAGTTTTTATTTTATTTCTGCCAGCTTTACATCTCATTTGTGACTAGTTGTCGTCTCTTTGAACAGATTTGATGTGATCGCGCGAGTATGATAACATGATCGCATAAAAATATTACTCTGTTTGTGTTCAACTGAACAAAGAAAGTCAAATGTGTCTGGATGGCATGAGAGTGAGCGCTTGTACTATTTTGCCTTTCATAAACAAGGAAACAAGGAGAGTGAGAGAATTTTCATTTTTGGGTGAACTATTCCTTTAAGATTTGCTTTCTGACATTATAAAAAGAAATGACATGAGTATTGTATTTGGGTAGATTATGCTTTGGGCATAACACACACATTTGAGCACTCACTCACACACTTGCTTTGGGGCTGTGTTTTAGACATCAGGGGTGAGTAAACCTGTATTCCAACAGAACATGATGTAACGTATCTTTATTTCCTCACACTGACAACCCGACTGCTGTGAAAAAATTCTTTAGACTGCTTGCAGTTCATTTACAAAATAAAAGTCACCATTACTGGTTTTTAAAGCAACACTAGAGGTTTTTATGACCTTAAAATAATCTCTCTAAAACGATTTTAGTGATATGACAACTTTTCTAACTAGACCAATTTTAATGTTATTGGTACCTAAGCAGCCCTCTATCGGCTGAAATCACACTTGTGACTTTTGGTGTGAGGGTAGGTTCACAAGCCCCGCCCTTCATCTGCTTTATGGCAAACGTCATGTTTTACTCGTAGCCTGGGTGAAGTTAGCCAACTGCTAACAATTAGACGAAAAAATCTAGTTCAACGCAAATCTCCAAACCCTCACCCTGCTGGAGCCAGCAAGAAAAAACAAAGAGGAAGGTTCTTTCACACACCACTTAACACATAAATACACAACAAACATTTATGCAATGTACACACACAGAGCAGCCCACACAGGTTCATGCACGACATGGTTATTGTGTGTTAAAAGATAATGAAACATTAGTTCGACTACTAGAATTCATTTTCAACTCTTTCTCTGCCAGCAGTTGCAAATCATCGGCAACATTTTTGATCATTTTTACAAAAAATTGATGGGCAATGTGTCAAATTAAATAAAACAGCCTCTGCTTTTAACAAAATACATATGTTATGTATCTTCCTTATATATATAAGTTATCACTATTTATCTATTCTCTTTACATTATTATTAATAACCTCTCAAATGTGGTCAGGTTTCTTGAAAAAGTAACAATGTTATGAACGCAGTCCATGTTTTCACTGTTATACAGTAGGGGGCGCTGTTGAAAGAGTACTGCATAAATGTTCATAAACAACAAATACTGTATTGATGTTTTGATCATTCCGAATCCAAATTTCCATTGAAGAAAGTGTTATCTAATATATGACGAACAATTCTGTGTATTGCGGAGAATGAGTTAAAAAAGAAATAAACAAAACATCCAAGTTTGGGACGAAAAGTCTAGCAGACAAATGTGGGGTTCTCACCTCCTGTCTTGTGGGTCCACACTGCTGAACGTCACACTGATGATTGGATAATGTCTTCTGAAGAACACTCTGAAAAACATCTCAAAGTTAACAACTTATATTTCTTTCTCTATAAAACAGATATGTGGCTATCCTTTAAAAAACAAATACATATTCTCACTTGCTCTTACTTTAATAAAACACACCACATCATACCTGCGTTGGCTGTCAGTCAGTGTAATGCCCTGAGCGGACACTTTAAAGTGGACGACTGTGGCAGAGGGTCGAGGGTTACGTGACAGTGTTGCTCCGGTTGCTTTAGCAATGGCCTGCGGTCCTGTAAGTGACTCTGTCTCTACTGAGTTCAGGTACAGCACATTGCAGGCTGATGGGGAGGTGAGAGGTTATACATCATGTGAGGAGCGGGAGAGATGGGTCAAGATCAGGGCTAAAAATGCATTAACAAACACTCACCTGCTCCCTGTTTAAGAAGATCTGCAGCTGTGCTCATATTACTGGATGGCTGAACTTCTTGGATGTCACCTATTGGGTCTGTAAATGTGATTTTCAAGAATTATAGCTCAATCTGTAAAGTTCAAACACGCTTTTTCCTTATGAAAAAAACATAATATGAAACATACAGCTCTGGAAAAAGTTAAGAGACCACTACAAAATGATATCTAGTTTTTCAGAATTTACTATTTACATGCTTATGTTTAAGTAAGTAATCATTTTGTTTTGTTCTGTGACAACATTTCTCTCAAATTCCAAATTATTGTTTTTAATTTGCATTTATTTACAGGAAATAAAAACTAGACAAACTGATCAAAATGACCAAAAAACACTATGCTTTGAGACGTTGAATACTGCAAAGAAAACAAGTGTATCATTCATTTAAAAATGTTGAGTTTAAAAATAGTTATCATAATTTAGATTTGAGTGTTATTAGTCATATGACACGTCTTAAACGAATATTATCGTTTGTTTGAGATGTAATGCAATGTGTTTACACGATTTGAGATAAAAAACGCTGTATTTTCCAACTACTGTGCATGTTTGTATCTCATCTTTTCCCCACCTCTCAGAGAAGCGTGGATTTTTTACACAAGGTGTAAAACAAGCGTGGGGTGTGGTTACACAAGGTGTTTCAGTCAGGTCCGGTGAGCATTCGCTTTAAAATAGAATACAACTTTTGTTCCGACACCTTAATTTGAGCAATTTTGTCTAATAGATGCAAGGGTAACGTATAACAAATCAACCACACGTGACCCCTTTAATATGTTTTAAATAGGTCTTATTTTTATTTGTATTTAGTTTTTATGTTAATTCTAGTTGGGAATTTTGTTACCTGCTTCATCAATTTATTTTTTAATATTGCTTTACAAGTACTTTTTTTATTTTGTTTTCGTTTAAGTTTTTATTAATTTTTTATTATAACGTTTCAGTGTCTCATAATTTTAATTTAGTAAACCATTTTTATAATATAAAGGCAGATATTATATTCGATTTTTTTAATAGTTTTTGTTTTAGTAAACTATAATAACCTTGCAATGCAATGCAAACATTTTAAACAATCAATTATTTATTATTATTAACTATTTATTATTAGTATTATCATTATTAAGTTTCAAATATATCATTGAAAAAGCTCACTTTTTAACCACAGCTATTTATCTTGGCATGTTAGTCTTTCACATAGCTGTTGGGACTTTATGTATTAGTAAATTGCTTTGGATAAAAGGGCTTAATGACTAAATGTAAATTTAAATGTTTATGTCACTCCTTTTGTTGGAATTGTGTTGGAATTTAACACTAGAATATACAAAATACATGTAAAAATGACCATTAAATGTAAAACTGGAGTGATTTTAAAAGTGTAAAATGTTTTTCATCCTTTTAATGTTTTGAGGCCTTGAATAAGATCCTACAATATTCACATTGCTCACTGATGAAACTACACACTTGAGTTTAAATGTTGGGTTGTGGTGTCATCATATAGTGGTATCTCAGCATGATGTGTTGACATGGCCAGTTGTGTTTACCTTTCTCTGGGATGCGGAGGGCACAGGGCAGAGAGATGGGTGTAATGGAGTGTTGATACACCAGTGCTGATAGACTCCCTAACAATGACAAAAACATACAAACACTTCAATATTTCTGTTTCAGAACAGTCTGACAATGTTTGCCTTTAAAACTGGTTGCCAGATTGCAAAACAATGAGAATGAAGACAGACGGTAGCTCACAAGCAAGACCTCTGATATTGTAATACAGAAAAACAGATGCCCTCATTAAAGATATGATATTTTTAAACTCTGAACCTAATGGCTGCGCTTTCACTTTCTATTAAGTAATGTGCAGAACCATCTGGCAAATTTGATGTTCTGCTGGAGTTTATAACAGTTTTTTTATCTGAATACCTTGCATGCAGAGAGCGAACAGATCTACAGCTCCGATATTGTGTAAAAATCATGTTTAAAATCATTTTATTATATATAACCATGCTATTCAAAAATATTTTTTTATATTGACCTCCTGAATGTAGGTAAAGGAGCACAAAAACACTTACCAAAGTATGGCTCATTCTGACAGCCCTTGATCTTCACTCCTCGTGGCCCGGTCTCGATCAGAAAATGTCTCACCAGTTGATCCAGAGGGTCCCCTCCTACTCAGACAGGAAATGACACGTAAACATCGCTGTTTGACCAAATATTACACTTCAGCTGCGATTAATGGATATTTGGATAAACATATGTAACCGTTTACAGACACAAACTACTTCAAGTTGTAGAAGGCATGTGCTAATCAGTTTTTAATGATGTCTCAGTTAAACATTTAGATGTGGAGTGCCAAACTAAACATCAGTGCTCTTGTTTGTTCTGCTGTTAATTATACTCCAGCTGTCAAAATCATGAACATCACTTCAGATGTCATTCAGTGCAAGTTTAACAAAACACACCATAGGCCCGATTCACATTTCGCATTCGGAACTGAAAAGTTCAACTATTTCCATCTTGAATGTGAATGGGGCCGAAAGATTCCATTTATTCACACTGAATTTAGATAAATAAAATTATATTTTATCTACATTAAAATGTATTTTATCAAAATATAAATATACAATTAATTTAAAGATAACAAATACATAGCAAAAATTACAGCTTACTCAGTATTTCAATATAATGCTTCGTTATTTCAGTACACTGAAAATGTAATTTCTTACATAGTAATTTTGTCCTGTTTTCCAGTACAAATATCTAAATTCTTAAATCAAAATACATTTTCTTCAGAAGCAATAAGACACTATAAAATACCAAGTGTATGCTTGCACTTAAATTAAGTTTTGCCTGTTCGTAATTCAAGTTTATTTTTCTGACCATATTTCCATATATTTTTGTTTGTTTTAAGCATAACCCTCACTTATTTTTCGCATTTTCTGTCAGAGAACAAGAATATATATCTTGCTCCTCAAGTAAATGTATCGTGATTAAATAATTTTTTGATTTCCGCTGGAAAATAAGATTTCTTTTTTGCAGGGGTATTGCAAAGGCTAGAATAACATGAAGAATTATGCATTATAAAATTATTATGAAGTATAACTTTTTTTCAAATATTTGGTGTAATAATGACATTTTTAACCCCCCCCTGAACATTTTATTACAATAATTAAATGCTGATATTAGGATATGTCTAATTTTTACTATAATAAATAGTAACTGTGATTAGATACAATATTTCGGGCAATAATGTAAGACCAAAAGACCCCTTCTTCTAACATCGCGAATGATAACTGTAAGGATAACAAATTGAATATGTGAAACGGCAACGTGCATGCTTAGAACAAACATAATGTTATCTCTGTTCACCTGTTAGTTTATTTATTGTTATCGTTCTTGATGTGAACGCGCCTATACCATTACAGTCAACAAGCCTTTATGAACACAATAACCAACAGAGAGCTACAGTAGTGTTCATGTTTTTTCTCTTCACTCTGAATGTTTTGAGATGATGTAGCTCTGTTAAAGTACTTCAGAGGCAGTCGTGTGTTTCCTTTGCAGACAGACATATTCAGGAGCAACACGAGATTAATGTTTGTCTGCGGAAATGCCTGCAGATGTGTTGTACCTTTGCTGCTGTGGTTGTTGATGTTGGGGGGTGGGCTGGCAACTTTCAGAGCCAGGCCGTAAGCCCCCTGGAAAGAGTTACTGTCTCGGAAGAGGAAGGCCCCCGGCTCTCTTTCCTTCAGTGCTGCTATAGCTGTTGAACAGAGAGACAGTTTAACATCCAAAGCATATGGAACAGCCATCTGATGCAAAAGGGATAGTTCAGGCAAAACAATATCAGTTATTTATTCATTCAAAACCAATGACTCTTTCTTCTTTTGAATACAAAACGAAGATATTTTGAGAAATGTCTCAGTGGTTTGTGTTCATACAATAAAAATCAATGGGGGTCAATGTTGTTTTGTAACAAACGTTCTTCAAAATATCTTCTCTCGTTTCTTATGCAGCAATAGGAAAGTCACACAGAATTGAAATGACAGGGTGAATTTTCATTTTTAGTTTATCTCACCTTGTTCTCTAGAGATGCCGGGTTTATACCAAAACCGTGAGCTGTCCTGCACAAATTTCACACTTACACGGCTGCCCATCTCGCCCTCTCCACCGATGTCCCCCTGTCCTGCAGACACGGTCAGCTCTCCCACTGAAGGTGAGAATGTGACGTGGTGCTGGCCAGAAGACGGGTGACCCATGGATGCCCTAAGGGTTCCAGAACGTCCGTTGGGTGAGCCGGGCAAACCAGATGGGCGGCGTTTCTCGGGCAGAGGAGGTTGTGGAACGGCTGGACAAGTTGAGTAGGAGCCTGGAGGAGGTGATGGGGTGCAGCCTGTTGGAGAAACAGGGAAGGTCGGGGTGGAATGGGGGCTTCCGTCCATAGCAGAGCACATGTGAGAGCTTTCAGTACCCAACATTAACTTCCTGCCCAGAGTGGCGAATCCGGGCACGGGGGATTCGGGGTTTTCATGGACGGCGGGCGGTTGTGGGGAACCGGGTTTGGGGACGTCTGGTTCGGGTGATTGTGATACTCCATTGCTCTGTAAGTGAGGCGTGATGGATTCATCAGAGATGGGACAGGAGGAGGGCAGTTGTGTCGCTGTTTGTGTAACAGTCTCTGGTTGTGTTTGTGCTGCTGATACAGTTTCTCCTCTGGGTGGCGCTGTAGGCGAGCAGTTTATTGGCGGTTGCATGGATTGCGATGGAGGGGTTCGGGGGGCAGGGTGTTCTGCCGTGGTGGGGATTTGTGGGGTTCGAGGCGGGGAATAGGTGGAGCGTTGCTGCGTTGTGGGCGTGGCTGGGGACGGGTGGGGCTCGGGAAACTCTTGATTGGGGAGGACAGCGTGTCGAAGCACCTGATTGGTTCCGTGGGAATGCTGGTCTGGTGGGTTTGGCCTGTGTTGAGAGTGGGTCGAATTGTTTTCGCTTTTTATATCTCTCGAGTCATACTCACGGACACTCGGGCTGGAAAAGAAAATCTGGAATTTAACATATTTCTGTTTTCATGTGATGAGTAATACAAACACAATATGAGTTTATTACCTCCCCTGCGTTCGTAAAGGGCTGCTGGTGTGGACTGGTGTTGGAGGTCCTGACATTTCTGAAGGTGTGGAACATGGAGCATGTGGATCGTGATGTGTCCGTCGCAGGGAACCATGGGTAATGTGATTACGCCAGCCTATGGCATCTGCACCAGGGCAATCTGATGGAGGGAGAGCGTGGAAAAACTGAGGACTGCTACCGAACAAACATACAGAGATGAAATTCAACAAATGAAACTACAAAACTGCATTTTTTGATCATCGGTACAAATTTCTGATAGGGCTGATTCGCATCCAGAATAAAAGTTTGTGTTTACATAATATTTGTCTGTGTACAGTACTGTGCGCATTCATTTTGTATTTATAAACATATACACGTATACATACAGTATGTAGGAAATATTTATATGTATTCTTTTATATTTACCAATAATTCAAATTATATAAAACATTTATTAATTTTTAATTAATAAATACAAAATTTATATGTACAGTTCATAGAGATATATTATGCAAGCACAGACTTTTATTCTGGATGTAATTAATTGCTATTAATCTTTTGACAGCCCTAATATCTAAACATTCTCAAATTAAAATAAATTCACTTAAGAAGCAAAATGACATAAGATATTGGCATTCATGTCACATCAGGTTTTAACTCAAGTTTTTGTGTTTGTTTGCAAGAAGGTCTGTCTATGTTGCAGCTGTTTACTATTATATGTGAAAGGAATAACAGGAAAACAGCTTGTGTTTTCATTAAGTTTAACAAATGAAAAATGTTCATCACATGAAACTGTTGCATACTTTAGACTTGACCACAATAATCTGTAAATTAAAGTATATTGTAGAATATTACAGTAATTACTACACATTTACTTATAATGTATAATACCGTAGTATTAACTATTATTAGATTAAGAGTGAAATGATAAACCACAAACAATACTGCAGTATACTTATATTTACAATAGTGAGGTTCACTTAAGTACATACTTAAGTATACTATATTATACTACTTTCATGTGGGCATTTTATTAATAAAGTATTTAAAATGTAATGGTTATTCAATTGTTTGAAATTGCAAGGTTAACCGGTGTGTTTGGTATAGATCAGTTTCTCTTCATACTAAATCACATGTAATGCCCAAATTTTTGTTAGATTGATTAATGAGACCCATTGAGTAATAAAACAGAAAAAAATCTGCCAAATGGTAGCAAAAATACAATGTTAGTTAAAAGTGCCCCAGAACTGTTGCCGTCCTACAATCTTAAAAATGTCTTCTTTTGTGTTCAAAAGAACAAAAAAATTATAAAGTATTTCATGAGACTCAATGGGGGGACAAAATCTGTCTGGTTATAAGCATTCTTCCAAATATCTTTCTCTCTGTTCATCAGAACAAAGACATTTATACAGATTTGGAACAAATCGAAGGTCAGTAAAATGATGACAGAATTTTTGGGTAAATTAGTCATTTTTTTAAACAAAAAATACAGAAGTGTTTTACTCTCAAGTATATTTTCAACTATTTGTACTTCATCCGAATGTATTCACATTGTATTTTTTTTACTTCACTACATCATAAAGCATTTATCATATTTTTCGCTAAATTTCATAAATGCCTAACACTACATTGAAAAGGTAGTACTTACTTCTACTCAAAAAATGTTACTTGAAACAAGTAGAAAAGTACTATTTTATTATCTTGAGCCCTAAGGGCAAAAACATATAAAAATGCACTCATAAAATGGTGTGGAGTAAATGTTCACTAATGTTGCAAAGTAAAATTCGTCCAATGTAAAAACACTGATAAAGTACAAATACTTGAAAAATGTAACAAAAATACTGTACCAAACCTTCATAAAAAAGTCCAGTGGCCCAATACACTAATAATACCTTCAACACTGCCTTGCAATGTTTAATGAAGTGTTTTACACATGTGATTATGTGAGGTAATGACCATACACAAACTTAAACACAATTCTTCACATATATTTTGGGTAATTGTAGCAGTCAATCCATTTCTAGAATCCTCTCACCTGTATTTGTGTCAGAGGTGTATTGCTGAGGGTGTGGATCTGTCTGGTTGTCTGTAGGTCCACCGGCATGATGTGTTGGACCAGGACAAGCGGCAGAGGTAGGAGGGAGGGGTGACGTAGACTCCGACTGGTATCCTGATGCATATCCACGGCTCTCAGAGGGCGACGGCTGGTAGGGTGAGCAGGGGCAGGTCTGGTGCGGTGTCTGGTACCCGCTGGAGCTGCTGCTGTATTTGTGGTCCAGATGGGCATGAGAGTGAGAACGGGACGATTCGGGGTACGCGGGGTGGCCGGCGGGGAGGGGATCGAAGTTAAAAGCTGGTAGGTCATGACCGTGTGGCCCATAAGGGGATACGGTGGCTCTTCTGTGCCAATACTCCGCCTCTCGTTCTCTCTCCCAGTGTAGCTCTGCTTCTCTGTCCCAGTGGAGCGTCATTTCACGACCCCTCCTCAGCCCCGCCTCCCGGTCCCATAACTCTGCCCCTCTTGGGATGTCAGACTCTCTGCCACGCCTTAAGCCAGCGTCTCGGTGTAGCTCCGCCACCCTTTCCCAGTGCAGTCCCTCCTCTCTGTCCAATCCGAGGGTGTTGAAGTCTTCTCGGCGAAGACAGCAATCCCGACAGGGACAGCCGGGCGGCACGAGGCCGTCTAGCATCATGACATCATGATAGGGGCCGGTGGGTTTAGTATTGTTGTGGTGATGGTACGGAATGTAGTCCTCGGCCCTGCAGAGCAGTCGGCCATTGGGTGACATACCGTGTGGATTAGGGCTGATGTCTTGGGAAGGATAAGAACAGAGGTGACGTGAAGGTCCCTCCGAGCAAGTGCGGTGAAGGTAGTGCTGTGAACCTTGTTGTCGGTCCCAGAGGAGGTCTGGAGGTGGCAGCGACTGATGAGGATGGACACTGTGGTGTTGGCAAAGCCCTATGACGGATGGGATACTTGGAGAGGGCACCCCAGCGTGTCCGTTAGTGGTGGAGGGTCGATCGAGGCAGTAGCCGTTGGATAAATGATGAAGTCCGTCGCAAATGGGCTCGACACACTGCTGTGACCGATATCCCACCCGACACGAACACGAGCGGCCTAACCTCAGTGACCCTGTCTGTTCGGGAGGCAAGGAGTCGCCATCATCCAAAATGGCAGTCTCTCGGTCGCGATCTCTTCCCACTCCGTCACCCTCTATCCCGCCGAGCAGACGATCAAGCTCCTCCCTCTCCTGCCGGGTGGGCGGGGCCGGTAGGGTTGGTTCATCGAGGCGGTCTGGAGGAACAGACGAGTGTCCAGAATCGGTGCTGACAGAGAGGAGATGACTGGGCCGCTCCTCTGAGCTTCTCGCAGGGCTCCCGTTGGTGGAGGAAAGGGAGGCCAAACCCGCAGCACGCCGCTTCTTGACCTGTGCATACAGGCTTCCGTCAAGAGGCCCTCGTGTGTGTGCGATATCTGCTGAGATGTACAAAACATGTTTTTTAGATTATTCAGAGGAATACGCAAGTCTTTACAGCACAAAAATTAGGGGTGTAACGGTTCTTTGTAAAAAAAGAGATCCTCGTTGCGTAAATACGTTATCTCCTGTGGCAAAGAAGTGAAAACGTGACATTTACATTTACATTTAGGCGTTTGGCAGACGCTTTTATCCAAAGCGACTTACAGTGCACTTATTACAGGGACAATCCCCCTGGAGCAACGTGGAGTAAAGTGTCTTGCTCAAAGGACACACTGGTGGTGGCTGCTGGGATCGAACCAGCAACCTTTTGATTACCAGTTAAGTGGTTTAACCCACTAGACCACATCCTCTTAGTTCTGTGTCAGCCACCCCAGTGCTTCGAATGGGAGGGGTTGAATAAGTCGTTGGTTGCAAACCTCGCAACCTCAACACTAGATGGTGTTAAAATTACCTAATGGTCCTTTAATTTAAGCGAATGCTCAACCAGACCAGCCTGAAATTCCTCATGTAACCACACCACCACAAATCTACATCAGTTTGTGGTATCATTTGACTAAGACCACCCAAATGTATATGCATGTAGGATGGGCGTACCTGTCAGTACAATTGCTTTAGAACCTGATGTTCCAAATATGGTAAGAGGTGCTACATTTCCGTCACACGCTTTCAGTATTCGACTTATCACTACACACTGGTTGACTGACCAATCATAGCACACCTCGCTTTTCAGAGCGATGAGCTTTGTAAAAATCTGCGCATTTCAGAGAGGCGGGGCAAAGAGGAGATAGAAACATGCACGGTATGTAAATCGTGTATAAACATTCCATTACATCTAAAATAAACAATAATATCTTTATACCTTTAAAAGCACTGTTTATTTTATGTTTATCTTTGCTCTTTTGTTTTATTGGTTCTGTTATTTGTATCTTTATTTTTTGTTCTTATTTTTTTGTCAGTTGTCCTTATTTCCCTGAATGTAGCACATACCCACTAGTACCGAAACTGTGCCCTGTTACACCCCTATTCGTAATGTACTAGGAGAGACTTTGAATTATGAATGTAAAAGTATGGCTGACGTAAGGCAATATGTAAGAATTTGTCATCTAGTTTGCACTTTTTTTGTAAATGTGTAAACAGCTTGCCATGAAACTTAAAAAACTAGGCCCTTCTTGACTCTCTGGCATGTCTATAAAAGCTTGCAGTTTTATGTGAAAGACATGTTTAAAGGATGCAATGTTCATTAGTTCATCTGTCGACATGATCACATTCCATCACATTCAGTCACTATGGGCAAGTGTGCACAGAAGCTTGTGAGTTGGTGTGAGTTTGTGGCTGCATTTCACTTAACGGCCACCAGAGTCGCTATTAACAAGAGTTTCTGAGTATAACCTGCATATAAGAGTATATAAAAGTATTCTGAATTGAATCCCTTTAAAAGTAATGTTTCCCTAATGTCTATTTTAAATACATGGAAATCTATCACACTGTGAATACATAAATGAATAAATACCATCTAAGCTGTCTTGGTGTCTCTGGTTAAAGTTCTCATACGAGTCCCAGCGCACCACAGGGTCATTTGTGTTGTAGTCCACACTCACAGATGGATCATTCCTCTGAGTCGCTTTACCTGAATCACAAAGTACAATGACAATCCAATATATGTGAATAACACAACTAAACCCCATATAAAATCAAAATGAGACTTGAGGCTGTTGAGTACTTCCAAAAAGATAATGTCATGTTTAAGAATATATATAGAGCTGCAATCTTTAACACCTCTATATCTTCATCTCTGTAGATATAAAATTGCAGGTTACTTTACATACTTATCTTAAAGTATAACTTAAACTGGTATTTACTCTGAAACTGTACCCCACAGCTCAAGCTATGAATCATTATCATAAGCTTACCGATATGAAAATAAAAATACAGTTTTCAACACTGACGGTTTAGGCACAACTGTTTCTTGTTCATTTTTTATAAAAAAATACCCATATCATTTTTAAAGAGTCAAAATGGTCAAAAATGCGAAGAATTAATGATATTACACGCGATATCTTGTGTATGCTATTGGAAATAAGTCAACAATAAAGAAAATTGTGTTTGTCTAACAAAGTGGAATGTTAAAGGGACACTTCACCCAAAAACTCGACGGTGAGTAAATGATGACAGATTTTTCATTTTTTGGTGAAGTATCCCTTTAACCTGTTGTTTGATAAAGAGAGAAGATGGTTTACCTTACCTTTAATTTTCTCTGGACCAGAAGAAAACACAAACTCCACTGTGGCATCAGAGGGAAATCTATCATCTGTGATGAAAATTCTGAACATGAGTCATTGGAAAGACAGACAACCACTTCCAACAGCTTATATGTGCCAACAATGGTCCACTGGGTCCTGTTTAATATTTTATCCATCACACAGCAAGCACCGTGGTACACACTTCACAGTATACATCTCATTAGAACAATGATTTACGTTCAGGAATTTTCACAGACGTTTACAAGCAACTACATCGGCCTCCCATGCATCTGCGCTTAACCCATAGAGAATCTATTGTCACGTATCTCATCTCAATTTCACAGCTGTGGTAAGCAGGTGTTGCCCAGTGGGAACAAAGGCGATAATTTACAGCACAGCTGAAAGGTTACAGAGCAAGCAAAAAAAAACGCATCATAAAATCGCTCCGCTGACATCCCAAGAGGATTTGGGCTTGATGCGGTCAGAATCACTTCCACCGACGGACAGCTCTGTTTTGATTGCGGGTGTGGAGAAGTTTGGCTTGTGTACCTGAACAGGCTTCGTCCAGCTCGCTTTTGCCAAACCACAGCTGAGCTCCATGTATCGTGCATGTGTGGAACTGAAGTCGAAACACGGTGTCCCTCTCTGCATCCTGAACGCGCCTGTGATAACATTTGACCTACATGAGAGAGACAGACACCATAAAAGGGATTGAGGAGGTGATTTAAATCAAGGGAAAGGTCTATAGTTTTGACAGTTGTAATATATCAGGGTTAGATAAAAACAGGCCCACATACCATAATGTCTCCTTTTAACAATAGTGCCGGCTCGATAGTAACAACCAGCTTTCTGCTTCCAGAGCCCTGCAGATCACTACAAAACACACACAGAGATGGAGAGAAACATTCTCAAGGAAATACCAGCGCTGATAAGATATCCAGAGAATGGTGTTCTCATAGACACCATCACAGAAATTCATTAAAACCTTTACAAAATTCCTTTGTGTTCGATCTACACTCACTATATGCCAGAAGTGTAGACGAGTTGCATCGACTGATAGATCTTCAGGAAAGGGAAAAATCCTTCAAAGACAAAAGTATAAGATAGATGAGTACGAGAGTTCTGCGGTTCTGTGTTTGTGAAAGAGATTTCAAAACAAATAAAAGCCAGGTTGATGATGTCTAGCCATTCACTCACCTCCATCTTCCTGAAAGTTGGGGATGGTGGGAATGAGGACCTGATGGAGGAAGAGAGGACTGCTGTTCATTTTGATGGCCCCCGAGAGAAGCCCTCCGAAGTAGTAGATATACCTGGAGAGAGACATATGAGTCAAAGAATGTGAACAATGTGAAGAAAGTATGCGAGGAGCACAAAGGTTAACGAAAAACAAATGGGTCAAATATCTGAAGAGACGTCGTACCTGTTCTGAGAGGGTTGGAGAGAAGACGACACTTTATCTTCACAAAACTTCCTCATGGCCAGCGTGCTGAGAGCCTGATCCGCACTGTGTGGATAAATCCAGCGGAAGATCATTCATTTACAGTTTTAATTCACAACCTTAACAATATTAAAGGAAAAAACTCACAATCACATCACAATGTGCTGTATAAACAAAATGACTTTTGAGTTCTGATGACATAACCAACGTGGTGTAGGCAGGGCAAATAGCAGTAACCCCTCTCTTGTTGATTCGGATTGGTTAAACAAATATTTTACATATAAACTGTTGTTTCAGGCAAGCAAATAGCAACACAGTTGTGCTGGATTCATGTCCTGCATCACTTTGTTGCTGCTTTTTTCTCACAAGATGTGAACATGTCCATTATCCCTTACAATGTTTGCTAACTTTTTTTGCAGACCCAAATCCCAAAGAATAAAATCAAGTCCCACCCTACATTGTTTCCCACTAAATGTACATAAGTGCCACAAATGGACTTACCCTGCTGATATCTTGCTGTAATGCATGTAGGCAGCGATAATAACTCCCGTTTTTCCTTTGTTGCCCTAAAAAACAATCAATACAAATGAATAACAAAACTAAATCAAAATTCATAAAACTGCAATAGGTTTGATGCATAAACAAACGTAAAGTGGCCCAAACTTAATTTCCGATAGACTTTCACAAAGAAACAGTAATAAAAAAAAAATGATATACAGTAAAACATGAATTAAAATGAATATTTAAGTAAAATATATCTAAAATAAATAGTTGTAACCAAACATAGACCGGAAATTAACTTCAGGCTAGGCACGTGCGTCCAATGAGACCGTCTATAGTACATAAAAAAAAATAAGGGTCTGATCTTTAGAATCGTATTTGACATATTGTGCGCACATATATATTTTCAAAAAAGAAAATAAGGAAATATATTTTACTATATATTAGCTGTCAATATATTAAATTCTAATATATATAAATATATATATATGTGATAATACATTTATCATTATAATATTGCAATATGTTGAACGAATAATTTTTTGGACAAAAATAAGCTTTTATGTTTCCAATATATTAACATACATCATTTATTTCGTGAGGGATGTGTCTTTACTAAATGATATCTTAAGATCTTTTGTTTTATGACTCAGCCGGGTGGTCTTTAGGGTCATTTAGGGCACCTTTTAGTACTCTGTCAGTGTCTGTGACCCTGACGTGAACTGTCCAAAGAAAGCTTTGACCTCTGACCTTGCAGTGCAGAACGACCACATGCTGGGGGTCCGAGTTCAGCCAGGTCTCCATGGCTTTGCACATGGAACAGATCTTATCGAGCGGAGGAGCGTGCATGTCTGGCCAACCGAAGTCATGAACCTGAGAAAGAAGAAAATTTCAATTAGGGCTGCTGCGCGACATTAGCATTTCAGCACCAAAAAAATGTATTATAGTTATACCTTTGGGTTTAAATGGGTGATGTCATGTCTTCTCTCGGACAGATTGAATAACTGTGGATAAGAATGGACCGTAACGATGTAAATGTCATTAACATGAGCAAATAGGATTCTTGATGACAAACTTATTACAATTAATTATTACCAGAAACTTGTCATGGTGTTTGGACTTGAGCATGGCTGCCACCTCTCTGAGATTGAGACGGTACCTCTGCTCTTCCAGCAGAGGGGGGAAAAACACAGAGATGATCCGCTCTGTGATGTAAGTGAGGTCAAAATCATAATGTCTCTCCATCACTCTGTCCATCACCCGGTCCACACTGAAACTCCTGAAAGAGAGAGAGAGAGACTTGACAAATTGGTCATGCAAACTTCAAAACCCAATTTAATCCTATTATGAATCCACTTTTCCTTCTAGCGTTGATACATTTTATTTTAAAAAAGGGAGTTAGAGGAATATCGAAGGGCTTGTGATTATTTAAAATAATCAGTATCTACATGATGAGACTTGGCTAAGATACAGACTAACACTAACATTTTTATTTCACATGGACTTAATGAAGTTCTTGGTCACTGTTGCTTGGCCAAGATAATCTAACCAGACTCATCTAGATGGTCTATAATGTTAAAATCAGGTTCACACGGTGATGGCTAAGTGAACTATTTATGAAGACCAGCTAGAACTAAAAACCATGTAAATCCTGCTTTCGCCAGAGGCTGATTTCAAATTGACGTGTGACCAGACAAGACTGGAAAATCTGCTCCAAGGCAAAAGTTCTCCAAAACAAAACCTCAAAAATTATTCATCTCCATTTTATATTCCTTCAAATATGATGAAATTCATTCCAGTGAATAATTGAAGTGGCGTTTGTCCTAAAAGTCTTCTTTGATTGGGTGCAGATGATCTGATCGCGCTCCCTTACGCACATATGAGTTATGGACGAGCCCTGCACTCCTCACCACACTGCAGCCAAAGTGGATTTTTGACTTTTCACATCAAATCCCAAGGGAATAAAACCCTGCTGAGATGTGGAAATTCATCTTAGATAAATAGAGAATAGGAGAGGAAATAACGTCTCAAAACTCTTTGACGCTTAGCCACTCCTGCGTTGTTCAGTGAACTTCATGCTTTGAGATTTGAAGCTTTATAGAAGAGCTGATTCTTTTCAGCTGGACGTACCTCGGGAGAGTGTTTCTCTGTTTGGTGTACGTCAGAGACTTGGTCGAGCCCTGGAAAGAAGACAAAATGAGATTACACCATTGTGTTTGAATACAATACACTTTTGTGGCCATGTCAACTCCCAGTCATCGAAGACCCTCTCTAATGTTTATTTAAACAATATTTTGTTATTGATTTCTCTCTCTTGGATTTAAGGAGATGCCCATGTGTAATGTTAATTGAAGAGTGCAACTTTAAAACTGAAGTTTGGTCTGAGGCCCAGCAGCAATAGAGAAATGAAATAAACAAAACCAGAAATCTGAGGATTATCTCTGTGGTAGAGCTGAAGAAAAAACGTGATTCACTACAGATAACATCATATGAATAAAATACAACAAGATAAAAGTACAAAACAGATGAAATAAAAATGTTATGGAAAAACATAAAGAAAAAAAGGTTAAACAAACATAGCATAATGTTACTTTAAAACAAAACATATCTACACAACAAAGTGCAACTACAAAACATACAGTATCTACTTAAGAAAACACACCTACAAAACAAACTATATTTACATAACAAAATGTAACTACAAAACACTAAACAAAACAAAATGTAACCACAAAACATATCTACTTAATGAAATATACCTACAAAAACAAACTATATTTAAAAAACAAAATGTAGCTACAAAACAAATCTACAAAACAAGATGAAACTACAAAACAAAATCTACAAAACAAGATGAAGCTACAAAACAAATCTACAAAACAAGATGAAAATTCAAAACAAATCTACAAAACAAGATGAAATTACAAAACAAATCTACAAAACAATATGAAGCTACAAAACAAATCTACAAAACAAGATGAAAATACAAAACAAATCTACAAAACAAGATGAAACTACTAAACAAATCTACAAAACAAGATGAAACTACAAAACAAATCTACAAAAAAAGATGAAACTACAAAACAAATCTACAAAACAAGATGAAGCTACAAAACAAATCTACAAAACAAGATGAAACTACAAAACAAATCTACAAAACAAGATGAAACTACAAAACAAATCTACAAAACAAGATGAAACTACAAAACAAATCTACAAAACAAGATGAAACTACAAAACAAATCTACAAAACAAGATGAAACTACAAAACAAATCTACAAAACAAGATGAAGCTACAAAACAAATCTACAAAACAAGATGAAACTACAAAACAAATCTACAAAACAAGATGAAACTACAAAACAAATCTACAAAACAAGATGAAACTACAAAACAAATCTACAAAACAAGATGAAACTACAAAACAAATCTACAAAACAAGATGAAGCTACAAAACAAATCTACAAAACAAGATGAAACTACAAAACAAATCTACAAAACAAGATGTAACTACAAAACAAATCAATAAAACAAAACATAACTACAAAATAAAATATATTTTCAAAACAAAATGTTACTTCAAATCACATCAACAATACAAAACAAACCTGCAAAACTAAATACCTAGTACCTAAACTTAAAAAACATTTCCATGATTTCTATGACTGGGAATTCTGTAAATAGGATCTATATGAGAACCCACTTGCCTCTACGTGAGTGTTATGAATGTATATATACATGTGAGAATGTGTGAGAGAGATAATAACAGAGAAGCAAAACGTTCTTACCAGATGCTGAATGTGTCTAGAGGAGGACGCTCCCCTCCGCTGTATCAGACGAGGAAACACATCAGAAATGACATCAGAAACACAAGAATGTGCCTGTTTCATCATTAGTCTTCAGTACTTAAACATTTAAGGATATCAAACACATCATAAGTGTCAAAATACCAAATGAGCCGTTTATCTAGACCTCAGTATATATGAACTCAGAAGAGCCTTTACATGAAGATGTATAGCTAGTGTAAACACAAGGATTGCAAAAAGTACACTGTCATACTTCTTACAACTTTATTGTAAGGTGAATAAGTATCTAAACAAGTATGTTAATAAATACATGCATATGTTAGTGTAGTTATTTGGTAAGAATGAAAAAAAAACATGCATCATATAGAGAGAGAGAGATCGCTCACCAGTTCGGAGGACTGCGAAGGGATGCAGACTGTGTTGATCTAAATCAGAGAAAAGAAACATGACTCAAACTCCAATTCTGTATCACCACCATCCAACACACACATGATCATCTCGTCTGCCCCAACTCCAACTCTGCCTCCTCAGGACGAGGGGAAGGGAGTGGTGGCGGGATCTGCTGCAATGGGGTGAAGGAAATGCTTCCCAAAAGTAACAGATAAGAAAACTATCTGCTGATAACAACTCTTAAAGCTAGAGGGAGAGAGAGACAGATGCAGAGGATTTTGGGTAATGGGCAGTAACCACACTCATTACTGTGCACATTCCTCTCGTGTGAAAAAACAGGACACAACAATATGTACACACATCATGAACGACATCACATGTGCAGAACCAGACACGCACTGTGTTTACATGTCGATTTGTTTTGGCCAACGGGGTAAAAAGGTGGAGACTTTATTTCCCTTGTGTGCAGTGGACTTGCACAAGGCGGGAAAACGTGTGTGTGTTCACGGTCGCGCTTACGTAAGATCAAATCCTCCCACCCCCTGTACATCCGATGCCCTGTTTGTTTGGTCACAGGAAAAAGGCT
Organism: Triplophysa dalaica; assembly: GCF_015846415.1. NCBI lineage: Eukaryota > Metazoa > Chordata > Actinopteri > Cypriniformes > Nemacheilidae > Triplophysa > Triplophysa dalaica. Next base: position 10,823,704 of record NC_079561.1, on the reverse strand, counting down.
GAGCAGAGAGAACTGACTCTCAACCACACAGTCATTACATTCAGCCTTGACCTGTGACTGTGTGTGTGTTTACTTGTGTTTGTGCGAGTCAAAGAGAGATAAAGAGTTATTAAAAGATGCACAGTTTTGTTTAACAGGACAATGAAGCATAACTTATGAGCCGCTGAAGGAAGAAGGGCTATTTTGTTGGTAACATATACACTCATTCGTCATTTTCTGAATGCGTGCTGAACAGTGTTAAAAACTATACGTGTAATTATGATTTATAAATTGAGCTGTGGGGTCAAAATTTGCACTGAAAGTCAGTTTGACGTCATTTTGTTTAATCTGACATAAAGATAAATCAAGTAACCTGCAATTTTAGTTTTCAAAGAAAGATGGCGATAGAGAGGCAAATAACAGCAGCTTTCGAAATCGTACAGATAGTTCAACTTATAAATCATCATTACAAGCTATTCGTTGTGAATCTGGGAAGATAAAGAGACAGTTTTGAACTGTGATTTATATTATTTTGCTCAGTAAATTATTCTGAGCCATTCAAGGGTTATGGATGTTACATTTGCAGTCATAACTTGAAATATAAATTCTCAGAGACTGTATTTATTACCAGAAAATTGAACCATGTTTTTTTTCAGACTATAAACAGACTTTTTAAATTTAGATGAGGGGAATATACAATTCACAATGGATGTGACAAAAAAGGCTGCAGGAAGGCTGTAGGAATTCTGTGAATTAAAAAACAAAAATCATAAACAACAAATGGAGAAGGAAAAGCTTTTCATGACACCAAAAATATTTTATTTTCCTTTTCTGTGCACATTTATGAATAAGAGGTGTTATGATGTCATATCTCAGTTATGGATGTGACAATTCTGAAAGCTGCACTTACTATAAATATAAAGAAAAATAACGACCTGATCTGAAATATCAGTGTGATAGAAGTTTACTAAAACTTTGTCCTTCGTGGAATTGCTCTTTTGTTCATAACTGAAATAGTTACACGTTATTTTTAATGCAATGTGCAGTAAGTATTTTGTTCACATGGCTGTTTTGTGTGTTACTAGGTGGGATCCCATTATAATATCAAGTTTCCTCTTTTCTTTCTTAAAAATGCTACTATCACATACTATCACAAATGCTACTACAGCCACTCTCTCGCCTTGCACATCTGTAACACTGTAACATAAGATAAGTATTAAATGAAACACGATGTAGATATTTCCCTCATATGTAATGTAAAAGCTATCAGCGTGTTAAACACATCAGCTGCTAATTACTGATCTGGGATCAGAATCACACTCTCTGCAGACCTGTCGCTATGAACACATGTTTCTTCCTCTCTTTCATTTTCCCTGTTAATTCCCAACTTGCCTGACTTCCTGATTAATCTATTAAACTTTTCCCGTGTTGCCATTCAGACGACACCTCCATCCGAGTGTCAGTCATGCCAGTAACATGTCTTCATCTATCACATTTGTCTTATGTGCTGGGTAACATAACCCATTCATTATTCATTATTTCTGAAAATATACCAAGTTTCTGTTTTAGTTCACACCTTTACGTGACTTTCTTCTATGTAACAAAAAAGAAGATATTTTGAGAAATGTCTCGGTGGTTTTGTATTCATACAATGGAACTCAACGTTGTTTGGTTATGAACATTTTTTTAAATATCTACTTTTGTCATCTGGAGAAGAAAGACAATCATACAGGTTTGAAATGAAATATGGATAAGTAAATAATGACAGATTTTCATTTTTCAACCATCACACAAGGGATGACTCTTTGTTTCTTTAAATATAGAATTACATTTTGAAGTACAATTGACTTTAAAATAAATCTTAAAATGAAACTTTATTCTTTAATATTACTGTATATGAAACGAAATGTGTCCTATTAATTGTCTCAGTCACATGACCAACGTTTGCACAAAAAAGCACATAGAGTTTGTCCCTTCAGTCTTTCTGTAGTCTGCTATACATTCTATATGGTACAGTATATAAGATGACAGCAGGACGGTCACAAACAGGGTAAAGGTAACACTAACTCTTGGGGCCCAATGGGAGTCCGAAGTAACTTCTATGGGTCTCCCCTACCTCCAACAATGATTGCTTGCACACCTTCCTCATTCCAACGGAGATTGTCCACTCGAGCAGAAATCCTCCACTGTTTCGTCTTATTCTAAATACTTTTTCACTCCCTCATGTATCAACTGCCCAATTTCGCAGTTCTCCATTCCCCTTGCTGTGTGGATCTCAAGAAACCATCTTCACCCTAATTTCTCATTTTCTTTCCCAACCTCATGTCCTTAATCTCCTCCATTCATCCCTCTATGAAGTAACCCCTGTTAATGCCCTGTTTTCTACAGTGAGCACAGAGGAACAAGTTCCCACGTGTAACAGGACTTTAAGGGTGAGCTGAGGTCCATACGCAACTCCATGTGCCAAGTGTAATACCACAGAAGTAGTAAGGAGGGTTATTTACATGACAGAGAAGTGTTTTGACTCCAGAGCGTCTCTGCTGAATCAAAGATCCAACCGAAACATGGTCGAGCTCATAATCGTCGTCACGCTCAGACTAACATACAGTATTTACAGTCAGACAGCAGTCTTGCCCATCCATCGGCATGTTCAAAGTCAACAGACGCTATTCACAAACCATTTAACTTTCATGATGTGGCATATTTCTGACTGAAAGGGAAATAAATTGTGATAAATTGCTGATGATTCAGAACATCTAGTTAAGTTCCTGACAGAATTGTATTAACATCGAGTAGTAGCTGTTCTATCCGGTTCTATTGGGTTCAAGGCTTTTTTAAGCATTCTTCCGAAAGGTAATGTTACCTTTGTGCGTGTTTGTCGGATGCGGAAGATGATAGAGATGGATATACAGGCGCATTTAGGACAAAAGGTGCATACGTATCGAGGAATGATAATGTAAGCGGCAGAGGTGCAGAAGAAGGGTGAGAACGTGAGAGGAAGCAGAAGAAGGGCAGGCAGAGATGGAAGGATGTCGGAGCGATGATGGAAGCGTGGGAGGAGAGCGAGGGTGGCCGGGGGGGTGGGGGGGCTCGGGTGTAAACAGTGTAATTACTGCGATTAATCTGAGCAGAATGCAAGGCCCTGAGGAGGGGCACATACCGACTTTCCACACTTTTTTAAACACTCACTGACAGAAAACAGCCTTTAATCAAGACTTTGATTCGTGTTCAGAACACATCATTACTTATAAAACTGACTCAAGAGCTTTTTTAGATTTTTTCTATATACTGGACATATCACCACAATTACGACGGCGTTTTAGTGCCACGTTTAAAATAAAATAAAAAACAAGATTTCAAGAATAAAGTTGAAATGTTACAAGTATAAAGTCGAAATGATACGGGAATAAAGTCGAAATGTTATGAGAATAAACTCGTCGTAATACGTATTTTGTTTACGCGAAAGTTGTAGTTTAAGAGTTTAAGTTATGTTTAAACACGTCATCTGAACCAGTGAGTTAGTTCTTAGTTCATGTCTGATTTTTTCTTCTGAATAAATTCAGTTTCCTACATAACCGCTGCAGTGTCCTTTTACTAATTATAACTCCGTGATGATGCGCCAAAAGACAAAGAATTTCCTTATTGCTAAATCCTAATCTAAAGTAGGATTTAACCAAATCCTCCACAGCCTTTGTTTCTAGCAATTCTGTGATTTTTCTCAAAATATTACTACCAGTTTGTTCTCGTAACATTTCGACTTTATTCTCGACACATTCCGAATTTATTCTCGTAAAATTTCAACTTTATTCTCGTAACATTTCGACTTTATTCTCGTAACATTTCGACTTTATTCTCGTAACATTTCGACTTTATTCTCGTAACATTTCAACTTTAGACTCGAAATCTTGGATTTTTTTATTTTTAACGTGGCCCTAAAACGCCCTCGTACCACAATACTATATGATATCGATTCTTTCAGCAATACAACATTTATCGATACCTAAAAAATAGATTTTTACTTGGTTTTTGGTCTTGTTTTCCAGTAAATAGATACAAAAAATGTCATCTGGTGCGACAGTGATTTATTTTAAAATAATAATGTGATTGACTCGGAAAAATAGGAAAAATTACTTTCTATTTTTTTGTTCTGTTGAACACAGAAGAAGACATTACAAGAATTTAGGACAGCAAATAGTTCTGGGGCACTTTTTGATTAACGTTGTATTTATTCCTACTTTGGTAGTCAATGGGGGGAAAAATGTGTCTGGTTACAAGCATTCTTCCAAATATCTTTCTCTTTGTTCATCAGAACAAAGAAATTTATGCAGATTTGTGATTAAATTAGGACAGAATTTTCATGTTTGGGTGAAGTATCCCTTCAAGTGACATTTTTTAAGGCTATGGCCAACTCATAGACGAAAACCCTAAAAACACTTAATTTAACATTTTAATCTGCCTTTATGTGTATATTACATCCTTAATGTTTGAGGAATTGCAATATAAATTATTATTTATTTGTATTTTAAAATTTGCATGTTGACCCACTTAAGTAAAACATATTAATGTTTGACAGATGCATGATGAAACCAAACCAAACAATGATCACATTCTCAAAAGAATAGCAGCATCATGTGAAGCAAGCACTGACGTCTGTGTGTTCTCTAACAGCCTCACTGAGTGTTCAACTCAATCTGGAGCAGCTGGAGGACTGTTAACACACACTCAACTTCGAGCAGATCCCGTGAGAGATGCTGAGAATACAGAGAGGTCTGCTTTCACATACTGACCCATTACATCTTTGTTTTGGATCCGTTCCCTACATGGAGATCAATAACTGTGACAGTTTTCGAACTCCAGCAGACAAGATGTATACAGAACAATCTTTGCTGTAATCGTCCTCTCTCTCCCTTTCTATTAAAAACTGTTGTATTGTCTTATTGCCCAACTAAACAGAAATCACAAATCTTAAGAGTACAGCAGCCACTCAAAGAGACACACACAGATAAGAAACAGGAATATTCCAACTAAACCAAACAAGAGAAGCTTGATCAGATATCAGCGGCTGATATAATAGGCTTCTATATTTGGGGAGAATGTTGGTTTCAATGTGCTGTGTTTAATTAGTCATTTATTGCTGCTTCACATGAAGCACATGAAGACCATCTTACATCATAAAAACTGATGTGTAAAGCAGTGGTTCTCAAACTTTTTCATTGTAAGACCCTCTTTTGTGTAGGATGCGTCGGTTTGAAAATGTATTTAATTCAACTTAAAATGTAAATTTTTTACAATGCTGGAACGTCAAATCTTTGTTTAGCTTATTACATGGCTACCTGCCACATGAGCAGGTTAATAGACATGAAATATTAATTTCTTATAATTTATTATCTCATATGTGACCCTGGATCACAAAACCAGTCTTAATAGCACGGGAACATTTTTAGTAAAAGCCAAAAATCATTGTATGGCTCAAAATTATAGATTTTTCTTTTATGCCAAAAATCATTAGGATATTAAGTAAAGATCATGATCCATAAAGATATTTTGTAAATTTCCCACCGTAAATATATAAAAACTTTATTTTTGCGAGTGGATGACCAGTAACAGGACCAGTTATTACCGACTTCAAAGGCAATTTTCTCTATATTTTGATTCCTTTGCAGCCTCAGATTCCAGAGATTTAAACAGTTATATGTCCGCCAGATATTATCATATCCTAATAACCAATACAGCAATAGAAAGCTTATTTATTCAGCTTTCAAATTAAGACTGGGTTTTTTTGTCCAGGGACACATATGTACAAATTTAAACATGACAAGAGAAAAGACATGTGATACACTCAGATACAGTACATGGGTTTTGCAAATATCACTAAAAGGTTTAAAGGGATAGTTCACCTAAAAAAAGGAAAATTCTGTAATCGTTTCCAAACTTTCAAGTTGTTTCAAATCTGTATAGATTTCTTTATTCTGTTGGAAAAAAATGAAGGACTGTTTGATTACAAACATTCTTCCAAATGTCTTCTTTTGTGTTCAACGGAACAAATAAATGTATACAGGCTCGAAACAACTTGAGGGTTAGTAAATAATGACATCATTTTTGGGTGAACTATCCCTTTAAAAAGCTTGTCAACTTTGACAACACAGTAATGAATAAAGTCCAGTGTATTTTACATTTCTTAAGAAACAGCGAGGTTTCGGAAGGACGACTCTATGGCACCAACTATACTCAAAATTGATGCCAATTGGTTTTATTTAACAGGAAGCATTTTATTAAAACAGGAAAAAAGGCTCCTTAGTTTGCCAAAGGGGTGATGTTTTAATTCTTAAGAGACAAAAATGTACTTTACAGACACTGAAATATGTTTGAAATATATCTGAAATATTCACAATTGACTTGAAATACACAGTATCACCGATTTAATAGGTGTAATAATGGTTTATTACTGTTTTGAAAACAAATTTTTCTGGCCTATTTCTCCTTGTTACACAACTTTAGGATTCGGATGTAATCCAGACCTCACTAAATGAACAGCTACTAAATGACGCAAAACGAAACTTAAGCACATACTAGTACGAAGCAAAGAGACTTCAATTAGAGAAGCCATTCAAAGTGTATACACACACAGGCGTGTGGGAAACACATGCTACTGATCAGTTAAAAAAGATGGGTGATGAAGTGAAAGATTTACTGGAAGAGCCCACCCAGCTGACATCAGCTCATATCCTACTTTTGCTACCAGGAAGCGGGATCTCTTTTTTACCGAAAAGTGGCGGAAATGACCCTTCCTCCATCTGACGGGTTCTACCATCCATTCCCCTTTTCATCAACCCTTTCTGGCCCCCTCGCTCTTTTTTCCCTCTTATCCGTGTCTTTTCCTACATGGACTGAACTTTCCGTTCTGGCACGTAGATAATTCCCTTCCTTTTACAGGATGCACGGAAAACACAAAAATACGAGCGAGTTTTAGTTTTGTTGCCTGTGGCAAAAGATGAATTCTGTATCTAAGAGACGAGACGTTGGCTTGTCAGGGGTCTGGAGGTTCTCTCCTGTGGTGTAAGGTTGTAGACGAGGATGCATCATACTGTTCTCCAGACAAACACCAAAAATATGGTGATGACAATTCTTCCCTTTCATCTCTGTTTTCAGGAAACTGCGTTTTGTGAATGGAAGAGTCAGGGGCTTTCCATTTAAGTGGGTAAAAGAAAAACATTTTCTACAGACTACTGAGGTTTTGAGTTTTTTGGTCATCATTGCTGTAGGCTGTACAGACGCTTATTGGTTACAGACGTACAGTCAACTCATCTCTACTGTAAGATTTAAGGGAATATTTCATCCAAACAATGACCGATATAAATAGTCAATCTTAACTCGAAGGAGTCTGATAAACACCAGCTGCTGCCAGCTGCTGTCTTTGGGAAGGGCTGTGATATTTAGATGTGATAGACTTAACTGGATTAGAGGAACAGTAATCTGATCTTGGATCTAAAATTGTTTTGAGGATTTCAAACAATGGTGCACTTTCAATATTTAACTTAAAACAAGAGTGTTTATATGATGCAATCTGAAATAAAAGAAAAATGTTTCCTGAATTGGCTGAAGGCTATTGGCTTATCAAGAGGTCTACTAACTGTATATACACAAAAATTTACTACATGCTGTCCACATTTAACTTCCTGTCAAGTAAAGAAAAAATATTTAAAAAAAAATATTTAAAAAATAGCCTTAGATAATGTAATATTTTACCAGCAATAAAGCTATTTTTATTGACTGAATTTATTTTCAATATTATTATAATACATTTTATAAAAGATGTATTTTTTCCATGACAATATGTAATGCGTCATATAAAATTCTGGGGGAAATTTGACTAACTTGTGACGTGTCACCACATATTTCTCATAATTAGATTTGATCAGATATCATATAAATTGAACTTCTTTCGTCACTTGTATCTGTTATGTTTTGTTTTAGAGGAACCGTTTAACTACATTTATTATTTTGCACTTCCTTATAAAATATCTTGCCATTAACAAATAAGTACAATCCTATTTTTGCAGTTAATGCTTGCCAAGTGTTCGTTTTAAACCCTGCTTGTATGTTACTCACGGATAGGCACACTGTGGACTTTTAAAACAAGTAATTCTGTAATGACCTAAAAATGTAAGAAACACAGCCAGACACGTTTCAAGATATCAGATATTTCTAATCTACAGACTAAACAGACACAACAGTTTTTGACGTGGAATATCCATGACCACAGCGGATATACCATGATAATAGGGCTATGCAACATACCAAAAGGATCGAAATATGCATATCGCAATATTTTGCAGCAACTGAATTATTACTGCACAATGGGCTCCTCAAACACTTCTCAAAAAAAACTTCAAAAGGTACCAATATATAACTTTGAGGTACTCTTAATAGTATTTTTTCAAAGGGTCTCAACCCATTGACAGATTTTGTATATTTATTTCCGAGAGTGTCAGTTTAATAGCCAGCTGTGTACGAGTATAATCTCTAAAAATATTTGGTTTCTTACCTATACTCTGTACGGCATACAAATATACTGTATATTTCAAAAGACTGAACTGTCCACACTGTTATATTTCAATTCTGTCAAAGGCCCATTCCTATTTAAATCCAGGTAAGCTACCAAAGCGAGATCCCAAATCCGTTCAAAATAAGGCCAGCGCTATGAGTAGGTCAATATAAAACCCATTCAAATCTAATAATGCCACAAAGCCGTAGTAGTGAAGAAAAGCTTAGGAGAGCAACAGGAAACAGCTGAATCTCTTTGGACTGGATTGTCTATATTAAAGAGCAGAGGAGGGGAGCTTTCTGTGATTTTGTGCCATGAGTAACAAAACATCTGCCATCGCTAGACTTTAAAATGAAGAGCTTTGGGTTAAATATGGAATAACAGAAAGAATCAGTACTTGAGCGAGATTGGAGGTTAGAAGGCTACAAGCCAACATTTATGTATTCAACACTGTATAACATTACAGTGAAACACTTATACATTATTCGCCCAAGGGTGTTTTGAACCCCTCTAAACACATGACTTGGGCTAATACCATGGTATTTGATTCTCAGAGGGCTTAAGCATTCTTGAAATTGGTCCTTGTAGGGTGCCAAGATGTAAAGGGCTGGTTTACAGTGTGGAAGGGTGATAAGGATTTTAATTTTTCGTTAAAGGTCATGGTCTCCACACTTCTCCAGGGAGAACAGCCACTCCCTTCCAGAAAAGAGATGATGGCTATCAGAGCCGACACCAGCACCAATGATTATCCGAGCTTGGTACACATATTAATAAATGATCTGATCACTGAATATTATAAATATCAGACTATTACAAAGCAATAAACTGATGCTTTAGATAAGCTGCTAAAATACAGTGAAACAATAAGGAACAATAAAGCTTGATATGTACATTTTTGCAGTAGCATTGCAAAAGACTGTGTGTTTGTTCCCACAATCTGTCATTGAATTACTAGAAAAGATTGTTATTAATAACAGAATAACTCTGTAATAGTTAGTTCTGATCAGTAGCATCTCAGTAACATCCTTCTGTCGAAAAGGCTTTTTAAGTGAGTTTGGTGACTGATTAACCATGTGCCATGTTGAGCCACTTACTCTTTTTTGCTCATTGACTAAACGTCTGCCTGTGCCAAACAATAAAGTTATGTAAAACTGTGAATCTTTCATCACAGTAAAGGCAACAGCCAGCATAAACAGGAACCATACTGCTCAGGGTTGCCAGATCTTCAACAAAATCAACCCAGTGGCCTAACAAAACAAGCCCTAAACTTGCCTAATTACACCTTCCTAAACACCAAAAACCAAACAATGTCACCCCCGTTCCTAAAATACATATTTTAGAGTCACACTTATGCATTATACAACGTTTCTTACTGAAAATCTCTCTATAGTAGTAATTATGAAAACACTCATTTTTATAAAGAACTTCATCTTTCCTTAGAAAAGACCACAATCCATCCAATTTTAACCTGTGCAATAAAAAACAACCCATGTCAAAGATTAAAAATAGTCAAATTCTGCAGGAAACCGCAGACCTGGCAACCATGATTTTGGCATCCCACTGCATATAAAATTCCACTAAAGTCTCATTTTGTGTAGTAAAACTTTAAGAAATTTTGTATAAATAAGTTATTATCTAAGACAAAATTATCATGGAAAAGTACCCAACCACATTAAAATGTCTCTGTGTCTACGTGATCTTGAAACCAAGGTACACAATCTCACAATTTCGCTTTTATTTTAAAATCAACAAATTTTGCTTATTTCATTTTGATGTTTATTTTTATAGCTAAAAAAATACAATCATTACTCATTTGTTTAACCAAAAATGAACCATTTGTTTTTTATTCGATTTACAAGCCTCATGTTGTACCCTATAAAGTGTAGTTGTTCTTTAGTTGCTCTCTACAGTTTCATGAGTTGTGAATACAAGCTTGCTTCTAAGTTTGCATCCAACACGCCGACTGAGTTTAGACATTGGCTCTGTGTCCTCAAGTATGATGCATGTGTCCCTGGGCTGGGACTCGAAGTGCTTTGCTGAAAATGGGCCTGATATGGGTGTGCCTGTCTGCAAAGCCCAGCGCTGGCAACCACTGGCCTTATCAATGAGCCTTTCAGTAAAGCAGTGTGGTGCTGGGGCGCGGCTGCCAACACAGACACCCCAACACAGGGAAGCCTTCAGTACAGAGAACTCACTTTTAAAGACACAAACTCCCATTTAATACACATATGTTGACGTAATGGGAGTGAATGAGACAGTGATTGTATACTATGAAATGTAAGGATTGGAAAAAGATCTTACCTTGGCTTCGCATTTCTTATGAGTGGCTGTTTTGCAGACTGTGGTGGAGAGAGGGAGATTTGCGGGTTAGACAAAAATACAGTCATGGTTTGATATTATTCATCAGAAGTGTTGCTTACGGATTTTTCATAAAAAACACAAATATATTTGTTATAGAGTCATGTGCTATAATCCAAGTCTTCTTATTGTCCACTTGGTTACTTTCTAAGGTGCTGAAAGGGGGATGAAACACTCACCTCGACAAAAAGAGCCCAAATTCTCCACGCTCTGTCTGCACACCCCACACTGCCGCTTCTTTTTGAAAGTCTTCTCTTTAAAGACGTGGGGCTCGCCCTTTCCCGCCTGAAAAACACAAAACATTTTCAAGATTCAACTCATTCCTCTTTGTCACCTTTTATCCTTCCACATCCCTGGTAATGTTTTTATAAATCCCACAATCTAGACATCTAGTTCTCAAGACAAACAGCCTCTGATTCGTTCTCGCTGCCTCGTATGAACCTTTCGTCGTCGTCCCTCACTGACCTGAACTCCTCTGTCAGGTCTCTTTCTGTTTTTCCATGTACAGCAGCTCATCTTTCAATCCAAAAGAAGACAAAAACCCAGCACATTTATCTGAAGGAGACACGCCTGAGTTATGCTCCGATTCGCCCAAATGGCTCTGAACAACACCACCGCGTGGCTTTTAGCCAGGGGTCGAACTTAAATACCTCACGCCCACATGTTCCCCAATGTCAATATGTATGTTATGTTATCGCTTGTGATTAGGGTCAAGACCCTTCAAAACCCATCACACACGTATTTGACACAGGTATTGAGCAATTAGTTCGTTTTTTACAGTGCATAACGTCTAAGTTGAGGAGAATAATGCTTCTTTGTGTTTTGAAGTACATTTTTCCATTTGGCAGAGAAGTAGAGGAGTTTAGCTCTCTTTTCCACTCTCTCTCTCTCTTGTTCTGTCAAGCTCTACCCTGTTTGGACAGCTGGAGAGAAATGCACTGTAAATTGTGAATTCACTGAGTTGGCACTGTCTCATATGTCCACTATAAGCATTACATTCTTTATCCATTTACCTTACATGTAACAGACATCTCAAATTGTCAAAAGGAGGGGATATCTGAGAGGGGCAGAGGTGAGCTCTTTGGACCCTGGACAGTAAGCAGGCACTATCGTAAAGGCTGGTTTTTACTTCTGCGTCGGACCTGCAATGTGTCTGTCTTTGTTTATACTTGTGCGTCGTAGTCTGTGTCAACAGGCAATGGCCACTAGGCGTCATTGTCCACAGGCGTGTTGCTTGTGTAACCACGAAATGAGCCAAAGAAGAAGCGGCCCGTTGTATACTCTGTCTGAAGCATTTAGCAGTGATAGTGGCAAGTAAACAGTCACTTTTGCATCTTGAGTTGTTACATACGAAGAACACGTAATTTATATCATTTGTTCGGAAATGCGTACGAGTAAACCTGACGCTATTACTGAGTTTTTTTACCTAAAGAGAGGGGGTTCAAGCAGACCAATCACAGCGCTGTTATATTTTTGGAGAGTTGTGCGTCTCTGCGTATGCTACGGCGTAGGTCCGACGCAGAAATAAAAAGTCGCTTTTACACCCACCTGAAACTCAATAGTAGTTGACTTGAAACAATAGGCTAGTTGCATGAAGCTGCCATTTTCGATCAGCAAGTGTGGGCAGGATTATTTCCGGTTGTATTACACTGTATGGGAAAATAAGGATTTTTGGCCGGCAAATGTGGTCGTTTGTTTGATAAAAATAAGAAACTAATATATAACAGAAAAACCTCTTTACAATGCTCAGTACCCTAATATGTACTGTAGTAATCTAATATGGCGGCTTCATGCAACTAGCCTATAGGGCAATATAAAAATATTAGCAATGAGTTAATTGTATTGACAATTTGTAAAATCAACATTAATGTGCCAATAGGCAATTTCTCTTCCACTTTACGTCTCACAAGTAAAGCAAATATAAAAAATATAATTTTCAAATTGTTAGAATTTACCTTTTGCCTTTATTTTGTCTCCATTCATGTTGCATTTAACATTTTGAATGTGCTTTGAAACAAGAGATGTTTTTTTCCATATCATGGTTTTTAATCGGACAAATTATATCTTTTTTATTATTATTCTAGAGCAAATGTAATGTATAATGTTAATATGTACAAAATTAATTGATCGACTTTTGTCAAAATTTGAGCCGTGTCGTTGCTGATACCCCATTGGCAGCGCACCGACTTATGGCGCAAATGTGCTTCTGGTCTAATTGTGCCCCTGTCTCACCTGTGCTAAATCTCTGTACTGTCCTGTCAAAATAGAGTTATTGAAAGCCCAAAAATATAACTTAAAAAATAGCCCTAATGGCAACACATTAAAATATATTCAGAACACCTTTACAGGAGCACACCAATGCCTTGGCAACCCCCCCCCCTCCCACAACCCCTGAGCATCATGATGGTGAGTTTTCTAGGGTCCAGCACCACATTTTTTTCAGATAATGTAAGAATCTTTGCAATTCAGTAATAGCCCACCAAATTATATTGCACACATATTTATGGTTTCTCCTCTTGAGCGAAAGATAGAAATCTCAAGATTTAATCCTGTAGTTTTCAATTTGTAGCAGAAGAGCAAGGCATAAAACATCACTTTTTATTTTAACCAAACAGTTTAAGACCAACTGCTTCATACATTAGCAAATATCCCCTTGCTATGCATTAACATGTCTCATCTTCCACAGTTATTAAGAAAAGCTTCTTTCTAAATTAATCAGAGTAGACAGAGAGGAAGAGAGAGAGAGAGAGAGAGAGAGAGAGAGAGAGAGAGAGAGAGAGAGAGAGAGAGAGAGAGAGAGAGAGAGAGAGAGCGAGAGAGAGAGAGAGAGTCTTGAGACAGATCATTTGCTTGGCTGTTCCAGGAGTACAGTAAGCTCGCCCATACGAAAATAATCAGACACTTTTCCATTTCTCTTTTCCAGCTCCTTAACACTACTCCTCTATTTCTTCTCATTTCTGCTCTTTGTTTTTCATATGTTCACAATCACATTCACTTCTCTCTTTCTCTTTTACCCAAACTCCTTTGAACTAATACCTGCAAAACTGCAGTTATAAAGAACTGATGTGATTGTGAGGACAGATGAGACCAACCACTAAAGAAACCAAAACAATATTCTGCTCACACAATCATAAATATTTATGAAGAACAAAAAAATTGCATTTGTTTTATTTTTCCCCAAGCATGTAGTAAGTGTTCTGCGTATCCTAATGAGGGGAGCACAAAACGTACATAAAGAAATCTTACCTCTTAAATGCAAAAGTACAAAAGGGCCAAGGACCCAAATAAAAAAAAAACTATGCCATAACCTTCCCTATGTAACCCCACTCCCTTTGACCAAATGTAAAAAAACAAAATCCTGTCTCACAGGTCCAGCACTCTCTAAGGTGTGACTGCACCACCCGTCAACAGTGTCGCCTTCTGCCCGATCAACAGTGTGCCAAGAGCGGGCAGTCAGGGTAGGGACGGCCCCCAGGGTACGGAGCGCACACAAGGAGGGACTGTTCACTTCATTTTAGCCATCAAGAACAGCATGCCAAGGCTCTCAGCAAAAAGAACAGCCTTTGAGAGAAGACAACCCTCTCCTTCTTCAGCGTAAGAACAGAGAAGGAATTGAACAGCCATTTCATGTAAATGACAGATGTACACAGTAGCAACAGGCAAGCCGGTATTTCAGTCGAAATACACACACATCACCCACGCACCGATTTTCCCATGATTCTTCACCTCTGCACTTTCTTCTCTTCCATAAATAGCTTCAACAGATCCTCACATTGTGTGGAATATCCTGCAGTGAACTAAGCTCTGTGTTCCAGCCCGAATCCGTACACGGAAAGCCAAACAAGAACATAAACACAGATTGACTCATTTAGACCAATGAAAATGAGCTACCGGGACAGTGTGGTTCCATGTTAAATGTCCAGCGTCTGTTGAAGATCTCACTCAAGGAAATTATTGACAAAATGAAGACCACATAGTTACCTGTATAGGAATCTGGGCATCTAAGACATCACTTGCACCAGGAATTAACAACAATTTCAGGTCTAGAATTTTTTAAAGAAAAGATGATAGATGAGATCTCTTTAATGACTTATCATCGAGATTAAAGTGATTCTTCACCCAAAAATGCAAATTTACAAACCTCTGTGTTCTAATGAACATAGAGGAAGATACAGTATTTGGAAGAATGCTTATAACCATCAGATTTTGCCCCCCATTGACTCACCATACAATGGTGGTCAAAAGTGCACCAGAACTGTTTGCTATCTCACATTCTTCAAAATGTCTTCTTTGAAGTATTTTTTCCTTCTATGGGAGTCAATGGGGGGCAAGATCCGTTTCGTTACATTTATACAGATTTGGAACAACTCTGGTGAGTAAATGATGACAGAATTAAAAATTTTGGGTGAAGTCTCACTTTTAATAGAGGTCAGGGTGTGTTATCAGTCGTATCTGTCTCTACTCCACTCCAGAGGCGCATACAGAGAGTAGATGATAGGTGGGCCTGTAAAATTGTGGGTGGACCGGAATAATAAGCAATCATTTCAACCAGATTTTTAAGACAAAAATGTATGTACGCAATTCACAAAAATTCGCTCTACAATTGAAACGGCATCACCGTGCAGTTGGTTTTACACGGTCCCACGGCTTTGCAGTGCATGGTTTTCCCTGTTTTTGTCAAAAGTCAGAACAACTGCGTGGGTTTACTAGCCTCGTTTTTGTTAAAGGCCTGTCGGAGGCGATTCCATATTTTAAACCCGTCTCTTGTGAAAGTAAACTCGTTGTGTACCTCAGGAAAATGTCTCCATGCTTTACAAAATATGGCATCTTTTGTATTGCTATATTCAATCCATTCAATCCATTACTGTTCATACCAATAAGAACTGAAGGGGCGTGGCTTTCCATCAATTACCATTATCGGATGTTTTCTGTTCTTTTACCGCAGACAGATCTGGAGGTGGAATTTTTTTTTTTATTAATTCGGAAGCCGGCTGAGTGAGAATATCAGTGTAGAGTAGAGACTGAATCACAAATGCTGCCATTAGCACTCGACTCATTGGATGTTGCGGTCACCTTCAATTCCAGGTGCCCCAGTGTGTATTTTTTCAGCATCATTGTCTAGACGTGGATAGCTGTTTAGCCATGTTTACATGATCATTGAACGAGAATCTACAGACAGCGATATTGGTGTGCAGCATAACGGCCGAAACGTAACTGAGCACATTCTTCATAATATTTGGATATTATTATTAATAAACAAACAATACAAATGTTTTTATTTAATTTATACAATTCAAATTTAGAATTAAGGTTAAAAAATGATATTTAATAATATTAAAATAAAAAAAATGACTCTGACTGGGTGGGCCAGCTGTCAATCCAGGCCCCGTCCCATAGCTCCGCCCCTGATTCACATATTTTTGAAACACGTCAGTAAATTGATCAAAAACTCTGCAAATACTTATCCATTAAACATGATATTTACAGATCAAAACCTTGTCTTATACTAAGCAGGGCAAAAATATAATAATAATCATTCAATATTCGTAATGGAGAGACAATGCATTTCTCGATGAAAAATCGAGATTAAGATTTTAGGCCAAATCGTCCAGACCTAACATATACATATTTATAGTTCAACATTGCTAAAAAATGACTAAACTTTCCCTTCTGCCTCAGCCAATCTGTGTCGAATCACTTGTGTCCTTGAACATGGCTTTGATGGCCAGGGTGCCCCAAGGAGAAAGTCGCTTCTCATTAATCTGAATGACAACATCTGCAAATGAGCACATTATCAAGAGCTAGAAATCAAATGATGATCCTCTAACAGATGCAGCTGATCAGTTTGAATATCACAGGGACAGGGATGAAAGTTTGTTAAACCAGCACAACAAATATTTCAAGAAAAAAGATTATAAACACAAACCAGAAAAATAAGTAGTGGAGAGGATGGAAAATTAAGTCAATACACTGGACATCAAACTCCCATAAAGAATAGATGAGCCAGTGAACAACAATGATTTATCACTGCTATAATCTACACTCGCTGAAAAAGTGCTTTAATAGCCACAGGAATGTGTATGGTGGAGTTTACCATAATGCCACTGAGAACCTTCAGCAAAATTACAAATTAAACAAAATTTATTTATTTTATTTTTTCATTTTCCTAAGAAAATGTAATGCTTGGCTACGCAAAACTGCGCTATTGGCAGCTGCTTTCGATTTCTGAGTGTTTTAAGCAAATTACTATCTGTTTACCAAGATCGTCATCATACATAACAGTTTAATACTTAGGAGTTTGTTCAAAAGAATGAGAAACACAAATGCTTCTCTTAAAGAGACAGTGCACCCCAAAATAAAATTCTGTCATCCTTTATTCACCCTCAGGTCACTGAAAACCTGTATCTGACTCTTTTTTCAATGAAACACGAAAGAAGATATTTTTAGAAAGATTGCATTGGTGTTGTGTCCATACAACGGAAGTCAGTGGGTTTCAGTGTTGTTTGGCTACCAACGTTCTTCAAAATAGCTTCAAATAAAGGTTTCGTAAGAAGGGGAGTTTTAAAGACTTTATTCCATCATAACTCTTCTCCTCAGTGCGGGATTAAAGAGTGAGATCAAGGAATGCACATAAGTTTGTTTATACGTGTGATGGGTGGAACTGTGTGTGTGTGTGTTTGTTTGTGTGTACTGTAGGGTGGGACAGGCAATATGGGAACATAGACTGCTTGTTCCAATGATGAAGTCAGCGTAGAGCCATTACCTACTTCCTGTTCCAATCAGATTTGTTTCCGTGACAAACACACATCACAACAACACATGCTTTTACAAAACATTAATACTGAACTATCCATTTTCATTACTGTCAACCATCTATTTGTCATATTGGCCCTAACCTTCTGCTAGCTAGGATGGAAGCAAATATTTAAGATCGAATGGGACTAAAACAAAGAAAAATGAATGAAAACCTAAAGTTGTCGATAACTAATATGAATAATATTCTGATTATTTGGGGCAAAGACTTCCTTTCAGTGTGACACACAGGCGTCCTCAGGAAACGACAGACCAAACCATCCTATTGTACGTTTTTATTTGCACTTCCTCCTCTCAAATTTCACACACAACGGTCAATTAGCAGCAGACGATCATCAAGCATTTACGATCTCACACAATGTTATCAACTTAATAAATATAACTAGGAGAAAACATCTAGGGAAGTAAGGAGACTGCCAAATATATTGAGATAAAACAATAATGGACGCATACTGTACATCCAATTACGCCTCATCAGGAATTTCTGTGGCGTGACTCGTATGTGAACTTGCATGTTCTGTATCTAACTGTGGTTTCAGACTGTTATGATGAAGGATTTTAGTGTGTGATGCGAGATGTAAGCGAAGCATGTGCAAAGTAATCAGTTAACGCACTTGTTTTATGACTGTACATAAATGCCTCAAATATGTTTGTAATAAAATCACCTTGATTATGGCTTATATCAATTACTCGCACAGTTTGTCCTGTGCTTAAATCAACACTGGGAATTATTACATCGTTATGTTGCCAGGTAACTGTTGCACGGCTCTCTATTAACATCCATAACTTTTTCAACAGGCTTTTCTAATGTAAACAATCGGTTTCTTAAGATAAACCAATTTACAGACTTTACAGGTGGAATATGATACAAAAAAGTTGTTAAACTTTGTGTATTCAGGTGGATTTTAACTTAGGCAGGCACTCGAGACAGACCTTCATGAGGTCATATATAAAATGACTGCTAAAAGAAAAAACTGAGAAGAGGGATAAGAGTACAGATGTCTCTAAAAGAGTTCTGCGTTAAGTATTTATGTACTGTATTCGGCAAACCATATCAACTATTTACTTAAACATTAACAATTACATTTCAAGATGGTCAAACATAACAGTTTATATACAGTATGTTAAGCAGCTTTTTACAAGATCTCACACCACAAATCTACTGAATTAGTGCATTACATCTCCAGTAAAGTCAACAACATCCACAAGGACAGGCTTTCAATGCAACACGTCATTACTGTTTGACTTTGAAAGCAGTGAGATGCTGAAGAACAGACACAGATTGCGTATTTGGGTGAACATGCAACAACTTTTCGTCTTTAATTTATTTGCAAAACATGCTTCGGGATCTTCTCGCACACCTCATAAAAAAAATCGCAGGATTTTCTGTTTTGTGCAGACATTTGTATTCACCACAGCTGCATAATCTATATATCTTTGTATTTGATGATTTACCCCTCCACACAGAATAATATCTTTTAATATTTTAGCTATTTCTGAATATCTAAAAATGCTTGTTTGATACAATCCTGTTACAGTCTATTAATGTTCATGTGTTTGTCAATTTCATTCGTTTGCTCTAAAAAGTAATAACGTTAGCCGAATATAATGCGTCACCGAGCGTGTCCACTCAATGATCTGAAGTAAACAGTACTAGAACTCAAACGTGTGCACAATTTCCGCCAAAATAGTAACCCGGCAATTTGCTATTATTAAAATGACTATTAGTTTCATGGTAAAATCGTTTTATTGTACTAACAGTAACGTTAACTGTTGTAACTACGCAGTTCGGCGGAAACCACGGTTACCATGGTAACGTTCTGGAAGGAATATGAGAGAATTCCTTTATTTTATAACAAGTTGAATGTATCGAAAGCAATAAATTCATTTACTAGATGCACCCACATGTCCACGCGTCTATGTTGCCTGGCTAGGCGGCACACTACGTTTTGGGACACTTGTCTCCGGTGAGGCGTTTAACACACGATGACGCAGTAACTATTAGTTACCGCGCGTGGAGTCATATGATGACTCTTTCTTTCTGCTCTGCAGTTTAACCCCTGGCATAAAGTGGGGAAAACCAAAGATCTTTGTTTGCGCAGATTCTCATCGACGACACATGGCAAAAAAACATAGTTCAGACTCAAATATATGAGTTCTTGCCAGACTTCATTAGAAGAGTGATAAAACATTTAATACGATTTAATTTGTGGTTATGTAAGGCGCCTGTAAGTTACAAGCGCGCGCACGCGAGAGAGACTTTACTCTTTCTATTGAGGATTTCGTCTGACATGTTTGACTTGTCATGAACATGGAAGAAACGTGGTGACAGGAGACAGGACCACAAATAATATCGTTACCGTTTAAAACTATATATAACAACTTCATTCTTCGCCATGTGGAAAAAGTGCAGTTAAACTCAGATTAAAACTTGGTCTTAAACTCAAAAGTTACTTTTTCACGATCACACAATGAGATGCTATAACATGATATACATTATATATAAAAATATTACATAGGTTACCGATGTTGCTTTTTGCATGATACTAAGATAGTATATCTTACATACAATACGATGTTATTAATACAAAAAAATCAATGAACATACGAAGTCTTCTCCCGTTATTATTATAAACGTCTATTCCTCTTCTCGCAAGTTAGCACATTTCTTACCTTATTCATGTTCTTGGAGAATATTCCACATAAAAGAGGTTTCCGTACAGATTTCATGGGCTACATTACCGGTAGGTCAATGGAGTGGCGCTGGAGTACTGATGGAGTTGTTTTCTTTACTCTCACTAAACTCATAGACTGTGTGGGAGGAGTCACGGGACGAAAGATTGTGGAATGTTGTTACTGGAAGCAAACTTTTCTGATTGGCTGCATCCCGAAGAATCATTATCCTATTGAATGGGTTGCAAACTAGACGTTTATTAATCTTAAAGTGTCATTATATTCAAGTACATTAGTTATTCCATTCCTTTACTCTACAAAAGTGGTGTATAATATTTAGTATGGATGTCCTAAAGTAAAGAAATTAGCGTTAAATAAATGCTTAAAAAGATTTGCAATTATTCCAGCAATTGTTCTAGCAAATTCACTAGAAATAAGCTGAGCTGTTTGGCACCATTCAATAATTTCATGTCGACAAAAGTCCGCCAAAAAGTTTCTTTGAATGAGCTACAGAAAGCGCAGCAGCGACATCACGCGGTCACACGTGGAACTATATATTTGGTGGCATTTAGTAAGTATATAGTGTTTAAATTGTGTCAAAGTGTTCGGGACGTCTTTTTCAATCAACGAAATGAACAAAACGCATGGGTTTATATTTAATTGGCGAATTCAACGTGTATCCAGTCAACAAGCAGAGTAAACAATATCTTATGTGGAATTATAATGGAACTTGTCAATGTTGCTTTAACACTTAACACAGAATAACTATCCAATGCAGTTGCAAACTATGCATTTTATAAACAGAAATCCGGAAATTATATCAATATAAATAAGCAACAAAAGCAAACCCGGTTTCATTTGTAAAAGATGGGAAGGGATGGAGAAGGCAAGTTTAAGAGAAGACAGAATCGAGAAATATAGGAAGAATCAGGAAAAGCATGGGTTGTGGCTTGGGAGAACACATTTTCACAATACAGTTCAAGTAGAAGATTGAGCTATGTTGAGAGAGGGTGAAGTTATGTGTCAGACACATAGGCCTTGGGAGAATGTGTAGACAGGATGTGGAGGGCACATGGTTGGGGAGAGAGAGGGGCCCCGGAGCAGGCAGACTGTGAACATTAGAGAAACATGTCCCGTCCCATTCATCAAAACACGTGGATATGAATTTATACTGTTTACAGAACCACAGGGAGGAGAGAAAGAGAAACTGTTTGTCCAGAGTTCACTTTTAAATAGAACTCTCCTGCACTGTTGGTCCCACACTGTTTACACAAGCGTCACTATTATGATCACAAATAATTGAGTTTTTTAAAACCCCAAACCCAAAGTATTAAACTTGGGCTCAAACTTTCTATATGTGCAGTTTGTGCTGGATGTGAATGATGTTCAAGCCATATTTTGGTATATCAGATTATCACAGATTTAATCCCACGGGCAACCAGCCAGGACCTTTCCATAGCAACACCTTAGCAACTGCATAAGAACACCTTATGCATGCAACCGAGTGACTTGTGAACAGGCAGGCACAATGTCAAAAGTCTAGAAAGTAAATAAAAACAAGGATATGGGAAAATACAAGAGAGAAAGAGAAAAACGATTGAAAATCACACCTAATCTAGGCAGCGGATGCAGACGTTTGGGATAAAATGGTACATTTACTCCTCATAGTCGTGGGGCGGAACCGTGTTTCAGTAGAGCTTTGTTGTGCCACACAGAAGATACTTGTGTTATTTCAGGAATAACGGAATCCAGTTTATTTAGAAACACCTACAGGTACAGCCAAGTAAACACAACATTTGTTTACATTTTAGGCCTGTAAAAAAATGAATACATTTAGAGTGTGGCGAAATGCTATTTGACAGGTGACGTGATGTTGACCAACAGTTACGGATGGAATGTTTAAGGGATAACACAAACATGATTAAAAAAGAGAGGAGGATGCTGAGAGAAAGAGAGAGAGATGAGAACATGCAGAAAAAGGAAATGGAGGAAGGGGAATAAGAGTAGGAATGATTAGGTACGAGGAGCCAAAGGGTTGATTAAATACAGCTGTGGAGAAAGAGAGAGAGAGAGAGAGATGATGGAGCGAGGGGGGTATTGGGGTGGTAAAATGAGTCAAAGAAATGGAAAGGTTTTGGAAATTAATTTGTAGTAAAGTAACGTCACAAAGAGTGTTCTGTCATTTTTCCACCACAATGACGCATAGATATTTTATGCTGTAAATACTAATTAAATGAAATGAATGCGGTAAAATTAAAATTTGGGAATAAATTATTTCATCTTGATCTTGAGCATTTTACATATGTGTCCTAAATACAACTGAATATTTCACACTGTGTAATATTTCACATCTGACAAGCTTTTAGCTTGATTAAAAGTAAAAAAAGTAATGTAATGTACAGTACCTATATATTATTGTATTTCTACTCTTTATTGACACAGTTCTATTACTAGTAATGTAGTTAACACACTTCAAATGATTACTTAAAATGAGTGAAACTTGTTTTGTTGAAAATGATGTAATAGCAGCGATAACATTTTCACAATAAATACAAATGTTGTTCAACCCTGGAACACAAAAGTGCCCACAGTTGAAGAAACATTGAATATTTTCACAGATTTTTAATGTTTGATCAATCATATCCCTCAACTCATTCTCTGCCCATCCATCTGGCTCCCAAAACATTTACTGCACAAACACTCCAGTGAGCTGATATCAGTTCAGAACAACCAGCATTGAAAGAAAGCAAGCAGAGAGATTTCACAGATTTGTTTTTATGACTGGTGCTGCCATGAAGTTCCACTTAAAGGACATGGCTGGCTTTTCCTTTCCCTTTGAAAGGCTTCCATTTCCAGTTCACGTCTTTCACAAAGACACATGATTTCAAAGACACACATCCTCAAAGTAAATCTATCAGAGCAAATATTCAGATGAGGGGTCGTGTCCCCCTGAGAATACAAACGCCCACAGAGGGCTTTTCTGAGTCACTGTTTCATTACAAATGAGCAAGAGGAAAATTACAGACATATGTTGTCCGTTTGAACACTAACTATTCCATTAGAGTGATGAAGAGATACATTATGTGAATGTTAGTATGTATTTGCATTTGTACATACTGTGTGTTGTTATCAATGAAGGAGTACACAAAATGTGTCAATTTTGTGAAGAAAATGTGAGAAGTGTGCAAAACGTTTGGCTGCTGTGTTATGGGATTGTTGGTCAGGGTGTTGCTGTACAGTTGCTAAGGTGTGTCAAGTGGCTGTGTGCATGTTTTGTGGTTTCTAGGGTGGTCATTTATTGGAACAAATGGTCAGATTATATTCTGGTTAAAATAAATTTCTTGATTCCTTCCTATAATGCAAATCTTTGCAATTTGAACATTAACCGCAGGTGAAAGTTCCATAAGTCTCTAAACATATCAACACACTTTTTCAACAAGCTGCACCATGAACGCGGGACAAGTTTTAATGTAACACTTATGTAAGAGATTTATTCACATCTACTCACGATGATGTCATTTCGAACCTGTCTCACTTTCTTATGCAGAACAGAAGCAGGATATTTTGAAGAAGGCTGGTAACCAAATATCTTTGACTTCCATATAGACAAAAAGAGACATTCCTCAAAGTAGCTTCCTTTGTGTGTCACAAAAGTGTCATGATTGTTAACGCAGAACCCAGACGCAGGCAGCAGGTGGCAGAAACAAACACATTCATTGAAGAATAATACAAAAACCCATGGTGGGGGGGAAACACAACAACAAGAGGCAAACAAAAACTTCCCACAAGGGGGCAAAACAAGAACTAAAACCAAACGCGAACAAAAATCATTATTAAACCGGAACAAGGCAAGGACTGGGCACGATAGGAAACAGGACCAAGAGAAGCTATGAAATGAACCGGCACAGCACAGCAAACACAAGGGCATTAAAGAGGAAAAACTTACAAGGGAAGATAGAGATGGGACAGGTGTAGGTAATGAAACACTGAAGGAAAGATAGGAGGAAACGAGAGGGGCGGGGCCAAAAACGAGACCAGAGAGAACGCATATTATGTCGTGACTTGTGACCGACAATAATATGTTTCTCTCCACACAAAACACGTGGCTCTGTCAAGATCCTGCCACTAGACTAGAAAATCAAGACAAAAGGAAGCAGAACCATGACCAGAAGAAAGAGTCTGATATAGGTTTTTAATGACATAAAGATGAATAAAAGATGGCCGAATTTTTATTTATGGGTGTGACGCTTGCCTTCGTAATAATTAAATGAATTCTGATCTCTTTTTCTCAATACGAAGTGTGTTTGTGTTCATATTCCTGTGTTCGTGTGATGATCAACAGAGGGAAAAACAAACAAACAGCATGTTTATGACCCTGAATGTGAGTTACACCAGCAGCATGCACGAGCTTTGGGAAAAACAGAGCCTATTTATACATTGACCAGGCTTTTTCCTGTGTGGTGTTTATAGTGGATGCCTGTGGGTTATGGCTGCAGTAAACTAGCACTTGTTAAAGTTTCTGTCATTCCATGGATATTCCATTCCAGGAATATACCATAAACCCCAAAGAGCGCAGATACATAAAGAGGACAGTGTGACTGTAATGAAGTCATGGTCCCAACAACAATTCTTCACAATTTTTTTAGATGTTTCTGATTCAAGAACGTTTAATAACCACTGAAAGAGACACTCTAAAATATTTCACACCCAAAGACCATTCAGGGTGATGTAAGGGGGTGGTTCACCCCAAAATGACCTATGACCAACATTATTCAAAATGTCTTCTTTCTTCTACACCAGACACGACACACGGCTTGTTCTAATGGCATTGCCGCACGACACCCAGTGTGGACACATTTTTTTTATAATGGGCTCCAATGCGTTCTAATGTCTTTTGCGTTTATACGTGTTTATAATTAAAATATAACTGATGAAATGGTTGGTAACATTCTACAATAATTTTCTATTCGTTACAATTAGTTTTTGCATTAGCTAACATAAACTAACAATGAACAATACTTCTATAATATTTATTAATATTAATTCATGTTAATAACACCATTTACTAATAGAATATTAAAATGTTGTCACTGTTAACATTAGTTAATGCACCATGAACTAACATGAATAACTGTATTGACATATTGAAATTAAAAGGATGAATAAATGCTGTAAAACTAAATGGTTCATTGTTGGAGAATGTTAGCTAATGCATTTACTAATTTTAACTAATAGCACTTTATTGTAAAGTGTTAGTAAAAGATTAATACACGTGATATTCGGGAACTATATGTCAAAATGTGACCGTCCACACACAAACAAAAAAGCCCCCTCTCATACAAACTAACAAGAATGAAAAAACGCACAAGACAGCCATCAGACAAATGTGTCCTCACAGACCCACAAGGCAGAGATGAGAATGAGTAATGAAGTGTTTGTCTCACACAGACAATAGCAGCTCAGTGAGGATCCTGACAAGCTGACAAGTCTCTCTTTGTTAAAACACACAATTAAAGGTAAATAACCAAAGAGAATGTTTATATGATCCGTAATACAATGACACGATCATTGATTTGCCATTATGAGTTAATAATACATGGGTCAACTTCATCTCTCAAGAATTAATAAATATTTAAGTTAATTTCATACAAATCATACTGAGTCACCAATTGCCATTAGATTTTGTTGTCTTGGTCTGTATTTAAAAGAGTGCAGGTTTCAAATCCTTCAAGGGTTTATTAAGAATCACTTGAGCATGACACGCAAGCCTCAGTTGCTCATTGGGGAGATTATGGTGAACACCATAATTATTTAAAACAGCTAAATGTCAAACTGGCTTGTTAGCATCATAAACTAGATATGAGCTTGCATAACATGTTTCATTAAAGTCTCATCCAGTTGACCACAATCTTTTCTGTCTGACGTGATCATACAGTGATTAAGGACTATATCGCCGTGAAACTGCGTCCGCAGCAAAGAAAAGAACCTGGCCTGGTAGTAAAGTGAAAAATGTCTGTGAAAATAAACATTATGGTTACTGTAGCAGGAGGAACCCTTCGGAATAAACCACAGCCTTATGCAAGCTTCGCTATTAAATTATCAACAGGACAGCGGATAACTTTTTTGCAATCCCACAGTGACAATACTACAAAATGAGATATTGTTTTAATATGCATGTTTGGAAGCATGTAATGAGGCTATAACATGTATGAAATGGGCGTGATTGAATAAATGCAACATGAGAAAGGATTTAGTAACACGCATGTACACACGCACAAAATGATTCCCAGGCCTGCTCCACAGGTTCAGCTGCAACTTTGTGACATCATTGAGAGGGCTTCAAGTTCCCACGATGCAGTGCACGTGAACGATCCTTAGGGACCGGACGGTTATAGACTTTCACTCTCAGGCATGTAAACACACAATCATACCCTCCTCAAGTTTTCCAGCTAATCTTTGTCTTCTTTAACAATCAGGCAGACATTGTTACAGTAGTTAATGCTGGAAAAGACAAGCTCATCATTACAGAAGACTCAAAAGAGTAATAAGAGTAAGACGATGCTATGCTACAGATATGTAGCATGATGTGGAAAGCACTGCAATTACTATTGCTCATATTTGCTGTTACAAAGTTAAACAGGATAGTTGACCCAAAAATGACATTTCTTTTTGTCAAAACCTGAAGGACTCTTTCTACTGTGGAACACGAAAGAAGATATTATGAGAAATGTCTCTATTGTTTTCTGTCCATGCAATGGGAGTCAAGCAGTAATCTTTAATATATCATCTTCTGTGTTATGCTGAAGAATGTCATACAGGTTTGGAATAACATGAATTATCATTTTGGGGTGATTTGTCCCTTTAAGTACATTTGGACTAGTAAACATCAAGAATTTATGGATTGTCATAATAAGCAACCACCTGCTGTCCCAACCACCTTAAAACCATGGCAACCACATAGAATGTCTCATAGCAGGGGGTTTCAAACTGAACAAAAAATATTATTTTATGATTTATTTTGGGGTTTCTTATTGGTAAACAAGAAACAACTCTGGAGACCAGGGGGCCTCCAAAATGTTCTGAGGGGTACCCAGATCAAACATTGGTACATTTACTGAAAATTCTACAAACAGTATGTTATCTTTATAATATTACACTTACTATTTGTCCAACAGCTGAAATGCTTCTTCATACAAAAGTATTTTAGAAAGGGGGTTCCTAGCAAAGTGGTCATTATATTTGGAGGTCCTTGGCATGAAAAAGTAAAAAATAAGGTCTTAGAGCACCTTACCAACCACATAGAAACGCCCTGGAAACCAGCATCATTGTGACAAAAGATTGATATTGAACTTTGAATTACATTTTTGCAGGAAAGTGAATAAAACTCAAATATCCTAATGTATTAAAGCTAAAAAGACAGTTTTGAGGATATATAGTAAATGCATAAAAATATTCAAGCGCATCGAATCTGATGCTCTTTTCAGTACATGCGAGTGCATCTACTCATAACAAGTTACAAAACATATTATTTTATGATTTATAACTCATTGGATTTTCTAATTAGCAAACAAGAAACAATATAAAACACCCCTTTAAATAAACAATAAAAAAATACAATATAGACCATGAAAGATGCCATAAAAGAACCATATTTGGCTGTTTGGTTCCATAAAGAACAGAACCTATCTGTTTCACAAAAGATTCTTTGTAGTGTTAAAAAGTTTCTTAAATAATAAAAAAGAAAGAAATGGTTATTTTAAGAACCTTTAAGTGATTTCTTTTGAAAAAACAATTTTTAAGAGCATAGAACAACTACAAACAAGTTACAAAACTTCCACATTACAGCATCAACAAACCCATGTCCTACACATGAACTTCACCACAACCACAAGCATCATTTCCAACAACTGCAGCACTCCAATAAACATCCACCAAACCTACCTTGGTCAGTCTCATGCTTCCTCTAGATTCTGCTCTCTCCCTCCTCACAGACCCTCTCAGGGGCACCGGATCAGGCTCGTCCCCGCAGCTATCCACACTCAGGGCGCAACCCATATAGAGACCTGGACCTTGACGGTCCTCTCCTTCCTCTCCCTGACTCCCTCTCTCTGGCTGAAGTTTCCCGAACACACAAGAGCAGCTGTTTTTGTCCGTTCACTCCAGGCCCTTCCCCTTTTTCTGGCTCTCGTTCAAACACACACACATGTTCGCCCATTGACACTCATCTGTCTCTGGTGAGCACACACACGTATACAAAGGTGTGAATATGTCTATTAAATCAAACGTCCATTAGCAGTTTGAAGCTAGCACGCGTACGGTCAGCCCAACGCACAACACGCAAGCCGACATCCAGAGGATATCAGCCCCCACCCCCTGCTTTTCCCGAACACACGCACTATTGTGCTGAAGTCTTTCCATCCAGACCATACACAGACACTGACTTTTTTATCTAGTTTAGTACTTCGTAAGGAAAACCTATTTTGTTTTGCTCCCTTTTGTCATTGTTTTACACTTAAGGTCACTTTTTTGCTACAGATCACTGAATTAAATGGTTTGTTGAAGAGAGGCGTCCAAATGTTCAAGGGAACGGAATATGATATAGATTTGGGAGTTGACCCTCTTGACCTATGTAAGCAACCACATCCTTCATCATTTACTAACCCTCATGTCATTCCAAACCTGTGTGGCTATCTTTTTTCAGCAGAACACAAAAGAAGATATTTTTAAGAATGTTGGCAACCAAACAACATTGGTCCCCCTTTGACTTCCACGGAATGGACAAAAATACATTTCTCAAAATATCTTCTTTTGTGTTCCAATGAAATGATCAACATATCCAAGTTTTGACTGACACAAAGGTGAATAAAGGATCACAGAATTTTTCGATGAACTGTCCTTTTAAGATGTTTCATATATGAATTGATGTTACATTGGTTAGTTTCAATCTCCTAACTGTTGTTTTAAACTAGAATGAAGTAAATGTGTGGTAAAAATGAAAATAACCAATCGAAAAACCTAAATAAAAGTCTCAGGATCTGCGCAGAACCTTCCCAAGATCTAATATAAGAACTAAAAATCTCTGCACCTCATTGAAGTCTCATTTTCCCTCGCCAATTTTTCTCTATTATTCCTGTGGACAGGTCTGACTGTCCCACGGCTATCCACCAGGACATGAAATGGCATATCGAGCCACAACAACCATTGCTGGTAAGCCACAGCTCTCAGGGTTTGGGCCCGAGCTGGTATGCGAGTTGGCAGTTGATTCGTGGCTGCTGGCCGAGAACCTGAACAGAACGGAAGACGCTATACCCCGACGAGGCCTCTTGCAACACCAGAGCTCTCTCCTTCAGCTGCATGTTTTTCGTTTCCCTTTGCTTCTCTCAGAGGAGAGTGAGAGATGGAGAAGAGCAGGGAGGGGGAGAGGGTGGTCTGTGGGACTATTAAATCGGACCCCTTTTAAGGCGAATTCCACTCGTGCCTTCTAAACCCCTCTTGGTTCTCTCCCTCCCCTTTTCCTGTGTTGTCTCCCTTTCTTTTTGTATTGACTCATAGGCCAACACACAGTTGAGTGCCAATGTTCCTTGAACGACCTTCTCAGGTACACAGAAATGGGATTTTCCTACTTTTAAACACATCTGCCTGTCGTCCATGTTGTTGTGCACTTATCTAAGAGTTTACAGGACATAAAACCTATTAAGAAGCATTGTCAATTTTCAATGATGGGTAAGAACAGATCATGAGAACCGATTCGATGGAACTTGGTGTTATTAGGTATATTCAAAATTATACCTGAAACCAAAATTGAAATGTTAAAGAAAGAAAAAAAATTACTTTGTGTGGAAGTGCCAGACATGGTTGATGGGCATGTGGAGATGCTGAAGTTCTCTTATTTTAGGTCTTAAGATATGGTTATTTGGTAAGACAAATGCCTGGTTTTTATAGTTTACTCAAATTTTAATTGTGTAAACATCTGCCTAAATATGATCTAAAAAATGACAAACTTTAATGACAAATGTTGCCTCAGCATTGAAGTGAAATAGCTTTGAGTCACTAAAATTATGAACTAAAATGAATAGTAAACTAAAAACTTAAACTAAAAAAACTATATATATATGAAAATAAAACTACAGTAGACAGTTTCAAGATAAACAAATGTTATGTGGCCCAAACTTAACTTCTGGTAAAGAATTGATAACTGTTGAGTAGTTTTAATGTAATTCAATACAACTAATATGATTACATTAATATGAATATAAACTAAATGTAAAATAAGGCGCGTGCGTCCGATGAAACCATCTGTAATAACAAATACGTGTTCAGTCAAAAGATGAAACTCTGAGAAAACTATGGTACATCCACCTTTTTCCATTTTTTCTTAATAAATAAGATCAAGACATATTTAACTGTAACACATCATGAGAACTTAGTGATGTATTAACTTATCCAAGCTAAACAGACTATGAAATCCTTCAGACGCATCTTTCAACACCTGAACAGACAAAGTACTCGAAACGTTATCAACAACGAAAAACCACCCAGCTGCCAACAGCTGCTGAGCACTTTTTGGCAGGGTGACGTCCTCTTGGCTCACTCTTCTTAGACATAATTCACACTATCTGGCGATGGTGTGGAGAATGCAGAGAAACAGTCGAGATAAAGTATGAAACCGAGAGGAAGAAGAGAGATTATGTCTGCCTGGCCTCTTATCTCTGTCTTTTATTTTAATTGCTTTAAAAGAACTGAAAAGCGAGAAAGGAAGAAATAAGGAGTTGTATGAGAACCGAAAAGCAGATGAGGCTGCTTAAAATGGAACAAAAAAATAAGGTCCAAAAAAGGAAAGATAAACAGACAGATGGAGAAGGATGAGAAACTAAGTGAACACTCAAGACGGCATTTTTAAACAAACAATCTTGGACTAGCCACTAAGCACAAGCATGTTGCAACTTCAAATCTAAACAGTTAAAGGGATAGTTCACCCCAAAATAAAAAGAGTCATTAAATATTCATTCTCAAGTCCTTTAAAACCTCTATATGACTCTTTCTTCTGTGCAACACAAATGAAGTCAGCCAATGGAACAAACAGGATTTTGCCTGTTTGTCGTCCGCCAGACAGTACGTTGTACAAAGAGTAGTACACAACTCCTTATCAAGTTAGACAATTTGAGATAACATTAATGTCTGAAGCTTAAATGGCGCAGGACGAGATACGCACCTAAACTCTAATAACATCATTTATCCTCTCAAGCATGATGTGCTGAAGGGGAGCAGATGTAGATATGGCCAGCAGCCATATCACCCTGTAGCCCAAAACTGGTTTCCCACTCAAGCTAAGCAGGGCTGTACCTGGTTGGGAGACCTCCTGGGGAAGCTAGAAGAGGTGTTAGAGAGGCCAGCAGGAGATGCTCACCATGTGTTCTGTACGGGTCCTAATGCCTAATTCTTTGACTCTCACCATTTATTTCTAAGACGCCACGGTCATGCCGGACTCACACCTGCATCTGGTCAGTTGCACAGGAAGGAAACTACACTACCACAAACTACACACTAACCTTTGTGGGAAGTACAAAGCTGCTTCAAGGCACTGTGATTAACCACTGCAAGATGTTTACTCAGACTTATTCAAAGCTGCAGTCTTTAACTATTCTAAAATAAACACAATTCAGTTATTGAGCAAGTAGTTAAGTGATGAAAATTGTCTTCTAACTGAGTCATAATACACTTAGAATAGTGATTTATAATTAGCTGTAGGGCAGGATTTTGCAAATAACACAAAAAACAAATTATTTAAAAAAATTTCTAGCACTTCAGCTGCCGGAATATGACGGGTTTGAATTTGATTTTTAGTAGAGATGTTGACATCGTAGTAGTTTTATTTATGAATGTGTTTATAATACAATATAAAGGAGCTGAACAAACTAATAAAAAAATCCAAATGTTCAATTAATCACCATTTCTAGATGTGTTGTGGTCATTCCAGTCCGGTGTCTGTTGACTTTCAACAAAATCAAACCTCAGGAGTGACAAAAAGTCATTCAATAGCAATGTGAAAGACTAACAGCATGACAAGACATATGAAAACTGTGATTCAAATTTAGGTTATCACAAAAAATATATATTTGAACTTTTTCCTAAACACATGTACAAATATGCCTGTTGTATTGCTTAAAGGTGAACATGATCTTGTTTTCTTTGGAGTAGTTGAGTTCGGAAAAATTATTTTCTGTTATTTTCACCTGTTTCTCCAGTGTTCATTTTTTGCAAATATAATGAACAAAAAAGATTATTTTATCCAAAAATACCTATAAATTGAAAGAATAATAATAATATTAAATAGCAAATTTAAGAATTCAAAATTAAGAGACAATATTTTCAAATATGGACTCTTAATTTTGTCCACAGCTGTAAATGCAATACACCGATAGAGACAATATTCGTGATTTTAAAAACCACGATCATAGATATTTCATTAATATTGTATATTATACAGGACCCAGTGTTTGCCTGAAAAGCCACAATGGTTACAAACTCTCTCTCTGCCTCATAACACTCAATGGCCAAAAACGAAAACATGACTTTGACTAAAACATTTTTTTATCAAATAAATCAGTAGATATCACAATGTCATTATTATGAATTATCGTGCCCCCAAAAATATGTGACAGTGCTAGAACAAGTAAAACAGATGATTATAATAAGGTACTTGTGAAGCCTCTTTAAGAAACAGTTCATCCTAGAAATTACGTTATTTCGAATCTGTATGCTTTTTTTATCTTGTAACAAAATAAACAATGACTGCATTTTCAGTGTTTGTGGTAACGCCTAAACTATCTCATCCACATTCCCTTTGGTCAAACCACCATCGTGGTTTTGGTGTCATAACCCGTCCCACCTACAGAGGGCGTGTGAGAGATTTCTCAGAAAAGGCCACATATTGTTTATATAAAAACCAAGCGCTAAACAGCCTCAAAATACACAAGAAAATGTCCACATTTAAAGCAGCGTATTTCAGTTTCCACCTAAACAAGTGGTGAAGTATTCACATATTGTGCTGCAATCTTTCAGGGCCGGTTTCGATCCGGTGTTTATTCAGACATCAACACTCTTGAGTTCGTTGGCTGAGAATAAAACCAATTGTGCCCAAACCAGGATGCGTGCAAGATTTAGAGGACCATAATTTAGTCACTGTTTCATAAACATGGAAGGGTTAAATCTTGCCAAATTCCGAGAAAAGTTGCACCACATACAAATGACAAACAAAGCCAAAGTCCCCAAACGTGATTGTTTTGAACCACAATAATAACTCTCGAATACCAAAAA
Source organism: Triplophysa dalaica (assembly GCF_015846415.1). Taxonomy (NCBI): domain Eukaryota; kingdom Metazoa; phylum Chordata; class Actinopteri; order Cypriniformes; family Nemacheilidae; genus Triplophysa; species Triplophysa dalaica. Next base: position 10,790,019 of record NC_079561.1, on the reverse strand, counting down.
AGGTGAACTGTATGTGTTACTTCACTATCATCTATTAAAAAAAGTTGGTAAGTGAAGACACAGTATATGCTGTGGCGACCTCAGAGGCACAAAAATGGTTTCCAGATATGAATCCAAACTCACCTGATAGTCTTATGTGTTCATTGCAAAACAAGTCGTTCTGATTAGTCTTTACATACAATTTACCAGTGAAAAAGATCATAAAACAAATACTATGAGCACCTTTTATCAGTAAAAGATACTGGCTTGTGGTCCAGGGGAAACTTGGCAACACACTGCATCTAATCTGGAAACCAGAGCAGTGTACCAAGAAGAAAAGGACAAAATAGTCACCAAAAGTCAGTTTCAAGCAAAAAATGTGTGTTTTGCTCTGACTGAAGGCTACAAAATGAATATGTGACGCAGTTAACTATTAATAGACGCTTAAGTGATGAATGTCTTAAAAGAAAGCACAGTGTGAGATGCAGGGATGGTAATACAAACATCCTGTGTGAGTGTTCATATCTTCTCATACAGATTAAAGTCCAACATTAACTTTAAAATTACCTAAGAAAACATCTGCTTTATAAGATTTTCTGTAAGTCAAAATCAGACATTGCGAAGCCATTTCACCTCTGTAATGGTGACCCGCACTTGAAACTAGGATAGCTTTGATGTCACCATAAGAGGCAGAGAAAGTTTACATTGTTCAAATTAACGGAACATGTTCAAGAAATGCCTCATTCAATGGAAGTCAATGGTATTTAATGTTGTTTGGTTTACACCATTCTTCAAAATATTTTTTTGTGTTCTGCAGGAGACATGTTTGAAATAGAAATGTCATTTTTGGGTGAACTATCCCTTTAAGACCTCAACGCACACGGCTACAGAGAACATACACTGGAGTAACTGATCAAAATAGAAAAATACGAAAGCGAAAGATGTTGAGAAAATGTCATGCACAACATGTGCAGATGTTCTCAGAACATCGGGTTCCTGTTCTCTCGTCCGCATCCCACGGCCCTGTCTGCTTCCTGTCAGGGTTGCTGTGGAACAGAGGCGACCCTTTGGGGCCGAAGCTCAGTCAGTGGGACTGAAAGGCCGGGTGAAGGGCACATTCTTTGGCCTCCATCCAGGTCACATGATGAAGGGGTGTGCAGGGGATGCACAGCCACAGTGGAACAGAATTGAAATAGTAGTTTGATGTGTGCTGTAACACTGACAATGTGAAGATTCAGAATCTTTTTGCTTAAATATGCTAACTATGCTAAACACAAGAAACCAGCAGCTGCTTCTGAAAATACTGTAAATGATGCATGAAGAAACACTTTAAAATGAAAAGCTTGCCATTTTCATGGGAAATTAGAATAATAACAAGTTCCCACCAGGCTGGTATGCACAGTCCAGGTGTGCACATGTTTACACTAAAATATGTAAAAACATTTTTTTTGTCTGGTCAAAGTTCAACAAATTTGAACTTTGACAAACAGCACAAGTAAAACCTCTTTACAGCTGTGGAAAAAAGTAAGAGACTATTCCATATCTTTATGTAATCTGCAATTCTAGATGAATTGTGTCCATTACTGAAATATTGTGAACAAATCAAACTACACTTCCAGCACGACAAGATACATGAAACTGTGATAAATTTTCGGTTATGACATAATTTTTTTTTTTTTACTTTTTCCAAAAAGACATATAACTATTATTGTTCCCTTTCTGTCGGTCTCTCGACGTTGTGTCGAGAATGACAGATGGGGTTCGCCCTTGAGAACCAATCAACTCTGACTACTATAGAAAAGGCCAATGAAATTTGGCGAATTAAATTTGCAGCATTCATTTACCTTTTGATCTTCACAGCCTTCGCTCATGACTATGAACAAAACGAATTAAACAAATTCTTCTTCTACATTGCCGGATCTACGACGTAGAGCAGCGGATCGTCCCTACCTGCAGGGACCTTCCCCTGGGCGTCTCGGCGGTTCCGGAGGTGTTAGAGGACTGAGCATTCTCCAGCGCGGCATGTCCCGCTGTTCTCTTGGGTGGGGCACCCTCATCGAGGAGGGGGACGGACACGATAGCTGCGTTAGGTGTCTGGGCGTCCAGCATGCTGAAGCAGCGTTAATTGACACATCTTGCCCACACTGCGGACAGATTTTCATTCAGTAGTTGCGGTCACGAGTGGCTGTCTTCCTACGGTAACCAGCCACCATTTCGTCTGCTACCCGGGCATTGACATCGGTGGCTACGGCCCCGAAGGCCGCCTATATTAGCAGCATTAGTGATGTGGGGACCTCTGCGAACGTAAACCCGCCAGCCAAGTGCTCACGGGCCGATCGCACCCCTAGGGGGGTCGAGCTCAGGAGGAAGCAGAAGTGATGTCATCCATGCTAACCCGGGGTTACGTGGTTCCTGAGGTCGGAGCGCGGTGCAAACCGTGCCCACCCCGGGAGCAATTGTTTGCCGGAGGTGCATGAGGAGCTATCTTGGAGCCCTCCACTCACGGCCCGCTCCAGTCAAACCAGCTCCGGCTCCCTCACTTCCCTCGATGGTGGGGCAGCCAAAGGCTACGTCAAGATCCCCCGGGTGGAATGTGTGGCTAGGGTGCACATGTGCCGCAGCCGGCTGCCACCTGGGGGAATCGGCAACGCCTATCGTCCAAAGCGTGTAGGACTTCGGCATCACTGGTGTCGAAGGCTTGCGCTGCTGCAGGCCAGGCTGCCTCCTCTCTCTACGCCATGGCCATCCTGCAGGTCCGCCAGGCCAGGGCGTGGAGAGAGCTCCACGAGGGTTAGGCCGACCAGGGTATAATGCAGGATATCTCGTTCCCTCCATCAGGGAACTGAGGTTACATACGTAACCAAGACATTTTATTGCTTAAAAGTGAATATGAACTTGTTTTCTTTGCAGTATTTCATGACTGAAAAAATATTTTCTGCAAATAGAAACAATATTGATTTGTAATTTGGGAAACTATTGTTTTATAAACAATAATTTTACCCAGATTAAATCTATAAACAGTAAATTCAGAAAAACGGACATCTCTCAATTTTTCCCAAAACTGTATATTTGTGCTTCCGCTCTGTATTTACAGCCATATGAATGGAAGTGGATGTGAGATGTTTAATGTTATCGTCCTTTTAAACCATCCCTTTTGGGATTCAACTGGACTTTCTACAAAGCGTAACAGACTCAGTATAGTCTTTTATTATTTTTCAGATGGTACACAGTTTGAATCAATAAGCATTCATGTCACTACCTTTAGATATATGCTCAACCTGAAGCTGCAGCAGTCTCTGTCGTTGACACATTGAGATTCAGAGGAATACTTCATTCCTATTGTACATCAGTCCAAAAGAAGTGGCTTTCAAAAAAAAATCCTCTACGCACAAGTGAGAGGATATCTAAAGCAGTTCAAAGCAAAATTAAACTGAATCGGTCCGGTTCGGATTCTTTTGCTGGCTGTTATTCAGCGGCCGTTAGCGAATACAAACAATCCGACTTGTCGACCAACAAGAGTTTAAGACGTAAAAACTGAGTTTGTGTGATTCAATAACGCTGGGCGAACAATGCAGGTCACAGCGTCTGTAAACGATCTTTCGAGGAAGCCCTAAAGATCGGGGAAAAGCATTTGATTTGTGTCTTATTTCCCCTCGAGTCTACATATTCCAGCCACTCAACAAGCCAACCAGGCTAGCGATGCACTCGGTTTATGATGTACGCGAGCAGTAGCTATTCAATCCTGTCAACATGTATTTTTTTTATATCCCCATTAAGTAATTAGTTAAAATCATTTATCTAACGTTCCACATTCTCTTACTTAAAAACAAGTCCTGTATGCTCCCACTACAGTTTAATACAGTTCTGTTGAAGAAGGAGCTTCAAAAATGTTTTTTTTTTGTTTTCTGACAGGACAGAACCCGGTCCTTCAGTGCTGCATGAAACAAAAGCTGTAGGTTTAATTTTGTAATTCAGTTTGGACCGTTGCCAGTGCAGTTCCTCTTAATCTCCGCCCTCTTCATCGTCTCCCTGCTCGCCATCCATCAGCAAGGCTGCGTATTTACTGGCTGAGCTAAATTTCTGTTGAAACAAGAACAGACAGTGAGATGTAAATGAAGTGCGGTCATTAGTGATGCAACAATACAGCTCACCCACGGTTCAATACGGACCTCGGTTTATGGCTTCGGCACATTAAAGTGTTTTTTGATTGTTTTATGCTTATGTGACAGGAACAGTAAAAACGAAAGAAAAAAATATTTTACTGAAATTCTCTTTATTTTACTTGACTTATTTTTTATCTTTAAGCAAAAACCATCTTGGACAAATGTTAAGATTTACACTGGCAGCTCACAGAAGTTTTTGGTTTACTGTTCATCAACACACCAGTAAAATAAGCTTCTTGAAGATTTTTTGTGCATCAGAGTAATAAAAATGACATAATGCAAAACTTGCGATTACTGTAATCAAAGCAAACGTGCATGGGAAAGGCCAAAGATAATATATTAACAAGGTGCATCACTGCCATTGCAATAAATTAGAAGAAAAGCAATGCTAAATAGCTGCTTGGAGGCACTCTTGCTAAGACGTAAATAGCTGTCCGAAAGGCCAGTGGCATGACTTTAGTTAAACGGACTTCGGCAGGTGCTAGAGACGCTTGCTGCATGTGCTGAGAGTAACGTGAACATGCTGCTTTCGTATGCAGTGTAAAAATACATTCTTGATGTGCCAAATTTGGACATTATCACTTTAGTTCAAGGGGCATACAATAAAGCCAGCTCGCGTCTGTACGTCAGCATTATACTTGACAACAGCACATTGCTTTTCGTGTTGCAGGTCTCGCTTCACCGCCCGATCACCTCGCTATTAGATATTGGGGATGCGTTTATCTATCTAAGCATACAGACAAACACTGACAGAGCCAGTTTTTTCTTGACGTTGGTTCATTGTTTATTACACATATTTACTGACACAACTTTTGATTTAAATAAAGTATTAGCAAATTTAAGAAATTAACATTAAGAACGGGGTACAACAGAAGCACTGTTCACTGTTAGTTTATGTTAACTAATGTAGGTCACACAAGGAACGAGAACCAAAATTAAGTCAAATTAAGAAAAGAGTCCACATAACAACTATACCAATATCGTTGAAAGGCTTCCGTGGCAATTCTTTCCAGCTGATGAATTCTTTCCAAGGATTGAGAACTCAAACTATTTTGACCTACAGGTCAAAGACCTTTATAAAAATACAGAGGTCACATCTTTAAGTTCTAGCTTTGTTGATTCCAGGTTAAATTCTTAAAGATGTAGCTCACTGAATAACTTGCTTTGAAAGACTTGTTTGGTCAGCTATGAAGCTTGAAATAACACCTCATAAAACTAACACCTGTTTTTAAAGTCTAGTCCATCCGCCTTTGAGCCACGTTTACACAATGAAAAACTGAAAAGTTTTACATATACAGCATTATCAAAACTCTCTGCATTTACACGGATCCAGGATAACGGATAAAAACGATGTAGTATCCACACCAGCCCAGTGGATGGCGATGTTATTGTGTAAAGAAAAAGGATGTGCCTTGGCACATACATATACATAGTTGCCTATGTTATAAGGCAAAAGCACTTTTTAATACTGTTGGTCAATTTATATGTGTGTTTAAAGTATGGCGAATGTAAATAGTGTGTCTCCGCTGGTCTTATTGGTGCACATTTTTCTGGGGAACATTAACACATAGTCAAGCAGCAAGAGCTCACAGTATGGGAAGCCGCCATATTGTTTTGGCTATACTCGTGCGACCGAGGGCGTAATACAGATGCACGTGACGTCATCATCATTGGTAAGTTCCGTCTTGCCATTAACATAGATTCAAAAGTTGCACTTTGAGACCCGTATTCAAAAATATGTGTTTTCAGTCCCCAGACGTATGATTTTATTGCGTTTTCAGTCGAAAACGGTTGCGTGTAAACAGCCCCTCAAACTGCTTTATTTAAATCCTAACAAATTTTGTGTTTGGTTGAAAAAGACTCTTGTCATGAAAAGCCAGATGGACCAGGATGTGAGACCCGAATAACGAAACCTCAAAACATGATCTACAAGTATCAAAACTTTCAAAAGAGAAAGAACAAGAAAAGACTGCATCTTTAGGCCGAAAAACCCAACAAAAGCCATTCAAATGATGGAGAATGTATCCAATCTGAGCTCAAGGGGATGGTTCTCTGAAAAACGAAAAATGTATGCCCTCTCACATGTCATTCCAAACCTGTATGGCATTCTTTCTCCTGCAGAACTCAAAAGAAGATATTTGGAAGAATGTTGGTGGCCCCCTTTGATTTCCATTGTATTAACACAAAACCACTGACACATTTCTCAAAATATCTTCTTTGATTTCCATTGTATTAACACAAAACCACTGACACATTTCTCAAAATATCTTCTTTTATATTCCACACAAGAAAGAGTCACATACAGTTTTTAAATCACATGAGGGTAAATAAATGATGACAACATTTCTATTTTTGGCTGAACTATCCATACTGATAAGGCAACATTTCAGTATTCCCAATGTACAAGCCAAAACGACCTCTGCTTGATACTAGCATTCGAATTCATCTGAATTATGTGTCTAGACTCAAGTAAATATTTACATCAAGTTGCATATGTTTCAAGCGAGGACTACAATTACAGTCTGTGACCTTGACATTAAAATCTCCAGTTCTGTCTAAATTAAAGCATCCCTTTTAATCTTTGATTAAAGAATGTCTGAAAGAAAGCAGTGGAGGTTGTGGGTGTTAGCTCTGTCACTCACAGGATTCGGAGGCTCCTCACATTTCTTTGGCTCTGGTGCTGATTTCAGATCTTGTTCTCTTTTCACATCCCTTCTGCAAACACACAACAGAATCTCAAATGCACATGTGCTCATTACAAAGACACTGGAGCTACTGAGAACTCCGTTGGTTGGGAAAACACTTCCATTTTAAATATTACAATGATTTTTAGAATTACAGTAAACATAGCAATTCTTCTAGCTGTCCCTTTAAGAGTTCTCTTTTGTCAACAAGCCTTTACATTCTCATTCGTTTTTCCATAGAAACACAGCGAAACAAGTTGACCTGTCAGTTTCCTTCCGTCGGTCTCGGCTGCCCGCGTCTCCAGGTCCCCTGCCTGCTCCAGAGCCCGAGGCCCCACCACGACCCCGAGAGGGACCCCGATCTCGGCGAACCCAATCTGATTTGTTTTCATCTGTAAGGAGAGCTGGTGTTTATCAGTGTGGAGGACAAGTCTATGAATCACACTGATGTCCTTTACTTTAAGCAACCAAACACTCAAATTTTTTAAATGTGTTTTAGTAGGAGAGGCAACTAGAAATTTCTCTTTTCTTGCTCCAAGTCAAGGTGACCAGCATTAGTGTGAGCATTAGTGTGTTCACAAAAATGACTCTTCCACGCCTGCATCACTTTCATGTTTCCAAAGATTTATAGATTTATAGATCTTTATAACTCTAACCTTTGCTCTTCTGATGAACATCAGTTAAGACTGTCGGGCTGAAAAACAAAGCAAAAATCTTTTTACACTACTTTAAAGAAACTAAAGTCAGATTTGAAGTCTTTTAAATTGTACAAAAACTTTTTTAATGCATTCAAGCTGTCTGAAAATATGGTATTTTCTACCTGAGCTATTTAATAGGATCTCAGATAGGGTTGAGAATCAAAAATCAATTCCAATTTTGGGATCGGAAACGAATGGTATGGAATCGGATACTTGATATAAAATAAAAATTCCTGCGCGTACATTTTCTTAAATGTGCATGTTTTAACTTGTGATCCACTGATATCTTAATAAAAGCCTTCATGAAAATTAATCATATTTTACGCAGAGTGCTCATAAATATAGTGTATATAATTTTGCAAACCAGACAATAAGCAGGCTACATTACCTTACAAGATGATAACTTTTTACAACTTTGGAAACGAAACTGGGAATTAATAAAAATCGGAATCCATAAGCAGAATCGGAATTGATAAAAGTCAAACCACAATCTTAGCCCGCTGTCTCTTTTTTGGGTCACAGTTCACTTGCATTGCATTGTGGGTAATACATACTCACCTTTTGGGTGAGAGTATAGGTTTAGTGTCACTCTCACTGGATCCCGTGCTCAAGGCGCTTCTCTTCGCCCAAACGTTTTCTTTTGGAGGAGGAGCTAGAACAACTTGCAATGGCAGGCCTTCCTGCTTAGAGGTGGTTTGGTTTCCATGGGAGGAAGTTTCTTCATCACGGCTACTGAAAACCTCGTTTTCCACAGAGCGCTCACTCTCCCGACGTCTAGGCCCTGTCAGAGAGAAGCAAAGGATATCACAGCCCTTGTGATAAGAACCATCAAATTGTAGATTAATCTATTGTGATTTAACATCTTTAGAAACAAAGGCAGGGCAAAGTTATAGTTCAAGCAAAAGCCGATCACTCACCCCTGCTTGATGCGCTTCCTTGTTGTGATGATTCACTTCCTGTTCGTGAGCGCTCGGCTCCCTGGTCCTCACTTCGCCAGCTCGGATGCCTGAGTACACAGCGTTCATTAGAAAAAGAGAAATGATAACTATCTAAAAACTCTTTCCTTTGAGTGCTTTTGCTTGTTGTTATTCTATATGTGTGTCTGTGTGTTGTACCTCTCCCTGGGCTTGCGTTCAGGTGCCCTGCTCTTCTCCTCCTCCAGCTGTCTCTGCAGTCTCTCCTGTTCTTTCTTTAACCTCTCCTCCACCTCTCTTTCTTTAGCTGCCGTGTCCACCGGTTTGGCTCCCCCGAAAATAGAGGCGGCTCTCCCTGAAGGCGCTGGCGGACCGCTGCTCTGGTCTTCCTCTTTGGGAACGCTGCGGGGCTTCAGGTTCAGCTTGGGCCTCTGCAGGGGACCTAAACACAGGAGCAGCCTGTTTACATGGCCTTATATGAGTGACTCAGAGCCGAAGGTCAAACGCATGAGCTCACCTCTGTCCTCGCGCCTCTCTTCCCGCCTCTCGTATCTGTCTTCGCGGTCGCCATATCGATCTCCGTAGCGGTCGCCACTGCCACGGTTATCCTCCCGACGGTCGTCTCCATAGTCACGGCGAAAACCACTTCCGAAAGGCCGGCGACCCCCACTGCGAGAATCGCTGCGAGAATCGTAGCCTAAAATAATGACAGACAAGCCTCTGATTAGAATAATGTTTATTGATGGCAAAGACAAGAGAAACTATCGGAATAAAAAAAAACACTGAATATAATTCTGTGCTATTTTTGCTTGATTGTAGTTTTATTAATATTATGAATAACTTTTTATTTTTTATGTTTGTAGTTTAAGCTTTTTCATTTTAGTTTTGGGTATTTGTTTCTTTTTTACTTTCATCAATTTATTTCTTATTTTTTTAATTATATTTATTATATATATATATATATATATATATATAAATTTATTGATTGTTGTTTTTCTATACAAGTTTCATTTTCTTTCTTTCTTTTGTTTTTATTTATTTATTAACTAAAAATGCTAAATAATGTTTTTTATTTAAAAGAATTGTTTTAATAGTTGTATTTAACTATTATAACCTTTGTTAGTGTAAGTTAAGTGAACATTATATACCTCTGTCGTGGTCCCTGCGGTCTCTTTCGTCATATCGCTCTCGGTATCTCTCTCTCCCTCCATCATAGCGATCGCTTCCACTGTCCCACCGCTGACCATCCCGGCACCGATCTGAATCATAACGATCACGATCTCTGGATCCTAAAGAGCACACAGTGATTTAAAGGTACATTCATCCATTTAGGTAAGAAGTATGCAAGGTATTTAATTATATAAATTTCTTCACTCATTTTCTTCAAATCTAAAACCTGATAAACTGAAATAAAATCTACTCCTGCTCCAACAAACACTCACGCTCTCCAAAGGTGTCATCTCTGCGCGGTCCGTCGTCTACGTCAGATTTAGGCCTCGCTCGCCAGTCAGAATCCGTCTTATCTGGGCCCATGTCACGGTCACTGCGGCTACGTTCTCTCCCTGACATGGAGCGCTCATCTCTCTCTGAGAAGAACACCAAAACAGATTTTCTTTGTCTCTCACAAATAAAACAGGTTCACAATTGTCTAATACTGCATAACACCAGCGGTTTGCAGTGACCATGCACACCTTTATCACCGGACTGGTCAGCAATGTCTACACGGATCCTACGATTTCCAAGGTTCTAAAGAGAGTAAGAAGAAGGATTATTTTGAGAAAACAGCTGAGCATTACACAACTGTGAGCCTGTATCTTGACAGTCAACAAGTGCAGCGAAGACATATTTACATTTATGCATTTGGCAGACGCTTTTATCCGATGCGACTTACATTGCATTATCCTATACATTTGTTTCTAAGTATGTGCAGTCCCCTGGGATCGAACCCACGACCTTGGCATTGTTAACGCCATGCTCTTACCACTGAGCTACAGAAAGGCATATGCATATACATATGCCACCATGTGGTCAAAAGAAACGTAACCAAACATCAACACTCAGTTTTATAATTCAAAATCACATTCACAGAGCATATCGGTTATTGAGGAACTCAGAAACAAAGTATGTTTTAATAAGATGGTTGACTATTGGATTTCACCTCTTCATTGAGGCTAAGTGCACGCAGCAGAGAGTCCACATCATCAAACTCCGCATAGCCGAAGCCTTTCAACCGTTCTGGGTTACTGGGCTCCCTTGGGAGGCGAACCGCACTCATCTGGGTGAACAAAACATATTTTAGAGCACATTTGTGCAAACTGGTGAAAAGCTCTGCACAAGTGCACAGGCAAAACAAATGCAGATGTCACTTTGCGAGCCTATTTTGACAAGAAACAAACCTAAAAGGTTCAATGAAATAGGAATAATGCAGGAGGGAGAACTCACATTCAGCCCACGAAAGAAGTCTTTGATGGAGTCCTCTGTGACGTCATAGGGGAGGTTGCCCAGGAAGGCGGTGTAGGGCGGGCTGTGGGGCAGCCGGGAGCGATCGATGTTGGGCTCGCGGGCGGCACGTGGAGCGGTGGGCAAAATGGACCGATCGATGGGCGGTGCACGATACACGTCATCTTCTGTGTGCCAAGATGTAGTAACTGTAAAAGTAAATGAAACTACATTACTATGGAATTCCAAACCTGCCTTAATTAAAAATAAATAATGATTCCATGAAGAATGTAAAAAGCAAAATAAATGAGTATTTATTCTTTCCTTATTTATGTGTTTATATAGTTTTCCGTGTTTTGCAGTCTTATTTATTTCAACATCTATTCATGGATACATGTATTTATTCCTACATTTATTATTTTCACATTTATTTATTTCTACATTTTTATGTTTTTCTTGGTCTGTATGCTAATGAGTGAGGGCGTGTTTCACCTCAGACATTAGCAATCGATCTCAGAGCAGTGGTGCTGAAGCTTTGAGGCCACAGGGAAACCTTGTGTTGTGACCAAATGAAACGAGGTTGACGAAGTTGTCATTAAATATCACCCTAACTGTATTTAGATAGGCTTACCACACATAGCCTACATATTCTTTATTAGGGACATGGCCGTAAAACATTATCCGGTCGAGATTTTTCCAAAATGTCTTGGCACACGTGAACAAAACTGCACAACAACAGGTCTCTTGTTACTTGATACAGATTAATCAAAAGTCATCAATTGGATTTAGGGATCCACATCCGGGATTAAATCAAACAAAGTGCATGCTCATGTAAACGCAGTGAGACACGCATCTCACGCCATGGAGATAAATGCACAGAACCGTCATGTCCATTCAAACAGCACCGTAGTCTATGTGTACACAGACTGCTTAAACGTTACAGTATAGTAATAATGGCATTAAAGCCACTCTGAGATTTATATATTAAGTGTAACATTCTGAATATGTAAATATGAAATGATGGAATCAATTAACTGCCAGTAGGTGGCACAGATTCCCTAAAAGTACTGATTCGGTCAGTAAGGAAACCCCACGTGTTGCTCTGTGGTGCTGGAATTTAGGCGAAACAGCAATATATATATATATTTGACCCGGGTTCACAAAACCAGTCTTAAGTAGCAGGGGAACATTTTTAGTTAAAGACAAAAATACATTATATGGGTCAAAACTATCGATTTTTATTATATGGCAAAAATCATCAGGATATAGAGTAAAGATCATGTTCCATAAAGATATTTAGCAAATCTCCAACCTTAAATATATAAAAAATATATTTTTGTGAGTGGATGGCCTGCCAAAGTGCCCCTGCTTAACAACTTTAAAAGCAATTTTCTCAATATTTTGATTTTAAACGGTTGTATCTGAGCCAGATGTTATCCTATTCTAACAACAATAGAAAGCTTATTTATTCAGCTTTCAAATTATGTACAAATCTCAATTTCAAAAATTGACCCAAAAGACTGGTTTTGTTGTCCAGTGTCACATATATGTTTATAATAATATACGTAATATCTGATCTGCATATATATATGGAGATGAGATATGTTTTCTGTGGACAAAAAAATTGTAGACATGTTAAATAAGGACAATATGGATAAGTAAAATACCAAATGCTTAACATAACACGTACATGAATACATTCAAGATAATTTCCAGATAGCACAGGTACATCTGTAAGATGTCTGCTAAAGATCTGGAAAACATCTGCTGTGCAAAAACATCTGCTAAAAATCTTAGAAAGAGCTTTTGTACATCCATTCTATATCATACACATCTTACTGAAATCTACTAGAGGTCTTTGACATCTGACAGCAGACTTCTCAGAGATGTAGGGAAGATGAGTAGACAACATCTGCCAGATGTCTTGCAGATGAATATGCAGACATTAAATAGCTGTCTGCAAGATGTACGTGTGCTATCAGGGCTCTGGTTACTGTATGTAGAAATATTTTCTTATGCTTTGAAAAACATAGAAGAAGGTGTGACATTCAGTGTCTCTGAATTTAATATCAACGTCGGTAAAATAATCGTAAACAATTTGTCAATGTACACTGGTGAAATGAGAGCAATTCTGCTGGCATTGCAGCAGGTTGAAGAAAGCCATTAATGACAATTGTATGTTCGGATTCAGGTTCATCTTTAATTACAGTTAAACACGTAATTCAGACATCAGATCAGATCTGTTGAATAAGATTCTTCAAACAGGATTTAGATGATGGGCATTAATGTAGCTTTCTGTTGGGTACTAGCTTATGTTGGAGTAAAAGGAAATGAGTTGGCATAAGTATGCAAAGGAAGCCACAAAACAAAAACAGACATAGGCATGCAGATAAATTATAGTAAGAGTGAATCAAATAAAACAACATGTGAAGAATAAATGGAAGAGAAAACAAGAAGGTAGTAATAGCATTCAGAGAAGTGTAGATAAATATATATAATAACAGGCAAAAATAGTCATGGAGGGTGTTTAGTTGGGCATCAATCAGCCAAGAATTTTTAATAAATGCAGGCTATCATTTATTGTAAAAGTATTAAACCACCAGGGGGAGGCCACAGGGTAGGTTCATTTTCCACACACACAATTTTTACCAAAGTTGATGTTAATAATACTCCACCAGGTTGATTGTAGGACATTTGGGGCTTTACCAGATGGATATATATATATATATATATATAATCAGCAGGGTATGAAATGTCATTGTGCAATACACAAAATAAGTTAATGTGGTCACCTATATACACACATTACATAGCATCTCCAGAAATCACATACAAACATACTGTATAACAACTACACACATCAGTAAATTCAAACAATGAATCATACCATTAAGCATACCATTAAGTCTGCTGCAGCTTGACACCTCAGAGAACATAGCAGCACATTTTTTTAAAATAAACTAAACATACTGGAAATATTGTATGACTATGTTTAAATGCATGTTAATTTAAATAATATAACCCCTCAATAAGATTTACTGTCCTTTATATTTCAAGTTCTCGAAAATGACATCACTGCTGTCAGAAATTGTGTTTTTAAAGTTAACATGTAATAAATACAGTATTTAAAACCTGCACTTCACCATTACGCATAAATACATTTTTTATTTTTAGCCTTACAATAGTGGGCATGTCTTTTGTCTTTATTCTATTTGATTGGATGTATAAAAACAGCCGTGAAAATGGAAATGGCAGCAGACTAACAGTTGAAGGGGGGGAGTTAACGGATTCACTGCCCAAGCCGTGTAATATACATCATTTGTGTTGGATAGTCATTACAGGGCGCAGGTGCATTTTCAGATTTTAACTAAAGATTATAAGGGCACACAAATTTTAAAAAGAGAATGACCCAAATTGATTAACTATTTACAATAAACACTTCAATATTTAGGCACTGCTGATTTTAGTTTAACTGGGACTTTAACTGTAAACACCAACTCAAAAGCAAGCAAGCATTTTTCCTTTTGTTAAACTAATATTTAGGCATACTATAGGTAATTGACAATTTCGGACTGGTTAACTGCCCAATCACAGCACGCCTCACTTCAAGGGATAAATTCAAAAGTCACACAAATTGCATGATACAAATGCATGATATCACCTGGGCTTTATTCTTAAGACAAAATAGAAGACTGTTCTTAAGATAAATTATAGGAAGCTGAGGCTCAAGATATTTTCTTAAGAACATGAAAAATGATTTGACGTATGCTTGGTAAATCATTCTTGAGAAAAACTAAATGTCAGAACTGCCTTAAGAAGTATTTTCGGGGAATACAAAACTATAAAAGGCTTTCCTGTAGCTCAGTGGTAGGAGCAAGGCTTTGGGTTTGATCCAAGGGGATTGCATATACCTAATTATAAATGTATAGGATAATGCAATTTAGTCACTTTAGATAAAAGGGTCTGCAAAGTGCATAAATGTAAATGTAAAACCTTCCTAACTTTTCTCTTAAATTACAGTTTATTAATTAAAAAATATGGCAGTTAAGAAGAATTTATTCTTAAGAATGTTTTGTGAATTCTTATGAACTCACACCCACAGACCGGTCTAACCAGGTGCTGTCTACAATTAAACAGTACCGCACCTGAATGTAAATCATGTAACTTTAATCTTCTAGGCAAAAACAAATCTCCTTTTTATGTAAACTATGCATATTATATGATATTGACAATATTAAAATAACCAAATAACAACTATTCACCTGCATAAATCCCTCATTGAATTAAGTGCTAGAACATACAGACAGACAAATAACGCAAGCAATGAAATGTGGTTGAGGATGTGGTTTAATCAAGTCTGAATCTTACCGTCTCCCTCCAAGTCATCAGTCTCATCCGCCCAGCTTGTGGGCTTTGTAGGCGCATAGGTCGGTGGAGCATTTCCCCCACTGTCCTCAGCTAAAAAGTCAGTCAGGGTAAGAGTCTTACCCTTCTTCTTAGTCTTATTTTTACCTGTAAAAAATAAATAAAATTAAAACCAGACACAAATGTCACTGCAAAAAAAAGGACCACAGTAATACAAATAGAAATTTTGAACAAAGGGGCAAAAAATATATAAATTAATTAACTTTTGTTTCATGAATATGAGGTAAGACATTATGGATTATGAAAATAATAAAATAAATATGTTTGTGATCCAGCTGATATCACAATGATGTAATGATATAAAAGTTTCAGCTTGATACACAGAAATGGTCTATAGAAATGCAGTCATGATACACTACTTTACATTTAGATGAAATCCAGAAAAACGTGTTAATTGTAAAGGTAAACTAAATCTGCTTGGACGACAAGAACAAGCTGGTTATTGCATTGCAAAATTCACTCTCTTATGGAAAGTGTCATGGTTAACACGTGGAGAAGCGTTGTTGTGAGTTGCTATTTGCTTCTGGGCTCTGTTATGACAAACTGCACTGTCAGGACATTCCAAAGCTGTGGAACTTAATCCGTGTTTACTGTGAAGCGACGACAACCCACCGCACAACCAAAACAAAGACTCAACGCTCTAACAACACAATACAGAGAATGTTTGTCCCGGGACAGTCAAGATGATAAATACTGAGAATGTTTTTTTCCCGGGACAGTCAAGATGATAAATACAGAGATTGTTTGTCCCGAACACTCAAGATGATAAATACTGAGAATGTTTTTTTCCCGGGACAGTCAAGATGATAAATACAGAGAGTGTTTGTCCCGAACACTCAAGATGATAAATACTGAGAATGTTTGTCCCGAACACCAAGATGATAAATACTGAGAATGTTTGTCCCGAACACTCAAGATGATAAATACAGAGATTGTTTGTCCCGGGACAGTCAAGATGATAAATACAGAGAGTGTTTGTCCCGGGACAGTCAATATGATAAATACAGAGATTGTTTGTCCCGGGACAGTCAAGATGATAAATACAGAGAGTGTTTGTCCCGAACACTCAAGATGATAAATACAGAGAGTGTTTGTCCCGAACACTCAAGATGATAAATACAGAGATTGTTTGTCCCGGGACAGTCAAGATGATAAATACAGAGAGTGTTTGTCCCGGGACAGTCAAGATGATAAATACAGAGATTGTTTGTCCCGGGACAGTCAAGATGATAAATACAGAGAGTGTTTGTCCCGAACACTCAAGATGATAAATACTGAGAATGTTTGTCCCGAACACCAAGATGATAAATACTGAGAATGTTTGTCCCGAACACTCAAGATGATAAATACTGAGAATGTTTGTCCCGAACACCAAGATGGTAAATACTGAGAATGTTTGTCACGGGACAGTCAAGATGATAAATACAGAGATTGTTTGTCCCGAACACTCAAGATGATAAATACAGAGAGTGTTTGTCCCGAACACTCAAGATGATAAATATTGAGAATGTTTTTCCCGGGACAGTCAAGATGATAAATACTGAGAATGTTTGTCACAGGACAGTCAAGATGATAAATACAGAGATTGTTTGTCCCGGGACAGTCAAGATGATAAATACAGATAGTGTTTGTACCAGGACAGTCAAGATGATAAATACAGAGATTGTTTGTCCCGGGACAGTCAAGATGATAAATACAGAGAGTGTTTGTACCGGGACAGTCAAGATGATAAATACTGAGAATGTTTGTCACAGGACAGTCAAGATGATAAATACAGAGATTGTTTGTCCCGGGACAGTCAAGATGATAAATACAGAGATTGTTTGTCCCGAACACTCAAGATGATAAATACAGAGAATGTTTTTTTCCCGGGACAGTCAAGATGATAAATATTGAGAATGTTTTTCCCGGGACAGTCAAGATGATAAATACTGAGAATGTTTGTCACAGGACAGTCAAGATGATAAATACTGAGAATGTTTGTCCCGAACACTCAAGATGATAAATACAGAGAGTGTTTGTACCGGGACAGTCAAGATGATAAATACAGAGATTGTTTGTCCCGGGACAGTCAAGATGATAAATACAGAGAGTGTTTGTACCGGGACAGTCAAGATGATAAATACTGAGAATGTTTGTCACAGGACAGTCAAGATGATAAATACAGAGATTGTTTGTCCCGGGACAGTCAAGATGATAAATACAGAGATTGTTTGTCCCGAACACTCAAGATGATAAATACAGAGAATGTTTTTTTCCCGGGACAGTCAAGATGATAAATACAGAGAGTGTTTGTCCCGAACACTCAAGATGATAAATACTGAGAATGTTTGTCCCGAACACTCAAGATGATAAATACTGAGAATGTTTGTCCCGAACACTCAAGATGATAAATACTGAGAATGTTTTTTTCCCGGGACAGTCAAGATGATAAATACAGAGAGTGTTTGTCCCGAACACTCAAGATGATAAATACTGAGAATGTTTGTCCCGAACACTCAAGATGATAAATACTGAGAATGTTTGTCACGGGACAGTCAAGATGATAAATACAGAGAGTGTTTGTCCCGAACACTCAAGATGATAAATACAGAGAGTGTTTGTCCCGAACACTCAAGATGATAAATATTGAGAATGTTTTTCCCGGGACAGTCAAGATGATAAATACTGAGAATGTTTGTCACAGGACAGTCAAGATGATAAATACTGAGAATGTTTGTCCCGAACACTCAAGATGATAAATATTGAGAATGTTTGTCACAGGACAGTCAAGATGATAAATACAGAGAATGTTTGTCCCGGGACAGTCAAGAAGATAAATACAGATATTGTTTGTCACAGGACAGTCAAGTTGATAAATATTGAGAATGTTTTTCCCGGGACAGTCAAGATGATAAATACTGAGAATGTTTGTCACAGGACAGTCAAGATGATAAATACAGAGATTGTTTGTCCCGGGACAGTCAATATGATAAATACAGAGAGTGTTTGTACTGGGACAGTCAGGATGATAAATACAGAGAGTGTTTGTACTGGGACAGTCAGGATGATAAATACAGAGAGTGTTTGTACCGGGACAATGAAGATGATAAACACAGAGAGCGATTTTACCAGGACAGTGAAGATTATAAACACTGAGTGTTTGTCCCGGGACAGTCGAGATGATTAATAAATAGAGTTTGTCCCCAGATAGTGAAGATGATAAACACAGAGAGCGCAGTGAATATGCTTTGCACGAGATCAAAAGTGAAAGCTTGACAGGTAAAGATGTTGTTCCATATCAAACAAACTGTCATTTATATATTATGACAAACGCGGGAAAGTCTGAAGTTCAGCAGCCCCTCCCTCGACTCTGCGTTTATTCAACTGTTTACGACACGATACATTTGTGTAAAATCCTTTGTTTCGTCAGAGCTTGGCAGGCTTATATGGCAAACAGTGTAAATCAATGAATTACTGACAACTAAAACCACAACAGCGCTTTAATGCAATGAAAACACAAGCATTTAGACACGGGCTGGGCTGCACGCGATTCGTTCAATTTCTAAGAAACAATTTAACGTTAGTGCTATCTGCTGAAATGATATTTACACGGTGACTCTGAATAGAAAGTAAATAAACTGCATTATTATGCTCTCATGCGTTCACACAGCTGCTGCTGCTGCCATCTGCGCAGCGTCGCTTGACAGCTCAAGCTTTTTAAATCACGCCACGCAGCCACGTCGCTTTATTCACATCCCGTCCACACTTAATCTGCCAGTCAAGTACATTATTCCAGCACAAATGACACATGACACCCGCGATTTCCCAGCCGGCCCAGCCACAAATCTATAAAGTCCTCACCTGACGCCGCCATGCTGGAGAACGAGTGCGTGTCATTTCCGCGGATGGGGGCGTGACCTGCTGCGTGACGCCATCGCGCATCCAGAGCCGCGCTTGAATAGATTTTGGCGTCAGAAAGAATGTAAATTCGTACACACTATATGGTCCTAAGATATTATTTAGTTTTTAAAGTCACACAAGCTGAAACTTTAATTCAAAAGAGTAAAAGCTGGTGTGCAGTAAGCAGTTTACCACGTTAAGCATGCTCCCCCGTGTCTCAATATATTTTAATAATATTAATAAATGTTTTTGCGAATCACGAAAATGTATATTGTGCTATTCGTCTTTTGGATAAATGCCAAATAAATTGGCTGCTTTGTTACAGTATTTATGTATACGTATCCTGTGTCAAGTTAAAAGTCAAAAAGCATATTTCCTTGGGATTACTCACTTTACAGGTTACATCATTACTCCTATAGGGGGCGACAAATGACTTCTCTGTGTAACCTTATTTAACAATTGAACGATTCAGTCTTTTAAAACACTGATTCATTTAGAAAACAGACATTATTTCTACAGTGCGTTGCCCTTTCTAAGCTTTGTTAGGAAAGATTTTCGTTGACGAGGAAGAAGTTACTGCAGCATTGTGTTTAAAACGTAAGTCATTTAATATTAACGTTTTTTATGGAACTGTTGTATAAAAGTGATATCACACGTGCAATCAAGCTTAGGTCCTATTAAAACCCTCGTGTGGTTATCTGCTTCACAAGGCCGTTGATAATACTTTCTTTTCTTCCGATACCGCTATATCATAATAAAGTACTTTAATATTAGTAGAAAGTATTATGTTTCTACTGAATTTACGAATGATGCGTCAAATTTTATTTGTCTTTATTTTGAAACGGGCCTTCTGTCCTCTCAAATGCCTGATGACATGGTTTTTAAAGGGATTTACCCAAAAATGTAAAGGGGTCAAAAACGGGTGTTTTTCTGTGTATTTGGTAGGTTATAAGTTGCCCATGCATGTATTAGACACGTAAAATTGCAAAAATTAAAATGTTGGAAAAAAGATGCATTTTATCTAAAAGCGAATTCTCACAGACTTGCCTGAAACGTGTAACCACGCCCCCACAAATCTACGTTATTCCGTGGTATGACTTGACTAAGACCGCCCAAATGTATGTGCAAGTAAGGTGGACGTACTTTTCAATCTCATTGTATCGTCGCCGCCGCAGCCATGTCGTGGAGACGCTGTGTGTTTCGTAGCGAAAAGAAAGCCTCTTTGTTCCTTTGTGTGATCTGCAAATGCAGACTGCGCGCAACGTGAAAAAAGACAACAAGTCCTAATAATCAGTAAATGTGAAGTGCGTTTGTTTCTGTGTGATGTTATGGCGCATCGCTTTATTGCGTTGTTTTAGTCTATTTTGGAAGTGAGTGGCTCTGCATGTCTGAGTGAATGAACTGTGTGCTACACGTGTGATTCTCATGGATTTTTTCGCGTCTGCGCTGTATGAGGACATGAACATGTGAACTTCACCTCCAGATTTGCTCTGAGACTTTATTTCAGAACTGTATGACATATCGCTTATTGCTCCTAAACTCTTTGTAAGTCGCTTTGGAAAGAAGCGTCTGCTAAATGTCTAAATGTAACATTTTACTGAGTGAAGCTCTCAAAAACACACTTGAAGACTTGCCGTCTGGTTACTAGCGTACTACATTAGTTTTATGTGGAGAAATATAACATAAATATAAATTTAAATAGTAAAAAATAAAAAAAACTGAACATTGAAAAATGTAAACTAATTAAGGTAAAATAAATGCATCATGCATAAGATAAAGTTAGTTGTTTACCTTTGAAATTATTCTTTCTATTTTTATTTATGTTTCTTATATTTGTATTGCATTTTGAATGTAATATGGGAATGGAATGAACTAAATGGGTTTAGTTTTCACAGATATTAATGTAGGCAATTTCAGCAATAAATGTGTACATTTATCTAAAAAGGAAACAAAGTAGTTGTTCATTTTAAGAGACGTATCTTATCTGATCTTGTATATTAAGTATTGCTCCTTACTAAAAACAAAAAGTACTTATTACTCAAATACTTGATTTATCAATGGAATAATTTGTAGAATACTCGATTAATAGAATAATCGACTTCTACAGGCCTATTCACAAATATAAACAAGCTAAGTAAACATTTGCACTTACTCTAGGCATGATGACAAGCGCGTATTGAAATGTTCAGCCATAGTCTTCGCTGAAATTAGTACTTGATGAAAAATTACCTCAGCTAAGATTTTAGCAGAAGTCATCGTCCTGTATGTATATACCACATTCATTTTCCCCTATGCAATTAAAACATGTATTACTGTTGTGACCATAACTAAATTATGACTAAATGCAAGACCTCAGAGATTATGTATTTTTGTTGGCTATCCTGGAAGTGCCGCGGGCTGATTCCCTCAACCGAAAGCCTACGCTTTTTTCCCATAGACTTTTGGAAGATTGCAATCTGTGATTAACAAAGGTTTATAATGTTTACACGTTTTGTCTATCAAGATAATCTTTACAAATGAACACAACATTTGTTATCTTTGAAGCTGAAATATATCGGCAGAAGTAAAATGGTAACACTATGCTACAAACACTTGAGGTCGCTCGATTTCAACGTCACCCCCACCAAGACGTTGAAAACTCTTTCAAACTTTGATAAAAATGTGTTCCCTGGTAAGTTATTACTCCGTGAATGAAACCGCATCTACGTTTTAAGAGCTTTGTGCCCATGTTGCATTATTTGTGAGCTTTATATGCGCGACGACATCTAACTTCCCCGGCCGACGCTTTTAGCAACTTGTTAGCAACCAACATTTTTAATGCACAATAATGCTTTAAAAAAAATCACAATCAAGTTATAATTTGTGTGTTTTATGTCATAGAATAAAATGTGAAAATATTTAGAGATTTTGTTTACCACAGACCTCCGAAAAAAAACTAGACTTTGGAGCGATGGAACCGGAAATGCTAACCCGCTTCCGGGGTTTGCATACAAAAATACATCATCTTTTAGCAGTTTTGGGTAAATTAATCTGAAAAGTAATAAATGACTAGTTACTAATTACATATTCAATAGTGTAATTGAATTAGTGTACAAATTACTCTCTCCGAAAAGTATTTAATTACTAATTACGTTCTATATCCATTCAACCATCAGCCTTGATTAGTTAAGTGATTCAAGTATAGACGCAAAACTAATTAATTAAAATAAGTAATATAAAACTACATAAAGTACTCTTGTTAACTGACTAAAGGTATAACAAACATGAGATGCATTAATTTTAAAGTTACACTTTGAATTTTAATGTCAATTCCGCTATAGTATACATTACACAGTATTTGGTTAAATTAGATCTGAAGTAACTATAATTAAATTACAGAAAAATAAATGTAATCCCTTACTTACTTTTTAAAGGAAAAGTAATTAAATTACAGTAACTAATTACTTAGTAACTAGTTACACCCAACACTGTCTCTGAGGTACTCAATATGCCAAGTATAGTTTCCTGTTTAATATGGAGTAATATACATAATGCATTTTCTTTTAAAAACAAAGCGTGTTTTTCATTGGATGCCCCAGCCTGGCCGAAATTCATTTCTATTAATATAAATCTATAAAAAACTTTATTGTATATAAATTGTATTAAATTCAATTTAAAAGTATTCAACAGTTATTGAAGTTAAGTTTAGGCCACAAAACATTTGTTTATGTTGTTGCCGCTGAAACAGTCGATTAATTCTGACTTTAGCCTAAGTGGCTGAAGGTAACAGTTCCTTTGTCTTTTGTGTTTGTAAAATATACACATGATGGCAGTGTTGTCATTGAATGGAAAGACAAACTTAACCAAAAGTGCTGTGCATTTGTAGTCTCATGAAAGCTGATATTATACCCTGTGACACTCGGTTTCATGGTTAAAGTGTAAACCAGATGTTTAGAGTGGCTGTAAAGGGATTCACAATATAACATCAGTAGTCATTTTCTCACCTTTTACCTAAACTCAGTTCTTTCAGAAAAATAAATGAAATAATTCCTTATATAACAAAAATGCAATGATTGTAACAACGCAATATGTATATCTGCCATAGTTCCTGAAATAATGCTGTGGTGAGCTCATGCCACATGACTGTGGGTTTATTATGAGAAGGAACCGGGGGAAGACCGAGCATGACTCCAGGCCAATTACTCTTTCCCCAGCGGTCTGTTTTTACCCAAACTTGAGAGCGGTAACCATAGAGACGGCTTTTGTAAGTCACTGAAGGACAAGGCCGGAGCACGTGGGAGAATTGGGAGGAGGCCAAGGTTCAGGTCATATCCACAAATCAACGGCGAAGAGATGGGGGCTGGAGTAACTACCTCTTATGCTTTTTTAGTGCATAACCTCACAAACCGTCTCTAGGACATGACGGACCAACAGCTTAACCTTTGTTTTGACAACAGCCAGAGAATTCCGCGTTATGCTCTACATATAGTTGACGTCATATGTACTCCCGAAACTCATATTCATATCTAATTCCTATCTGAAATGATGGTAGCGTAATGGTTTCATTTCCATTTTTAATCTCGCATTGGTATTTTGGCAAGTTCAGAAAGAGTAAGTTGTTTGTTTGTTATTCTTTGATGTCACCCGGTTGCTATGAGCATTTTTTCCCCCTTTCAGATAAGATATACTTCGGTATGCAAATACAGGTCCTGTGCAGGTCTGATTTCCATATAGGCTTATTGTGCTTTGTCATCTCTCTCCCAATCTTTTTCTCTTACCTTGCACATGAGCTTACTGGTGTAGGAAATAATAATCATGTTAAAGCGAAACTAAATTCGAACAAACAAATTAGTGAATCCCTCTTGAGCTGAAAATGTAAACCTTCACGTAAAATGCAACCTGCTGTGCTGGATGTTTCAATGGTTGCCAGGTTGCGTTTTGCTGTTTACTCTCTCGGGTTTGTTTGACCACCTGAGCGCTTTGTCAGTGCTGATGATGGGAACTAAAGACTTGATCATGCAAAAGAGATGACAGGCTTATCTACAATGTAAAGAATAAAACTTCCATCATCTGTCACGACCTCATCATAATCACATACATTCTGCTCTGACGGATAAATACGTGGGAAGAAAGAACAAAAAAGCGGAAGGTTTTGAGATGAGTGACATCCGTGAATCGCCGTCAGGTGTGTCTCACCTGATCTCTTGACGGTCCTTGTACTCGGCGTGTATAAACAGCTGCGTGTGTGTTTGGTCTCTGTTAGCAAAAGCAAGCAGAGGACAAAGCACATTATTTTAAGAGTGCACATTACTGTTTTTAGTGTTTCGGATTTTTACATTTATTTTATATGGCACAATCTTTTTAGAAAAGTTGATGAGACAAAAATTATGATGCTTAGCACTCCCGCTCACTGGCAGCAGGCATCTTGAATTATAATTTCTATATACTTCTTGTACCTACAGTATACCAAATGTATCCCTGCCTATAAGTTAATGTAAGAAAAAGCAACACAGCTTTCACTTCTTTCCCTTTTCGAGGACTATGGGACAAAAGTTACTGGTGATTATAATTGTAATATAATTTGTGTTCTTTGTTGCTATGTACAGTAGCTGTGTGTGTAGTCATGTTACTTTTGCCTGATGGTTTATTTACCCACAGCTTGACCGGATCTGGGATCTCTTAATTTTCTTTTATCAGCTCTTATCAGCTGCGTAAATAAAGTGCATACCCACAGTATATGAACACTCAAACATATGTTCTTCTTTTGAGCATTATAGCAGTATATTCAGTTATTCACCCTCATACAATTATTTAACAATAAGGAAAGGTACTGTATGGTTTGAAGCACTGTTCTATATTTAGTTTTAAAATGCTTGTTCTTCATGTTTTTTTACATTTTATCAAAATACAAACATGTTATTACACAACACTCTTAGATACATAAACTGATTCTGTTATGCCAATCTCAGTTTTAGCTGAGATTTTTTTCACCATTACCTTATATTTTAACCTTCACTGGGTAACAGAATGGACAGCTACATAGTTGACATAGTTTTTGGGCCTATATTCAATACGTAAGCCAGGCCTAAAACTACTGCTAAGCATGTTTATAAATTCATTTTCACTCAAATTTTCGTGTTAGCCATTTGTTAACCAGTCAATGAATCCACTCTTGACACAGGTTTGCAATTTATACTAACATTGATGAAATGAGAGAAAACATTCTGTTCCTTCTAATCTTTCATCTGTGTGCCTTTATAACATCATACTATGCCCTATGCAGATAAATAATACTAAATGAAGTTGAAGACTGATTTGAGTGTTTATAGTTCACAGCGCTAAGATACTATGCCAAATTAAAACGAAAGTTTTCCTGACGCCAACACTAATCATACAAACCTCAACAATGGTGACAATCATCAAACTAATTCGAATAAACAGATTAACCGCAATGCATGCTGTGTTTATTTTCTGTCAGTTCAAAGAAGTATAATTAGCAATACCACTGCTTTAATCTAGTATCACACAATACTCATAACACAATGCACTCACAAACAATTATTTAGGTAACTACACAAACATTACAATATTTAGCACCTGATCCCATGGGATAGTTGCATTGCCTCAACAGTTGTATTTTAGCGCAGTGTTTTTAACAGACAATGAAAATCTAATGTTTAAAACACAAGAATCAAGAGCCCAACTAAAGCAAATACTGATCAAAATAATGATGGTTTGTTGAAACTTTTTTCCAACATTAATTACGGTTGCAAAAGTGATTTTGATTCAATGCAGTTAACACTGACAAGTCAACAAGCTGAAAATGGGAACCTTTTCCATTGGCAGCACAGAATGTGATTGTTAAACTGCAATAAAAATACTCAAAATAATAATAATGCACTTCGGCTTTATGTGACTTTGATAAAATTGCTATTCCTAAACTTAATAAAATGACCTAATTTGATCCGCTTTTGGAACATTACAAATAAAGCATGTGGTCTTGAAGAGGATTCTTTTTTTGTTTCTGTCTTGACCAACCCATTTGGACTCGGTCTTGACTTGGACTCAAACCTCTTTGGACTTGACTTGACTTGAAATTTAAACTCTTTAG
The DNA here is from genome assembly GCF_015846415.1 of Triplophysa dalaica. NCBI lineage: Eukaryota > Metazoa > Chordata > Actinopteri > Cypriniformes > Nemacheilidae > Triplophysa > Triplophysa dalaica. Next base: position 10,763,745 of record NC_079561.1, on the reverse strand, counting down.
CCTCGTTCTCGTCTCGGTCTCAACTAGTCCTGGTCTTGGACTTGACAAAGGTGGACTTGACCAACTATTATGTTGTGGCTAAAGGCATTCAAAGCAATCTTGCATCTTCAACGTAGCCACCCTTCACCTACTAGCTTTAAATAAGCTGATAAAAGGCAAGTAGCCTTGTAGTAAGCAGGATAATGTACAAGCAGCTGGTATGTGATCAGGACCATCACGCTGCCTGTACAGTGTCCCTTACTTAATGAATTTGCATTTATTTATGCCGCTCTTATGGGCTGTTTTTTGGTACAAGTTATTCATTTTCAAAATACATAAAAAATACAAGTAGTTTGGTTTTCTAACGATGTTGATATGATGTCAATATGTTGACGCAATTATATATTTGCCTACAAAGTGATTTGATACATTTGAACATGCATTTTTAAATTAAATGTATTTAATATCATGATGAACATTTCAGTCAGGTGTTTTAGAACCTTTTAGAACCAACCAGACTGGTACTGTATGTGTTGACAGCTTCAATAAACTCAACTTCAACACTCAAATATGTGATGATATGTGCCTTAGAACTTTATGAATCTTTCATTATGTGATCTCTGCCCATGTTTACTAAAAACAGTGGCTTCAGTTTGCTGTCTGACTTCACTCTCAGTCCTGCCCAGATCAATTTACCAACATAAACCATAGTAGTCAACAGATGGATGGATCAGTGCAAATGATACAGTATCACCAATATCATTGCATTTGGGCTTCAGATTCAATATAAACACAAATTATTGTTTTGTAATTTGTATTTTCGTTAAACCAGGAAGTTCTTTTGATCTAGACAGAGAAAGCATATCTGAGTTATGACTAAAGGTTTAAATGATTAGAAAGGTTTTACACTGACAATTTAAGTAAAGTCCTTTCATCTGTAGATAATGCTTTATGTACTGTGAAGGCCTGTTCTCATGCTCTGCTATTTGTCCTTTGTAATGTTGTGTCAATATCATAAAAGTTAAAAGTCAACTCAATTAGTATATGGTTAGACATGCATGACACACATGCCAGAAATATCTCCTATTTTACTGTGTAAACAAAAGTCATCCAATGACTACTGTATTGGTGAGTGATTGGTGTTTAAAGATGCTTGCGTGTAAGGGGGTTGTATTTCATAATGTTTTCTCTTTTACTTAGCTTTGAGGAATGCACAAATGTTTGCTGAAATAAAGATAGACATCTCCAAATGTTTGGTTAATATTAGGGTTGTAACGTTGGATTGTGACAAAATATATTGTGATGCAAAGTTTTTTTTAACATTTAAAGTTTGCTTCATCCTGTTTGTTGAGCTGCCAACATGTAACCTGCGTCAACATAATGTTTAATGTTTTTTGTGCTTTAAGAAGCTTTTATATAGGGTTTCAGTTAATAAATTACTTTCTTAACTTTCATTTTAGGTTAAAAATTCTGTTTTATTTTCCTGTCACAGACCTATTCAATTTGAGTCATTTAAATACAATATTTTCAGTTAAACCTTCTCTGTAAAAAATGGTTATATTTTGGCAGTGGGGGTGCCAGAAAATACCGCAAAATATTTTTTTGGTGAAGTAAAATTACACCAAAATTTAAACAAGTTTAAACAAAAGATGTGAAAATTCATTTAAAATAAAAACAGTTTTTACAATTTTGAATGTTGTAAATCATTTAACAAGTTGTATGTACAAAAATAAATATTATTTAGAATTGTTATTTTGGAAATAAATCTTTTATAGTATTCATTTTATTTTTTAAATTTTGATCAGAATAATGTTACTTTTGTACCATGAACCCAGCATCATGCACTGCATTGAACTGTGAGCTAAATACAGTTTCATCACACACATACAACCGTTAACATATTTATTTCAGTATTTTAACTTTTATTAATTACAAAAATAAAAAAATTGCATTGTTTCATTCAACATGTCATATTTTACATTATGAGAAAGGAACAGGACTGAAAAGCCTCATGGCTCTTAGCGTTTGTATTCTTCTTCTTTCATGGACTTCTCAAAACGATACAATGGCAGGACACATTTCAACATGTCGTTATGTCATGATACAGAAATGGATGGATTTATTGAGATCACAATCCACACCCCTATTCCGGACACGAAAAAGACTGTAGCTCTAAAGTAAGATTAAATTCAAGATGTTCCCATTGCAATTTATTACATCATTGCGTCCCAATAACCACTGAATCACGTCTAGCACCCAACCCTTCACAACTCCAGGATTTAACAAACCAGTGATGTCATTAAATCGGATGTTGACATAGCATGCTTCCAAATGCTATAGCATGATCTCATTGTGAAACATAGAAAATCTTTTGTTTGAAATAAATCCCAAGGAGTCTTTCACATGCTAGCTTAAGACATCAGTTTGATTGATTTGTATTTGGTTAATGCCTGTTTACTGATATCACAGCACTGTTACTTTTCTATTTTACCTCAGAACTACAGTACAGGACAATCTGAAGCGCCCTCATAGGAAGGCAAAGCTTGGCACTGAAGACAGATGAGCTGTAAACCAGGACTATGCCCAGAGATGGTTTGTGAATTAACAGATGTTTAAGATAATATGTCACGACCTGTCTTCTTTCACGAAATGCTATGTTGCAGAGCACAGAAACTGCCTCGCATTTTTATTTCTCTCACAACCTTCTCCTCAACTTTCTGAAGACAGGCCAACGGACGGTCAAGCATGAGATTTAGCACAAACACATGGCTGCATGAGAAATACTGATAGGGTGATCTTGGGTTGTAATGAACATATGATATACAGTATGTTTTTTATCTTTATCCACTTTTATCTGTTACATTTTTGCAAGGCCTTCACTTCACATGTGGCTTCACAAACTGCATTTGACCCCCACATGTTTCTCATACTCTGTCCCATTTAATCCTGTTATGCAACATCTTTTTATGATATGCCTGTAAATTGACTTTTATTGTCCTTATGATCAAGTTTCTGTATGTTTGCCAAATTGCAGATGGTTCAATGAACATGTGCATATTTGAACTATTTCTAGCTGTAAACATTTGCGCAGACACAGTTGTCACCTCAAAAACTAAATATTTGCACTCTCCTTCCATGACTGTTATCCACCTGAGACACACATTAACATGTGGTCCAGATCGTATGATGGCGTGTTTCATTCTGGAATGTGATTTTGAATCAAACCGAAACATCATATCATAATGAAAGTTAAGTGTTTTGCTATGGGGTGCACTGCCAAAAAAAAGAAACTAAGAATCTCAGTGCGAAAGAAGGTAATGAGTATCTCTTGGGGCTTATTCTGCGGAGACATACCAGAGCAGCTGTGTCATCTGGCGAGACGTTTTCTGTAGCTTCAGAAAGATGCTATCATTGTCATAATATACAATAAGTTATACTATATATGTCAGCACTTTTTCTGAAACGTCACTTCATGATGTATACGCTGCGTTCACACCAAAGGCGAATTAAGCAATTTGCACAAGTAAATTACATACAAAGTCAATTTGTGATCTCGGGCGACGAGAATGACGTGAACAGGGTGATTCAAATCGAGTAACACATTTGCGCAAAGAGCTCATTGACACACAAGCTGTCTGAATTCATATTAAAGGATATATTTGTTATATATCTGGCAGTGTTTTATTTTTTAAATTTTAAGTAATTCTTTTAAAGCAATAAATGTAATAGTAAATAAAAGTAGCAAACATATGTTTTGTTGACTTAATTAAAGACGAATACAATAAACGTAACAAATTATGTACAAATGAACTAAACCATTTTACAAAACAATCATTGAAGTCACACAGGTGTAATATAAGCGTTATGGTGAATTTCGTTGTCAGCAGTGCCGGCCCGAGCCTCTTGGGGGCCCTAAGCAGAATTTGATTTGGGGGCCCCCTCCCAGCACGCGGAGTCACCTGTGCTTGAAGATTATTGACACAAATGTCACGCTATAATGTTACATTGTAAATGAAAACAGTGAGGTTATGTATTAATACAAAATAAATAAATAAAAAAACTAAATACGATACTAAAATAAAAGACTTTACTCTAAACTTCTGAATACAAACTGTCACAAAACAAGAAATAAATAATTTGCAAATGTGCAAATGCAAATGTAAATTAAATGTGCAATCTTTTAAATAAAACCAAAATAGACAAACATTCATATAATCGAAAATAGAATGTTACAAAAAATAGATACTTAAATAATGAAAGCAAACATAAGAACAGCAAGGGTTCAGCACTGCTACATCACTCGCCATTAAATTGAATTCTATTTTCATCACAGAAGTCTCCCCACCCAACATGGTATTGGTATATTTTAACATTCACATCAACACACACAGCAATGCTAGCGGGCATCCCTTTAACTTAGAGGGTTAAGTTCCCCTTCTGCTGTTTTCTCCAACTTAAACTGATATCTATAATCAATACGTGAAATACACCTAGATAAATGTATATTAATACTAAGCGCAATTGCGCACGACTCAACCACTAGCAGTCACAGCAGCAGTTGTCGGCAAATCAGAATTTTCTTATCTTGAATTATTCATTTATTCATTCATATTCATTAATTTATTCATTCATTTATATAACTTGTTTTAAGTTATTTAATTGTAAAAAAAAAAACGATTGCCCAGGGGGCCGCAGCCGCTTAGTTCGCTAAGGCTCTGGTTGTCCAACACAGGATATATTACGTCAGTGTCCGAAATTGTTCACGCATTTTCATTCATTTCTATCCCATATGGTGGACTGTTTAGAATTTCCTATATAGGGGATAGTGAATGAGTGAACAAGTGAGTGAATTTCCAGTTGTATTAAAGGCCAGCAATGCTTCATATAAACCAAACATTCTTTTGGGGGGTTAAGAAACGAAAATAAAGATACCAAAAAAAAACTCAAGTCCATAAACAATAAAACAACAACCCTACTTCAAACACTAAATAGACCAACATTTTACTTATTTATACATGATTTTTTTTGTGTGGCCATCACATTTCACCCTCCTAAACATAGCAATAGGAGCGAGAAAGAAAATCGATAGGTAGATAGAAACCACCGCGTCAATCCAGAATTTGTATCCTTCATCTTATTTAACCATTTCATTTCTTCAAAATGTAAAAATTTATCAGGTTCTTTCAATTTATTCACATGTCCCATTGTTTCGTTAAACCTTTCCTGCCTCTTCTCCCTTCTTGATTTCTTAACTTAAGACAGATTTTCTGATACCTCAGAATTATAAAATGACATCCACTTCAATGAATTATCGTCATTGTCACATTCATTCCAGCTACCTTGTACTCGGGCCAAAACCACATTACAGAGATTTTTACCGGATAATAAATCTATTAGGCAAGAAAATCATGGCCTAGAATTACTGGGTAAGGTAAACATGGTGCCACTCCCACCTTCATCAAATAAGTTTGCCCATCTATTCCCATATAAACATCAGTTACTGGATAGTGCCGCTCCTCCCGTGTACGCATTTTACTATTACCCGAGGATCCCTGCAAGCACATTCTCGAACAAGTTCACATTCGGCTAGAGTTTGTGTAGAACCCGTTTCTATTAGGGCAGTGACTTCATTCCCATTCAGATTTACAATTTTTATTATTGGTTCAGGAACAAAGTCCCGTGGCACATAACACATATTAGTCATAGTCTTTCAGAGTTGCGGACACATTTGCTTTTTATGCCCTAATTGTCCACACTTAAAACACTTAACTTCTAAAACAGGAACAACAGAGTTCTCAGTTCGTTTAACATTTGTATCATTGCCCCCACCTCCAGTCAAGTCCCCACCCTCATTGGCTGCGATCCTGGAGGGGTGTTACCTGGGCCTGGTCACCCTGGGGACCTCAGCACTACCCCCCTCAATTCCGCCTGCTTTGACCCTCCAACCGACTCCCCGTCCGACTCCTCCATTACGGAAAAAACCCCATCGCTTTTCCGCAGCCGGCCTCATGTCCATTGAGCCAGACCAAGAAGAAGAAAAAGAAGAGGGGCTCGCTGCCTCCTTTGCCGCAGGCATCCAGTCCGCTGCAGCCTGTGTCCAGTCCGTTGCAGTTGGCGTTCCAGCCTGTACCAAGTCCTGTCCAGCCAGCGCTCCAGCCGGTACCCAGTTCTGTCCAGCCGTCATTCCAGCCGGTAACCAGTCATGTCCAGCCGGCGATCCAGCCGGTACCCAGTCCTGTCCAGCCAGCATTCCAGCCAGTATCCACTCCTGTGTAGCTGCCGGTCCCTCCGGTACCCAGTTCTGTCCGCCGGTGATCCAGTCGGGGACCCAGTCCGCTGTACAGCCACCAGAGAGCGATACCCAGCTGTCGGAGAACACTGCCCAGCCGCCGGAGAGCGCAACCCAGCCACCGACATCATGTCCTGTCCAGCCGGTGATTCAACCGTCGCCTCAGCCGGTGACTCAATTGGCCTTCCTGCCGGTGAATCAGCCAGCATCCTAGCTGATGACTCAGCCGGCTCCCATCACTACGTTAACTCAAGCACCCTGTCCGGCCCAGCCGGCATTGCAGCAGGCAACCAAGCCTGTCCCTGCCCCTGTCAAGTCCCCCCGGACCTTGAGATTTTAAGGAGGGGCATCTGTCATGGTTCTGCTTCATCTTGTCTTGTTTTTCTTGTCCACATTTACATTTACATTTAGAGATTTAGCCGACGCTTTTATCCAAAGCGACTTACAAAGAGTTTAGGAGCAATTAGCGATAGTTCATACAGGAGCCATAATACATTAGGTGCCAATACAAAGCTACTGGTTTCAACAAAAGCTAGACCACTACCTGTTGAGAGAAAGGGTTAGTTTTTTTTTTTTTTTTTCATTTGTTTGTCAAGTATTCACAGAAGAGATGGGTTTTAAGTAGTTTTTTAAATGTTGTGAGAGATGTGGTTGAAAGGACAGAGTTAGGAAGAATGTTCCACCAGGAAGGAGTTGTGAATGAGAAAGAGCGGGAGAGCGATTTACTGACCTTATGGGAAGGCAATACAAGACGCCGCTGGTTTGCTGAACGCAGGGATCTTGATGGGGTGTAGGAGTGCAGGAGAGTGTGGAAGTAAGCCGGTACAGATCCAGTGATAGTCCTGTAGGCAAGCATTAGTGACTTGAATCTGATACGGGCTGCAACCGGTAGCCAGTGAAGAGATATGAAAAGGGGAGTCACGTGAGCCCTTTTGGGCTGTTGGAAGAAGAGGCGTGCTGCTGCGTTCTGAACCAGCTGAAGTGGTTTGATAGCCTTTTCAGGAAGACCATCAAGGAGAGCATTGCAGTAGTCAAACCTTGAGATTACCAGGGCCTGGACAAGGAGTTGTGCCGCATGCTCCGTGAGGTAGGGTCTGATCTTTCTAATGTTGAATAAGGCATATCTGCATGACCGTGTTGTCTTTGCAATGTGATCATTGAAGGACAGCTGTTCATCAAATATGACTCCGAGGTTCCTGGCTGTTTTGGAATGGGTGATTGTGGTATTGCCAAGATGGATGTTGAAATCGTGTTAGACCGTAGGGTGTGCCAGAAACACGAGTAGTTCTGTCTTGGCAGGGTTCAGCTGGAGGTGATGGTCTTTCATCCAAGCTGAGATGTCCTCGAGGCAGGCTGTAATGCGAGCTGCTACAGTGGTATCGTCTGGGTGAAACTAAACGTAGATCTGGGTGTCGTCGGCATAACAGTGATATGAGAAGCCGTGTGCCTGTATGATGGGTCCCAGTGATGTCGTGTAGATGGTAAAAAGCAGCGGTCCAAACACCGATCCCTGAGGGACCCCAGTGATCATGTGGTGAGCCGGTGACAGAACCATGAAAGACCTTGTGTTTTATGTGGAGAGAGGCATTATGGCGCTTTCGGCTTTCCATAGTCTCTCCGGTCTCGTCTCTGTTCCTGCCCTCTCGTTTCCTCATTAGTAATTGTTGATGATTTCATACCCTGCACCTGTTCCCTCTTGATTTGGTCCCTTTTAAAATGCCCTTGTTTCTATTGTCCTGTGCTCGTTCGTTTTGCGTGTCTGCTATGTTTGGTAGTTGGCCTTGTCTCTTGCCTTGTTCGTGTTTCCGTCAAAGTTTGTGGATTTATTATTTATATTACTCAGATTATGATTTATCTTGCCCCCTTGTGGGTAATTTTTTGTTTGAATTCTTGTTTTGTTATAGTTTTCCCCATTGTTGGTGTTTTGCTTTGTGTTTAATACATCTTTGCTTCTTCACCATCATGATTGCATATTTATCTACAAACAACAGGGTGGTTTACAGTATGGTAATAAAATTGAAATTAGTAAAGTTATCTTCAATAATGAGCTCAGTCAATGCATGTGCAGTTAACAGCAAATGGATCTGTATATGTAGACACCAATACAGGGAGTCCTGTCTTCTTTTCAGGTCTTAAATGGTCTATCTCCTATGGGAATGTGTGCTTTCTCTTCAGTATTTGTCATAATACCGAGCCTTATTTGCAACATTCTTCCCCTGTGCCCCATAAGGAGTAAGTTATTTCCCTTTGCCTCAAAGCACTGTGGGAGGAGAGCGATTTGCAGTAGCAACAAAATCCCTTTTTTGGTCACATCTGGGCCAGACCAGACCAGAGGCCCACAAAGAATATGACGTTGTTCATGTCGAATAATTATTACAATTTGACCTCTGGCCTTGTGATGTGTCTTTGGCTCTCTCTGAAGCCAGGCTGGAATTTAAGATGAGGACAAGCAGTGAACTGCTGAGAAAAGTGTCCCGAACAGCTTCTGCTTGTTACATTTTGTTTTTAATCGCAGCAAGAGGCTGTATTAAGGGTTCACCAAGGTTGTTATTTAACACCAGGGGGGTCTTGCTGAATAGCTTTTTCTACCCCTCCAAAGTAACAGAGTTTTATTACACTTGGAGGAAAAAAACGCAGTATGAAAAGCAGAATTGGCAGGTCATGTTACTCTTATCGTGATGTGTGGCTCAGGCAATAAAGATAGTGAGCTATCTTTCACTTTCACATTTTCAGGCAGAGAGAGCCATTCGGGCCAAGAGAAAGATAAAGATGTAAAGATACACATATGCATATAAAGGTATAGGAACCGATAATAGCTGAACTGTACTCAAGTGAGATGTGCTGACAGATTATCAGGGCTTTTTCTGTTCACCTCTGTTAGAGTGATATGTCAGTAAAGAAGGTCATTAAGTGATAATAGACTCTTGATGCATAATCAGATCAGACTGAGAAAATGTACTAATCTGTATACATTTCTTTGTTCTAATGAACACAAATAAAGATATTTGGAAGAATGTTTCTAACCGAGATGTATGGGGCACCATTGATTACCATTGTTCCGTTCATCACAAAATTAGATACTTTGAAGAATTTAGGAAAACAAACAGTTCTGGGGCACCTTTGACTACCATTTTATGTTTTCTACTATGGTAGTCAATGGTGCGCCAGAAATCTCAGTTGCTGAATTTTTTTGTGTTCAACAAAAGATATTAATGCAGGTTTGGAACAAGTTGATGTTGAGTAATTATCATTTTTGGCAGAACTGTCTCTTTAACACCATGAGAGTCAATGAGTCAAAATTGTACCATAGAGAGAAGTATTAAAAATCATAATGTAATCAGTGTTTTTGTTAAAAAAACAATGAAAAACAGTTTATTTTACAGTGAGGTAAAACAAACATTATTTTAAGTTGTATTCAGTTTTGCTTGTCAAGCAAATTTATTTTGATTTGCTTTGCTGGTAAATGATCATTTTTCTTTTTAGTGAATAAGAATACACATCACATTGAAAACACTTTGATGGTCCAGTAAGTTCTATTATTGCACTTCTAATAATCTTTCAAGCTTGGCATTTTTGCTTTTTCCTATTAAAAATATCAACATCATTTAAGGGACACAAGGTTTCTCATAAAACATAATATATTTAGTTTAAGCTTATTTTTGGTATATGTTTCCTTTCTCTGGATCCTTTTTGGAGGTGTGTGATGGATATGAATGATGTAAGATAATTTGCGATCTTCTTTATAAATTAAAATCAGCAAACGTTTCAGACACAAATGACCTTCTTCGGTTTCACATTCTCTGGAAATTTTTCATATTTATATCACTTACATCTCGACACAAGTTTGTCAATCAACTATTAAATTAATCATTTATAAGTTACTTTCATTAGCAATAGACAATTATACCCAGAGGAGAAACGGTCAATCAGACAATCAAAACAGTCATATAATCTTTACAAACCATCATATAAAGAATAATAATAATCGGAAAGAAAAACAAACACTTTATATTGAGACAAGAGTCATGTTACATCATGATACTCATTAGTCACACAAAGGCATAATCGCATATAAGCAGTTTTGACATTTGACTGTTTGACTATTTGTCAAATGTCATAAGAAATAAATATAATGAAAATTATATTTATATTTACATTTAGTCATTTGGCAGACGCTTTTATCCAAAGCGACTTACAGGAGCGGTATTTCACCTCTCCCTCACAGTTGACCCTGTGTCCTTACATTATTTTGATAAGAAGCAGAGTCCCCTCCTCTATTAAGAAGATCATGATAATAATTTTGAGAGTCGTATTTTGTGTTATTTACTTAACACAATGCTGAATTTTTTGGTAGTAAATTCTCTTTAAAATTCAAGCTTAATATGCAAAGACACAACCTATTAAAAGTTAACAGTGACTTGGGTCAAAATTTTCTCTCTACTAGCAAGCGTTTTGATTTATCCTTAAATGTATGAACTTAGTTATACTACAATTTTATTTACCTGATTTTATTTCAATCTGATTTCAAATTGTCTAGGCATCAAATAAGTGCCCATAACAGATGGAAAATACTTAAGTATTGTTTATAATGGATCTCTATGTGAGATCTCAATAAACTGGCTGATAAAATGAAGAGTTCTGCTCATTCTAAGCAAAAGTAACTATATTCGAAAATCCCAAGTAATATATTGTAGAATATTAATAGTAAATGTACATTGTTTCAGTTTTTTTGTTGGTTGCTCTGGTCAACAAATTTCCATATTTATAAATCTCTATTAAATCTTAATGTCTGCACATGGCTTGAATCCTGCAAGAGATTTCAATTTTATAATTTTTGTGGTGTTTGATGGGCTATTAATTGTGTTAACTATTCGTTCAGATGTTGAAGATTTTGAAGCTGGGTATTGGAATTTCATACACGTAATCCATTAAATTCCACCAATTTGCTCAATCATGAATGGACCCCCTTCTTACCCTGCAACATGGCAACCTGATCACACTAGACAAACATTTCATCTGAACTTCTGTTAACCCTGTTCTCATTAAAACATTTTATTGATGGCACCCAGTGGCATCCCCCAGACATAAAGTACACACATAATTAAAACTGTGGCGAGGCACAATAAAGAGACCTGTATCGTAAAACAACGATTTATTTGAAGCAACAGTCCATTTCACATCGATGCTCAGCATGGGAAGAATGTTTTGGCAAAGTCTTGTTTTTTAAACAAGCGGACAATGTTATTTACGTGTTTATTTCTTTTCTAAGCAAGCATTTTTTGTTTATAATGAAGAACATGTAATTGAATTATGGCATTGGCTATTTGCACTAAGTGTAGATAGCAAAAGATGCTCTTTATATCGAAGTTTGAATAGCAGTAGATTCTGTTTAGACTAATAACAAAAACATCATGTCTTAGCGATATACTATTCATGCTAACCAAAAATAGCTGTATTTTCTTTCGATTAAGTAGTTAGATGCTATTGGTACTTATAAATATTGTAGGATAACTACTATTTGCAGCTCAGTATTGTGGTGCATTAAACATTACGCAGTGTAAAATCATTATGAGTGTAAATCATTATATTTATAAAAAGTATTCAAATTAAGCCAACTTATTGAGATATTAAAGCCCTACACCTACCCCTTACCTCACCCTAAACCTAAACTTAATGAATACATTTTTATTTTAAAGCTCCAGTGAAATCAAATGAATGTTTTTTCCTTTTATTAAAAATAAGCTAGCCTTAGGGCGACAATATACTGATATGCTCCTACACGCTGACAAAACTCCCATTTAGAAGATATGTGTTCAAAACTGACAGTCCGGTACGTGCGCTCAAAAAAATCGATAAATTCCATGACATCACGCCATACTTCAGCCTCTCGTCAAAGTTCTCGTCCAATCAAATCCGCTATAGGCGCTGTGGGCACGGAAAAAAACGGCAGCTGCTATCGTTTTCAAAAAACGCAGTGTTTCCATTGGAAAGAATTGAAAAAAACGCTGTACGGCAGTAGATATGCCTTGGTGGACACAGCCCCTTAGAATCCAAAGAGTCCCGCCCCCTTCACTATGATGGCTGCGGAAGCGGACCCCCAAATCAGCCACTTGTTCGCACATTTATTATGTCCGACATGGTAAATGACGCATAATGCACTAGATTGGATATGATCCAGACGGTGTAACCATTAACATTAATGTCTGAATTTCATGTTAGTGTCACGCAAGTTTTTGCATGCGAGTGTCCTCCTGTTCAGAGACACGATAGCACAAAGCAGATCATACTCGCAACTCCGCTGAGAAAACAAAACGTATCTGAACCGTTTTAAGTCTACACACGGGTATCTGACCCGTTTTAAGTCTACACACGGGTATCTGGCCCGTTTCAAGTCTACACACGGGTATCTGACCCGTTTTAAGTCTCTATGGAATAGATTGGACAATTGATGATTAAAGGAGAAGACAAATGCCAGTGTCACTCACCAACGTAAACAACAAGCTTTAAATGACACATTACTTCCTCTTCAATAGACTTTTACACCTCTGTATCTAACAGCAAGGGAATCAGGGACATTAAATAAGGGGAAACTAATGAGGAGCGATGACAAAGGGATCGGGACGGGCATGTGACAAGACTTAACAATGAGTGCGACTAGCAGGAAGAGGCATAGACAGGTGAGGGAGATGAAACACTAATGGGACACTATACAGAGAGACGAGGGGGCGGAGCTACACGGAAGACACGCGGCGAAATGTCAAAACAAACCGCCACGTGTCTCCACACAAGACGAAACACACACACACACAAGACATGATATTGTCACGGCTCTGTCCCCAAGGCCCGAATACTCAGGACTGGAAGGACAGGACCGTGACATTGCACCACTGGGGTCACTCACTGTTTGACATGACGTCATTCTTACACTTTCTCCAATGCACATATTGGTGGGCGGAACTAGTGCAAATAGTCTCTGCCAACAAGGCGGCTATTTGTGGTCAGTGTAAATAGACACTCCTTAAGGCAATCCACAAAAAAAATATTCTGTAAAAAAGTGAAATAAGCTATGCAACGTGTTAGAATATCTCCTGCATGTTTTATAAATACCTAAAAACCAAACATTTCACCCCTTATGCACATTATTACATCCGGCAAAACTTTTACAGTAGGCCTGTATTTGATAAACTTGTTTAATTTTCCAATAAACATATACGTCTTTGCATGATATGACTCGTGAAGTTATTGCAAGTTATAAAGTCCCACAAGAGTGTGGTTTCTAAAATGGCATATAATAGCAGAAGAAAAATGAAGTAGAGCTGTATAATTTTGCCCGGAAGTCGCCGCCCACTGCACTTTTATATAGCAAGCTTACTGAATAAGTAGCAAGTGAACTAGCATGCACAACCTCTTATTCCGCTATATGTTGGCCCAGAATTGAGTTTCCATGGTGCCACCACAGTCTGGTTTGGATGTGTTATTTGTTGCCATGGTAACCCTGGTTAAATTTCCATTGGGGTTCCCCATAACTTAAAACACATGCTGCCCAAACGTTTGGCTGTGTGCTGTTCTTCACGTTTCACTCTGATGTCTACAATGCACATAGGAAACTTTTACTCTCAACCCATTTACGCAAATCTTATTGAGATTCAAGATTTCCAACTTTGCCACGTGTAGTGAGAGATGTGTAGGGTACTGCAGGTCTTGCTCAATTGCGCAACCACTGAAACGCCAAAAATATGAAGGATGCAGTGGGTCAGTGGTGGTTTTAGACAGATGACCCAAAAAGAAAAGGGATGGGAAAAATACCACTTCTGTTAACTGCACTTTTAAACTTGACACGATTTGAACAGTTTAGGAGATAAAACAGATTTTTTTATATAAATATATCATACATATAACATACATTATCTGTATAATGTTTCACTGTCGCTTTAAGATTGACTTGTATAATCGAAGCCTGTGCTTTAGAAAAAGAATAGAAGTAATGCCCATCCTGATCACACAAAAGCATGTATGTGTGTTGAACAGAGGCGGGAAGGGGGTGTGTGACTCAAATCTTATGAAAGCCGCACCTGTGAGGGATAGCTGCTGGTAATCTCCTGTCCAAGGAGCGCAGACATGAGGTATTGAAGTTCGGAAAGATTCAAAAGACTCTTTATAGCTTCTGCAATAAATTCCTTCTGAAACACAGCCCTGTTGTTGTTTCTTCCTGTTGCCGAGTCTTTTTCAGAGACTAATGCAGAAAAGAGCCAGACTCTGTGAATTATGAGTTGAACTCTTCGGTAAGTAAACTTTTGTCCCACAGAAATAAATTACACGGTATAGACTTGCAAGGCAGGACCTAGACACTTGGGTTTGAGCTCTTTCGACTCTAAGCAGACATCTAGTTACACCACTGCTATTGTACACTAGGAATAGACTAGAAAACACTCAGAAGACCCTAGCAACCGCACACCAACCCTCACAGAGCCTTAGCAACAGGCATATAAATGGTTTGTTTTGTACAAACGTCACTCTTTAAAAATGAATTTACTATGATTTATATGATAAAGATTGTAGAGCATTTTAAGTCAAATTTATAACCACATTATAAGACTGTCAGACTGATGATGTTCTAAATGCATTCCTCACATCCTGAGAAGCATAACGGTAAATACCGCATTTCAGTTGTGAGTCACGGGAGGTTATTAGAAATGCACGACTTCCTAAAATGTAGTAAACAGAGGATGACTAAGGCATAAGGTTATGAGACCGTGTACAGTGTTGAGTTAAGACACAGACGGATAATAACATAAAAACACTTAAGTTTGCATTTACCATGATTATGTTGGCTCTGATTATATACCGTATTCCTCAATTGCTGTTTTGCTCGGATAGAGTGGGAACAATCAGGTTTTGTGTAAGTCTCTGGACAGAGAAAAATGACTTGAGTGGGCAGCACTGATGCGTGAGGATTCTTGTCTGAGCATGTGACCTCTTTCCAGTCTTTTCCAGATACCTATTCATTCACAAGGCTGGGAAAAGAAAGACACCACTTTAAAAGGGCACAAGCAAGAGTTTTTAAATTAATCATATATTATAGTATTTGTAACGTCTTTAAATAAAATTCGTAACATTGCATGAATCATTACTGGAAACGATTTTTGAAACTCATTTTCATTCTTATAGGCCGGAGCAGATCGTTTTACAGCCCAACGCCGCTTTTCCATCTACAAAAGTTGCCTTGGCTCCATGCACACCAGCAGGGTTTTCCTTTTGAGTGGACTCGCCCAAACGTACCATGACGAAGGAGACTAGAGTGGAAACAGTGTCTCACGGTTAGCCGCAAATTCCCACTTTTACAGGCCCACAGTGGAACATTCTATAGTTAGTCATTGTGTACAGCCACTGGGGCTTTCATTTTCATGATGGTTCATGAGGTTCAGTTCGCTAGATTTGCAGAAAACTGATAGTGCCAAACAGTTAAGTTGGTATTTACACAACAGAAATAGGAAAGCGTGGCATGGATTTAGAATTTCCGATGGGAGTCGGTGTGTAAATGCAGACTTACTGACTGCAGCCACACATGGAGTGAATCAGTTGCACGAAGGTTCTTATACAGTTTTTAACCCATTATGATAACCTCAGTCAGGTTTATTTACTTGTGTGTTGTTTGCTCCTAGGGAATAAAGGATTCTAACTTTAACAAATATTTATTTTCCGCTTAAACAGATAATTGCTTACATTGTTTGTATAGTAAAAACACAATAATAGTTGCCAACAGCTATGTGAGCAGAAATCGACATTTTGGGCTATAGCGCTTCGATACCTGGAAAATATAAAGGTTTGAAAAACTCCGTCGTCTGATTATTACACAGCTGATGATCAGGGCTGTCTGTAAAGGGGACGTTTGTAAACTCTGTGCTGCCAGAATTTCATGAGGTGGGACTGTCGCCAAGTCATTTGACTACCCACCTTAAAGTCACCATGAAACGGAACTAGCAAATGTCTTCTTTTTCCGTATGGTGATGTATATCCAAGTGAAATGGCTTCCGAAATGAGAAAAACATTTAGTGATGGACTTGAATTCGTCCATTGGATCGTTGGAAGTTGGGCGTTGCTAACAAAATGGAGGCCGATTTGAATGCCAGTTTGCAGTCAGTCAGTCAGTGGAGCACCGTCCCTCATGCCATTCTTTGTGAGCGGAAGTGAAGAGATGACGTTTTGAGGGGGAAGTAGGTTAACATTTTTGATTCAAGATTTTAAGGGCGCATGAAATAAAAAACAATGATGACGTGCACAGAAAAACACAAAAATATTACATAAAAATATGTTTTTTTAATTTTAATTTCACCCCGTCTTTAGAAGCTTAGCGCAGAAAGAAATACACCATGACAGGTTTGTTTAAGCTAAAACAGTGTATAAAAAAGCAGAACCATAGGTAGATATCATTCTAAATAATCTAATATTGGTATCAGCAAACACATTTTCCATCCTTGCTAATTTTCCTGTAAATGTCTTTATTAACTTGTAAGCTTCTGATGGAATGACTGGCAACCCAACTGAATATTCTGATATTTAGCACACTTGTTATTAGAACTCACTTTACCACGGAAATATGATCCGTCATGCCTTGAGGCGAATACCCCACAGAATCTGAGAATGATCCTTGTTTGATCTGTCAGCATTCAATTTCACATTTAGACTGATTTCGATAAAAGATTAGAGGCCAAGGGTTATTAAAAAGATAAGAGTTATCAAACACTTCTTTTGGCACCTGGCTAAGTATTGTTTTTTGGAGAATAGTTTAGTCATCTTATCTCTTCAAGGAAGAGTTTAACCAGAAATAAAAATGATCTCACCCATGTACTCACCCATGCCAACCTTGATGTGTATGACTTCTGTCGAGCCCACTAGATGCATTTCCTTCATGATGTTCGTGTGTGCTTTTTGAAACGTCACTTTGAGTTTTGTATAAGAACTTACAGCATTTAAATATAAAAAATGTTTCCGGTCAACTGAAGAATAAAATGAATAAAGCTCTAGGATGATTAGGGTAAATCAATTATAACCGATTTTTCATGTTTTGAAGATTTTTTTGGAAGTAAACATGTTGAAACAAGGACGTTTGTTCTTTTGTCTGGTTTTCATGTGCCTTTTTTTAGGTATTCTGTATTCTGTAGGTATTCGGCGTTCTGCAGAAATGAAAGTGGAATTTGGCTTCACTCGTTGTGCTTCCAAAATGCTCATTAGACACTGGCTCAGTCTATCATAACATGAATGTTTGACATAAAAAATGGTAAAATAACAAAGTTGATAGGGGGGAGAGCGATGCAATACATTGTTGAATGATCAAATCGGTTTCTTTGCGTCAACATGAAATGTTATACAGGACTACTGCAAAAATACCTCTGCAATAGAAACCCAACAGGTACCTTAAAGAGGACTTTAATTCTATTTAATTTAGAACTATTTTTAAAATAAAAGCGCTGATTTATCAATTTTGCAACAAACCTTTTCCTTCGTTTCAGAACTTGTGGACACAACTTGTCCATTCACAATGTTCTGGGTGATGTCAATGTTCTTCTCTTCTTCGTTTAGTTGTCGTAGTTTGTAAAGAGATTTAATAAACATCTATCCCCGACGTTTTCTTCAAAAAGAAACCGAGGTCAAATGAAAAAATAAATACAAATATTTGATCACTCACTCAAAGTCATCTCCATTCAGGAGTCTCCTGAAGGTCTCTATCTCATCCTCTAGTTTCATCTTAATGTTGAGAAGGGCCTGATAGTCCTTGCTTTGGTTTTGAATGTCTTCACGCAGTTCAGCCTCTCTCAGGACTATGATGGTCTTGTATTGCTCCAACTCCACGCCGTATCGTAGTCTCATTTCACGGTGGTCTTCTTCAAGAGATGTTCTCTGGAGGAAATGTCAAAAAAAATTTGCTCAAGAGTTAAAAGAGAATGAATAATCGCTTACGGTTCCAAGCAGAGACTGCCACTCTATTTCCAAGGACTTCAGCTTTTTGCAGCTCTCGCTGGCTTGTGTGTTGGCTTCCTTCAGTGCTGCTGTGTTCTAGGACACCTGAATGTGCATCACAGCTATCTATTCCAAAAGATCTTTGTTATTGTCTCAGCACATTTAAATAAATGAATGTTTGCATTAGAAGTGTCGTACTTTTGTTTCATGCCAGGCTTTAACTTCCCGTTTGTTCTTCAGGATCATCTTTTCATAGTTTTCTCTCATCTCCTCCATAGTTTTGGACTCCCGCCTGCACAATCTGATCGCGCAATTCTGACACGTCCTGTTAAACATCAGATTTTCCTTTTAGTTACTACATGATCTGAGAATTTCAGAGATGACTAGTTTGATCTATAGTGGAATAATATAATAATAGTTTATATTCTGGATTTAATGGATCTACCAGTTGATGTTATTTTTTATAATCGATGAGTTTGGCTTTCAGTCGTTTGACTTCGTTTTCCAGATCCAGCGGTGTCGTATTGGTATCATCCTGCTTTCTTCTTTGTGTATTTATGTCAGCTTCAATCCACTGTTTTTTGGAAAGTTCATGTTCAAACCTACAGTCTAAACACATTCGTGGAGATGATACCTGAATACAAAATTGCTAATTACAGTAACATACAGCATGTGAATATTTTGGCTGAGAAAATGATGACAGCAATTTCATTTCACTTTAAGGTAGCAGGAAGAGCATGAATGTGTAATGACTGTAGGAGGTTATTCAGAGAAATTAAGGAATTCAAGTTGTAAAATGTATTTATATCTCATATAGACAGAAATAAAAATTATAAATTATATTTTTTGTAAAAGATCATGCAGAGGACCAGACAGTATAGAGATATAAATGTCTGTGGGTAAAGGTTTAGCACCTCTTTGCATAGTTTATCAATGATGACCTGGTAGTGACTATAGTCATGAGCATCTGGACATTTTTTTTCCAGAAACTGGTGAATCTCCAGCTCCAGCTAGCTGTTAGCCTTTTTCAAGCTCTTCACATTATCTAGGTAGGATGCGAGACGATCGTTCAGGATTTGCATGGTCATTTTTTCATTGCCGAATCCAAATCTCATTTGTGTAGGGTCAAATTTTCCAAGGAATCGAAACCTCGCTTTCAAGGGCTCGGCCATGTTCTAAATGATGATTTGAGGATGCTGAGATCTGTTTCTGAAGCCATTCTTCTTATTCTCCTGCTCTGAGAGCTGAAGTTCTGCATCTTGCAGTTTATTATTCTTCAGAATAGAGATGTGGTGTGAAACAGAGAACAGGTTCATTCTGTGGACAAAAGATAATGGTATAGACACCTCTGTACACAGCTCATATCCACATTATCTATAGAATCTGGACTTAAGTTGTTTCGGACATATTATCACATGGAATTTAATTCATGTGATAATATGAATTGGAATTCAATGTTTTAACCCATTTCCATGTTTCTTTAACTGGTGCTGCTGGTGTGTAGAACTTATTTACTCAGTTTATATAATTATTATTTGATAAAGTAGAGTTTTTCTGTTTATTGTAATGTTAACACTTTTTCATATATTTATATAATATATTTATATCCATTATATTACTCCATTATTCATATTAAGTTGTAAGCCATGCTTATTAATGATTGGTCATTGGTTATTTTCAGTCTTTTTGTCTTCATTCTTTTAAAATGGTTCCTACTTCATGAGATGTTGATCCACGTGCCACCACAGCTATTGTGGCTATTCTGCCACATGTTCAGAAACACATTTTCCTACATGACATGAATTTCCCTTCTCAGTTTTTGATCCATAGTCTATAATCTGATCAATAAATCAATGAAAGAAACAAACATTTGATAAACGTCCTCTTTAATTGAAATGAACTCAACACAACATGGAAACAAAATGGGACAATATAGTCTTAAACAATCATTACAAAAATATGTAAGAAAGTTCTTTGACCTTAATGCCAGGTTAGCTTGGTGTTTAACACATTAGAGTTGTCATTTTAAATTAATTTTGAAATGTGCTCGGTAATTCTCATTGCCTATTTGCAAAAAGACACAATTTGTTAAGGCACTTTGGGCTTAATAAATATCTAACTCGTAGTTGGGAAACTTTAGCATTGGCACACGAGGTGTCTGTGTTGTGTTGCCAGGAGATCTATTCTGGTGTTCAGAGTTTCCTTTCCTTGGTCTCTGTGCTTGAAGACACCACCTTCCCATCCACCAGTGTCTGTGTGACCGTCATCACTTTGACCTTCTTCTGCTCATCAAGTGCATCCTTAAGACTGCGGATACAACGTTTAGAGTTGTAAAACAAAAAACACCCAATCATTATCTCTGTATACTTCGGTAAAAGACTTACTTGAAGTCTTCGCCGTCCAGGAGTCTTCTGTACGTGGCGATTTCAGCCTCCAGCTTCATCTTAATGTTCAACAGAGCCTCATACTCTTGCGTCTGCTGCTGGATTTGGTTGCGCAGTTGCGTGAGCTCAGCTTCCAGTTGCAGCATGATGCTGTTGAGACCCTCCATCTCCATGTTGTTGCGCATTTCTATGTCACGGAGAGTGGATTCCAGTGATCCTTTCTGCAGAAGGAAACGGAGAGAATCGCAGTGTAAATGGACAGATGCTTATTGAGAATGAGTCGTTTTAAGATTTGAGAATGGTTTTCCAGCTTTCACAACTCACCAGGTTCTTCTGTGAGTCCAGCTCGATCTCCAATGTCTGAACCTGCCTGCGGAGGTCGTTGACTTCTGTACGGGCACCTTGGAGAGCCTCTGTGTTCTGTATGACTTGTACCTGTACATCTGTGATCTGAAAAGCAAAACATTTTACATTAAAACAATCTACCAACGTTAAAAACCAAAGATCTCTAATGAACATGACTTTTCAATATACCTGTGATTCGTGCCAGGCCTTGAGCTCCTCCTGGTTTTTCAGAGCCGTTTTCTCGTATTTGGACCTCATCTCCTCCATGATCAAGGCCAGGTCAAGTCCCTTGGGAGCGTCAACATCCACTTGCACTCCAGACTGGGAGACCTGGTTACGCAGCTCCATTACCTCCTATTGTTTGGAGAGACCATAAAATGTTTCATTAAAGGCAACATCCTGCAGATGTTTTCTGATGAGCCAAAGTTTCCAGATGTATACTCACATTGTCGTGGTTCTTCTTAAGGAAGATGAGCTCCTCCTTGAGGGCCTCGATCTCGCTCTCAAGGTTCATGCGGCTCAGGTTGGTGTCATCGATGACCTTCCTCAACCCTGCGATGTCGGCCTCGACACCTTGGCGAATGGAGAGCTCAGATTCATACCTGCGAACACACGAAGGGTTTATGGATCAATGTTGAGGTCTCGAACTGTGAAGTTGCCACGAGGTTCAAATGTGATGTTTGCAATTTTGTTACTCACTTGACTCTGAAATCATCAGCTGCCAGGCGGGCGTTATCAATCTGGAGCACAAGACGGGCATTGTCCGAGGTGGCATCGAAGATCTACAACCGAACAGAAATGCCGGTGACTATGCTGAATCAGTCAAATCAGTCAATTATGGGAAATTGTGACGTAAACCGAACTAAATGTTTTTATGGTTTTGTTAACACGGATGGTCACAGCTGGGTCTACAGTTCCATTTTCTTACGCCCTGGTTTGCTTAGATAAGAAGTACCGGGTGGGAGCAAAGTCCATTTTACAGTTTATAGGATAATCATTTACAAACAGGCTGCATGTTTTGGAGTTTGGAGTCACTCATGCATCTTCAAAGAGTTTGATTTTTTGTTTTTTTCTAACCCGATAATTTTGTTTTGTAAATTCTTTCCATGTTTGCCGGCCAGAATGTATCCATGGAAAAGGGCGGGTGCCTATATAAGCACACCTACACTAGCGGTTCAAAGCGTTTTTCCATATGCTAAAGGGCGTTGGTTATGAACAATAGTCCCTTCATGAATCATATTGTTTGAAATTTGATTACATTTATGCACGCTATTACGTTTCTGTTGACTTCACTGGATGTT
The DNA here is from genome assembly GCF_015846415.1 of Triplophysa dalaica. Classification (NCBI taxonomy): domain Eukaryota; kingdom Metazoa; phylum Chordata; class Actinopteri; order Cypriniformes; family Nemacheilidae; genus Triplophysa; species Triplophysa dalaica. The sequence goes on along the minus strand of NC_079561.1, from coordinate 10,741,489 downwards.
AAAATATGCAGACGTCCCTTGGTGTTCTGTCATGCTAATCTCATTAACTTCAAAAGCTTTGAGAAATTCTGACGAATAGCAATTTAATGATCCTACTCTAATCTACCTTCCGCTAACACAGAGAGTTATAAATGTAAAGTCAATCATTCTGATATCATTGTGTGTTATCAGTGACCTATCGGATTTTCATTTCGGCTTCAAGTTATAGTTAGTGTGAAAGTATCACTTAGTTAGCAGTGTCTCTCGGTTATCTTTCAGAAGTCTGTGTGCTTATAGCAGCCATATCTTTAGGAAAACTTGTAAAAATCTACAAATTGACTCAAATGTCTGCATCAAATACTGAATAAGGTGAACATAATTTGCTATATATATGCTTATAAAATCTGTCCCGCAGCAGGTTACATTTGGCACTGGCTGAACTAAACTTTTCTGTTTCCCTTATGTCACAAGCTGACTCTGAAACGTCTCATATCCTGAAGTTTCCACCCTCAGGGAAAAAAAAAGAGCTGTAGACGTAAAACAGGAACACAATAAATACAGGACGGAACTGCTTATTCATCCAAGCGCTGCTTGTATAAGCAGAATTGCCGTCCCACGGATACCAAGATTAATTCTCAGGAGACCACCTCCCCCACTTCCCCAGCTCATGGTTTTCTTGGTTCTCGAGAATAAGTAAACTCATCACACAACCATCTATCAGGTAGCAAATAAAATCCCATAAATATCCTATAGATTGTTAACAAACAGCAAGTCTGTCCCGTTAAATTCATTACAGCTCTTCTTCAACTGACTCATTCAAACTCACCTTCCTGCGCAGTTCGTCGATGATCGGCTGGTATCGGCTGTAGTCATGTACATCAGGACCTCTCTTCTCCAGAACCTCTCTGATCTTCAGCTCCAGCTTGCTGTTGGCCTGTTCCAGGATCCTCACTTTCTCCAGGTAGGAGGCCAGACGGTCGTTCAGGTTCTGCATGGCCATCTTCTCGTTGCCCATGATCTCACCTGTGTTTCCAGTGGCGTTCACCTGGATAGAGCCGGACATCGAGGGCATCCCAAATCCGCTGCGGACACCTGAGTAAGAGGCAGAGGAGATGCGGGTTCCCTGACCACCGGCTCCACCGTAGATGCTGGCAGCACGATACGTAGGCATGCCACTGCTGGTGGTGGTGCGCTTGATGGACATCTGGGACAGCGGCACCTGGGAGTTGGAGGAACGCACGCTGTAACTTGATCTCATACTCATGGTCGGTGAAGTGAGTGAGCTGTTGAGTGAAGATCTGGAGAGAAGTAGAGCTCAGTAACACAGCCAGAAGAGAGCACAGGGTAGGAGGGAGGGAGGGAGGCGATCGGGTTTATGAGCAAACTGCCCTCGGGAGTCCCGCCCCTCAAATCCCTCCTCACGGCCAATCGCATTCCTCCATGTCTGTGGGCTGGAATTCTTGAGGACTTTTGTTATTTCGAGTGGCTCCGTTTTTTCTGTCTGAAATGAGTGAAATGCATTTTACATCTGGAATTACTTTAGAGCAAGAGATTTTGTAAAGTTAATAAAAGCAGATTGAAGCTAATAAGGAAACATCTATACACATTTTAATAGATAAATTGAAGATTTTCACACATTTTATTTTCATTTGTTGGTTATCACTGCCTTCAGTAATTTCAACCCAATATTTAAGTTCTTGACTAGTATGAATTGCTTTAACTTTTGCTTACACAATTGCTAAGGTTTTACAAAAGGTTGACGGTAACATAAGTGAATGCATTAACAATGAACAAAATAGTTTTATTTATTATTCTTTGTAATGTTAATGTCAATACAATCATGGTGCATTATATTATTAAAAGATAAAAAAGATAGTTAAAAAATAATGTTTGATTTTAGAAATATATTAATAAGCTGAAACCGTTAATAAATGAATAAATAACCGTTAATAAACGTTAAAATTATCATGACCAAAGATTAAAAAAAATGTAGAAGTATTGTTCATTGCTTTGATAGCTACTTTACAGTAAATTGTTACCAAAAATAATTTTCTTGAGTTAAAACATGTCTTTGCCATCACTTTTTAATCATTTTTATTAACTTGTAAAATTATAATATACTTGATTTTGTACAAGTTCAGTTGTTTTCATTTTCCATGTATAAGCCAAACTTGTCAAGGCATCATTACTTAGTGTTGAAATCATTACTGTATGATGGCATTTAAAGTTTTGCAATTTGTCTCATGTTTTGCTAAACATTTTAACACCTGAATGAAAATATCTCTCGTGTCACAACATGCCCTGTGTTCTTTCATCATCTCTGTAAACCATTATACTAGAAAACCGTCAGAAACTGGAAGGGGATAAATGCTGTAGCCCAAGTCGTGATATTCGATCACTGAAAGGGTTTTCCTGACCGACCCGCCCGTAAAAGGATGTGGATACTTGGGAACAAAGAAACAATTAGATCAGGCTCCTGAATACACGCACATGCAGAGACAAAGGACCAAAGATAATCACAGAAACCTATCTGGACACCCTTGACGATTTAAACCCATTCTCACACACACACCTGGATGACACCCATACATGGTGAAAATAAGTTTCATCATGACAGGACTCCGAAAAGAATGCTGATACCGTCCACATATTCTCCCAAGATTGACAAAACAAAGCTTTTAAACTGTAGTTGCCACTCGCTAACTCGTATTTGATGTGCTCCAAAATACCTGCTTTTTTTGTGTGTCCTTAAACATCAACAAACTCTTTACTTTACTAGCCAAAAGACGTTTACAGTAAACTTGCATTGCTGACATTGCGAAAAAAAACTAAACAGCTACTAAAACATCCCAAAACAAGTCTGTATAGGGCAAATTCACTTGTGTGTGTGTGTCTGTGTTTCTGTGCTGCGATTCTTTCTTATCCACTGTGTTGGAATGTGTTTGTTTGAGGTTGGAAGGACACAGCGGAAAAAATGTGGATCATTGTTGTAGCTGTTTTATAATTCCCAAACCCAAAGTGTGCGCTTATTTACTGACACAGGTCATTTTTTTGTATTTTTACTGAATATGTTTTAACAAGTCCATCTGTAAACTTTCCTTGAGGATGAATACGTTTTTTTTGGAGACTATTGTTTGTTTTTATATACATTTTTACCTGTTTTGTATTGTTAGTATATTTTGAGGTATGCTATCATTTAAATTATAATGTAAAGCGTTTAAAGATTTTTGAAAAATGTTTAACATATTGTCGCCTCCGTTTATCAGGGTGTGTTTGATCATTCTTAAAGCCTTTAATCATTTTTCCTGAACCCAAGGTTATCAGTGTTGTGGGTTGCCAGATCCCTCATACTCCACCCTCTCTCGGATTATGAAATATTGCAGTAGTTATGAAGGTATATGACAAAACATGCCTGTGGTCCATTCAAAACTCATCTGGGTTTCATCTAAGGTGTGACCTTACAAAATCACATTAAAAAACAAACATAGTTAGTCGGTTGTTCAAAAGAAAATATTTGCAAACACATGGAGAAGTAAAGATGTGCTGCATTAATCCCATTATATAAATCAAATAGAGGCCACATTGCCTTATATAATACAACCGGGGGAGAGAAAGGTCACATGAGGGTCTTGAGAATTTTACTGATAAAAGATCAAATGAGTCACATTATTTTACAGTTAAGGACATGTAACTTGTTCAAGCAGAATGCCTTTTCTTGTAAATGAATAAAAAAAAGGTAGTGTTTGGTTAGATGATATCACAGGACAGGTTTCGACGATGTTCATAAGACGTGCATCGGTCAGGGACATTTGTATGTGAAATTCCACAGGCCCAGTGCCTGCTTTAGCACATTACTGATGCCAGACAACGTTTTAGACATAACAATGTATGAGGAAAGGGATGCCATCTTCCTAGCTAAACAATTGAAATGTACGTTTTTTTCGACTCTTCAACCCACAGTGGGTTTCCCACATGATGGTGTAGGAGTGAGTCAAATGTTTGTTTTTCTTCTTATCAGCACACATTTGACTGTAATGTTGACTGTCATGAGCTGTTAAAGACTGACTCAGGTTAGATCCGGTAGGTGTGGTGCAGCCAGACAATACAAATGAGAACATTACTTTTAGTGTCATTTGATCTGAAATATTGTCCAGAAGGACAATTGAGACTCTGCTTGTGTCTCAAAGTTCTCTGGTTATGTCCCAAAATAGTTAACCCTTAAACAAATGAATGTCATAATTTATTTACCGTCATTCAAAATCCGTTTATGACTCAAAAGAAGATATCTGGAGAAATGTGTCTCAATAAGCTCTCCCTATTCTTCATAAACATTTACTCAGTATTTTTTAATCAAAGTCACTGAGTGCATCTGTTACACGTCAGAGGAGACCTGGCAGTGTTGGCTTGCTCACCGGGAGACTGCTTTTATTGGATATTATTTACTAGAATGGTCTTGCTTGTTCTATAAACACCATGCACTGTGCTGAGTTTTAACTTTTCTGTGTTTTTCTGTTTTATATAAATAGCGCTACATAAATAAATTTGAATTGAATTGTTGTCCATACAATGTCAGTCAACGGGGGCTAATGTTCTTCGGTTACCAACATTCTTAAAAATATCATTTTTTGTGTTCTGCAAAAAAAAAGTCACGCAGGTTTGGAGTGACGTGAAGGTGAATAAATGAACACATTTTTTCACGAACTATCCCTTTAAGAGAAAAGCCTCCGATGCTTCTCTTATAGAGATTCAGTGTGGAAAATGTTAATGTCATAAACGTTCTCGGATTTTCTAAATAACAAAATCTTCAAACAAAAGTGATTTCCTGCCAAACAAATGTTTGCCAATTATCTGTGCCTCATATATTTCGCAAAGTAAGATCCGAGCAAGTGACAATCTATCAGTAATCTGAAACCCTTCTTGGTGACGAACATACTTTCTCATGTTTTCACACCACTAGCTGCGACATGCCATTTGGCGTGACTAAGGCTGGACACCTGATCTGTGTTTTAATCTCTCCCCATTTTGGCACGAGTAAAACCACAAGTGGAAATGTACAGAATGTTCCAGATATGAAGCCACCTGGTAAAACAGATCGCAGGTGTCTCACACATTCCTCTGCACTGAAACTATAAAACAGAACACACACGTCTCAGTTGTGTCACAAGGTGGAGGGAAAAGGTGGAGTGAGGAGTTCTGGGAGCTGTTACTGGATATCTGATGATGAGAATAAGATGCTTTGAATCTTGCCGTGCACATTCCCCAGTCTCTTTGTTCCTACTCTCAGTTGCATATTGTTTGGGAGGAGGAGGAAAGGGTGTGTGTGCGCTTGTGTGGCTTTCCAGTTAATCTAATTTGTATAAACAATTTCAGTATGTTTGGCATCATACAAAACCTAATATGGTAACCATGTAAAAATTCATGTACTTAATAGTAAAAGTTATCTTGGATGCAGACATCTGTACAAAGAAATGTGGCAGGAGTCTGTCTGTGTAACCCTGTCTGGCACATTGCCAGGGTGTCCTGACCGGTTGCCATGGTGTTGCTGTGCGGTCGCCAAGGTTTTCTGAGTGTTAATTGTGTTGATATATTATGCACTTCAAACACTTTTTTAATTCTTGTCTTTCTGGTCCAAATATATTAAATACTTAATATCTTAGGTCATTTTCTTTTTTTAGTCTCGTTTTAAGGGAAAAAACAGTACTGTTACTAAAAAAATGCCAAAGCCAGTTATTTATATCTTTTAATTTTGCTTCTCTAGTGAAAGTTATTTGATTTACGTTTTTTTTTATTTAGACTGGAAAAGACTACAAGACAGAAAGAAAATTATTTTTTTCAGTATATTATTAACGATTGCTTAGTGGTTGCTTATACTGATATAGGTGAAATGATCCTCGATCCTAAATATATTTTGGTCACTAAATATGATTCTTTCTGCATCTGTAGGATTTTATTAAGCAGTTTTGTCCTTTCTCTTAGAAATGTTAAAGCATCTCTCCTCAACAAGCTACATGATTTGTCAAAACATTAGAAACAGTTGTGTCGAATATTTATTAATTTATATATATTAATACTTTGAATGAATAGTTTGTACAGACAGCAAATTCAAGTATGGAAAATCACACGGCAATTAGTCTGAAGAATTCCCCCTCTTACGCAAATCACCCTCCAAGAAAACATTCTCAAGGCAGCAGGAAACAACTTTCCTCTTCATATGGCTTTTTTACTACCCCTCCCCTGCCCCTCTTGGCGGGTCCTTGTGATTTACTCACAACATTTCACAATTGTGCTGGCTCTACAGTTGTACGGCTTTTGGAACAGAAGCCAAGAGGCGGCGACGCGTTTATAATGTCCAGCGTACAGAGAGCGAGCTCGTACAATAGACCAGAAGAGGGGAGGAGTCGTACGGTGGAAACACTCTTAGTGAATGAAAAGGTTCACTGTTTGTACCTCTCGAACGGCCACAGCAGCTCTGTCACACTCTGTAATTCTTAATTTAGAGTCGATTTGTATGTGTGTGCAGTGGGTTGACTTACAGCTGGGAGAAAATTCTCTCCCTTTGTGCCCAATGATGAATTATCGCACAACCGAAATGGCTTTTCGTGTCTGTCTGTGACATTTAGGCGGACAGTGGCATGTTCACCGCGTCTGAATTCCTCTCTGTGAGGTCAGAAATACACATGGCGAACGATTCCGCAGTGGATTCGTCTGGCTTGGACTATAGAGTGTTATTACCCAGCATTCTTTGCAGCAGGGCTAAGGGCCACTTTGTTGGAACATATTTGACACCTCCTTAGTCATTTTACTGAAAAGACTTACTGTTCGAATGACAGCGGACACATTGTGCTGTTCTCAGCACTTCTGTAATGTTCCATTCAATCTTTATGAGGCGAACTGAGTTTTAATTTTCTGTAGAAAACATGAGTAGTCATCCAAGTGTTGTGGATGGTTGCCATGTTGGTGCTGTGGTGTTCTAGGTGATAGCTTAAAAATGTGTTTTTAGTATGTTAGAAAGTGTATGGAAGTGTTGCTAAGTGGTTGCTGGGATATTCTGCGTTGTAGAAAAATAAAAAATAGACGGGCAATTTTCTGCCCGGACATTTCTTTTTACGGACATTTGCTTTAATGCTTAAACACAACGCAATGCAATAAAAATGCAAAAAAATACATTATTAAAACGGTATATTGTGCTTTATTTATTTTTTTACAGTGTGGCTGGTTGCATATTGACCGAAGTCAAAAAAAGCTTAAGTCTTATAATAATAATAATACATGATATCTCTAAATTTAGCTCAGTTTTCTTCTTCAATAAGTTGAAGGTGTACGTTTTACTTAAGATTTTCCAAATTTCACGAAAAAGAAGCTTAATAGTAGGCTAAGTGTTATGGGTTTCTTCATAGACTGTAAAAAAAACTGCACTTTTACCTAATTTTACTGTTGTATTTAACAGTATCTTCACATATTTTTGAAATGCGGTAACATGTAATATCAAATCACAGAAATGGACTGCAAATGTACAAGTTGAAAACATGTAATCTTACTTATATTTTCAAAATATTTTTTCTGGCACCCCATCTGCCGGAGTATTACCGTTTACCGGTATTTTATTTACAGTGCATGCTATCCCACAGGTGTGAACAATAGTCATTTTTATGCTTGAGTAAGCAAGCACCCCCAAAGGCCAATTTTCTATACTCTCATAGGCAGACCAAGATAAAAACACTCCCTCTCACAATGCTTTTATTCTTTCTGAGGAACATCAAAACAACGTCCAGCTTCAAAAGCTCTCTCAAGTTCTCTGGCATCCATCACACATGCATAATGGGTCAACTTGGGCACCATTCAAATTCTGCCAATATGAAGGATTTTAAAAGCTTTGATCTGGCAACCTCACTGACCTGTCTGTGCTTCCCCTTCATTGATCATGTACCTTACCCTGGTCGAAGGAATATCTCATGTGTTTGTGGAGAATTGCACAGTTGTATGAAAGTGGATAGAGAGTGTGAAGCTGTGTATCAGCTGCATGGTTGTGTTTTCAGGATTGTGATGGATCAGTCAGAGTAATATATGAGGGTGTGTGTTGCTGAGCATCTGTCCAAGTGCTCCACAGCCTGTTGTGGTATTTCTAGATTCGTTCATGAGTCACCGTCTCATGGTTTTTATATTAATTTAGAGTTGTAGAAGGTGGGTATTTTTGTCCGAGTGTGTGTGAGGGGAGACTTTTCCATAAAACACGAGGACAGGGTAACCCCCGCTGAAAATGGGTTCCTGTTAATGTTTTGTCCTGTTTGACAGGAAGTTCCACCTCTACAAAAGACAATCCAGACTGAGTCTTGAAGGTTTGCTTTGTGAATATTTTTTTGAAATACAATGGAGTCTAGAAGTTGAAGAACATGTTGGTTTTTACACATTTGCAAAATGCTGAATACTTAAAGGTCAAATAAAGAAGACATTTAGAGAATTACAATTTTTCGATATCTATGAAACCTCATAAGATTCATTAAAGTAATTTTGGGATAAATTGGTCATCGAGTTTTCAAAAGTCCACAAAAGTCTGAGGAGGTCATTTATCCATATCCTCTAGATTTTTATTCAAGAGTTCCTGGACCTGTTTTCTATTCAACCAAAGATTTCACCAGCCAACCAGATGGTTTTACAGGGGTGATTGTCAGGAATTTGACCTCATGACACCACAAAGACCGCTGTTAGAGTCAACACCCTGACGTCTGAGATTGTGGCGTGAAAGGAAATCCATTTTACTAACTGATGAAGCCTTGTAGATGAGACGTTCCAAAAAATCTGACCTCGACGACTAAGACGACTGTAACATTACAGCATTACGACTTTATATCACACCTTAAAGCTTCACTGCAGACAAACTCATGAAGGCCCCAGGAAATGATTTGATGAGCACAACGTTCTCAAATTTTTTTATGTATTTCCTGTTTAAACAGGAAGTTGTGGTGGAACATAACATAGCTTGTCTTTTATTAGCCCAAAGCCTTTAAAGGAACAGTTCATTCAAAAATAAAAATTCTGTCATTATTTATTCACTATCATGCGGTTCAAAACCTGTATATGATACTTTCTTCTGTGGAACACAGAACACGCAGTTTTTGTCCATACAATAGAAGTTAATGAGGATCAATGTTGTTTTGTTACCAACATTCTTCTAAAAATCTTCTTTTTGATCTGCAGAAGAGTGAATAAATGTTGAACGAATTTTTCTTTTTGGGTGAACTATCCCTTTAACTCATGCCACAGCCTGGCGTTACCACGATTTGCATCTTGCCACTGATAGTTGGTTGCACATGAAATTGGGGGAGGGCGTTTCCTTTATCCATTTCCCTTAAATTCAACATTTTATTAAACAAAAACCTGCAAAATAAACCTGTGAACAACATAAATCTGTAAATATGATTTTTTTTTCACTTTTATGAAGAGAAACTATTCATATTGTGTGTGTATGTCATAAAAAAGTGAACTAAATGGCCTTAAATCTAAAAGACATGGACTAAATAAAAAAATGTGGGGGGGCTTTTACAGCTTATTTTCACTTGACATTCATCATTTACAAAGCTGACCATCATTTAAGATATGTCCTAGGACTTACCTTCACTTGTCTTAACAGAATGGAAACATGAACTGGTGAATTGTTTTGTGTAACCGCCCATTGTTTTTATTAACGTGTTTGTTCAGGTTTTGTTATGAATGCTTTGTTTCAATGTGTGAGGGTAATTCGAGTAAGTGCTGATCAAAGACAAAACCAAGATTTCCAGACTTGCTTTCTCAGCAGCGTTGACCTTTGACCTGGGAAGGGCAGTTCCCGACACATAACAGACCTGAATTGTGTTGGAACCCAGAACCCAAAGCCTCCCACTCATCTGGTCATCTCTCTTACCCTTTCTCTCTTTATTCCTCTTTTATTCCCCCAGAGCTCCAATGGATTGTGCCGGAATGCGCTTAGGCTACTATGAGAGAATAGATAACAGCACAGGCTTCTGGGTAATGATTCTACTGTGAGATTAAACTAAAACCAACAGACTTTAAACAGCACCCCTGTCCAGTCTATTTGTTTCATCTTTTCGCCCCGGCTGTGAGTGTTTATTTGAATATTTCACTTTCTGTTGATAAAAGGACGTTGGAACAGGTTGTTTCTAGTTGACTTGCCAGCTGTATGTCCAGAGAGCGTATTATTAAATCATAACACTTCATTCAAATCCATAAACTTGCAGGGAATCCTGGAAGTGCTCCAGAAATGGAGTTTACTGATTAAGCCTCACATTAGGTAACACATTAAAATGAATCGTTTACTTACATTTTCAGGATATGCACATATCTGAAAGTCTTGACTACAAAACAGTATTTACATTTTTCACACAGTAAGGGAATGAACCCGCATTGATCGTGTGTGACAACATGCCCCGATGGCAAGCCATGCGGGGCAAGTTGTCACATGGAAACCTTACATGAAATGGCCTAATATAATACACTTTTTTATATTTTGTATGCAGTTTAATATTTTATATATTGCTGACTGTTGTTCTGCATGAAGCATTTTCTCAAAACTTTGACTGAATCGAGTTATTCTGTGTGATGTGTTCATCGCTATCTATGTGATTATTCCGCCCTCCCCCAAATAACCAAACCAAATGAGCATTTCAGCCAACTTCTAAATACCGAGAGCATTTTTGGCAATGCTCATTCGGTCAATGACCGTGAGGTCTCAAGGTTTTTGGGAATGTAGACAAATGACACATCGTTTCAACTGCAATTTGCAAACAACATGAGTCACCACATAAAGTCCAAATAGGACTAAAACACCTTGTGAAATTACAGACGTCCTATTCATGCGCAGCACTTTTCCCAATGAAATGTGTCCAGCTGCTTTAATGGCGGACCCATGTTGTGTATGCGATTGGCCTGCAAATATGAACAGGTGATGATTGACGGATGACCCAAAAAAATGTGTCATAGCTTTGTCCTTCACGCTGTGTGGACTCACTGTATGTGGACTGTGTGATTGATTTGTGTGATATTTTCCTATCATTAACCACACAGCAGTATTTTAAAACATTTTGACTTTTTAAATCTATTCCTTCATGGGTTACCCTACACCTAATAAAAACATCTGCAGTGCTCTAAATAACTCACAAGGAAACTTTTTGTGTGTCTTTACTACATTTCTGTTCATATGTTATTGTATAAAAATACAATCATACATATGCATTATTACAGAACATAATCACGTAATGTACAGTACTAATTTAGTACAGTAGAGGGCAGACGTACAGTTTGCAGGTGTGCTTCAGGTACGATAACTACAGTAGGTTTCTCCACCCAATAAACTCTTTATCATCACCTTACCTTCACCTCTGCTCTTCTTTGACTATAATATAAACTATCAGAGCGAGGTTTATTTTCACCATGGTGATGTTACTTTGTTGGGAAAGCGGCGTGGGTGGATACGCTGAAGATGAGTGAATTCAAGCCGGTCTTATCATCTGCCCCTACATACCTGACAAATCGTGTGGTCCGGTTTCCTAAACAAGCAGGAGGAAAAGCAGGAAACGCGACGCTCCATGCTGGCCCGACCGCTCCAGACAGCTGTTATCGAAACAATGCACACTTACTAGAGAGGAAATAACAAAGCTGTGTCATTCAACCCACTTTCATATGATTTCCTTATTTTCTCTCTCTCTCTCTCTCTCTCTCGCTCTCTCTTTCTCGAGTTCTCAGCTTTGAAGGTATTATTGGCAAGACTGTGCATAGTTGTAATATTGCCAAAGTATCTTACAGAAAACAAGTAATAACTGAAATATACAATACAACAACAAACAAAACAACACTGTATTTCATTGCAACATCTCTCTTGTTCCTCTTGGCAATTCGCAATCAAAATGATTCTCTCCTTGCGTGTGCCCGAGGGCTTACACAAATTTTTTCACTCCTACGTCTTACGTAACTCGATCTCTTCTCTCTCCATCCCCCTTGTGGGTTTGAAGGACACCAGCACACTCCAAAATATTCCCCTTGTGTTGTGTCGGTACTCCCACACCTCTATCTTGGCCTGACACCATTATCATTCCACACACATCTCTGGGCAATGCCCCGGACCCCCTCATCATGGCCCCCTGCTTATCACAACTGGAATGTACAGATCAACGCAAAAAAATATGGAAGCCATCTGTTTTGCTGATTTACCTAAACAAGATAGATACTTCACATAAACATTTCCATTTCCACTCAATATGACATCATAGAATCCAGTGTGCTGCACTTCGGTGTATCCTATAGAAATAAAACCTTGATATGTAGGCCTACTAAAAGCACTAGAGACCAGTCCTGGGAATTATGTTTCAATAATCTCATTTATATTCATGTTATTGGAGCAAAGGTGCAGCTGTCTGAATAGAGGCTTTGGCACAGCGTGAATAGAAAATGTGGCTTAAATTGTGCTCTTATCACCGGATGAAGTACACAAGGAGCAGAGGTGGGGTCCAACAGCGCCGATTCAACTACATTTCACTTTATGAATAATGCAGTTGCATTTGTAATGACAGATGTAGATGGGGAGTAATGTGCCAGTTGTTTAGAATACTGGTCGCATCTTTCGTTAAAGGTGCAATGTGTAATTTTTTTGAGGATCTATTGATAGAAATGCAATATAATATACATAACTAGATGTTCAGAGGTGTATAAAGACCTTACACAATGAAGTGTTATGTTTTTATAATCTTAGAATGACATATTGTTATCTACATACATCACAGGTCCCCTTACATGAAGTTGGCCCTGTTGTTTCTACAGTAGCCCTGAATGGACAAACTGCTCTACAGAGCGATTTCCTAAATATGTTATCTCCTTCGGCAAAGAAGCTAAAACGTGACAACATTTATGTCCTGTGTCAGCCACCGTAGTGCTTCGAAAGAAAGGGGGAGCGGTGAAGAGAACCTTTGATTGCAATTCACAACCTCACCACTAAATGCAGTTAAACATCATATATTGGACCTTTTAACAACTGATTATATACATTTCATTTTTAAGAGAAATATAACAATATACAACTCAACTGTCTCAGTCTGTGAAATCCAGGTTGCATAATATTGGGACCATCATAGTAGTCATAGGCATAAAACAATATTGAACAATGTGTTTATTGTTGTAAATAACAGATTGTGTAATACATTATGTGATACAGTATTTAAATTGTAATTTATATTATAATAAATACTGAAATTAATTATTGTGAATTTCTTAATAACTTTATTATTTTACACACAAAAAATACCTGAGGTTGGTTTTATAAAGTATTGATCCTGATCTTTGACATTGTCTTACTTAATCAATATTAAAGGGGTCGAATGGCACAAATACGTGTCTTTGGTGTGTTATAACTTGACCATGCATGTATTAGACACGTAAAATACAGCGTTTTTTTTACAGTAAATCGTATATACACATTGCATTTCATCTTAAACAAACGATAATATTCGTTTAAGCCGTGTCATATGACTCCTTTAAAGATATCAATGTTATATTTTCTCAGAATGTTCTTTACATTGTGTGCCATGACTTTATAAAGAAAACAGAGTCAACTAAAATTACCATTAATTTCTATTGTATGGACACAAATCCATTGCAATGGGGACCAACGGTTTTCTATTACCAACGTTCTTCAAAATATCTTCTTTTGTGTTTTGCAGAAGAAAGATAGTAATACAGGTTTGAAATGACATGAGGGTGAGTGAATACTACTTAAATGCTTATAATATATAATACTTATAATATACACAAAAAACATAACACAAATAGATTGATCAATAAGTGGATTTAAATCAGTTTTAAACATATCTTAATATTATCACACTGGTAAGTAACCAGAGGAGTTATAAGAACGAAATTGAAAGTACATTGACATAACCACATATCCTGACCACATGCGTGCAGAGAGACACCTGAACTTCTTGTTTTGTCTTCATGATGCCTGGTTTAAAAATGTAAAAATCTAAGGCACAATATTGCAAGGCTTGAAAGGGTTTTATTGGAAAATGCCACTTTTGTTTCCTGTTAATTTTACTTTTTCACTCGTGTTATCTTTAATCAGGGTTTGCCAAGACATGGGGGTGTGATGAATCAGAAGCAAACAAACTGGTAATGCAATCCTAAAAAGATAGAAATAGATTAGGAAGCGATGCATGAAAAAGCAGATGAACTAGATTTGGCAACACGTTACTAAAAAGTGTACTGTGGCAACTCAAACTTCAGAAAACCGCACTGATTATAATGACTAATGTTTCGTCTCCAACTGTCTCTGTCCATCTGTCTGACTTTTCTAAATACAGATGGCGACACTTTGATCCAGCACGGGATCTGTCTTGTTAGGCCAAAAATCCTGCCCTAAACTGACAGACGAGATTATCTACCTAAAAGGCATTTGAAAAAGAGAGAGAATGAGGTGTGGAATAAACAAGCATATGTTTTTCCAACACCCATATTCCACAGAAAATGTCTTAGTTTTCGCCTAGACTCACCCACCCACGCCCTCCCCACTCGCCGTATTGAGCTGCACTGCATTCCTATCCTCTATCATCATATCTGCTGCCGTTTCACACAATACCGGCGCTGACCAATCATACGCTGCCCTCACATCACCTCTCACATACAGAGACCCTCGCACGCTGTTTCTACTGCAGACACGGGTGGGTGGGGTCGTTGGCAACGTCCAAAACAGGAGAAAAATATTAACACATGAAAAACAGGGGACAGGAAAACAGTAGACTTTCCCTCTGAAAATTTTTGGTTTGTAAAGCTACTCTTGAAATACAACAAGAAAGGGTGCTACATTCAAAATGAGACCACATTCAATTCCTCTTATGATGAAAAGCGGGTGACTAACATGGTACCATGGTTACCAAAATCAGGAAACACCAAAAAAGATCACATTCTCATTGCGGTTGTCAACGTTAGCTGGCAGCGTGTACGCCGTTCACAAATTTGGTCATTTCCTGTCTGAAACAAAAGCGTTGCCTTTCTTCTCTATAATGAAAGCCAGAGATTCAGACTGCTCGCTCAAGAGTTGTGGCTCTTTTTAGCAGCTGCTTCAGTTGAGTTTTAAAGGAGACGCACAACCGTCAAATCGGGAGAAGAGTCAGTTTTGGCATTTTCGGAATGCATGTGCTGTTTTGCATGGTTGCCATAGCGTTGCCATGAAGCTGAATGTGTATTCTGAGGGGATTTTACATGTATGCGGTTGCTAGGGTATCCGTGGTTGCCTATAGCACGCGCCAAAAGAGCCCACAAAGTATCACTCAAGTTCTAGTTCCCTGATATGACTCAAGTCTGTGTTTTATGTTGAGTCTAGGGATTTTTTTCTTTTTTTAATTAATGCAAAAACATGTTAAATCTGTCAAAATCACAACTTGAATAAAACAAATTCAACATGTGTTGACAAACTATTGAGCCTTCTCTCTTCATGTGGAAGTAAACTGCTATTTTGCATTTGCTTTGAGCAGTTTATTGCCCGAAGAGAACATTTAATCACTCTTCTATATTCAATCCACATGCATGCGCACTCCTCAACCCCAAGCTGTTTAATCTACAGACATCTACACACATCCTTGAAGTCTTCTAGCGACAACGCACAGACTAACTCATTTATGTTCTAGCTAAAGCAACTGATCAACCGCAGATGATGTGTTTTGACCACCAGGTATTTTAACTTTGAATGTAACACCCCTTTCCGTTTTCTGTCTGTCAGCTCATGCCACTTTGATCCTAATACTCGTTGACATGAAACTGCTTCCTGATCAGTAGGGCCTAATTTTATTTTACTTTTGTCATATGTGATGTCATCGAGAAGGCGGAACTAGCGACTGACTTCTACAAACCACCAAATATTAACAAACAATCCCTCCCTGCGCTCATATCAGCATACTATCCGTCCTAGAATTGGAAAGTAGAATTAGTATGTTGAAAATCGTAGTATGTTGAAAACAGTATTTCAAAGATTCCCGGATGGTCTACTACTTACGGTAGAAATTCGAAGTGGAGAATGATGCACAGTCTAACGGCTGATATTACCCACAACTCACCGCGAGTAGTCGGAGTTTAGTGATGCTCCACTGCATCAATAAATTATATTACTGATGCATGACTCAATGAACAAATGTATACAGTAAACATTACATACAAAATGATGAATGAATAAATACCTTAATGGAAAGAAAAGCTGTATTTTGATGTGTTATGTGTTACTATTAGGCATAGTATAAGTAGGCGAATTGGAACGTAAGGCCTGCGTCCGAAATCGGCTAATGCTATGCTATATAGAAGGCGAGAATCAGCAGTCAAGAATAATCCAAATTCGCCTATTTATACTATATGTCCTAATAGTAGGTATATTTTTATGAATTATGAAATATATTGTCTGTTTATTTAATGCGTTTCTGTGAAGCTGCTTTGAAACATGCAAATGGTAAAAACGCCATAGACATAAACTTGAACTAAACAAGCTGTTTTGCAGAGCAGTATGATGATGCTGGTTCATCCAGTTTGGAAAATTCATGCTGATCTTTCATCAGGGTTGTCATCTAGTAATGACTTCATCAGTGATGTATTACTCTGGTGTACATAGTGAAATGACCCACAGCATTCTTTTGCTTTTACCACGTGTGTCGCGCACAGATATGTTAATGAATTATTAGTTAAATATCTGGGCATTTGAACTCCTCAGCCTTTGGAATGTGGCAGCTATTTGTCACATCTGTGATTATCGTAAGACTACACATGGGATGTGAAGACAATAACAGGAAAGGTATAAAGATGTTAAAGTCCCCTGTTTGTATTTCACTTAACGTGAGCTTTAGATTCTTCAGATGTTTCCGTAATGGTTTTTAGAACTGCTTTGCGTTTCATATCAGTCGGCCTGCCGTTCTTCTACAACTCACTCAACACCAAAACATTACAACTGTGTCAACACACAGACACACAATTGAGCACCTACAAAGATACATTTACCGTGACCTTATGTCTATTTACTTGTGTATACAAACATCACACCAATACGGATGTGTACTTGCACACACGGAGTTCACAAATAACAAGATCAAGTTACAATATCTCAAACTGAAGAGCATCTGAACATTTATTAAAGGGACAGTTCACCCAAAAGTGAAAATGATTTCATCATTTACTCATCCTAATGTCTTTTCAAACCTGTATGAGTTTCTTTCTTCTGCAGAACACAAAAGAAGATATTTTCAAGTGGTAACGAAACAACACTGGACCTCATTGACTTCCTTTGTATGAAGACATTTCTCAAATTATCTTCTTTTGTGTTCCACTGAAGAAAGAGTCAGATACAGGTTTTGAACAACAGCCAGAGCTTTCATTGCTTAGATTCACTGTGAGGACACTAATTGAAGGACATGTTGTATTTTTAAACATAGATGCAAAAATCTCATTGTGTTATGTATATAATATGCATGGTGTTTGGAGGCTATTACGTCGACATGAACTCCCCCCACCTCCCCATTGAAATTCACACCCTGAACTAATTTTCCCAGAATCCCCCCTTTCCTTTTCCAGTTCTGCTTAAATCATAGGGGTGGATGGTCTGGCACACAACCAAGATACCCCATTGTGCAAGCCTAGGTTGCTCTATTTGGTTTAAACTTTTCCGCTAGCTATGATGTTATTTTATAAGCAGCGGAAAAATCTGTGGCCCGGTACTAGGCTTGCTCGACTGGGGTGGGGAATTACATATTCTGGTTGGACAAACAAATAATCAAAGTTCATTGCATGCATCATTCAATTTCTGTTATTAAATTGACAGATCATTATTAAATAGATAATACAAATAAGTATTTATAATAATTATTTTTCATTATTTTAATTGTCAGCCAAATATTTTTGGAGAGGCCCAAGAAAAATCTGGAAGGGCAATGCCCCAACCTCCAGACACGGCCCTGATCTTGCCCCCAAATGTTACATTGGACATGAAATGGCAACCTCGTATATAGATGAACACATTATTATCAAACAAAAAAATATTTTTAACATCTCCAAGGTGAGCAAATGATGACTTTTTTGGGTGAAGTTTCCCTTTAAGCATGCTTGTGACATCAGAGCTACTGAGTCTACTAGATTCATTACATGAATTACCAATAATTGTATCAGATCAATCTTATCCAGGCTATTACATTCCACTTTACATTTTTCACATTTCTGAACATCACATGGATCTTAGGGGTGTGGAAACAATTTCAAGAATACGTTCGAACTGTTTGTTAAAATAATTCTGAAGAATTTTGCGATGAAAGCTTTACTGGAGTCACTAGAGTTCATGAGCAAATTCACCTCAAGCAATTGAAATTGAAAACCGGAAGCCTGTATTATTATGACTCTGTATTGGACAACACTGACAGGCTTCAAAGAACAACCTCTTAAAGGGACATTTCCCTTTTTTTGGAGAACACACAGGAAGAAATTTGGACGAATGTCAGATCTCACCCCCCATTTAATGCCATAGTAGGGAAAATAAATACTATGGGAGTCAATGGGAGGCGGGATTTGTCAATCTTCCAGATATCTTCCTGTGTGTTCAGGAGAACAAAGTTATTTATACAGGTTTGGAACAATCTGATGGTGAGTAGCCCAAATGGGTAAAGCATCTCTGTAATATTGACTTTTTGCCACACAGTCGTTTAGTTTGAGGGCTATATTGTTTTTTGTCTGAAGCAGTATGGGATAAATAATAACTGAAACTTTGTGGTGGACCTTGAGAACATGTCCTGAGGTTATAGTGCCTTCAAAACAGTATTTCTTTATCTATGAATGTTTACACTCCCCTTTAATATAACAATAATCAAACACTAGTCTAAATGGCTTGAGTTTGGGTTTCCTTGGGACCAATTTTTCATGTTTGTATATGATACCATTTTTTTACCTCACACATTTATTTAAATAAATAAAAAAACATTACATAGATTATTTTATTATTTTTTATATATTTTTTCTCATGAATGTAATTCAACAAAAGTAAGTGACGAATGTATCAACCACACAGTATATGCTGTATATGTTACTTACAATCGGGAGAAAGTAAACAGCTGTAAAGTATTTTCATGTACTTTTTTGGTACTATATTGATTTAAAAACTGATTGCTGTGGGTACACAAGGGTCATTACCATAAGCTGATTGACAAAAACATGGAAACCTTACAAGGGTTATATAAAAGTGTTTCAAGTGAAGTCCGGACAAACTTTTAGAAACCAGAACTGTCAAATGCTTGAAAGGATTGTTGTTGTCTGGACAGTTTCCCCTCTCCCAGGCCTTTTGTTTCATGTGTTAAAAACAAGACTTTCTTTTTCAGTTGCTTATTTTAGAAGAAGGGTCTGGTTTAAGTGGTGTCTCAGTTGGGCCATGCATTTTCCATTTTGTTAAGATAGACATCACATGTGCTCCTAGGAAAGTCTGAAACTATGCCAAAACTTTTAACAACTTTTTCCAGTTCGAAACGTCAGTTATATAAATCAAACAATGATTAGTTGTACAAGCTGTTGTAATACAAGTTTCACAGTTGAAAGTATTACTTAAGCATATCTAGAACTTAGTAGTGAAATACTGCCACTCTGATTCAGCAGAAATGTGAAAAACAGACAGAGGCGTGTGGGGTATAATTGCTGAAGATAAATGAACACCTCTCCCAAGTCCTTTCAGATGTTTTTTAGTAAAGGGATAGTTCATCCATCATCAAAAAATTCAATTCTGTCATCAATTACTCACCCTCTTGTCATTGCACACCCGTGTGCCTGTCATTCTTCTGCAGAAAACAAAAGAAGATATTGCGAAGAATGTGGTCACTAAACTACATTAGCCCCACTGACTTTCTTATGAACACAAACCCACTGAGACATTTCTGGAAAATATCTTCTTTTGTGTTCCACAGTCATATACAGGTTTTAAACAACAGGAGGGAGAACAATTAATACGTTTTTTTTTTGCATGTACTGTCCCTTTAATATAACAGCAAAGACCTTAATTGTAAAGATCAAAATACTTATTTGTTTCCTCATTATAGAGAATTAGGCTACATCTATAGCTTTGGAAATTAATCAAATCTAAATCACCTTTAATTTGAACAAAATATAACTATTTGATGGAGGTTTGAGCATTGAGGTCATCTAAGGGTTATGGCCTGAATCACAACAGATCATGATGTCATAGGTTATGTGATAAATCTGCACTGTACACCCCCACCCACATTCCTTCTAAAACACCAGCCCGTCATGTAAAAAACACGATGTTTCAGTCTAACATTCACTCCCTACGGTCACTTGATGACGACAAACAACTGAGATCTGGTTCAGCAAGGCATCACCAGTGTGACTAACTGCCCATTTACACCAACCCCTATAACTATAAGAATATAGTTTTAAAACCTGTTCAACATGTACAAGATCCACACCACAACTGTAGAGATAAAAAAAAACAATAATGTTGGGATCACTTTCAGAGGATTTTATCAGCTTATGAAAGATAAAACAATGACAGCCAATCAAAGTCCATTGAAATTTAAAGGGCTCATGCATTAAAAATGTGCATCATGTGAACAAAACACTATCATCTGTTACCTACGCTGTTATTATTGATGTAAGTCTCATTTTTCATATATGAACCGGGTAACCAATTAGCACCAAATTCACATAAAAAACTTTGTTGACCGTAAAGTGGGTGCATATCAATTTGATTCGCTGCAGGGCGAGGCTTACAGAATGCATGCCTTGTATTTCACAGCCAAACAGGTTTAACAGGTGGCCTGAGAGAGGTGTGCATGACAGACACAACATCAGATGTTTATCCTGTGTAGATAAATATAGTCGTGGACATCCTGAACAATATCTCCTGACGTTACAAAGACACAGACGGACATTCTCTACGACAGTAAACAACATCAAAGCTAAAGTTATCCAGCTCAGAATGTAAAAGGATAAGACTGTTAGGACAGGGTGTGTATGTGTAATTATAAAACCAAACACTGTTAGATATGAAATGGCATGTTTCCTGGGATCAGCTGTGTGTTTGTAGTAGCAGGTGATTCATTAACGGAATGAGCATATTTGAAAGGAGGAGACTCTACTAAGATGAATGAGGAGAATTAGAGGATTTCATCATTTGTTCACTCTCATTTTATTCATTCAAAACCTTTGTGTGACTCTTCCTTCTGTGGAACACAAGAGAAGATATTTTGAGAAATGTCTTAGTGGTTTTGTGTTTATACATGTACATATAGATACAGTATAAACAGTATGTAGTCTACTATGGAAGACAATGGGGGTCAACGTTGTGTGGTTAATTTATGAGGGAACTTGATTCCAGCTCTTCATTGTTATTTTTTTCTCCCTCCCTCGTTTTCTAAGACACACCCACAAAAACCGCAGAAATATCCCTCAGTTGTAGAAAGTCTGACTCACGGACACACAAATGTCCAATTATACTACAACGGTCGAAATTCTTCCATGGGTTTCCCATGCCATCCAAAAATATCCAGGTCTTGATCACAGAGAACCTGCGTCTGCTCCATATTCTCACCATATGTTGGGATACTTGGGAGAGGAAGGATATCATGAAAGCTATTATATGCGGAGAGAATTCTCCACCCAGCAACGAAAGACATACAAAAGACCTTGTATAAACATGTATCAATAATTAGTATCTGGGTGTTATATTACTTTGTTATCTAACTTTGAGCTTAAATGTGATGAAGACGAATGTAATTTGCTTGGTGTTAAGAAATGAATGCCTTCCTTGACATATTTTAACCGCAGGACAATCGTTCCATTGTTGAGACGGTTGCAATAAAGCATGTGCAAAAAATAAATCATGTGAAGGAAAGAAACGTTGCTAATGGAGAACATAAGTTATTTCCAGTATGGAAGTATTTGTGGATTGTCAGCATTATATTCACACTTTTCTGGCATGTCTGACATAGCAGAGTACATTCACGGTTAGAGATTTATAGGCTTTGTCTTTCAAGTGACTTTGACCTCAGCGATATTGCAAAATATTTACATTTAGTCATTTAGCAGACGCATTTATCCAAAGCGACTTATAAAGAGTTTAGGGAGCAATAAGCGATATGTCATACAGGAGCAATTATACAAAAGGTTCTAAAAAGCTGGACCAATACCTGTTGAGAGAAAGAGAGAGGGTTAGTGTTGTTTTTTGTTTTTTGTCTGTATTCACAGCTGAGATGGGTTTTAAGTAGATGAATTTTGTGAGAGATGTGGTTGACCGGATATAATATATGGTTTTAAGCAGGGTCGGACTGGGAAGCAAGATCTGCCCTGGATTTTTCGGCCCACATCGGCCCGCCACCAATTCTGTCGTGGATGGGGTGGGTTGGTGGCAAAGGTGTGTTTGATGACATCTGTCCGCCACAAATTCTGTCGACGGGGATGGGGGGGTGTTGTATGTAACGTGTGCAATGCGTTACATACATACGTGTCTGACTCGCTAATGCCTTTGCGATGTGTGCATTCGGGTTTATAGTTTGTCCTCCAGTCAACCCCTGGTCACGGTCATAGGCCGTCGGTGGGACGGCCGTTCTGGACTTTGACAGAATGTCCTACCGGTCAGTCCGCCCCTGGTTTTAAGTGAGAAAGAAAGAAAGTTTGTTCCTTAAATACATTAAAAAAAAATTGACATATTTCAACTGTGGACTTATTTGGACACACACACAGGGCCGACCCAAGGCTATACAGGGCCCTAAGCAGAATTTTATTTGGGGGTCCACCTTTGCCCCCAGTAAAATCGACTATTGTCAATGTTTGATTATTTGTGCGCAAACTTTAAACCTAACACACCCAATTCTATTAGTTTTAGCTGTGTTCGGGATGAAGGAATGTCATTAAACCAAAAATACATAAACCTTGCATTACAAGTACGTTACACTAGCCCTTCCTAGTGACCAGAAGTGAAGAGAGGTCATTACGAGAGGAAGAGGAGGTTAACGTTTTTAATTTAAGATCACAAGTGCAAATTAATTTAAAAACAATAATGGTGTGCACGGATAAATCATTTATAATGAACACTGCAACTCCATGTAAATCAATTTGAATTGATAGTTTTAATTTCATCCCGACTTTAAAACTGAAGCGTCTTGCTGAACAGCCGAAGAAGTGGCTGCAGCTCCGTCTTCTTTGATTTGATTGGTCACTGCTCGGCTTTGTAACCAGTAACTCCCGCCTCCTTTAATTTGATTGGCCACCTCACTTATTTCGATTTGCAATGTTGCGTTTTGTTAGTAATTAAAAAAAACTTGACACACACACCATAGAAAAAATTGTGGATACGGCCTAACTTGAGAAAATGGATGTGTGTCGTCAATGTTAAAAAAAGATTTGTATGTGCCCTTGGGGGCTCCCTAGTGGCAGCGAGGCCCTAAGCAGCCGCTTGGTTCGATTTTAGGGAGGGCCGGTGTTGCACACACACACACAACCACATGATGAGCATGCTGGTAATCATATGGTGCGTGCATCACTCCTCCTCAAGGTTTCCATGGCAACTCATCAAACTTTCAACAACCAATGGAAATGTGGCAGGGGTCAGAGTGTGCAACTTGTGAGTGTGTGTCAGTACGTTTTGTGATCTGTGGTAACCCCGTTGCCATGACAACAATGGGTGTGGCTCGCTGCCCAGGCATTATAGGGAAGTTCTTAGGCAGAGACACATGACAAACTAGAGCAAGGCCGACCATGACAAGCCGCAGAGAACTTCACATCTGAGGAATGTCCCACTATGTTTACTATCAGACTGCGGACTGAGAAAAATGATACAAATATGTTGTGCTGAAATGTTTAGATTGAGGCTTGGGTTGAAGCAGACATTTTTTCAATCTTTTAGTGACTGTGAGACATTTGGGAAATCTTTATTTTGAATTCTATGCCTGACAAATCCTGCAAAAATTTCACTTAAAGGAGTGAAGATGCTTTTTGTTCAGTTTACTTTCGTTCATACACTGTATATGTAGAAGAGCTTGTAGAAAGGTGTTGAAGTTCTATCCTTTACTATGTACCAAAGTTCAAGTATGGAAACTTTGGTCTTTGAATACAAATAAGTGAAGGACATTTGACCAAGAGAGATTTTAAATGGCAAAGATTGTCTAAACGTTTTCTCTTTGTTACCGACTTCAAAGCTGCAGGTTAACAATGTGACATGAATGTGAAGTAGATAATATTTAATTGCACAGTTCTTTGAAAAATATTATTGTGAAAAATTAATAAATAATAATTATCAACATGTACTTTCTACAGGGTCAGGGTATGGTTCAGGGGTAGTTACATGTAATTATGCATAATGTACAGTAAATACTGTAGAAAATACATGTAACATGTGTAACAAGGGCACCAGAAAATAAAGTGTTACCTATTTTTGTTTATTACACAGATATTTGGCCTCTGTGTATATATTCATATCTTGCCTTAATATAGATGTTCTGCATTCGATACAAATGAAAAAAAAATCTCAAGATTTTTCTAAGGAAATATCAATATTTCACATTTACTAATGAGGTTCGTAGCCATTTAGGTGGAGAATCAACAGCCAAATGGTTGTTATGATGAAATAAACCTCTACAGTGTGATACAAAACCATGTGTGTCTAGTCAGGTCCTGATCACACTTTCACATTGGTTTATTTTGCAATAACCACTATCATGACTGTTAATCTGTGTATTTCACCATTTTTATCTTCTTAACCATTCATATCACTTGTCTTTCATCAAGATGTAAGCTCCCTGTCTGGGTTTTTTTGTTATAATGTCCAGCTGACAGTAAATATCCCATTTATTTTTAGATTTCCCAATTTATGGTATAATCATTGGTCATTGTAAAGTAATATTTATGAACAATAGAAACTATAAAGAAGCCGACATATATTGTTGCATATGTTCATGCATTTTTTGAAGTCATTTTCCAATTTAATTTCCTTACTTTTGTAGCGTTTGCCTCTCTATCGCCATCTCTGCTTGAAACATGAAATTGTAGGTGTACATAGTCATCTCTACGTGGGTTGAAATCAAATTTCAAACTGATATATTGCGTCGCAATATACATTTTTTTCAATAACCATGATATTTATAACTGTGTTATGAGAATATTGTAAGAATTTCAGCTTCAGTAATCCAACATAGTCTTGCACCATTCAACATTTTCCTTAAGAGTCACAAAGGTTACAAACTCTCTGTTTTGAGTTTGAGTCATTCGCCAAACAGACTAAAGAAAATAAAAGATGAGTTTAACTGATAGCATTGTCTATTTACTTAAACAAAATACATATTAACTTAGTCATCGTGATTTTTTTTGCCCATGATAATCGTATCGTGGAATTCTGATATAGTGACAGTCCTTAACTGAAATTTCCCACGTGATCAAACTCGGCGCTTAAAGGAACAGTTCACAATTCTGTCTTCATTTAATCACATTAGAGTTGTTCCAAATCTGTATAAAAAAATATGATGAATACAGAGAAAGTTATTTGTATGAATGCATGTAACCCAACAGTTCTTGGACCCAAAGTAGGTAAAATCCCTATACATGTGTAATTTTTTTTAACACAAAAGAAGATATTTTGAAGAATGTATACAGAAAAAAATTATGTTGGATTAACACGAAAAAAATATGTACATCAGTTGCACATAATAAAGTTATGTAAAGTTAAGTTGCAATCCATTTTACTTCTGTATTTTGATGCATTTCTGAGTGAAATGGAACTTCTAATGAGAAAAATAGAGGGCGTGTCTTTCATCTTTCTCTGCGATTTGATTGGATTTATAAAAAACAGCCATTGCATTTTGAAATGGAACTCGCAGCAGACTGAAGAGGAGGAGTTAACGGTTGCTCCGCCCAAGCCGTCATATAAAATGGAAAGTCATCACAGGAAGGAAGTGTATTTTCAGATTTTCACATTTATAAACTATTTACAATAAATGCTGCAATATTTCATGAATCAATAGGCATTTTCATTTTTTATTTCACTGGGAATTTAACCAAACATGATTTGTATATGTTAACATTTCATATTTTCATTTAATGTTCTTGACGTAAATGTTTTTAGTTAATGTGACGTGATATTTTCTTGAAGCTCTAACAAGACATTAAATTAATAGAGTTTAACAGAATTTGAAAGAAAAATGCAACCGCACACTACTTAAGCAAAGGCAACACTTTTCTGAACAATGTTTACATATAATAAAAAATACCACAAACTCCTCTAAATCTCATAGATAAATGAATCCCTTTACTGAAAAGCACATAAATCAACACTTAATTTAGAAAATACCTCTTACGCAAAGCAAGCTGGGAAATATAAACCCTCTGCCTAGTTGTAACAATTATATGTTAACACAATACAAATCATTTATGTAGTGCCAACATGAATGGATGGAGTTACAAAACTGAACATGAAAAAAATGTTGAGACCAAATTTTACAAAAATTGTGTTGATTTAACTTGTTTTGACTAATCAAATTGGACAAGCAGAAAACAAAAATGTAGTTTTAAGTGTAGAAAGGCAAACAGTTCTGGGGCACTTTTGACTACCATTGTCATGTCATGGTAGTCAATGGGTTACATTGGTTTCTTGTTACAAGCATTCTTCCAAATATCTATCTATGTGTTCAACCAGACAAATACATTTATACGGGTTTGGAACAACTAGAGAGTGATCAATTCATGACAGAATATACATTTTTGGGTGAACTCTCCCTTTGACTTAAGAATCGTTATTATAAGCTTATCATTGTGAAACAGTGACAGGTAAGGAGACTATTTTTCGAGTCTTTGCTCAAAACAACTAATTTTTGTTTACGGATCAAGATCACACAGTTTTGCATGAAATCTTGTGTGACCACACCTTGAGGGAGTGTTCAGTGAAGAAAGTGCTGATGTGTGTAAATGGGGGTGAGGTGAGAAGTCTCCGATTTCACAAGATCTATAATACAGTACACACACTGTACTGAACAGGTGAAACTGTCCAACAAGAACACTAAACAAATGTCAATTTAGGGTACTGAGGATTAAACAGCATTGAACTGTTAAAGCATATGATTGTCCCTTACGCTGAAGGGGCTTCATTCTTTGTTCTCGGCTGAGTTGTGAAGTGGCCGTGAGAAGGTCACAGGTCAGATGGTTTAACAGTATCAGTCACAATGTGCTTGTTTAGACTGAATCAATGCTCACATGAAATGATTGGATTATAGCATTTAAACTTCATGTGATAAAGTACGGCAACAAAACATGCAAATTATTATAATTGAATGAAATTATTTGGTTTGATTCACGAATGAATCATTGGCGCTCTTTTTTAATTTAGCTCAGCTAGAAGGAATTTGGATTGTTAAAATAATAAGCAGCTTAATGTATCATTCATTCGTCCATGATCATACAGGCCGCAAACGTTTAACAAGACGTCCTTGTAGGTACATAAACATACACATTCGCGTGTCTGCGAGAAGTCTAAAGGAAGGCTTGGCATGATCGCAATGATATTTTTTATTAAACCTGGTTGTCACAAAACCAGTCGTTGCTAAGTTAAGGAGGAATGTTATAATCAAGCTATCATCTGGGCAGAGCCCTGCAGATGCATATCTCCAAGTTTTTGCTTTCAGTAAAAGACAAAATGTTGGGGAAACTATGCTTAGAAAGTACAGTCACACCTGTTTTTAGGTTTTGAGAATGCAAGAAAGCATTCCCCTTCATGTCAGCAGTGAAGAAAACAGACGCCATGGTTGTTTGAAATTGAGTGTTTGTTGGGCAATAAGTCTTACAAAAATGTCCTACGTAGGTAGTTCACCCAAAGATTTTAATTCTGTCATTATTAATTGTTATAATTTTTTTTGACGAATGCTGGTAATCCACTTGCATTGGTTTTGTGTCCATGCATTGGAAGTCAACAGGGTACCATGCAGTTTGGTAACTTACATTCTTCAAAATATCTTCTTTTGAGTTTTGCAGAGGGGAGAAAGTCATATAGGTTTGAAACGACAACAAGGTGAATAAATGATGACAGAATTTGCATTTTGTGGTGAACAATCCTGTTAAAGAGGCATTTAAATTTGAATGCTCCTTGCTGGAGTTTCATAAAAACTGACCTTTTGTTATGGTGCAAAGCTGGTTTGTGTGTCTGAACAGCATATGTTACAAAAGTCAGGTTAGAATCTGAGATTAAGTTTGTTCTGATCTGTAAATGCATGGGATTAGACTGGGGTGGATAGTTATTTTGGTAACAAAAGAGCATTTGTTGTTAATGGTTTGGACACGTTATGCTCAGTTATCGTCAGGGCATGTCCAAAAGTCAGCTTTTAATGTAGCTGGATGGAAAAGTAATGTTTTTATTTTATCTGGTTCCTTTCAGAAACAATAGCCGGGATTTTGTTGCTGGTTTAAGGAAAGACCAGCGCCTAATGCAATCATGACTCACTCAAACCCATGGAGAAGATAAAAGCAAAGGTTGTCTTATGTCACTATACATTAAACTCTACATCAACCACAGGATGTCTTCATCAGAATATATGTACCACAAAACTATTCAACATTGTCAAGACTAGTTATTGTGGACTGCTGTCGCAGGCTTTAGTCACTCAGAGAGAAACTTTTTGTCACATGCATCACAGATATATTCAACTGGCTAGAAATGTGAGGACGTTATCTGACTTAATTAACATTATTGACTCAATGAGGCCTTTTAACTGTGCAACACGTGCTACACCAAGACCTGATGACCCAACTATAGAAACAGCTGATGATGTAATCGAGCGGTCAGTCTAATGGACTGTACCTGAGGAACAGGTTGAGAGGGATGATGTTTTGTTTAAACTGATACCAAAATGCTTTGGGAATTATCTAGAATTTCAGGTCATGAGCCTTTGAATATCCAAAAGCGATCGAGTCAAGACGGGTCAACAATAACAAAAAGCACCCATTGTTTGTGAAGAACATATATCCTGATTTCATTTAGGAATAAATGTAAAAAAACGTACTGAAGTGATACTGTTAAAGGCGATAGAAAAACAGGATATCATTTTATGGACACTTGTGTTACCCAAAAGCACAACACAATGCAAAATAAAAGTGAAACAGCGGTTAAAAATCTATACGGAAAATTATTTTCTATTCATTAAGTACATGGTGCTTCATTTTTACACATACTTTTTCAAGCAAACGCAAACTTCTGTTCTATCTGTAAATATCACAATAACAACATTCAAGCATGACCTTCCTCTTATTATATAAAATTAAAGTTTTCATCAACCTTAAGCTGTTTTCATAAAATCACCTGGTTTTTCTATAGTAAACCCACTAAAATAAAACTGGTTAACTTTCCAAGATCTCTGGATTCCAGAGGACTGCAAGGCCTTTAGGGGATAGTTTTAAGAAACTTGAGAAAGACATTCCCATCAGGAACGGTTGTGAGACCACAATGTGAGACAAGGATATCGCTTATACAGTCCTGTCGTACAAGTTCTGTTTGTTTGCAAAGTATTAAACTGTGTACCTTACTTCATTTACGGTGTGTTTGGCTCGACGTCTGCAGGTGTGCATGTTTTAAACCTAACAGTTTGTCAGTCTTTTGGAAACCATGTAATCTTTGAGGAGGGCTAATGACATACATTGCTCTCATACCGGAGGTAATGTAGTGCTGAGAGCTACAACTTGTCGGCTGTCAAAAGCTGTGAGAGAAAAATAAAGCCTTCCAGGTGCTGCATTTGAATAGGCAAATGTATGAATGCAAGCTGTTCCTGTGCCTTGTAGTATCAGGTGTTGCGTTATATCACAACAAGCCTATTATTTATATAATAATACTGATAATAAAACACCTAAATCTAAAAGACATTTCACTTTTTTAACTGTGTTAGCTTTTATTTCTGTGATACATTGATTTTTAATATAAAATACTTTTATAATAAACTTTAGCCAATAACAACACAAAAGTGATCAAATTTTTTGAAATATTTACCACTCCTAAAAAATGTGTTTTTTTTCCTAGAAATACTGGCCCATCCAGGTAATGTTAGATGAAGAATGTAGTAACATGAGAGTTGAGTTTCAGCCACGCCTCCCATTCTAGTCCCCACCGGCCAATCAGAGTCCTCCTCTGGCTCCTCCCACTTTCCAGCACATATAGTAAGAGGGGTCCTATTGCTGTTCAGTCTATCTGCTCCAGTTTCTCCGGCACAGCAGACGAAGCTGTTTTCTGCTGCTCTCTATCCCCCAGGTCGTTCTAAGCAAGTGCAGGACAAAACCCACATCAGCAAGATGTCTTTCAACAAGAAAACCAGCTACACCGTGAAGTCTTCTTCTTCTGGATCCATTCCACGCAGCTTCAGCAGCATGTCTTACTCCGGTCCCAGCGTCAGCCGGCAGAGCGCCTACAGTGTACGGAGCTCCTACGGAGGTGCCAACCGTGGCATGGGATCTGGTATGGGAGGTGGTAGCTACATCGGCAGCTCATCGGCTTACGGCCTCGGTATGGGCATGGGAATGGGCAATGTGGCACCTATTCAAGCCGTCACCTTCAACAAGAGCCTCCTGGCTCCTCTGAACCTTGAGATCGACCCTAACATTCAAGTTGTCCGCACCCAGGAGAAAGAGCAGATCAAGACCCTCAACAACCGTTTCGCTTCCTTCATTGACAAGGTGGGTGCTTGTTGACTTTAAAGTTTCAAGATGGTGTTTAGATATAAGTCCCATCGTATCAAAAAGCACAAAAAACAAATGCGTGTATTGAACAGAAAAGTTGTCATGTTGTAAATGTGTTTAAAGTCCTCGCCTCTGTCAAAGAAGAAAGGAGACATTTGGAAAGGTGGACAACAGGGTGTGTACTTGGTCAGAGGCGGCTGTTTTTTTATTTGAATGGGAGACTCTGAGGCTCTTCTGAAACCCCCATGAAGAGTCCACACCCAAATTAGGACACACTGCCGGACATGATCCCTGTTATAAGCATGAAACTCGATCATTTAATTCGAAATCGACCAAACATTTCAAGAGAAGATAGTTATCATTACTCTTGAGAGTTAATAATTAATTCGAGAAGCTGGGGTCATGTTCTAGTTAGGTAACCAGCGGAAAGAGGAAGCATTCTTCTCTTTTTGATCACTCTTGTGTCTTGTGTCCTTTGAACCACAATCATTTGCTTTGCATCACACTATTTGTTTAACACGCCGACTGTTTTGAATGGAAGGAGTTGATTAGTAAAGTGAACTGGAGCCGTGACGCCTTCCCAAAGTGTGCAATGTTCACCTCCAAAGGTTATCAGCTTTTCTGCTCTACGCCCATCATTTACACACACATCTCAAGAGACTTTCTATCTGGGCGGAAACGCTTCTTCCTGCCCTTCTTACACATTAACTATTTCGATCTTCTAAGTTTCATCCGAAAAGTCACACCTCTATAGACGGACTGCCTCGTGTCCACCTTGTCCAAGGGCGCTCTCATCAGCCACCCTCCTGGAATATGAGTCACTGTTTCCTAGGAAATAGGAAAAGCATTACAAACTGAAAACACATGCACCCTTCATGTAATGCTAGCAAAACAGTGCTTCTCTTTGTGAAGATAACCCGTCTACATGCCACATGTTGGCATATGGTTGTGCATGAGCCCTGATTTCGTGCAATTGCAGCAGCGGTTTAGGGGGCGTGGCCGGTTAATGCCAAGTGTTTTTTTTGTATTATTTCATTCAAGTATTTTTATTTTATTAACTGCTTATTTTTGTCTTTCAGGTACGTTTTCTGGAGCAGCAGAACAAGATGCTGGAAACAAAATGGAGTCTGCTCGAGAATCAGACGACCACACGTTCCAACATCGACGCCATGTTCGAGGCCTACATCTCCAACCTCCGCAGGCAGCTGGACAGCCTGGACAACGACAAGATGAAGCTGGAGGCTGACCTGCACAACATGCAGGGACTGGTCGAGGACTTCAAAAACAAGTGAGTTTCGGTTTTTGTTTAGTTTTTGGGAGACGGTTAGCCCCCAAGTTTAGTCAAAGGAGCATTTTGTGATGCACTTGAATAAATGAGGCCGCATTGAGGCCAAAAGTGTTGGGAATAAACGGCTGTCAGGTTCCAACGGGGCCTACGCAACTGTAATATTTTGCCGCGTTCACTCCCTGGTGTGCTAGCTTATTATTAATTAACATTTTTCAGTGTTTGGATGTACATCATATTATAGGAATTTGAATTGCTGTTAAACATCCCATTGAAAAAAAGTTGGTATCGCAATTAAATGGGCGTCAGCATGAGTCATATAGATTAAAGCAATTGAGCAAACAAGTGCACAGCACTTTTCATGGATCTCTACACATTTTTGATGGGCTGATTAACGTTAAGGCCCATGAGAGGCAACGAACTGAGCCTGAAAAAAACGAGCGCTTCCCCCCACAAAGATGGAGCGCTGGTGCCCCCTAGTGTACAAAACAGATATTTTCCCTAAACGTATGTAGAGCAACATTTTTGATGTTGAATGTCCTATTTCAGTTTAATATAGAGAGAAAGTGAATGCATATTTGGCTATAACTGTACTTTGAAAACGTTATAAAAAGTTTAACCAATGATATGTCCTTTATCTGTCTTCAGGTATGAGGATGAAATCAACAAACGCACAGAATGTGAGAACGAGTTCGTGCTCATTAAGAAGGTTTGGACATTGTTACAAAAATCACTGTTGACACACAAATATTTAATACATTTTAAATGACTAAATAAATCACATTTATTTGTAGGATGTCGATGAGGCCTACATGAATAAGGTAGAGCTGGAGGCCAAGCTGGAGAGCCTTACAGATGAGATCAACTTCCTCAGGCAGATCTATGAGGAGGTAAATATTATGTAATGTTATTTCAATGCTAATTTATACAATGCCTTAATGTGGCACTTTTAATAACAACGTTCCTCTCTGTTTGTTCTTGTAGGAGATCCGTGAGCTGCAGTCTCAGATCAAGGACACCTCAGTCGTCGTTGAGATGGACAACAGCAGAAACCTGGACATGGACTCCATCGTCGCCGAGGTCCGCGCTCAGTATGAGGACATCGCTAACCGCAGTCGGGCTGAAGCCGAGATGTGGTACAAGAGCAAGGTATTTTATCATACAAATATTGTGAGGTACTCAACATAGTTGTGAATTGAGCGGGATATTAAATATGTAACCAAATGTTGCGTCCTGCTTTCAGTACGAGGAGATGCAGTCATCCGCTTCCAAATACGGTGATGACCTCAGATCAACAAAAACAGAGATTGCAGATCTTAACCGTATGATCCAGAGACTTCAGTCTGAAATCGACTCCGTTAAAGGCCAGGTAAACAGCCCACAGTGCAAAAATGCTATTCGTTTTAAATATATAATTACAGAAATTGACCGCAAATGTTTCTTGCAATAGCGTGCCAATCTGGAGAACCAAATCGCAGAGGCGGAGGAACGCGGCGAGATGGCCGTGAGAGATGCCAAGTCCCGCATTAAGGATCTGGAGGACGCCCTGCAGAGAGCCAAGCAGGACATGGCACGCCAGATCAGAGAATATCAGGACCTGATGAACGTCAAACTGGCCTTGGACATTGAGATCGCCACATACAGAAAGCTCCTGGAAGGAGAGGAAGACAGGTGAGTGTGCTGACATGTGTGCTTTTACATCTATTATGTCTTTTATTAAATGCAGACTTCTCATTCTATACTGTTGTTTTTAACAGACTGGCCACTGGAATCAAGTCCATCAACATCTCAAAACAGAGCAGTAAGTGTTGAATCTTCTCTCACTAAAATCATATCAAGGGGAGCTTCTTTTAACATCTCACGTTCTGTCTCAATAGCGAGCTACAGCGGTTATCCCATGGAAAGTGCAGGCAGCAATTACAGCAGCTACTCCAGCGGTTTGTCCAGCGGATACGGCGGCGGGTACAGCAGCGGAGGATACAGCAGCGGCGGATACAGCGGAGGATACAGCTCCGGCAGCGGCTACGGCGACACCGTCTCTCAGACCAAGAAAAGCGTCGTGATCAAGATGATCGAGACCAAGGACGGCAGAGTGGTGTCCGAGTCCTCCGAGGTCGTCCAAGATTGAGCTCCCTCCCTCCCCAGTTCCGTCTTCCGAACCTCACGCCTTTTCACGCATTCTTGACCCTTCCTTCCCAACCGTAATGACTCCAATCCAAAGCTCTGGCTAGACTGGAATGCAGTCATAAACTTAGTTGTAAAGCAATAAACCATTCAGTCCGACCAAAGAATTCCAGAGGGACCAAATAACCTCTCTACTTTAGTCGTGCCTTAACCCGCATCACACCTTACACTAAAAAAACACACACGTGCCTTCAGGCCGCTGCTCGGCAATAACGTCTGAACGCTTTACCTTGCACAACATGGCCACATCTGCAGGCTGGAGAACCCTAGATGTGACACTAACACGAACTAGACATTTAGCTGAACCGCTTGAAATGAGAAGTAATTGATTCACTGATTAACTATGAAGGGATATGTTTGCATTTGCGCTAAATCACGGCCGTGTTGGTGGCAGATCAATGGTTGCCTGTTTAGTAGAGTCTGCCATTTCAGTGTATTCTGGTAGATGAGAAAGAAGTGCCCACTGTGTATCCTATGTTTTCCGAGGTGCTGTTTTTGCTATCAAAATAAAAGTGTTTACTTAAACGTTGTCTTCACGTCATTTGTCTGTTTAACGGGGAATGTTGGGCTGTGTGATAACAATTTATGTATTCAACGGCTAAATTATGTTATAATACATTAACTGATTTATTCACCTCCGAGTGATATATGGTATTTAGATTTAGGTAGAATATAAGGATGTTAAATGGAGCTGATGTTTTGAATCAAAAGCTATCGGCCTTCATCACATTTTCCATGAAATATTCAATTAAAAATAAACAATGATACTGAAACTGAAATAGTAAAGTGAACTATTGTAGTAAAGTCAGGGCTGTTGTATGACTGGCTATTGAGTTCACTAAAGAATGACATTCATTCACAGTATGTGACACCATTACTGACCAGGAGGTGCAGAATCCCGCCTTTACACAAAACAGTTTGACGCTATTTTGAAACAGCTGATGTTCCATTGTAAACTCAGTTTATCAATCCAAAATAAAGATTCAAACAGAAACATGTGAAAGACGTGGAGAGGGAGTTCATTTTTTTATCTGGAAAGCTGCTTCTTGAGGAGCACTCTTGAGGAATCTCCTCCATTGACCGCCATTCATTCAGAACTGCCTTTTGTCTCACAGGGTCTTGCCCCCAATGCTACACATATATTACATAATATATGTATATGTATATGTATATTATAAATCTTGTAAAAAAAACACATATTTAAATAGACATATATATTAAGGCTGTCAAACGATTAATCGCATCCAGAATAAACATTTGTGTTTACAAAATATATGTATGTGCAAATTCATTTTGTATTCATAAACTCATACACATACATGCATATCTGTAAGTAAGAAAATACACATTATAAAAATGAATACATATAAATGAAATTATTGGTAAATATAAATAAATACATGTAAATATTTCCTAAATATGTATACATGTTTGTATATGTGTCTATAAATACAAAATACTGTAAATATGACTTCCGGCCTTTGTTTATTGGTCTGGCTAGTGACTAATAATATAACTATTTATATTTTATTTATGTTCATATTAATTTATTTGTTGTATAATAATTGTATTAAATAAGCTAAACGACTTGTTGAATTTTGATGTTTGATAATTTAATTAAATAAACAATTTGTTAAATGGGTCCTGTAACCTTTAGAAACCGTATGGGACATTGACATCTAGTGGCTGATCTTGGTATCGCAGTCTAAACATGATAAAGTGTTGCCAGATGCAGGGCCGGCCCTGGCCAATTTGCTGCCCTAGGCAAGATTTCACCTGGTGCCCCAGGAATTTTGTTATTAAACTTACACAGAAACAAACTGCACAGCTTTGTCTTGTTTTTCTTTATTTTGAAAATATTTTGGAAACACACACAGAACGTATTATAGATACAACATAAATATGTTTATATTATATTATGTTAGTGCAGGAAAAACTATATTACAGAAACATTGCTTTCCTTTGCTTTCCTTGCCTTTCTTACAGCATATGTAACATTCCAGAAATTATAAATAAGAGTGCTGCACAAAAAATAAATAACTATATACAAACTTGAATGAACTATGCAAATGTATAGCAAATGTTCTACAGTCTTACTCGCCTTGCCTTTCTAGCAGCAAAGTCATCTATGATATCATCATAAGACAGCTGTTGTGAGACTACATGATTTATGCTAATGACTGAAAGTCCACTGAGACGTTCTTGAGCCATTGTAGATCTCAGGTAGTTTTTAATCAGTTTGAGCTTAGAGAAGCTCCTTTCAGCAGCAGCGACTGTCACAGGTAGAGTGGCAAAGATTCTCAGAGCGACCCACATATTGGGGAAAATTTCCATCAGCTTCTTCTCGTGCAGGAAAGTCAGGAGCTCAATGTTTGTCATATTTTTTGATGGCAGATGTGGAAAGTTTTGCATTTCTAATACAAGTTCTCTGCCATCAATGTCTGGCTGTCCATCATGGCTTAAAGCTGTGCTCAGGGTTTGACAGTGCTCTAACAACTCATCTTAGAACTCTGCAGAACTCATTTAAATAAAGATTTATATGTCACTACTTTCTACTCAAGGACCTTGACAGAATTGTAGTGGAGTAAAAAGTACGATATTTGTCTTTCAAATGTAGTGAAGTTAAAGTAAAACATCTCCTGAAAAAATAATACATATAACATTACTAATTTAGCCAATTCAAATAAAAATACCATAAAATACTGCACAAGTTCGACCAGTGGCGGATTTAGCAAATTGGGGGCCCAAGGCGAAGGTGTGTATGGGGCCCCACTATCCGATCTTTAAAAGAAAAATATTTACTTCAAAATGAAGATGGACAGCAGAGAACACACAAAGTGTACCACCACACAAACTAATAGTCACGATGGATCCCAATAGAGAATAAGGTTTAACACGTCTTTGCCAAAATGCCAGGAAAACTAGCACTGTTTATTATTTTTTTAAGATCAAATCAATATAACATTTCAAAAAATCTACAAACAACCCTGTGTACAAGATGAATTGACATTACATTTTAGATTGAACATTTCTAACATTCTAGAAACAAACCTATGTACATGATATGGTGTGTGTGCGTTTAGCACAGCTACACTGAAAAAACAACAACAACAACAAAACATTTTCTTTGGCAAGTTTTTGCATGCATATTTTTAAAGTAAATTTCATATAGAATAAAAGTAATCTCTACTTAACAAAGTTACATAAAATTTAAGAAAATACAAAATTTTAACTTGGCCAGTAAAAGGTTGAGTAATTTCTACTTAGTTGAATTTTTGATTTGCAGTAGCTACATTTACTCGAAAAATATAAAATTGAATTAAACCACACTTTTAAAGTGTATGCTTTAATTAAAAATATCCATGAACACAATAGATATTGTGTAGCTACTATATCTACAAAAAAATAATGTGGCAACTGAACACAGAGACCTCAATACTTTGTACACAATACACAGAAAAAACATCCACTGAATCAAACTGCTGTAAAAATGTATCAGATAAATACTTTCAATTTTGTTTGCATAAATCTGTTAATCAACCTCAGTCCTGATCAAATCTCCAGGATTTTCATCAAGTTCATCAAGGATGTCACTGATTTGGGGGAAAACACACAAAATGACTTTTCATTATAAAAAGTGATTGTGGACTGGATATTTTTTTACCTTTTATCAAAGTATTGGGGTGTGAAAGATTAGGAACAACATTGGCTTTGATTCATTGTTAGTTTTTGTGCAGCTTTTTATTTTTTCTTCCTCATTTATATGCTGTTATACTCTGTTATATTTGTACAATTACAAATTGTACCTCTTCCCAGAAGGGAAAACCACCACCAATCAGAATGCATGATTATATGGTGTCATGGCTATGCAATCACAAAATGTTGTTTTAATGGAAGTCAACTGGGCAAAAACACCCACGGACAGTAAATGAGGGAGAAAAAGTGTAATCTGATTATGCACAAAAACTAACAATGCATCAAAGCCAATGTTGTTACTAATTTTTCACAAAAAATCCAGTACACAATCACTTTTTATATTGAAATTAAGTCGTTTTGTGTGTGTTCTTTACAGTTTTTGAAAAAATCATTTGCAATAAAAAGAGTAAACATTTCCAGGATTTTTCCTTAAACATTTAGCAGTTTTGATAAGGACTGAGGTTGATTAACAGATTTATGCAAAAAATTGAATATCGTTTAGTTTTGAAAAATGTTCAAAGCATTTTCCCAAAATATGTGTCAAAATAAGATTTGTCACCAACAATCATTCCATTTTCTGTGACAAAGAGAAAGTTGTGGCCAAAATAACACTCAACAGCAACACATAGTGGACGAAAACATCCCCAACATAACATTTACATTTATTCATTTGGCAGACGCTTTTGTCCAAAGCGACTTACAAGTAGTTTGTATACAGTGACACATCCCTGCAGATCAATCAGGGGTAAGGTGTCTTGCTCAAGGGCACTTCAGTAATGACCTGCTGGCACTGAGATTTGAACCAGCAACCTTCTGATCACAAGCCCAACTCTCTAACCACCAGGCCACAGCTGACCCCTGGATTAAATTACATAAGGGTTAAATTCGGTTTTTCTGTAGTAACGTTATTTACGTCACCACAAAATATTTTTTATCAGTGTAGGGCTGTGGCTATTACTAGCTAAACTAGGCGGTTGACTCACCAAAGCCCCATCATGGTCATCATCAGTGTCAAAGTGGCCACCACTGGACAACTCTTCCACGTCATTGACACTGTCGCCGGTGACAGCGGGCGGCAACAACGTGAAGTCCTCTTCAATTTCATCTTGGTTCACGTTATTTAGCGCCACTTCACTGCTAGCTGCTGCTGCTGCTGTACAGGCCTGTACAGTTTGGACGCCGTTGTTGTTCCTGTCAGTGTCCTCAACAACAGCACTATAAAAAATTGTCATCTTTGGCAGCGTTGCCAAGTTTTTATCGATGTCTTTTCGCTTTTTTCTTTTATCTGAGCCGCTTGGGTAAGACCGTTTCATTTTCGCGTTTATTTTTGTCGTGATTCGTCTCTGTTTGTGTACAAACCCAGTCCTGTCACTCTGTGTTTATCTTTCGCGCCGCGCAGCGCGCACGGTTACGGACGAGTCCATTTCATTGTGATAGAAGGGGGTGTATGTGTGTAGTGACAGATAAACATGAAACATTTTAACTACTACTTCAAAGTTTCAACGTATTTCTTAAGAATATTAATACAATTTACCATGCTTTGAAGTGTTCATGATGATAAGGGTTTTGTTTATTTTTTATTTTAAATTTTATAAAAATAAAAAATAAGGTTGGTTCGGGGCCCACCTATTATGACCGCTGGTAGGGGGCCCCAAGCAGCCGCCTACCTATGCCTCTATGTTAAGACCGCCTCTGAGTTCGACTAACTATGTCATAAGTTAATTCAAATTAGCGAACTTTACAAGCATCGTTGAACTAACTTAATGCAACATAGATAAACTAATCATTACCTACCTCTGTCTTTTTCGCGTTTTTCTTCCTCTTCTCTTCTTTTTTTTCTTCCCTGGGCACCAGATGGCTTCGGCCTTTTTGACATAATGACAACTTATCAGTGTCAGTGAATTCGGCCATCTGTCACTCACAATCACACACAGGTAACGGATGTTTGTTTTGTTTTTCAGCAGGGCGGGGGCGGGGGAGATTGATGCGTCACTCAGTCGGACCGGGGTGGATCGGGATTCGGGAAAGCAATGTTGTAGTTTTGTCTTTATCGGACGATCGCTTTTTTTAATCCATAATATTTAAGTAGTATTGGTAATAAAAAAAAATATATATATTGATAAAAATAATGATTTGGGCGCTCGGGCGCCCCAAGGGGTAGGCGGCGCCCTTAGCATTTGCCTATTCCGCCTATGCCCAGGGCCGGCCCTGGCCAGATGACTACATAAATATGACCAAAATGAAATTAGAAATCTTTTGATGTGGTTATCTTATTCAGTACCCTATGTGGCGCTATTACACAACAAAGCGCTTGCCATGTTTTTAATTTGTCTAATGAACATTAACAAGATCTTGGTAGGCAGTTAGTGTGCACATCTAGTTGGTTTGGATTACAAATATTTTTAACTTCTGAAAAAAATACTGTTTTAACAGAAACACTAAGCTGCCTGTATAGAGTTGACAAATAAAGTTGACTGTATTGTGTTGCAACCCTTTGACAAACAGTTATAGCAGGAATTTTAAAAACACAAACTTTACTTCATTCACCTGCTGCACACAAATTCATAACATATCAGACAAATCAACAAAATCCTCCAGAGACTCCGGGTAAAAATACTTTTGAAGTTTGGGTCGGTTCTGTTATTAAGTTCCTGACAGATCAATTTCTTAATGAAATACATTAAAAAATCATCAAGATTATGAGCTGTTTAATGTAATTGTAGTTTTAAAGAAATCATCAACAAATATGTTAACATGTACTGTAAATGATGAATTTTGAGATGAATCCTATGGATTAAATAACCTTAGACCTTATTAAAAACACCTACATTTGTTAAAAAAATCTATTGTTTTATTTGAAATAAGCTATTTTTTCATAACCAGCACAAGCTAACAGTACATTTGAATTGAATTTAGTTTAGTTAACGTAAGCACTTCTTGCAATGTTTTTAGAGCAACGGAACACATGGTAGTACGAAAATTTGTCATGCCTGCACTGAACATTCAGTTATCTTCATCAAGTGTGTATTTGATGTGTCTTTTGTCTGCGAACCTCCAGGAACAAAAGAATTGGAAACAGACTCTAGAAAAAACTCGTCACAAAAGTTTTACAATACCGAAGAAAAAACCTTTGCATTCTGTAAACCCAAATACTCAAAATAATCAAACAGATTAAGTAATGTAAACATAATTTTATTTTTAAAAATTCTACTTTTGAGTAAAGTATACTGATTAAACTGATGATAAATAGATTTTTGATTAACTTGAAGTTTTGACTAAAACTAAAAAAATATGCTCCTTGTTCAATTTAAAAGAACAAGAACCTCTTAAACTCGTTAATAATTTTTTTGAGTATTGCCAACTTATCCGGGTTTACAGAG
This sequence comes from Triplophysa dalaica, assembly GCF_015846415.1. NCBI lineage: Eukaryota > Metazoa > Chordata > Actinopteri > Cypriniformes > Nemacheilidae > Triplophysa > Triplophysa dalaica. Next base: position 10,700,266 of record NC_079561.1, on the reverse strand, counting down.
TAACATAACATTTTTATATCCAATGATGCAGAGTCTGATTACTTTCATTCATTCCTTGAAGGATCGGTTCAGCCAAAATTCTGTCATCTTTTATTCACGCTCGAGTTGTTCCAAATCTGTATAAATGTCTTTGTTCTGATGAACACAGAGAAAGATATTTGGAAGAAGGCTTGTAACCAAACCGTTCTTGGCCACTATTGACTACCATACATAGTTAGAAAAAATCTTCTTTGCACTGTTGAACGCAAGATATTTTGAAGAATGTAGGAAAACAAACAATTCTGGGGCACTTTTGACACCCATTGTCATATTTCCTACTATGGTAGTCAATGGTGGCCAAGACCTGTTTGATAATGGCATTCTTCCAAATATCTTTTTCTATGATCATCAGAACAAAGACATTTGTAGAGATTTGGAACAACTTGAGAGTGAATAAACGATGACAGAATTTTCATCTTTGAGTGAATTGTCCCTTTAATGCAGTGGAGCTTTAAATAAGAAGAAATAGGAGAAAAACTTTTTACAGACTGCACAGAATGTTGAATCCCATTTTTTGGAAAATTGCAACTAAGTATTGAAGCACTATTGCAAAAAATATTAATCCTTCCAATCGACTACTGCTGTCTTGGCATATACCAACAGTTTGTTTGCATACAATTCTGCTAAACGAGGGGAAAATAAATGAGACGCTATCAAAACTTTGCTTTATTTGTTTAAGAATCTTGCAACGTTTTAAGTTCCCATAACTTGCTGGTTGATTTGACTTGAGGCTTTCCCTCATAAATGCTTCAGGTTTCCCACTATTGATATGAACATAGCTCATTACAAAGGAAAATTCATGTTTGGCCTGTGGCACTGCTTGGATGCTATCCTCCCATTGGTACAGTAAAATTACCTGTTTGTAAAAGCTTTAGTGTCACACCTGTTACTTTAAACACTTACGAAGCCTGTATTACAGATTTACGAAAGGTCTTTTAATGTTTCTGGAAACTGATGTTTTACAGATACAAGTCTATCTGGAAGACAATTTTTCTATAGTTCTGCTGTCATCTCATGCAAAATAAATAATAAATAGCAGGCCTTTAAAGGGTTCAAAAACTCACCCTTATGTCATTACAAACTAGTTTGAAAAGTGTAAATGTTATAAGCAAATGATCCATGGATCAAAAATAGCATGTTTATAAAGCACATGTCCTTGTGACTGCCTTTAGCTTCAGGGGCCATGAAAACACAAAGCAGGTGGTGGGAACCATTAAAGCTATAGAATCTCATAGCCTCCTTTAAAGGGACTCCTTTAAAACTCCCAAAATCTTGAATATAAAAATACTGGATTATGATTGGGTTCTACTAACACCTTGTCAGTGTAGCGTTTTGCTGAAGTAGAAGTTTCGCACCGATGCAGTAAAAGTCCTACTCCCCGTTTACACCTGCCATTAACTTTTCTTTGCCATCTGGATTGTTTTTAGATATTCTTTGGCTTCAGCAATCTGGGGCACCATTGACTCCCTTTAAAACAGTGCTTTAGAGGTGTTTGTTTTCCTTAATTCTTTCCTAAATATATATTTAAAAAATACATTAATTATGTCCATGGTACTCAATGGTGCCATCTTCCTTTGTGTTTAATGGAACAAAAAAACAGGTTTGAAACATCATGAGGGTGATTCATGACAGAATTTACATTTTTTGGGTGAACTTTCCCTTTAAGAAGAAACGTAAGGGCCAGTATTGTTTTCTCTGTACTTACTTTAAAACAACATTTTGGTCTTCCTGAGGCCATACGGTCAGTATAACATTGAGGTTTCATTTGTCTGTGAGAAATGTCAGCGTTTCTCAAAGCAAACACAGCTCAGCAACATTAAGGTTGGCATGGGACCAGTGTGAAACAGGTGGGAAGATTAGATCATTTTACTGACTTGGATCTTTGAATCTCGTTTAGCAAAAAGAGTCTTTGCATTCAATCTTCATTTGAATAACTCGGGAACAGCTTTAAATAGCCAAATTCCCAAAACACATGGATCATATTCATTATCAAATCTTAAAGGGATAGTTCACCCAAATATGAAAATTCTCTTATGATTTACTCACCTTATGCCGGTTTGCTATATCAGACTTTTAAAAGACTTATCTTCTTATATGTGATCCAAAAAGCTTTAATAAACTCATTAATAAATGTGTATTGAAGCAAAATAAAGTATTTGTTCTAGTGTCTCACAAAAAAAATTGTACAGTAAGCTATATGACAACTACACTGTAATACTTTGCTGTAGTTTTGCAGCAGGTTTGCCAGTAACTTAACTTATATTCAATTTACAATTTTGTATTAAACATAAACTTACCTAGTTCTCATATTTTCATTCGTAAAACAATTCTAAATATTTTACGTCAGTTTTGTTGTTATGTCAATGTATTGTAATTTAACACGTTTAAAATATTTTAACTAAAAATCGAGAGAAAATGCTTAGAAAGAACGTATGTTTTTGCAGCCGTGTTAATGCCATTCTCTTCTTGCTCATTTCGAATCTCACAAATCAAAGTGTCATGATTCTGCCGCATCATGTCATGTCTATCTTGGTCCAGTGGCAGGATCATGACAGAGCCTCATGTTTAATGAAGAGAGAGACATGGCATTGTTTGTTTTGACATGTCATGCTCTCTCTCTGGTCTCGTCTTTGTCCCTTCCCCCTCGTTTCCTCATTATTGACTGTTAATGTTTTCATGCCCCGCACCTGTTCCCCTCTTGATTTGGTTTCCTTTATAATGGCCCTGTGTCTCCTGTCTTGTGCTGGTTCATTTTTAATTCATTTAGGTGAGTTCTTGTCTTATCAGTTTAGTCTAGTCTTTTGTAATGTTTGGTAAATGTTATTCTTAGTCCTGTCTAGATTAGTTACTCCATGTTCCAAATTGTATGTAATCTTATGATTTACCCCCTTTTGGGTTTTTGTTTTTCCATTATTATTTATTAAAACCTTGGTAACCCCTTACCCGCTGTCTGCGCCTGGGTCCTCTGTCCTTGTCTCACCCCAAACATGTCACAACAACTTTTAGGCTATTTGAAACTCTTATTTAATATATCTGTTCAGGTTATACCTTAATTATATTCATCCATCACATATTCTTAAAGTATTTAATTTCCTTTAATCATCACTGATATACTAAAACATCAGACATACTATTAGAAGACTTTAACAAGCCACTAACAAGCTACTTTGGCAGCTGATAATGCACATCATAGTGATCTGACAAAGTGTCACATTCCAGGCGTGATGGTATTTAGCCTAACATACACACCCATGCAATGCCTCTAAATTAAAATGTTAGGTCATCTCATCAACATAACTGGCAAGTAAAATAAAGCCGCTGACAGAAATAAGAGACCACATGACCAGGCTTTGAATCAGCATTTCTGCATCTATTGTGATATTGTTGAATTTCAAAAGAAACAAACTTTTGCTAAAATACATGTAAAAACGTCAGCGTGACGTTTAAACATGTATATGAAATAGTTTTCTTTGCATTATTCATGATCTGCAAACATTTAATCTGTTTTGTTATTTTGACAACTTTGTCCAATTTCAATTTTCTGCAAATAAATGCAAATATTTTCACTTCGAAGTCTAGAGAAATGTTGTCACTATTTATGGAATGAAACATAAACGCTTATTTTACATATACCTATGAGTGGTAATTTCAGAAAAAGGAAATAGTTTGGAGTATTGTCTTCTGAAGGTGTACAGTGTATGAGATCTGTGGGACAACTAAAGTAACGTCACAATTTTACAGTACTGAAGATCCAGTCATGCATACCTTATAAAGATAAAACAAATGTTTACTTAATATATTGGTTCATGGAGTTTGCACATATTCTTTTAAAGATAGAGACTGTTTTACCAATCTGTTTTGATAAAATGCTTCAATGTGTGGTCACATAAAATTATTTCCTATAATATTCTAAAAAGCTTGGTGTGAACCCTAAAATAACTTTCATTTGTGTTTTCTGACTGATTTACAATTTTTAACAGCGCATGTACTGTATATAATATTTTACAAAATGCGTAAAGGCATTCCAAACGTTTCAAGTGTATGTCAGGACCATCAGAAGTTACAGGTCCGACTATGTTCAGAATCCTGAAACTCACACCGAAAATTGACCCCCATCTGAGGGTCGAGTCTTATCTCAAATGTCTATTCTCAGTCTTGCCCACAGGACATATTAATGAAGATTAACATCAGAACAATGTGATGGATTATCGTGAGTTTCTCTCACCACACCTATTTGAAAGAGCTTGTTCAGAACAGGTTTCAATCGCATTTACTCCCCAGTATGCAAATGATTACAAAGAATCACACATATTTTTCAAATTTGTTTGGATGTAGACCGTTTTGATTCTAAAGCATTTTGATTCACAAATCATATTGTCTGAGATGTCTAAAAAGTATGCAGTGAATAAGCCAGTAGCAGATGTTTGTAGAATACCACAGAAGCAATGTCCAGAGAATGATGAAGACTGACTTGTTGAGTTCAGAAATTGGACCAGTTCCACAAGATGGGCTGAACGCAGAGGAATTTATGCATACTTAACATCCTATTTCCTGAAGCTTTTCTCTAAGGGCAGTTAATCTGTTGTGACACATATGACAATAATCATTTGTACTTCATAAATCAATAAAGATAACTTTATATACAGTATGCATTGGTAAATTTTCAATGGAGACTTAATTCTTTGTCTGGTGAAAACGGAGAATAGCAAATGTTTTATTTGTTTATTATTAATTGATTCTATTTTGATGCTATCTGTTTATTAATGGTTTCCTTATTTGTTTCTCATTTTTCATCTAGATTGAAAGTACAAACTTGGTGAAAGCATGTCAGTTTTTTTTCTGTGCACATGTTGTGAAGTTTATGATGAACTGGATGAATGTTTGAGTCTCCCATGTGATTTCTAGAATAACTTGACTGTTTAAATTGTTGTTGTCTAAATTCTTGATTCCTGACAGTTTTAAGAAGTGAAAACCACAGCTGTCCAAAGGCAGATTATATTTCATATGTGATTTGTCTTTAAAAAGCAAGAAAATAAAATAATCTTTGGCGTCGGGGTGGTGCAACAGTCATCTGTTTTAATTTGCCAAATATACTGAAGCAATTTTTAAAATCAAAATAAAAGTCCATTTAATTTGCACCCATATGTTATTGTCATCGATTCTATAGAATATATCTGGAATGTTGAAGGTAGATCATTTTGTTGGGGTATGTATTGTCTGGTTAACTTTAAGAGTATTATTGCTAGAAAAAATTCTATAGTGTTCCTGCTTAACTGGAAATGCATTGTGCTAGAATCTCAATGGTCATGTGTTTGATCCTAGGGAACACACCCAATGATAACACTGAAACCTATTAAAAACACTGTAATGAACTGCACTGTGCTTTGGATCGAAGTATCTGCCAATGGATAAATAAATATGATCAAATTATATCTTGTAATTGTTTAAAAACATATATATATTACATAAAATTTACATATATATAAAAAGAGTTTGTTTCCAAAATGAGATTTAAAAATCATGTTTTATGATGTTATCATGATATTCTTGTGTTTTATTGTGTTAGTAAGTTGTATTTTTTTGTTATTATGCCTTAAATCCAAACAACAAACCGCGGTTTGATCAATTTTAATTGGAATGCACAATCATAAAATGGAGTTATCTCATTTTAGAACCAAACTCTTCATATTTATACAAGCAGACAGAAATACAGGCAGACATACATAAATGTAATTTAGAAAACATTTTTGAAAACTTCTTTTATCAGAAAACTGATGATAAAATTACAAATCTGCAAATATAAGGCAAATGGCAGCTACTTTGATAATCTAGATCTAGAAAAACAATATGAATAGGGAATGAATACTGCCAGTAATCCTAAACTTTTAAATTATTGTGTATGTACTATAATTGCATTCACATACAAAAAATGTCAGTTCACATGGAACATGTTAATCATTTTGCATGTGACAGACATCAAATGTATGTTTTTTGAAATGTTATAAATCTCTTCCCATCAATAGATTAAGAATTAGCCACACAGCTGCGCCCTAAATAAATGTAAAGTAGACAAAAATTGATATATTTTGTATCTCTGTGAGAATTCACTACATTACATTTTATGTTCATATTTATGCATTTGTCCCATGCTTTAATCCAAATCATTGATGGTATATATTCAATTGAACTACATAAACACTAAACACTAGATTAATGCGCAAATTGGTTAATATTTGTTTTATTTTGTTACCGACACCTCTTATGTTTTCAAGGTTTGTGCGTTCAGCACTCAGATGTAAGTGGTAGATTTACATGTAACCTGTTAAACATGATGGGGCTAACTGACACGCTTAAAGTAGGTGTTGTTTAACAATGCCACCTAAAGAAAGTTATGAAATCTCTCCCGTATGATCTCTTTGTGAATTTGTTCACTAAATGTAACACGCTAAAATAAAACACTACTCTTTGCCATTAAAGGTTGGATACGTTTTTAACACAAGATGACATAAAAATCTACTTTGCATGAAACCACGTCATCCCACTGGGAACCACAGGAGAAGGTGGTGAAGCCGTGTCCGTGATGGAGTCATTGAGGTGAGAGAACAGAGGCTTGGTTGTTCAACTGGAAAGAGGAGCCTGCAGGTCACAATGGGTTCCAGGAGAGATGCCAAGCCTTAACATTTAAACCCCTCATCAAATATTCCTCATTTAATAAGGTCTACAACAAACAGAGATCTCGTACCTTCCCAAAATCATGAAATATGCATGTGGTCCCTACAGATGGCATATTGTGGATTGGATTGTGTGTAATCACAATGATTTGAAATATAAAAAGCTCACAAAGATTCTGCAGTCATCCTTGTAAAAGTTTCTCTCTTCATTTCTCAATGTTAATTTGTGTGCATGGTGTGTCGAGCCCCCCTCTGATGAAAATACTCCCGTACCAGCCAAACAAGATGGGTTTGAATCACTCGGGAGAGGGCGAGAGGACCCAAGGCTGAAGGGGGAGTGGTCAGGTGAGTCCTACCCTCAGCGTTTATCCTATAAATCCTCCTGCACTCCATGCACAAGTCACTCATCTCTTACTGAGCTATCCTGCTCCGTCTTTATCTCAACGTCACCCCTCCAAAACGACAGCCACCATGAGTGTCAGAATGTCCAGCTACAGCAGCGGTGCAAGCTTAGGTGGCGGTATTAGCAGTGGATCTATGAGAAGAAGCTTTTCAAGTAGGTCTGCAAGTGCAGCACCCATCGGGCGGATGAACTCAGTGTCAGTCCGTCGGTCGGCTGTTGGAGCCGGCAGCAGCAGTGGCTTCCAGTATGGATCGGGAAGCAGCCACAGCATGAGCGGAGGTTACGGAGGAGGCGTGGGTGTCGGAGGAGGTTATGGCTTTGGTGGAGGCCACGGCGCAGGCATTGGTGCAGGACTCGGTGGAGGAATTGGAGGAGGTTTTGGTGGAGGTCTAGGTGGAGGCTATGGCGGAGGTTATGGCGGAGGTGTTAGTGGAGGTTATGGTGGAGGTCTGGGTGGAGGTTATGTCGGAGGTATTGGTGGAGGTTATGGCGGCGGTGTCGGTTTTCCACCCATCACCTCCGTCACGATCAACCCCAGCCTCCTAGCCCCTCTTAACCTAGAGATCGACCCCAACATCCAGCTTGTCCGTACCCAGGAGAAAGATCAGATCAAGAACCTCAACAACCGCTTTGCTTCCTTTATTGACAAGGTTTGTCTTTTTTTTCTTTCTAGCAAACTGAAGTAAACTGATAATGTTGACATGCAGAGCAGATGAATTTGCAAGCTTATGAATGTTGGGTTTTGGCAGCAGGGTTCTTCTCATTAAATATTTCACAGCTAGCAACTTGCCTCCAAATCACATTAGCATAGATCTGTATGATGTATACTTCACTACTACTGTCCAGTGACAGAAAGCACATTGCTTGTCATCTTCTGCATTATCATCAACGTCAAATAGTCAAGGTTCACATCTATGCTCACTAGTTTTAGTCTCTGTATGCAATTGTTCTCGGTCAGTGAGGTTGTGTTTGGAAACCCAAGCCAGGTGGGATCCAATGACTAGTCCAGGCCTAATAAGGGCATGGATCAGGTTTGCCAGCCACCCCCATGTGTGTGTGTAACATGTGAGGATCGTCTTTAATTCAAACTCATACTCAATACCTGACCTAAAGTTATCCTGAAAATCTATGCGATCTTAATACTCACTTTCTTTTCCTAAACGAAACCAGTAATAGGAATTAGAGAATGAACCATCCAGCCACACCTTTTTAGCCCCTACACCCATTTCGATGGTCCAGATAAAACATACAATCAGCATTTATATCTCTTGCCACTTCTAGTTATGCAATGGGAGTTTGTTGTTCAAAAGTTTCACTTTTTGCATCATTTTAATTGGCAGAAGAGTGACACACATAGTGCCTGGGGGTAAGGTGTGCCATGTCATCTCTGTTAAACTCTTCCGTTTGGCCAAGGTCTTCTGGGAGCCAGGAGGGATACATTTTTTGGGAGTTTATATTAAAGCACAGATAAATGACATCACAACACATTAAGACTGAGGTTAATCTTTTACGATCTCATAGGGGTGTGAACATGGATGAGTTGGATTATTGTTACAGCCATAGCAGAACCCTGATGCCACCATTTCATGTCCTGCTGTATCTCTATAAAGACACAGTTCTCAAAGTTTACAAGAAGAAAAAGAAGGATAATTTGTGAGTTTCTTCATTTGTTCAAAATGTGTTGCTGTTATAAAAATCAATCACTTTATCTTATACGCAGGTACGGATTCTGGAACAACAGAACAAAGTTCTCGAGACAAAATGGACTCTGGTACAGGAACAGACCAGCAGCCGTTCCAACATCGACACCATGTTCGAAGCCTACATCGGCAACCTGCGCAGACAACTGGACGGACTTGGCAATGACAAGATGAAGCTGGAGGGAGAATTGAAGAACTTGCAGAATATGGTGGAGGACTTTAAAACCAAGTAAGGAGCTGTTAAATAACACATGTAGGGTCTGCAAATGCACTCTTGAATGTACAGTATGTGCTCAAGTGGAAAATTTGTCCTCTTAGGTATGAGACAGAAATCAACAAGCGTGCTGGAGCGGAGAATGAATTTGTCCTGCTCAAGAAGGTAAAAACTTTGGCTTCTCTTTTGACTTCTTAGTCATATTTTTGTTGACTCCACCTGTTATATTGAGCTCTCTACGCGTCTTTAAAGGACGTTGACTCCGCCTACATGAACAAGACTGAGCTCGAGGTCAAAGTTGAGGCTCTTCAAGATGAAATCAGCTTCCTCCGTGCCATCTATGAGGAGGTGGGTGGTGTGTTATGATGTGCTTTTGTAATAGTTTTCAGTGTAACAGCAGGTTTATTTCAACCATGTATGTGTTTTCAGGAGCTGAGTGATCTTCAGGGACAAATCAAAGACACAATGGTTGTTGTGGAAATGGACAACAGTCGCAACTTGGACATGGAGGCCATCGTCGCCGAAGTTCGTGCTCAGTATGAGGACATCGCCAACCGCAGCCGAGCCGAGGCCGAGATGTGGTACAAACAGAAGGTGAGAAAAAACACAGATTCTTCATTCAATCAACATTGTTTCCTTCAGAGCTTAACATCAATCTTCATGTTCCACCTTCCAGTTCGAAGAGATCCAGACATCTGCCGGCCAATATGGAGACGACCTCCGCAGCACCAAAGTTGAGATCGCTGAGCTCAGCCGCATGATCAGCCGGCTACAGAATGAAATTGAATCTGTTAAGGGACAGGTGAGTTGTTTTGTTAGTTGTGTTTAGGTTAACTCAATTGCTAAAAGTAATAAGAAAACTAAAATCTCAAAAATATTCTACACTCAGCGTGTCAGCCTTGAAACTCAGATCACTGAGGCCGAGGTGCAAGGGGAGGCTTCAGTGCAGGACGCCACGCTCCGCATTAGACAATTGGAAACGGCTCTACAGAAAGCCAAGCAGGACATGGCTCGCCAGGTGCATGAGTACCAGGACCTCATGAACGTCAAACTGGCCCTGGACATTGAGATCGCCACCTACAGGAAACTTCTGGAGGGAGAGGAAATTAGGTCAGTCACTCTTTCACGTTTCTTCTCTTGACATCTGTTGAGGTAAACAGACATTAAAATGTTCGTATTCATCTGTTGTCAGGATTGCGACTGGCGGTAGCGCTGCCACCATCCACATACAGGAGTCGGGAGTGAGCTCCAGTAGCGGAGGCGGTAAGCTAATGACATTTTAAGCACCAACTACCTCAGACAAGCTGAAATTTCCAGCTTTTTATTCATTTTACAAACTGCATTGGTAAAACCATTGTCTTGGTGCACAGGTGGATTCGGCATGGGAGCAGGAATTGGAATGGGCGGCGGTGCCGGAAGCGGATTCGGCAGCGGGTTCGGATATGGTGGTGGTGTGGGAGTGTCCTACGGTAGTGGCGGAGGAATGTCCTACGGAAGTGGCGGAGGAATGTCCTACGGAAGTGGCGGGGGAATGTCCTACGGAGGTGTTGCGGGAAGGTCCTTCGGCAGCGGAAGCCTGACCGGTGGTATGGGAGGTGGCAGCAGTTCAATCTCAATGTCCCGCTCCTCTATGGTCCATGGAGGAAGCAGGACCTTTCATTAAGCCAAAGAAATATACGTCAATCCATTTCCCACATGGCAACATGCTCTAATCCATGTCTTTTTTTTTCAATATTTGCCCAAAGTCCTTGAGCATTTGCCGACATTATTAATGTGTTCACCCACCCAAAACCTACCATCAACCAAAGAGACATTCACTGTGTTTGATTTTTTTTGTCCTCACTAAGTCCCACGGTTAGTACCTTTTTGTCCTGTAGGTGGCACTCGAAAGAATAAAACCAGCTCATGAGAAATGTAACAAGAAACTCAAGGTTTTTCAGAATAACTAGTGTTCATTACTTTTATTACTCTGTCATGACACACAGTGAATGTGTTTTCTTCCAAAGGGATTTCGAGAAATTTTTGGAAGCAACTCCACTGTTTTCTTTCCCTCATTTGAGCTGTTTTCATGCTGTCACATTATTTAATTGTATTCATTAAAGCTCATGTTCCACATGTACCACATTCAGACACCAATAAATCAGGATTACATACAATCATTTGCCTTTAGTTGTTTATCATTAAGTCTTCTTTCCTTTCTCTTTCTACCTTATTTAATAAACACGTTTACATTATGTATGTATCGAAAATTCCCCATTTAGCCATACCAACTATGAAAATGTTCATGAATTAAGTTATGATAACGTTTTATTCTATTCAGCTTGTAGGAAAGTATAGAAACAGAAAACACTCATAAGAAAATTAACCATGGATTTATTATACAATAGTAAAAGTGTAGTAAACATACTTTTGACTGCTTGATTACCATTTGTAATACTATAGTTTTGCTACGAATATCGTGGGTAAACATAGTTACTGTAGAGAAACTATGGTAAATGTATGGTTTCTATGGTTTCAATACCATAGTTAAATTAAGCATTTAGGTATTAATTCAGGACCATACTATTGTCATCTAAATGCATCACTTTAACATGATATTTACGCATGAGACATACGTGTTCACACCTTGTTTTGGGGATCTGTCCACCATTCTCAGCATAATGTAGCTTGTCTGTGAACCAAACATCATATTTTATTGGGTCAGCTTAATCTTAATAGTCTCACACCTCTTTAAAGGAATCTTTACCAAGACAACCTCACATTAGATTGTAAGTAAGCTGTAAATGTAAGACGCTCAAGGCAAAACGCTTGATTTTTAAATTTGTGAATTTCCATCAATTTACATTCATATCTCTTTCATAATGCAGAAACACACTGTATTTCATCATGGCTGTTTCTGCTGGATAAGGGAAACCGTGTTTGGAGGTTGCACCGCTTACCAAGACTTTTTATTGTTGTGGTTTCCTTTCCTTGGGATCCTCATTTGTGTGTTTTATTCTGTTTTTATTGTGTTCTTGGTTTCGCTTTAGTCATTTCAAAACGTGGTACAAGAAACCTTCCACAAAGTCAAGGTTTAGCAATTTGTTCAAAGAAAAACAGTGTTACATCTTAAGTGAACCCAATTAGAATTAAAAAGACTTCTTTTTCCGAGACAGAATGTTTCTCTACAGTTTTAAGCATGTTGTCATTATTACCTTTAGATAAGAACATGCAACTGATGCACAGTAAGAAAAAAGATGTGGGTGAAAACTAACCCTCTTTCAAATACACTTCACAGAGTAGAATATCCTCATTGAAGGTCCAATGTAATTCAATAAAATATACATGACTGTCTTCAGAGGTGTATAAAGATAATACATAATGAAGCGCTTTGTTTGTATTATCCTTAGAATGAGCTTTCTATCTCTATACACCACATGTCCCCTTACATGGAATTCACCATACTGTTTCTACAGTAGCCCTTCAAAAAGGAGAGAAATCGTGACGACTTCCTGGTTCTGTGTCAGCCACCAGTGTCCTTTGAAAGAGGTTGAGGGTTGGAGTGAGCTGTTGGTTGCAATTCGCAACCTCGCTGCTAGATTGCGCTAAATTTCATACAATGGACTTTTATATGTTATCTATCCGCCATAAAGAATTATTTTCCCATAGGACTTTTAAGCACACCTGAGTGAACGGTGTCAAGATCCCAGATAACAAGAAGCCATTATTAAAACTTTCATTCAGTGAGGGTTCAGTGGGAAGGTCAGTTAGTATCACTCATACTCCTTAAAGAACAAGTATGTTGTTGTGTAAGTGGATGAAACTGATAGCCGCTTTATGTCAAGAGCTGTTGGTTGATTTATCAGAGGAAAGACCTTTTGAGCTGGTCAGATGACACATAACAATACAAAATACCTTATAGTGTGTAGATTTTATGGGTACATCGTTAGTCAACGGATCTCAAATTAAATATTTTAAAATATCAAAAAAATATTTTTTATGTTTAACACGATAAGATAATTTTCTTTTTAAGAGCTGTTGAGAGAGAGCCGCGACACCGGAGGTTGAAAATATTAGCGTGTCACGTAATTGATGGAGCCTTCAGATAGTTCCAGGAAGTTATCTCTTTAAATGCTTTATTTCTTTCCTTTGTTATTCATTAAATGATTTATGTATATAATCCAATGGAGTCAACAAAATTGACGCAACTCTCTCTCTCAACGGCTCCGCTTAGAACAACGCTGTCCCCTAATGGTGTAAAACTATTTACCAAGACAGGTGCACACACAAAAATAACATTTATTTTGTTAGAGTATTACACTGTCCTAAAATACTTTAAAGGTGTAAAAATGGATACATCTACAAGTAAGGAAAAAAATGAACCCTTAACTTTCCATCATTTCACTTATTTCTAAAAAAAACTCCCCATAGTTTTTTGTACTATACTCATGGTTGGCTTTTAAGACATTGATGAACGTTCTCTCATTTGTAAGCAACTTTGTTAAAAAGCATCTGCTAAATGAATACAAGTAACTAACCATTGGGGTTTAAAGACAGCTTACTTTTGAGTACACATGAAATGTAATAGTTAAGAATCACCCATCGAATAACAATCAAGCAGTATTCTTAACAGTTATTACGGCTCTGGTTTTATAGACAGTTATTGCTAAAAATAAAGCAATAAACACTGTCTGTTATTCTTTGGAGTGTTGGTTGCTCTTCAGATCTGTTTAAATATTATGTTGCCGTCACTCTGGGGTTGTCTGGGTCGAATGTCATAATCTCCATATGGATTAGACCTGTGGGAGATAATAAGACACAAAACCTTTGGTCAAATTTGGACAGAAGGGACATTAAACAGAATGGTTTAATACAGCTTAAAGATTATTGGACGTTTTCTCTTTCTAAACTGCATTTGATGGGACAATAATCCTTTCAGTTCAAAATGAGTCATTGATGAGAATTGCTAACGTAGTTATTTACACATCACACGTTATTTAGAAATGCTACACATTTTGTCAACTAATATTCTAAATTGACATACTAGAGGGTGTATGCAATTTTTAAACAGGGAACGTCTGTAAACTTCAAATGTATATAAAATCAAAATGAAATCGTTTTTTGTCAAAGTTACAAGCTACAAGTACACAACCATATAGATAGGGCCTATATGTGTGCATGTTGTTGGTCTCACTCTTCCATTCGCTGACGGCCAGTTCTAGACTCTCAAAAGAATCGTCATATGGTGGTGAGATGGGCTCATTTTCAGGGTCATGGAACTCAGACAGATACCGCTGTGACAGTGCGTCTTTTGCAGTAAGTCTGACCTCCGGGTCCAAAATCAGCATGTCTTCTAACAGATCAAGGGCTGTAAATAAAATAACAGAGCTGGGTTAGTTAGAGAAAGGTGAAACGCAAATATAAGATCTAAACTCCTTGGCAAGAAGCTGTGAAGCACAGCACAGATTGTATCTGTTAAAGGGCTACTCCACCTAAAAATGAAAATTCTGTCATTCTGTTACAACCCTGTGTAAATGTCTTTGTTATGTTGAAAGATTTTTGGAAACATGTAAGCAACTGACAATTCTGGGACATTATTAACTACCATAGTAGGAAAAAATATAATGGTGGTCAGAGGTGCCCCAGAACTTTTTGCTTCCCAACATTGTAAAATTGATTAAAAATCTAATTTTGTGTTCAACAGAAAAAAAGATACAAAAATGTTTCCTACTATAGTATCCTATACTACATTTATACAGGTTTGAAACAACTAGACTAGAGGGTAAGTAAATGATAACAGAATTTTCATTTTGGGTGGAGTATCCCTTTTACTACAGGCCAACCACCAGGGGGCGACATTTCGTAATATAAAGGCAATCAATTGCACCAGAGTTTGAAATATGGCATTGGTAAATAATTGGTGTTAAATCATTTCTCTAGGTGATTTAAAATACATACCATCAGGATCCATAGCTGGAAAGACATCTTTGAAGGCTTTTTTCCTCTGGACTGGGAGTGACCTGATGTATGACTGGGCCTACAAACACCAAATCATCATATGACACATAATTCAAAACACAGGCAACAGGTAAACATAATTTGATTGCTTGATTATATTTTTTCTACATCTTTGCTTTGCATCTTCTGAACAAGCGTTGAGCTCGGTGTCCCTGTCAGGCTGAGGATCTTCTTGAGCTGATCCATACCTTAACAAAGTGTTAAGGCGAAGATGCACGAACAAAACACTCTTTTATAGATAAGCAAGTGAAAATAAAGGATACTGTCATTGCCGGGGAAAAGCACCACTCCTGTTATCATCTCAGCCAGGATACAGCCAGCAGACCAAACATCAACTAAACAAACAACAGTTACACAGTTACAAGATACAACCCTACGGGTGACTTTAAATTCTTTAACACGATGTGCAGGGCGGAGTCAAGGGGTCAGAGGTTACCTGTCTGAGTGTAATGCATCCAGTTCAAGATGACCTCGGGGGCTCTGTACCAGCGTGTCACCACGTAACCTGTCATCTCTGTTTCTGTGTGTCTTGCCAGTCCAAAGTCCAGGATCTAAGGAAAAGTGTGTGAAAACATTTTCACACCCCTTACTTTTAGTAGGAATGATGAAGGAAGGATGAAAAGCTCAATAGAAAACAGAGACAGCAAAATAATCGGATTATGATTGTTTGTTGTATATCTAAACATTGTGTCTACCTTCAATTCACAGTTTTCATCCACAGCAAGGTTATTAGGCTTAAGATCCTGAAACAAGACATCAGAGGTTACTTTAATTTCATTTTTAGATGAAAAAAATATGATAGAATTTGCAAATTATGATAATTACGGAATTTATAATGTTATCACATTTTGTTACAAACAACATGTTTAGTGCAACAACTTAAAAATTGTATAAATATTGGGTCATATATGAAATTGGCTTTCTAAGTTAATTCAACCTTTTTAAACAATTTAGATAAAAAGTACTTAATAATTTATTGTACTAATATTAGTACAATGCATTTTTTTCATTTTATCATATTTTTAAATACCGGCACGTATCTGGTTATGGCTAATACAGACACCTTTAAATGTTCGGTACATTTACAGTAGCGGTTACTTTAAGACTTACTCACCCGATGAATGATCCCAGCTGAATGGATATACTGAGAAGAAAAGTTTCAGTTATTTAATATATTCATTCAGTATCCTCAATATTAGCTTCGGTTTGATCATCACAGGTTGTCAGAAATGCTTATCTCTTCAGACAAATACATTACAATGAGTGTTTGAATGAACAAAACAAAATTTTGTATCATTATTATCAGAGAGAAATTAAGAGCTTTGAGGAACAAGACAACAGACCTTGAGTCCTCTGAGAATCTGATAGAACAGGTATGTGATGACTTTACTGGTTAACTGTTTCCTCTTCATGATATGACCAAGATCCCGAGCTACAAATGGCATGACCATATAGCTGTGTACAAATATTACAAATTGGGGGTTAGTCCTAAACTAGATTGTGCAGATTTAAGGGCTGTCAAATGATTAATCACATCTAAAATAAAAGTTTGTATTTACATAATATACTGCATGTCTTTGCAGCCTACTGAGCATCTTTATTGTGTATTTAAAAACACATTTATATAACATAAACATTTATATATTATTTAAATTATTGATAAATATAAGTAAATACATGTAAATAATATATATGTGTGTGTGTGAGTTTATAAATACAAAATTAGTTTGCACAGTAGGCTACACAGACATATATTATTTACACTTTTATTCTGGGTGAAATTAATCGTTTGACACTCCAAGTACATTTATTTACTCTGAAGTAAGATGATTCCAGCCATCTGAAGCTAAATGGCCCATCTAAAGTCTTTTTTCCCTACATAAAATCAACCTGAAGAACATTTTGTGAAAATATATTCACAATTTGTTTAATATTGAGTTAGACCAGGTGAAAGATTGAAATCATTCTCAAATGCTAAATCTATACATAATATGCATGCTTTCATTGCAGCTCTCCGCCTGTCATGACGTGCTTGGTTTTTGCACAGGAATGTATTTTGCTCATATTGACACTCACAAAGTGTCAAATTTCTCCGGCGAGGAATCAGGGGTGAAGACATTGAGAAGGCAGATCACCTACAGAATGAAGAAGACATATATATGCATAGTGAAATATTTGTATCACTGAACTGGTTAGGGCTTTGAACAGATAAATGATATTGAATAAATTATTCTGGTAGTTCAGATAAAAATGAAAATTCTGTCATGAATTACTCACTGAATTACTCTAGTCGTTCCAAACCTGTATACATTTCTTTGTTTGGTTGAACACAGAAAAATATATTTGGAAGAATGCAAAACAAACAGTTCTTGGACCCCATTGACTACCATAGGAAAAATTCCAATGGTGGTCAAAAAGGGATGCAGAACTGTGTGCTTTCCTACATTCTTCCAAATATCTTCTTTTGTGTTCAACAGAACAAAGAAATAATGCAATTTTTCCTATAACGGTATTAAACGGTCAAATAACTGTTGGGTTATAACCATTCTTACAAATATCTTTCTCTATGTTCATCAGAACAAAGACATTATACAGATATGGAACAACTTTATGGTGAGTAGAATTTTTATTTGTGGGTGAACTTTCCCTTTAATCTAAGTCTATATTAAACACACAGCAGTCTGAGCTCAAGCATATTGTTTACTAAGCACAAAAACTTGTTTGAGGAGAAAGCTTATTGGTATCAAATCTCTTTCAATTGAAAGAAGGATTATGCTGCTTTAACATAAACCAGGACACAAAAGAGATGCTTATGCTTTGGTGTAAATTGTAGACAGTCCATAAATAATGGGCTCCCATGAATGCAATAACAGGTGATAACAATGTAAACAAAACAGAAACATAGAATATTAATGTACAGTCTTTATTATGTTTTTCTCGGGACCATGAGACTTACATTGTCATGTTGGATGTGCCGCAGCAGTCTGAGTTCTCTATAGGCACGTTTAGCGTGAATCAGAGACTGGAATGGTCTGTATAGTTTCTTAATGGCAACTTTTTCCATAGTCTTCTGGTCTATTGCAGAACTGCACAAAAGATATCAATGACCTTCATGTATATTATGCATACGCATATTTGGACCATGAAAGTCAAACGATAAAATAATGAACTTAACATAAAATAACATGCAGTTTTTTATTGTTTAACAATTTGATACGAATACCTAATGAACTGAAGTCAATATACAGAATTAATAAAGGAAATAAGACAATCACTAACTAAATCAATCTACAGTGTTATCTTTTTTTTGCACAGATGTGCCGATACATTAACATTTGCCAGAAATAGCAAACAAAAGTCTATTAGGCATGGCTCATTACAGACAGGAGAAACAGTAGGAAAGCTCAGCGTTTTTTTTTAGGAATTTCTATCTTATCAGTTAACTTGCTGAAACTTGCACACCCCTAAGGTATGTGAATCAACATCTGTTTATTCCTCCTAAGGCTCTCAGTTTTAAGGCCATAAAAGATGCATATAGCCTAGCAAATATGCTACAGTATATAACAAAACTGGTAAATAAGCATATTGAACTAACAGTAATGCACTATTCGGTTATTAGAATAGAAATGCATTAAAAGTGCATGACATTTGTAATACAGGGTGTTACTGCATATTTAAACTACCCTAGAGGAACAGTATTTTTTACGTGAACACTGGAAATAAGACTTGTACACATTTTATAAAGGATGATAGGCCTGACGTTATACAATACGTAAGTAAGTCGCACGCACTCACCATACTGTCCCATAGGCTCCAGAGCCCACCGGCTTGAGTGACGTGTATAGGTCTGGAACATCCCATATAGTTTTCTGGATTTCTAGTCTTTGAAAGCCTGCTTTCAGAGGTGAAGCCATAGATGCGTTTGTTTTGCTCGTGCACTTGTGTGTAAAAATGACTTCAGAGTGACCCTGGGCAGGTGAGCGGCAGACAGAGTCGTGAGGACACGCCCACCTCAACGTACCTTTACAATCACGTGACGTAAGTGAAGTTTATACAGCGCCTGCTAACAGCCCAATATAAAAACGGCAAACAATACAATCGATTATGTCTATAAATATAGATTTTTCGACAACGTAACCATAACATTTAAAAAGCCAGAATGAAACTAAATGTGATTTTATTGTGGTTTTCACTTTATGCATAAAAGTGATAAAACAGGCTAGTTAAACAAAGAGCTCTACTATGTTTTGATAAAGCGTTTAAAACCGCCGATCGGCTAAATCGGCTAAATATTGACACAATAATTTATAATGGACACTTAAACGTTATGTTTACGATGTAAATTTTACTTCATTAGGAACAAATTGTTTGAACTTCTTTACAAAGTTGCTGATGTGTTATAACAGTAAGCATAAAAAGCATTGCAAATATTTTATATATTATACAGCAGGGTTACGTTAATGTATTATACAGAAACTTCATGAAACATAAATATTTAATATTTTAATGCTTGGACATCAAAATAGTTCAAATTAGTAATCAATATATAACTTCTTTTAAAGTTGCCGAGCACTGTGATACAAGCATACAGAACTAGATAAACAAATAAAGCATTAAAAGTATATGTATTATAGCCTACACAGAGGACTTTTAACATTTTATACACAAAATTGATGAATCACTGATAAGGTAACATACTAAAATAGTAAATAATACATTTTATAAAACCTGTCCTGATGTAAAAATAATACTCATTTTATGTCCCAAAATAAAAATGATTTCACAATTTACTCACCTCCATGTCATTCCAACTCCACAGCACTCAGAATTGAAAGTGTAATAAAAAAGATTTTAAAATAAAATGTATTATAAGTTGATTAAAATAGTTGATTAAAACCAACATACATAGACACTGCTAGAGAAAACAAATATTTGTGCAGTTGGACTTTTGTCTAAAACCCCTGTGACAACTTTCCCGTAGCCCCTGTCACTAATCCAGTTATTATGTCAAGTTTTGGGTTTCGTGACAAATAAGATAACACTGCAGAATACAATAACATACTGTTAAGATATGACATCCACTGCTGTCATAGTATGAGTAAATATACGAGAAACAACAGGGTTGATGCACAGATAACATTCAGTGCTGTCATAGGGTAACGTGTGCCATGCTGCTTCTTGGAATAATCCTGATTCCCATATAGGCCTACTTAGAAATTGCTTGAGATGAAAGGACTCATTGTTAGTTGCCAGACATTCATGAGGCTCTGACATATTTTTGCATGAGCTCCATGTACAAAGGGTTGCGTAATTTAGCCACTTTTAAGCCACACCCCTTTTGTTATTGCTGGAGGGTTTTGTCTTCAAGACTTCACTTTACTAATTTTTTTATTTCAAAATATTTGTTCTTTTAAACATTATATAAAACATCAACACAACCTTTCCATAAACAAGTATACGAGAACAAAAGCTGCTAAATGCTATTTGACAACGATAGTTGGCAAGATAGTATTGGTCAGTTATGTTTTTAAGACAGACCTTAAAAATGGTCAGTTCATGCATTTTTCAGTCACACGTGTTTTCAACATTAAGGTGTTACATCAAATAATGGTAGTCTCTGCCGAATGCTCTTCTTTTGGCTTCAGTGTGTAAGAAAACATTGAATCGCAGAGGAATGAATAGACTTTCACGGAAGGTAAAAGGTCAAACAGTCCCTCAGGGCAAGAAGAGAGATTACACACATTCAGTCGCTCACAAACATTCTCGCATTACTATCATCAATATCATTACGATGAAATAAATATAGATTCATATATTGTATATTTACATTTATGCATTTATGCATTTGGCAGACGCTTTTATCCAAAGCGACTTACATTGCATTATCCTATACATTAATACTTAGGTATCTGCAATCCCCTGGGATCGAACCCACAACCTTGCGTTGTTAACGCAATGCTCTTACCACTGAGGTACAGGAAAGCTATAGGTATATAGTATATGGGTACATGGAGACAACAAGACAAATCAATGGTTACATAACAGTCCATTGTTGACATTATTAGGTCTGCAATCTATCTGTAATATGGAGAAACAAAGAACAAAGTGTGCATTTATTTGCAAATGTCTTTTTTGTAAACTTACGACAGGATTTCCTCCAAGCATAAGTATTACAACAAGCACAAAAAAATGTGTCTTTATCTTTATTGGTCACCTGAATTCATCTGTTGGTGCTTTGGAAGACTGTCTGAAACCAGTTTTCCAACAAATCCCTATCCGTTTAGTCATTAACTTGGTAACAAGGAAGCTGTCTTAGATTTGAACAAAACCATATGCGACTGTCATAACCCCCTGATACCTGATAACCCACTGATACTGTAAAAATACAAAAGTTGGGTCATAGCGCCCTCTCCTGGTTTACATAGGATCACTTTGTTTGTTTGTTCAAATGAATCAACTGCACAACAGACTGACTCATTGTTTTACTCTGGCAAAGTATTAAAGCATCTATAACCCCCAATGTATAGAATAGAAACCATTACATTTACAGCTATGCAACGGGTTGACACTTTTACCCAAAGGGACTTATATACGTTTGATTTATATTAATGTATGTGTTCCCATTAAACCCATGACCTCGCTTAATGCAATGCTCTTCAAATTGAGCAACAGAAACATACTCGGCCAATGTGCTAAAAACTGACGTGTTTGTGGAAAAGAGTAAGGCCTTCATGTTGGTTTACTTTAAAGGTGTGGAGGGGACAGCCCATACACAGAGGTGACAAGAGATTGGTTGTGTTTTTATGATGCAGTGTGGTGAAGAGGGATTGGCTACATGTGTCTGTGAGGGCGGAGGAGAGACATAGAGGGATTGGCCGTGTGTTCGTGAATGTGTTTGTGTGTTCTTTCTTTGGCACACCGTGAACTCCCACAGCACAGACACACCCACTCAAACAAACACCTACTCAACACACCCACCATCTGTGTGACCATGAGTGAATAAACTCAATATGGTCTCTCATTCTCTCTGACTGATCATATATCCGTATCCCACTTCAAACTCTAACATGGATACATGGCCTATCGAATCACAGACAATTTAGGTAGATGTGAATTACATTACATTATTTCCTCAACAAACAGATTCTGGAATTATTTCACTCCCATTTTCATTTCACACTTTGAATATGTTGTTTCTCACATAACCTTTTCTATTAGGTTCTCTTTACAGACTTACCTCTTAATATTAACTATACCATTGTGTGTGTGAGTGAGTGTTTGTGTGTGTGAGTGCCTGTGTGAGTGTGTGCGTGTTATATATAAACACAGTTTATTGGCTAAACATAAACATTAAATGTCCTAAAACGGATATACGTGAATATAAATAGGCTACATAAATAAAATGTCCCATAAATAGAAACATCCCTTCTAATTTTGCTTATAAAGAAAGACCCATAAAAGAATAAAGAAAGAAAAACGGAGCGCCAAACCTAGATGTATTTATTTTTATTAAATTACAAATGTATTTATTTATTTCTGTATTCATTTATTTATTTTCAAGTTTTAAATTTTTCAAAAACATGGTGCTTATACAGCATGTTTACTGTTTAGACGTATTTTTGTGTAGGGTCAACTATCTTTTATGGATGAAAACATAAGGGGGGCCGTTTGAAGACAGGGATTAGGTTAAAGCCACAAGGTTTTAGTTAAATTAGGACATTTAAGCAGTTTTTGCAATCACGCTGATGTGCATTTTGAGACAAAACAAGAGCACTGGTTTATTTTAAGATGCAAGCTGTTGCAAGCAAATGTTTATTTTTTCACTTTTATTTATTTTATAAATTTTAAAAAGAGTGGAATCTTTAGCAACATTTTATTTGAAAAACACGAGATTAATATGTTTTTAATGTTATGTCACCTTTAGTGTAGCGTGGTCTCTTGTTGGGACGATGTTTGAAGCCCAACCCTTTTCCAGCAGCGGCCACCGGGCTGCACTCGCGGACAATAACGCTACTGTGTGACTCTCATCTCCCGTTATCCCACTCCAAACACGCACAGAGCTGCGAAACACCGAGGAGAGACGGTCTTCCCGTGGTTTGCGTGTCTGTAAATACCCAGAAACGCGTTTTGGTTTGTTTCGGGTAAAACACTTTTTGATGAAGTAGAGTCAAACGGTCCGGGACAAACACACGTGTGTGCGCTCGAGAAGAGACGCGCTCCCGGCGAAGTTTAAAGACTGAAAATCGCCGCGCTGCCGCTGCTGTGGATTAATCGGGAATACAAATCACTGCGAGTTTGCGGGAGACAAAACGTCGCGATTATTCATCCGAATCCAGAGACTGTAACGCTTTGAATGCAGGTAAGTAGGCAAGAACACCTTATGCCTTTAAAGGTGCTTTGTATTTTACCACGTCTTTGTTTTAATGGGCTGGATTTAATGCGTGTTCCATTGAACGTAACCTAGACGAACTTTTACTTAGTAAGTAAGTTGCTGACAGTCGCCAGCATTTCACAGTAGCTGAAATGAAATCACGATTAAAATATCGTACTTTGAATCGCTATGTGTTGTTTTCATTAGCTTTTCAGTAGCCAAAAGTTCGTTTACATTATAAGGCTAAATTGAGGAGGATTTCACTTTTATATGTTGAATCCTTTTTTATATAAATGAAGTATAAACGAATTATTCGATCAATCGAAGCGATTGTTTGATAAACCGTGCAATGTAGGTGCTTTGTTTACATAAAGAAACTTTGAATCTCTGAGATTGCAGGTGGAAACGGATTTGCATGTTCTGGTATACTTAATGGTTGTTCTATCGTTGTTAGTGTATATTACAACATACCTGTGAAACAACTTTCTCAACATGTAACGTAAAGTAGTGATGCATCATTTGTGTTAACTTGTCTGGGCTGCGTGACACAGAAACAGACCATCTGAGGCAAACCTGACACATCATTGCAGGCAGCATCTGCTTTGAGGTTTTGAAGAAAATGAGGAAGTTCTAACAATCCCACACTTTCACATCCGGAAAACTTTTTTCATTGCCCTAGGAATACAATGTTTTGCATATTTTCATAAGTTGAAACCTATTGCAAGTATTGGGTTGGTCTATCTTGTCCAAACCAAATGGAGTTTGTTAAGGGTGTTTGCTTAGACAAGCATCACTATCAGAAGACTGTTATACTGATGTCATTGGTTTGTTCAAATCCCTATTACCATAACTAAACACAGACCGCTGTGACACAGAGCTGAGTGAAACCTCAAATGAAATAATGAAATAAACCATCCATAGTAAATGTCCTTCTCTTTCACAGCCTGTCAATCCTCTATTGAGCGTTTCCAAGATAAATGAATGCAGATAAATGAATGGGGAAACGATTGTGATGGACATTTGGATAATTTTCCGCCCTACTTTATAGTCTTTTCATCTTCTTTCGTCTTAAAATTATGAAACAAACGGTCAGATGTCCTAGATTCGATCCATCCATTGTTGATTTTTCCACGTCCACTCATAGAGGAATGTTTAAGGTTTTTCTTGCCTCACATTCTCATTTATCTATTCATCTTCTGGACAAAGGCATAAATATATAATCAACCCACAAAAATGTGGTTCAAGTCAAAAATGCTTCTTTTGAGTCTCTCTTGGCTAGGTTGTATAAGCAGAAGCATGCTCGAAGATGACCATCTGCTCTATGCTTTGTAGTTTTATTCAGCACAATATCAGATTAACCCCTCACTTCATATTCTATGGGAGTGTGGTGTGGAACAGAAGAGGACGGTTGTAGCGTGAAACCATAGGGTCTGTAGGGTGTTGGCCGGGGCTAACAGGTGGTAGCAGAAATAGATACTGAAGGGTTGGCATTTCATTCAAACTCAGCTTAAAACACTTGCCGGAATTTTTTTCAGGTTTAATTTAGTGAATTCACAGCGTCACTTCGGTTTCATGGCTTCAGTCCACTTTGTACCGTCATTGGGTTGATGATGTCACCATCAAAATTGTGTGTCGCTAAAAAACGATTGTTGCTCAGGGCTTCCTGACTGTTTGCGTTTTAAAAGTTGTGTTGGGGGAGTTAGGTGTTAGATACGAGAGTTTTTATTGAGCGTGTATTTTAGGAGGCCGTGAATCTGTCTTTTGGCATCTGTTGCCTTGCGCTGCATTCTTCTCATGCGTATGTTCGCTTGTGGCAGAAAGACTTTATATTGCCTTCTAACCATAAGACACCGAGCTTGACATTTTAATGATCCGGTTGGATCTGCACCGGTTCATGCCCCAACCAAGAATCTCATAATATCTCATGCGTATTTGAAAACATCAGTGTCACAATACTTTCATCTTTTTATTTTATTTATTTGTTTATTTATTCACAATGCAGTTAAGGAGTAGTTTACCCATAATGAAAATTCTGTCATCATTTACTCACCCTCATGTCATTTCAAACCTGTATGACTTTCTTTTTTCTGCAGAACAAAAAGTCCAAAGATACTTTCGATGTTGATAATCGAACAACGACGTTTCCGATTGATATGAATTGGATTTGTGTCATTAGCTGATACCTAATATTCTTTGAAATATCTTATTTTGTGTCATTCATGTTTGAAATTAGGGCGATACCACTAAATCCTATTGTAATCGAGTTACCTGCGAAATGCAATGTGTCGATATTTTTTTGAATGCGTTGCTTGTCCTCTGGAATCAGTGGAAATGCTGCTCGATCTAAAAGCAGTGCTAGTTTGAGTCGCTTATAATGTGCATTTGAAAAAGCAACACCTGTCAAACATGATCATTATAAATATTCTTTATTGTCATAAAGATAAGGCTTGAGTAACAGTAATAAAAAGATTCTAGAACGTATTATGGTCTTCTTCTGCAGCAGTGTGTATTTGGAGTTTCCGCTCAAGAGCGCCCTCTGGCTTTCGGATGCAGCAGCATTTTCCCGTACAAGCTGTGCATAAATCATGTCACATTTATCGTCGGTTTATCGTGACAGCCCTATTTGAAATGACAAGAGGGTGATTAAATGAAGACAGAATTTAGAATTTGGGGTGAACTATCCCTTTAAATTTTGAATAAAGAGCATCAATGTGTAAGAGAAAGTCTTTTTTAACTGAACTTCATTGAATAATAGCTATTTAACATTTGCTTTATCATATGTCTCCACCAGACAACATTAGATCTTCTATGAAGTCTCTGTGGTCTATTAAAGTGATTTAAAAATATGCTTTTTCAGAAATTCCAGACATTTAGAAACACTGACTTATTACAATCAAATAATGCAGAAACCTTGATATAAACAGTCTGCCTCCTTTTCAAACCTTCAGCTTTCTTCTACAGATTCTTAACATTTCTGCTCCTCGTTCTTTTTTTGTTTCTCTTGACCGGGTTATTATTTTTTCCTTTTTTTTTCTCCAATGCGGCTGTTAGGCTTTTTATGCAGTATCAGATTTGGAAAAGAAACGTAGATACAGCAGGTATATAATATTTAGTTTTAACTATGCAGGGAGAAGCCTTGAGCAACAAATAAAGAACGAGATAAATCTTTCTGGATTCTAATGTTGTCAGAGTGCTGCCAAGGCGAGGTCAGTTATTTCCCACCGCTGTGAGACTGCTGCGTGAAGGAGAACATACAGTCAGTAACCTGAGGATGGGCTGTGAGATCAGAAGCCCGCCAATAATCTGGTAAAAAACATAAAAGCTGTCGAGGAGATATGAAATTGGCCCGCTATCTTCTTAGCTTACTTTGTAGCCCAGGTCACTGTGACCCTCTTTATGCCATGGCAGCACCCAATAAACACTTCTAAGGGAAATATGACATTTTACAATTACATTAATGCATCCAAAATGCTCACCGCTCACAGAGGGAAATGTAGAGGACACATGAGGATGTTTTGTTCAGAATTTTTACTGTACAGGAGCTTCACCCTTTAATATAATGGTGGCACAAAAGGTTCATTGAAGAACCATTAACACAAAGGTTCTTAAGAATCATTTAATTTCTTACCTATTCAGAGTCTAAATCACTTTGGCGTCCTGTAGCACAAAGTGCTATTATTCTTAAGGGGTGGTCATATTAGACCTTCAGTGTTCAAAATGTCTTTGCTGAGCCCTGTGTGTATGAGAGGCAACCGTAGCAACCATAAAAATACGTTGATAAAACGTTTTTAATCACACATCACTGATTCTGATGTATTCGCACCGTTATTTGTTGTTTTCATGATTTTAAAGATGTGTTGTACAATTTTGACTGTATTATTATTAGCATTTATTACTAGCATACGGCATGCTGCATTGATTTTCTATTGGACACACCTCAGAATTGATCAAACTTTAACTTAGAAAAAGCAGCTTGCTTTTCTGGTCTTCCACAATCGCATTTGTATGAATGGAAGTCAAAGAAGCGAAAAGTCTGGTGTGACCGCTTCATAAGAGTGCTGGTTAAGTAAGCAACTTCCTAGCAACACCCTAGCAACCAACCTGTAACACCTAAGCAACTGCATTTCAACCTGCTAGAAACTGTAAATCCCACAACACACGAAATCACGACTTTCACTTTTCGTGCGGAAAACTAGTTTTCGCTTGTAAAACTGCTGCCCGGGCCATATTATTTCCCACAGTTGAATTGTACTTTCCACACTGAAATAAGGCCGAAGTCCTCGTGAAACCATGCCAACGTTGTCTTTGTGTGTGTTTGTATGAAAAGAAAAGCCCACCCAGGACTTACTCCCCATTAGTTCTGGTCACATGTGTAAAGGCCGTGCATACCTCTCCGTTCTTCCTGGGGGGTGCACTTTTACTCAAAAGCCCCTCAGATGAGCTCTTATGCCACATGGTGACTTCTTTACAGCCCGTAAAACTACACTATAGCGTTAACTGTACTATAATTTGGTCCAAAAAAGATTCTCGATTATTTATTCTTTGACTCCAAACACTCCATACACTTCTCATGGTCCTGCTGAGAGGCTAAACCTCAAATGCTAGGCTAGTGTGCCAACATCCATTCTAGCTGTGGCATCTCCATAAATAACCTTTTTTATTAGCACACTGGTGAAGTGTTTGTTTTGTCAGAGCGAGGATTCCGTAAATTCTCCTCTAATCCTGAGTTAGAAGGAGACCCTGACGGGGCCAAAGATTGAGAAGCGCCTGGAGGTGTTGCCCGCTCTCACAGGCGAGGACAGTTGTGGGAAGTGTAATCTTATTTCGATGAGTGATCGCTTATTCTGTGTTTATTTGAAAGGGTGTAAATGTTGGAAAACACTTTCCCACTCAGTCGTGAGTTACGGTAAAGCACACTCGCACACACTTGTCACACGCATTTCTTACAGACCCGAGGTCAACCTCCACGATACGTTATACAAGTGTAGCAAGCAAGTTGTTGAGCTAAAAATACATCCAGCATAGTGGTACATATGTGCTGACAGTCCATGTAAGGAGTTTTTATGAACTGAAGTATGATGGTCATAAAATATATCACACGTCTTTCATCATAACTGCAGACTAAACTTTTCATATAGAGGGATTTGTTTAGGCTAATGTCGTGTCCAGTTTCGTTGTCTGTAATAACAACAACAACAACTATATTTCGCTTCCTGCTTCATGTCATTTCCTGTGATGTTTCATTTCTCAGAGGAGAGGGATTTGTGGGAGCACCTTGTTTTTATTTGCCTCGGTCCACTCTGTGCCTTGGGTGAGATAAGATAAGACCAAAGAAAAAATAACGTGTCGTGGTAGTTTGGAGACCTCTGGTCGAAACCTAGCTTAATATTTAACCCCGACACCCAGCGACTACAAAAAAAGTGCAGCTTGGACGTTTTTGGTGGTAACTCCTGTCTTGTTCCACTTGAATGAACTCAATGCCCAACATATAAAAATGGTCATTTTCAGTGCAAGGCTAATTTTAACTTTATTCGTCTAATCAACTTTTAGACACTTTTTTATGCTTCTTTGTTTTTGTAGTTAAGTTTATAGGGGGTCATATGGCGTGAACATGTGTTTTTGTGTGTCATTGTGGTTCATTATAAGTTGCCCATGCTCGTATTAGACACGTAAAATTGCAAAAATTAAAGTGTCGGAACAAAAGATGCATTATCTAAAAGTGAATGCTCACCCAGACCTGTCTGAAACGCCTCGTGGAACCACACTCCCAAAAATCTACGTCAGTTCGCGGTACCATTTCACTAAGGCCACCAAAATGTATAAGCACTTAAGGTTCCTGTCAGCACAATTGCTTTGCAACCTGATCTTCCAAACATTGTAAGAAGCGCTACATTTCCGCCACACGATTACAGTATTCGACCAATCACAACGCACTGGTTAACTGGCCAATCATAGTACAGCTTACTTTTCAGAGCTTTGTAAAAAATCTTCGCGTTTTAGAGAGGCGGTGCAAAGAGGAGGTAAAACATTGCACAGTATGTGGAAAATGTATCATAAATCGTGTATACACATTGCATTACATCTAAAACAAATGATACTATTAATTTTAGCCGTGTCGTATGACCCCTTTAAATCCCTGTATTTAAAAATCCAAATGGCACGTGCTGTATTGCGTTTCTGACGATTCAACGCTGTGCCACTTTCCGCCCCACTGAACCGTGCCAGTTCTATGAAATATGGCTCCTAGTAAGTACAGTAAGTCGGGTGTGTGCCACAAAGCCAAGATCACAGACAGACAGCCTGACATGACATCTGCGTCTGCTCTCGTTTTGCCTAATCCATTAGCTAAAACGTATACAGGCCTCTGGAGGGGGTTTGACCCGGGATCCTTTTGACAATATATTGGCTTTATCTGTGGACATCCGCACAGTGACATACTTGTTTGGGTGAGATGATGTTAGTGGCAACCACTGAATGCACCAGAGATGGGCTGAGGGGTGGTGGGTGGATAGGCAACTGTGTAAAAGGGGGCACTTTCTGAGCCGGGACTTGTTATATCCGAGTATCAGATTGCTGCACTGATGCATGTCTTTTGTTTTATTGTCCATAAAGTTTAGTAGTTGTGACCTCATTATGGTGTTGGATGTGGCGTTATGGTGTTACTTGATTCGTCTTAAAAAGCATTTTCTGCTTTGAAGTGTCATATGATGATTATTGTTATGATTATATTGATACAAGATACAGTAACAGGTTTTTCAGGCAGTTTGGTCTATTTATTAAAGCATTTTATGATGCATTAGAATTATCAAGTAAAGCACAAGGAAGCCAGACATTTTGGGCGTTGTGGATCAGGGCTGTAGTTCATTATCTGTTAGCTAGTTAACTGACTGCTTGGAGGCAGCAGTGTTGATGGTAACAGCCACTCCATCTGTGTTGGCCGACAGCATCCCCAGAGTACCATCAAGTGTCCTCACTCCACTGCACATATAAAGCAGAACAGACAAACATGTCAATTTATGTTTGCGTGTATAAAAATGATATATAATGATGTGAATACACAAACAGTGTACACCGTTACACAAACATTAACTTTGTCTATCCCATTTTATGGGTGTGGCAGTCAGTGTGAAGGTAATGTGTTTTAAGCTGTGTTGAAGGGTTTGAAAGGAGCATTATGGGATTTTGGGAAGTACCGCATAGGGTAAGTCATAATTTTATATTTTACTGTCTTTTATTATTAAATAATAATACATTTAATAATGAAAGACAGTATTTCACTTAAAGGTATAGTCCATCCAAAAATGAAAATTCTGTCATGAATTTCTTCCCTTAAATCAGTTTACATTTCGATGTTCGCTTGAATAAAATGTTAGTAAATGACAATTCTGGAACATCATTGACTACCATAGTAGGAAAAATTTAAATGGCAATTAAAGGTTCCTTAGAACTATTTGCTTTCATAAATTCTACAAAACATGATACAATCATTTTCCCTACAATAGTAGTCAATGATGTCCCAGATATGTCAGTTGCTAACATTTTTGTGGACAATTCTGTCAACATTTACTCACCCTCAAATTGTTCAAAAACTGTAGAAATGTCTTTGTTCTGGTGAACAAGAAAGGATATGGAAAACCAAGCCATTCTGGGGCACCATTAACTTGCTACTAGGGTAGTCAATGGTTCCCCACACCAGTTTGGTCATAAACAATAACGAAATGTATACAGGTTTGGTGCAACTTGAGGGTTAGTAAATAATGACAAACATGTTATGTTTAGGTAAACTATCACTTCAACATAAAGCTGCGCAAGAACAATATTGACATGGAAGAGTGGTGAAATCTCAGCCTCCCTCAAGTATTCAACAGTGTTGGCCACAACCTGTTAAAATCAGAAGACCACATGAAAAAAGATACAAATCACTTGAAAAAAAAACTGCAGATCCTACAGCAGCACCGGATGATTTTAGTGTTGGTGGGCAGCTGCATTCATAATTTCACTTTTTGATGTGATGCAGCGCTCTGTTGTTTAAGATGTAATGATAACAAATAGTAAAATGACTCCCATAAATCACATTAGAGATGAAACCATAAAATTTCTGTTTTTTTTTTGAACGGACGAATTAGAAAGTTTTGTTTTAAGCCCTTTACACATCATTACTTATACATAAGTATCACAAATTTAAAAGCATTAGTATTGTTTTGTACATCAGCATCTCAGTGGAATATTGTTTTTTTGTCATGTTTAAATTTGTTTTATTTATCTTAGGAAAATGGGTTTCATACTGACCTTTACGTGATATCTTATTTATCTGTCACTATGTAACATCAAAGGGGTGCCTCACACGCCCTAAAATGTGAAGCTGTCAGCTTTTTGATCGTCCCCTGTTGGCTGGCTGTACCAGTCATAAACACCGGCCTCTTTATATAACCAATAGGACGGGAACCACACTATAAAATCCAATTACGCTTCAAATATTTCTTTCCAACGATATTTTCTGGTATTTTAGTCTGTTTTTATCAAATTGATGTATGTCCAATTGTTAGTTAAAAAGATGTTATACAAAAGTGGTTTGGTAACATGATTTCTTTGTTTGCGATTGAGTCATCAGGGAATATGGGCAGGCTTTCTTCTGTGCATGCCCACGATCCAAACTGATGTTTTTGCATAACACGTCAGCGCCTATTGTAGGACGTTTTAAGTCAATTTTCTACACTGGAAGGAAGTGATGTCATGCCGTCCATTTTACATACAGTCTATAGTGGCATGGTTTTAGTGTAGCAGCTCCACGCCTCTGCTTCCTTAGTGCTCCGCTATGTGATAAAGTGACAGTTATGAATTGATCAATTGATCAAACAGAATTAATCCCTCAACCAGTGGGATTAGGGGATTACGGACCAGGCATAACTGGAAGGAAGGGGAGTCAGTCCAGCTTCTCGGCATCTCTCTCCCACGCACTCTCTTCATTATCCTGATCCTTTGGGATTTGAGGAGGAAGGGGCTGATTCTGCTTTTCGAGGTGTTATTACCCCCCAACAGTGTGATTGAACTCCAGGGCAAATGATTGGGATCTCCACTTGAAAGGGGCTTGTTACCCATGCGGTGGTTTGGCCCCATTGATTTTACCAGTCGCGCTGATCTGTTAGAGCTTCCTGCCAAAATAAGGTTATCTTAGCCATGGCTTGTGTTACTGTACGGAGGTGCCTGCAAGTGCAACTGAGTGCAAACTAACCACATTTACAGCCATTATAACTCAGGAGGGCTGATAAATAGCGTCACAATTTCTTTGAGTAATTCACTTATGCATGTGGAATGATGATTTGCAATTTTTCGTTTTCAGCGCATAGATTTTTACATGCCGTAACTTAAATGTGGGTCGTTTTCAGTGTGTTTTCAATGCGTTTACAAAAGGTTCTCAACCAGTCTTTTCTCTCTCGACATGTGTAACTAAACGTATCGTCTCAAACTCAAACCATTGGTTGTGCCAGAAGTTGACATGTCATGTTACAGTGCTGAACATGAAGATAAGCATTTACTCTTACATACACTATATGAAAAGAACATAATTTTTAACAAATACAGTAGAGATGCACCGATACCAAATTTCTCCAGCGATAACGATTATTCAGAGTGATATCTACAGATACCAATTATGAAGATGATATGAATATTTCTTAACTCTCTGAATTATATTAATTCATAATGACTATTATTATTGAACATCAAACTCTCAATGTTTATTCTATATACACCGCACAAATTCGTTGCATTTTCCTGTGCTTCTTTTGAGTGACAGGATTTATCGGCCCTGATCATCGGCTGTTTTTAAACTATTGGCTTTTATCGACCAACGCCGATTATTCCCCGATATATCGGTGTATCTGTAGTTTATTGCAGTTGATTTCTTAGCATTTTACTCTTGAGGAAATCTCTATTACAGTTGGAGTTTGCAGTTGCAGCGGTCTTATCTCTATTGCTGTGTTCAAAATCTAATCTGCATCGAGTTAACTACTTTTAAAAAACCTTCATTTTGTTCTTTAATTGGTTCTGGCTTTTATTGTCAGCTTGATCTCTGCCCCTGGCTTTCAGTAAAGCTGCGATTCAGCTGAATGTAAATCAAATAACTTATATATCTTAAAATAACAATGTTTTGTTCATGTCCTTCATACATTCTCATAAGATAAATTTTCAACAAAAACATGAAATTAATTATAAAAGCTGTTAAGTACTGAATAAATATCTTGCTACCATTTTTGGCTTGTGTCAGGCTTGGCTACAGATTCAGTCGCTGTCCTGAGGATCTGTTTTTCTCCTATTGTAGAATTAGTTGTGCTTTACACGGAGGGGTGAAAAATTTAATGGACTAGAAATTAAACTAAACAAATTGAAGGAATGATACGTCTTATGCCAGGAATGTGCCTGCGGGGACCGAAACGTTTAGTGTTTTTGTAACAGTTTCCAGTATTTCTGTTTAATAGTGACAGCAGTGTTTATTTGATAGGATTAGACTACATTTCTGTGTTTGGTCATGGCTCTATATATTTATAGTACATTTGACTGTGATGATGCCAGTTTGTTGTACAGAATATCTGCAATTATAAAAATGGTTGTATGATTATCCCTTCTAAATAAAACTCATAAAATGTCTCAAATCTCATTCAGTATACACCGCTTAGAACCTCTCTCCTGACAGAATACTTTCTCGCAATATGCATGTTTTAAAGATCGTTGGTGACAACATTGACCCCCATTGACTTCAAATGTATGAACAAACAAATAAGACTTTAAATATCCTCTTTTGTGTGCCACACAAGGACAAAAGTCATACAGGATTGCAATGACATGAGGGTGAACAAATGATGAACGGAATGTTTTGGAACAATCACAACTGGCTTCTATTGGCAAATTCACTCGCGAAAAATCAGGTAGTGACAATGTGATTTCTTATTCAATATGGATATAAAAGGTTGTGTAGAACAAGGGAAAAGGTTGGGCTCGTGTGCATTACCGATCAGAGAGAACGCACGCAACAGCTTGTCAGAGGTGTGGCCCGGCACTTAGAATGCGTGTTTTGACGTGGGGAAGCCATGTCAGTTTCAATCCAGATAATGTCCTGATGTCACCCACCCTTCGTTCTTCTAATAACTTCCTGTCACCTTTCTGACTATACTGTAAAAAAAATGCACAAATAAACTTCAGATCAAACACAAACTACAATTCCATGATGAGTACGTCTTTGGTTGCTTTTGTAATTAATCATAAAACCATAAAACAAATCACTGTCATCTAGTTATTTAATCTGTAGGGATGTTACAATTCACTTAGCTCGCGATGCCATTCACAATACTGATCTCATGATACGATTCACTTATTTTAGTGATGCACAGAATTTAAAATTTTGGGCCGATACCGAAAATTTAGGATGCACTCGGCCGAAATCCGAAGCCGAAAAGTACTTTAAAAAAAAAAACATTTGAAATATTTTTTATTTAATTGTATTAATTACACTCACTA
Source organism: Triplophysa dalaica (assembly GCF_015846415.1). Classification (NCBI taxonomy): domain Eukaryota; kingdom Metazoa; phylum Chordata; class Actinopteri; order Cypriniformes; family Nemacheilidae; genus Triplophysa; species Triplophysa dalaica. The sequence continues at coordinate 10,665,357 of NC_079561.1, read as the reverse complement.
AAACCACAAAAATTAAGGAGAACCTATTTTAAAACATTACAAAATATATAATTTTTCCTTGCAACACAGATCAGATTTAACTTTTTTATCAATCATCTAAACATTGTAGTTTTAGAATTATTCTGGAATTATTATACGCATAACAGTAGTCAAGTTATAGTCCGCACTCAGCAGCTCTTGCTTATACAAGAAGTTTATTTATGGTGCACAATCATTTTATAATGAAAACAACAGGCAGAACACAGAGGGGCATTGAGTCTGTTCATGTAAACAGGCTTAAAATGATCTTCAGTGATATCAGCACCCGCCGGATGACGGTCCACGTGAGCTACATCATCAGTTGTTGATCATTCCACTGATCACTATATGTGAAGAATATATTGCGTTAAAGCTTGACTTTAAAACGTGCTCGAGTCAATGCGCGTGATCTCCAACAATAAAGAAACATAAAGCCGGTCAGGCGCAGTCACGGGTCAAACAGAGCATATTATAATTAATTTGTTGTTATATTTTTCAGTTTCAGCCTATCAGCGCACTTACATGATTGTCCTTTGATAACAGCTAGAGTGAGCACTGAAGGGAGAGGCGCGGCATGGGCGCCGGATATTTCGGCTTTTATTTAGGCCAATTTTTTTTATTTCGGCCGCAACCGATAATGCCATTTCGTGCAGCACTAATTTATATTTACAAAATGAGTTGAGCCTGATGAACAACTGCCCCTTTTATTTCTTAACTGCTCCACAGATCTTTGTCAAATTAAAATATTTTATGTCAAATAGCAAAACGACACTGCAATTTTAAAACAAATTAGAAATCGAATAAAAAAGGATTGTTATAAAACGGTCAGTTGTTGTCATTGATTCTGATGGAATGAGCAGAGTTCTAAGCCGTTATAAAATCCCTTCATATTTACAACTTCAGACCGCAGTTATAAAAAAAGCCTAAATATCGCTGTATTTTATGAAACTTTGTTAAGCATATTGGATAACCGTTTTGCTACACATATGGAATAACTGCTTTGGGCTTATTGCTTTAACAAAAGTCTCTTTAAAGTAAACAAACTAAGACTTTGTGCTTTTTGGGGGGTTTTTGCAGTAAACACTGCAACCCCTGCTGTACAAAACATGTATTGCGATTCACATAACATCTCAACCGGCTTGAATCCTCACATATTATAATCGATTTTCAACCGGCTCACGGTGAATCGTTACATCCCTATTAATCTGTTGTCATGTATGTTTTATATTTACAGAAAGGTTTTAATTCTCTGAAATGTCATTCATGGGTGGAAGGAGTGATTTTCTTTAAACACACAAAATGTCAACTTATAAATAAATAAGGGGACCGACTTTCTTGAACTTTTCAATATCTATTAAATTCTTTACCAAACAGCTTCAGTTACATACTACACTAAAGATAGTGCTATTCTAAAACCATGCTTAGTTTGTACTTGGTGGTCACAGTGTTTCAGTGTAATACCATTACGCACCAATCAGTCCAGTGTGTTTCAAGCAGAATTAATTAAATTGCACCGAGCCTTTCACATGGTGCAGTATGTCATTATGTGAAAGGATGTACGGGTTTGTTGTTTTCCTCCTACACAGATGGAGTTGTCAGTCCGAGGTCTCCACAGCAATCCTGATGATTACGCTGAATCTGGAGAGTGCCTTTCAATTATTGTGTTTACTAGCTGGGTTTTGCTCCACTAACCAAGAGATGCGGACCCTGTTCTCAACGGCCCTCTCGCTAGTTTTAGTGTTATGTTGGGAGAAGGGAGAATAGAGATTGAAAGGGAAAAAGGACAAAGCGTGCGATTTTCATGGCCTAACTGCTGAGCCTTGTAATTAAGTCGAGAAGTTGGCTGGGTTTTCTCGGGTTCGGTCAGTACAGAGGGAAACGCTGCTTGCCATGTTTATGACCACTGAAAAGCATGTTATCTTCAGCTTCGTCTTGGCCAGCGCTGTTGGATGCAGTGATATCTTTGTACTGTTTATGAAATTTCAGAAAGATGTCACTTCCCTGTTAATGTTCTCTTGCTGTGTTTAAAAAGCATGTCAGCCTAATCTGAGGCATATGACATATCTAGAGTTTGAAAGCTTACAGAGACGAGTTCTTGATGATTGCTGACATCTGTTATGTGTCATTTGAATCTCTTAGGATGTCTGTGTTCTCTGGCCATATGTCTTTTTGCATAAATAGATCATGCGTAACCGAAGGATTGGTGCGTTTTAATTGGGCGACTTCCTGCTGGGCTTTAACGATATGAAAGATTTAGTAACCTGCAATTTTATGTTTCAAACAGAGATGGCGATGGAGAGGCAAAAGTTACAGATTGCAGCTTTAAATATACTTTCTTTCTTCCTTGCATAATATTTATATGTTGTCATCTGTTGGTTATTTGTGACTGTGGACCACAAAACCAGCCCTTAAGAAGCATGGGAACATTTTTAGTTATAGACAAAAATACATCGAATGGGTCGAAATGATCAATTTTTCTTTTATGCCCAAAATCATTAGGATAAAGATCATGTTCCATGAAGATATTCTGTAAATTTCCTACCTTAAATATATAAAACGTTTATTTTTGTAAATGGATATCCTGCCACAGTGCCCCTACTTAACAACTTCAAAGGCAATTTTCTCAATATTTGGATTTTTTTGTACTCTCAGAATCCAGAATTTTAAACAGTTGAATCTGAGCCATATATTGTCCTATTCTAACAACTACATACATCAATAGAAAGTTTAATTATTCAGCTTTCAGATTATATAAAAATCTAAATTTCAAAAATTGCCCCATAAGACTAGTTTTGTGTCCAGGGTCACATTTTATCTTCTCTTATAGAGGCCTGACATGTCTATTTCTGGCTCAGCCAATGTTTTGGTGTTTGAGTTTTGGGGTTGGATTACTTGTTCACCCAAACAATAGAAAACAGGAGGAGTGTTGTGGCACTAATGACCTAGAAATTACACACTTCAGTTTAAATCTTGCATGCTCTTTAGAACAGACACTAACTGTGGTCTGTATGGTGTTTACCTGTTTTTGGATGTAATGGAAAAGACTATAGTGATGTCACTGAAAGCTTTAAAGCAGGCTTGGATATTCTGAGACTGGTTGGCGTGTTGCTGTGGCAAAACTGGGCATATTTTTCTGCAGACGTTAATGGACTGTCCAATGTCCATATGCTCATAAGCCAACTCATGTACACAGCAGTTTACTTTGTCAGGTGTACAAAAAGACAGTTTAAAGACAGTGATAATTGTTTGTGTTAAGTGCTTAAGCTAATGGCTAAGTGCTTGACTGAGGTGCTAATAGACCCGTGTGTGACTGCATTAGTGTTGGGGGAGTCCAGTGAACCGACAACCGTGCAAAACAGCAGGACCTCAGAGAGGCCATTCACGCTGGCGCAAGGTAAACTTTCCCTCAGAATGCCACAAATCTCTCTTTATTTCACTGTACTGAGTGCTGTGATGGAAAAAGAGCACAGTGTCCCAGGCAGGGCTTGTTAAACATTACACATAACGGCCTTTGAGGGAACAAACAGGTTTTCCGGAGATGAAGGGTTGTTGGAAAACTCTTATGAAACGTATTTTTTATGTTTTGCTCTGTTTTCAGTATAATTCAGAATACAATCCTGTCATTACAGCATCTCACCAGGGTCCTTATGTGGCAGAAATATAAAACCAGCCTTGTGTCTTAGAACATGTATTGTATGTATTGTGTCTTAGTAATGTGCTTTTCTTTTCTCTCAGTTTTGAAGCATTTGGTGGAGCATGAGAAATCAAATCTCTCTTGGTCGATTGTTTACAGCACAGTTTCTTGGCTAACAAAGGTCTGTAGAAAGGTAGAAGAGTGTTGATATCCCCCCATCGCTTCATCATTTTTCTCCATATGTCCATACGTGTCAGCTGGATTTATGGTCCTCTGTTCTTCTTTTAAACCACTATTCTGTATATGAGCGCTGAATGAGCACTTAGGGTAAACTCTTGACAAAGGTTTTACACTGTACGACCGTTTTTTACTCTAACAGCCGGAAGGCATGTGGCCTCCTTGGATGTTCAGTGAGCTTGATGGTTGCACAGGTGGGGTTAAACGTCTATCTTTTTTAAAGGTAGTGCCAACCTTTTCAGACTGGTAGTATCAACCCCAGCTGTTTAAAGTCAAGACATAGCTCACAACAGGCAGCGATTTGACCGGTTGACTTCAGCAATTTTGGTAGTCAGGGCAGGGGTAAACAGGTTTTATTAGTCTCTTGGGAATTGAGGTTTAAAAGTCACCATGAAATCAAAGCAGTTCAAAATCGGAAAATTTACTTCAATTGTGGATTGATGTTCCTGAATTGATGATGTCAGTTTGACATTTTGGGCAGAACTTCCATTGACTCCTCCCCTCCAACCGTCAATATGCTGCAAGCTACTTTTGTAGGAGGCCGTTTACAGGAAACTAAAAACTGAAAAACTTTTTATGCGGTTTGGCTGTTTATTTACACAACAACACTGTTTGAGGAGGACTGAAAACGCAAACTTTTGAAAAAAAAACTGAGCGAGTCACCATAAATTGAGGCACCAAAACAATTATAAAAACAAACTTAACTTTTGTGAAAAATAAAAAAATTAACATATAAAATAAATGTCATAAAATACTCATAAATGTAAATAAGCTCAAAACAAAGCTGTAGGTAATAACTTTGCATCGGCTATATTACAATACTGAAAAACTTGCTTTGAAAATGTGTAGTTTTGCACATTCCTCAACAAAATAAGAAACTTGTGCTGGATACATGAAACTGTTATTAAGACAAAATATACAGCTGTTCTTAAATGAAAAGTTCACCTCAAAATTTTGTTATTTTTTACTCCCCACATGACTTGTTTTAAGACCTCCCGGCATCTTCCCAACACAAATAAACATATTTTGGGACAGCCGAGAGATTTCCAGGCCTCCTCATAGACATCAGGGCTCTAGTTGTTGTCAAGGTCCACAAAAGTACTAAAGACATCGTTAAATTGGTCCATCCGCTCATAGTGGCTCAACATCATTTTGTGGAAGTGACGAGAAAACTTGCTGTGCGAAAAACAAACCAAAATAACGAGTTAAATTGATATATTCTCTTCTGTCTTTTTAGTCTGTGATGCATGCACATTTGGTTTGGGCGCTAAACTCCACATGACATGATCGATGGTCGATTAAACTCGTTATTCTGGTTTGTTTTCCGTACATAAAGTATTCTTCTTTACTTTAGATAATGTGATAATATCATTTTTGTGAATTATTTTGGCCACATTAATAAGGTTGTAAAAGTCTGATGTTGTGGTAGCATTGAATTTAATATCGTATTAATCAACTCAAACATCACACGGAAACACAAACTGCAGTAGGTCCTGAAAGTGGACCTGAATTTATGCAGATTGTCAAAAGCTCGTCTTTGTGAGACTTCTAGATAAATGACTTGTATCTGATGAATGTGAATGTTCTTTTCTAAATCCATTTAAAGTAGGTCTCTCCCCCAGTTGCTCTGCTCAGCGGGAGTCTGCTACTAGATTGGGCCGCTCTGTTGATATTACTGTTGCTTTTGGCTACTGGTGCTGTTACACTGTTTTACCAGCTGTGTGCCGTCTTTTGTTTTTGCTTCCAGCGTCACGTGCTAGAGATTCGAGGAGGTGTTTTCTCAACGTGCCAACAGTTGCCGCAATCTGGCTCGCATGGAGGAAATGAGGCGTATTTCAGAAGAAAGATGTTTGATTAGCATCCATTTGCCGCGCGTGAAATGTCGTCTAATGCACGTAACTGTAAAACGATATGCTCTTTTCAGTTCCCGTTGTACAAAGAGGCCTAGTCTAGTCCAATCCAGTCAAAAATTTAGTCACAGCTCCTTTATCCGAGAAAAACAAAGTAAAACATCAATAAAAGGAATACACATGCATAAAGACGTGGATTGGTACGTTTATAATGACCAAATAATAAAGGTTTTGCTTGCAGCTGTCAAATGTCTGTAAAAATAAAGCGATTCTCGTAAGTAAAGCGATTCTCAATGGAAGTAGACTTTGAACTTGACTGTGATTTGATGTATTGTTGTCTTATTGAGACACATACACACATATACAGACAGTACACTAGTCTTTGTTGTCTCAGCTGTTTACCCAGTTGAGTCATTCTGTCCACATGAAAGGATTGACAGATTAAAGTTACCCCTACAGCACACTATCATTTATCACCTGATCATGTTATACCTGCAAACACGTGCAAATATCAAAAGACTTAAGGAAGAATAAAGCAACTTTAAAGCATTAGCTCTGAAGAATAGCTATAGATTCTGATGTAGGGAAACGTTGCGTTCTTTCTTTCGTTTTTTGTTTTCCTTTTTTCTTTCGTTCTGTGTGTATTTCGGTCTTTCTGTCTGTCTGTCTTCTGTTCTTTCTTTCTTTTTTCCTTGTTCTTTCATTTAGTATAGTTTCTTACTCTGTGTTATTTTTTAATTCTGTCCCTCTGTCTTTGTATTTGTCTGTCTTTTCCTTCAGCATTTCTGTCTTTCATTTCTTTGTTGTTTATCATTCTTTTGTTTTGTCTTTCGTTTTTTTTTTATTCTTTATATCTTTGGTCTTTCGTTCGTTCGTTCTGTCTAACTGTCATTTGTTCTTCTTTTTCTGTCTTGTATTATTGTATTCTGTTATAATATGTACAGTTCGTTATGCATTTTATCTTTCCGACTTTATGCCTCTCTCTTCTTTCTGTCTTTTCTTTTTTAGTTGTCTTTTCTTCTTCCTTTCATTCTTTCTTACTTTCTAACTGTCTGTGTGCCTTGTTCTTTCTTTCTTTCCTATTCTCTTTCTTTTTACATTATGTCTGTCTGTTCTTCATTCTGCTCTTTCTTACTATCATTCTCTTTCTAACTATCTGTCTTTCTGTCTTGTTTTTTTCTTTCTTTTTCTTTTTTGTTGTTAAAAAAGCCTGAGATTCAGGTTAATGTTCTTTGTAACGTTCAACTTAAAGACTAAACCAAATGCCCCACGTCCACTCGGCTGAGGAGGATTGAGGAATGAGAAACCTTCAGGCCGCCTCCCTCGTTAGTGCATCCGGTCGTTTCTATGCAGAGCACATCCCACTATTCACTTCCTCCCTGTCATTCAGTGCAGTGGAGGACGGGAGAAAAAGAAGGGGGTATCATGGGATGACCGGCGACTGAAGTGAGTGTGGGAGCGTCCGCTCTCTGTCTCCGACCTCACAGAGCGCTGTGATCAGAATATTAAACTTGTCCCACTGTTATACCAGGGGCTGTTTATACTACTGTCAGGAAATGAGAAGTTCGGTTAGTTTAAAGGCATAACTCACCATTTACTTGCCACTTCTCAATGTAGGTCATGCCAAATCTGTATGACTTTTTTTTCTCTTTTAGTTTAATTTCATTTTTTAAATAAATGTTGGAAAATTCCCCTCGTGTTTCCCACAGAACAAAGATTGCTATGCTGGTTTGAAATGATGACAAAGTTGATCAGTTACAATCAATCTATTGCAACATTTATTATTGATTAGATTAGAACTAAATTGCCAGATTTTATCGCCCTTGCCGTTGGCTTGACATTCAAGGGCAATGGAAAGGAAGCCTTTTAATGGAGCGGAGCATTGAATAATGGTCTGTTAATTCAGTGTCAGCCCTAATCAAAGCGCTGATAGATAAGCAGAGAATCTGCACGGCGATGGCGTTCTTTATCGGGTCGTCTGGATCGCTCGCAATTGATTCCGGGGACAGAGCATCTCTGTGCTGCGGTCCGGCAAGGCTTGCCCTGCGAGTGACTCCTCTCATATTAATCATTTATGTGGTTCCCAGGTGTTTGGCCTGTTCACTGACACGCAGCGAGCGCAGGGGAGAACCCCACCGCTTTCCTGCTCCGTACATTTCCCATCCATCTAAAGCTCTCTCCCTCTTTTCTCGTCTAATCTCAAGGGCCCACTCGTGCCAGCTGAGGATTTACAATCTCGTTCTCCCGCCCTCTTACGCTCTCTATCGCTTTCCATCCCTGATATTCGAAAGATTGCTTCAATTAAGCTAACGGCAGGGTTCCTGAAGCCATTAGCCATGTCGCTGGAAGCCGTGTGCTGTCTATCTCCGTTTCCCTCCCTGTAGATTCAGATGCCACATGCTGTTGTCTGTACACTGTCTGGGTATTCATGTCATGAGCTCTTGAACAATATCAAAGGGAAAAAACATTATTTCTTCTCCAAATAGAGCTGGATGAGAGTCTGTGGATGAATTGAATTGATTCATTTATGAAAGCCTCAGTTTGTGATGCGCATTACTTTTTACGATATGAACGTTTACCTTATAAAAATGTTATTGTGCGATACCATGATACATGCCAGTTATGTTGTTTCTTGGAATTTTGATATTGTATATTAACCGATAATCATGGTTAAACCATGGTAGGACCCCAGTACTGTTTGGTGCTCTTTAGTAGTGCTAATAAAAGCATGACTTTTATTATTGCACATACTTGCACTTTCTTTCTTCTGCAGAAAACAACAGAAGATATTTTGAAGAATGTCGGAAACTAAACAACGGCTGTACCCATTGACTCATGAAAATGGGTACCGCCATTGTTTGGTTACTGACATTCTTCAAAGTATATTATTTTGTGTTCTGCAGATAATAATGACATATGAACATAACATGAACATAATGAACATAAAATAAAATATTTGTAAGAATATAGGAAAACAAACGGTTCTGGTGCACCTTTGACAACCATTTTAATGGTAGTCAATTGTACCCCAATAATCTCAGTTGCTAATATTCTTCCAAATATCTTTCTCTGTGTAAAAAACGAAGAAATTACAGGTTTGGAACTACTTGTTTAGTAATTCATGACAGAATTTTCATTTTTTTATGAACTATCCATTTCATTGAAGAGAACAACATAACAGGACTATGTTACTATATGGCAAAAAGTTGATTGTCTAGGAGCGAGTTTATATTGGCTAGTATGTAAGGAAGTACTGAATGTATGAGCCCAGAGACCACATTATTTTTGTCACCATGCAGAAAATTTGTCATTGTAAAAGCACAACTCAAGCTGGCCAGTGCTGTTATATTACAAGCACAGTTTATTCTTGCGGCCTGGAGTGGGCGAAATAGTTGAAAGACCTTGGATTGTTAAGCACTTTGTGAATTACAGACAGATGTAGATGCCTAAAGTGTGTCCTTTGTCTAACTCCGAGGACAGATGCGAACATCATGGTCCATGATTGATGTCGGACAGAGATGTGTTGGGCACTCGCTGAGAGAGAAGGCATCTGCGGTGCCTTTCAGAGACCACCTCCTGTTTCTCAGCTCGGTTTGCATCTCTTTTCAGCTCCGACGGAACTCGTCTCCTCTTCACATTCTCGTTTTCTTCCTCTTTCTCGCCGTGCCATCCCTCAAACAATTAGACAGATGTCTTATTTTCAGCCACCTGCAGAGCTCCACCCACCGGGGTCGAACCTGCCCCCGACCCACGTTCATGCCCACAGTCAGTGACACCAAGGCTTTTCAACTTGGCAAACGAACATCGATCTGCACCGATTTCCTGTCAGCGATGACTGAGAGTGTTGGAGATTGATCACTGGCAATTGTCTAATTGTGTGTGTGTGTGTGGGTTTGTATGCATGCTTTTTTGTGTCTTTCCATCCAAGTTTGTGAATGATGCTAAAGAGAAGAGATTTTATAAAGTGCTTGACAACTGTAGACCTCCCACTCCAAACGCTATGGTTTAGATTCTTCTCATTTGCAATCTGCCAGCGAGGACAATGTGTGTGTCCGGGGGTAGTCCATTGTCTTTCAAATGAAGCTGTCCCCCTTCCAGAACTGGAACAGAAGGTCATGCTAGCTCTCTCCGTCCTACGCTTGAAAGCCGGTTTGTGGGTGGACCTCTTTGTTGACGCAGATTTGACTGATTGTGATGCAGGGCCCAAATTCACAGAACGTCTATGCTGACCTTGGTGTCTGTGACTGCGCTTTCTTCCTGTATTTTGAGAAGAGATCGGCGATGTATCAGTTGTGGCAATATTTTTGGTGACCATGTAAAATTTAGAGACACTGGAAATATTGCCACGTTTTTATTTGGCCGGTTAACGAACAACTGTGTCATTAATGTCATTACGTTTTCTTATTTTATGACTCACTGGTATGAGAGTGTTACGACTTCTTATGGGGAACGCAAATAGATGTGTATTTGCGCAAGTGACGCGAATAGACGTGTATTCACGAGGGGAGATACTAATGACAGGAATTGGCCGAATTGGTTAGAGCGAACATGTGATATACACCTCAATCGTGTCTTACGCGCACGTTAAAAAATTCATGCTAAGAGCTTGATGCACCTGGTTTGACACGTTCTGATCCATAAATTCCCAATTTAAAATGTCATTCGCATTTGTTTCGTCCTCATCAATGTTTCAGTTAAAAAAAAATCAAATTAAATGAGCTCTTTATTAGCTCTATAGTTTGGAAATGTTTACAGAAGTCTGTGCGGGATATTTCCTTATACTAAAATGTTTTCTATCTTGATATACATTTCCTACATTTCCTACTTTGTCAATGCATATAAATAAATACTATTAAATAGTGTATGCTTGGTGAATCACTGTGCATAAACATTTTGAAAGTTATACTTGGCAGCAAAGGCTGTTTAGACACACTGAAGATTGCTTTTAAACAAACACACTTTTACGCCGTTTCAAAGCAAACCCTTTAATTGTGATGCATGTCATGAAGCAAAAAAATATATATTACTAATTTAGCGTAATTAACAACTTGTACATCTTTTGGACATGCTCATTAATATGAGGGTGGTGAACTCAACCATGTACATGTCAGTCGTATCTGAAATAATGCTGACATTGACCATGATGCATCTTTCATCATCTCAGTGTTATTCCCTTGTTAAAAATGATCCATATGTGGAAACAGCTGCATGACTGTGCTGGCGACGTGCGCCTATTTCCCCCAAGGCTGTACCCACTCAAAAATCAATCAGGAAATAGAATAGATTGTTATTTTCACAGCGAGCGGTGATGCCCGACAGTTTGTTTGGCGCTTTGGTTAACAACTGATTTCACATCGACTTCTCAGCTATTACTCAGAGATCAATCAGAGTTGATTTCATCTTAATTCATTCAGGATGCATGTTTTTGACCTCTAGGCTGTTTTAGAGTGTTATAACACTTAAACCTTTTACTTATTTTAGAATTACGTTGTTCAATCTAATAGCAGGTCGGATGGATAATTGAAAGATAAAGGCTTTTGGAATAAAAGAGTGCTTGTGGTGTATAACTGGAAGCCCTTTATTATTACTTCAGCATGGATTCTCTGGCAAGAGATCAAGCAACTCACAGGACAAATGGGCTAGAAACTATTGGCCATGCCGGTGAGAACAGGGTCGCCACAGCAGACCTGCTGCTATAGTTCAGCCTAAAGATCTTTATTCTGCTCCTGATGGACTGAATATAAATGAGGGTTTCCGGTCGACTGATAATGTACTTTGCCAGTATTGATTAAGATAGGAAGACAGGATTTCAAATTAATTGGCTGGATTTAGCAATTAATTTGAATTTGTTTATAAAATTGTCTCAGTTTCAAATGTATTACAGAAATGTGTGCTTATGCTCGAGGCGAACAATATTGTTTTGAGCTTTGATATGTTAAATTAATTTACTTTGTGTTTGAACTAAATGTGTTTTTGCAAAGTTTGATTATTTTGACAATTGTCTAACTGTAAATGTTCGAAAACGGTCCTATAGACAAAATGTGCAAATCTATATCCAAAATTATGAGATTATGAGCATCAACTTTTGAATTCAGTCAATAATTTCACTATGATTTCAATCTTTGACATCTTGACGTCTTACTCACTCAATAAACTAAAGGTTATATTTGTACAGAATGTTCTTTACATTATGTTGGATTATTTTGTATAGATAGAAAACACAAAAAAATGACTTCAGCTAGGTTTTCATAGACAGGGTCACAATTACTTTAGTCGCTTGCAAGCCCCACACAGTGATGTGTGTTAAATAGCTGTGATTTCCATTACTGTTGCTGTGAGGGTGGTGGACTCTTGGATATTTCATATGTCTGTGTTATCATCAGTACAGTGTGGAAATAACGTAGCCTCAGGCATCTGTGAATGAATTAACATCCATTACCTCAGCCTCACACGATGACTTTTGACTATACTGCTTTCATTACCTTCCTTCTCCACCAAACAGAACTACAAATCACGCTGAATTGTGATCTTCCTGTTTACCCTTCACTTGACTTGTCTTTGAATTCTAGACATATTAATCACATTTGCAGTTTGGTTTAAAGGGATAGTTCAGCCAAAAATGGAAATTCTGTCCTTTTCGAAGCTTAAGAGTAACATTCACGGGTAACGCAACGGATCGGATTTGAATGGAACCCTTTAGTCCGATACCCGATCCAGCAATAACTACCTGTATTCCATCCAGATTATCGGATCGGTGCATCCCTAAAATAAACAGTTTGTTGAATGGGTCTAAGCCAAGTAATGTAGCCAAGTAACGATTCTACTGGCAACCCAAAATAATACTGCCAATACTTTAAACTTGCTAGCTAATGTAATTAACTTGTTATTTCTTTAGATTATTATTTTAAATTTATCAATAATCTACAGGGATGATATACTACAGAGAATAAAAGTGTGCATGCTCAATAATGTTTGTTTATGTTGTTTGCACAAAAATGTGTAAAATGCAAAGATTTTGTGCATTTTTTTTAATCATTTTACACTTGTTATTTGTTTAGTTTTGTTTGCCTTTAAAGGAAAATACAATTATTAAAATAATAATCATTTTGTACTATGTAAAAACGCAGGTGTTAACACCCACTCGCATACTAAAACCTTTGCAGACTACGACACTACTTTACCTATGACGTCTATTTCATGTTTGCTACTTGAGCCTGTGATAAAACATGCCTTGTGTGTGAGTGAGATCCACACAAGGACCTTACTATGAGGCTGCCAAAGGTGATTTTTAAATGCCTCACTGCACAACTTTTTCCAGATTTTGCTGTTGCAGATAGATTTTCGAGGTCTCGAAAACCACAAATCGCAGCAAATCTACCCTCGATATTGTGAGGATGCAGTGATGATGATGATGAAGTACGATATCTAATCCAGCCTTGAACTGTCATAGAGGATCCAGTGTTGATCAAATGTGTGTGAAATAATCAGCACACAACCTTGTACTGTGAGTGATGCTGCTGCAATGGTGTACTTTTGGGTGGGGTTGCACTAGCCATTCGTAAGTTCTTTCTTGAATGTGATCGTAAAGTCAAAATTAGAGGCTTGTATGAATTGCCCATGCTTGTGTTAGACACATAAAATAGCAAAAATTTAAGTGTCGGAACAAAAGATGCATTCTATCTAAAAGCGAATGCTCACCCAGACCTGCCTGAAACGCCTCGGGTAACCACACTCCCACAAATCTGCGTCAGTTCGTGGTATGATTTGACTTAGACCGCCCTAATGTATACGCAAGTAAGGTGGGCGTACCTGTCAGTACAATTGCTTTGGAACCTAATGTTCTAAGTATGGTAAGTGGTGTTACATTTCCGTCTCCCTTTTGTAGAAAATAGATGGTGGAGTAAATTCAGCACACTGCATTGTTATAACCATAGACATTGGATTGTAAGTCATCACCACCATATTGGTGAGGGCAAAAGCTGACTACGAAGACATACGAGTGAATGATGGAGCTGCAGTTTTCTGGATAAAAAAACTACTTTTTCATTTCTCAACTAATTTCATACTTTTCTCTTTACGTGGAGTACAGAAATGTTTTGACTCCAGTTAAAGATGGTTATAGACAAAGTAGAGGTAAATTTTTTTCCGATTTTTCTTAAAGGTGTGATGAACTGGGCTTGTTTATTTATTTTATACTGTTGTGTGAGGTCTACTTATGACGTTCACGTCAAAATCATTGAGTAATAGGCTATTTTCTATCCGGGTTTTGAGGCCGGCTTGACAAACGATAGGTTTGAATGGGCGTTCCACCATGAAGACTTTGAAGTAAACAGCCACTACTATGATTGGATAGCACTTTGCGTAGTAAACTTAGTTGTAGCCTTCTGTGAATTTGGTTGGAGACGTAAGGTTAGATTACACATTCGCCCTATTCGCACAGGATTATTATTATCTTTGATCTCGTTTTATAAATTACCTCCCCAGATCTCCATTTCATGTGGCGCATTCGCACGGGATAAATGCAGCTTGTGATTTTACTAAAGTTTACCGACTTATTTCCCGGATGTGACTGCAAAGCTGCAAAGTTGCGTATAGTTTGTATAGCCTCTTGTTGTATGGTGTTTAATGATATATGACCGTACCTGTCAGTATGTGAGACCCGTGATCGCGAACCAGACAGAAGATCACCACGATCGCAAATCTCAAATGTTACGAGAGTTTCCATGAAAAGAAAACTAACGGGAGACTCCCGTTAACTTATGGATATGACCCAACACCCGAGATAATAGCAAAACACTACAAAACAACCTCCATTATTTGCAATAAAAATTATATATGAGCCTGTCAAATCACAGAGATGCCGATTCGCACGGGACTAATATTATCACAGGACCTCGATATTCGTCAAAATATACTAGGTCATTTGTAGGGGAATTTTACTTGACAAATTACAGACATGGCCGATTCGCACGGGGTTAAGATCACAGACAACCTCTGGACGTATTAAAAATGACTAGAGGTCCCCAGGTAACACTTATCCCGTTTGAATAGTGCTCAGGGCACATCAAGCGATCTCTAACAAAGCAATAGTGACGCATAATACAAATATGTTGTACTCGCATAAGATTGCTGCGCCATTCCTATCAGATCCAATATTGACGATATAGCTTTGTAATTTTAGTCTCTCTGCAAAAAAAGGTTATGCAGCAACTGTGTTCTTCAACAACCAGGCACTCCACAATATTTTGCGATCTTTAACGGCATGTTTATTGCTTGCTCGCTCTATCTGGTTCTGCGCAGCTTGAGTTACTTCAGTACTGTCATGTAAGAACCAGTGGGCGAGGCTAGAGAAGAAGTCGTTGATATTTTTCTGTGGAGGTGGTGTTCCACCTATCAATGACGTCATAGATCGGAGCATTCCAGAACCTGGCGTTCGCTGAGCCTTGTGTCAATAACAGTTGTAATTTCAGTAACAAGGGCTTTTTGTTCGCTTGAATACAAGAGCTTGAGTTAAAAATGAGGTCTTAATTCATCACCCCTTTAACCCATTTACCAGCTCAGTTATGCTATACTGTTCCATTATGGGCTACTACTACTTCATGTTTAGTTCTTTTAAGGGAGTAACGTTGTCAGTCAGCCTCAGTAGGGTGTAAACTTCGTGTAATAATAATATTGGATCTATTTGGCCCCATTTTGCTTTGAGCTAATAGACTCCCTGAATAGAGCGCATATCCACGTAAACCTCCCTCATCACTGGACCATGGGGTGTAGTCAAGACAACCTCTGGCTACAAAGAGTCCTCTCAGACCCATTCAGAGGCACGAGAGAGAGGGGCTTTTGTGTCCGGTTGTGGGTGGAGAGTAATATATTCATTTAGTGTGCAAAAGATGAATAAGCATGCAAACTGTGCTCACTACACTATCGCATTTCACATCTGCGAGCCGCAAACAGAAGTTTACATTGAAATTACTCTCCATTCATCAAGCTAGATGAATCGGGATGAGATGGTCAAACAGATTGCATGTGGATACAGACACATACTCGCAACCGTCCGTATGAGAATTTGTCTAGGGATGCACCGAATGTTCGGCCACTGAAAATGTAAAATGGCAGAATAAATTTTACCGAATATGACTCGTGATATGATCAAGCAGCACCTTCCGTCAGCTTTTGTGGGCGGAGTTTGCAGGAGAGACGTGAACTGATACGTCTGTTAGTCAACATCAGTCAGAATTGCTTGCATTGGATGTTTTTTCTTTCTTAAAATCATTTTGCAATGTAGCCTATAATAATCCAACAGTTTTCGTTTATTCATATTTTTAATTTATAGGCCTAATGTGGAATGACACTTCAATGAAGTGTTTTGTTGTAGGGGTACAGAGTAACTTACATTACATTCTTTTAGCAGTCAGTTATAGGCCTAATTAATATATTTGTATTCGAAATGTTTTTTTTTTTCGATTCGGTGCATCCCTACTTGTTTCGTAATGCAATGATAAGTACAGATGCGAAATGAATTCATTATGTGGGATAATTTCCAGGACACTTAACATAACGGATGTGAGGTCCGTTTCAATAAAATGCTTAGATGATAACTGGTTTCCTATGTTGATGTTGATGGTATGGGCTATATATGGCCCATTGCAGTATTTAGCTCTTGGGCTGTATGACTGATATAATCACTAAAGAATGTGCGTTGGTGCTTGTCTAGTCGAGGTGATTCAGAAATGGCGATGTGATATCAGCTGGCTGTTTGTATTGGGTAGAGTTTCATTACACCGCTTCTAAATACAATCACTACAGTCTGATGTACAGTACAGTCATTGCCTCTGCCACAGCACATGTTCTCTGACTCACTGAATGCTGACTTGTCTCGACTAGATATAAACAGACAAAACCAAACTAAATTAAACTTATGCAGATGCTGAATGCATTACTGACAGCCAATGCAAATCATTGAAGACCACAGTAGGAAAAATAATTGTATAATTTTTTTCTGTTGAATACAAAAATTGATATTTTGTAGAATTTAGGAAAGCAAACAGTTCTAGGGCAACCATTTTTTAATTGTTCCTACTATGGTAGTCAATGATGTCCCCGGAATGTCACTTTTACCTAATGTCTTTGTTCAACAGAGCAAACAATTTATACAGGTATGGAACAACTTGGGGGAGTAATCTGTGACAGAATTTTCATTTTTGGGTGGGGTATCCCTTTAAGTAAAAAAAACCTTTCTAAATTCAAGACAATAGTGGTGTTTACTCCACAGGTATAGCGGTAAAGTTACAGAGAGTAAGTTTGGATCGCTTCTAGAGCGATTTTTACCACAACTACTACCGAAAGACAGTAGCAGTTGTGAACTGATGTGTTTATGGCGGGATATTATATTTATTGATTTTTAAAACGTATAAACAGTATTACAACTATGAGCATTCTGGCTAGGAGCACATGATCAGAAAGAGCAGCCAGTCTTTGCAGGGAAATGTTGACGGAAAGACTTTGAATTGGAAGCATTACGCGACACCAGGTCATCTTCATCTGTTTTTGTGTCTGTAACATTGCAGCGCACGAGCTTAATTTAAAATTATTATTTTTGAATGTCGGCGTGGATGCGATGGGAGATTTCGCAGTGTGAACATCCCTTAACAGACGAAAGCGAATCAATTATTTTAGTCACATCATTCTGCACTTCATCTTCTCATTCCGGGTTATAGGCTATTTTTAATAGGAAGGAGACACTTAATATGTGAAACTGCCGTTTCAGTGAAAACTATGTGCATTTCCACTGTGCAAAACCCCCCAGTGAGTATTTAAGGAACATCAGGAACATGTGTCATCATTTTTGTAAGTATTTGCAATGATGAATGTTGGGGAAAAAGTTATGTTGAATAATACATTTCCACATCCAGACCTATTATACTGTATGTCTTCTCAGAGGATTTTACATCTTGCGCACAACTTCTTGTGACTTTTGGATCCACAGCTTCACACATTTGACATTCTGCTAAATATCTTTATCTTTTATTTATCTATATTGTGCAAAAAGAAACAGAATATCCATTTCTGGACAAAGGCTTTCATTCAAGGAATTTAAGCAATGGTCGACTTGATTCTCATGACTTTTGATTGACCCCAACTTGGCACCAACCTGAAACGCCCAATTAGTTATTCAGTCTCACATCTGAGGTCACTCAGACACTCGTTCCCTATTCCATCACTGGCCGATTCATTGAACCAGCTACCAGAAAGCGTCTGGAGGTTGTTAGAAAGACTGAGAGCCTGTTGAATAATTGAAAAGCCCCAAACCTCAAGCCCCTCTCCAGGACTTCCCTTATCAACCATGGTCGTTTGTTTGCGTTCATATTCGTACCCGCTTTTCATCTAAATTTGGGAAAAGTCTTAGAAAATAGCTGTTCATCCTTAGATGCAGGTATGCAGATCAACCCCACACACACACTATAGAATGAACCCGTTTTGTTTTTTGCTACTCAGCTGAACCGGTCACATTTCTTTGATGGTCAATCAGGCAAGACAAAGGCCAGTTTCTCAGGGGGGTGGACGACACCCATCTAAAATGTTATGACTGAAAAGTCCATGAATAATTTATGACCCACAGCAATATTAATAACCTGCTCGGGGGCCTTTACATGCTCTTCGCGAAAAGTGGCTTACATTGTGTCGAGTGATGTTTAACATGTGCGTTGTTAATTTAGTCAGTTTTGAATTATGATCCAACTGATTCCTGAAGCGCTGGGCGAGATTGGCTCGCCAAATCCTGAATGTAGTTTGTTTAATTGTCTATCATTTCAGCGATTAATCTTGGCAGCTGACCTCCATCTCTGACCTCATCTACAACCACTGGTTTTGTTTCCTTCCTTTCTTGATCTGTGTCCAGTTGTTTTTTTCGGTGGTCTGTTTGGCAGCTGCCATGAATTACAATTGCAGAGCTGCCCAGGATCCAGTAATCCTTCACACAAGCCAAGAATCCATCTTTAGTTCTGGTGTGTGCTTTGTTGACCACTTCAAAGGGACCTGAATAAAATAACAGGCTTAGTCCACCTCAAAATTTAAAATGATAGCAATTTTTAATTAAATAAAATTGTTAAAAATAAACAAAAGTTGCTTATAGATCAAATAAAAACAGTGTTTAAATCTGTTTCTTTAACTTACCCCAATTTACAACTTATAATAATGAATTGTTTGGTACAAATACACTTGAAATGTCAGTTTGTTGTCATTTGACTTCTACACACATAATAAAAACGTAAAGTAATTTGTAGTTTTATGTTTCAAACTGATACAAAATGGAAATATAAAGGCAAAAGTTATAGATTGCCGCTGTTAAAAACTTTACGAATTTACGCAGTCATGTAAGAGAAATAGTTGTCTGCAGTATAACCCCAGAAAGCACACAGGAGTGGCAAAAAGTGACATAAACTCGCTCTTTTCCAATATTTTATTAAAAATCATTAAATATTTTGTATGCATGTTGCTTTGGTATGTTTGCGGTATAAACCAAAACTAGCTTTGAGAAGAATTTAAGCAGGCTTGACAAAATAAAACGCAAATATTTTCAAAGTTTATAAAGACAGTCCGGTCAGATGACTATAATAATAATAATAATAATAATGCATTTTATTTCATTGCGCCTTTCAGAACACCCAAGGTCACCTCACAAGCAATATACAGGTCACTACATAAAACAAAACACACAACGAACAAACAGCATATACATATAAAGTGCAATAAAGTCTCAAAAAATCATGTTAAAAGGTTAAAAAAAGCCTGTTGAAAAAGATTTGTCTTAAGACGCGTTTTAAAAGTCAACAAGCATTCGCTATTGCGAACATCAAGAGGAAGAGAGTTCCATAGGCGGGGAGCAGCATAACTAAAAGATCTGGCACCCATAGTAGTAAGTCGAATCCGAGGTATCACAAGAGAAATTGAGGATGAAGATCTGAGTGCACGTAACGGAGTGTAAACATGAAGAAGTTGAGTAAGATATTGTGGTGCAAGATTATGAAGTGCCTTATAAGTGAGTAGCAAGATTTTGAATTCAACTCTATGTTTAACCGGAAGCCAGTGCAATTGCTGGAGAACTGGAGAAATGTGCTCAGTATAAGGTGTTCTAGAGAGAACACGGTCTCCAGAATTCTGAACCGATTGAAGCTTATGTAGCAATTTGGAGGGAATACCTGTGAGAAGAGCATTGCAGTAGTCGATACGTGAAGGACTAGTGCGTGGATAAGAACTGCAGTATTACTATTTTAAAGAAAGGGACGGAGACGGTTAATATTGCGCAGATGGAAATATGCACTCTGCGTGATATTGTTAATTTGAGCTTTAAAAGATAGTGTGCTATCCATGATGACACCCAACGTTTAACCCGAACGGACGGACAGATTGCAGTATTGTCAACGTAAAGGGAAAAGCAATTAGATTTAGACACAACAGACCTATTGCCAACAAGCAGATGCTCAGTTTTATTGCCATTTACCTTCAAGAAGTTTGCTGAGAGCCAATCTTTAATCTCAGCTAAACAGCTTGACAAAGATGGCGGAGGAAAAGAACCAGTGGGTTTAGCAGACAGGTAAAGTTTATAAAATATTATTACAAAGGTGGTCGACACATATTAATAACAGATTAAATTGTAGTCAGTGAGTGCATTTACATATGAGCACAGAATGCTTCTAACCAAACAGTTCTTGGCGGACATTGAGTAACATAGAAAATAACAATGGCAGTCAAAAGTGCCCCAGAAATTTTTGCTGTCCAACATTCTTCAACATATATTTTTGTGTGTTCAACAGAACAAATACATTGAATCAGAATCAGATTTGGAACCACTTGTTGGTGAGTAAATGAAGACAACGTTTTTTTTTTGGGTCAACTGTTCCTTTAAAACCCAATATTGCATAAATTCCCCCCGAACTTCGGCATAAATTTACTTTTGGCAACTACTGTACATTGATGTGTTTCCACCTGCAACACCCAAATTTATTTGACTCACCATTTTCAACAAATGGTCCATAAGGCCTCTAATGCATTTACCAAACCATGCAAGTGAAATGTTCATCTTACATAAGGTTATGTTGCCATGGTGCGGTTTGTCGTTTCTAGAAAACAGCCAGTTACTGAATGATATAATCAGTTATGTGGCAGTTTTTGTGCTGCTTTCTGTCAACACACTGCCACATTGAGAGCCGCAAACTCTTGTGCAATGTTTTGTGCCAACTGTGATGGTGGAGCATGTGAAAGAGAGAGACCATATCGTGACGGAGACAGACACAGACAGACACAGTGAGAAATTGGTGAGAATCTCTGTTGACTATGGTACAATGACTCCACCTGATCTGTAACCATGACATCAGTGGTTTTACAATGCTGATATATTAATAGTGCCGAGAGTCTAGCTGTCATGGGAAGCTTGTGTGCTTGAAGAAGTGGGCCAGACATTACTTTCAAAACCATGCAATATACGATATGCAATATGATTATGTTTTAAGACTAATCAGTTTGTGTATTTTTATATTTTATTTGTTGCAAACAAATGCATAATTTTGCAATTTTGTGCAGCTTGAATGACCTTTCTCCTCTTATCCTCCTATCTGCTTCTAATATACTCTACCCCCTCAACCCCCAAAAGATAACTTCATGGTGACTTATGTTATTCTGAAATGAGATGACAGATGGTTGACTTCCACAGACCTGTGTGAAACGTGAAAGTTAGTTGCAGCCTCCCATGCCGCCCACGGTCCATTCACCGACCATCTGATGCTTATTGCAGCAAAAAATGCCAAGCACTTTTTCGATCTGGCAAGCTCTAATCTGATTGGCTGCCTTTGTGCAGTTCTGCTTGTTGGGTGCAAAGGTTTTTTTAATCAGTCCAATGGGAAACAAAGTCATTTGCCAAAGTTTGTGAAATCAGGGCCCATCAAAGACAGTTAAGTAGATGTTTCCAAGGAGAAATGTACGTTCTCTTTTGTCATGTCAAGAATTCTGATTACAAAGTCATTTATTAATTAGTTTGTGTCTGTTAATGTGATTTCTACATACAATAGATACAATTTCTACGTACATAGAAAAAAGAAGCTAGTCGGTGTCACTTAACATACTACTCGAACAATAATGGCTGTCGCAATAATAACATTTGGCTGACAATTAATTGTTTAATAAATAATTGCGATTATAGCGATTACGCAACTGTTATAGGGATAAGACAAATTTTATGCTTGCTTGTCACATATTTTTGTGTGCTCCATTCATTAAATAATTTCCACAAATAGTTGTGAATATTTAATGTATTCCTTTTTAGATTGTCCATTGCAGTGTAAGATAAGCACACTGACAAATTGACTCCACCACCTGTTGTAAACATTTTTTTTTTTTTGGAATCTGTCAAAAACTTGTTTAAAACTAAATGCATTGTAATTTCAATTGGCAAATAACAAACTGAAACCACATCAGTCTATTCACTTTTTATGCCCAAATTTGCACCAGAACTTTCAACTTCTCAGAAGTCAGAAATTATAGTTTCAGCATTATTTGTTCTATAGACAACAAATTCATTTCTCTGGAAAATAATTGAAGTACAAGATTTTTGCAAAATGGCCCACATTTAGTTTTTGACGACTGAAAATGTTACGTTTTAGGAGTTTTTTTAATAAAGCCACATACAGATCTTTATATCTGTAGGACTGAAACATATAGGGACTTATTTTTTTTTGTTTCCAAACCATATAGGGACTTTGAATTTGTTTCCAAAAGAAAAGTTGAATAAAATAATCTGAAAGGACATTAAGGTATCCTAACCCACATTTCTTGAGTTACCGACATGCAAATTCACTATTGGCATTAAATTCATCAAAGAGTGCCAAGTTAACAGATTTTATTAACAGACATTTAAAATAAAATTGACATTTTTACTTCAATCAATGAATGCGTGGACTGCTCTATTACTAATATTTTGTTGCATTTCATTTTCTGGCTTTCATCACTACCAATGTTGGTCTTGCTTCTGTAAAAAAAATCTTCAAATTGATCAAGGAAACTTTGGTTGAGTTGACACTAAATAACCCATTAGAAACACTGCACTGCTGTGCCTAAAGTTTGAAATTGATTCAAAACTTGAGTCAAATGAAACTATCTAATTCACAAAAATGGCCAATTTCAGTGTTTTAATACCGATCCGATACTCTGGATCGGAATGGGGGCCGATCCGGGTCTTTTTTGCTGGATCGGGTATCGGACTGACGGGTTCTCTTCAGTCCGATCTGTTGCGATACCCGTGGATGTTACTCTAAAGCTTCATATAGGACTATCTATCAGGAAATTACCATAAACGTTGTCATGCACTGTTTTCGATGTCATGTATTTTGATAGCTTTATGCGAGGAATAAACCAATATAGCATAATTAAAAAACTCTGACCTCCGCTGGTGCGGTCATCTGTCAATCTCAATCCAGCATGTGTGGGTCCGGGAACAGTCAGGACGTTACTCGTTCCAAAGTTTTCAATATTCTTCATAATCACTAGTTAGTAGACTGTGGTTTTGTTTAAAATGCATTTTGCCGGAGACTGTACTCGCTGAGTGTAACGTTATTAGATTCAAGCACTGGAAGCGGTCTATGTTATGCGTCATTTATACATCACTTTTAACTTTAGGATGGATTCAATGTTCTATGATTTAAACACATAACAAATCTCTTCTCTTTGTGTTATAACTGTTTTGAACTTGGGAAGCAAAGATCCCCGCGACAACAGGATCATCACTATCCGGGATGCTCGTGAGTGAAGCGGGTGCATTAAGCGCATCATTCTGCGTCCAATGCGCATGACTTTAAATAACGTAGAAGCAAATGTATTAAGCGCATCATTTTGTGTCCAGGATGTGAATAAGCGAGTTTGGAGACTTTTATATTGTGATAGCTTTGTGTAATAAACAGAGATTTATTTGTTAAACATTTTGTAAGTATCTGTGCTTTATGAGACCACATTTCTGTTTTGAATGTATTTTTAAGTTTAATACAGCACTTTAATTACATTTAAAAAATCATACTTTTAAGTAAAAATACTTAAGTAAAGGAAAATGGTAGATTTTAATGTACTCATGGATTTAAAGTAAAAAAAAACATTTATTTATGGACTGTAGTGGAATAAGTATGATGTGCTTCATAGCCTACTGTAGGAAAGCATTTTTTGTCCAAAGTACTCTGATAAAGTACAGATATTTCAAAATGTACTTGAAAGTAAACATGCTTAACTATCCACCTCTGGCAATAAAAGTTAAAATATGCAAGTCTACTTTGATCATTAAAAACACTGCTAGTATCGGATCAGAATCGGAATCGGCCGATACGCAGAATTCAGATATCGAAATCGGATCGGAAAGGAAAAAGTAGCATCGGTGCATCCCTAAATATGATGTTGTTTATTAACAATATTGTTGCATTATTGTGTTTTAATTTCGAAGGTTGGTTCATTTAATATACTGTTGGACTGTTTTAATCTACATAAATGTGTCATATTCTCTATAGTAAAATATAATTTTTCTGGCTCCGTATTTGTTAAAAAAAGTCAGAAACGTCTCTGCTATGTCCTGCTGCTGTCACCACGCAATAGGAGCACCAGTTGACGAAATTAGGAAATCCTCTGCGAGGCTAGGCCATCTCATTTCAGTTCGCTGCTTGGACTGTTGAGACTACATGCTTTGAAGACCAAGTCCTCATTATTAAATCCGCGACCTTAGAAGGTTGTAGCCCCCAAATTGGGACACGGCTGTAGTTCCAGGAAATGCCAATGGTGATTTTCTATCGCTGTTCTTCAAACCTTTTCAGGTATTTTCATGATAATAAAAAATATTTATAATTATGATTTTTGACGAGTGGTGCTTTTTCAAATGAACGTTATAAACAACTCAATCTTGTTGTGATTTTAGATTGAGTAGTACTTCCTACTCAAAGAGCCTTTCGTTCACGTAGTTCCTGGCCAGAATAAACAGGGACCGGACAAAGTAGACCAGACTTCATGCTGATGGTGACTTCACATGACTATGAAAAGGTCAACAATAGCGTTTGGAATGTAGAGTATGCTGTAATGCTCCAGTACCCTCCGTGTCTAAGAGGTCTATTTATAACATCCGTCTCATGATAATGCTCAGGTTTAATCTGTCTCTCATTTCCCCTCATTCCCTCCTCTCTATCCCATCTATTTCTCTTCTCACGCCTTTCGAAAATGTCGAAATGAAACCGACGTTTGTTCCCGACACCCGCTACATTTCACAGACAGATCTGTTTTAGCGGAGAGGCTAACGCCATCGGTTTGATATCCGAAAAGACGTCTCGACGTTGTGAATTATGTTTCGCTGCTTATTCTGGTTGGTGAATGGCAGCATTGTCCCCTGAGATGGATAAATAGCTTTCCTAATCATCCAGAGTGGCAACTTTTCATGTTCATTGTCGTGTCCAATGAGGCGTGACAGCGTAACATTCTGTTGGAGGCCGTAAAAGTGTGGGGTCACTGCCAACCCCTCCCGGAGAGACAGAGGGGTCAGTCTCCTCTCCCCGTGGCTGTGTGAGGCATGCCTCGCAGGCCCTGCGTTACCATGCCAGTCTTAGCGTCTATGCCCCTGGGAACCCTTCCAAACAATACACTCCCTTCAGCACGGGGACGATTCACAGGGGCCTGCTCACAGTTCTCTCCTTTAATTCACACTGAAGAGCTTGACATTCTTGTGTTGAATCCTCTTACTCTCTCTCATTCACTCACTCACTCACTCACTCACTCTCACTCTGTGGGTCTGTCTTTTTCTCTGACTTGCCCTCTTTCACTATTTATTTTGTCAATATAATTTTCTGTATCTATTTACTTTGTATTATATGTTGTTGTTGTTGTACAGTTGATAGCAATTTTTTTTTCAATATACGAATTCTCTTTCTCGCTCACGTTGAGGCCATCCACATGGAGACACGTTTAGCTGTATATGTAAAAATTTTGAATCGTATTTTGAAACCGGGTCCCAGAGTGGATAAACCTGAAAACGCCACCCTTGCGTTATCTTGTGTACAGCCAATCCGTATATTTTCTAAAATGATGATGTCATCACCCCAGCACGCAAAGATTACGTGAATGCTCCAAATCTTCTTCTCCGATCTCTGTGGCGCATCACAGCACCTCATACCAATTTGGTGTGTATGCTACATCGGTTTAGCGGTTATATTTCTATTTCGTATATTTCTTGAGGCGAGGATGTGAAAAGGATAAAAAATACTGGATAGGGGAAAGCTCTGGCTTTGTGTGGATGTGACCTTTATGTCTTTATTTTTTATATTTATTAACTTTGTATTGTGTGTTGTTGGTGCCTAGTTAATTATAAATAAAGTTTTTCAATTTTCAAATCCCCTCTCACATTACTCTATCTTTCTGTCTCTCTCTCACTTACCCTCCTTCTCTCTCATTCGCTCCCTCCCTCCCTCCCTCCCCATTTTCTATGAGTGGTTTGTGAAGAGGAGAATCTGCATTGTGTGGGTCTTAACTGTCATTGGTGTTAAATCAACACCACCTGCATGTCTATTCTAGTAAAGATTTAAAAGCATTCAGTCTAACAAGCTTCTATTATTCTGTTAGCTGTTCACTGACTGTGGAGGTTGAGTTATTCTGTCTGTAGAGCTTTTCAGGGTAAAACGTAAGTGTTTTTTGAAACCCACCTCAAAAATCTGTTAACAAATGGAAAGGACTGAAAAGTGCTTTGGAAATGTCATCCAATCAATAGAAATAACTGCAATTCACAAATTTTAGTCTAATCGATTAAAACTCATCCACGCCAAGAAGGATACATGTATTGCTGTCTAGACCTAAAAACAACAATATTATTAAAGTTTTATATACTTTAGCCTTTAAAAGTTGGAACAGATTTGGATGTTTTATCATTCATCTGGGAAAAATTGCTCTGAAAGTGATCCCAACTGAATTGTTCCCTCTTCCTGGATATATTGGTCTTTCACATTGTGTGGACTGTCTATTCTGTTAAATTTAGAAAGTTTATCAAACTATTTTTTTAATAATTATTTATGGTCATAGTACTATTATCGTACAAAACCTACTAAAGCTGACAGGGCCAGTCTGCGCCGAGCCATATTGCAAGCTTTCCAATTGACTCGATGGATTTTTAGATAAATTACAGGATTAAATTACAGGTTAACCGATAATGATTTGACCCCAATCGTTTTTTTCCTCTAACCAAACAAATAAATGTACTCGCAGCCCACACTTGCAAAAAATACTGACTGTATTGTATAGCTCATGAGTTGCAAATCAAGTTAACATAGATGGCCTTACACATCATTCAAATAAGAAGGTCTAAATTTCTTCAAGGTTAAAAATGAACCTTGAATAATCTTGTTTGATTTCCATTTTAGTGTGCATTTGGGTCTGTCTAACACGTCTTGAAATCACTGGTGTGATGATTTTTCAAATGAAAAGGCAAAGCATTTAGCATTTACACTCTGTGTGAGTTCATGTTCCAGATCAGTTTGATGTTTACACAGTTCACGGTTCACATGGTCAGTCCACAAATCTTAAATAAACATGAATCTAGCACACAGCACAGGCTTACAATTCTGGAGCTGCTCCTTTAACTGAGTCATGCTGATGCACAAACACTTACAACTTCAAACCTATTTAGATTCAGATGAAATGATGTTCTTTTCCTTCGTAATAAGGTTATCAATTTCCATCAATTTGATATATTCAGATCAAGTGATTCATTCTATTTTATTCCACATTACCCCCGTAATATTCTCTCACTGCCTCTTTTTGCGATCATCTCTGATGCAGACAGCTCCGGTTTATTCCACATCGACTTGTAAAAAGAGAAACTGATTGGTAGAAAGCAAATAAATATGTGAAATACAAGAAATGATGGTGCACTTAGAGAAAATATGAACCAATGGGCATGCTGAGCCATAAGACAAGTCATTCCAGCATCAAATCGCATTATTTCACATTCCTCGTATTGATTGTTTAGGTCATCTTGGATTGCATGAAGATCTCATAATGGCCTCATTTTAATCACATCTTATTCATTTAAAACGTCATCGACAGTTTTCCAAGTCTTCGCACAGGATCTCTGCCAATCTATGCAGAGTAATGCATTAGGGGTTCGTCGGTGACTTAGGGTCTAAATCATCCAATTTCCTGTCAGGGAGGGATTGCTT
The DNA here is from genome assembly GCF_015846415.1 of Triplophysa dalaica. Lineage (NCBI taxonomy): Eukaryota > Metazoa > Chordata > Actinopteri > Cypriniformes > Nemacheilidae > Triplophysa > Triplophysa dalaica. The sequence continues at coordinate 10,637,404 of NC_079561.1, read as the reverse complement.
AGCTCAACAGCTGTGTCTCACAGCGGCATTAAGCTTCATGTCTTTATTGCTCAACGCTGGACTGTGTTAAGAGCTAATCTGAATGTTTTTTGTCTTCACAGACTGACTTCACAGGCATGTGCTATGCCACTGGATAACCAAAGGGACTGCAGCCTCCTGAACCTTGCATGTCTGACAAATGGTGGGTGTATTTTTTTTTGACATTGCTTTGGTATGACATTTTTCATGAATGTTGTTATTATGTGTATTAAATTAACAACTTGTTGAATGGGTCCTGTAGTTTGGACATATGGTACATTGACATCAAGCAGTTGAGCTTGATATCGCAGTCTAGATTCAAAATATTGGAGAGACAAGTTTAGCCAAGTAACGGTTCTTCTCGTTTTTTTCCCTTGTTATCAGAATCAATCTACAGGCACTCTATTGTTTTTGAATATGTACCATAGGTTAAGTGCATCCGTTGCGCATGCGCAGTAACGTTTGTTTATGTTGTCACTTCGGAACCGTCTTTATGGACCAAAAACACTTTTTATACCAGGCTGTAAAAAAAATTCTGCTGTAACATTTTTACTATTTTAACAACCAGTCTCCTGCAGCCACTCAATTAATTGAAGTTTAAGTCACTTCCTTGTTGGTTTCACGTTGCTGGAAGGTTGCCATTAAGTGACTACACTAAAACAGACTAAATATATTTTGATTTATTTTGACATCATAATACCCATTGCGCCACAGTTTAAATGAGCTTAATATATAACATTAATAAAGGAGTAATTGATCCTTACCCTAAACGTGACAGGCAGTGTATACCAACAGCCTACTGTATAATATGTGCAGAGTTCTGCTCTAAGCTCTTATAATACTAATTTTGTCACACTTCATTTGTTCAGTGTTTTTGCAGTGCATGGGATGGCCCTCATCATCACCCTGCTTCAGTCCCTCCTCCTAGCCATTCTGGGAGCCCCAAGGGTCTATAGCAGTTATCCTCGCTTCTCATCCAATGAGACGGTCTTCCAACACCTTGCCTTGCACCCTGACCCCAGCATAGGGACGGTCTACGTGGGGGCACGAGATCATCTGTTCCAGCTCTCCGGTCTCGATGGCCTCCGTCTTGAAGTGGATGAGAGAACGGGGCCGGTCAGAGATAGTAAATACTGCCTGCCTCCGGTGACGCAGGAGAATTGTCCTCAGGCTGGACTTGTGAACAACCACAACAAACTGCTGCTGGTGGATCCATACTCCTTCCAGCTCATCACCTGTGGTAGTGTGCATCAGGGCACCTGCCAAAAACGCAGTCTCGAAAATGTGAACAAGGTTCTTTTCTCTACCGAGAGACCTGTTGACACTCAGTACGTAGCGGCTAACGACCCGACCGTTTCAACAGTTGGACTTGTAGTGCGGCCGCATGACAAAGATCCAGTTTTGTATGTGGGTCGAGGCTACACCAGCAGTCACCCGCCGGTCTCCACTCGACAACTTTTAACAGAGCCTGTGTTTTCCTACGAGGAAACCGCCAAACTCGCTGTCGCCGGCCGGCTCTCGGAATACGATCACAATTTCGTTGCTACATTTGCGCGACGCAACCATGTCTACTTCTTGTTCTTTAGGCGTGACCTGAAAGCTACAAGGGAATATCATACGTACGTGGCACGGGTGTGTCTTGACGACCAGGCGTATTACTCCTACGTCGAAGTTCCGCTGACGTGCCGCTCGGGTGCGACGGGAAAGAACTACAATCTCCTCCAGGGGGCACAAGTGGGTGATAAGGATAACGTAGCCTCGCAAGTTTTATTGGGAGTCTTCTCGACTGCGGTTAGTGGTGCTAGTGGACCAAGTGAGGATTCGGCGTTGTGCTTGTACAATTTGGATGAGGTGGACCATCGTATTGATGAGACTCGAGATCTGTGCTACACGCAGGATGGGGAGAAAAGGGGCAACAAGGTGGCATACATCGAATACGAAGTTAAATCCAGCTGTGCCAACCTGCCAACGGTGAGTAAATGCAAATATCGTTTAAAATAGTATCTTTGATTGAACTGTCATCATTAATTTATTCTGATTTCAGTTAAAACCTGTTTATGACTCTTTCTTCTGTGAACCATTTATAACATTATAGACATAAACTATCCACATAAATACGTTTTAGAGTCAAGTGTTTCCATATGATCCTCACAGTACTTCGACTTTAATAGGAAAGCCTGGGAAAATAAAAAGATGACCACAATGAAACTCTAGAGAACTGGAGCGCATGATCTTTTTCTAGCATAGTATTCAAACAAACATTTATCCTCATTCCAAAACAACGCTTTAATTCTCAGGCAAATCACATTAGCTTATATCAGCCTGTCTGTCTTGTCTTGAGCTAATTATATTGTAGCGTTTAAGGAGCATAAGACGTAACTAACTTGCATTATTTCTAACAAGGCTCCCCGGACAAATCCCAGACCTCATGGATGTGGGCACCCAGGCACAAAACCTTTTCATGACCTTTTTGTATCTGCCCATTCATTCATTTAACATCCACAGTCCTGGCCCGCTCAACAATAAAACACACACGCCTAAATAACCCTATTGATGTTTGCTAGTTGAAGGGGTGGGGAGGAGGAATGAGGAGGGTTAGATGTCTAGAAGACATCAGAAGAATTGAGGAGAGATTTGCCAGTTAAATAAATAGTTTATCCAACATGAAAATGTAACTTCAGTCTAATGTCACTGTAAATCTATCTTTGTTTCTTTGGTGAAACACAAAATAGGAAGTAAGGCATGTTTACGCTTGTCCTTTCAACATGTATTATGAATAATATGAATGCAATAAAATATGTATTACAAATGTTCTGAGGGAAGATAGCTGTGTTGTAACTTTGTACAAAAATTCTTAATATACAATCAATAAAATGTGGGTGGGTCCCTCTCGAAAAAAATGTAGAGTGTAAAAATGAGAAGACCAGCCTGTTTACTCTTTACAGTACCAGCATAACTCTCTTGTTCAAAAAAATCTAAAGTTGTAGTGCAAAAAAAACCACTGTGCAGTGTTTAACACAATAGAAAATTCCTGTTTTTGCGTATATTTTGAGTGCATTGCATCTCTTTCTCAGGACAGGACGCCAAGGTTCTTTGCTTTGTCCTAGAAAACACGAAAGCAATGCATATTAGAAGAACAGCTATGACTGTGGGTTATTTTAAATCTACTCTTAACCTCATTGTAGTGCTATGCTATGATTAATTTATTTGAATGCTAATGTGGCTATCTAGCAACTGTGCAATTTGGTGGTGCTAGACTAACCTATTAAGGCGTAAGCTAGCTTCCATTCAAGCCAACATTAGATGATAACTAACGTTAGCTAAACACAGCGGTCTAGGCGCCAGTAGCTACCTAGCAGGAACAAAGTGCACAGAGATCTTAGATAGTTAGCTAGCACCACCGAAGTGCACAGAGCTCAAGCTACACTACACAAACATGTTATTAATTTAGCCAACGTTAGTACTTGTTTTTCTCTCCTTCACGAGTGACAATGGGTGCTTCCGTTTCAGATGCTCCGACATTGCTGTTGTGCTGGCGTGGTATGCCAACTCCATTTGACAAAGAGCGCAAATAACGACACCTTTACGTTTGGGACTAATTTTGAAGTATTCCCATACCCATTTTTTGGTCTCCCACGTGTGTGGGGCGATCTACTGCGATTCAAAAATATGACATCCACGAAATATTTATGTCGAGGTCATCGATGCATCGCTACAGCCCTAGTTGTGAGAAAGATGCGTGACAATGAGTGTTGACGTTATTGGCTTGAGTTTGAATCTGCCTTTGCTTATTTACATTTTTACATCACATATACTTTGCGCTGTTGAAACGGAATGAAAATGAATTGCATGTTTACTTGTTTCTACTATACATTAATGACAACAACAAACATGACAAAATTGTATTTATTTATTTATACAAGTTATCAGAACAGATTTGTCATGTTTGTTAAATATACATACTGTATGTACCTGGAAGTGAGCATTTTTGGGATATGGTGGTGGAAGTATATACATGAAAGAGAATGGAGATTACTGTTTATTGTTATATAGTTATTATTAATGGCTGCATTTACAATTAATTGCTGCATAAACAATTGTTGTAGATTTGTAGAATTTGTAGAATTGTGTTGTAGATTTTACCGTGATAAATCAAAATGCAGTTTTAAATTAGTTTAAGCTTTTAGATAAAGACGTCATTTAAAGCAACACTAAAGAACTTTTTCTCATGGTTCTCCCATGCGGTTGATAAGCACAATTGTCTGTTACCAGTATCATTAATAATGTCGTTGTATAAGCTTCCCCGTGGGTAGCGAAATACACGTGAATTTGTTTACTAAGCTGAATGAACCGGCGGACGCAGAAACGTTTTTTGGAAACTATTTGAAACACCGAATTTACAGAGTTTGGTTGTATCCACTATGAGGCTGCTCAGGTAGCAGCGACAGTAGAATTCGTCCAGATAAGAGTTGTTTTACGACTGAAATCATTTTAGAGATGTTATTTTAAAGTCGAAAAACTACATAGTGTTGCTTTAAATTGGTTTATACTGAAACTGTAAACGCCACTACCCAAACACATGACACTTTTTGTTTGTCATAAACATTCTGACACATTCTCATGATTTCCACTATAATGCTCCCAAAATGTATACTTAACAAAAACTCACATCAACTCCTATAATAAAAGGAAAGCATGTCTGTCAGAGTAGACTTCTGGAGGGGATTTGATGTGTTGTACTTAAAAAAGGGAGCAGCCTTGCTATCCTAGTATGAAACAAAGATAATCTTCATTTAATCTTCTTTTCTAAAATAAGAGGATTGCACAACCTTGAGGTAATCGTCTGAGAATTACAGTAAAAGACACCCAGTCTGAATTTAAGATTGCACAAGAAGAAACTGGATTATGTTACGATGGTTTTGTCATGAAAACATGTTTTTGTGTCTACCAGAACACCCTGAATGCTTACCCTTGCGGCTCAGATCACACCCCCAGTCCAATGGCGAGCCGGGAGCCGGTTGAAGCTGAAGCGGTATTGTACAACCCGTCAACCCGTCTTACCTCTGTGGCCGTCAGTGTGAAGGAGCGGCACAGCATTGTCTTCCTGGGTGACTCCAAAGGCAATTTACATAAGGTATTTAACACCAACGTGAACTGTGTGACTGGTCATTTCTCAGAATTATTTATTTTGCGTTTATAGTGCACTTTGTAGAACGCAAGGGAAATATAAGTCCACTTAATATGGTAATATTATCTGTCTACTTAAACAGTAAAGAGATTTTGCCCACCGGGTGAATGTGTCATAGCCATGATAGTGCTGAAACAGCAGGGTTTTTTGTGTTTCCTCAGCTGGACCACAGAAAAGCCTTCACCGCAAACATTGCTATATAAAGCAGTATTTATAGTGAAGGCTGATGGCCCAGAGACAAACATAGTCTCATTTTGACCCTTTTGTGCTGAAATCGAACAAATAAACGTCCATGCATGTAGGAAACGACAAGTACATGCGTGTCTGAGAGGTCGAAGTTTTAAAGACGTGTTTGGATAACTCAAGGCCTCCCTATGACAGTCAATAACTGTTCTTTGCTATTTGACATATTTTGGCAAGTCGCCGTCATTGTTCATAAGCATCCATGACATTTATGAAGAGAAAAGCAAACGATGCATTAAGAAAGCGAAAGACAAAATTGGGGAGTGATACGGGTGCTCATGGCTCCCTATATGCAAGCGGGCATGATGCAAGACGCTAGGCGAGACTTGTATTACTTCTTCTGTATCTGGCCATATTCGCATTTCGCAACAGTTTGAAGGGCAGTGTAAGGGTACGTTTACACAACAATAATGCAGTAAAACACTGAAAAGTTTTCCTTGACGTTTTTAAAAAACGTTTTACGATCACACGACACATTTCTGAAAATGTGTAAAAACTTTGTTTTATGCTTGCCAGTCAAATAGTTGATGTCATTTTGTAAACACGCACTACAACCGTGTGCAGATATGCATACCCATATTTAACCCCAAAGCACTTTTTAAAATCCTTTGGCAGCTAACTTAATTTGTTGAGTAGCATAACATATAGTCCTGTAGGCCACCATTATTGTTTTCGTCAACATAATCCCAGATTAATTTATACTTTTTGTGGTTAATCTGTATAAATTCGTACAATGTTATTTGAATGTTTTTGATACGAAATACAAAATATGATTTGGTGGGATTAGGAGATTGATTTTTTCATATAATCGTACGTTTCTATATGATTCACACAAATTGAAGTTTCCCATCTCAATTGTTACGAATTCTCGTGAGATCAGGTTGTTTTGGTTATATTCACAAATGCCTATAGACCGTTTCATCGGACTCACGCGCCTGGCCTAGATTTATCTTTTGGTCTGTGTTTGGTTATAAAACAACAATTTATTTTATTGAATTTATATTAATTATATTAATATTTTATTGTATATTAATTGTATTCAATTGAATTAAAACTACTCAACAGTTATTAATTCTTCGCGGAGGTCTGCCGGAAGTTAAGTTTGGGCCACATAATGTTTGATTAAGTTGTTGTCGCTGAAACCATCTATAGACTGAATGCATAATACACCATGCGTTTGATGTCACAGTGATCACAAATGTACGTTTTTTTGGTTTACATTGAAATGGTAACGGGTTTCAAAATGCAAGTTTTTGAAAATGATACTTACTAAAGTTTGTAAACGTAGAAGTCACGTAAACAACCAAAAGTCAAAAAACTTTTTCAGATTTCACTTAAAGTGTTGTTGTGAAATCATATTCTTAAATCAGCATTCTTTTCCAAGTGTCCTGCGAAAAAGCACGTAGGCTCTTGTGTTCCACTAAACCTATCCTTTAAATTCTTTAAATAAAATTTAAATAAGATTTGTTTTCTGACAAAATGTGTACATTGATTATTGTTCTTAAATGAAATTTATTTGAATATTTTTACATTTTTGCAGTGTTGGTATCATCCGACAGGTAAACTATAAGGTTGTGCACACTTTGGACCAAGGCATCTATTCAAATCAAGATGTAAACGATTCGGTTTCGCTTTTACAATTCAAATGTGATGCAGATTGATTTAGCAAACTGGTTTTGGGGCTGACTGAATTCACCGCTTGAACCTTTTGTGTGTGTGAGATCTCTGCCAAGATGAACAGAAGCCACATATTTTACTAGGATTATCACATCACGGTTTCATCACACAATACACACACACACACATATAAACAAACAGTTTTCATAGTAGGTTGTACAACCTCTCACACATATCTCCTCTGTACAGGTACCCTTCCTCTACCCCTACACACACACCTTCGGTCTTGAATAATGCAATAATGCACCAATGCATGATTTCTACTGCAATAGACAGTAGGCGGCAGTTTGTCGATGGTAATCCCGTTAAAAGTCAAACGTGAATAGGCAGAGTGTGTGAGCAGCTCTCTGTGTCTGACACTCTCCACCAGGATACCTGCTCCTCTGATGGGCTTCTCACTATTCTAATCTCATTTACTGAAATCAACCCGCTCGTGATAGGATTAGGCAGCTCTCTTAGATCCATCGCCTTTTCCTTGTACGTCGTTTTCCTTTAACAGGACTAAGAAGTGCTAAAGCCTTTTCTGCAGACACTTTTAGCTCTTTTAGTTAGACCTGCCCACATCCAGCCGTCTTCGGATATTCAAGGTGTCCCGTTGCATGTGATGTAGTTTCAGAAGCTTAAATGGACAATTACATTTCAAGGAAGTTCTCGGGAGATGTCGTCAGGTTACTTATTGAAAACTCTGTCGTCCTGTGCTGCAGGTGTTCGTGGGCGCGTCAGGACAGGTCAGGAGATACTCCACCGTTCTCATTCAAGCGGGTACGGCCATCAACAGCGACTTACTTTTGGATTCCTCACATAAACATCTCTACATCATGACCAGCAACTCTGTGAGTCTATTAGTTTATGTCTATGGGGAATCTTTTACACTTTATGGTTGCATTTTTATAATAGCAAAAGATTCAGTGTTGTTTTTCTCATTAGCGTCATATGACTAGGGTGAAGACTCTAGGTCACGTATGTGTCACTGTGTGAATGTGTGTCATTATTCCCCTGCTGTGTTGTGTGTTCAGGTGGAGAAGAGGCCTGTGGCGGAGTGTGAAAAGCACACAGATTGCACTTCCTGTCTGGATGCCAAGGACCCGTACTGTGGTTGGTGTGTCCTTGATGGACGGTAAGTTGATTGCTTATTAAGATCAAAATACAGCCGCTGAAAAATAGAAGACAGTTTTAAAATTATTTTCATAATTTACTATAGTTTAGGCAAAATTATGATTTTTGTTTAATTCCACAAACTACTAAAAGTTTTATTTCCCAAATTTCAAACAAAAATATTGTTAAAATTTCCTGCGCGTGAATGTTCTTTATTTGTTATGAATGTGACACTGTACATTGTGCCTCTTGACAGGTGTGGGATGCGGTCAGACTGTAAGTTGGGCTCGGTGGAAGGTCATTGGCTGTGGAGTTTCGATGAACAGCATCAGTGTTTAAGAGTGGAGTCACTGAGTCAATATAACGCCAGCCTGGGAGAACAGAAACAGGTATTCCTTATACAAGGATGTCTGTCTTACAGGGATAGTTCACCCAAAATAAAAGTGATGTCAATGAAAAGTATTTTAAGGTACAATGTTGTTGTCTTGGCAAGGGGTACTTGGCTTGAAAAAAATCATAAAAAGGGGTACTTAAGCCAAAAAGTTTGAGAACCACTGCTTTAATGCTTATGGAAATAGACAGAGGAATGCTATTGGTTTAAAATGAGATAACATGATTTTATGTGACAAATGCTGATTATCACATCATTTTTTCCCAACAGTGTATATCGTCTTTTCAGCAGTACGGCTATTGTTCTACACAGATGAACCTATAATTTAGCATTATTGATGTCATTCCTGTGAGCGGAGCTTTCTTAGTGTAAACAGTAATTTGCAGATAATTGATACACAGAGCAGATTAGTTCGCATATTAACACGTCATTCTCACACTAACACATTAAGGTCCTGTGGCTATACTTTTCAAAACAGCATGTAGTGTGTTTTGACTTAATGCCTTGCCCACAGAGTTTAAATTGTTTCATCTGAAACATTCCTTTAAATTTAAGCAAATATCCTTAATATGTTTAGCCATTGCTAACCTTTTTTTGTGTCCATTTTAGATTGCTGTGGATGTACCAGGTTTGCCAAGCCTGTCAGAGGGTGACATGTACTCCTGTTTTTTTGAAGACACTGAAACAGCTGCTTCTCTCCAGGGGACCACAGTTACCTGTGCCACACCTGAGGCCCACAAACTCCCTCCTGTACCACAGGGTGATGGTAAGACAAGCCTGCAAACACCGTTTGGTCAGTTGGGAGTTTTCATGTGAAGCGAATAGAAAATGAAACCAATTGGGATGGTTTAAATGTCACATGGACATGTGTTGAAACTCCGTTATATCGTCATCTTTGTCCCAAAAATTGCAGATTGCTGTACTTTTCTTTACGTGGGTTGAAGTGAAATTGTTAAACGGACATCTCTCATGAAATCCGACCCAAGATCTTAACCTATAAATAATTTCTGTCAATAACAGTTTTTTTTGTTTACAAAAAATGTTACGGATTGCGACTTCAAGAGTGACCTGCTGACATCATCCTACCCTCGCTCTGTAATGGTCATCTTCCGGTTTCAATTTCTTCCTCTGTTTTGGCTTTCCGCACTATTACTCTCCCATTCCTCAAAAATGTTGATGATATTACATACTGTACAGTGCTTGAAATGGGAAAAAAGGTTCCGGTATTCTCTTGTGCACGTTGCCATAATGCAAATTATTACCACATTTTAAATTTCTAGAAGGAAAAACTGTATTTGGACTAGTGGTGGGCATAGATAATTTTTTTTAATCTAGATTAATTCCAAGATTAATCTAGATTAATCTAGATTAAAATGGCTCATTTGAATTCTGCCGAAGGCATTCAGAATATGTGTGCTACCCAAATAATGACTAAAAGTAAGTCTTTGAGAACGGGTTTCTCAAGCCAGGTGGCGCATTAGACCAGGAGCTCATCTCCTGTTTCCAAAATGCATCACAAACTGCTTGAGAAAGCTGTTCTACTATGATAATTGGTGATGAAAATTAAATTATGTTCAATAAGATGAACTTGTGTTTACTTCCGCATTAGCTAAGGGATGATTTGCGTTTAGGTGGTACTTGAGACTGGAAGAGCTCCTACAGTTCATTTACATTTAGTCATTTAGCAGACGCTTTTATCCAAAGCGACTTACAAAGAGTGAGGGAGCAACAAGCGATATGTCATACAGGAGCCATAATACATTAGATCTCAATACAAAGTTACTGGTTTCAACTGAAGCTAGACCACTACCTGTTGAGAGAAAATGTTTTTTTTAAACCAATTCCGCATTGCACAAGGTGCCAACAACCTTAGTCTTGTCGATGTTTCTATTGGGAAGCTTCTTAAAAATAAATTTTCCCTGAAGCAAACCCCGCGGCTTCATAGCTGCATCCATGTTAGCACGTCAAGTTTGATGCGGTAATTTCACAGTAACGTTATGTTGTGTTCAGACCAAACGCGAATGGCGTGTCAAGCGCGAGTGATTATATGTTAATGCAAAGAGGCAATAGACCTACTTGCTGCGCGAATCGGGCGAATGAAGCCCTGGTTATGAGATGATGAGGCGGCTTCTGCTTCCGCGAATGACGCGAATCACGCGAGTTGAAAAATCTCGTTCTCGCCCGTACAGTGCAGTTAAGCTGGTATACATCCGCGCTAAAATATCAAGGTGAAAGTCATCATAGCTTGCGTAGTATAGACCCAGCTCCCAACCCAACTTTGAGAATAGATTAACGGCGACATTTTTTTTATCGCGCGAAAAGAGTCTCACTGCGTTAACGGCGTTAACGCCGTTAACGGCCCACCACTAATTTGGACATTGATAGTGCAACATAATTATTTATTTACGAAACCATTTGCCAAACAACTGATTTAATCATGTTTAATACAAATAAAAAAAACGTCCTTTTATTACATGTGACAATAGTTTTTCACTCTATTGAATTCTTCTGTTTATTATGCCTTATATGCTATAAACTTATGTCATGTCGAAGACATATTACATTATTAAGTTGTCATTTAAAACAGTGGAATTCACAAAAGATAAGTAGTTTGTATCTTTGAAATCTTACCATTTATCATCTATGTTATGTTTGCTTTCTCACATCTCACTGCACCGTCATTAGCGCCCTGCACACTGCCTTAAATGTGATTGGCTGAACGTTCTGTCTTTAGTTTTATTGGCTGAACTGCTTCTTAGCCACTGTAATTTGATTGGCTTAAATTCATTAAACCCTGTTTGATTGTTCAATCTGTTGAAATTTGTAGCTCCGCCCCAAAAACATGGAAAGCATCAATCTTAAAACAAAAAAGCGTAATGGCTAATGCTAACGCTGTGGGTCTTGCGAATCACCCATGCAATGACGCAACCGGCCCACTTCAAGCACTGCTGTTGTAAATGCTGAAATAAGTTCAGTGAGGCGTGTTCAATTCAATGTGTGTGTTTTGCGTGACGTTGATAAAGTGGCAGGTGTTCATGCATCCAGACTCTTCATGTCCAGTATCTGTTTTCTCTGACAGATTGTGTGCGTGTCAGACTGTCCCTGCGCTTCCGGAGAGTCACTGTAGCCGTCTCAGACTTCACCTTCTATGATTGTTCTGTGGTCCAGCAGCTCTCTGGCAGTCTGCCGTAAGTCACTCAAACATCTGTGTTTTTGTTTAACACAAGTCAAGGACTAAAATAATGGCAATACACTGAATATATTAACTGAATCTGCCAAAGTTAAACAGCCTTGTCATACTTAAAGGGATAGGTCACCTAAAAATAAAAATGTGGTCCTTTATTCGCAGTCATATCATTCAAATCATGTATTTTACTTTCTTCTGTGGAGAACAATATAAGATATTACGAGAAATGTCTCTGTGGTTTTGTGTCTATACAATGGTAGTCGATGTTATGTGGTGACCAACATTCTTCAAAATATCTTCTTTTTTGTTCTGCAGAAAAAAAGAAAATCATACAGGTTTGGAATAATACAAGGATGAATAAATAATGAAAGAATTGACATTTTTGTATGAACTATCCTTTTTATAGATGCTTTATTATATTATGTACATTTAGTCATTTAGCAGACTAGAAGCAATTAGATCAAGACACAGACAGCTTTCTTAGGAAAGAAAAGGTAGAAAAGAACTAGAAGTAATAGAAGATATAGAAAAAGTATTCTGTGAACAAATTATATGTTCACTTTAAGAATTTGTGAACTTGTTGAATTGTCCAATGTAAGTGAATGCGGCTAACTCACAAGTGTACTAAAACAGGTGTGACATCTGTGGTGTCAACACGGTTTTAAAGTATTAAATGTATGATATAGCGTGCCAGCGTGGTATTCATCATTATTATGAAATATAATGACTCATGACATCACTTGATGTTTCATCCTGATTCCAGTGAGAAATATATTAAGGATGTTAAGAGCACTTTTAAAAAGCACACATCAGTAAGAAGCTCTCGTGGGTTTGAGAATGTCCCGGAGGCGTGAGAGGGGCAGGTCAGCTGTCTCGATCTCCAGAACTCTGTAACATGCGGCTGATGATTTAACAGCTGCTTCCCGCATTCCACCGCTCCGCGACACTGTCATATCCTCTGGCCCGACCATCCTCCCTCACCCACACACCCCTGAAGACCGAGAGCGGCTCTCCCTCACACGGTTTTGATTTGCGATGTGGGAAAGATGTGAACTCAGCTCTCTGTCATTTGATGAGTTTAGGGGAGTCGTGTGTAATTCTATAGCTCAGCTATTTTGGATGAAGGGCAGCTTCTCTGTCTTCACTATGTGTTTTGAGCTTAAATGGGTGTAGATGGATCTCATTTATGCAGTCAGTGGTTTTGAGGATCAGAGGACTAAACTGTTGGTCTTGTGTTTTTAGGTGTAGTGGTTGTGTAAGCAGCCGCTGGCAGTGTAATTGGTGCATCCATCTGCACATCTGCACTCACAGATCCATATGTGACCGTGGCCTGATCATCTACAACCAATATGTAAGACTGAGTTTTAAAAAAAAAAAAAAAATTGCGAATCTGTGTGTTTGATGTGCAGTGTAGTGGGGTCCAAAAGTCTGAGAACATTTTACAGTATTTTACTGTATTATGCATTTTTTTAACGCATAAGTTTTTATTCTGAATCCATTCACTAAGTTTAAGTTTAAAAAATGAGTTATTTTTAATCAATCTAGTAATTTATTGTTAATTAATAAAACAAACTAATAAAAATTAGGGTTAGTTAACGAATAAGCGCATCTAGAATAATCATTTGTGTTTACTAAATGTATGTCTGTGCACTGTGAAAAATTAAAGAAAAATGTTTTTTATATATATTATAATTTAAATAATATGTAAACATAAATATATACATACAAATATTTTCCAAAAATATATATTTTTTTGTATGTGTTTATAAATATAAAATGAATATGAACAGTGCACAAACATATACAGTATTATGTAAACACAAACTTTTATTCTGGATGCAATTAATCGCGAAACCTAATAAAAATATTAATAAAAAAATAATATATATAAACAAATTATTGATACAGATTAAAAATGTTTTTATTTAAAAGTTAAAAATTATAGCCAAACAATATTTATTTAGCATGAATAAATATGATATATATATATAAAAACAGTTATAACAATACAAAATTATATATATACAATGAGTTACAGAAATTAAATTGCAGATTTTCACATTTTTGGAACCCCATGGTTGTATTTTTATGTTTCCTTATTGCTTTAAAACTTTTTGGATCACAACGCTTGCTTGCATTTTTGCGATTTATTTGCATCAGCATTGTTGTTCAGTTAAGTTTGCATTTGTGTATTTCAGTTGCTATTTATTTCATTTATCCCTTCATTTTCTCCCCCCTCCTCTGTACATCCAAACACAAGTTTACATTCCCCACATCTGCGCCGCAAACTATTAAAGACGTTGACACGAACACGTTTACCACCGCGACACCCTCTACGACAACCCTCCCCACCACCGAGGTTGCCATAACAACCGAAGCCGTTGACACGACTACTCCTTCCATGACCGCTCCCACTACTCTGGAGCCGACCGTTGCCCCCACCACACCTCTGGAAACCACAACTCCGATCGACAACCACCTCACGACCCACAACCACGCAACAACTGCCTCTTCGAACCAATCCGCTACCACCACAGAGTCGAGCGATACGACCACAGACCCCCCGACTCCCTCGCAAAACGTCACTGAGATCGAGGAGAGAGTGCAGGTAGGTCTGCTGACGTCGACTCTGACCCCTCCATCACAAGGGTTTACGGTTGATTCGTTCCATGAGGAGGCTGCCGAATTCACACTGCCTACGTTGAGACCCGGGGAAGTAGTTACTATGGGGGCAATGGGTGAAGTTATGCCCTCTTCGTCTTCTGAGGTGGTGACGCTCTCGCAGGCGGAGCTGGATATAGATGCACTCATAGACACGGGCGTCTCGGTGTCGTCTGCTAGCGCCCCCTCTGGTGACGGTGAGGCAGGCCTTGATTCCTCCGATTTCCCCCTTGCTCCGGACATGGATTACCAGTCCGACTCGGCAGATCATATTCTTCTGGTGAGTGTGGTTCCTCAGGTATTGCGCTGTGTGGGCCCTTTCCTTGAATCATTTAATTTAGCTCTTGTTTATTTTCCCCTGTTTGTATTTTCGTGCTTGTTGCTTTTACTCGTCTAACACACTTGTGTTGAGCTGTTTTGTTCAGCTTTGCATGCGTGAAGTTCAGGGTGCTGTCGTGATATGTTTTAAATGAAGTCTATCTGTGTGTGATCAGGGAAAAGAGAGTTTGCCAGTAAGTGTAGGTTCTCACGCCTGCCCGTGTGTGGAGAGCGTCCAGGGCAGTTCCCTGCTTCCTGTCAACGTCGAGAGGAAGATCACTTTAGCCGGCCGTAACCTGCACCTCTACGAGGTAATGTGGCATCCAGGGGCCTGTTGGGGCTTGAGTAGTCTAACAAAGCCAGAGGTTATGTGTTTTATGAACCGCCCACTTATACAGGAAGCGACTAAATGGCAAACATCGGGGACACAGCTTTGTAACATGTGTTAACACAACTTGGTGTCATAGCAGACTGACAAAACATTCAACATTGACGCGGCCAGCCAATCAGATTTGAAGTTGGTGATTTTAATCTGATGTTATTAAAGTGTGCTGTACACAAGCCGAATAAGACCAATGTTTGTTATTTGGTTGAAGAAAATGAGAAAATATTTATTATTGTGTAACCATGTCATCGTGGCTGATTGGGATAAAATACTATATTTATAGTAGAGATAAAACTTATTTTACAATATGACATCTGTTAATCCTATTGTTTTAACAGTCAACACGTGACCTGCGTCAACTAATATAATGTTTTAGGGTTTGTTATGTTAAAGAGCTTTATTTTTACCAACTTTTTAGTCGTTTTTTGTAAATGACACAAATGATAACTGGAAATTTTAGAATAAATCTGTTTGAATTTACTGCAACAGTAAAAGCCATTGCACATCGAGTCCGAAAATATGTCTCCGATATTTTCGGACTGGGTTCAATTTTCTGCATTTTTCGCATTGCTAGCAAGCATTTTGAGATTCGTTTTCACAATTTAAATATGAAAAAATTCATACGAAAATTTCAGACTGTATGTGCAAAGACCTACAGACATGGCAGTTCACAGATATGGGAATTTAACTTGTTTTCAAAGAATTCTGAAAAAAAAATTCCCGTATATTTTAATATCATTTAAATTGATTATACAAACTTAAAGTATTATCGTATCGCATTTTGTATATTGCAGTATTTAGCAAATCATTAGGAATCAAATTATTAGGAAGCCAACTTTCAATATTTTTGTGTGCGGAATAATAAAAGGTGGTTTTGACGAAACATTTACGTCAGTGTTTGTCATATTCGAAAAAAAAATGTGAGAGCTGTATTACAAAATCTATCATATAATCTCAAATTCACAGCAGTTGGGTGATTCTCATGAAATCTTGGTTTCAGAAAATCTTGTCAAACATGATTTACTTGAAAAACACGTGTATATAAATGTTTTCTTTTTTCATTAAATGCAAGGTATGACATGTTTAAACCATTAATTTCTAAACTTTTACTCACAGTTTAACACAATTTTAAACTTATTTTTTTTAGAGCTACAAAAATTCTCATTACCATAATCTTTTAAATTGTCAATTCCATAGCATGTTTTACTAAAATAATACGAGCCATGATTCCAAGGAAAGTTTTTTATTTATTAACTATATAAACCAGGACATTAATGAAGTATATTTGAATAGAAAATTATATATTTAAAAAAATAAATGCGGAAAACTACCTGGATCAATAATGAGAATGAAAAAGTCATGTAAAGAGCTTTTAACTAGAAAAATGTAGTAATCGGTCCTGGAACCTGGAAGCCATTTGTAAGCCACTTCAATTGTTTTTTTCACTTAAAATCAAACTCTTTCTAAATATCTATTGTGTCTTTGAAAAATGTTATGGAGGATGAGAGCATCAGTGATGGACACTTTTCTAATAGATGAATATTCTGTCAATTATTTTTATCTTGTAGAACAATTCTTTTTTACTTACAAAATGCACTGAGCCAAAACTGGACGCATTACAATAATGAGAATTTCAGCAGAAAAAGCAATAAAATAATTAATTCCTGTTAAAATGATGCTTCCTGCATGGTAGAAAACAATTGTGCTTATTATGATCATTTCTTGTGTAACTGAACTATACGTTTAATATCCAAAATCTTTACGGCTATGATGTTTCTGTGGTTCCGTGAGACTGACCCAAACACACATTATCCATTTTTGACATTACAGTACAGCATTAGAGTATATGACTTAAGTCTGGATTTCACACACAGGCTCACACGCTTATGCCATGTAAGGCATTATTAACATGAATGCAAATAAAGTGTGCGTGTGTGTTCTTTAAGGACAAAGATCTGGATTACCAGTGTGTGTTGGTGATCGAGGGCCAGTCAGTGGTGGTGGACGCATTCGTGGAAGTTGATGAAACTCAAGCATCCCTCTTCTTCATCACCTGCCAGCTACACAAGGTCTGTTAGCATGGCCAGAATGCGTTTGTTTTACATGGCATCTATTTAATGAAGTTGCCGAATACTATGTGAGATATACAGCTTAAAGGGATTCAGTCATCATTTACTCGCCTTCGAGTTGTTCTAAATCTGTATAAATGTCTTTGTTCTGATGAACACAGAGAAAGATATTTGGAAGAATGCTTATAACCAGACAGATCTTTTCCACATTGACTCCCATTATAGGAACCTATTATAATCATTATGTTTTGGTTTGACAGTACTCCTACTCCACTGAAGTGGATGAATACAGGTCCACCATCTCAGTTAGGAGGAGAGACTCTTATCAGATTGACTACCCAGAAGATCTCAATGGTACGTTACATGTTTATGACTCTCTTGGCCTGTTTTACACAGTGGCCAGGTTTATTTCAGCCTCATATTAAGTTAAAGCCTTCAAATAGGGTGTACAGACAATGAAATGAAGCACTTCCGGTGTTTGTTTTTGCAGTGCGGCTTTATAACTGCTCTGTGGGTCGATCGGACTGCAGTCGATGTCACACGGCCGATCAGCAGTACGGGTGCGTGTGGTGTGAGGGCTCTCGCTCCAGCTGCGTCTACAAGAGCTCCTGTTCAGACCAAGTCCAGCACACCTGTCCTGCTCCTTACATACACACGGTGTGGATTTATCTGCATTGACTTGTTGGTTTTGTGTTGTTGTATTTGCTGTTTAGATGGTCTGTCTAATGTGGCCTTATTGGTTTACAGTTAAAATGAAGGTTTTAACTCAAACATATGTCATTCCAGGCCTGACTTTTTCTCTCAAAATGTGCTAAAGAACCTAGTTAAGAGAGTGCTCGCACTGTCTTTGGTGATTTATATGAAGTAAATCTTAAACAAAAAACTGACTGCAGTCTTTTGGAGGTGTGTGATAGTTTTGTGTGAAGAACAACCTGATCTTTAAAGAGTAACTATTACAATGTCCTTGAAATGAAATGAAATTTCATGCAGTTTGTAAAGTTGCCGAGTTGTAAAGCCAAAAGGGAACGAATATCTCAAAATCACGAGAAAGAGTCGTTTGTCGTTCTAATTTCAGTTCCCGGTTTGCGTGACTCGGTGTAATGCATGCCTAAGTTCCATTTGTGACCAATCAGAGCAGAATAGACCATCTGACCACTCAGATCAGAGCAGGCTGATAGAAGGTAGGATATTAGAGAGATGAATTGTCGAACAAATCATTTGAGAGTCAGTCAAGAAGTACGCTAATAATAGCTGTACGTAAATTTGTTGTTTGACACTCCTTAAACCAAAGTAGGACCTTAAAAAATGGACACTTTAAGGCATTTATCATTGAAAAGGGTGACAACGCCTATGACAATGGGTCATAACACACACAAACTAATGAGATTTTGCTGCCAAATTTAAGTCTAGAACTTTTGTTTCTTTGTTTAATTTGTTTGTTTACAATTGACAGTTTTGTTTTCTTTGTGTTTCAATTTCAGTTTTGCAAAATAACCTTAAAATATATGATTTCTCTCACAGACATCATTGTGATGCAGATGACATTTATTAGGTTTAAATTTGTTTGGATTACTTCAATGTCAATGGCTTTGCCTGTTCCTGTTTTTTTAACCACTTCTCTTCTCTCTCCATAATAGACATTACTTTGCATGTGATCCTACATACTTTATTTTACATAACTAGCCATTTTTAAGGTCCTACTTCGGTTTGTGGAGTGTCCAACAACAAGTTTATGTACATAGAAGATGTAAAAACACTATTATTTCAGATGGTCTAGTCTAGTTATTGGTCGACCGCCAATGAGGCTCAGGAGCTACAGTGTTTGGGGGAGAAGAGTGAGTCCTAGTAAATCGTAGGCGGGGACTAAATTAAGTGACGTAATACTGCGGTTCGAAAATCGCACTTGGGACGACTTGTTTGCATGATTCAGAGTCGACTCCCTTTTTCCAAGCAATTAATTTTGTTATTCATTCACCTTCGGATTTACAACTTGGCAGACTGCTTACTTTCAAACACGGCAACATTACACACTGCATAAAATGTCATTTTCATGACCTCATGTTATGTACTCTTTAAATTTTACTTTTTAAATTTTGCCTTGCCTTGAGTGAATCAACTTTTCTCTGTTAAACTTGGGAGCCTGTGATAGTTTTGCATGCTTTTCTGTTATTAACGGTTCGCAGTGGCCTTGTGCAAACTATTCTGATATATTCTGATTCTGAAATAAACAAATCGACAACTGTGTATATAATTAATTATATACATTTTTTGAAGAAACAACGAGTACTTGACCCTGCAGAAGTCAGCAGGGCATTTGTATGCTGTTGCAGCAGTGTTCTGGGTCATTAGTTTCTGTCTGGTCATTGGTTCATATTCCCCCCCTTTAGGCATTACATTTACATTTTACGTTTTTGCATTTGGCAGAGGCTTTTATTCAAAGCGGTATACATTTTTCATCGAACCCGTGACCTTTGCGTAATGCTTTACGAATTTAGTCACAGGATCTTTGAATCTGACTAGGATCTTTTTTATTTCATTCTCCTTTACAATTCTCCAATATTACTTGAGAAAGCAACAGCGTGTCACGGATTTGACACTGAAGTTTAATTCTCAGGGTTGTCATAAGTGCAAGCAAAAGTAATAGTTGTTGCTAATGCAACAAGTATCACTATATTCATAACAGGCTTCCGTTTATCCTTCATTTACAGTCAAATACAGCTGTGGAAAAAATGTTATTTATTTACTATTTTTAGGTATCTGTTTAGGGTAAATAGATCATTTTCGTTTTATTATGTGAAGTACTAACAATATTTCTCCCAAATTTCAAATAAAATATGGTTTCTATTTGCATTTATTTGCAGAAGATGGAAACTGGAGAAACAGGTCACAATAACAGAAAAGATGCTCTGTATTTCTTCACACCTCAAATACTGCAAAGAAAACAAGTTCATATTCATTTTTAAGCAATACAACATTCATATTTGTACACGTGTTAAAATTCAAAATGTATTTTTTGTGTGATAACCTGAACTTTTATCACGGTTTTCGTGTCTTGTCATGCTGTCAGTCTTTCACATTGCTGTTGGATGACTTTGTCACTCCTGAGGTTGATTTTGTGGAAATTCAAAAGACACTGGACTGGAATGACCACAATACATCTAGAAATGCTGATGAAATGAAACCTTTTGTTTCCACGTCTTGACAATATATTTGTAACATTCCCAAATGATCAATCTCATCCACTCCTATGTTTCTCAAATTGTCCTATGTTGTGTTTTCATTTCAGATTATGCCTCTTTCGGGTCCGGTGGAGGGCGGCACAGTGGTCACAGTCTCTGGATCAAATCTGGGTCAGAGAGCAGAGGACATCCAGCACTCTGTGACTGTAGCAGGAGTCCCGTGCACAGTCATACCCGACAGATACGAGGTCTCCTCAAGGTATACGAAGCCTCATTATTGTATTATACAGTATTATCAGAGCAGTATTGGTATGAACACAGCCCTCATTATGACTTGGGGTTTGCGGTTTATAACATTTACTAATGATATTGTATTATTGGCTTCAGGCAATTCTGTTACATGTTGTGGTGAAGCGTATTAACCCGCTGCACAGATTAATGAGAGCTCTCTCTCCCTTTCTCTCTCTCTCTCTCTCTCTCTCTCTCTCTGTGTGTTTGTTAGAATAATCTGTGAGACCACGGCGAGTGGAGGGGAGAGAAGCGGCCACATCTCGGTGGAGGTTAAAGGCGGAGGAATCGGGCAGTCTGCCCAGCGCTTCAGTTACCAGGTAACCAGTAATCCCGAAAAAGGGATAAAACGGTTTAGCAAGAATGAATGTAATGCAAGGAATGGGGTTAATATTTACAAAGTCGAGGAGCTTTGGCTTCTGTCTTTTCATAATGCAGAATACAGGTGGTTCAAGGGGAATTCCACATTTTGCCAAAAAGGACGAAAAACAGTTCTTGAATAAGAGCGAATAGATGAATCTCTTTGGCGTTTCAAGCTCTGTCTATAAGCCCTTGTTTTGTTTCATGTTTGTACGTGTTCTGTGTTTCTAAATTCAAGGACCCGGTGTTATTGGGCGTGTCTCCTCTCAAAGGCCCAATGTCGGGCGGCACATCACTCACAATCACAGGACAAAACCTTCAAACGGGCCATCCCAGCGAGATCAGCGTCCTGATTGGAGGAGTCCCATGTCACATGTGAGTTACTGTGTCCTCTACTGCGTTCCAGACGGACAGAAGTCACAGCTTAATTTTATTATGATTTCATCTCAACCGCACCTGTTATGTGTTGTCCGTCTGCTGCTTAATATGTTTCTTTATCAGTGCAAACAATGATCTTACACATACAAATGTAATGATGTCATGTACTTGTGATTGCACAGAATACATTGTAATGTATGATCGAGTTGTGATATAGTCTGTCTGTGTGTAGTTCCTCTGAGCAGCACAACGATCATGTTGAATGTGTGACCGGAGCGAATAACAGGACCCTAGAAAGCGCCGTCACAGTGTGGTTTGGTAAAGCACAGCGCCATCTACAGGAAGTCATGTATCATTACACACCGGACCCCAATGTGACCAATGCTGTTCCTTCTAAAAGCTTCCTCAGGTAGGGAAAGTAATATTTAGGACATTACAGCATTAGGTTTTTAAAAAAATGACAATTCTTGCAACATTTAGTCACCCGCTTTATTTTGCTAAACACAAAGGAAGATATTTTGAGAAATGTCACCGTGGTTTTGTGTTCGTACAATGGAAGTCAATGGAGTCCAGTGTTGCCCAACATTCTTTCAAATATCTTATTTTGTGTTTAGCAACATACAGATAAATAAGCAGATGAAATAATAATTGAATTCCAATATGTGTCGTCTGTGTGTTCATTAGTGGCGGTCGTATCATTCGAGTGTCCGGCCAGCATCTGGATGTGGTACAGGAGCCTCGTATCCGCGTGACCCTGACCCCTATAGAGCCCATGTCTCAGAAAAAGAAGAGAAGAAGCACCCGATACGCTCCTCTTAAAAGGAAACGACGTATCGTCCCGGAACCAGACTGCCGTGAAGATAGCCTCTGTGTTGTCAAACAGGTAGAGTTCACACTAGTGAGTCTTTGCTTGAGTAATATATGCAAATGAACTTTCTTCCGAACTGTCTTCATGTTTTGTGGTTGATCAGGTTGAAGAGCGGTGCACGGTTAACAGTTCTAGCCTAATCCTGTGTCCCACTCCGGAGGTGGGGTCCGAGGCCCTGCGCGCCGCTGTTAGCGTCCATTTCCTCTTGGATAACCTCCATTTTGAATTTGAGGCGGTCAACGGCGGGCCCTTCAGTTATGAGCCGAACCCTGTTCTTCACAACCTCAATCAACTTGACACCAGCAAACCCTTCAGACAGAAACCTGGCAGCATCATTTCAGTGGAGGTCAGAGTTCACTTCTTTTTTATCTCTATTCATTTGTGTGTTAAAGGGACAGTTCACCCAAAAACGAACATTCTGTCATCATTTACTCAACTTCAGATTGTTCAAAACCTTCCAAATGTCTTTGTTCTGATGAACACAAAGGAAGATATTTGGAAGAAGGTCAGGAACCAAACAGATCTTATTTCCCATTTATGCCATAGTACGGAAAATTAATACTATGGGAGTTAATGGGGGATGAGATCTGTTTGGTTGCTTGCTTACTTCCAAATATCTTTCTTTGTGTTTAGCAGAACAAAGAAGTTTCATTTTGGGGTGAACTGTCCTTTTAAAGGGATACTTCACCCAAATATGAAAATTCTGTCATAATTTATTTATCTTAGAGTTGTTCCAAGACTGTATAAATGTATTTGTTCTGGTGAACACAGAGAAAGATATTTGGAAGAATGCTTATAACCAAACAGATTTTGCCCCCCATTGACTCCCATAGTAGGAAAAAATACAATAGTAGTCTAAAGTGCCACTGAAGTACTTCCTACTATGGGAGTCAATGGGGTGCAAGATCTGTTTGGTCACTTTTGGATGAAGTATCCCTTTAATACGCAAGAGTTATTTACATTCACAAACTATCTCGTGTATCGAATATAAAAAAGTAGGGAATTGTGAACTTTTAAAATTTTTACTTCTGTGTAGAATAAGGAAAGCTTTACATTTGTCATGATTTTATTTTTCTCCAGGGGGAGAACTTGGACCTGGCCATGTCTAAGGAAGAGGTAGTCGCTCTTATCGGGGATGGAGAATGCGCCGTGAAGACTTTAACCAGGAATCACTTGTACTGTGAGCCTCCAGCACTGCAGCCACCAGTGACGGCTTCTAAAAAACGAGACACGAATGACGCGCTCCCAGAATTCACTGTATGTCAACCTTACTTCTGAACCCTCAATGATTTGTGATGTTTCTCGTGAATAAAGAACTGTTTTATGTGTGACTAGGTGAGGATGGGCAATCTGAACTTCTCTCTGGGTCGGCTGCAGTATGATTCTCAGGGTCAGGCCACTTTCCCTCTGGAGGCTCAGGTGGGAGTCGGGGTGGGAGCCTCTATCGTGGCTCTCATTGTGCTGGTTATCGTCCTCATATACCGGTTAGTTCACACAGACACGTTATTTTTCTGATGTTAGACATACAATGTATGTAAAGTAATGAATTAAAAAAATGAACAGGAGGAAAAGCAAACAGGCGCTACGGGACTATAAGAAAGTTCAGATCCAGCTGGAGAATTTGGAGACGAGTGTCCGAGACCGCTGTAAAAAGGAATTCACAGGTCAGGCGCTGACACGTAAACTTTTACATTACATTTATGGATTTTGTCTAAAGCAATTTGCTTGTGCGTTAAATGCAGATCTCATGACGGAGATGATGGATGTATCCAGCGATCTGATGGGATCTGGAATTCCGTTTCTGGACTATCGTAGATACTCCGAGAGGATCTTTTTCCCCGGTCACAGAGATTCACCGCTGAGGAGGGATCTTGATGTTCCGACTTGTCGCCGGGCCACCGTGGAGCAAGGCCTGGTTCAGCTCTCCAACCTTCTCAACAGCAAACTGTTCCTCACCAAGGTGAGCTTCACCGGAGAAGAAAAATGTACCGTGAAGACGTTTTTCGAGGTCCTCATCTGTTTATGCATGTCTGTACAGTTCATTCACACTCTGGAAGCCCAGCGGACCTTCTCTCCGAGGGACAGGGCGTACGTGGCCTCCCTCTTGACGGTGGCGCTACACGGCAAGCTGGAATACTTCACAGACATCTTAAAAACTTTACTGAGTCACCTGGTGGAGCAGTACACCACTAAAAACCCCAAACTCATGCTGCGCAGGTCAGCACACATCATGTCACAGAGTAGTCCGTTTCTTACTGTCGCTCTATGGCCCGGTTTCACAGACAAGGTTTAGCCTAAGCCAAGACTAGACCTTAGTGAAAGATTAAAGGCACTTGAAAAATGCCTCAAAAAAACATTACTGGTTTGCATCTTGAGAAAAGACAATGGCCATATTTGAAGATATGTCAGGGCAAGTTATTTTCAGTAAAGACAGGTCAAACATTCATTTTAGTCTGGGACTAGCCTTAAGCCTTGTCTGTGAAACCGGGCATATATGTTCATGCATTAGCTAACATGATTGATTCTGAGCTGGATTGACTCTTTTCAACAGGACCGAGTCTGTGGTGGAGAAGCTGTTGACTAACTGGATGTCGATTTGCCTGTACTCTTTCCTCAGGGTTAGTGGTTTCTTTGGTTCGGATGTCATATTTATACATCACCTGAAAGCTGAATAAATAAGCTTTTCATTGATGCGAGGATACCACAATATTTGGCCAAGATACAACTATTTAAAAGTCTGAAAGGGCATAAAAAATCTAAATAATAAGAAAATGGGCTTAAAAGTTGTCTATCAGAAGAGCAGTAGCAGGTCGTTGCTAAAAAGAAACAGGTTTGTTTTCATGCTCTCTATTGGCTTACGGCTGTAATGACGTTGTGGAGAGTAGATGAACAGGAAAGCTGAAATTCTAAGCTTTACGTAGGTACCAAACTTGAGTGGGTAATTCCCAAAGAGCGAGCGGCAGCGAGTCATGTTTTTTATGTTTGTGATTTTGCTGCACCCTTTTCCAAAAAAATAAGGTTTCGAAATATTTACGGTAGGAAATCTTCACGGAACATGATCTTAAAGTCCTAATGATTTTTGGAATAAAAGCATCATTTTGACCCATACAATGTGTTGTTGGCTATTGCTACAAATATACCCGTGCTATTTATGACTGTGGTCCAGTGTCACGTATTGTGTTGTATTTAGAGGTGTTTTATCTGTTACGTGGCAGGACACGGCAGGCGAGTCGTTCTACATGCTGTTCAGAGCCATAAAGCATCAGGTGGATAAAGGGCCTGTGGACGCCGTTACAGGCAAAGCTAAATACACGCTGAACGACAACAGACTCCTGCGAGAAGACATAGAGTACCGCACGCTGGTAAGAGAGACTCATCTGATGACATATCGTGACAATACAATTTCCTGGTCCAACTAATGACTGTATGTTTCGATGTTGTTCCATAGACTCTGAATGTTCTGCTGAGCAGCGGAGGCACCACTGAGACTCAACCGGTCCCCACCAAAGTTTTGGATTGTGACACCATCACTCAGGTGAAGGAGAAGATCCTGGAACAGACGTGCAAGGGGACGACATATTCCCAAAGACCCGCTCCAGACTCTGTTCATCTGGGTAAGATTTCACAGAGTGGATCTGATGCTTAAAGACCTCGATGCAGTCATGAGAAGAAACTAACGTCTGTCGTTTGTGTGCGTGTTGTAGAATGGAGAGCAGGAATGGCCGGTCACCTGATACTGTCGGATCAAGATTTGACATCGGTGACTCAGGGGTCTTGGAAACGTCTCAACACTTTACAGCACTACAAGGTCTTTCAAGCTTTTGTTTTGAGGGTCTTCTGGGCGTAAAATGCGATTTTGATTTACACATTTTCTGTCCCTGCAGGTTCCTGATGGTGCCACAGTGACGCTGGTGTCCAGACAGTCCAAGCAAATCCACCACGACAGCCATGACTACATACCAGGAGAGAGTGAGTCCCGTGAGCTGCGTTTCAGCCTCAGTTAGTGTATGAAATTTAGCAGCATCTAGTGGTGAGGTTGCGAATTGCAACTAACTATTTCAGTTAGAAATAGCTCATTCTAAAGTATTAAAAATGTAATGCTTCGATATGTAAGGTCTTTATACACCTCTGAAGACATAGTTATGTATATTGTATTGCATTTCTGTCTTTTCTTTGTTTGTTTTTCTTTGATTAAAAATTACGGGTCGCAAAAGGATAACCAAAAATCTAAGCACACTCTTTATAAAAAGGAATCAATTACTCTCCCTACATAAATTATTTGAAAAAAAACACTAAAGAAATCTGTATTCTAGAGTCTTAGACCTTTCCAGTGATAAATAGGTTGTATATCATTCGTTTAGAAATTACATGCACAATATTGACACAAACTTAGGTGTCCCGTATACGGGACGGGTGACAGTTAACAGGCTACAATGCTCAATTTGGATTTATCGCTCAAGTCGGATTTTTCATAGTAATAACATACAGTCCAACCCTAAAACAGACCAACAGTTTATCTTCTCTCTCTCTCTCTCTCTCTCTCTCTCTCTCTCTCTCAGAGACTCCAATGTTGGACGATGGAGATGATGAAGGAGTCAAACAGTGGCACCTGGTGAAGGCCAACGAGGAGTCAGATTTACCCAAACACAGACGGGGCAGTATGAGAGATAAAGACCGTGAGCGAGCCAAGGCTATACCTGAGATCTACCTCACGCGACTGCTGTCTGTGAAGGTACGCACACAGACTAACCGCCACTTTAAACGCACACCCTTAATGTCAAATCACAAGCGCTGCATCTCTCTCTCAATGTGTTTTTAGGGTACACTGCAGAAGTTTGTGGATGATTTGTTCACTGTGATTTTGAGCACCAGTCGACCGGTTCCTCTGGCTGTCAAATACTTCTTCGATTTGTTGGATGACCAGGCCGCACAGCACAACATTACAGACCCAGAGACTATTCACATATGGAAAACAAACAGGTAGGAGTTTTGAAGCGTGTGAGCAAAGCATTCTGGGTCATTGGGTTCACAGCTTATTGTATTTTGGTTGTATTTTATAGCTTGCCGCTGCGATTCTGGATCAATATTTTGAAGAACCCTCCGTTCATTTTTGACGTTCACGCCTCTGATAATGTCGACGCTGTGCTGTCAGTCATCGCTCAGACCTTCATGGATTCCTGCACAATCGCCGACCACAAGCTGGGCAGGGTGAGCCAATCAGAATAAAACTTAAGAGACGGCCAGTCATAATCACCCATACAGTCGTATGTTAAAAGTTCAGGTGGTAATACATTTTGCTTTATTTTTGTTTCATGTCCTGTACATACAGGATTCCCCAATCAATAAGCTTTTGTATGCTCGTGATATCCCACGCTACAAACAAATGGTGGAAAGGTGAGCGTTTATATTCAAAATATACATTTTATTAATGTGTAATTACATTATTATTGTACTCACGTGCCCTTGGTGATTATGTTTCACTAGATATTATTCAGATATAAGACAAACCATCCCCGTCAGTGACCAAGAGATGAATTCGGCTCTAGCTGAACTGTCCAGGGTAAGTGTTTGCAGGATACAGCATTTAAGATCAGTTTTAAAGTTTGTGCATTCATGTTCACACGACTGTGCTTGTCTTGCAGAACTACTCAAGTGAAGTGAATCATCTGGTGGCATTGCATGAGTTATACAAGTATATCAACAAATACTATGATCAGGTAAGACTTGTTGCCTAGGCTTAAACAAGAATGGATGCTCAGTTATCTGGTGATAATGGACCTTTTTCACAAGCCTGTGATGAACGGTCATCAGCATCGTAAATCCTACAAAGTTGTTTAAACGCTCTTTTTTTTATGTTTGTACGTTTATAACACTAAACTGTGTATTATATTACTTTGGATCAAATTACAAAACATAGTTAACGCTAATGTCAGGGTGTTTTCTGAAAACAGTATCGTTGAGTGTTTCTTTTGCTATTTGAGCAAATGAAAATGCAAAAAATATATTTGTGGTAGCCTCCCATTCACCGCTAATGTTTACCCAACTATGACGAATTCCGCTGCTGAGAAACCCGGTGTCATGAAAAATGATGTAAACAATGATGTAAACCAAATTTAATGTTGAGTATATCAGTAAATGTACTTTTCTTTGATTTATATCAAATAAATAACATTAATATTAGTCATGGCACGTTAGGGGCATGAGGTTAAAGATCCTCATTCGGATAAAACAACCTTAAGTGAGTTTATCAGATTTTCACATTTACACTCAATTCAGCAAATCATATGTCTGCGCTTGTTGTAAGAAATCGGGTGTACTTTAGGACCCAGGAGAAAGCAGCATAAGAAACATGCTGAACTCATCATGTCACATAATTTAATCAAAAATGATGGGTCTGTATAGAGAAATATGAAGTAAACCTGTGTCAATATATCTAAACTTCCACAAATGTGCACATCTTTGGATTAAAGTCCTTATTAATTTGTCACTGTCATCACAAACTCACTGGAGCAGATGAGAATAAATAGGTATGTCTCGCATTATTTTGTTTCCGAATGTCAATTTACTCTCCTGACAAAACCCACGTTTCATGTTGGCATCTACTTTATACTCTTGATAACTTTGTTTGATGCTGGACAGGGTTTTTCAAGCCATAACACTGATAGCTTATAGCAAGCTCAAAACGCTGGTTAAAATAAACGCATCAAAACAACATGTCAAAATTTAAGTTTGTGAAAAACATATAAGCTTGATGTGACATATACGCCAATATTTTTTGATCAACATCTCCTGAACAATATTTTAAAATTACCATGGTTTTATTATAGTAACTAACTAAAACAGTAAGCCATCACCCATAGCCTCATTTATGTACTATTATATAAAGCATTCAGTGAAAAAGACAATAGTGGTCATTTTAACAAAGTCCTAGCGACATAAATTGCAATGTCATTTTGTGAGAATTGCAATCAGGTGCCAAAAAGAGTTCACATTAGTAGGTCAGAATCACACGGGGTCCTAAAGGGGACTGATTTCGAGAGGGGTCTCGATTTGTCATTATACCGGAAACGTGAAAAAGGTCCATAGACACACTGAAGTAAAAACAAGGTGGGGGGCACCATACAATTTATAAAATGATGTTTGTTAGACCTTTTTTGAGTCAGGATTTAATTTATTTCTCTTTACGGCCGTAGTTGTGAAGTATATTTACTGTTACTCGAGTTTCTGTAGTATTTTGTGTGTGTTTTTACGTTGGTATATATTACTATACTAGCTTAAAAAGCGTATAGTTTACTCTACTTCATTTCATAAATAATTTTTTTACATTTTAAACCTTTAATACAACAAATTCAATACAATAATATGTACATAAATTAGTAAATTTAGAAGTATATTTGAATATACTTCAGTGTTAAAAGGTAAACAAACATTTGTTTATGAAATGAAGTGGAATAAAAAATATGATATATGCTTTTTGATATAGTCAAGTAAAATATTTTCCAACATAACAACACTTATAAAATTCAGATATTTAAGTAAAAATACTTCCTAAAACAACCATTTTGTTTGCAATTTTTGGCTTTACGCACTTCAAGCAACAGGAATTCTATGCAGTTGAAGCACAATTTTTTGTAAGATGAATACATGTTGTAAAAGTATTGTTCATTGTTAGTTTGTGATAGTTAATACATTGGCATTAATATTAACAAATGTAACAATTTTAACAAATATAACATTAGTGTAGTGTTAGCATTATTCATATTCATCAGTTGAACTTAATGTTCTGCATATTCTTAAAGTGACAGTTCACCCAAAAATGTAACATTTGTTCCAACATGAATAAATGACTTTGTTCTGTTGAACACAAAAGAATATATTTTAAAGAATGAGGGAAATTAAACCGTTCTGGGGCACCGTTGACTTCCATAGTAGTCTTTTTTCTCCTATAGTAGTATTGGTGTAGTCAATGGTCTATCCCAATGTCTGAAGTTTGTGAACACAACTTGAATGAATCAATGAATCTTTATTTTTGATCTCTCTTCAGATCATCACAGCATTAGAGGAGGACTCCACAGCTCAGAAGATGCAGCTGGGATACAGACTCCAACAGATCGCCGCAGCTGTTGAGAATAAAGTCACTGACCTTTGACCTGTGACCCTAGACGAACACTTTAAAAGACTGGAAGAGAGACGAAGCCAATGAGAGAGCAGAGACACTGCCCGGAGCGATGAACTCTCACTTCCTGCACTTCAGAGCGCTGAAGGATCCTGAGAAGAACACAGAGACACATCTTAGACGCTAAAGACACAGCATTCGTAGATCTGTCGTAGATGTCGCACATACGTACACTGTTGCTGGTCTGTAGAGTTGTTTCTCTTCGCTCATTGGCTCATTGCATTCACGAAACGTTCCAGGTTCGCCACAGACGTCTCCTGTTCCTCTCGGTGGGATGCTTCCAGTGTGTAAAGAAGCGTCTGATATGCTTTTCCCACGTGCATTTTGCTCAAAATGTTGCTATTCTTGGGTTCGAAAAAAACAGGTCTTACACAGACGAACTGCGAAACTGCCGGCTGGTGCATTGCCACACCCAATGTCTTAATAATAAGAGCTTATAATAATGAAGGTTGGACTGTAAAGGACGTCTGAATTGACAATATTTTCCTCTTTTAAAAACTGCTCTGAATTGTGACTGGTGGATGCATTGTTTTTATCCAGAACATTTTTGTTTTGTTTTGTTTTGTTTGTGAGAAACACTGGTTTAAGGGACCTCACCCTTACAGAGCCTTATGCGCTGCTGTCATATGGCATAGATAACAGTGTTATATACATTAACATGCATGGATACTCACAGAGGAAGCGGTTGGCACATGCATGTGGCACGTGTTAACCTGTTTTTAAGTCACGTTTTATTGCAGATTATGTAAATGGGAGGTTAACCCGATTAACACACTTGATTTAGGTAAATAGGTTGCCATGTAACGTGCACCGGATGTACATTTTACATAGTCTTTAACGGTTGATTTCTTCAGTGTTAATGTGTGCTGTTCTGCTGTTTCGTTGGCTTACATCCGTAAAAAAGGTTTACCTGGCTGTTTTATTGGGTACAGACATCAACGGTACATCTCTGCACACGACTGAAGTTGTTTTTTAATGTGCGATCATGATCATCTTTTCATTAATTTTTTTTTAATTTTCTTTTGTTTTTTTATTTCAACTTTATTGTGCTTTATGCATCATGACTAACATATTTTGGAGATTTGATTATTAGGTACAGATTAAGTTCAACTACCAAATGCATACATGGTCACGATCAAGTAAATTCTTCTTTTATTGCCTTTTACACAAATGGTTATTGTCTGGAAATGTACAATACTTATAGGATAAAACAGATCACAGGATCCTGTTTTAGTGAGCACAAACCGTTCCCGTTTAAAGGGATACTTCACCCGTAAATGAAAATTCTGTTATTATTACTCACCCTCAGATTGTTTCAAACATGTATAAATGTCTTTGTTCTGCTAAACACAATTGAAGATATTTGGAAGAATGTCATTCCCCGTTACCTGCCATAGTAGGGAAAATACATATTATGGGAGTCAACTGAAATTCTTCCAAATATCTTCCTTTGGGTTCAGTAGAACAAATAAATGTAGACGGGTTGGGAACAATCTGAGGGTGTGTAAATGATCGATTTTTCATTTTCGGGCGAACTATCCCTTTAAGATGGTTGCTTTATTTTGAAAGATGTTTGATAGCAGGTGTCTTTCTGGTCCAAGTCTGATATTTATCAAGTTTATACACTGCAAATTAGCTCCCAGCTACCAAAACACAACGACTGTCATTGGAGTCACATGTTTTGTTCAGCAGTTTTTGCATTTATGATCATACAGCGGTTTTATTTTTAGTGATCTATTATAATCTATCTGTGTTTTAACGTTTCGTGAACACTGAGTTTTGTTACAGACCCGTGTAACCTAAACGCAGCTGCTGCCAGACCTGTTACACTGAGCATTGCTTACACGTTTGATTTCTATATATTTATTTATTTAATTTATGCTCAATTGGCTGCTGACGGCAGATTGATGTACAGACCAAATTCTAAACCCCCTCCAAATTAAAAATTCGTTTTATTTTCTGCATTTTTTGTGCTAGAAGTTTGGTTCGATCTGGGATTCGTGCGGATGTCGTTTTTTTGCTGGAGTTCACTGTTGTGCTGGCTGTTTTGTTCGTATGATACACAACTGATGATTTTGTCTTGCACGGGACATGCCTGCTGTTTGAAGCTATATTGTACATTGTTTTATCTCTAACTTGCTCTTTTTAGCCGTTCATTTCCACACATTTCTGTAAATAAAATGTGCCGTCATAAATGTTTCTTAAACACTAAGACTGCGGCAAATGTCGATTTGTATCAGCTGTTCTGTAAGAAACTGTTCAACAGAATGGTTAAATCTGTGCATTAAAGGGATAGATGACTTAAAAATTGATATTCTGTCATTATTTAGACTCCCATGACTTTGTTTCTTTGTGGAAGAGGAGAAATATGGCAGATGATTCATGCATAATATTAACATTCAACGGCATTAACTAATGTAACTGTAGCAAGGTTCACTAACAAGGAAGAAAGGAGGCAATAACCGGCGAACATTTAAAAAAACTTTAATCAAAATAAACAAACAATAACACTGAAGTAAAAGCCACCTCACGGTCAACTGCCGGCTCCAAGAACATTAATACAAACTTTAACATGTCCGGGCTCGGTCCTCTCTCGTGGTATACTCTGCCGCTCGTCCTTTTATAC
The DNA here is from genome assembly GCF_015846415.1 of Triplophysa dalaica. Taxonomy (NCBI): domain Eukaryota; kingdom Metazoa; phylum Chordata; class Actinopteri; order Cypriniformes; family Nemacheilidae; genus Triplophysa; species Triplophysa dalaica. Next base: position 10,604,297 of record NC_079561.1, on the reverse strand, counting down.
TTCCAATTTCCTCCGTGAGAGATGCGGAGACGGTGCAACATGCAGCTGACGCTCATTATCACTCACGTCACCGGCCCCGCGTCATTCCCTCACGGCTCTCGTCCTGCCTTGCTCGTGACAGACATTTTGATAAATGTAGGATAGCAAACCGTTCTGGGACACTTTGACTACCATTGTGATTTTTCCTACTATGGTAGTCAACGGGGGCAAAATCTGTCTGGTTTTAAGCATTCTTTCAAATATCTTTCTATGTGTTAATCAGAACTAAGACATTTATACAGATTTAGAACAACTCGAAGGTGAGTAAATGATGACAGAATTTTTGGTTGTAGTATCCCTTTAATTCTTTCAGGGCTGTTTTCTGCGATCCCCCATTTTTATATAATAATATTTAACTTATATTTCTTTTGCCTTTCATTTTTTTTAAAAGTACTACAAAAATTTATTTGACTGAATTAAATTTAATGGGAGATATTTCCTTTATACAAAAAGGTATATAATGAAATGTCAAGCATCACAAACAGCCACATCACTAAAACAAGCGAATTCTCTATGTGACTATTGATAACAAAATCAAATGATTTAATCCTGTGCAGTAATCCGTTCAAATGATCAAAATGATCTCCTACATTACAAAGCAAAATATCCTTAAAACTCACAAATACAACGAACATAAAAAGAACTGACCTTTAGTCTCTTATACACAGAGAAACACTGTAACTGATGGACTACATATACTGCATAATGCAATTTCAAGTTTAAAGCCAAAGCAAAGGCTAAAACAGCACCACAGTACAGTACAGTACATACAGTATATTTGTCAAAGAGGAATGTATGGTTAGAGTTTGAGCCAAGGATGCTTGAGACACTGAGCTGCTGTGGCTCTCCGCTCCGGTATAAAGTCCAACATTTGTAACAGGAAATCAGAAAAAAGTAACGCCTCCCTGAGAAGAAACTGATATTTCTCTACAAGCACATCGTACAGACCCCACGGGCGAAGGGCAGAAATCCGCAGCAACTCGCCTGTAAAAGAAATAATGTGGGTGTATTCGTTTTTTTTGTGAATGAATAACACATTTACTTATGTCATAGGATGCCATTGATTTAATATGGTTTTGATATTCTACTCACCCTTGCGGTCAAAATATTCAAAGGAGAATTTTCCAGACAGAGCCACTGATGCTGGAATATTCCCCAGAAGCTCAATTACATGAGCGAGGTGATCTACAAAGGATAGCAGGTGTCAACACCTCAGGTCTTCACTTTCTGTTCTAATCCCAAAGTTAAAGTCCCCGTGAAGAGGAAGTTGCGATCGTTTTTACTTCTGTATTTTGATGCATTTCTGAGTGAAATGGACTTTCCAATGAGAAAAATAGTGGGCTTTCGTCTTTCCCTGCGATTTGATTGGATCTAGAATACAGCCGTTGGAATATTGAAATGGAACTGGCAGCAGACTGACAGTTGAAGGGGAGGAGTTAACGGATGCTCCGCCCAAGCCGTCTAACATACATCATTTGAGATGGGTAGTCATTACAGGAAGGAAGTGCATTTTCAGATTTTAACTAAAGATTATGAGGGCACACGATTTAAAAAAGAGAAAGACCCACATTGATAAAATATTTACAATAAATGCTGCAATATTTCATGAAAAAATAGGCATTGTAATTTTTTATTTCACCGGGACTTTAAGCATAATGGCTTACCTTCTTCCAAGGTGAAATTATCCCCTTTTTTGGGTTCAAATAAGGAATCACCTGTAACAAGCTCGAATGCCTGTGGCAAAAAAGAACATTAAAATACATCTAGATCAAATTCATTTATTTCATAGGTTGAACTATAGATATATATACATAGATGCCTTGTTAACTGCTGCTCTAAGGGTCACTACATGCAAGTCGTCCACCATTTTGGAACAGTCAACATGTTAAAGCATAAAAAAATCATGAGTGTATTATACGTGTATTACTGGTGTGTTTTATGGCGTAATATTTGCTGCGTTTGATAACCACTGACCTTACTTCAGGCATTTAAGAAATTCAAAATACTCAAAAGAATCAAGACGATGGAGCTGGAAGTGATAAATTGCTAACTTGTTTTCAGGTTTGCCTACAAAAATATGCAATTCCTGCAACAACAAAGTCATGTTTGAAAGTTTAGCCCATTTCTCCAAGAATTTAAATCTTGGAAAACTCTTTGATTTTTATTGTGAGTCACGAAAGCAACTTAAAGGTTGACCCATCGGAGATGGCGGACAAGCCAACGCATCTGGAGCACTCAAATGTGCCACCTACTCACTCATACATATCTACAGGTTTAACAGTTGTGCTAAACAGTTCTGATCAACCATTTAAAAATCTAATTCCTATTACATTTTTAAATGCTATCAGACTTACCAAGCAGGCCACACTCCAGATGTCTGCTGGAGGTCCATACTCCGAACCTAGAAGAACCTCTAGTGAGCGATACTGTCTGGTCTGGATCTCTTGACAAAAATGTTTGTACTGCAGCAAAAGGATCAAGAATGTCTTTAGAAAAGACAGGGGCTACAAAAAATGTTAATCTCACTTCCACTTGTATCTCACCGTCCAACATGAGCTACCGAGGTCTGCGATTTTCACTCTGGTGTTGTCCAAAGTTCCAGGATTTACAGATGCTCCTGTTTAAAGGAGCAGTTCACTATAAAATTAAAATTTCATGATAATTCACTCACCCACATGTCATACAAGCCGTCCGTGTGTTCTTCTGAGGAAAACAAATTGAGGCTTATGTGGAAAGCTCCAGGGTTCTTATCCATAAAATGGACTTCAATGGGGGGTTGGTTAAGGCCAACATTAGTTTTATTGCAGCTTTAACGGCTCTACACGACACCAGCCGATGAATAAGGGTGTCCCCTAGCGAAACGATCAGTCATTTTCTAATAAATAAAAAATGATATACTTTTTAATCATAAATAATGGCTTGCACTGCCTTGGAGTCCCTCCATGATGCGCGTCCAGGACATTGGAAGTGGCACACGTGACGTAAGCAGAAGACCAATGAAAAGTTCTGGGATGTTTAATGACATGTTATATGTCTATGTGCCAGACTATTGTTTAAAATGGTGAGTTTTTTGTTGATATTAGGGATGTTTAAATCTTTTGAAATCTACGTGTAACCATTCCTATCTGATTGCGTAATACGGAACGCCATGTACGTGCATCCTGGAGGCAGGGCAAGCCGTATATGTATTTTGGTTTTCTTTGAAAATCACTAATCGTTTCGGCTTATTCATCGGCAGGTGACGTTTGAATTGGGATCTTAACCTACAGCCCCGTAGAAAACTTTCCTCATAATCCTAAAGTTGTTTTCAACAGAAGATAAACACACAGGTGACAAGTGGGTGAGTGAATTATCATGACATAATGAAAAAAGACAACAGCTTTTCACATAAATGATACAACTCACTTTTGATGAATTTCTTACCAGGATCCTCCATCGTCGTCTCTTTAAGGCTTGAGGAGTAAGTCCCCAGAGCGCCCGCTGCAGAATGAGGCGGGGCTTGGGGCGCAAGACACAGCAGTATGTTCTCAGGCTTGATGTCTGTGTGAATTATTTTACAGTGGGTGTGAAGATAATCCAGACCTTCAAGCACCTGAGAGAGATAAAGGTATTCAACAGGGATGGGCAGTATTTCAAATACATGTATTTAAAATACGTATTTGAAATACAAAATAGTATTTTGTATTTTGTATTTTAAAGCCTTTGGAAAAATCTAATGTAATTTGTATTTAAATACATTTAAGATGAGTATTTTTGTATTTTCAAAATACTCAAAATACTTTGAGCCAGTCAACCTTTTTATTAGGGGGTTTTCGTGCATCAACCAACATAATTCAGGCCAGACACGCCCTTCCCTAACATTCATGCACGTGAGCTTCAGCTGTAGATACAACCCAGCATTGGATCTGCGACTTTTCTAGAATAATGTGAGGATTTCATGGTCAATTTTATTTGTGTTTAAAATATTAACGTTACTGCGTGTTAGGTATGGGTGATGTCATGACAACATCAACATGTCGTAGATTCGTAGCGATTATATAAATTGATTTAACTTTTTTTAAATAGTTTATAGAGCTATTGGGGTAAGTAAATATTTATGTTTACCTTTTAGTGGGCAGGAATAATTGGAACATGAGAGTGGAAAAAGAAACAAGTGTGAATGAATAATTGTGATTTGTTATTAAAAGGAAAGGAAATTCTAATTCTCACTTTTTGTGCACTCCGAGACGGAGAGTCACGTGTGACGCGGTAAGCGTTGGAATAAGCGCACAGTTGCCGCTTTGTCTTGTAGTTTTCTGCAGTTGAAGCCTTGTTTATACTTTACAATTCACATAAATACTCCGCGAAACTGTTTACTGCGCGCACTCCTCATTAAACCGACGAGGCTTTTATGCTTGACGTCCTCTCCGTTGTATAAATCTGTGCAACGACGGGCAGCGACTCTGATAAATTCTTCTCCAAATCATCAAAAAGGAGCGATGAGAGAAAGTCATTTGTTTGCCGAATAATTTGTGAAACACTCCTCTCGTGATTAATGGATTTCTTCACATATAAATTGATTAGATTTTGGGTCATTTTTAGGTCATTATGTGAAAAAGGTTTTGAGTACACTTCTTAAACCCTCAGTAAAACCCAGTTAACTTCAAATTGTGACATTATAACAAAACATATCAATATATGATAACATTAAACACTAAATTGAAAAATACTGTCTTATACATTTTTAAATGCATTATTTTCTTTTAATTAACGATTGTATTAAACAAAATAATCTCCATCAGTTTAGTGTATTGATTGTGTGCATCTGTGATGACACTGATGAATGATACACAACACAAAATCTTTATCTTTCAGTAGAAAAAAAACAACTTTGGGCGAATAATGACAAATTCTAATTTTATTTATTTTTTATTTTAGACAAAATTTCTATTTTTGTTACTGAGTTCGAAGTTATGATGGTGATAAAACATAATAAAATAAAAACATTTATAAAGTGTCTTTTTTTGTAGATGCGTATTTCCTACCGGGCAGGGGAAGGGAAGCGGTAAATAAAATGAAAACGAAAGTTTCTTAGCAGTTAAACACATCATGCTTTTGGCATTTAGAATAGGCCCAGAAAGATTTCAGCCTAATAGGGGTACCTGCACTGAATCACCAATTTCACATGTATTTTGAGTATTTTCAAAATACAAAATACTGTATTTGTATTTAAATACATTTTTCCACACAGTATTTTGTATTTGTATTTAAATACACTTTTCCACTCAGTATTTTGTATTTGTATTTTAAATACATTTACATGTATTTATGCCCATCCCTGGTATTCAATCACATGGGTTAAATAAAGTTAGGCTGGTTTTAGGAACCAGTTGCATGAATGGACACTAGTGCACGACTCACCTCAGTGACGACACGTTTGACACAGGTGAGAGAGAGACCCGGATTACCAAAACACATCTGCCAGCAGCGCAGGTCTGGACCCAGCAACTCCAACACCAAACAAATATCTGCTCCATAGTTCAGACTCAAATAATGAAGGATTTTTCTTCATTTATCCGTTATTTAGCTGAATGGATCAATGTATGAAAGGATACGAATCCCGTTCACTCCAGCTATCTTAAACTCATCCAGTAACTGCACTATATGTTCTTTAAGCGGGTTGCGGGCTGTGGGTCCACTGGCCTGAACAAAAAGGCAAATAATGTCGAGACAAACACATAAAGAGGCAGAGAAACAGGAATAAAGGACTCACACAGCGCAGTAATTTCAGTTCATCTTGACCGGCCTGAGTAAACCCAGCGCCGCTTTTTAACACCTTCACTGCCACATGCCTGCCTGACCTGTCCAACCGTGAACATAAACATAAAATCAATATAAACACACACACGGGTAATATTTAAACCAACATATAGCATACTAAAGCACCTGAGGTCAATACAGAGCCAAACGGTTGAAAAATAACCCCATCCCAGCTTTGACAGAACTTTGTATCTTTTGTTAAATACTTCTCCCTGTTGGACCGGGTGATACCCACCTAGCAAGAAAAGAAAGACAAGAGATAAAATATTATCAGCCCTACCAACCACCATGAACACCCTGAAAATGTGAGTAGTGCTTGCCCATAAAACACAAATTATCAGTAGAATATGTAAAGAAAAAGGAAAAGATTCATGTTGATCTAGACTCATTTGATTCTAAAGATACCTTTTTATTCATGATGATATTGAGCCTGATCTCATGCAATTTTACAGAATGCTGTTTTATTTGACACTATTTTTATGCATTTTGAAATACGGTGAAAAGTGACAAATAACAGAAATATACAGCAAATGTACACATCAGGTATAATATGATTTGTGTTTCTGGTTTCCAAACTGCCGGAAAATTACCGTTTTATAACAGTGTTTTCACACAATAAAGATTTTATGAATTCATATGAATCAGCCACATCGTAAAACATTTATCATTTGTCATTACATTATTATGCTTATGTGCAAAACTTCTGTAAGACTGTACTGTTATTTTCAGGCTCACCGTAGCAGTAATCTTTTGGATCTTCATGTTCTTCTGGGCAGTCTGGTTCAATATGTTCATAACTTCTTACTGTTTCCAGCCTACAGTCCATAACTACATGAGACCTATCCACACATACATTATCATCTCAAAGTAATATCTGAATATTCACACAGACATAGTCGCAAAATTTTATAAAAAAATATTTTATCAACTTGGATGAAATGGATTACATACAACAGACAAAAAACATACTTAGATGGTCATAAAATTTCAGAAGAGTTGGATAGAGAGCGCTATCCTGCCACATTTAGCTCAGTGAGGGTCAGATAAAACCACACCACATTTAGATCTCAGCACACTCGGCTGTGATAGTTAACACCGTGACACTACAGCAAGCTCTATGGAAATATTTCCACCCTCCTTCTGTCTGTCACCAACGTCACACAAGGTATGAGGGCATCATGAGGGGCATTTTCTCACACTTTTTATCAAGTCCCAACCACTGATGATGCAAGGAGCCTGTACTTTCTTGAGTCTACTGAATTGCTTTACAGTAATTTGTATTGTTCAGCTTTGCTAATTTTACAGAAAACTCGATTTTTGTGCTCATTGTGAATAAAATCTGTCATTGTGACTACCCCACTCCAAAAATACACAACCCATGGCTGGATCAAAAAACGGACAAACCCAACTGTTAAATAATGAATAAACCTATGTTGGGTTATTTGATTCCAAAATGTTGAATAATATGGTTCAGATATGGATATTCTATTTTATTCGTTTCCATTCATCATGGCAAGACATTATTATTTAAAAAATATTAAATACAATTGTCATGTCCAATCACATCAATAGCTATTACGCTGTACAAATGCTCAAAAAAAAGAGTTTTACGATCAATGTAAGGTGTTTTTTAAAGGATTTTTATAGCATAACAACTGACCACATAATCATTATACAGAGCAAATGAAAGAGATTTTCTTTATGAAGTTGGACCTAAAGTCATATAATGCAAGACAAAATGTTTCAGCTAAATGACAAACTAAATAACTAGAAGAACACAACAATCTTTACTGTAAAAAAAATGCTAAATAAATTCAAAAATATCATGCTAGCTGTATACTCACGATTTGAGGCTGGTCTTAAATCCCTTGTTTGTTTGCATGAGTTCAACAAAAGTCTAAAGCCGCTGAGATACTCCTTTTTTGGCTTTATGCTGAATGAGGTTTCCGTTAAACCACCTTCAACAGCCTCCTCACTTTCTACATCTCTCTCTCTCCCTCTTTCTCTCTCTCCACCCCTGCCCTCTTCACATACAGAGATATTCTTGAGAGATATTCTGAGGCCACAGGTGTGCTGCTCATTTTAACTGAAGCATAAGTTTTACTCGCATTAAAAAACAGAAATAGGTCGATATTTTCTTGAACGAAAAGGAATTTGATGAACATCAAATATTAAAGAAACCACAAGAAATTTTAAAGAGCAACATGGAGCAATAGTACTTTTAATGAATTGAAAATAAAAATGGGTGTGTCTGTTACTGTATTTAGGGCAGAAACTATTCTGCAGTATTTGGAATGGAATGTTAAACTCAAACATGGTATCACGGTCTATAAATAGATATCATCACGTGTCATTCAGTTTGGGTTTCGGGTTGGTCTGCATTGTCTTTAAAAACAGTGTGTAAAAATAAACACCAGTCAGATAGAAAGAGACAGACAAGACAGTAGCTGTCTGTGGTTGACACACATTATTATGACACAGTGATACAGTCTGGTCTGCTCATGTGACTTGTCACTGTAAAGCCATGATTATTTAGTATTATAGACCGTTTCATCAGATGTGCGCGCCTGGACTACAGTTAACTTCCGGTCTGTGTTTAGGGTCTAATAACTATTTATATTTGATTTAATTTATGTTGATATTCATTTATATTATTATTTCATTGTATACTAGTTATTTTATAATCATATTTATATTATATTTATATTTATGCATTTGGCATAAACTTTTTTGTTTTAAATAAACAATTTGTTTAATTTTGTTTTATGTTCATTTTATTAAATAAACAATAAACAATTTGTTGAATGGCTCCTGTGTTTTTTTGGGGGGAATATTGACATATAGCGGGACCTTGGTATCGCACATTCAAAATATTGGAGAGACAAGATTGGCAAACAAATGATTTTTCACGGTTTCTTTTGCTTGTTATCAGAAATAATCTACAGGCACTCTATAACAGTATTTGCGAATGTGCGCAGGAAGTTAAAGGCAGTAACGTTTGTTAATGTTGTCACTCTGAATGCATTTAAATTAATTTAGATAGATAGATCTTTCAATATTATTTCTGGCAAAGAAATACAACATTTTCTGAATATTTTATAAATGCCTTTATTCTAATTGATCCTATACAGATCACAATGTAAAGACTCATTAAAGCTGGCCTGATTTTACGGTTTTACTGAATGATGGTCACATTCCTTGTGCAGTCTCCCATGAGCTTTGAGCTCTACATGGAGCACTGTTACAAAATTACATCATGTGTGTATAAATAAATCCCTGTCTATTCTCATCCTGACAAATGCAGATCTTGCTATTTTACTGGAAATTATTTCCCATTGCCAGGAGGTCAAAAACAAAGATGTTAAATTAATAATCGGATAACACTGAGCCATGAACAACATTTATAAAATGTTTGTCTTTATATCTGCTGCTCCATCTCAAAAGCAGTTGTTAGAGCAACGTTTACTAATGTTGTCACATGCTTAGAGAAAAGCATATGGTAGTTTTTCTTGAAAATTCATGAATGTCATTGACTAGAACTTTAAATGACTATTTTGATTTTGTGGGGATTTAAGGACCTATAAACACATCATCCCTAGATGGATCAGTCATCAATCTGACTACAGCTCTCTCCTGACAGGATTGAAAATATGAGCATAAATATACACGGGCTCCTGCTGTCCGACAGAAGCTCATTTTAAATCGGGCGCAGTGACAGATGTCCAAATCCTGAATGACAGCAAAAAGTATCCTCCAAATATCCTAAAATGTATTTTACTGTGGAACACAGAATGTTACTGTCACGAGCAAGGCGGGACGAGAGCCGTGAGGGAATGACGCGGGGCAGGTGACGTCAGTGATAATGAGCCCGGACATGTTTAAGTTTGTATTTTTGTTCTTAGAGCCGGCTGTCGACTGTGAGGTGGCTGCCGGCCTTTAACTTCTGTGTTATTGTTTGTTTATTTTGATTAAAGTTTGTTTAAATGTTCGCTCCTTCCTTTCCTACTTTGAACTGTATTACAGTCTTTGTTTTCAACAGAACGAAAAAAGATGAACTTTTTTTCCTACTATGGGAGTCAATGGGGGGCAAGATCTGTTTGGTTATAAGCATTCTTCCAAATATATTTCTCTGCGTTCATCAGAACAAATACATTATTTAGATTTTGAACAACTCGAAGGTGAGTGCATGAGCAAATGTTTTTATTTTTGGGGTGATGTATCCCTTTAAGAGACCACTCCAAAATTATTGCTGGGCCGCTATATCGACTATATCAAAAATAATCAAAATATTGCAAATATGCATATTGCAATATGCATCTTGCAATGGTTTGTGATAACTAAATAATATAAAAAAATTGAAAGTAATGTTTAATCACAGTTTCAAGTTGATTTAGATAGCAGGGGGACTGTGCCTGATAAGATAAAACACATGTTTATACCTTATATTGTACACCTTGCAACAATCTTTCATTCAAATAATGTATATAATGTTTTCAATGAGTTTCTAATACAAGCAAACTGAATCAAGTTGAATATGTCGCTTCCTCCGACCTCATATTGACTGCCGCTTCTTTGTCATTGGCTTCCTCCCTTGCTGGGAGCTGATTGGCTGAGCTGATCTGTTGTTCTTTTTTACTTGCTTTCTCCTTGTTTTCCAGCTGTCTGTAATTGTAATAGTTCATGATGAAGAGAAAGACGCCTGAAGTCAACAACATCCCACCACATGTAAAGTGTATGAACTTGTAGTCCTTGTAAATGTCCACTAGTAAACCTGTTGAGAAACGGAATCAAGAACCGTCCTGTATTTTATATCACTTGTACTGTAGGTATGGACTTACCAAATATCGGTGGGCCAAGCAGAACAGGTACGCATTCTATAACTGTGACCAGCCCAACAGTGCTGGAGAAGTGATGGGCACCAACCAGATCCGTCAGTACTTCAAATTTAAGAGCACCTACCATCCCCCAGGTCGAGCCAAAAATCACTGTATACACCACCAGACCTACATAACCTGTCAGGAGGGAACCCGTGAGGTGACAAACGCCGTTGCATGCCACAGCAAAGCTAAAGAAATACTGAATATTAGGACGGATCCACCCGGTGCTGGCGATGAAACCCGTTACTGGACACGCAACCGTGTCCGCCAGAGCAAATATGGAGAGCAGTAATGCTGCATCGTCCTCAAGTATCCCATGCTGCTCTGCGTAAGGTACCAGGAACACGATTGGCGCATGAATCCCTAGAAGCATGACAACGTTTCCCACCAGATAGATGAGGAAGCCTCGGTCCTTGAAAATGGAGAGGTCGATGAATCGGTTAACCTTCTCAGCACAGCCTTGTGTATTAACTGTTTCAGCAGTCTGATGTGTGACGTCCACCTCTGTGACACTTTGGTGGGTGGGTTTCTTCACTGCCGGCTTTACCTTGATGGGTCTCATAAGGCATCCAGCCACACAGCAGTGAAGCAACACACCTCCAAGAATAAGAAAGCTCCCTCTCCACCCGAAGTTGTCGAACAGAAATTGGTTGAGGGGGGCAAATACAGACAGTAGGACTGGACTCCCTGTCATCGCCAAACCATTTGCAATAGGCCTTTTTACAAGGAAGTATTTAGCAGTTATTGTCAGCGATGGTTGCAGGTTAAAAGCTAACCCAAAGCCTGTGAAACAAAGACATTTCCACTCATTTTCATGTTGATAAATCCAAATACAGATTACAGACATGCGCAAAGCAAGCATTTATTTGGACAAAATATTCGTTAATTTTTTATGTGTTTTGAACGAGTTGAGTGTGAAGTAGTAACCTTGTTATTACATGCAAACTTTAACGAATCATTATCATTATTATTAACAGTAGTTTAAAATATTTATTTTTTGTTAATATTTAATTTTAAACTTTTTATTTATATATTTTTATTTTAGCTTGATTTGTGTATTATTTTAAACAGTAGTCACTTTATGTTATAACTCTATGTTAGTACTTGCAATACTACCGATATCAATTTGTCCATTTAAATGGGGAATCGTCAAATCTAACCTCAGGGATCGGTTTTAGGACCCTTGCTATTCTCCATATACATGCTGCCCCTTGGCAACATTATTAGAAAACATGGAATTAGTTAAAAATATTATGCCGATGATACTCAGCTATATTTCTTATCAAGACCAGGTGGTTCGTTCATTCTTTAAAATTCCTACAAAAAAGAAATATGATATAATTTATTACTACAGAATATTTCAGATTATAACCAGCAAATTGAAGGCTGCACTGTTACTCCAACAAATACAGTTAAAGACCTAGGCGTTATTTTAGACACCAACCGGTCATTTGGAAATCACATCTCAAATGTCACAGAAACAGCCTTCTTCAATCTTATAAATGTTGCTAAACTACAAAATATTCTGTGTTGCAGAAAATTGTATCATCCCTTCACTGGCTATTGACTTTAAAGTTATTTTAATTACTTATAAAGCTTTATACGGTTTAGCCCCTACCTATGTTACAGAGCTTCCATCACACTACAACCGATCACATTCTCTAAGATCTCAACACTCCGGACTTTTGATAACACCCAGAATAACTAAATCCACTGAATGGGGTAGAGCTTTGTCGTACATAGCACATAAACTCTGGAATAACCTTCCCGATACTATTTGTGGGGTCAGACACACTCTGCTTTAGAACAATGCACATTGTGAATATATATATATAAAATAACTGAATTGAATTGAAAGTAAAAAAAAACACAAGTAACCTCCAATTTTATGTTTTAAACCAAGATGGCGATATAGAGGCAAACGTTACATCATCCATCAACCCTCAGTATTTTCTTAAACAAATGGGGACTGATTTTGCAACCTGTCATTCTACCCTTTGAAACACATTTGGGTGAGGAGCCTAATATTCAAAGACACTGACTAATCACAGGACACCATGTCACTTGTTGGCAAAATACCAATATCAGAACAAAGGGAAATCATTTGTGTAGACCTCATACATACCTCCAATAACCCCCACACATATAAACAGATGCATTATGGAGGTGGCAAAAGAAGCTGTCATCATAGCAAAGCCCACCATTAGCCCACCAATTATGACAACTGGACGGCTACCATAGCGATTGACCAAAACACTGCTCACTGGTCCTATGAGGGCAAAAGTATGTATCAAAGAACAATATTTGATAAAAAAGTGTGTCATAAATTTGAAACTAAAACTGCAACCTTGAAGGTTCAATTTTGCAACAGTAAAGAAATACTGGTCTTTGATTTGCATGTGTCCTGGTTACTTTTAGTACACGTTGAACTGCAGTATGCCAAGCAAGGATGTGCCAAGGATACGAAGAATCAGTTGCATACAAAAAAGTGATTTTAAGTGAAACTAAGATTCATACTTGATTTCACAAAAAAGTATTACACAAACACACATAACAATTATGTTATACAATAGGCCTCTCTATACATAATGTTGTCTAACCTCCTGCATAGGTAGTGGCCATCATGATGGAGGACACCCAGGCTATCTCACTGTAGGAGATGATAAAATGTTCTTGGATTTCTTTGAAATAAATAGTGAGGGACTTTGGGAAGGAATAAGCGAAGCCGATGGAGATGAAGGACGCAAACACCACCACCCATCCCCAGCCTCCATCTGGAGGTGTGTAATCCAGATCTGTGACGTCTGATGGCATGTTTGGTTTCCGCTCTCAAAGCAAAAAAGTTATTTTTTTTTACTTTTAGGGTTTTTAAATCGTCATTATCAATTAATAAATCAATATTTTTCTCAAACGTGTAAACTTCACAGACTTATTCGCGTTTACTAATAATTATATGATTCAAGCATCACTTTTGATAATTAAGGATGCCGTTTTCATAGATAAAAAACACGTGGAGATTAAATAAACAAGTAAAGATTAAAAAAAGATTAAAAAGAATGCATACTAAAAGACAAGAAGACAATAATCTTACCTCTACATGAACATGCGAAACAGTCACTGAAGCGTCTCTCACAATCATCGTGTATTTAAGTGTGTTTTCTTATCTTGTTTCGTTTGTAACTTATTTTGTTTCCAAATTCTCTCAAATGAAATGTGCTCGGCTTTGTGCGGCGCTGCGCAGACCGATCGGCACATCACATCAAAGTACCGCGAGAGTCAACCTTTCGCGTGTGACACGAATGTACTCTCGCGTTGCTTCAATGTCACACGACGATCTATCTGCGCAACTCAGCCGGAACTCGGCGGCGTGAGAATTGTCATGTCACGTGGCTTCTTTCCAGTAGATGTCAGTGTCGTGTAAGTAAGTATACAGCGTTGTTTGCGGCCTAGTGAAAGCGTGCTTCTCCATTTACTATCGCGGCCTGAACGCTTTCATTCACGGGGCTAATTTTAACAAAATGTAAACATGTTAAAGTAAACTTTAGAGAGGCACACACGTTTTAACACCACTTGTTAAATATTACAATGCAGCATGTGTTTGCATATTTGATGCTTTTTCTTTTAAAAAACTATTTAGAAGACTAAAATGAATGACTTCATTTGTCTATTTTTACTAGTGATATATTGCATCATCTAACAAATACTTAAGACTAAACAGCACACCTAAGGCCAATGTTTATAGTAGCAATGTATTAAGACAACACTGACAATGTGACTAACAATATGTTGTATATATTTCCCATGAATCGGCAGCAGTAACATGCACAGGAAGTTCTTGCGTCGGCACTATTTTTATATTCAGTGCTTTTCCACAAAAGCAAAATGTCTCCTATTACTCAACTAGCTCCAGTGGGGGAGGGTTTAAACAAAAGCCTTCTGCCCAACAACACAGAGCAAGGACGAACAAAACAAATGTCACAAAATGGCAATATTGAAACAATTTTGATGCTTAACCTCCCTTCTACACTGCCAGAGCAAACGTGACCGGTTAGGCGAGCATTTTTTCGAGCGAGTGAGGCCTACTTCTGTCTCTCTCTCGCGTGTGCCTCCTTCCCGCACTCGCAACTGGTCCTGCCAGCCCTGAACAAAGATAATTACTCAGGAAGCGCTTCGGCCAATCAGACGAGGCTTTACATCCTGCTTGTGGGAGGGCAGCCAGTCACGGCCCTGCTCTGAGCACACAGGCCTGAGCTGTGAGTGTGGAGAACCCTCCTCTGTCTAAAAGCTGAGGTTGTCCTCCATGTTTTATAAGTATTGACATTACACTCTTTCAGCCATGCATCCACAAAGGTAAGCTTGATATTTTATTGTTACGTGTGTCTTTTGTCGTCATGTTACTGTTTCAATCCACTGCTAACACTGTGAATTGCAGATTTGATTCTTCAGTCTCTGGGAAGGTCTGTGTTTCAGAAAAACAGGCCAGAGGAAGGAGGGGGGAGGGAGCCATAGACAGACTCTCTCTCTCCCTCTATCTCTCTCTCTCTCTCTCTCTCTCTCTCTCTGAGCTTTGGCCTGTGTTCGGCTTGGTCACATGGTTACATTGCAAAGCATGTCAGCTAATGCTGAACTGGCAAACTGTCTGCATTAAAGTGTGTTAAGCCCATATTGATGGTTTGGTCCTCATGTCATGGGGTGGGTGGAGGGGCAGTTGGGCGATGTATTTTTTTGTCAAGGTGATTGCCTGTGCCATTGTCTGTGCGTGTCACAAGCCACGCCACACAAAATGGAGGCATCTGTTAGGGCCTATTAGTGAGCAGAGAGCCCCAGCTGGGGTCATTTAGAGAGGGGCAGGATGGGTAATTTAGGGTGTGGTCTACCAACAGGGCTTCTAAACCATTTTTTGCTATTTGTATTCATTTGTGTTCTGTGTTAGTCGTTTTTTATGGAATAACATGCCGTCATGTTTTTATGACGTTGTTTAAGATATGATTTAATCAAAATCTTCCTTGTTTTGGATTTCGCATATTTATCTTATTTATCATATCAATTTGCATGGTTTTTTGGCTATGTTTGTCTTTTGCACCCTGGTTGCCGTGTCAAGTATGTGTGTGTAAAAATAGAGGCAACGTCTCTGTCATGTTTCTGTAAATGTTTTCTCGAGTATTCTTGGAAGGGTTTCTTTGACTTCATGCAAGTCATCCAAACATATATTCCCCATCCGATTAAATTTAGAAAAGATTGATTTCCATAAGGGACACATAAACATTTTATTTCAATTCCATTCTATTCTATATGAGTACAGGCTTTTTGACAGTGTTGTTTCAAACCAGCTTCACAAGAAAATAGAAGAATCACAGAAAATAGATGAAATATGCAGCATGGTTATAGTATAAAGATCATAGAAGTATTGCAGGTCTTAATGTCCCCATAGATAGACTTTAATCTACTAAAATAACATATACTTTTTGTGAGACATTTTTTCAATTATTTGATATAATAAGTATTATATGTGTGTGTGTACAGTATGTATGTATGTGTGTATATATATATATATATATATATATATTATAGTATATAATATTATACTGTACAGTATATACATATATAGTTACTGAGTGTGTGTGTACAATGTGTCTGTAACAGGAAAGAAAGGACTCTGCACCTATAAATTGATTAAACACTGTGTTGTCAATGTTGACAAGCACTTAATCATACTTTTGATTGGTTACATATTTGCAAAACCCAGTGACCAACATAGTGACTACTAAAATGGCAGAAATATATAAACCACGAAATACCAAGATACAAGGTTAAAAAGGACAACAGCGACGTGTTGCCTATATTGTTTTCATTGTCTTAGTTAAGTAATCTTAAAATCGTTTAACAATATTAATGAAGTCAACAATAAAATAGCACCATCTCACACACACACACACACACACACACAGTGAGCTTTCGATCACAAGACAAAACAAGGGATCACAATGCACACGGGACCAGAATCCTCGGGTTGCGTTCCCTACGGATCCTCTGCCTTTCTAATGATATTTATGGCTGCGTTTCAAGAAAACCCATCCAGCACGTATCATATTTCACCTGTTTATCACAAAACAAATAGTCGGCAAGTGAATTTACTGCAATTATGAACAATTAGTTAAATTGCCATCATTATTGCATAATACACATACAGTAGTTATTGGCTCTGGTCTTTATAAAGGAAATGATCCACAGTGGCCATTTTACCAGGCAGAGCGACTGGCAAAGTGAAATGGTATCGACGTCGACATATGTCGC
Source organism: Triplophysa dalaica (assembly GCF_015846415.1). Taxonomy (NCBI): domain Eukaryota; kingdom Metazoa; phylum Chordata; class Actinopteri; order Cypriniformes; family Nemacheilidae; genus Triplophysa; species Triplophysa dalaica. The sequence continues at coordinate 10,587,288 of NC_079561.1, read as the reverse complement.
AGGAAACCATACCTCCTTAAATCAACGTCTCATTACGTCGACGGCCTTTAAGTGACTCGCAGCCCACAAGCTTTGTTTAACAGCCCCGGAGAGAAGGCCAGGAGGAGGGTTTGCTCTGCCTGAACGGCAAAGTCTTCGTTTGCATGTTGATACTCAAGTGCATCGCTCTTGTTTTTCTCAGCCGTGGCTCCTGAGAATGACCTACACGGACGGGTATATCTCTTTCTCTCCCTGTTTACTGTAAGCTCCCGTGCCATCGACGTGCCAGAGCCCGCGTCTCTGGCCTAGAGGGAGGGGGAGGGGGAGCGTGAGCCGGGCGGTGGGGGAAGGGAGGCATTCTCATTTCCTGCGAAGAGAGAGAAAAAAGACCTCAGCTCACTCTCTGACCAGTTATCTCCACATTCACAGCTGCCTTGCTCTGTATTTGGCTCTGTTTGCGAGAACCTGCGATTGTTTGCTCTGTCTGTTGAATATGTGAACACCGTTTCGCCGGCTCCCATCGATCCAGAAGATCCAGTTTTGCCAACGTGTCGGAGGCCCATTTGGTGGCAGGCCGTCGGTTTTCTTTCTCTCCATTGGATCGGCCGAAGGACTTCCTGTTTGTTTGATCTGAGGGTTGAGATTTGCTATTCAGCAGTTTGGATTTTCAGCCACGCAGTTGGCTTGACATTGTTTGACCTTTGTGAAGAGAGGCCCGGTGGATGGGAGGGATCTGTTGAGAAATCATATCTATGAAGCTCGCAGTATAGTAAAAACCAGAGAGCCCTCGGGCCTTCGGCTACATGCTTAGACGTGCATTTCTCTCCTTTTCTGAGTAGTTCCAGTTTGATGATGTGGATATTCATTCTCCAGACAAATATCATTCCTCTCACATACGCCATAATCCTTTTACGCTCTCAATTTTTATATCATCCATGATCGCTTTTTTTTCATCGAGCTGGACTGTTTGCTTGTGGTAAAGGTGAGTCTTCTTGATGGCCGAGGATGTGCCATTATGGATTTATTTACATTAGTTTTTCGTTGTCTGTTGATCAAGTCACACGGCAGTGGTATTTTTGGGCCTTTATTTACCAGCATTCAAAGGATGTCAAGCCGTGGCCCCGTCAACGAGTATCATGGGATCAAAACATGATCATTCAAAAGGCCAAGGTTTCATCCTAGCCTGATCTATTCCATCTATCCGGTTCAACCTCTGTAAAGCTTCTTATCTTAACGTAATGAAGGACCGTCGCTTGCTTCTAATCTTTTCATGTCCTTTCATCGGTTTTGCACAGAGGAAGGGATCAAGGCCTCTTTATTGTAGGGTTTTGTTTCTGCAGTGGGCCGTGGACCGCCTTTTCTCTTTCACCTGTCATTTACATGCTCATTTTTGGCAACCCTTCCCTTTTGGTTGAGAAGGTTTTTGTTGATCGAACATAGTGGGTTTTTCCATAGTGGGGGAGTAAGGACAATTACGTTGTGTGTTTTATGTGAAGTTAGGTGTTCATCTACGTCTTTTAAATTGCATAGACATATTCCGATGACAAATAGCATAGACATTTTCCAGTCTCAAAATTAATTTACTAATCCGTTTGATTCACTCACTGTATTTTATATTGCGCAAATAATCATATTTAATAGTGCTATATTAATAGTATTTATAAGAATTGTCTGCGAGCTAACATTGTATCCTAACCAAGCGTCGCAAACAAAACAAATCGTAGCCAGCGTTGAGCGTTGTGTGTAAAATATGACGGTGTATTTCCACTACAGCGGAGAAATGTGTTTGCAAGCATGCGGGAACATACGTCGTAATTTTGGTTCGCATTCTTTTCACAGCGATCGGCTGTCGCCCAGCGTTTGTTGCTTGGCTTTTGCATAAAGTCAAGAAGGCCGCTCCAACTGCATTTTCCGCCGTGCGATCGGTCCCATATTGCAACACGTGAGCGTCAAGTGCAGCTCTTATACAAATTAATTGAAAACTCTCGCTCTGGTCCGCATGCTTCACGCAAGTAGTACACTGTGCACTATTTCAGGTGTCAGCCATTTTATAGTGGTGTCCAAATCTATAGAGGAAATGATCTATCCCATAATGCACCGCAGGTACACTTACTGAGTAAATACCCACAATGCATCATTAGGGTAACGCATGAATTCTAGTGGCATGGCTGAAGATGGCTTTCCATTTGTTAAACAGTAGGAATACTGTTTCTGGATCCTAGTCTTCACTCATTATAAGTTAAAACCGCCATATATGACCTTCCATATACAGTATGGTGGTGTGTGATGTCAAGGTTAACAAGTCGATTCGATTATGGAAATGAGCAATGCAATGTGGCATTTATCAACGAGTGAACAGAAAATAAAAATGTCTACAAGCAAACCACAGCTTAGCCTGACAATTGAACCCGAGCTGTCAGTGTGAACGACAAATAATGTTTACAGCATGTATCTTTAAAATTGTGTTTTTTGTCAAATTGTGCAGGATCTGAAAAGACTTTACTAACTGTACCACAAAACAACCTGTGGGGAAGTTCACATACCTGAAATCTGCTAAAACAAAATTAAAGAGAAAGTAAATTCAAACTGTCATTACATAGAACATGCCACATTAGTTCAAAGAAGCCTACAGTTCGTTTACACCAAGGATGATAACTATAAAGATAACGTTTTACAAATCAAGTTTAGGAGAACAGTCTGCAACACAACGATAAAGATACAGAGGAACGATATTGTACATCACTTTTCGTGTTTTATTTCCTCTAATGAGCAATAATACATTGACAAACAAACATAATACAATACAATTTAAAGACCTAGCACACTTACATTGTGAAACTTCAGCATCCAACCTTTAAATAAACAAGAAATTATCATATCGTCGCTGTCCTTACTTTTAGAGGAAATGAAAAAAAACACTGTAGTTTTTATGATTAAATATTGTGTTGTCGAAGCTGATAAGTACTTTTTATTGGTTAGATATTTGCAAAACCCAGTAACCAATATAAAGGGTGACTAATAATAATGATTTATGATTAAAAAAAACATGAAATATGGGGACAGCAGTGATATATTGATCTGGATTGTTATAGTTATCTTTATAGTTAACAGGTTTTGGTGTGAACTGACCAAAAGGGACTGTTCACCCAAATATAAAAAATTCTGTCATCATTTAATCATCCCTGAAATTTTCCAAATCTGTATAAATGTCTTGCAGTTCCTGGCCACCATTGACTACCATAGTAGGAGAATTTACAATGGTAGAACTTCTTTTGTGTTCAACAGAACAGAGACATTCATAGTGAAAATTTTCCTTATATAGTACAAGCATTCTGCCAAATATCTTTCTCGGAACAAGAAATTTATACAGATTTGGAACAACTCGAGGGTGATTAAACGATGACAGAATTTTCATTTTTGGCTGAACTGTTCCTTTAACTCCACTGTTTCTCGTAGGCCCCTACACATTTCCTAGCCATGTCAATTGCTGATGGTATTTTAGATTTGATTATGTCTGAACCTGATTCCCAAAACATCTTGGAAAACCACTAGACTAACAAAACCGAATTTCAACCAAAAATGTTACAGGTTGCATCTTATATTACAAAATTATGCTATAAGTAGCTCCATCCTACAAGTAGAAGTGATTCAGATGTGGAATGGAAGACAACACTGCTATGAACAACAACATAACTCTGGAGATTAGATTACATCATCCACGTCTTTTATCTCGGGGGGAGACCTCATGAGATTTCTGTTTCTTATTCCATCGCTTTCTTTTGCTCGCTTGTCTCTTCTAAGCATCTCTTTCTTCTTCATTTAGTTTGGCTGAGGAGGAAATAAAGTCCGAATCGGAAGTTGATGGCATGGAGGTGTCAATGCCACCAAAAGGTAATCTATTTTTATCATATCATATATTTGTTTTAGCTGCACATTGCATTAATCTGATATAATGGACGTCCAACAAAGATTTTCTTACTACACGAGTCATTCTTTCCATCTACCACATCAAACGTGGCATGTGACCTCATTTTTTTTTCTCTATGACGGCAGCTGATTGTTATGGTCATGTATTTGTTATTATAATGTAGTCAGACACAACACATTCTTTAAAAGAAACACATCTTTTTGTAGTGCTGTGAAGGTTGTCGGCGGTCTGTGTTGTTTTTATTCATTAAAATCGCATGGCCGACTGGGAAAGGTTGCCAGGATATGTTTTATTCGGGTTTGCTTACATTCTTAATACCATTCCAGCATCTTAGGCTATATTCATGGCATGAACTAGTCAATCTATACACAATTCGATCCATACACAAGTTAGGGGAGAGGCAATTTGGAACCCTCAATTAACCTAATCTGCATGTCTTTTGGCTGTGGGGGAAAACCGGAGCACCCGGAGATAACCCATACTGACACAGGGAGAACATGCGAACTCCACAAAGAAAGACTTCCCATCCCAGCTGGGGCTTTGCTTTGCATAACAAAGAGACTGTCGTTCTCTTACAGCGGTCCCTGATCTAGGACCAGCAGAGCAGACGTTGGCTGCTCAGAAGAGGAAAGCACCCAGTCCTCCACATTCCTCCAATGGACACTCTCCCTCCGACACTTCACCTAGTCCCTCAAAGAAGAAGAAGAAACCAGGAATGATCAACAACAGTAAAGACCAAGTACGTTGGCATTGCATTCGCCCGATTTGTGTTGGATTTTAAAGGGATACTTCACCCAAAAATAAAAATTCTGTCATCATCTCACCTTAGAGTTGTTCCAAATGTGTATTCATTTCTTTGTTCTGATGAACGCAGAGAAAGATATTCGGAAGAATGTTTATAACTAAACGGATCTCGACCCCCATTGACTCCCATAGTAGGAAAAATTACTTTATCATTTTTTTGTCCTGTTGAACACAGAAGAAGACATTTAAAAGAATGTAGGACACCAAACAGTTCTGGGGCATTTTGAATACCATTGTTTTTTTCTACTATGGGAGTCAATGGGGGGCAATATCTCTCTTTCTGGCATTCTTCCAAATATCTTTCTTCGTGTTCATCAGAACAAAGAAGTTTATACAGATTTGGAACAACTCGAAGGTGAGTAAATGATGAGAGATTTTTTGGGTGAAGTATCCCTTTAAAACAAGACAATGTTACATTTACACACAAAGAATTACAAATGTACGTTACATTTTAAGAAATGCTCAAGGGAGTAAGTCAAATTCTTTCACTCAAACCTATTTTGACTATTAAAAAAAATAATCAACGTTTAGTGTGGTTTTAATTTAAAATAATTTATGCCGTTTTGAATGAAAAAGACGCTTGTTGATTTGCATGAATGCAGTCGACCCCTTTTGGGAGGATATGCTGAATAGGCTTAGCTACAGTGGCTTCTAAAAGCATTTGGACACGTATATGAATGTTTTCACAATAGATAACAAAATATCAAACCATGTAGCGTTTATTTTTGGGAGGGTTGGCACAGTTTCGCCAGAAATGTCACAAATGAGAGATGTACTGTTTAGAATTGAAACATATTTGGACACTTTCTGGTATGAAACGTATGCTCAAAGTTTAAAGTAGTTGCAAAACTGGCCTGGAATGGTGAAGTTAGTTTTGAGAAATATTCTAGCACTGTTTGTTTGAAGATGCCACTTTGATATTTTGTCATTTATTAACATTCGTATATTTAGTATGGATGAGGTAACTAAATACTTTTGTAGCCACTGTGTGCTCACTTAATGCGATAAGTAATAAAATGCACTGATGTTAAAGGGACGATGAACCCCAAAAATATTTGATCATTTACTCATCCTCATGTCATTCCAAACCCTTATGCCTTTCTTTCTTCAGAACACAAAAGATTTTGAAGAATGTTGATAACCGAACAACATTGACCCCCATTGACTTTCATTGTATGAAAACCACTGAGACATTCGCCAAAATGTCCCATAAACAGGTTTTGAATGACATGAGAGAGAAAAAAATGATGATATAATTTAATTGTTTAAACTATCCCGTCAATTAATGTTTTATAGTTTTTGTAGTGGTGTTGCAGTGGCAATGATGAATGTTTCATGCAGGATGCCAAATGCAGATTTGCTTATTGACCATATGAAAATGAATTATCCACAACAACGATAGTTTACATAGGGTAGTTATAGTAAAACAATAGTAACCAAAAATTTACTATGGGCTTAATATAGGAACCATAGTTTAACCGTGATATTTTTTGTAAAACTAAAATACTGGTAATCAATTCGTCAAAAATTAAAGCAATAATAAAACAATAGTTAATTTTCCCCTATGGGTCACCTGACACGTAAAGCAATCCTTTATTAATATCTAAAAGCATTGAATGCTAATAATTTCTTTTGTTGACATTGATAAAAATCCTGTTACACAGATCCATTACTGTAATCAAAATATTACTACATCTGTCTTTTTGTAATACTTTCCATTGACCTATATTTGGCATCTATATTTGGCATCTTTGGCTTTGTAAATGAGTACATTTGGATTTCATTCCAAATCCAGTCAAACACACGCATCATTGTGTGTGTTTCCGGAAATTAGGAGAGAAATCCTGCACAATGTCCTCCCGGTTAGATTTCCGCTGCTTTTGACCCAGTGGTCATGTGACTGCTTACTATCCGTGCTTGATTTATTTCAGTGCCTTGCTATGTGTCCCCTGCAAGTGTTGTGGCTTGTGTTTTGACCCCCTGCCCTGTCTCTCTTGCCTGCATTTCAGTGTGAGCTTAGACATGGTCCCTTTTACTATGTCAAGCAGCCCGCACTCACCACAGACCCTGTTGATGTTGTACCGCAGGACGGGCGGAACGATTTCTACTGCTGGCTGTGTCACCGCGAGGGCCAGGTGCTCTGCTGTGAGCTCTGCCCACGCGTCTACCACGCCAAGTGCCTAAAACTGGCCGCAGAGCCTGAGGGCGACTGGTTCTGTCCAGAATGTGAGGTATTGAACGTTAAAGGACTTGATGTATTGCGTCAGATCTGTCTGGATTACTTCGGCTTGTTCTCGTGAAGTCGCTTGACTGTCAGTTTAAAGGTGCAGAAAGCACAATTTCAGCCATTTTGGTAACATCTGCTAGTTATCCCTGATATCAGTCACACACCCTCCACAAAAAATCTCGCCATACAATGCCAACTCTGCCAATCTGATGGGACAAAATTGTATGAAATATTGACTGTATACATGTGTATGTATATATATATATATATATATATATATAAATAAAAACTTTTTTGAGTACTAAAAGATGTTGAAATAAAAAAGTATTATTACATTTAAGTAGATTTAAGCAACATCATTTTATTAAAAAAAAAACTAGATAAAAATAGGGCTGTCAAATGATTAATAGCATCCCGAATAAAATTATGTTTACATAATAATACCAAAAAAATTTATTTATAAACACATACATGTATACATATTTATAAAATATTTCCATGTATTTGTTTATATTTACCAATCATTTAAATTATATAGAAATGTTTATATTTTAAATATATACATGTATGTGTATGATTTTATAAATACAGAATTAATATGCACAGAACACATACATATATTATGTGAAGACGAATCTTTATTCTGAATGCAATCAATCGCGATTAATCCTTTGACAGCCCTTATAAAAAACTTTCAGTTGTCTATTGTTTCATATAAATATATATTTCAATACAGATAAAAGCATACACTTTCTTAATGCTGACATCATCAGTCCCTCTTATTTCTCCTAGAGTTTTTCCTCTTTTAATGTCCCTTTATCCTTGGAAATTCCAAAGTAATTTGAGTTGCAAACATGTTTTGGTGTTTAAATGAATGATCTTGTGGTCGCTGTGAACTGACAGATATTGACCTCTGTGCTTAAAAGCTGACAGTCTAAGAATGCTTGAGAACATATCATAAATATGATCTGTATGCCTGTGATTTATGTAACAAGTGCATTGATTTCACTGTCTGCTTCAGAAAATAACAGTGGCTGAATGCATAGAGACTCAGAGTAAAGCTATGACCATGCTCAACCTGGAGCAACTGTCTTACCTGCTCAAGTTCGCTCTTCAGAAGATGAAACAGCCAGGGGTGAGTAACAAATACCTCGGCGTCAAATGCTTTCAATTCATTAATCACAGGAGGTATTGGTATCAGTTTTAAATGACTGGGTTAAGATGACTCGTCCCTCAGAGCAGTTCTTCATGAATGATTTATCTTGCAGACCGAGCCGTTTCAGAAGCCTGTGTCCCTGGAACAGCACCCAGATTATGCAGAGTATATATTTCACCCTATGGACCTCTGCACGTTAGAGAAGGTAGGGGACGGTTATCTTATGGCAAGGACCTTCTCAGTGGGTTTGGTAGTGATCTTCTGTGTATACATGTTACTGTGTTTATAAGCTTAGTTCCCATTGGAGGGACAGTTCACTCCCATCATGTCATTCAAACCCTTTATATGACTCTTTCTTCTGTGAAACACAAAGGAAGATCTTTTGGTAAATGTCTCAGTGGTTTTGTGTCGATACAATGGAAGTCAATGGGGTCAAAGTTGTTTGGTCACCAACATTCATGAAAATATTTTCTTTTGTGTTCTGAAGAAGAAAGAAAGTCATACAGGTTTGGAATGACATGCGGGCGAGTAAATGAAGGATTTTTTTGTTTCTGGATGAACTCATTTAGGTCTCAAAAGTGTCCTAGTGACCAATTCATCACTTTAACTATAGATGTTATACTACGTTTGACAACCAGAAAAGGTCAAAACAAGCGTCAGAACATGTCTTTTTGTGAAACGTTTTGACACCAATATGTGTAAACGGCTGTAAATGTGAGAAATGTACTACAACTGAGAACTCTGTTTCTGTAGAACTTCAAAAAGAAGATGTACGGTTGCACGGAAGCATTCTTGGCCGACGTGAAATGGATTCTACACAACTGTATCATTTATAATGGAGGTCAGTGCTGGTCTGTTATTAAAGTTTATATTTTTGGCTTCACATCAAATCATTCATTATATTGTTTTTGTCAATTTGATGCTCTTTAGGGAACCACAAGCTTACCGCAACTGCTAAAGTTATTGTCAAGATATGTGAACATGAGGTGGGTGTATTCAAACGCATTATACACGACACACAGTATGTGGTAGATGAACATGCTAATTTAAGACTGTAAAATAAAGTGAGTTTTGTTTGTAAATCATCCACAGATGAATGAAATTGAAGTTTGTCCAGAGTGCTACCTGTCTGCCTGTCAGAAGAGAGACAACTGGTTCTGTGAACCTTGTGTAAGATTTCTTTCTTCGATCATTTCAATATAACACAAACCAATTTACACAAAACATTGGCATACAACGGAGACAACTGACCGACACGATTTGTGCTTTTGAGACAAGTGTCTGAAACTGGATTTGAAGTCGTAATGACAACAAATAATACGATGAAAATTGCTATTGAGAATGACAATGTTTGTCATTTACAATATATTATTATAATTTAATATTTTCAATTTCTACTTCTATTGTTTCCTATTATTACGTCAAAAGTAAAGAAATCTGTTTTGTAAGTCGGACTGTATGTTGCATTTAAGAAAGTAATTGTCTGGAGTGATTTACCACATCATTCTTATAAAAATCTATTTTTATTTTTTTAATTTCCTGAAGTCTCAGCCCCATCCTTTAGTGTGGGCCAAGTTAAAAGGTTTTCCCTTCTGGCCCGCTAAAGCCCTGAGGGATAAAGAAGGTCAGGTGGATGCACGGTTCTTCGGCCAACATGACAGGTTAGCTTGCTATTCCATTACTGTCATGTTTACTTTACTGATTGATTCAGTTCGATTTTATCCGATTGTTGAAATCAACACACAATAAGATCTGCATGAAAATATCATGTGCTCTTTAAATACGTTTGTTCTCTTTTAGAGCCTGGGTACCCCTAAACAACTGTTACCTCATGTCTAAAGAGATCCCGTTCTCTGTCAAGAAGACCAAAAGTATCTTCAACAGCGCCATGCAGGAAATGGAGGTCTACGTGGAAAACGTGCGCAAGAAATACGGCGTGTTCAATTACGCCCCCTTCCGGACTCCTTACACACCCAGCAACCAGTTCCAGATGTTGCAGGACCCTAGTAACCCCAAAAAAGGCCCGGTTAAACCTGAGAAACAGGAGAAAGTCAAGTTTAGCTTTGATATGACCGCCTCTCCCAAGATGCACCTGGGTAAGACAGTGGTGTCAGGAGGAGGGGCGGGGCGGCGGATCTCTGTGACGGACATGCCTAGATCTCCAATGAGCACCAACTCTTCGGTCCACACGGGGTCAGACCTGGAGCAGGACGAACGAGGGGGGAGAGTTCCGTCGAGTCACTATAGCGCCGGTGAAGACTCAATGGATTACACAGGTGCTTGATTTTTTTGTAACTGTGTTTAACTTTCTGAAATTAGCTAGTAAATGTTTTATTCTCTGCACACTCTGAGAGAGATCAGTGGCGTTTGATTGATCAGGTTTTTTTAACTAAAACAAGTCTTGTTCCAACAGCTTCCCCTGCGTCTCTGAAAACAAGCGGCAGCCCCAAGCCTTCACTACCCACACCGGTTAAACAGGAACGGAGTTCGGGGACCGGGGGTATCCTCAACCTCAACCTGGGTACGTCTAAAATCAACCTCCCTCACACAGCATTGACCATAAAATCTTATAAAGCTACATGAACATCAGCTCGAGGAACTTTTACTACTTTTTTGTTGGATATAACAGTAAATTGCTTGTGATACTGCGTCTGCTAAATGAACGACTGTTATTGTCATTTGGTCAGATCGTGTTAAGGCTGAAATGGACCTGAAGGAGCTCAGTGAGACTGTACAACAACAACAGCAGCAAGGAACCTCAGTGCTCCTCACATCTCCCAAAAAAACAACCAGGAGTTTGGATAAAACCATAGAGAGCTGCAAAGCTCAGCTTGGTATGGAACATAATAAAATACCAAATGCTCTTCATACATCACCTGCACCATAAACTCAAACTGACTCCTCTCTTCTTGCAGGAATTGATGAAATCTCAGATGACGTGTACCGCCGTGTGGAGCACAGCGACTCGGACGAGTCTGACAAATCTGACTCCAGCGACAGTGAATACATGTCCGATGATGAACAGAAGCCTAAGAACACTAACAACAGCAATAGTGTCCACAATGCCTCCAAAAAGATGCCGAGACTTCCATCCGCTCAGGGACAAGACCAAGACGCTGCCCCTTCAGCCGGTGGAGGAACGGCAGCCGGGGACAAGAAATCCTCAGAACTCCAAACCAAAGAGAAGACAAGTGGTGGCGCGGAGAAAGATCCTCCTGAGAAGAACAAGCCCCCACCGCAGACGCCAAGGGAAGAGGGAAGAACAGCTGGACCTCACCTGGATATGGACTCGGACTCCGAACGGGAATTAGTGATAGACCTTGGTGAGGAAGCAGGAGGAAGAGAAAAGAGGAAAGCCAAGAGAGATACCGCATCGGTACCCATCCTCACACCTAAAGACCAAACCGCCGCTAAAACCGAAGGTAGATATCACACTTTCTGGATTTTGTTTCTGGTTTCATTTCTACATTCTATTATATTCTGTCACGTTTGTTCTTGTATCCAGGTAAAGCTCCTGCGTCAACCAGTGTATCAGCTTCTCCATCCACAGATAGCATCTCGCCTTCCTCCAATTCCGGTCCCAAAGACACGTCCACGCCAGCCATCAAGTCTCCAGCCCCCGTCACGGCCGTATCCACCGTTCCAGCCACCACGACCTCAGGTTCTCAACCTGTTCCTGCAGCCCCAACCGGCTCTAATGCGGTGAAGAAACAGCGCCCTCTGCTGCCCAAGGAGAGCACGCAGGCGGCTCAACGGCCTGCCGTGTGGAACCAGGCTGGTGGTAAATTCCAGACGTCTTCACAGAAGTGGCACATGCAGAAGGTTCAGAGGCAACAGCAGCAGGGTGGGCAGGTTTCTCCGACGCCAGTGCCGAGCCAATCACCATCGCAGACAGGAGGGAACAACTCCAGCACTCACTACCAGACCAGGCAGTCTGTCAAGGGTATTTACAAGTTTCTACCTTGAACTTTAAATATAATGACCGAAAGTCCTTGATTACCCAGATTGCTTTGCTCTACAGAACTGACATTAGATGGACTGGTTACATGATAAGCCTTGATGGTGCCATTTTATTAAAATAAAAAATGTATCCGCACAATTTCTTGTTTCACCAGCTGTTCAACAGAAAGACGCACCCCCTGTTAATGCTGCAGCTGGTTCCTCCACCTCCAGTTTGGCTGTAGATTTCCTCACCCCTCCTGCATCCGCAGATGTGGCCGCTGACATCGCCAAATACACCACGAAGGTAAATCAGATGACCACTGAAGAGTTAATGCTGGGGCCAATGAGAAAGCTATACTGTGGAAGACTCAAAAATTTTTTCAAAAGCTGTGAGAAATCCAGATTTAAATGTGCTTTCATCATAATTGCAGATGATGGACGTGATCAAGGGAACAATGACAGAGATTTACAACGATCTTTCCAAGAGCACAACGGGAAACACCATTGCAGAGGTCTGTACTTATCTGTGTCTTAACATCACATCTGCTTGATCATTTATTCCAACAATTACTGTTCCAACAAGATGCACTGTATGAATTGTTTATAGGTTGCAAGACTCAGAAAGCGTTTGCTCACTCTTCTGGTATTTATTCTATATTTAAGCAGATTCGGCGGTTGAGGATTGAGATTGAGAAATTGCAGTGGCTACATCAGCAGGAGCTGTCAGAGATGAAACATAATCTAGGTAACGTGACGTTACAGATACACGCTCGTAAGGTGCTAAAAACATTGAGGCCCGGTTTCACAGACACGGTTTAGCTTAAACCAGGATTATGTTTTAGTTGAATTAAGATTCCTTAGAAGAATACACTAGTGGTCTGCATCTTGAGACAAAACAATGGCACTGATGTATTTTAAGATATTTCTGTTCAAGTTATATTGAGTTAAGAAGGTCACACATTCATTTTTCTCCGGGGCTAGCATTAAGCCTTGTCTCTGAATCTCATATACTAAGCATGGATGCACACAATTTTTGGTGAAATCTGTGTAGGTACAAAGTTTCATACTTAAATGTATTTAAAAATGTATGTAAAATAACACAATAATCACATATGCTACAATTACACACTAGCTCATTGGACTTATGAACATGCGAAAAGACACATATTTTATATAATATATAAGACAATTTTCAAAAATCATGTTTTTTTTATGTGCGTTCCAAGTATTATCAATCAAAATGCTGTTGGGTTGTTTCAAATAATAATAATAACAACACAAAAACAGCTAAGTAACACAATAAAACACTATAAAACATGATAGCACAATAATAACGTAATTTTTTACATTTTTAAATCTGTTTTGGCCAATAAACTATTCATATATATATGATATATATATATATATATATATATATATATATATAAAGTAAAATAATCATTGTTTCATTCAGAAATTGAAATGGGATAGCTAAGTTATCAAAATAATAATATATACAGTATAAATAATTAGTTATATAATATTCATTATTTTATATTTTACATTTTACATTATATATAATTAAGATTATTAAACATTTTATTATCGATGCAGATTGTGCTGGTGTGGTACATTTTAAAAAAGAGAATATGTACCTAGAGCAAAATTTATATTACAAAAACATTATAAATAATAAAAACAAAGCAATGGACATCGAGTGAATCCTTCTATATTTGTGTTATTGTAGAGTTAGTGTTAGCAGGTGCTTTTGAGGGTAAACAGTTCTCTCCTAACACACACATGATCTTTTTGTAAAGCACAATGGTTCAACGACCGCTGTTGCGATGTGCTATATAAATAAAGAAACTAAAAAATGAACAAAAAAAACATGATCTTTAATCACTAATATATCACCACTGTGTGTATGTGTAGAGCTGACCATGGCTGAGATGAGACAGAGTTTGGAGCAGGAGAGAGAGAGGCTGGTTTCCGAGGTGAAGAAACAGATGGAGGTGGAGAAACAGCAGGCGGTGGATGAGACCAAGAAGAAGCAGTGGTGTGCCAACTGCAAGAAAGAGGCCATTTTCTACTGCTGCTGGAACACAAGTTACTGTGATTACCCCTGCCAGCAGGCCCACTGGCCCGAACATATGAAATCCTGCACCCAGTCAGGTACCAATTGCTCACTTTACCACTTTAAATGCACGTGATCATAAATGTAAAGACATTCACACAATTAACCAGTTATTCCAAGTTGATAACTTGGCACCTCATGAGGTCATGTGAGGTCAATGTAGCATATGGACACACTACTCAGAATTGATACAAAAACTGTAAAACTACTATTTATATACAGACCTCTTGAATACTCAGTTCTGATTGGTCAATCATGTTCACTGGCCAACAAGAATCAAGTATTTTTAAGAAGGGAGCAGAATAATACACTTGTTTTCTGCTCGGATCACAGTCGTTCTGCAATATTAAACAACAGTTTATTTTTCCTCAGCCACAGCTTCTCAGCAAGAGACCGAAGCAGGAGCTTCTTCGGACCCAATGGGAAAACCTGTAGGACACTCGCCTAAAACTCAACCAATGCCAGCAGGTGACCGAACAACGCCCCCGAACCGAGGACCCTCCCCTTCAACAGACAACACTAAAGGCAGCTCCTCTGTTGCTGTCTCATAACCAGAGTTGTTCCTGGATTTACATCTTTATCATCAAAATGGTTCCAAATAATAGAAGAATCAGACGCTGCCACCACATGACATCGACTCGCTTTAAAGACAGTTTTCTTTGTAAATTGTGGTACGGACACAATGTGGTCACACTTCCTGTTCACTACATCACAGACAACATTAGGAGAAACGCCTATAAACTTTCGATTCATTTCTACGTACGCTGTCGTTTCATATTTGAATTTGTGACTTGTATAGTACAAAGAGAGACGCCATTTGATATGAAATATGCAACTGTTATACTGTTGAGCTTTTTTTTATACATATCAACTTTTGTAAACTTCCCAAAACAAACAAATGTGTTTGATCGATTGTTTTTTGTCTTAATGTGAAAGATGCACTTAGAAGTGCCTCTGGAGGGGTGGGTTTACTTTGTGTAACTCAAATGAAGAGCGTGTTTGTACAAGGTCAAAATCTTTTACGAAATGTGATTGTAACCACTTGTGGATTGTCACTACATACTTGGACTTATTAGAAAGATCTATACTCTGCAAATCTTTCATCCATGAAAGGCTTCTCGATTCAAAACGTTATAAAACAAACAAAAAATCTAGAAGAGTAAAGGAAAAGATTATACTTACTGTGGGCATGTTTCTTTTTTTCTTGTCTTGTGGACTCTCTTGTTTACATACTGTAAATAAAAAAGACTAAGCAGAGATGATATCTGTAAGAAAAATAAAGTCTTGAATGAGACAAATCTCAGGTGGTCTGTGTATATGTTCTTAAGCAGTTGTATTTAATGTGTTTGTGCTCTTTCATTTCACATTTCTTCTGAAAGCAAAATATTTGAAAAAAATATAATTATTTATTATTTTTTAATTTATTTAATTATTTATAGCACAATTACGTTGACGCAACATAAAAGTATGCTTCCATTGTAAATGATAATAGGAGTATAATAAAAATTTTTTTTTATAATAATAACAACAATGATCGAATTATTATTGTTGTTGTTTTGTAATTATTATTATAGCGTGGGGAAATTTACAGTAAGTAAATAATTTCAGTAAAAGGTTACAACCATGACACATTTCCAAAAACGTATTAAACTGGCACTCTTTCGTTAATGTATGATTGATGATATTAGCCTTTTGTCGTAATAAACTAATTTTTTAAATAAATTAAACGACATGATTAAACTTACCTTAACAAATAAAAATGTAACGACACGATCATTTATTACTCTTAATTTGTCAGGCATTTTCCCACAATCGCATAGGCTTGTCCGACTCGATGCGGCGCCGTAATATCCGACAAGAGGATGACATCAAACTACCGCGAGAGCGATTCAAAAGCAAACTGTTCATGGTTTTTCGACTCGATCTCGCGGTACTCTGATGTCATCCGCCTGTGGGATCTTGCTGCGCCGCATCAGGTCGAAAACGAACCTCAACGTGATGACGTAATACGTACAAAGAACAAACCGACGCATGATCTGAGAGAAAGAGGCGCCGGCGAACAAGAGGTAAAACTCGTCTGAGAGATCTGAAATACCGTTAAATAATTCGTCTGTCTTTTATTTCACACAACAACGACCGAAAGGGAATATTACATTTCATACACGTAGTATCAAAGTGTATATGATGACTAAATGGTTTATTCATAGCGAGGAAGTTACGCTGAAATCAGCCGTTAGCTCCGGTCGCTAACGGAAGCTGATGCTGCTGTTACTGATGTTTTACGGGACAAAGAATTTACGTTCTCTATCTGATGTTCCTCCGGTCTTCTGCTCTGTGAAACCACTGTTCGCTATTTAAACGAATGCGTGTATTTATCTTGGACTTCAGGTTGCGATTGGTACTGATAAATAAGCCTGTTCGAAGGGGTTGGAGAGGAAGGCGAGGCCTGGGCAAGAGCAGCTGATGGCGGTGTATGATTCAAGGGCTGTGGCTCGAAATCTTGCGACTTGCCTAACTTACGTAGACAGCATTTTTGTGCTTATAAAACGCATTTTAATCGAAGCTGACTAACTTACTATGAACAGAATTGATATCCGATAAGATGTCTCCTAGGCAGGGCGCCTTACTAGGGATAAAGCCACAGACCGTGCAACTGTGATATTACTCGTGTATCAGTACTGCACACTATCTCCTCAGCTGTCCTCAGACTGTTTGGTTATGGTGCCATTATAGTGCATTTATAGAAGCCAGTGGAGTCTTATTTTATCCCGAAGCACACTAGTATCTCCACAGTGATCATTTTTTTGTTGATCTTTGAGTTATTAAACTGAAGACTGTTTATTTATTAAAATATTGCTTATGTCCTGAAGGACATCCCGATCCGTGTGTTATTGTGCAAAGGGTTGATTAAGTTTTTAAACTGGTTTAAAATAAAGAGCTGAAATCTCAGATCAAACCTCCTTTGGTACACTCCCTTAGTAACCACCCATGTCATACACCATAATGTGTTTTTAAATTCTCCCTTGAGCTTTGTTAGTCAAGCAGCATTTTGGCAGAATATCAAAAATACACCACATGTCAGTTCTTTATTTATGGACAATGAATGTCTCATCTTTTGTGTTTTAGGACATGGCTGTTAACGTATATTCCACCTCAGTGACCAGCGACAATCTGAGTCGTCATGATATGCTTGCGTGGATCAATGAGTCTCTACAGATGAACTTTACCAAAATTGAGCTTTTATGCTCAGGTGAGTTATAACTTATGGGTACACTGGTGGTTTTACTCCATCAGGAATGGATAATCAAGGTGTTTTATAATAGTTAAATCATCAATGGTTGTATAGCTTTTTAGCTCTTGATTTTTCAAAGTATCCTATACGAGAAATTGTAGAAAATTATGAGATGTATTGAATACAGGACATTATTGCATTTAAACATTTTATTTCATAGTGCCATCAAGCAAGAATGTGTTAAAATATGATCTCATAGTGAATGCTAAGCAGGCTTATTTATACATGCCAAGTGTCAAGAAATGTGGACTAAAATCTGTCAATAATTTGATGTGTCTGCAGGTGCAGCCTATTGCCAGTTTATGGACATGCTGTTCCCAGGCTGCTTACCTCTGAAGAAAGTTAAATTTGGTGCAAAGCTAGAACATGAATACATTCACAATTTTAAGTTATTACAAGCTGGCTTCAAGAAAATGGGAATTGACAAAGTAGGTTGCTTGACTGTTGTTTGTTTGTTTGTTCTGGGTGAGCAAAGCAGAAGAATCATTTATGCATCAGTGTATATTAGATGTCTTGTAAGCGTTTGGCATAAGAGAGAGTAAAAGTTTTTATTTCTTTTCTTTCAGTTTACTTTAAACAAATAAACTTTCCCTTAAGATTCAGTAAAATAATCTTATGCTTTCTTCCTCAGATAATTCCTGTTGACAAACTGGTAAAGGGGAAGTTTCAGGACAACTTTGAATTCGTCCAGTGGTTTAAGAAGTTCTTTGACGCCAATTACGATGGCAAAGAATATGACCCCGTGGAAGCACGACAGGGCCAGGACACCATGCCTACACCCAACCCCTCCATGTCAGCCCTCAACAAGCCCAAAAAAATCATGAATGCAGGTCAGTCACAATAATCTTATTGATTCAATTATAGAAAGCGACCTTGCAGACGCATTAGTGGTTTTAAAAATGTCAGAAAAAAAAACCTGACTGTATTTATTTACATTCAACAGATATTTTGTTATATTATTGTTCTTTTATCATTCTTCAGTTAGCTGTATATTAAAAGAGCTCATCGTCCGTACCAGACATATCCTGTTCATTGATTTATTGCAGTGCATCTGTCCCCTTCTAATAAGATAGTCAAACCAGCTGCTGTTGTCGGTATGAAACTGTATCACGGCACGTGGGGTCTTCATCTTGTGTAGGGGATTAAATGGTCCACAAACACAGCTGTCGTTCTCTTTTCACATTGCTGGTGATCATTTGGGTGTTCAAAAATATCCAGAACTCTGAATCTGGTGTGTTTTTGTAAAAGAGGATTGCTTCTATTGAAACCTCTCCGTCGAGAATTCTTTAACAATCACTTAATATAAGACAGTTGTGATATAATATAAGATAAAAAGAACATTGACCTTGATCCAACTGCAGGAGAGTCAGTTCTAGTAAAAGCTGAAAGAGATTTAAATAGGGTGGAGTACCGAAACCCGGTTCGGATATGGCACAGGTACCTATGTATCTGGTATGTAACTGCACCGAATCAAAACGCAGATTTCGGTGCCAAATGCTAACTGAGCCGTCGAATGAGACATTTGCCTCATTCACTGTGATCCGATCGGAACACGCATGACCCGTGGATTTATCATAGTGAGAGACAGTTTAACGTGTGCTCTCATCTCCATCCATCTCGGCGAGTTCCGCATTCATCAACAGGCGCAGTCTTTAACTTTAACCGCCGCATAAGTCAAGTTTTAAAGCAAAACTAACATTAATTTGAAACGCGTATGACACGTTTGTAATGCAAGCGATCACAATAAAACTGTTGCGTACGTTTAAAATCAATGAAGCGCGTGCTGTAGAGCTCGTTCTCAACACAGACGAGAAAGACAATCGAGACACAGCAGTGAAAGTGCTGAAACCTTGTAGCATCTGTCAGTCTGATCTCTAGACATGCAGTCTGTCAAGCTTTTTACTCTGTCTGCATGTATAGGCATATAATGATACTTCTCATTATACATACTGTCTGTTTTTTAAATTTTACATACGTAATGTAGCCAAGAGGTCTCTGTAAATGGACTTGATCTATATTCAACGCATTTTCTGCCCATATTTAATACAATATGGCTAGCATTAAGTTGTAGCTGGAGGGTAAACAGTAAACACTATAACATCTTTCTAGCAATGTTAATGTCTAGCAATGTCAGTGCACATGCTCATTTTACATTCACTTTAATTGTGAATTTGTTGTGTATTTTTATTACTTAATACATATTTTTTAATTGAACATTTTGTTGTTTTATGTCGTCCACTGATGTTTTGTGGCTCTTTTTTTAAATTATCGATTTAGGCACCAGTATTGCAAAAAAAACCAACCAATACCCAACCCTAGATTTAAATCACATCGAGGAGTTGAATGTGTCTACCAACTCACCCACATGGAAAGTGCTAGACTGAAACATTTCAGGGGAACAATGAATGATAAAATTTGGCTCATAGCTTTTATTAATTGTTGCTTAGAATAAATCAAAGTTTACAAAAAATGTAATACGCAGAAAATGAATGGAAATGTAGGATCTAGTTTCAAACTAGATTGTCAGTCTCTAATTATTGATTTCACCAACAGCGCCACAGAGAGCAGCAGTAGCGAAAGTAATGCCCAAGTTGGCGCCCGCCTCCGCACGGAGACCTGGTGCTGGTGGTGATGAGGAAAGGGCGGAGCTTGTTCAAGAGGTGCACCATATTCCCACATCATGCATCACATTGCAGTTATCCGTTTTCCCACCATCTCACAGTGAATGTTTGGCCTCTTTTAGTTAAACATCCTAAAGTCTACAATCCAGGATATGGAGAAGGAGCGGGACTTTTACTTTGGTAAACTGAGAAACATCGAGCTGATCTGTCAAGAGAAGGAGGGGGAGGGAGACCCCACCCTGCAGAAGATTGTGGATATTTTGTATGCCACTGATGTGAGTCTATCTTAAGTATGATCTCCGCTTGCACTGACTGATAATAGATTTCACCAACATGTGGGTTTACAGTTTTCTGGAAATATGTCGAAATGAAAATGAAGTGTGAATGAACAGGTTGCACATCTAGAACTTTGGGTTCCAAAGGCCAAAATGGAACAGAGTATTAAAATCCTGTTCTGTCCTCTCGGTGTTTGATAAACTGTCTGAAACCTGAAACATCCTTAGGGTAAACTGGCCAACCCCACCTTCAGTGGCACGGGCATGTTACTTACCAACACGTTACTACAGGTGCTTTAAGTTTGTAAAGAGTTGAGATATTTGAGAAAAATCTGGCCAAAAAATTTAATCCAGAAAAACATCCTAGAAAAAGAGTTCCGGATCTGGATGACTTATTTTCTCTCTTTTTTTCCAGGAGGGCTTTGTCATACCAGACGCTGAGTCAGAAGACCAAGAGGAATTCTAATACTTGTGACTTGCAGTTTTATCCTCCCCATTCCTGCCCGCGCCACACAGCCGCTGCCCCCTCATCTCCATCGTCATGTTATACATTTGGACATTTATCTAAACAAACCTCCATATTGTTTTGTCTGTTAAAGCATGCCCAGACACACATCATGTTGGAAGAGCCGTTTTAATTCTATTAGACCTCCGTTAAGAGGTGCCTGCCACGATACTCCCGTTTCACTTCAAGAAGCGTGTAAAATACAATCTCTAATATTGCTTTTCCTCCGATAGCAACTTCAGACACCCGCAAACGTATTTATCTTGTTTTAAATGTCTCCAAAAGAAGTCTCAGACACTTTAGTATGTAGTAATGTTTCCCTCCCTCTCTGTTATGGTACATATCCTTGATAAGATTTGAGTCGGAATAGTACCTTACACTGACACAACACTGAGGGACGCAAGATTGAAAACGTGTATAGATTTTTTTTGTGCAAACCTCTTCCTAGATTCCACTTGTTCTTGGTGCTTGCTTTAGCGTAAGGCAGGTAGCAGTCACCACCGCTCCAGTGTGTCTTTAGTGACTGTGCCTTATACAGACTGGAGGGAGTGGACCCAGTTTGATGTTTGTCTGTTGTTTGTTTTATGGATGTAGTGAAGTATTGTTTATAGTCCAGCATGAGTCCGGTTTTGCTGTAAGATATGTACTAACATACTACGTTTGTGCTACGTGATTTGCAGGCAACAGGACATCATCCAGGACATCGTCCTGTACTGCATCGTCCTGTACTGTAGCGCGAGCAAAAATCTTATTTTTATTATAATTTTTATGTCTTGCATTTTTAAAGAATTTTATCCGTATGAACTTCATTTTCACTACATTGCTGGACTCAAGGCCAAAATTTCAGTTGACAATACAAACCCTGCCCATCTCTGCGTAGACCGCGCAGAGTTTTCTACCTGTTTTTACTGCCTTATATTTAATGCATTTTTTCTATCCTTTCACTCGCACTGTCTTTTGGCAAATGTTTGTAATTCAAATTAAAGTTTTAAGGATGTAAAGTTTTCTTTTGTTTCTTTTTCGTTTCTTTTTTTAACGCAGATTTGTGTTTCTCTTGGATGGAGAGTCAAGACCCTTTTAAATACAAGAGACAAAAACTTTTTGAATTCTATTAAATATCGCACTCCAAGACCATTCCGCTAATAAACATTGTCACGTGAATCACACTAGAGTAAGTTATCTTAACCTCTCTAAGAAAAAAAACGTTAATTTTGGAAACAAAAGCTGTAGCATTTCAAGTCTCATGCATTATGTTTAAAAGACTATATGCTATAGGATGCCTGTGTTATGATCTGAAGACCACTCATTTCGTCCATGTTTGAACTTGATGGTTTTAGGACACAATCCTAATGACTTGTCTTTGCATCACTGTGCCAGTTCTGATTTTCTCTCATGTGTAGCTTGTATTGCCGTTGTTATTTTAATGAGTTATTCTGGATTCTCTGTGTCTGGTTCTCAATGTTGCATTTTAAATCATGCACATGCAAAACAGGCAGAGTTTTTAAATACCTAGAAAGTCCTCGTTGCTGGTTGCTTTGGTTCTCTGGATTTCAAATATTGCTGAAATTGGATGGATGTAACTGTGTTTTATTTTAAACAGGATAGTAGGGAAAACTCTCATGAGAGAGTTGTGATAAGACACGAGGTTGATGCACGTAACACATGCAAGGATCTAATGTGAAAGTGGTTAATGTCTGTGAAATGCAGTAACTCACCCATTCTTTCCAAACAGTGGCATTTCTAAATGATCTGTAGCAAAGGACATTGACACTGTCACTCCCTGTTTTTGTACTCGCAGGCTGTTAAGAACTTCACATTTTTAACAATTTGCCAAGTCCATTTCTTACAATAAAACAGTAGTTACATGTCCTTCTTATTGTGTTTTTATTTCTGCTGACACAGGACAGTCAATTTTTAGGTTTCCTGATATCTTGTTTTTAAAAGTGTATCTGCACAGCTTTGTTGAAATGCTACCAAAAATAATAACAGCATTCTTAAATTTGAGCTTCTTCAAAGTAGCCAGATTTTACTATAGACCTCTTCGAATGAAACTATGCTAGTTGTGAACACAGAGAAAGATATTTGGAAGAATGCTTGTAACCAACAGCATTTACTACCATAGTTATGGCCATTGACTACCTTAGGTAAAATTGCTTTATAACATTTGCTGTTCCGTTTAAGACAAAAGCAGATATTTTGAAGAATATAGGAAATTAAACGGTTCTGGGTCACTTTTAACTATCATTGTAATTTTTGGGCTTTGGTAGTCAATGGTGGCCAGGAATTGTTTGGTTAGAAGCTGTTCATCAGAACAAGAAGTTTATACAGATTTGCAACAACTCAAGGGAGAGCAAATGATGACAGAATTTTCATTTCTGGCTGATGTATCCCTTTAAATATTTAAATAGACATTCCGGGTTTAGGAATAAATTCTAAATGACAGAAAAGGTTTAGAGAGAGGCTCTGTTCATTATCATATGGTTTTCACATGCAGTTTCCCAGTTTATTTTCCAAGTTGTGGTTACAACAAGCTTTTCAAAAACAGTCATTACTCTGAAAGCGCTGCTTAAAGGTGCAGCATCAAACAAAAGGGTGTAAAAAATTTCAGAAAGGTTCATTGCCTCATGAGATTTGAAAGCAGTCACATTACACTTTCATGGCAAGTCAAGCTGAAGCTACTATATTTGTTTTTGAATATTAAAGTTAGAAAGAAGGAATATTGTAAAAGCACAAAATATTGCAACTGCACTATACAATTATTTTGGGTCATTCCCAGGTCTTCTAATTTAAAAGTCATTACTTCACAAATCTGACCTTTCCTCTATTACAGGAGGAAGTAACACAATTAAACACAATAAATAACATGATAACATCATAAAAACATGATTTTTGAACTATCTCAATTTGGAACCAAACTCTTCACATGGTTTTTTGTGAGAAATACACTCCCTCGTTGTGAAGTCTGTGTGTTGTATATCTGGTTAAAATGCTTCACTGCTCATTTGCAGAGACTGCTGCCCTTTTGATCCCTGTATGCAAGTTTGATCTCAGATTTTGTCTTCTGTCATGCAGAATAAACTTCAAACAGTGTTTTTTTAAATGCCTAATATAAGTGTGTCGTACAATTAGTCAGATATCCAGGAGTCTGCTTATTACAACAACACAAACGCATGCAGTCACATGCAAGCCTCTCTGGGCATGATTCCAGTATTAAATGCCCACAGGCTATATTTACTTTTGACTGATGACATTTGTTTGGATTATAGACACATTATTAAAAAAGGTGACAGTTATCGATAAAAAGATCAATGTGCATTTGCTCTTGGTGTAATTCCAAACCTAGTGACTTTACCAATTTTCAAAGAACATAATATACCGTAACCAGGGCTCTAAAGCTTCTTAACAACAAACCATTAAACGACTAGTCCATGAACACTATTCTGTCTTCTAAGGAGCAGACTGATATTTTCTCATTATTTGCGACATCTGCAAAGTGTATAAATTCGGCATAAATGCACATGACGCATGACAAGGAAATGTCCAGAAGAGGGCACAGTTGTCTTCTACAGAGGGGTTCTCAACCTTTTTGACTCAAATGCCCCCCACAATATTTAACAATATTCAAAGTCCCTACTCACAAGAAGGCAAATTTCTACTTTATAAAATATTTTAGAGCTTGACATTAATATAAAATAGCACTGTGTATCCCATCTCTGCCTTGGAGTCCACGGAGATACTGTAAAAAGTTGAAAAACTGTCTCACAGTCACAGTTAGTCATCATCTTTATAATGACTTAGCCTACCTTAGCTGAATTTATATGGAGCATCCACTTGTATTCAATTCTAAACACATGTTTTGTAGACTATTCTGTGGCAACAACTTAAAAAAAGTTATATGGCTCAAACTTAACTTGCGGGAGACCCCGCAAAGAAGTAGTTTTAATTTAATTTAAAACAATTTATATTTCCAAAAAAGATATTAATATAAATTAAATATAAAATTAATTGTAATATTACTAGCCATTGATCAAAAACACAGATGGGAAGTTAAGTTCAGGCCAGTCCAAAAGTATAAGTAAATGGACTTTAATTAAATTTTTCGTAATCTTAAGCCAGTTGCATTTTTAAAAACAATGTTATTTCACCTTAAAATTATTCCAAACATAAGGACACATCTCTAAAATAAACAATTTCAAATGATATGAAATATTAAAATGTCAGTAGCACACTTTACATTTGCTATTAAAAATATGACACGTGACGAAATAGTGATTAGAAAAACCTGGTTGTAATAAAAAATAAAAATAACACAGATAGATATATGTATTGTAAAACAGTGTCAGCATAAGACATTATTTTTCATAAAAGATGTAGTACATTCAAGATTCTGTTCACTAGATATTGATTGAAGGTCCATTTTTAGGCCGAATTCCAACCTTTTTTTAACTTAAATTCACACCAATGATATGTTCCCTCATATACTGGATCTGTTCTTTGCCATTGTGCAGTTGAGATCCCGTTCCCTATTTTCCGGAAATCTGTTTGGACTCGATAACTGCAGCTTGCAGCTATATTTACTTTTGACTTTGATGATGATATTGGATTATGAACATCATTGAAAATGCTGCCGGCTCTTTGCTAAAAATACATATTTGTGAACTAGCTTAGTCTGTCTGCATGAGAGATTTATATCCAGTGTCCATTGTGCCCATATGACTCAGGGATTAGGATCTTAAATCCATTGTGTTTCAGAGTTCATTGCTGAAACGTTCATGGCCAAATGATCTTTCAAGCCTCGTCTTTTGCTGTTTTCATTTGTTTGAGTTTGTTTTTTGTGTTTTATTGGTAGAGTAGCACAGGATGGATGTGGTTGAGATAACAATCTGTGGATTGAGGGGACTGTCAGGGAGAGCAGGTGGTGTTTCTGTGTGTGTGTGTGTGTGTGTGTGTGTTTGTGTGTTGGACAAGGTTAATTTTCAGTCCTGTTTTTTCCTCTCACTGTCACAGTAAATACGTTAATATCTTACATATCTTGTTTAAAAAACAAGAGTCGTTTTTTGGAACACAAAAGAAGATATTTTCAGAAATGTCTCAGTGGTTTTGTGTACATACAACGGAAGTTAATGGAGGTCAGTGTTGTTTGGTTACCAACATTCTTCAAATATTTTATTTTGTGTTCTGCAGAAGAAATAAGTATAACAGATGACAATGAGGGTTAGTAAATGATACAATATTTTACATTTTTGGGTAAACTATCCCCTTAAAGTCCACTCAGAACATCTTGGTAACTACCTGGGAGTTTTGCATGCATTCATATTTTAAATAGCATTTCTATTGTATGTGTGCTCAACATTTTATCCTGAGCAGTCCAGCTCTGGCAGGTGAAAAGTTTAGGAAGCATGTCATAGTTGAGATCTAAGCTTGGGGCCTGTATGATCATGTCTTTGGTCTGCTGTTTGAAGTGTTAGAGATGCCACATCAGAGCTGTGTTTTAGACACAACATGGCTTCCTGTGAAGTTCATCAAACAATCTCACATACTCTCAACTAAACCTCAAATCACAGTTTGTCTGAATAACAGCAACACTTAACTGGAACATAAGCATTTTTGCTAAAGAAAGACTAACTTTGATCACTTATAAACACTAATTTAGACAGTTTGATGGACTTGTTGATTGGAATATTGATTCATGTTGATGTATTTTAGGTTCATTGTGTTGTTTGAAACCTGTATCTGAATCTTCTTCTGTAAAACATAAAAGAAGATATTTTGAAAAATGACTCAGTGGTTTTGTGTCCATACAATGGAAGTCAATGGAGTTTCAATGTTGTTCGGTTGCCAAGATTCTTCAAAATATCTTCTTTTGTGTGCTACATGAGAAAGAAAGTCATACAGGTTTGGATCATGAAAGGATATTCATTTTTGGTTGAACTATTCCTTTAAGTCATGGACCTGAGCTGAGGGTACTGTTAGGGTGTTTCCGGACTGAACCCATTCTACACTTTCAGTGACATTCAGTTTGCTCTTCTCTCCATAAAGGGAAACCGCTGGATGGCCTTCATCCGTCTATTGTAAGCCTGTAATTCTTTCATTTATTTGACCACGTGTTCTTGTTTGAAAGTGAGTTTGGTTACATTAGCAGGATGACTCTAGACTTCCTAAGTCAAACACTCACCTGACCCCTGCCAGTTTGTTGCGATACTCCTCTGAGAGAGAAGTTTAGAGGTCAACATGTGTAGAACAGACAGTGGTGCGTATTAGTGTGTCCGGGTCGAGCATCTTTCATTAAACGTGACATTAGTTGTGGGACATTTCTCTGTTTTTGTTGACAGAGATAAACCATATAATGCCCGTATGGGACACATGTGGTGTGCATATTTATAGGAATCATTCGGACATTTTTGTATCATGAAAAGTGAATAATCATAGATTTAACGAAGATGCTGAATTTTTATTATAAACCGTCAGTATGTCAGCTGAAGAGGCCTTGAAAAAAGTTGTGTTTAGCACAATTTAAGTTTAGTTAACAAAATGAATGGTGCTGCGGATGACAGGTTTAATTGTTTGTCAGAAATATGTTATCTAAGTGTGTTTTTTTTCCAGAGATTTCAGAAATATCGGTCTTCCCAAATAAGGTAGATAGGAATGTGATCTTGCTGCGACTAAAATAGTTGCCCGGAGGTGTTGCAAACATGACCGCCGAGTAGCTCGACTTCCGTAAACGGACTTCGACATTGTTCTGTAAATTCTGACCTCGTAGTTTATTCTCATTTAATTCCAAACTCCATGACTTTCCTCCTTTCACAAAGCGTTTAAAGAGCATAGAGTAAAAATGTTCAGGCTCTAAAAACAACAAAAACACTAACATATGCCCTTTTTCCTTTGTTTTCTGAGGTTATAATATGAACAGACTGATATTTGGGTCATAATATAAGTCATTATTTTCGACTGCCATTGAACATTGTTTTCTTTTGTTGTAGAAAAGCTTTGCCTTCCTGGATTTTGAACAAACTGTCGCTGTGTTCCAGCCCTACTGGGAAGTTTGTATTTGTAAGGTTAGATACAATGTGTTTTTGGTTGGAAAAAAATGATCTTACTGACAAATACAGGAAGATGGAATGTGATTTGTTGGGTCATACAGGTATGTTGGCTAAATTGAATAGTATTTTCTCGCCAGCTTTATCTCTGTTTCGCTTGATTCTCTATTCGAACACGTGTTTAAAACTACTTTGGACCATCAACATTTACAACTTATCATGAACAATGCCTGTTCGCGCCTGCCAAGATTCTTTACCATACACTCTAACAGAAGGTCCGTTTCCACAGACATTTATTTGTACTTTATGGTGGTGTTCTTGTGTCCTTTAACCCGTAAATATGATGTGATGTAAATGCACCACGTGATCTTGCAGCTTTTGTGCACATAAATTATTTCTGAGCAAAATATAAACTTTAATATGTGTGTTTGTTTTATCAGGAGTCAGAAGGACGCCTCTTTGCTGGCTGTGCTTTATTTGCCAAAATGACGGACGTAGAAGCAGGTGTTTCTTCCTCCGTCATTTTTTCTCTCTTTCTCACTTTGTTCTCTGGAGCGCTGCCATTTAATTAAACCTCAGGTGCCGTAGACTGGAAAATGAAAGCCTGAGATTCTGTGAGGTGTGGAGGCATGTGAATGAGCTTTAGTGGGGAAACCTCAGAGAGTTCAGTGAATGCTGCACGCTCTGATGGATTGCTGTTTGTTACTTGTAACAACATTTAATTTATTCTTCACTTATTGTGAACACTTTTATAAAAGCACAAGCATCTATTGCAATAAATTATCTTTGAATGCATTTGACTTTGAACTTTTAGTCGGTTTTTGGAATCAATAGAGAGGCCACAGTTGCTATTTACAACATTTAATGTCTTTCTGAACCTTGTGTCTCCATGTTTCATGATTATTTTGCCATATACCATTATTATTATTTTTTATAATTTTTGTAGTCCCCTTAAGTCCGTTTTTTTTATATCCACCTAATAAAAGCTATTAAAAAGTGCTTTTGAACTTTGACAACAAAGTATTTCATGTAAAACAGCAAATTTGGACATCCAAGGTTTTAGAAAAACAGTGATTATGGAAAAAAATACTGTAAAATCCAGTAATACCATGTTTTTTTGGAAGGTATAATGATACAATATGGTAATGTTATTTCACCCATTTCATCACTGTACTATACTAGGCTACATACATGACTGACTTGACGGCCAAATGACAAAAAAAACCTGAAAATATTTTTAGTAGCCTATTTAGCAACTCTGTTTCTTTGCAAAAGTGTTCATGTTCATGAAGTTGTACATTTGTAAAAAAATATATCAAAAACTTTTCAGCCTTACAATAGTAATCTAGTAACCTATCATGTTTAATTTGTTGAATACACAAATGTACTATGGTCTTATCATATTTTACACATATATAAACTATATGCGAATACAAATAGTGATCAATAATACATAGTAGCTAGCTTTATAATGATGCTTTTACTATAATAAAACCATGCAACTTTCCTAAATGCGGAATTACCTTTCATTGGGTCTCGAGACAGGACTGCACAGTGCACACGCACCGCACTTGCGCTCTATCCACACAGCAGCACAGAGGCAGTGAGAGAGAGAGAGAGAGAGAGAGAGAGAGAGAGAGAGAGAGAGAGAGAGAGAGCCGAACTACGTTTCTGTCCATTATTGTTCATTACACAGAGAAAGAAACCCATCGTGTCGTCTCTCTCTCCACATGTTCATCAGTAACACGGTTCTCGAGTGGATTTTGTCGTAAGTTGAAACAGTGTTGCGTGCGCGGCACAGGTGAAGATGGCGAAGGGACCGGCGCTCTTCGCACCGGCGCTCGCGGCTCTGCTGCTCGTGCACGGCTCGTGGGCGCAGGAATTGCCCACCAACGGTGTAAACGGATTCAGTTTGCACCCACCGTATTTCAATCTAGCGGAGGGGACGAAAATCACGGCGACTGCGACATGTGGAGTGGACGAGAACGGGCAGGCGATTCAAGACCTTTACTGCAAACTTGTCGGGGGGCCCGTGTCCGGCGATCCGAGTCAGACGATTCAGGTAAAAACGCGTTGTTTTCACTTGTCTGTTGTTTGTTAGACTGTTATTGAAATAATAATTACGGGATTTTTTTTCAGTTTGACACAAAGTTTAGTGTAAATCCTGTGCGGTTATAGCTTAATTTATAATTGACATACTTGTTTTTATTCTTTGCTTAGCTACCCTGAATAAAACAATGGAAGCCCAAGTTATAATGGGTTTAATGGTTATAATGGGAATTATATTGCTTTTAATTGAAACTATAGATGTCTGTGATGTTGGTGTCGACGGGAATCAATCGCACATCATTAGATCTGAATAATGCCCCCCAATTTTTTTTTAATGGTAAACAGCTGATGGTTCACAATGGCATTTGTAATGCACCAGTAAATCACCATATTTTGAATGTTTTTCCATACAAAATAGTACGCATAATAATTATGTGCAATGCAATGCTTATAAAATGACATTTTTTAATGACAATTTACCAAAAGTGTTTGAATAGTATTCGGTTTGGCACTTTGTTAAATAATGATTCGCTTTGGATTTAAGGTTTTATTTGGTACTCGAGGTACTTGCAACAACACAGTGAAATTGCTTTGGTGCATGTACACAAGTCCGTGGTTCTGCTGATATTTTTGGGTACCTAAGTATATATTAATGTGGGCATGCACAAGTGTGCAGATTTTAATGAGAGCACATGTTCGCTGTGTCAGTGCCACAGACCACCTGAGACCTCCTAGAGCCCCGAGACCCCCACTGAAGCCTCGTGAGCAGAAGTGTTTTGAGGCACGACTTGACTTGATGGCAAGTGGCTGATATGTTTACACATTGTAAAGAGTAAAATGCAACCCCCGTGTAGCAATGCTCATTCCCTGGGGAATGTGTGGCATTCCCATAGAAGACCTTGAGGGAGAGACTGATAGAGAGGCACACAGATTTGCAGCACAGATTATTCACTTTAATAACACCTGTTCATTTAGACGTTATCATCAGGTGAAGCTCATTTTTCATTACATGAAGGACATTTTCTTTGCTTATAATGTTTCATCGAAATTCCCCCAGGTTCCCCAGCGTTAACAAGCAAGCGTCTTAATCTGTTTGCTGACAGTTCAAAAGGAACACTGTTATTTTCACAGCAGCATTTAGGTTCGCTGTTTTAAGTCTCAATAATCTTTTTAGTCACAGTTCATGCTGCCCAACTTATTATCAGGAATAAACTTTTACTTTATCCTTCAGACTGTGTGCGCTATTAGAAATAACCAATAAAAGAAGTTGAAACCTCTGATCTAAGAGGTATTGGGTTTCTCTTTCAATCTTTTTAATCCCACTACATTGAGATTTATATCCATTGATCATTTAATTCAGAACAAAAACTTGAAGATCATCTTTATTTCATTGTATAATTAAACATTTCTGAATGCATAGCGGAATCTTAATAAACAAAGATATGCATTATTTTCTATTAACCTGTGAAGAAACTAATGTTAATTTTAGCCTTCAATTTATTTTTAGTAATTCATCTAACTCATCAAATTCTCATTCACATCATTACACAGGGTCAGTACTGTGACATCTGTACCTCAGACGACACAAACAGGGCTCACCCCATCAGCAACGCCATCGATGGAACCGAACGATGGTGGCAAAGCCCTCCTCTCTCCCGCAGCGCAAAACACAACGAGGTCAACGTCACCCTGGATTTAGGACAGGTATGTTACCATTGCATTCCTTATATCTGTCTCTCTCTCTATCACACACCCACATGTACGTACTGTATTGTGTTCAGATTACTCAGCGTACAGTAGGGACATCTGATACTTGGGGCCACAGCAGACACAGCTTTTGTGGATTGCACATAGGTGCAGAATTTCAAGGGTGGACCCAAAGTTGAATCTAATCCATTCATACTTGAGACAGGATTTCATCTGTTGTTTTTTGTGTAAGTGCTTTATGTCTTGGCAGTGTTTGTCATGGGCTGTTGTTATTGAGTGGTTGAATAGCTAGGAGGCATTTAGGAGTGTTTTATATTCCAAACAACTTTGTAATGGCAAATAAACATTACTCACAGTCTCCTACACATAGTCCTCCAGCATTCCCGGTGTCTTGATAAACACTGTGCTCTGCATGTTTCATTTTTGGCAGATACATATTGGTTTATTTGATAATGCTGTCAGCTTCTGTACCAACAACAGTGTAATGCTTTCGCCCATATTGCAGAATAAATATATTTAGGGTTATTGTGATGTGTCAGGGTCTATTTTAATCACTGGTTTATGTTATTTCACTTTATACCCCGTTGAAGAAAAAGCATATGCTGCTTAGGTAGGTTTTGAAGCATGGTAGATGGTTTGTGCTGGTTTAAGCAGGTCATTTGCTGGTTTAAGATGGTCATGTGATATTTAAATATGGTCATGAGCTGGTCCTAAACTGGTCATGTGCTGGTTTAAAATGGTCATGAGCTTGTTAAGGACCAGCTTAAACCAGCTCAGGACCAGCTTAAACCAGCATCTGACCAACTTAAACCAGCACAAACCAGCCACCATGTTTCAAAAGCTACCTGGCCAGCATATGCTGTTTTTTCAAAAATAATGTGAAAGTTGCTTAAGAAGCGTGGTCGGTTATGCATTTTAGCCATGCATAACTTTTAACAATGCTGCAGTTGACCAATCAGAATGAAGTATTTCCAAAGTGTTGTAATAAATGTATAAAATGGGTTTTGTGATTGCCATATTTGTCCAAATGGGGCTGTGACAAACTAAGCCTTGAATTACCTGAATTGCTCTTCTCAATATTTCTCGATTTCTCTCGTTCTCTGACTGTGCTGTTCAACTTGTTATTATAAAGCAACGCAAGAGCTATCACACATGCATCACTGTACAAAGAGTGAGAAAGAGAGGTTTATGGAATGTGTAGGTTAATGGTATTCCAGCTTTTTATCTGACAGGTTGGAATGCAGGTAAAGGGAGGGTCGGTGGTCATTGTGAATGAACTTATCTGTGTGTGTGTATCACAGGTATGAGGCTCCTTTTGATCCCCCCCGAGCAGAAGAATTAGATTGGAATGTTAGTTAACCCAATATCTGTCTCAACATGTTCTCACCAAAAGAGACCCTACCCTTCACAACACAAATTCATGCCCCAATCTTTTTCTTTCTGTTAAATGACCTCAGGTACTTTCTGCTTTCTACTCACCAGTTGCTGAAGTAACAGCTCTTTGACACATCCACAACAGCAATACATCACTTAGATGTGCCTGTGTTTATTCAAGTTTATTCTAAAGGAACGTTCACACTCACAGCGATTTGCATTGACAAGTTGATCGGAAGTCATTTATCGAAAATCATTGAAAAAGATAAGTCATGCCGCTGATGTGTCTTTGAAGGGTGGGGTGTTGGGGAGATGGGCTGTGGATTATGTTTTAATTGTATAATGGAATTTAGCCAATTCCTGAAATCGCTTACATCATCTTTAAGCCGAATATGAGTTTCCATTTTACTGTTTTAGGTCTCAGATCTTATAAACCAATAGACAAGACTCTTTCTCACTGCAGCACTTAAATACCTGGAAAACAGCCACACAACTGTACTCGCCTAAGACTGTTTGAACTAGATAATTCATACTTATACTCTGAAGTATTTAACTGTTAACCTGTTATTATTTTCGGGTTTCTATCAAATAAGATCCTGTCAGGAAGCAGGTCAAAATTACACATTGCACTCAAAACAATAATCACGTGTATTAATGACATATCTAATGACATATTTTTACATAATGAGTTCCACCTTTATTATTTTTTTACTTTCGCCACGTTTAAATATCTATAAAATATTCTGCAGTAGAGTAGGCGGGGCGAGACCGTGGTTTGAGTCCGGTGAGTAATTGTGAATTAGCGCCAGCTGTGCGCACACCGGGCTCGAATCACGTAGGAGATAGGGAGCATATAAAAGGAACGAGCGACCGGACCGTCGAAGAGAAAGGACCGGGCCTGAACTTGTGTTATGTTTGTATTTGTATTTATATTTATGTTTTGTTCGCCGGCGGTCGTCCGTGAGGGGCCGCCGGCTGTTATATTACTTTATTAAATGTTTTGAATGTCTTCCGGTTCCCGACTCCTTCCTTCCATTTTATGGAGATGTATTACATATTCCTTGTGTAAATCCGAATGCAAATGCTGAGTCCTGTTATTGTGCTCTTTTCCTTATGAAACACTAGTTAAAATAGATGACGTGTATGCCAGAGCTCTTATGGTGTGTGTATTGTGGGGCGTGGGGTTGAATGGGACCCACTGGGGACTAAAGTGGCCCATTGTGTACAATACGCAGAGATGGGCATGATGCCAACTGTGAGAGCCGTACAGAAATAAAGTTTTCCTGCGATTGAACAAGTCTCTTTCTCTTACTTTCTTAACTGATTCCACTTCCTTCGAATTGTACGTCTTATTACATGTTTTACTGTTTCTCTGTTAGAACAGTCATTTGCTTTCATTTACTTCTTTTTTTACATTGGTTTTATGACCATTTGTAGATCATGTGATCTTGAGCTGTAGGTTTGTTTGGGTTTTGTATTGACATGAATTTGTGGCTGAACATTTGTGGCAGAATCTCTAGACGACTTGTGCAAAAAAGTTTCAGTTATTTCCAGTTCGCTATTATTTCAGTTCTTTGTATGACAGAAAATAGAAAGATAAGTTTCAAAGTCTTCATGACATTGTCCTGTAATTATGACTCACATCTTTCTTTCAATGTAATTGAATAAAATTACTTGCCAGTTTTATTGTCTACATGGTCTGAGGTATAATTTACGTCTGGTGTACAAAAGGTGCAGAGCAGGTTAGGCCAAAAGGTAACCACAAACACAAATGATGGTAGTTTTCCAACGACAGTGTGTTATCCTTCCTCACATACAAGATCGGTCATGTCAGCGTATGTGTGTTTTGCGTCGTCTCAGGTATGGCACGACCCAGTGTGTGGCCTTAATACTTTGTCAAACAAAGCTTCCATTGTGTATCACTAATGTCTTGCCTCATTTTCTTTCACTTGAAATCATGACATTGTTTTTATACGCCAGAACTTTTGATCTGAGTCCAAACGTGAACTCTAGATGTAGACTGACTGTTTCAGAGTTGCGTGAGTCACTTCGACATTAGTAAACCATTAGGGCCGTATAGGAATTATGGGACAACTGACTATTGCTCTTTTTACTGGACCTGTGGTGAAACATATTTCAATCTCTCTATATTTTCATTTTTAATGTCTTTCTCCTTTTTTCCGTTTACACTTAATCTAAGTTCATCTCTAGCTCTAGTTCATCACGGACACGCGGACACAAGTCTTGCAAAAATGAAGTCATGCATATTGTACATGTACATGTACATACACATGGAGATTTCTGACCTGCTTTGTCACGTCTTTCATGAGGGTTTCGGAGCTAAAAAATGGTTCTCTTAATGAGAGAGAGAAATAATGGGAGCGGTGATTTGAGAGAGACAGAGAGACATTAGCAACAATATGACCAAAACTGGAGGTAACCTTCCTACTTTTACTACAATGTGTGCAGATTCGTGAGAATATCTCTCACATCAGACTGAACAATTACCTCATTTATTCGGGGGTAGTTTAGAAACAGCAGGGATTTGAACTCGACATTCACCATCGATCACGGCTGAGGTTTTGTATGTGGCTTTACCCCTGCCTGTATCCCTGACGGAGGTGACCCCGTTTACACCCCGATACATATATCTTCACTGACACCTCACACATAGTTGACCTTTGCTCACCTCCTATTATTTATTGAAGGGCTGTATTCTACACTTTTGAAGCATGTGTCCCCCGACATCATCCTATATTATAAGTCATGGTTACTCATGCCAAGAAGAGTCGTGATTTAGTTAACATGACCATTTTAACCCTTTCCCTGACCTTAAGAATTAACCTGGCTTTGCTACTGTAGCTTAATCTCAACTCTCAACTCAACTTCATTTATATAGGGCTTTTTACAATTTTCATTGTTTGCAAAGCAGCTGTACATGAGATATATTGACCTAAAAGCAAATCAACTAAAGTTATAAACCTGTAAAAACAAGAAAAAGGTGAAAACACAGAAGACAGACATACCCACATACAAACGCTCCACACATAGACATAGACAAACAGACACATGGACGCACACGGACACACAGACAAGCACGCACACGCACCCCCCCCCCCCCACACACACACACTCGCATACACACAGACAGACAGACAAACACACAGACACGAACGCACAGTGAAGCACACATTTAAGATAAAGAAGAGCGAAACACAGGTGAAATATGAAACAGATAATAAATTCCTATATGCAATATTAATTATGTAAAACTTTAAATTTCTAATTCTAAAGCAGCCCCCCCAGCCAGGCAAATAGTGCAAAACAGTATGCAAATGGCGGTGAGGAAGCCAAAATTCCAATCGAGAAAAAAACCCTTAGGAGAATCCAGGCCCAACCAGGGGACTCCAGTTCCCCCCTGGCTGATGTCTTTAAGCATCTTCTTGTGTGGCAGACGTGCTTCAGGTTGAGCCTGTTCGCTCCATTTCAAAGATAAAATAGATTTACAGATTAGACGCTTCCAGCTTAACTGTTGTTTATAGACCTCCTCTCTGTTTCATTGAGAGCCGCTTGTGTGCTGTGTGTGCTGTAACCTCAGGTGTTGATAGTCGTATAGAATTATATTTGCTTCTAATTGAAATTTTTTTACTGATGTGAGTTACTTATTGAGATGTCCTGTGCATTCCAGCTTTTTTTCAGTCCTGTCGTGGTTTTGTTCACAGTGTCTGCAGTCCGAAACCTTCATTTTCATGCTTGCCATGACCTTGTCATCCAGTAGCACTGATATTCATATCTCCTCACTTCCCTACTCCAGCCTTTAACAGATCGGTCTTATCTCCTTTATTGGCGTAACCGCCGAAGGGCAGAGTTTCCTTCACTCCTCTCTCAAACATTAGCAGAGCGTTTCAAGAGCATATTTGAGAGGTCAGGGGAGAGGAGGGAAAATGAGTCGTCCTAATGAAGAAGTTTGATCTTTGAGGAGTTTAGGATGTTGAAAAGAGGTTTACGTGACAGTCGGGAAAAGAAACATCAGCTTAAACTTTAGGATGTGTCTTCATTGTTGTATGGTTTCAGTCAAGAGAAAAGAAAACCAGAGCAAACCAAATCAAATCATTTTTATCCTGCAAAAAAGCCCCTGTGTCTCCTCACGGTTTTTTGAAGGGCTCAACAATGTCTAAAAATATGCTCAAAGATACCAAAGTCAGTGAGATATTAAAATAAAATTTCTTCAAACATTTCTCATCATATTCTCTCTAAACCAATAGATCAGACCTTTGTTGTGCACATTAATTTTGTAGTTCTGCATTTTTATTTTATTACAACAATTGTGTTGTCATCCATTTTTATTACTCTTAAAAGGAGGTGAGACAATAACATTAACATGGATGCAGAATTCCAAGTACTTTGAGGGAATGCTGCATCAATGAACCCTTTTAATAATTTTTGTAATTATTATAATTATAAATCACAGCTTTCTGTAGATCATTGTTGAAGTTCATGTCCCACTATCTAATGAATCTTCAGCTTTCTCTACTCTATGGCCAGAAAAAAGTCAGATCTCAATAATCGTCATTTCACCCTCAAACCCACATGTCTGTGCCGGGAGAATATGAGCTCATGGGGGCTGTGACGGTGGTTTCTGATAGAAATGTGGCAGGTTTCAGAAATGCCCCCTGATTCTTGTTGGGACTTGTCTCTTCATACAATCCAGAAAGAAACCCACCTCTACCTCTCCAAGGTCTCCGTTGAGTTTAAGAGATGGAACAAAAGGCAGTCCTGAATCTTTAGTACACCGTGACCTGACTTATCTGAGGCCAGCGTGCAAGATAGCTCTTCCTTAGGAGACATGCCAGCATGCCAGGTTTTGAAACCTGCTTCCTAATTCTACTGATTAACTATCAGTGACAAACAAGAGCAAGACCAGTGCTGGATCTGAATGACCAGTCGGGGAGGGGGGAAACAAAATAAGTTGATCAGAATCTTGCCCTGACTTCTGTTTAGGTTTAAAGTGATTGGTCACCCCAAAATGAAAATTCTTTCATCATTTATTCATCCTCGTATCATTCCAAACAAGAATGACTTTCTTTCTTCTGCAGAAAACAAAAGAAGATATTGACTTCCATTGTATGAACATAAAATTCAAAATATCTTCTTTTGTGCTTCACAGAAGAAAACCATACAGGTTCTAACCACATGAAAGTGCTCTAAACAAAGTTAACCTCAACCATATCAGATCACCATGTCAACTGTAAAACATCTGCATGACCATCTTCAGACCATAGTATTTCCGGATTTTCCTGTGAGCTGGTTTTGTGTTTGCATGAATTGGGCAGAATTCTCTTTAGACTTTTTATTGTGAGGTTACTTGCATTGAATTTCATCAGAAATTTTCCAAAGTGTTTTCTCTCACAGCAACTCTTAGTCATTGGAACGAATTGACATTATGAAGACTGGCTATTAATAGGATAATGCTAATGCATTCGGGCCGCACACAAGCATTTCTTTCTAAACTTTGGGCACATTGTCATAGAGCTCTGTCATGTTTCTGCCTCATCATGTCATGTCTTTCTTGGTCTTGGGGCACAATCATAACAGGATCCCTTGTTTCATGTGGAGGGAGACAGTTTTGGATCTTTTTTAATCGCCATACTCTCTCTCCAGGTCTCGTCTCTGTTTCCACCCTTTCTTCTCGTTACTGCTTGTTAATTAGTTCATGCCCCCCACCTGTCCCTGTTTGATTTTGACCCCTTTAAATAGTCCTCATGTTTTATTGTCTTTTGTCTGTCATTCTGTCAGGGATTGCGGGGTGGAGAACCCAAATGCAGGCAGGCGATGTAGGGGTTAAAGAAGATTTAATATTCAAACAAGGAACAAAACACAAAACAAAGACCCACGATGGGGTAAATGAAGAAAACAGGATGACAACTTGAACACGACAAAACATAGACTGACTAAAACTGGACTAAACTGGGAAACACTAGATATAAACTATAACTAAACACTTACTAGGACTTAATTGACTCAAGAGTCGGGGGCAGCACGAAATTTGACTAAGGCAACCACCTACAATTTCTCTATGCAGGAAAATTCCTGGCTCTGAATCACAGGCTAGGAATATCAGCAAGACAAGGGTTCAGGCATACATTACACAATGACTGACAAAAGATAGCGAAACATGAGGACTATTTAAAGGAGTCTAAATGAAACAGGGACAGGTGTGGGGCATGAACTAATTAACAAGCAGTAACGAGACGAAAGGGCGAGAACAGAGACGAGACCTGGAGAGAGAGTATGGCGATGAAAAAGATCGAAAACTCTCCCTCTCCACAGGAAACAAGAGATCCTGTTATGATTCTGCCCCAAGAGCAAGAAAGACATGACATGATGAGGCAGAATCATGACAGAGTCATGAGGTTCAGTCTGAGGTTTAGAACCTGATACCTCTCGTATTAACTTCTCTCTGATGAATAAGTGTGAATCCAGACTCAGTTGACCTGTTTTAGAAATTGCAGATGACAGTTACCAACACTTCACTAAATGCTCTCCTTTTGTTCTCTCTTTTCCTCCCTGGTGATAGATGATTGTGTTTTTTGGAATTTTAAGCACAGGCTTCTGAAAAGATGGGAAGGGATGGAGTGAACCAAGAGCCGGTCTTGTTAATGAGAGAGTAAATGTTTGTTTTTGCCAGGTCAACAAGAGCTGTCGTTGGAGTCTTTCATCCATTCAATGGCTCATTGATTAGGTTGGGCCCGAGAGGGGAGGGGAGCTGTGTTTGTTGCGGATAAGGGGGTCACTTTGGTTAAGGGGGGAAATAGAGGAATATAAATACCTTCACCCCTCCTTTTGCCTCGAAGGGATGAGTTTTCACTAGCTTTTCCCCTCCTTAAGGCCCCGCTTTTAATCAATGTCCAGAGAAGCTTGGCAGGCGAGAAAATAGAGAATAAGATGTCATAAAAGTCATGCACAGCAAAGTGGTTTCAGGGACCATTACAGCTAATAGAAGTCATCGTAGTTTGTGTTCATGAGCTTTGAACCTCGCATACAAGATCAGTCAATGCTTATTGGTTGGGTTATTGGTTGTTAATCAGCAAATCTATAAAAAATCTCAGACAGCACACATGGCACATGGTTCAGATGGTTTTTGTGCATAGAATAGTGTTTCTAGCACTCAGTTTGCCAATTGAACAATCTAAAGTGGATGCCGTTGTTGCGTTGAGCCACACTGCCCTTCTTAAGTGGATTTATAAACTTTGCCCCCAAGCACGAGAACCCGGGAGGGGAAAGACAGCGATAAATCCATCCCTCTCTCCATCTGAGATAAAAAGGCAAGATAAACAAACCAAAAAATACCTCAATGTGAGAAGCCATAAAAGGCTGAATGTGAGAGGAGGGATCCAAATACAGATGACGTGAGACAACTATTCCTGAATTTGACTTGGGGGGACATTCCTGTAAAAGCCCATCATCCCTCAAACACTGGTTTCACACATGGACTTCTTATTTAGTGTTCACAACAAAGTCAACTAAGTATATGCATGAACTAAAGTGTAGAGTAGGAATATGTTCCCATGAGATTAAAATGGAGAGCAAATGAAAACGAAGTGTTACCCACACAATAAAATTAGAAGGATCTGCATGGTTGGAATGGATCTTCCTCCCATATCGTTTGAGTGGTCAGTCCCTGCTTCTCTTTGATGTGGGTGCAGATTGAAAGGTCACACTCAAACTGACCAGATCAGAGTGGACCATGAAAACCATTATGGTGCTGAATGAGAGGACACCTGCCTTCAGCCTATCGACCTCTCAGTGAGTTCCCAGAGGAGTACAAAAGACTTTCCCACTGTGACTGGCAGGAGGGCTCAGCTCTTGTTTCCTGCTTCCTCTTTGAGGACTTTCAATGGAGATGGAGGTCCCTCAATGATTCAAGGCACTTAATGCTTGATCTCTGCTACACACAGAGCCCATACATCCACTTTC
This sequence comes from Triplophysa dalaica, assembly GCF_015846415.1. Lineage (NCBI taxonomy): Eukaryota > Metazoa > Chordata > Actinopteri > Cypriniformes > Nemacheilidae > Triplophysa > Triplophysa dalaica. Next base: position 10,546,302 of record NC_079561.1, on the reverse strand, counting down.
ATTCAGACACTTCATTGAGCCAGGCAGTGGGAGAGAGACTTTAGAGGTGAAGTTCATGAGGAAATCACAGCTTGTCTTTTTCTTTTTAATCATGTGTAATTATTAGGAGTTGTAAACCCTGGGTTTAACCTTACACAAAACAATAAAGATGAGTGTTTTTGTCTTTATTTGAGGTATAATATCCAACAATTCTTAAATGAAGACACGTCTACTGAAGAAACAAAGTATTAAGATATTGTTTCTTGTTTTCTGGAAATTATATGAGACTTTTTATTAAAGTTTCTACTTTGTTCAAAAAAAATAATTCAAGTTAGTTCTTCTTTCTATTTTTCCAAATTCCAAAATATATATATATATATTTTATAAATCATATTTTTAAATTTTAAATTAAAGTTATTTATTTGTTTTTATAGCTTCTCAAGTTAAAGTAGATTTAATTGAATTAAGATTTAAGACTTTTTAGGTGTTAAGTAAGATAAAAAACTAAACAAGAAATTAATATTTTGCAATATTTTTGTTATACAGTATATGCAAAATGCACTGTGTGTCTATTATATCTAAACATGCTGTTCATAAGTTTATGGTCACTTCATTCTCTATTAATACTTTGTTCCACATTTTGCAGCAGTATTATGTTTTTGTCCACAAAACATTTGAGCACACATTCATATATTCAGATCTTGAGAAACATTGTAGTCAAGTGACCCTAAACATTTGAACAGAACTGTATATGCTTATTGAACACCACGTATACATACGCTAAAATATTTGAAACAGACAGGGAGTGGTTATTTTTCAGATATTTTAAATCTTTGTCCATGTATTAGATATTTTGTTCTCTAGAGGAAGCAAGGGTGATCATATTTTGGAAGCGTCCCAGAGTGAAACGGCTGGTTTTGTATCTGTTTCATGTCTCTCTCTCATCATCTTCGCTGTCTGGTTGGGTTCCTCTCAAAATCTCCCTCTTTATCGCTCATGTCGTTTTTACATACTTTCTCTGCTTTTCCTTTTCCACTTTTCTCTCATAACGTTTGGGACATTACTGAGAACATTGTTTTTGCTTTGTGATCTCCTTATATTAGACAAACTCAAACATTGTCTGAGAAAGGGTCTTCTGGGGAAGGTTACCTGTTTGTTGTGCTCAGGGGCCCAAAGTTCAAAACCTCACTTAAAAGTCTGAGGGCCTTGAGATGTCTCTTGGGTCCATTGTGTGTGTGTGTGTGGGTGTGTTCGAGCAGGTGGGAGAAACACAGATAAGACACTCCGGCAGGAATATTTAATTAGAGTCTGCATAGCATCTGGAACTGAGAAAACACCCACCAGTCTTTCCCAGACATTTGCAGGAGATGCCAAGAGCTGAACCAGAAGGTGCAACAGAGAACTACCAACAATTAACCACTTTACCTCCTCGTATGGGAAAGAAAAACACACGTATAGCACACTCCCTTCACCTTGTCATTCAAAAGCAACAGTAATTACAGCTGCCCGCTTTCTACTTAGTCAGGGAAACATATAGATACTAAACCAGCTGAAGCTGTGTGAACCAAACTCAGAAAAACATTTCTTTCATCATTTACTCACCCTCATGTCATTTCAAACACGTGTGACTTACTTTCTTCTGATGAAAACAAAAGAAGATATTTTGAAGAATGTCGTCATCGACCACCATTGACTATTCAATATAGGGACACAAAACCACATTTCTCAAAATATATTCTTTTGTGTTCCAGAGAAGGAAGAGTCATGTACAGGTTTTGAACGACACGAGAATGAATAAATGAATGAACAGCATTATGAATAGCATGAACGATCACTTTAGAAAATATTGTCTCGAAATTTGAATATGAGCAAAAATTTGACAAATGAGACAATTGACATACAGTAAGTGTATTTGAACTATAAAATGAAGTTAAGTCCCAGAAGAGTTTGATGAGAAGTTGAATTTATCATGGGAAAAGCATCTCTACTTGCAAGGAGACAAGTATAAGACTACAGGGGTCTGTTTCTTCAGAGATAAGTGTTAACTTAAACAAAAGTCTCTTTCTACTCTCTATTTTGTTTCAATTTTGATACCAAAAATATATCATGTTGAGGTTGATTTCGGTTAAGTCAGGCATTCTGGGAGTTTCAGTTCTCAGGTGCTTGTGTTTGGAATTCACGAATCTGGCCCCTCCAAATACCCTGCAGTCGGAAGACCCTCAGAGAGCCCATAATCAATGTTCCTGGAATGCTGAAATTATCCCGGACAGATAGTAGTGCTTTTGCAGGAGGGGAGGGTGACATTCCGGCATGCAGAGCAGGTGTGAACAGATGATCTTCGATCTTCCTCAAACACCTCAGGGCTTAAAACACATGTACACACATCTTTTGTGACAGCCGAGAACTGACGAGTGACACGTCTTATTTTCCATAGATTACAAAAGTGCCGAGGGATGAGGTAAAGCACACAAAATGCACAAAAGTGCGCTTGTCTGTGGACTTATCCCAGTTCACATACAAAACACACTAACACACGTGTTATTTAATATTTACACCTCTAGGCATGTTGATAGCTTGTGGTTTATTAGTTTAAACTCAGTATTTCGGGTCTGACTGTTAAGTTTGGCTCTCTGTGTGCATTTCTCTCAACTGTCTGTACTGTAGCTCTTAAGCTCCTGTTTTAAAAACATCACACAACTACATTGTCCTCTGACTGCATGGCGGAAAGTTATGCAGCCATTTCTGTGTCCTGTATGTTTTGTCAAGGTGCAGAATTCGGAGTGAAGATTACGAATGTTAGCTCTTGCTCAGTTTACAGTAGCCAGAGATTAACTGTGAATAACAGTTTTTAACAGCAAGGGGTCAAATAGGATGTTAGGGTACACAAATACTTTTGTCTTTCGACCTAACTCTCGTCTGCATTCCTTCTCCTTTGTTTTTCTTATCTTAACTCACTGTTTTGTCTTCTCATTGTGACATCTTTGCCTTGAAGCTGAAATGTGTAACAACAAACATTGTCTTTTCGTTCATGGCCATGGGCTAATATTCGAGTCTTGACTTGTTGTGCTGGAGTCCTTCATATCCAGAAGCTGTAATATTTAGAAGTGTTTGCTAAGGTAAACATCATAACTACTACTTAAATTTGAGAATGAGGATTCAAATCAAAGTCACTTTAAGGAGGTTTTTCAATATAAATTACTAGTCCGGGTCTGAGCCCTTGCTCTGCTCCGCGGCAGCGGCTACTGGTGTTATGGAGCGGCACTGCGTCGTGCACCGGTATAAATGACTAGTTTAAGTTTAACATTGATCATTTTTATCAGAATATTATTTTAAAAAAAGGATCTGAAACTTACTAATACTCAAAAAAACGACACAGCCGGACATCAACAGTATGCTATGCGCGCAGAAATCTGTGCGCCCTTAGGAAAATGAACAATGTTTTTTTTGTGGTACAGGTGTAGTAACCATGTTTTTTGGTGGATTGATTATTTAAGGCAAAAACATGGTTATAACCACGCGGTTGATCAACCACGCGCATACATAAGGTATGCATCTGACGCACGTTGCAGACGTGACACGTGGCGCTGTGCTTCTCGTCTGGTGGCCACCGCCGCTTCAAAGTTTCCATTCATAATGAGGTGTTTGTGAAGAAAGTCTTGACTTCAAAGCCAAGCATTAAATCCCGTTGTGTTCATGGTGTGTGCGACAGCCACGATTGCACAAGTTATAACAGATCATCTCATTTATTTATATATGCACGTTTTGTCGGAAAATAAACACAAACGAGTTTAAACGGTTCTCAATGTCAATTTCGAGGACAGAATGGCAAGTTTCGTACAGTTTTTTATAGCTAAGAAACTGAAGCTGTTAGACACTGAAACTAATTTAAATGGTTTTTGATGTCAACTTGCAGGAGAGCATTGCAAATCTTGGATAAAGTTTTGACAACAAAAAAAAACATAAAATTCAGTGGACGTTAATAAATGAAGATTATTAATTTAGATGAAAATGTCAAAAGCTTTCAAGAAAAAAGTGTCAAGTAATAGGAGGCCTGTGACCCAGTAGAGCTTTGAAGATAAACCCATGCTTTAAAGCACATTTTGTGAAGTTTTCTCTCTTTTATTGGTAACATGATTCTAATTTAGGTAAGGGCATAGGACTATACAAAAATACTTTATTCTTATCATAGCTTTGCACACTGCTGGCACCTAGAATGATTTTGATCAGTATCGTATTGTTCATATCAGAGGGCTCTCTCAACTTATATCTTACATTTTGCTTTTTGTAATATTGTTTATATCGTTAATGGAATTATATCATATCGACCAAAATATATCTCAATATAAATTTTGGCCATATCGTCCAGCCCTACAAGACCAAGTCCTTATCTACTTTATATGCTCAAAGTTTCCCAACAGTCACTACAGATCCCCCCGCCAAAGAATCTTTATCAGTTGATAAATGTCTTTTTTTACTTGAAGGCGAGACTTTAACCGTTTGTATTGATCTATGCAATTTACCCCATTCGTAGTAATAGGACTGCAGCATCTTGTTAAAATCTATTATCCTTGTTTAACTAAGCATTTCTTTCAAACTTTATTTGTTGTGCTGGGATTATGAATGATGACAAATCGAGGGGCTATGTGGTAATATTCTTGTAGTTGATCAGATGTTTGGTAAACTAGGCGAGAAAAAAATGTTCAAATGAAGGGGGACCTGAAACTATTTTTCAATAAATCAGTTTTTATGAAAGTTGTGAAGTATAGAATCAGAAACGAGTCATGAAATACACAATTTTGTACTTAAAAATCGTTAAAAAATGTTTACACTCACTTGAGGTTGTTTTTGTGTTAATGCAAAGAATGGTCATCAGAACACTGAAATCTTTACAGGTTTGGAACAACTAGAGGGTGAGTAAACCATGACAGATTTCATTTTTGGGTGGAGTATCCCTTTAAATCCATGTGATTAATCGTCTGTTTCAGTGAATAATGTCTTTCCAGATCCTAGGTCTTTGTTGGTCTGTTGGTTACTACTGTAGGTTACTAATAGCACTGTCAATTGTTCAAACAACTTAATGGAAAAGCAATTATATCACTTATGTTTTTTTTGCAAACTTTGAAAAGATTGGAAACTCAACTATGGACCCACCCTGTTAACCACATCTCATCTCACAACCTGGCAACCACTTACATTAGGGCATTGAGAATTACTGACCGATCCTATTTTTTAAACACTTGCGTGCATAAATTGTAAAAACATAAGTCAGGATGTTTTTTGTGTGTTTTTATTGCTCCTAGGCATGAAAAACAATATTTAAATTTTTTCAAACTCTTTTTTTCAGTTTTTCAGTTTCCACATCTAAGGATGGATAGGTTGATGCACTAGTGTCCCTTGTAGTGATTGACATCCAACTATGCCTTTAAAACCCATGCATATGCAAAGCTTTTAAAATAGTTGTCCTCTGTAGTAATCTCAATAAAAAGTGTCACAAGAAGTTTTCCTTAGTGGACTGTGCAGAAAAGGCATTCAGCAATTGGCATGGAGACTTTGGTTTTGGTGTATCAATGTTGTCGTTTACATGGTTTGAGAAGATACTCTTTTGTATCTGTATGACAGTAAATTAACGGTTGTAAACATGGCTCCACAGAATGCATCTGTCTCTTGTGGTCAACAGTTGTCTTTTGGCTCTGAACTCTGGTGCCTGTGGCATGAACCATCACAGGTTTCACAGGTTTCTCCCACCCATGTACAAGCCACTGACTCGTTGTTCATTCCCGCATACTGTACATATGCAAAGACTGATGGATTTAAGACATGTGTTTGGATTTTGGGTGTGAATGGACTTTTGCAGCTGTTATGGCGTCCCTCCTTTCCGCAACAATCCATCCTCCTTTCGTATTCCTCATAAGGAGACCATTATTCCCGAATCTGTCCGGCGTTTAGGAGTCGGAACACAGAGGTGATGGAACGTCTGCGGAGGATCAAATCCCACCATTCCCAGAATCCCTGCAGAGAAAACTGGTGCCTTGGCACAGCCGGCAGATCGCATGAAGATAGAAAGAGGTTGATCCGTAGGAATCAGTTGTTGGCAACCAAACAACATTGGCCCCCATTGACTTCCATTGAATAATCATTTTAAATTCTGTGTGAACTATCCCTTTAAATTATTCGACAAATGGATTCATGCTTCATAATGGCTTAATGCATGACATTTCTGTATCACACACATGAGATGTGCTTTAACAGATGGGTCAGCTACTGTAAACATTAGGAAAACGGTCACCATATGTTTCAAACACTTATAAGCAGGTGTTGATGAACTCACATTGATGTCACAGATGATTCACTGATGCATAGCACACAGTGATGAATAGCTTCCGTCTCTTGTGTTTGTGTGGAAAATGGTCCATTGACAGCCATGGCAAACAATATGACATTATTGATGAAGTCACAGCAAATGTACATATTGACAATTAAGTATTCCTTTAATTTAAAACAATTAATATACAATAAAATAGTAACATAAATTGAATATAAACTAAACTGTTTTGTGTATCCAAACACAGACAGGAATTTCACTTTTGGCCACACGTGTGCATCCATCTATAGTTACTGTCCTTCCAAAACCTCTGATGTCCAAATTCGCTGTTTTTAAGGAAAAGATGAAACACTGTATAGTGTTGTCAAAGTTGACAAGCACTTTACAATACTTTTTATTGGTTAGATATTTGCAAAAACAAGTGACAAAGGGTGACTAATAATAATAATTTATGGCAATTTTTTTTTATTGTAATAAATTAAATATGGAAATCTACGAGGTTTAAGAAGGACAGCAGGGATATTAAGAGCCATAGAAGAATTCTGGAAATAGGAATGACAATTATTTTGTATAGTAATATACTTTGATGTATACAGTACTTGCAATCGTACACACCAGCTCTTCTGTCACTCTGTCAGGCGTGTTCAGTCATGCACAGATAACCTAAACCTCATGAACCTGCATTCATACTGCGGCAGGTTTCTATAGCACAAGAACATTTTTAGGGGAGAGAATAGAAACGTTTTGCACTGTCCTGATCCGTTTGAACAAATGTGTCCTTAAGGCCCATGACACTTTACTTAAAGGGATACTTCACCTAAAACGAAAATTCTGTGATCTTTAACTCTCCTTCGAGTTGTTTCAAATCTGTGTAAATGTCTTTGTTCTGATGAACACAGCGAAAAATATTTGGAATAATGCTTATAACCAGACAGATTTTGCCCACCCATTGAGTTCCATAGTAGGAAAAATGAGTTTCTAAATCTGTCCACTTATAAGCATTCTTCCAAATATATTTCTCTGTGTTTATCAGAACAAAGACATTTATACAGATTTAGAACAACTCCAAGGTGAGTAAATGATGACAGAATTTTATTTTAGGTGAAGGATCCCTTTTAAGACCTGTTTACCCCAAAATGGAAACCCCAAAATTCTGTCATCATTTATTCATCCTCTTGTCATTTCAACCCTGTATGAGATTCTTTCTAGTGCAGAACACAAAGAAGATATTTTGAAGAAAGTTGGTAACCAAATTGCGCTGGCACCCATTCACTTTTATTGTATGGACACAAAAGTGCAGGTAAGTCGGTAACATTCTTCCAAATATCTTCTTTTGTTTTTCTGAAGAACAAAGTCATGCAGGTTTGTAATGACAAGAAGGTAAGTAAATGATGACAGAATTTTTTATTTTTGACAGAATAATGTTAAACACTTTTAGTAGTATGAACACAACTCTTTTTCGGTCGCCTTGCTTTCCATGTCCTTTTGACCTGTTGCTTTGTTGACCAAGGTGTTGACTGTTCCTCCAGGTGCTTAATGATTGGCCAAACACTCCCAGTTCCTAAACCTGTGTCCCCTGGCTATGCTTTTTCATTCTTATCACTATGGCAACACAAGGAATGTTGAAAGCATTCAATGGAGGAATTTGTGTAATCATTAAGCCCAAGGGAGTCTCGACATAACTGGACCTTTATTGTATAATTTAAACACACTTCCCTCACGCCAAAGCAAATAAGTTACAATGCATGCTTAAAGGGATAGTTCACCCAAAAATTGGGGAAAATACTGTCATCATTTACTACCATAGTAAGACAAAATACAATGGTCGTCAAAAGTGCCCCAGAACTATTTGAAGTACTACATTCTTCAAAATGTTTTCATTTGTGTTCAACATAACAAAAAAAAGATAAAGTAATTTTTCCTACTATGGGAGTCAAAAGGGGTCGAGATCTGTTTGGTTATAAACATTCTTCCTAATATATTTCCCTACGTTCATCAGAACAAAGAAATGTATGCACATTTGGAACAAATCGAACAGAAAAACAGAATTTTTATCTTTGGATGAACTATCCCTTTAAAGAGACTCAAACAATAAATAAATTAAGAAAAAACCTTGGGAGAAAAAAGTCTCAGCCGGGAGGGCCAGGTCTCCTGTGACATGTCACAGCTGCACTCAGTGACTTTGATTAAAAGTTATTGAGTAAATGTTTCTGAAGAATATGGAGTGCTTATTAGTTTTGTTTTTGGAAATGTATCATGAAGTTTTATCAATGAAGTTCATGTTCACACACACACCAGTGTGGTCATCACCTATCTGACAGACAGAAGAAAGAATCAGATCTCCAGATCAAAGCGTCTACCTTACCCCCTCAACCGCACCCCTCAAATATTTCCACAGATGTGTTTTTGTTCTGCGGAGCTGTGAAGTGGCCTGCGTTGACAAAAGCCCCAGACATCGCTGAAGAGCTTCTTTGTACTAAAGGGTCTTTGGGATTGCATTGCATTGAGGGGTTGGGGAAAAGTTAGTACAGGGGATTGTGTGTGTGTATGTGTTTGTGTGTGTGCGTGTGTGGCTGGTGGGTTTAGGGGGAATAAAATGCTGTCAGAATTTAGAGGTTTAGAGAGGAAATAGATTAACATTAAGCCTTCAGATTTCTTGAGGAAGACACACTTCCAGAGGGATTACAAGAAGAATGCTCAATATATAATTCCTTTTTGCTTTGTTTGTCATAACAACTGATGAGAAAGGCATATTCAATGACATTTTGCCCTCCCCCAAAGGGGAAAAAATATACTAATAATAATTCATAAACACATTCTTAATAATAATAATATAAACAACAAATTAACGAATAAATAAGTAAAAACAATAGTAACAAAATGTATACATGTTAAGGATTTATACAAGCCACCACATCTTTATATTTCTCACAATATTAAAGATACAGAACATTGAAGATGATGTATTTCAGATTTATACACTTTTCTCGATCAAGGCAAGAAACGAGCCCCCTATTTTTATATATACATTAAAGCGTACTGAAACAATAAATATCACATGTTCGTCGCTAGCCATGAGTTGAATCCTCAATATTTTAACGGGACACTTTATTATACTGTAGATCACTCTTATTTTCATAGGTGCTGATGTTTATCACAGATTAATAACCCCAGTGCTGGAAAATTGAATTTTGTTTCATGGCTACAGTGAACAGAAGTTCCCGTGAGAATGTAAGCATGGTGTTTTGAGAGAAACTGAGATAGTATGATGAGGATCAAAAATCTGAGTGTGCAAACTACTACAGTGAAGAAAAAAGCTTAATCTTGAGCAGATAAGTTAGGGAATGAATGGAGAATATACAGGGAGATGTGTTTAAACAAATAATTAATATAATAGATATACATCTTTTATTGTATTAATAACATATTCACTATAAAAATATTTCATATGTCTTCTGTGATGGAACTTTTCCATTTTTTGAAATAAAGATTTAGGTTCAAGTTCATTATTTGAAGATTCGGGTTTAATATTTCTTTTGATCATTGATGTAAGGTAAAAAAAGAAGAATGACAGTTTACTCCTGACAATTTTTGTCTAGTTTTCCATAAAAAAGATCTAAACATCTTTAAATATGATTTATTCTCTCAAAGAACAAAAGCATTTTTGTCTTGATTTCAGAGACATTTTACACAGATTTATTGAATTTTATGAAGGTTGTACTTTTGAAGTGAAACACCAATACAAAAAAGTCTTAATAAAAGTCTAACATTCTAAAATAAAACTTGGCTTAAAATTGTAACATTTTTCTTACAAACATTAACAAAATAGCAAACAATTCAAAAACAAATTCATTCATTGTTTAAAAAAATTAAGAAGAAACATTATCTGCCAAATCACCCAGGAAATGACAAACATGGATGAAGTTATTTTGATGTCATGTGACAAGAAAACCATCAGACAGGAAGTGACTCCTGAGTGTCCTGTAGGCCTCAATTTAAGGTAAACTAGCAGATAGTTTTGGATAGTTATGGTTGTCAGTCGGTGTAAACCCAAGAAAAACTTTTGTAGAACAAAGATGTGGGTGATTATTTTCTAGTCATGATGTCACAGTTTTTCTTTTTCTCAGTCCTGCAACACAGTGAGTGTGTTGTGGTGGAGTCAAGCAGATGGAGTGAAAACAAACCAAATGAATAAATCCGATTAGTGTGTTTGATCAAGTCGCTGTGGGAGAACATCTGTCAACCCTACTGACCAAATAAATTCATCAATCAGTAAAAACAACATACCTTTGACGTTATATTAACTCAGAATCACAGTGGGTTTATAAATGCAGGGCTGCTTTCATTAAACAGCCTGGGAATGAATCTGATGATGAGTTCATATGTAATGAATTCATGTGAAGAGAAAGTTTTAGTTGCTAAGCGCCAAAAGGCTGTTAAGAAGTGCGTCATAAAGGTTGAGTTTTAATCATTTTGTCCTCTTCTTGAGACTGAATTTGATTATGCTAGGGGATATTTGATGGTGTGATTAAATGTTAAACTAAATTTCTCTCCGTTTTGTATTTCCAGCTCTATCATGTTGCGTATGTGCTCATTAAGTTCGCCAACTCCCCGCGTCCTGATCTGTGGGTTCTAGAACGCTCCGTTGACTTTGGGAAAACATACCAGCCATGGAAGTTCTTCTCCTGTAAGTATAACCAACACGAGCATCAAGTTTGTTTGCTGCGATATTCTTATTAAACTACTGAAACAAGGTCTCAGCTAAATTTCACAAACATTCTGTGCCCCTCTGTTGTGAGAAAATGCATTATGGGAATGAAAGTGTGGGTAAGTTGAGAAGGTCAGATTTTGGACAATTCTGCCTGTTCTCTGGCTTCCCTTTTTCTGTGTGTTGTTTTGTCAAAGCCATCAGTACCGTAGGTGGCAACACAGTCCCGGTCACATTGGAGAGGAAAAAAAACACAATAAATACACAGACTCCTTGGCTGACATTTTAAAGCCTTCAGCATGAAACAAAATATTCATTTGTTTTGCTAAACCACAGCCCATTAGCCCACAAGTGCCTCTGTAACAAAGACGCGTTTCTTTACAATGCTAATTTCTGTTTTTGTATGTTTTAATTGTAATGTTCTTGTTGTTGTAATGTTCATCTCAGCAAAGCTTTTTATAGACAACTTGATTGTGAAAATATGTAATTTTTCAGACAATTGAGAATTCAATATCAGTATTTCACACACAGCAAAATGGTGTTAGTCTCTCAGCTGGAATGTTAGATATAAATGTAAACGTGAAGTAAAATCCATCATAATATTTAACTTCTTGTCATCTTTCCTCTCGCTGTCACATTCCTTCCAACATTTATTTAATGCTATATGGCCATAGTCCCAGATTTTATATCTCAGCTAATTTGTTCATTGTGTCTTGCTTTAGCGTCTAAGAGAGACTGTATCGAGCGGTTTGGTCAGAGGACCATCGAGCGTATCAACCATGACGATGACATCATCTGCACCACAGAATACTCGCGTATAGTTCCTCTGGAGAACGGAGAGGTACACACACCCACACACACACAAGCTCCTACATTAAGATATGACTTTGGGAGATATTTTCTGTCATCACTTGTATGGTCATCTCTCACATTTTTCAGATCGTAGTGTCTCTCGTAAACGGGCGGCCAGGTGCCATGAACTTCTCTTACTCTCCTGTCCTGAGGGAGTTCACCAAGGCCACCAACATCCGTCTGCGGTTTCTCCGGACCAACACGCTGCTGGGTCACCTGATGGGCAAAGCTCTGAGGGACCCCACGGTCACACGAAGAGTAAGATAGTCTTTCATTAAATGTTTTTCTTTTAGAGGTATGACACCCACCATCAGTTTTATTGAGCTCTTTTAAGTCAGCAGCCTGTTGTTCTGACTTTATCATTCTCTGTGTGTTTGTTTTGTAGTATTATTACAGTATTAAAGACATCAGCATTGGAGGAAGATGTGTGTGTAATGGACACGCCGAGGCGTGTAACGCACAAGACCCCAATGACCCGTACAAGTAAGTGACACAGGAACACTTCGTCAGTCACACAGATTTTGTCCTGTTCTGTTTCATATTAGAAGTACCTCTCGATCTGTTTACGGTAATGTGTTTCTGTGCTCAATGCCAATATTAGGACAAAATTGCGATGAGACTTTACCTCATGTAAACATTTACATTTATGCATTTGGCACATGCTTTTATCCAAAGCGACTTTCATTGCATTATACTATACATTTGTTTCTAATAATGCTTCATCGCTGGGATCGAACCCATGACCTTGCCTCTGCTAGCACCATGCTCTAACCACTGAGCTACAGGAAAGCTGTCATTCAATCTAAACGCAATAATTGGATCTAAATAATCGCAGTAAGCATAATCGAAGTAAGATATGTGGCGTACGCCGGCATCTTACGTGAAAACTGATGGTAAACATGACAGTCTGAAGTTTATCAACACAAGTCGCTGTCAGCAGTCTCTGATCCTTTTCTTTATACAGAAACAGCGCGAACGCGATGACAGCGTTCATAGGGGCCTATTAAATAAGTAAAAAAATCCCAAATTCCTTTTTTTCTATTTTTATTTATCTGGATTCTGTGTTCTCTGTTTTTTGGAATACAATAGTAATATATTTGCCCACATATTCACTTATAGACTGTGTTCAAAAACCCACAGTAGATACTTTGTATACCATTCAGGGAAAAAATCTTTTAAAATGGGGTATAATGTACAACTACGCTATAAACCAGTATCTTACCAGTACATTTTTTTCTTTTCTTTTCTGGTTTTAGGTCTACATACATTTAATTTGCATTTTTAATCAAGTTTTAAGTTTTTCTTGTTTTCCAGCACAAATATCTTAACATTTTTCTTTTACTTTCAAGTAAATGTATCTTAATTTGGAAAATTGATAATATTTGGCTGGAAAATTAAAAAATACTATGTAAGATATACATTGTTTGTTGCATTTGGAAATGTTTCACTTACATGTCGACATGTCATCATCGGTGCATGATTACAGTGTCTGTCTCAAAGGAAATGCTGGATGAGGGTTAGATTTAAAGACAAGGTTGGAGGAAAGGAATGAGCTCATTATAAAAACAATAGAAGTCAATGGAAAATGACCCTCGGCATGATAGAAAAGGTATGTGCTTGTCAGAAATGAAAACTTCAGTAACTGTTCATATTGGTATTTCGTTTGCCTGGAGGGACTCTGTGCTTGTCAGCTTAAACAGATACAAGACTGAAGCGCTGCAGGTGTCTGCACTTGCCAGTTTTACCCCAGAATATCAGATGGATTTAAGAACTAAGATTTCATAAGAGCTGATACGTAATCCATCGTTATAGAAAACTAATCTAGCAGGCAATACTGGATGACTGGTTGTTTTCAGTGAGATTACTTGACTCTTTTGTAGACGCGTGTCTCATAACAGTGAGTGATGGTGGCTGGAGTGGGACAATCTTTAGGTCGGAAGTCTTGCAGGTGTCTGGATGTACAAGCTCAATTATTGCTGTGTACACCATTTGGATAGACAACAAACTGTTAAAGGGATAGTTCACCCAAAAGTGACAATTCTGTCATTTTTTTATTATTCTGATGTCATTCCAAAACTTTCATTTTTTAACACATGTGAAGATATTTTATAGAACGTTGGTAACCAAAGAACATTGAACCCAATTGACTTCCATTGTAGGGACACCAAACCACTGAGACATTTCTCAAAATATCTTCTTTTGTGTTCCAGAGAAGAAAGAGGTCGGATACAGGTTTAGACTGTAAAAATCTTGTAAAGATTATTCTAAGCTTGAAAAGATGAAAGAGTTTTTCATTTGGCAGTTAATATAATCATGTTCCACAAAAATGGTTATGAAGTTAAAATGTAGCTAAATCTTGCAAAATTGAAGCAACGCCATTTTGAATGTGTGGCATTGTTTGTCAGAGCTCTGGACGTATAGCAGATTGTGCTGTTTATTTTACAAAGGTTAATTTATCACTCCAGTAGTTTTTAAAAGATTGTCGTGACTCATCCGCCAGTCGTCCTTTTTTCGCCCCTGCTGATGAACGGTCTATTACAGTATTACGTCATGCTATAGAGTCCTGTAGCATTCCAACACGGTCTCATCAATCTACTGTATTTATAAATAACACGAGTTTCAGCTTTCTGATTACGTGTAAACCAAAACCAAATATTTTAATATTCCAATTTCTCATAGGATATATTGTGGTGTCATTTTGCCATCAGGATGTGTAGGGTGTGATTATTGTTTCAATTGGACATCATATTTTGTGCATGTTTATTATTTTGTTCGCGCAATTTAGACCGTTTGAGCTCATAAATTCTCAAATTCTTATTAAAAACTCTTCTATATTTCGTGTGTCCCTCTTCAAGCTTTTATTTCTCTAAACAACTGTTAAGACTTTGTAAGTTGGTTTGAATGAAAGCGTCGGCTATCAATGTGAGTAACTACTAGTCACAAATCAAAATCAAGTTTGTGGATTTTTTCTAAAGCATTTCATCCTGCTTAAAAATGTAAAAACAGCCAGGTTTTTAGTATTAAATGTTCAACACAGAAAGGCAATGAGTTACATTAAGAAATTTCTACATTAAGACATTTCTAGAAATTTCATTATTTCTATATGAATTTATAAATTCTTAAACGAAAATGAATAAAAATGTTTTAGGTTTGTTTAGTGAACATTTACGGTGCCTACAAAACAATGACACGCGGTGTCCAAAACATATTAATTTGTGTAACTGTAACTCTCCAAAATCGATGCAATATAAAAATCATAAAAATATAAACGAAACGAAATGTCTTAGCTTTACCATAAGACTATAGCTACGGTAAGACCTGGGCCGCCATGTGCTTGTGCTGCGTACGCTAGGAGAACCAAATCAATATAAGACCAGAAAGAAGTAACTGGTCTGACTGCACAAACTCTCCATGATGGTGTGATCGTTGCTCAAATGCATGTGTATTTGCTGGTGACATTGAAAATTGGTTGCCAGCTAAAAGTTCCCAAACTTGTGAAGTTGCATTCATTTATTTCATATTCGTATTCCTGACCCCATTTTGAATGACAATAAATGGAGTTGAAGTGTCGATTCCATCAACTCCAAAAGTGGGAGTCGAGAATCGAAATCGACTCCAAAAAACCCGTAATTGAACACATCTACCAAAAGCGTCTCCCTATGTTGGCAGGCAAACGACCGAAAGCAACTGAAGGATTGGTATTTCATACGCACGCAAAATTGGGCTTTGGTGTATGTATTACACGGAATCGGAAAGCGTAAACTCATGGTGTTACGCAGATCGAGGAGATTAGCATTCTGTATGAACGCACAGGAATATGTACCGCCTGGAAGGTGTCAAATCTGTCAGTCTGTAAAAAACCTTGAATGTGTGGGACATATTCAGACGCTTAATAGAGATCGTACCAACTATATACATATGCTAGTATTGCGTTTGAAGAGAAGGGGAATTTAACCTTCATTGATCTCTCATAAATCTGCTGTTCCTTGTGATTTCCTGTATAAGATTGGTGAATGTCCACATGTGCGTGTAACAGATATTGTGGAGATTTAAAGATCTAAATGAAATCTAGATGCTTTGAACCTAGATGTTTTCTTCCGAGACGTTGCACCTGTATTTTCAAAGCAGATACTGTACTAACATGCAACTTGTTGTAGAAGATTTAAAGGGATAGTTCATCCAAAATGTGTTCATTTTTTTTGACCCACATGTCATTCGAACCTCTAAATTGCTCTTTCTTCTCTGGAACACAAAAGAAGATATTTTGAGAAATGTCAATGAGTCCAATGTTTTTTGTTACCAGAATTCCTCAAAATATCTTCTTTTGTGTTCTGCAGAAGAAAGAAAAAATACATGTTTTGAAAACACTAGGATGCATAAATGATGACAGAATTTTCATTTTTGGGTGAATGATTTAATGAGTCATATGCTTGAGGTCAAATGTCAATCACCAAAGCGTGCCTTCCTAAACCTCCCAAAGACACCTGATTGCCTCACGGGTACAGAGAGTTAAACCGAGGTCAACATGTGCTTGATTTACAGGGAAATTCAGGCAGAGATGTATCTTCTGTATAAGTTTAACCTGAAGCTAAAACCACGTGGAAAAAGCGTTTTTCTCATTTTGATGTGGCGCCGACGCGCCTGAAAAAAGATCCCCTCACACCAAAAAATGCCAGCCTAAAGGTGTCTTAAAGGAGATCTAAATGGAAACAGAGGGACACTTGGGATGGTTGACTGTTGCTCATTTGAGGTGAAACTCTGTAAAGTTTGCGTGGATGGGAGCTGTTGAAACATTTCCCTGCCGCTCAAGCCGAACCATCCAAACAGATTCAGGGAAAGTCTGCGTGTGTGCTTCCATCCGTCTGTGTATGCTTGATAGGATGAGTGGAATTCAAAGGGTGGTACATTACATGTTGCTTGTTTTAGAAGCACAGAAATATTTACAATCAACCACAATTCTCACACCAAAATTCCTGTTTAACATCTCTAAAATGAATAAAAAGTAAAAACTTGTGTAAACTGATCCAAAAGGCCAAATCGTCTTGAAAATCTTCTCTGGAGTAAAATAAAGTCTGAGTTTACAATCTATACAAACTTACAGTCTCGTTGCAAAAAAGCTGACATGGATTTTGTTAAGACTTGATTGTCCGACCTCCTCACTCACTTTCTTCCAAGCAAGATTGTTTTTATTACTGTTTTGATAAAAGTAAGATGTATCGTACAGTGACGATGATTTTGTCCTCCATTGTTGTTTCAGATGTCTGCCCCCGCTCACTACGTCGTAATCACGTTGCTACTAGAGCAATGTCCTCATTGGTTGACGCGGCGCAAATTTTCGCCAAAATTCAGATATCTCAATTTGCGCGATTCGTGAGAATCACCGCCTCACTTGCGGCGAAATGTGCCCCAGGATATCCTATAGCGTCTCTGTATTGATTTACAATGTAAATCACACGCACTTAACGCTTCATTCGCGTTTGGTGGGAACGCTCTATTACAGTTTCAAAGCGAGCGTGAAGAGCTTAACTCTTTCAGTCTCTCTCGCTTATCTTTCTGATTCTCTCTTTTTGAGAGACAGCAGGGTCAATGAGAAGGTAAGACACTTGAAAATAAACACTTAAACCACTTGTCTGGCTCTTTTGATGCCCACAGACATGAAGGGCTGCAGTATCTATTCCGGACACTCAAGATTAAGATTCAAAAATAGATTAGATTATTTTTTCCTTTAATGTTTTATAACCCGTTTGTTTTTCATTTCCTCCCAAATTATGATTTTCACAAGTGAATATGTTTTTAAAAACCTGTCTGACATAAAGAAATATTTTGGGTTGTTCATAGAAGCTGACACTTTGCCTTTTTTCATTAGGTCACATCTTTTATGAAAGCCAAACTGCATAAAAAAAACATAAAATTTATACTTTGTTCTTGAAGCACTGACTAGTTTGATCGTGTTTATTGCTCACCCAGGTTGTGTCTTGTCCTCTCTCACAGGCTTCTGTGTGACTGCCAGCACAACACTTGCGGCCCGTCATGTGATCGCTGTTGCCCCGATTTCAACCAGTTTCCATGGAAACCAGCTACTACTTACAGTGCCAATGAATGTGAACGTGAGTTTTACAGTCTTTGTCCAGCGAGCCAACAAACCAGATTAAGTACCTGATGGGCACTTACTTGACACATAGTTCAAATGAAATGTCTTCTTTCCTGACACAACAACAGCATTTAATGTATTTTAAGGTGCATAAATGAATGACAGCTAACCACTAAGAACTATGAGTGTGACTTCATGAAGTTCAGAAACTTTATGAAAAGCCCTGTACTATCTGTTTGAATTCTGAGAATATCTATATAAATGTTTGTTTATAACTTATTTTTTATAACGGGTCATGTCAGTAACATTGTTTATTCAGTATTAACATGATATAGAATCTTTTGCTGGGATCGATCAAACAAAACATTGTACATAGACATTGGTAATATTGATAATAATAAAGGTAGGCAATAACAATTCAACTTGTTATTCAATTATTTTAATTAAAAAAGTATGCAATTCCTTACTGACTTCTTTAAGAGATTAACAAAATCTATCAAAAAACTAATACGCAAAAAATGCCAAAGAGATTCAACAACTCATACATAATCTAAGAGTAACAAAAACAAAAGTCTTTGTGCTGCAAAGTTGTTTATAAGGGAAAGCAGTTTGGGATCAGTGCAGGATCACCTTCAGTAAGACGTCAAAGAGGGAGAGAGAGTGAATAAAGGAAGCTGACAGTCATTGTGAACTCCCTCAGCCCTCTGAGATCTCATGCAGACATTAATCCAGTCTGGCTTCTCTCACACACAGTAAAAATAGTCCCACGCTAGAGTCTCGGTGGGTGTGTATCTGCATTGGGAGCAGTTTCAGTCTGGAACGCGTTTCCGCTGAGTATATTGTTGGATATCCGCCTTTTTTGCCTAATCTAATCTCTTGAGTTCAATATATATAACCACCCCTTTGTGTGGACTGAAAGAGAGCCTCACACACACTATCTACACCGTCAGTGAGGTTTATAGCACATCTGTTAACAGAGCTGTCTTGAGTAAAGCCAGAGTGACTGTCCCTTCTGACAGAACTGTTTCATCTCATGCCGGGTCACCATGTCCTCACCCTGCTGACAGCGCGCTAAACCTGGATCAAAACACAGCTATTCCACATTGCATGTTTGGTCAGGAACAATGTAGCATATGGGTTGAATTTTTGCTAAACAGTCTTCTAAATTGTTTAAGTCCCAGTGAAATTAAATGTCTTATTTTTTTATGAAATATTGCAGCGTTTACAGTAAATAGTTTATCAACGTGGGTGATTTTCTTTCTAAAATTCATTCGTGGGTAATTTTCATTTAAAAATTAATGCAACAGCTTTTTTAACACATCGAATCAATTTGTAGTGAAAAACGCAAGCCACGCCCACTAATTTTCTCCATTGAAATTCCTTTTCACTAGAAAATGTGTCCGAATATGGAAGTGAAAACGATCGCAATTTCCGGTTCATAGGGACTTTAAATGTTTAATCACTGAAAATATGAGTTAAATAAGTTTGTCTCACTGGCTGACTAATACTGTAAGTGCATAATAACTTTCTAAACCCCCACAAAACATGCACACTTGCATACTATTCGATAATAAAAAGTAGATTCCTGTTTGCACCAAGGACGGAAACTAAGATAAAGTTTTAAACATTGTTCCAAATTTTAAAGATTATAACAGAGTACACAGCACAAAAAAAACTATACTATGGAACAATATTAGTGGATTACTTTTGTACGTCATTTTCAGAGCAATTCTTTTCTAGTTGTTGAATGATAAAACATTGACAGCAATTCAAAATCAAAATTATATCCAAAATGAAAATGGCTCGCACATTTAAATATAAACCTGCAGTTATAAACACAACTTTACTGTCCATTGATGTGGGCTTTAGTACAGTTACTGTTGTTGGTGTGAACAGGCCTGATTAGTTTGGGTTTTAAGATAAGTTACCCTACACATGGCGATGTTAAAATATTACAATTGACCCTGGTAATAATTATGGTACTTTGGTGGAAACTACAGTTGTTAAATTGTCTCATTATTGCACTTGTCTCATATCTCATTTTGCTTTCACGTTTAAATTTGTATTTCCTAGTCGGTGTCCAATATGAGTTTTTAATGCCCTATGTTGATGCCATATTAAAAAAGCAGGGTAACTGATTGGCCAATATAAGTCCATCAACATAAATGTAATTACAGTAAATGAGAGACGGTAGAAAGTTGGGAAACTTAATGAATATTTAGTGTGCATTACATGTTATCAGTTATCAGAAAAGTAGTAAGTGCAGTTAAATACAGAATACAAATATATACGAATACAGTAATGACATTAAAATGTGAATGACAACTAGTCTGGGTTGCTCTATAAGAAATAAAGTGCTAACGCGCTATAAATTATATGCAAAACAAAGATTTATCAATAAAAATATATATCGGCCGTTTTTATTGGACCAGTTTTATAACGGTCTATAACGAGTAGAGATGCTCCGATTTTAAATTTCTCCACCGATAACGACAACTGATTATTCAGAGTGATATCTTCAGTTAATGAATACTTATTAACTTCCGGAATTTTATTAATTCATATAATGACTATTAATATTGAACATCAAAGTACTATTTTCTATATAGTCCGTAATATCGTCCGGTACCGATTATGAACCGATATATCGGTTCATCTCTAACCACTAGTATTTCCCCCGATGATATATAATCTTGCTGACTGTTTATTCTAACTTCCCTGGCTAATCACTGTCCTCTTTCTCTCTTCGCTTCTGCTCTCATTCCTCTGTGGACAGTGCAAACTTTTCAGGTGGAGACTGATGTACATTCAGCCCTGTCTGTGTGCGTTTCTGTCTACATTTTGCATGTCCCATATACTGACTGTTTAGATCTGTCATGCTCGTCTACTCTTCTTCTCTCTGCTCTTTTGGAGGATATGTTAACCTCATTGTGTGTAATTCATCATTACATTTTTTAGCTCTGATACCTTCAGGCTGAATATACGGCATTGTTACCAGGTTGTGTTTGTGTTTTCAGCATGTAACTGTCATAGACACTCGTCGACGTGCTCCTATGATCCAGATGTAGATCAGCGGAGAGCCAGTCTCAACATGCAGGGCGAGTACAGAGGCGGAGGAGTTTGTAAAGAGTGCCAGGTGGGCTCAACACACCCATCTACATGTTTATCTACATTGACCTAAATTATTTATAAGCTTCAATAACTTAACTGTACTTCTAAAGTTTATTGTTTGGGGGGTTCCTTTAAGAACGCATAGTTTTGTGAGTTTTACCAACTTCTGGGAAGAACCCACAGAAGTTGGGCAACATAATATCACTGTTGAACAGAATTCTTGTCTCTTTCATGATTTTTTATAATTTTATAAATCATTAATATTGGTTGTGTCTTCATATTTAAGATGTAAGAAAGTCTAATTTAACCATTCTCTCACAGCATCACACCACAGGTATAAACTGTGAGCGCTGTATTCCCGGATACTACAGGTCACCTGACCATCCCCTGGAGTCGCCATTTGCCTGTTCAAGTGCGTCCTTAATCTTCTGATCTTCTTTTAAATGAATATGAAATTGTAGATATACGGTAAAAGACAGGTTTTCTGTGTTTTGATGAATTCAACAGAATGTCTGTGTGAATCTGAGTTCACTGACGGCACATGTGAAGATCTGACCGGACGCTGTTACTGTAAACCAAACTACACGGGTGAGAACTGCGATGCATGTGCTGAGGGATACGAGCACTTTCCTGTCTGCTACCGTAAGTCTATTTGTTCAAAGATTTGTATCTGTACTTATCAATTATCAACATATTTCCTGCACCTGAATAAAAAAAAATATATTGTTTGTAACAATGTTTTGTGTTTAATGTTGTTAGAGATCTACATCAGTGGAGAGGCCCGACCTGCTGGAGAAATCATCAGTAAGACACTTTGTTTCACTTCAATTTGATTCAAATCACTTCAATTGAATTCTACTTGATTTGATCCATTTTACTTTAATTCAGTACCGTTAACGATTCGATTCAAATGCCTTGTCTTGCCTAGATTGTGAATGCAATGCTGCAGGTACTGAGGGGAACTCCTGTAGGCCGAACCCTCGCACCAATACTTGTGTGTGTAAGCCTGAATTCACTGGAGAGCACTGCGACACCTGCACACCTGGACATTACGGCCTTAACTGCCAGCGTAAGACACACATTCACGTTCTACAAGCACAGCCACTGTAATAAACACATTCCTCTGGTCTCATGGGATTATACATGTGTAAATTATGATATAAACGTACAGAAAAAGACATAAGGGACAGCATTAAAGTTGACAAATGTGGAATGCTCTCCCACTATGCCAAATGAATAAATGAGGTTATCAAAATAACGTTCATTAATAATTATTACTATTACTCACCGGTCTCGAACCACGGTCTCGCCCCGCCAAATCCACTACAAGAATATATAGAAAAAAAAAAACATGGCCCGCATTGACTTTCACTGTATAAACACAAAACCACTGAGACATTTCTCAAAATATCTTGTTTTATGTTTTGAATGACATAAGGTTTAATAATTGATGACAGAAATGTACTTTTGGCTAAACTGTCCCTTTAATTGTGTGGATTGGTGGAGACTCTGATCCACTCAGCTGTTCAGTTCTGCCCATTTGTGTCTTTTCTCTGTAAGCTGTTGAAACAGGTGACAAACACAAGCGTATGGTCACCCCTCTGTTGCCTGAATCACTATTGATCTAGTGCATAGTTTGAGAGTTTGTGAAGACAATATACCACCCAAAGACAAAGTCAGCACAGACATACCCACATTCTCGTTTGTCTCCCTTCCCCCCAGGCTGCCAGTGCTCAGGCCCGGGTTGCCTGGATGGGTCCTGTGACGCAGTAACAGGCCAGTCTACGTGTCGCACCGGGTTTCAGGGGCATTCATGCGAGCAGTGTGAGCCCGGCTACTTCAATTACCCGCTGTGCCAATGTGAGTGCCTGCCAAATCTAATCGCGCTAAACAGAACACAGAAATCCCCCTGAGCGCTGCCAAACCGTGATCTTCACAATGCAGCCACGGTCGCTGTTCACTTTTTTTAACCTTTTTCTCATCTGTTTTAAATCAATATAAAGTCAATTATGTATTTTAGTGATCGTAAATCCAAAAAAGATTACTTTGATATCTTTCATATAAATCCATATTTGTGTCAAAATATTCGAGCATTGGCAATAACAAAACGTGATTATCTATTTTGTTGATACCCAACATTGATATTCTCCCAAGTAACACCATTCAGAAATTTGCCTTAAGAGTCAAAAATTGTACAATTCTTTATCTGCCTCCTTACCTCACAAAAAGAGAAAATACTAAATAAAAGATGATGATTTTATTTATTTAATAAATAGATGTTGCAATTTATTGTTATAATATTAGAAATGATATTATTGAGATTAAAATGAGAAAACACTACATAAAAAAAAAGATAAAAACATGAATTTGATTGATAGTATTTTTATTTAATAGATATATTTAATAGATATATTGTACTAAGATTGTGAATTATACTATTGTGGAAAGAAAGATAAAATATTAAATAAATAAAACAAAAAAGATGTAGACAAAATTAAAGATGAATTTGAATGATAGCATTACTTTTATAAATAGATATTGCAATAATATTGTGAATTTCTTTGCCCATAATAATTGTGTAGTCAAAATATAATATTGTTATATCTACACATTTTGTGTACATGATGCCCTTTTTCCAAAACATTTAATGTATTTTGTCAAATATGTTGTGAATTCAGTTTCATGTTGACTTGATTTAATCATTTAATGCACACTTACATTGCTTTCTTACCTTTTCTCTCTCTCTCTCTCTCTGTCTGGCTCTCTTTCTCTGTCTATCTGCAGTTTGTAGTTGTAGTGTCGTTGGCTCTACACCTGAGGTGTGTAATAAAGCCGGTCAGTGTTTGTGCAGGCCCGAGTTCACTGGTCCTCTCTGTGATCAGTGTCGCTCTGGTATCCACTTGTACCCAGACTGCCAGGGTGAGCCACACACACACAGATATAATACGTCTAATATCTTTCTCTTCTTTTTTATATTTATTTAATTTGACATTTTCCGTCATTTCCTAGTGTGCACCTGTGACCCCCGTACATCTCTGAACACCAGTTGTACCGTCTCGGGCCAGTGTCTCTGCAAACCCAACTACAACAGCCCCAAATGTGACCAGTGCGCACCAGGATACTACGGATATCCCAGCTGTGCACGTGAGTTTGACCCCTGTTTGGTGAAGATCGGTATGATTTGTATTCTGGTCCATCCACAACTTTTTTTAAATGACCTGTTTGTCGTTCAGCGTGTGATTGTTCATCGGAGGGTTCTCGATTCGGTCCCTGTGATCCCGTGTCTGGTCAGTGTATGTGTCGTCCAAACGTTTCGGGTCAGAGGTGTGATAGATGCAGTCCTGGATCATATGACTTTCCTCTCTGCCAAGGTGATCTAACATGGAGAATGGATCATTGATTGTGTCCTATCTATTAGTTTTGAACACATGTAGAAGGGTTAACGTTTGACTCATGTTTTCTGTGTGATCTCTCTCGGATCTATGCTTCAGCTGGGACCTGTAATCCGGAAGGCTCTGTGCCTGATGATATCCTGTCCATTGCTGTAAATGTATTTGAGCTTTATAACGTTGTCCATATTTCTTCATATTAAATTTAAGTGTTTCAAAATAATTTTGCATGTCAGTGTCATCCAGTCATTTTAAGGCCAGACCCTTATTGGTTGTTGTTTAACCTCAGGGTTCGTGTAAGTGTCGGCCGTATGTGGAGGGGCTGGTGTGTGACCGCTGTAAACCTCTCTACTGGAATCTTTCTCCTGATACAGTCTACGGATGCTCAAGTAAGGACAACATTTTGAAACACAGCACACTTTTCATTCTTAGAAAGGATGTGAGAGGCTTGTAGCAGTTATTTTGTTAACTTCACAGGCAACTGAATTGTGTTTATTTTTTTATTCCTTTGTGCAATATTGTTTTATAAGCGTATTATAGAGCTATGCCATTTTTTACAATATTACGTCTGTTTAATCCTATTGGTTGAGCTGCTAACATGTGACCTGCATCAGCATACTATATATATTGTTCTTGTTTTGTGCTTTTACTTCTTTAAGAAGCTGCATAGTGAAAAATTATTTCAGGGACAAGAATTCTTAAATCAAGATACATTTACTTGACAATTTACATAACATTATAATTTTTATTTACGTCACTTGTCTTGTTTTATGACGGAATATATAAGATTCAATAAGTTTATGTTTAAAACAAGCAACAAATCTGTCAATAGGGCAAGAAAAATAATTTTATTTAGGTACCTAAGAAAAAGTTCAAACTAAATTCAAGAATTTCTTTCTTACCCCATTTTTTTAAACATAAACATACTTAATTATTATCATTTCTTTATTAAAACAAGACAAAGTATCTTAGGCCTTATTTTTTTCTTTATTTTAATATGTTAATATTTATTTATTTAATGTTAAAATTCAGTTTTATTTAGCAGTCTCTGACCCATTCAGTTTTTATTCATTTACATTCGGAATTGTAATTGTTGTTCATTCTACACCAAGTTGTACAGACAACACAAATAATAATACAATTATTAAGAATCCTTAATGTTTTGGGAAAAAAACTATCATCCGAACAAATTTTTGCACAAACTGTAGTGACATTATCGTATTGAGAACCCATAACTGTGTAATGTATCAAATCAGGAGCTGAATATTATATTACACCCCTAATATTTACATATTTTTGCTGGCGCCTGTATCTTAAGTGACTAACAGATAATTTGATCAATATTCACTTCAACCTGGACATTTCTAGTGTTCATGTGTACTCTGTCTGATTTTGCAGCTTGTGACTGTGACACAGTAGGAACCCTGAGCGAGGTTGCAGCATGCACTCAGGTACAGAAATATTTCCACCTCACCAATAATCTTAGGACTCAAAGAGCACTCCTAACAGATCTCTGTGTGTGTATCAGAGCACCGGCCAGTGTTACTGTAAACCCAACGTGTGCAGCGGGACCTGTGCCGTATGCAAAGACGGACACTACAATCTCCAATCTACAAACTACTTTGGGTGCCAAGGTACAAAAACAGCCATAAACCTTGATGATCAATGCATTAAAGAGGAGATGAGTTGAACCAGGACCCTGTGTGTGTGTGTAGGGTGTCAGTGTGATATCGGGGGTTCAATTGGACAGGCCTGTGATGACAGATACGGCCGCTGTCGGTGCAGACCCAATGTGGAGGGACCCAAATGTAACCAGTGAGTCAAGAAAAAAACATTTGCAATTGTGCTGGAATCACATGTACGGCGGTCTGATTTGTTTGTGTTTGTTTAGACCCCGACCGGATCATTATTTCCCCGACCTGCACCATATGAAGTTTGAGGTGGAGGATGGGACCACCATGGATGGCCGTTCGGTAAGGTTTGGTTACAATCCACTGGAGTTTGAGAGCTTTAGCTGGAGAGGGTACGCTCAGATGACATCCATACAGGTGAGACACAAACACAAATCCTACAAAATAAATAATAAATGATATTATTATTGTGTTGTTTTCATACATGTGCAGTACATTCATTCAGATACTGAGATGTGTCGTGTCTTTGTAAAGTTCTTTCTTTAGCTTTGCTGGGGGCTTTGATCAAAGTTTTTGATTGGTTCTTGCATATATTGGGCTTTGTGATTGGCTGGGCGCTACAGTGCTGGTGGTGGTTTAAGCAACAGCTTTGGATTTGTCTCTCTGTCTGTCTGTCTCTGTTGTGGGTCGATCTCTCGTTTCTAGCCGCGAGTTCATGTTGAGGTGTTGGTTGGCTCTCCAGACCTGTTTCATGTCGTCTTGCATTATGTGAATCGTGGTGGCATGGACGTCAGGGGGCGGGTCTCTGTGATCGAGGATGGCAGGCACGTCCTGTGCGGTAATTGTAAGTTTTCGCACACGGAAGGTTTGGAGTATTCCTCTTCCATCCTCACTTCCTGAACCCTTTTCTGTCAGCGGCTCTTTTCCGATCCTTTATTCCTTAACCTTCTACTTCCTCTCATCCTTAAGACACGCACACTACAATCAGCATCTTCGATCCATCACACAACAACACACACCTTTATGAGAAGCCCACCTAGTTTAGGTCTATAACACAGACCGTGTTTTGTGCTGAACACCTTTCCCCCCTCCCCTCTGTTCTCCTCTTCCCCTTTCTGCCTCGTCCTCCATCTCAGAATACGGTTAAAATGACGGTGCACGTGCGTGAAGCCGACGTGTATCTCACGCGCTTCAGCCTCAGATACATAAACATGCGGTCGACCGTGTCGAACGGTAAAATCACGGTCTATCAGAGCAGCAGAAGAGGTACGTCTGATGGTTAGTCGTGTCTCTGAACTGTTGTTGCTTGAGTGAAATGAAATAAATGAAATGATGATGATTCAAGTATGAGAGAATTTACATTTTGGGGTGAACTTTTCCTTGTACTTGTATATCATTTTTAAAGAAATGGCTCAACCAGATTACGGTTTATTTTCTTTGTAGGCTCTGAACAGTCCAAACAAATCGTCTTTGCACCCAGTTCAGAACCCACGTTTGTCAACGTCCCCCAGAACACTTTTGTGGAGCCGTTCGTCCTGAATCCTGGAACCTGGATTGTGATTATAGAGGCAGAGGGTATTCTGCTGGTAAGACTCTCTCTCTCTATAATGTTAAATGCATGGACTTGGTACATTATTGTTTTGAAAAACAAATCTTCTTAATGTTCTTGCAACTCAGGACTATCTGGTGCTCTTGCCCAGCGCGTATTACGAGGCTCCCATCTTGCAACTGAAAGTGACTGAACCTTGTTCATACAGCCACACACAGGATGCCAATCAGAAGTCAGTATAGCTTTCTTTTGTGTACATACGTATATAATCTTCTGTACCTCTTACAAACAACAAGTGTACTTTAAGTTCATTTTAGTACAGTATTTAGTGCTACTTGGGCTCACATTTAGTTTATAAACGTATATTTTAAGTTTAACAGTAGTTACCTTTGAGTACATAACTAGTTTTTTAATTGTACTTGGAATAATTCGTTAAGTATAACTACTAGACTAGTAGTTTTACTCTACAAGTATAGAGCTCTTTGGATGACGCAAGCAATGCTGGTTCAACGCTGGTCCAGAAACACTTCCTGTTTAAGTTTTTAAACACCACACAAACGTTTGAACAAAATACAACCAACAGAACGTTTACAACGGAATCAAAATGTAAACAGATATGTTTAAGATTTAATTATGTATGTAAGATTTAAATAAATATGAAACCTGATATGCAGCTCGAGCAGTGTACATCTTGCAAAGTGGTCTATACTTGTAGTTCTTAAACTGAATTTAAAGGGACAGTTCACGTCTGCATGATGTTAAAGGGACAGTTCACCCCAAAATGAAAATTATGTCATCATTTATTTACCCTCCGGTACTCCCAATCCTTAACAAATATCTTTGTTCTGATTAATCCACAGGACAATATTTGGAAGAATGTTAGTAGCCAAACAGATCTCATCCCCCAATTACTGCCAAATGGGAGTCAATAGGGGATGAAATCTGTTTGGTTATTGGCATACTTTGTATCAAAATATTGTCCTTTGGGTTCATCAGAAAGGTATTTGTTCAGGTTTAGAACTACCTGAGGGTGAATAAATGATGACAGAATTTTCATTTTGGGGTGAACTGTCCCTTTAACATCATGCACACGTTAAGTATGCTACTGTGTTCCTATTTAGGTATAGTTGAAATTCACCTTAAACGGTACTGTTAGTAGATTTCAAGTACACTTCGATCAAGATTTAGTACAAGTATATGCCAAATTAACTTTTCTGTATAGTTAAGTATAGTTAAGTGTATACATCTTAAAAAAAAATTCATTTTGTTTTAAAGAAGTATACTAATAGCCTACTTGAATAAACTTATTTGAATTAACTTATTAGTTATTTTTCATTTTAATGAAACAGATACAAAATAAAATACCATCATTTGCTAGGTCGCTTTCATTACCTCAAGCTAAATTTACATGTGTTGATTGAATCGAGTACCACCAAAATTTGCAGCTGTACAATGCGACTGGAGTAAATGATGTTTTGTTGTGTTCAGCTGTCTGCACTACATGTACCTTTCTTTGGACGACTTCCCATCCATCTCTGGAAATGAAGCCAGCTGCAGATCGGATAACCACCTGCCTCGGCCCTGTCACAATGAAAAGATCACACCACACCATCTCAGCATGGCCATATGCAGCGGCAATGACGTACGTGTGTGTGTTGAATGTATTGCATACTGTATAGGCTGAATCCCAAAACCTAGCGTGCTGCCTGTTTAGCGTTCAAATTCCCCAAAATACTTCATCTTTTATGTTGATGATTCTTATTGGTCTGGATTTAGCGTTTGGGAAAATCCAATAAAAATATATATTTGCACTCGTCTTTTAAGATCATGTGATGTGTATTTGTGTGTTTTTTCAGATGAGTGTGCAGCTGCGCGGCCGTGTGCCTGTTCCTGGAGAATATGTTTTGGTGGTTGAATACGCTAGTGAAGATGAAGCCCCTCAAACTCTCCTCGTGTCTGTCAACTCACCGGGCGAACGAACACATCAAGAACAAATAACACTGTTACACTGCAAATACAGGTGTGTGTGAGGTGGCAACATTTACCTTGATAATAATATCAAGATAATATTAGAACGCTTGCTAAGGTTCTTTATACAATTTTTTAAATATAATTTTGTTTTGAACACCACTGCCGGAATTTTGTTGCCTCGCGTACAAAGTATGCACAGGTCGCGCATGCGCATTCCCTTTCTTGCAGTAGTTAGTTTAACTACCAGGTGGCAACCGTCCTGGGAGCATCGATTCAAGGTATTAGAAGAAAACCTGACCCCTGTTCTCCGGGAGAGGTATTGCAATATGTTGTAATGCGCATCTGTCAAAACCTGTGTGTACGCGTATGAATTGAAGGAAGTATACAAGTACACGTAAAAAAAATAGTTTGGCTGGCTTTTTTTATGGTTTAAGTTTTTGTTGATGTAACTTGATTTCAGTATGTAAATAAATAATATTTCTTATGATTGGATAACCTTATCGGAAATAAACCTTAGTAACCGTTATCCACACCAACTTACTAGTTACTGAATAGACATAGATGTTAGAGCTGCTCGATTATGACAAAAATCATGATTATTTTGGCCAATATTGAGATCACAATTATTTGACACATTTACTCATTGACTTTGGAAACAACATGTATAGTAAAAAAAACAATTGAAAAGCTTGTAAAATCAATTTATTATAATATAA
Organism: Triplophysa dalaica; assembly: GCF_015846415.1. Lineage (NCBI taxonomy): Eukaryota > Metazoa > Chordata > Actinopteri > Cypriniformes > Nemacheilidae > Triplophysa > Triplophysa dalaica. The sequence goes on along the minus strand of NC_079561.1, from coordinate 10,515,983 downwards.
TGTATCAACCACAGCAATGTCTTAATGACGTTAAAGGAAAAGTTAATCTTAAAATCAAAATTGTGTTATTTTTTACTCACCCACATGATGTCCAACATGTTTTAAGACTTCCCGGCGTCTTCGGAACACAAATAAAGAGATTTTAAGGTGACATCCGAGAGATTTCCGGGCCTCCTCCTAGACATCATGGTTATAGTTGTTGTCAAGGTCCAGAAAAGTACCAAAGATTTTGTTAAATTGGTCCGTAGTGGCTCAATTGAACTTTTTTGAAGTGATGAGAATACTTGATGTGCGAAAAACAAACCAAAATAACGACTTGATTTTCTCCTCTGTCTGGTCAGTCTATGGTGCGTGTTCACGAGAGATATTTAGAAAGTACATCTTGATCAAACGTCTAGATCAAATCCTGTTTGGTTGACTGTTATGTGTTTGTAGTTTCCTGTGTCGGGCGGTGTGTGTAGACAACATGAAGCGTGTGGCGGTCTTCACTCTGTCTGTGGAGGCTGATATTCAGCTCGTCGCCGACAGAAGCAGTTTCTTCCTGGTGAGATGAATTCTCTGCTACCATAAAAAGTCATTTGTGTGGATCACAAACGCTTGTGTTTCACAGCTGTACGTGTTTGTCCTCTCCAGCACAAAGTGTTCCTCGTCCCACGTGATCAGTTCACCATGGAGTACCTGAAACCCAAAGTTCATTGCATCAGCACACACGGACGCTTCTCTCCGGACAGGTAAATGACTCGGGGAAATCAAATCACCAAATCAGATTAAAGCTCCTTTTTAATGCTTTATGTTCTTTGTCCTCCAGTGGCTCCTGTATTCCGTCTCGCTTCCAGAACCCTCCTCAGTCTCTGGTTCTGAAAGAGGGTCAGGCGTCCTCTGTGCCCGAACCCGTTCTGGCTTCAGCCCCTGACCCCTCCTTCAATGCAGACAGACCCGCTACCTCCAGACCACCAACAGCAGCGGATAACAATGACCACATGCTACTCAACCCGGATCAGGTGCACTTCACTAAATATTATAATGTGTATGATTTATTATTTCCTTTATTTTGGATGAATTTATACTCCGAATAAATATTTGTGCCTTGATTTCCCAGAATGCCGTAGTTTACTCCACACGTGTGCACGCGCTGGGCCGCTATGTGTTCATCCTGCACTATCATCAGCCCCTGCACCCGACCTACAACATCCAGGTTTACATCAACGGAGGACGCATCTGGCGGGGTGAGCAAACATAACATGCACAGACAGATCTTGATGGATCAGTGTTAAGCTTTTGGAAAGTTTGTAACTGGCTCTGTTTTAATGGCCTCATTTTTATTCTAGGTCATGCCAACGTTTCATTCTGTCCCCATGGTTATGGTTGCCGTAGTGTTGTGATGGCAGAGAACCAGATTATTCTGGATGTGACGGATCATGAGGTCATTTTGACCCTGCGTGTTCCAGACAGAAGTACTCTTTGGCTGGTGAGTATCTTTTAAAGCTGCAGTACGCAGTTTTTATAGAATGGAGAAAATGTACCAACAACAGTTGGGTGATATTGGTGTGTTCGTTTTAGGACTATGTTGTGGTGGTACCAGAAAACACCTACAGCTCCACCTTTTTGTCAGAAGAACTGCTGGACAAATCTTATGATTTCATCAGCAACTGTGGACAAAACAGCTTTTACATCAAGTAAGATATGTATACATACTGTATGGAAAGACATCCTTGTGGAAAAGCACAATGGGAGTATCTTATTATGTGTGTGTCTGTTTATGTTATTTCCTCTCTATTGTATCAGCCCTGCCACAGCATCTCCATTCTGCCGAAGCTCAGCCGTATCTTTGTCTGCGTTCTTTAATAATGGTGCTGTGCCCTGCGGCTGTCATGAGGTGGGAGCAGAAAGTGACACATGTGAGAGCTTCGGTGGACAGTGTCAATGCAAGCCCAATGTGATCGGCCGAGACTGTTCTCAGTGTGCCACAGGCTACTACGGCTTTCCCAACTGCAGACGTGAGTATCTCCATAAAAATGTATTGATCAGTGAATGAATGAATGAATGAATGACTAGATTGATAAATGGATGGAAGGGTGAAGTAAATGGAGGAAGAGGTAGATGAATGGATGGTGGGTGAGTTAATGGATGTGTGGATAGATGGATGGATGGATGGATGTGGGTGTGGGTGGATGGATGGATGGATGGATGGATGGGTAGTTTGATGGATTGATGCATAAATAGATGGGTGAATAAATTAAGAAATTATTGGAACAGTGTATGGGTGGTTTGATGGATAGATGAATAGGGTAAATGGATGAATAAGTGGATAGATAGATAGATAGACAGACAGACAGACAGACAGATAGATAGATATATATGGATGGATGTGTAGTTTGATGAATAGGTAAATGGATGGATTAGTGGGTAGATGAATGACAGATGGATAGATCAATGAGTGGATGGATAGGTAAGTGGATGAACGAATGGATGGATTAATGGCTGGACGGGCGAGTGAGTGAACGGATGAATGAGTGGTCAAACAGATGGATGAGTGGATGAATGGATGGACCAGTGGATGAGTGGATGGACCGATATATGAGTGGATAAACGGATGGATTAGTGGATGAATGGATAAGTTGATGAACGGATGAGTGGTTAAACGGTTTGATGAGTGGATGGACGAACAGATGGGTGGATGGATGAATGAATGAATGGATAAACGGATTGATTAGTGGATGAATGGATGGAAGAGTTGATGAGTGGATGAACGCATTGATTTATCACTGTATGGAGTAGTGGGTGGATGAACGCTTGTATGGGTTAACAAATGAAAAAGTGAATGAGCAGATGAGTGGGTGGACGGGTGACTGAGTGAATGGATAAACGTATAAATGAATGAATGCGTGGTTTGATGGATTGGTGATATTTTTCCTCTCCAGCTTGTAACTGTGGATCACGTCTGTGTGAGCCGGTCACGGGTGAGTGTATTTGTCCTCCGCGGACCCTGCAGCCAGACTGTGTGACCTGTGAGCCGCAGACGTTCGGCTGTCATCCTCTGGTGGGCTGTGAGATGTGTAACTGCTCCAGACCCGGAATCACCTCAATGGACATCAGCTGCGACACAAACAACGGCCAGTGCAGGTACACAACGCACAACTGTATTTTCTCATAGTACTAGGAGCATTCTTTATCACAAGCATAAAAAGTTGGGCAAAATATTGTTCAAAAATTGTCTTTAAAATAATGGCACACTGCACAAAACCCCAATGACCTTAAACCCATGGAAAAAAGATGAATTCTTATTTATTTATTTATTTCTGTTTTAAAGTGAAATAAGACCCTGGCATATCCTCAACAGTTTTCGTGACATACTCTCTCGTCTGTTATAGTTCAGTCTTTTGGATTGTAATGGAGTTAACTGAGTGTTTACAACTGACCTGTAACACTGTGTCAAACAACCATTTTAAAAATCACTGCACTGGCCGAAGCGCTGATATTATTAACCTCTGCCTCTCATTACAACATTACTGTCTATATAAGGATTAAGTGCAGAGATTTTAGCGGTATTTATTTTACTAGGTTTTATTTAACTCTAGTGTTCCCCCATTAGACAGTGTTTAACATCCACAGGGAGGAATGTTCCATACGATCTGCTCTGAATCTCTCCTGTCATACCTTTACTGTGAGATAAAGCCATAAGTTTTCCACAGCCTCACCACCAACCTTTCCACTCTCTCATAATAACCCACATACTCTTGTGCCTCTTCTGTTCATATGCTCTTCCGTACAGTAACAACAGAGTTGACCATCTGTTTTTACACTTCACAATGTCAGAGTTTATTTGATCAGGATTTTGAAAACACCAAACTTGGAAGCGGCGAGCTCATGCATAGACAAACTGATGCTGTGACTGGCAGTGACGGTTCATTTAGTCATGCATTCGCCTCACATTTGTTAACTTTAACTACGTTGGAGAGCAGTGCTTTTGCAAACCAACCACAGGGAGTTTGACATCTAGACAATATTTTAATGGCATGTATGGCGTGAAAAGTGAGCTTGTAATATCTTTTGTTGTTTTGTAACATATTTACTGACATCAATACATTTTTACAGTGAGAATGTCTTTTGTCCATGTATGTTTAAAGCTCATTTATTTGTCTTTATGTTTTATGTAGTATGATCCGGTGTCTATATCTACATGCAACTGTTTTTTAAGGAAAAAGAATTGGATCTAAATCAATCATATTTGGTGGTTAAGGTGTAGTTATATATATCCATATTTTTTGTATCTAATATACTATGAATATAGTTATATATAACTATAAAGATACAAGCAATCAAAGTTCATCTTAATTTAAGAGCTTATGAAATTTTTGAAAAGCTCACCTTCTTTGTAAAAGTGCACCACGCAAGCTTATAACAAACATAACAAAACCTATGGAAGCTTATATTGTTATTGGTGCAGTTCGATTAAAAAGGTCCTGTTCTCTGCTTTTCCCAATTTCCTGCTGTCACATTCCCACTTTACTGTGATTCTTCGCAGACATGTGACACTCCCTATTTTCGAGACCAGAAACAGTGCTGCAAAGTTGATATCTTACAAACTTCATATTGTTTGCAATGTCAATGCATGCTGTTCTCTCTCCAGGTGCAAAAACAATATCGTTGGGCGTCAGTGTGACAAGTGCTCCCCGGGTTTCTATGGATTCCCCAACTGCAGACCATGTGACTGCAATGCGGCAGGGACAGAGATAGACGTGTGTGACTCCTTCACCGGACGCTGCTTATGCAAGGTGGTTTTCCTTTATATCAAAATATATACCATAGTTTCAGCACCCATGTTGACCTCTGACATGAACATTGTGTGCGTCTCTCTCTCAGGAAAATGTGGAGGGTTATCGATGTGACCAGTGCAAACTGGGAACATTTCACCTGGACCCCACTAATGCTAAAGGCTGCACCAAATGCTTCTGCTTTGGAGCCACGGACCGTTGCCAAAGTTCTGAGAAACGCCGTAATGAGGTGCACATATATACATTATTCATACTATATTTAGTCTTTTACAAAAGTTATGCTTTAACTCATTTTCCAACGTATTGTGTAAAATGACACTGTACAGATCATGGATATGAGGGCCTGGATGCTGTTGAGAAGTGACAGACAGGAAATGCCTGCGTCTGTGTATGATGGTCAAGATCTGATAGAGGTGGATCTGAGTGATGTACCTGACGTCTCCCAGGAACTCCACTGGCACGCTCCACAAGCTTATCTCGGTGATAAAGTGAGTCTGTGCATCAAAACAACCATACATTATCTGTTCAAATCCTTTTTCTTGAATGAATTGCTGATGTGACGGTTTCTTCAGTTAAACATGAACTAATAACTTTTTAAGAAAATGTGATCTTTAATGGGATGACGGGATGGCAGACAAAACATGTGCCTGGTTAGAACAAAAAATAAGATAATGTCCAAACCGTGTGTCCTGACCTTTTATTTCTGTGTTCTGAACTTTTAAAGGTGCTTATTGTGATGCTTTGTGTTTTGCCGTCATAGCAGCTGCTTTGAGATGCGTTTCACGCAAGCGTATAGTTTAGTTATCACTCAGACAGTCAGGGGCCAGACAGACAACTTATCAATATCAGATCATTCACATTAAAACTATATGCAGCATACGGGTGAGACGAACAAAGCTCCACAATAACATCTGATAAGAGGACACACAGCTTGGTCGGATGTCAGATGTCTTTGATGCATTTTATCTGATCATACACAGGCTTTTGCTTTGACTACACCTGTGTGCCTACTAACATGCTTGTCGTAACCTGCATGGATTTTCTTTTTGGTGTGTGCGTGCAGGTGTCATCTTATGGAGGCTACCTGCGCTACCGGTTGCACACGCAGACAATGCGGGGTGATGCTTTTCTCCCCGGGGAGACCTCTCGTCCAGATGTTATACTAAAGGTAGAGTACCAGAGCGTAAAGGGTCTCCCAACAAATAAAATCTCTTTTAATAAATATTGCTGAAACTTCCAATGGGAAATGTATTACAGATAAGTAAAAGTTGTACTTTTCAAAAATGTTACTACACTAAAGTAAAAAAAGATTATCATCCTTGTTTAAAAATAGTTGAAGATTATGAAATGTTCACATTTTAAAAAAGATGGATGATAGTGTGGAAGGATAGAAGGAAGGAGGGCAAGAAAAGAAAACATGAAAAGGAAAAAATATATTTTATAAAAAAAGGAAGAGGAAAAATTAATAAAAGAAAAATTTGAAAGAAAAAACCAAGAGAGAGAGGAGAGAAAAAAGAAGAAAAAGAAAAAGGAAAAGAAGGAAAAAGAAAAAAAGATAGATAGATAGATAGATAGATAGATAGAAAGGAAGCAAGGAAGGAAAAAAGAAAGAAAGAAAGAAAGAAGCAATAAAGATAGAAAAAGTAAGGAATAAAGTTAGCAAGAAGAAAGAACGAAAGAAGAAGAACGAAACAAAGAAAAAGAAAAAAAGGGAAAAAATCAAGAAAAAAAGGAAAAAGAAAATATCAAGAAACTGAAAGAAAAAAGTAAATAAAAGAGAAAGAAAGATAGAGAAAGAAATTTATAAAGCAAAGCAAGAAAAAAGAAAGAAAAAATTGAAAGAAAGAAAGCGCAACTAAGAGAGACAAAGAAAAAAAGAAAGAAAATGTAAAAAGAAAAATGAGAAAAAGATAGAAGTTAATGTGTGTGTGTGTGTGTGTGTGTGTGTGTGCAGGGAAATCAGATGACTCTGGTGTATATGGAGAGGGAATATTCTTCACCTGAAGATCCTCATGAAGGAATTGTTCATCTGGTAGAGGTGAGGAGACAATCTCATTAATATTATTATCAAGCTGACAAATTGAAAACACACTGTTGTTCCTTCTGCTTGTTTTCCTGAGTGTTTTCTTCCAGAGAAGACCGTGCTGCTATAGAATTGTGTTGTTTGTGATTCTCTGCGTGTCTGAACATGAAATCCAAACGCCTTCACAAGTGCTGGATTGTTATATCTACAGCTTCCCGTCTGTCATTGCAGGAGAGCTTCAGACATGCGCAGACAGGGAACCCTGTATCCCGTGAGGAGCTGATGATGGTGCTGGTGGCCCTGGAGTCCCTTCAGATCAGAGCCCTGCACTCTCAATCCGCCCAGTCTGTGTCGCTGCGAGCTGCTGTGCTGGAGGCGGCCGAAAACCTGCCCTCCGGTCGGCACGCCAACAATGTGGAAATTTGTCTTTGTCCTGGAAACTATCTAGGAGACTCCTGTCAGGTAGAGATTGTTCACCCAAAAATACAAAATCTGTCATCATTTTTTTTTGAAGAACTTCAATCAAAACGTGTAGGGACACAAACGAAGATAGTTTGAAAAATGTCTCTGTGGTTTTGTTTTATACAATGGAGTCAATGGAGGTCACGGTTGTTTGGTTACCAACGTTCTTCAAAATATCTTCTTTTGTGTTCTGCAGAAGAAAGAAAGTCATACAGGATTAAAATGACCCAACTGTCTTCTTGCTTGAAGGATACCAGTGTATTTACTGTCACAAAGACCCAGACGTTATTGTTCATATATGTTTTGTTGTTTAGCAATGTTCTCCAGGTTACTATCGTGACATTAAAGGGCTGTTTCTTGGGAAGTGTGTTCCCTGCAACTGTAATGGTCATTCTGATCAGTGTCTGGATGGATCGGGCATTTGTGTGGTGAGTTCCATGCACTGAACCCAATAGAAATCAACAGACTTGATGTTTTTGTTACTCAGCATTTATAAATCAAGTGGATCCACAGAATTATTCAGTTTATAAACCAATACAGCCATAAAAAACTATGTAAAAATAGTTTATCCCAGTAACTAATGTAGACAACATATATTGTTTATGATTTACCACACATTTATAAAAATGTTGTTTTTGTATTGAAAAGACAAAACTGTGATATCAAAATAAATGTTTATCTCGGATATATATATATGGGTTGAAATCTTTTATGCATACCACAAGAGTTAAACATAGGCAATAGACGATATATTGCCAACACTTACTAAATACCTTGGATTCCATTGGGCATATAAAAATGTCAAACTGAAATGAAAAACAAAGTCATAAATATGATGATTTACGTCATGATGTCTAAATTAGACCTTCAGGGTTTTTTAACATTGGAGTTTCGGTTTTATATTTGAAGTCAACATTGAAATGTTAAACTCTTTAAACACAGAATTGCCATCATAACACTGCCGGAGATCATTGTGAGAGGTGCCAGGGCGGCTTTCATGGCAACAACAGCATTGACGGACACGCGATGTCCTGCTCCAGCTGTCCCTGCCCACTGCAGGTGGCATCAAACAAGTCAGTGCACTCATCACCTCTACTGTCTTCATTTACTGTTCCTCTCAAGCCCCACATTTTGACAATTTTAGTTTTTTACACTTAATTGGATCATTTTTCTACACTGATATCCCAGCATGCATTGCATGGTACACCTGCAAAACTTTTAATCTGTACTTTTTATTTTGTTTTACCAAAGAGAATGAACTGTCTAAGACAACAACACTTACAGTATATACTGTATAGAATATATACTTTATAATATACTGATATTATGAATACAATTTTTTTATTATTATAAAATATATTCTTTTTTATATTTTTGGAGCTTTGGTGTGCCGACTTCATATATATGTTTTTATTATAATAATAATTTTAATCCCATGTAAATTTTAATTTTAGCCTACCCTATTTGCTCATTGTTTTTCTTTTTTTTATATGTATAAACCTTTTACATTTTGATAAATTTATGAGAGGAAGAAACATACTTTTAAGTTTTAGGAATTCAAATTAGGATATAAGTCATATGCATGATTTTCCTGAAATTGCAATGTATTATTTCACAATAAAGAATGTTGTGCATGTTGTCTTGTTTTCAGTTTTGCCATTCGCTGTGTGGAGAAGCGCAATAACATGCAGTGTCTGTGCATGCCTGGCTATGCCGGATTCAATTGTGAGAGGTACAAGCATGAAACTTATATTAAGTATCCTCAATTACAAACTTGAAAAAGGCTTGATGAAGTGTGATGTTTGGACCTGATGCAGGTGCGCCCCGGGCTACTATGGAAACCCTGTGGTGATCGGCAGCACGTGTCAACCGTGCCACTGCAACGGTAACTCAGACCCCAACATGCTGTTCAGCGACTGTCATCCTTTGACGGGAGAGTGTCAGAGCTGCATGCACAACACCGCCGGGCCGCACTGTGAAATCTGCGCCCCTGGTTACTATGGAGACGCCATCACTGCCAAGAACTGCACCCGTATGAACACATTTAGTGTATATCAGGACTGGGATTTAGTGTTTCGTTATTATCATCAAGTTTCTCATGATTTATTATTTGTTTATCCAAGGATGCAATTGTTCTCCGTGTGGCACTGATCGTTGTGACCCTCAGACCGGCCAGTGTCACTGCAAGCCTGGCGTGGTTGCTGCCCATTGTGAACGCTGTGAGGTATGTGCGCTTATCTGTTTTTGTGCTTTTGTATTGTTTTCACTGTATGAGATAATTGATTCATTGATTTCTTCAGAACGGTGCGTTTGGCTTTGATTCGTGCGCTGGTTGCCATAAGTGTGAATGCGATGCTGCGGCGGCGCTGGTTCTGCCGTGTGACCCCGTCAGCGGATCGTGTTCCTGTCGGCCTGGAGTGAACGGGCCGAACTGCCGTCAGTGTGCACCGGGTTACTGGGACTACAGCCCTGATGGCTGCAGGAGTAAGTGCACATACATGTACATTAATAGGTCACTTTTTGAGTATTAAAATCAATCCCAGCATTCTTTGTGCAGTAATGTTCTTTTTGTAATTTGTCTCTAAAGTCATAGTTGATTTTTTATATTGTGTGTGTTTGTGTAGAATGTGATTGTAAGGGTAGTCGCTGTGATCCTCGCACTGGGGAGTGTCGATGTGCAGAAGGTCTAACAGGAAGACAGTGTGACACGTGTATTAGCACACACAGCGTCCCTGTGCAACACGGAACAGATGTCCACTGCGAACGTCAGTATTTCGTGATTTTCTTGTTTACTTATTTCAATGATTCATTGATTTACCTTTAATCTATTTATTATAAATCACGTGCGCGTTCGCGGCCTCCATTTAACTTCCAGTACACATTCACAAATAATAGTGTGCTTGTAGATTATTTATGATAACAAGCAAAAGAAACCAAGAAGAACTGTTACCTGGCTAGACTTGTCTCTCAAATATTTTTAATTTAAACTTTGATACAAAGCTCAGCCGCTAGATGTCAATGTAACATACGGTTTCTTTATATGTTATCCTCGATCACAAAACCAGTCTTAAGTTGCACGGGAACATTTTAATAAAAGACAAAAATACATTGTTTGGATCAAAAATATAGATTTTTCATTTATGCTCAAAATTATTGGGATATGAAGGAAAGATCATGTTCCATTAAGATATTTGGTAAATTTCCTACCTTAAATATATAAAAAATAAAAAAAAATGTGAGATGGCCTGCCACAGTTAACAACTTCAAAGGCAATTTTCTCAATATTTATATTTTTTCCACTCTCAGAGTTGTAAACGGTTGTATCTCAGCCAAATATTGTCTTATTCTAACAATTCACACATCAATATTTTATACATTATAATATACATTATTTATTCATCTTTTTAGATGTAAAAATCTCAATTTCGAAAAATTTACCCCATCAAAAATAAAAATGAACAAAATTCTACAAATCGTTTATTTAATATAATTATTATACAATAAAATAAAAATATTAAATATTAACATAAATTAAGTAAAATATAAATAGTTAATATAATATATATATATAATAGTTATTAATAGATAATACCCAAACACAGACCGGAAGTTAACTGCACTCCCGGCGCATGCATCCGATGAAACTGTCTATACAATTGAAGAGATAACTGATCATGTTTTTATTTTGCATTCCAGGTAACATTTATATTATTAGTAATAATTACAAAAAAATACAGCTAGCTAACCTGATAAAAACATTATAACATAATACAAAACATTTTTAAAAAATTTAAAGAACTCTAAATTATTCATGAACCCAGTACATTTACTCACTCATTGTTTGTTTCTTTATTCATTCGTTGTGACATTTGTTTCCTTCCAAGACATTCACTTATACGGTTTTCTTGTTTAGTTATTACCCAAATCATTATTCTATCGTTCAAATATTATCTTTTATATTTTAAGAGATTTCATGGAGTTCTCAGTTGTGATTCATTGAAGTATCAACTTAGTCTTATACGTTTTTTTGCATTGGAGAAATTAAATAGAAACAGATGTGACAATTGTTAAAATACATAAAGAGTATGGAGATGTTAAATAAATAGATTATAGGTAAACAGAAAATAATATGAAAATATGAATTGAACAATTTATATAAATAATATAAATAGCTTGTATGGGTTAAATAATCTGGATTTAGATAAATTCGATGAGAAATGATGAGTTCATATTGAGATCTTCATAATAGAGACATTACAGACATTGAGAGAATTCCGATGCCGGGTCTGTTTCACTTTAAATGTTGTTCTTTGGTTGTTGTATAGCCTGTGACAGCTGTGTGTTGGTGCTGCTGGACGATCTGGACAAGATGAACCAGCTTTATGAGTCTGTTGCCCAGCAGATGAGCAGTCTGAATGCTAGCTCCTCTGCCTGGTCTCAGCTAAACCGACTTAATGTGTCAATGGAGGCTATTGCTGTGAGTCTCCTTCTGTCTCACACACAAACACACACAAAAAAAGTGTGCATTAGTTTTACTAACCGGAAGTCCTGATCTCAACAGAGTGCTATAAGAAACTACAACAGCAGTCTGGATGAGAGCAGGAGCCGAGCCGACATGCTGGATGGAGAGCTGCAGTTCATTGATTCAGATATTAAGGAGTTAGAGGAGAAGGTAAAGAAAACATCCGGTGATCTAGATGTGGTCTGTTTGTGACCATATTGACCTGGCTGTTTGTGTTACAGGCCTCAGTCACACAAAAGAAGGGAACAGATCTGGAGAACAACACTAACTCCACACACAGCAGGGCACAAGACCTGCTCGGCTTTATCAAGGATATCATGGGAAATGTGAAAGGTACAACATCAAGGCCAGTGTTATCACGGCTAGATTATTTCATTCCTCAAATCGACATAATTCAGAGATGCCTCAGACTAAAAAAAAGACACTTGCAACTCAACAATTCAACACAACAAGTGTGATAGCGTGCCGTACTGATAGAGACATATTGACAACTCTGTCTGGTGCCAGTCTGCCATGTATTTTTAAGTAGCATCTTCGTGTTGGGATACTGATAATGTATTCCCATCTGTTTGTAGGCATTATACTGCAGGTGAACCAGACAGCACAGAATGAAAGCAAGGCGATAAATCAAGAGGAACTGGCTCAGATGATATCCGAGATGGAGTCCATGCTCAGAGACATGCGCTTCAAGACATTTGACTTCCAGAAGAGACTTGCAGAAAATGAGCTGGACCAGGCCAACAATTGTGAGTTTAAGATTCTATTGTTTGTTTTTACGATTTCATATTAAACTGAGAATTACAAAAAACTAGGAAGAAAATATTTGTTCTAGCTTCATGAGGTTCAAAAGATCGCACCAAAAGCTTCAAACCCCCATATTCGTCTAGCAGTAAAATATAGACGGTTTCATTGACACACCAGCCTGGCCCGAATTGAACTTTCGGTCTGTGTTTAGTTATGATATTGCATTTTTTTTATTAATTAATCTTAATGTTTGATTGTATATTCACTGTATTAAATTACATTAAAATGTAATTCTTTGCTGAGGTCAACCAGAAGTTAAGTTTGGGCCACATGACGTTTGTTTATGTTGTTGCTACTGAAACCGTCCTTAAATTAATGCAATTTAATAAATACAATAAATTAATATAAATAAAAAATGTAATTCAAATAGTAAAAAAAAATGTATACTATAGTTTATCGGTTTACTATAGTAAATATTACAGAATACTGTAGTAAACTATACTACAGTATAATTACAGTAAACTACAATTTAATTCATAACACAGCATATAATTTTCAAATGACATTGAAAGTTAGATCATCGGTTTAAACTCATTTTGCAGTAAAATTTATAACTAAATTTTTATTGATATTTAAAAATCTACAATTAGCCTTAAGTTCCTCTGCAATACTGCTAGTGCCCACCAGGGTCTGCTGCCCACAGTTTGAGAAGCTACACTATATGATGTAGATGTGGACCATTTCTTAGAGTTGCAGCTAATGTCATGACTGATATTTTCGTCTCTTATAGTGTTAGATCGTGTGAAGAACGACATGGCAAACCGAACACTGAATAATGATGATCTGGCGAAGAACATCAAAAACAAACTGAGCCAGTTTAACCAGCAGCTTATGGAACTGAAAGACGCTCTGAATGAAGCGGTCAATAACACTGCACACACTGTTGAGGCCAACAACATCAACCAGAAACACCTGGATGAGCTTCAGGTAACAGACACAACAGCACAGATTTACAGTACATGTGCCTGATACAGTCTATCACACAAATGCTTTCTTTGGAAAATCTGTCCTCCCAAATCTCTCTCAAACATCATCTGATCATCTAGAAAAAAATGAACGACCTTCTCGAGAAGCAGAAGGAAGTGGAGCAGCAGTTACAGATGGCAGAAGATGATGTGACCCAGGTCAACGATCTGCTCTCCATGCTCCAAGACTCCAAAGAGGTACACGATTGAACACGCAAAATCAAATCGCATCTTAGCACAATTGGACCTCATCGAGTGCAACGTCCGTGACCGATGTGATGTCTTTCAGGAGTATGAACGTCTGGCGGCTCAGCTTGATGGAGCGAGGAAGCCGGTTGCTGAGAAAGTGCAAAAGTATGCTCCGTCCGCCGCTAAAATTTCCCTGGTGGAGGCTGCGGAGAAACACGCTGAAATGCTCGACCAGCTGGCCAACAACATTTCCAGGTGTGTGCGTGTTTTGTAGCAGTCATTGGATATTTGGAATGGAAGATAATATGACACATATGAGACGATGTGCGTATTAAATATGCGTTTTTCCTGTACAGTCTCATATCCAGCTCCAACCAGAATGGTTTCATACAGCGAGCTCTGAATGCGTCTCGTGCGTACACCAACATTATAGATAGCGTGCTGGAAGCGGAGACTAAAGCTAAGGAAGCCAACGAATCTGCCACCGAGGCTCTGAAGGTGCCATCAAACACACTTCATTTAAAAAATACTCTCACTTTTATTCATCTTAAGCTGAGATCTCAAACTGTACGTTGAGTCAATATTTCTGTATGTGATTCAGAACATAATTGATGAGGATCTGGCCCAAAACGCTGCCACGTTGAAGAACCAGAGTATGGATCTCCTGACTGAGGCAGAGAAGCAAAAGAACAACAGTGAACGTAAGAACGGTCAAAGCGGGCAGTTCTGCAAATCACATAAGGAATTCAGCGTGAATTGATGTTTTGAATTGATTTGACAGGTCTGGCGCCCCGCGTGGATTCCATTAAGAAGAGTTTGCAGGACGCTGTGGAGAAAAAAGACAAGATGCTCGAAGACCTGAAAAACATCCAGGATAAGCTCAACTTTAGTCGAGGTCAAAGTCAATGTTTTTGGCGCAACTGTTATGAATTCCATCACTGGTCGATACTAGCGAGGCAGCTAGCGTCCATTTGAACCTTATTCAAAATGCATGAAGTCAGACAATGAACATCAGAGATTAGAAATGTCAGGACCACTTCACAAAAATGAGTATACTTTTTAGCACATTTAGCTATAATTAGTAGCACATTTTTAACAATACTTGCTACATAAAGTTAAAAATGTGCTACTAAGTGTAGCTAAATGTACTAAAAAGTATACTTAAAATGAACACGAAGTATAATATCAGTGTATACTATCGAAGTTTACTTGACGTGAATTGTAAATTGGCCCACCATTTAGTTTATAACTAGTTCTGTTTATAAAATTATCCTTTTGAGATTACTTTATTTAGTACTAAACCGAAAGTACACGAAGAGTTTACAACTCGATTTTTCATTTGTACTGCAACTATACTTCAAGTGAACTTATTGATATACTAAACGCTAGTTTCCTAGTTCAGTATTTGTAGCGCATTTATAGTTTATAAGGAAAGCACACCTTGTAGTATACTTTTCGTAAACTACTAGTTTTGTAGTTTTTATACCACGAGCACTGTATAATTGTATGTTTTCTGTAAGTGAACTTAACATCAGACTTATAGTTTACAGTTTATATATTATTATTTTTTTTAGGTAGCTTTTTAATTTTTATGCGTGACATCTACCTTTAAGTGTATTTTAACCTGAACATGCAAGTTTATAAAAGAGTATATAAAACTAAAATAGTTTTTAATAGGCTATTAAAACATACGAGTATACACTGCCAAGCCGAGTATACTTCAATACACTTTTAAGTATATCTCCATCGAAATTGGGAGTGCAAGTATAGCCCATATAAACAAACATACTTTTATTGTCAAGTATACTTTATTTGATGTAATTGATCATTTTAAGAAGTACATAAAAAGTAGACTAAAACTATCTTTTCTGATTTTACCATAAAGTGCTCAAGTTTGGTTAAGGACGTTATTGAAATGTAGTGTCCCTAAATGAAAAACCTGATGTAAATGTGTTGCTGTGTTACAGATGATATAGGGAAGGACATTGCAGATGCTAAGAGCGCGGTGGAGCAGGCTAACAACAAAGCCAGTAATGTCAGCGACTCGCTTGTTCCTCTACAAAAGCAGCTTGAGGAATGGCAAAAGCAGTATGGAGATTCCAACGCCTCCAGTGACGATATCAACAAAGCATTGAACGATGCCAACGCGTCAGGTGCGTGTACATACAGTATGTGCATGTTCTTGCAAGTACGTCTGTGTTGTGCTAGTTTAATATGAAGTTTTATGCGTTCCTATAGTGACGGCACTGAGCGACACTCTTCCACTGCTGATGGAGAAACTAGACCGACTGCAGAACACCTCATTTCAGCCATCCAACATCTCAGACAGCATCCAGAAGATCCGACAACTTATCGAGCAGGCTCGCAATGCTGCTAGCAAGGTAAAACTCTTGATCAGATCTTAACGACTACTAATAATTGTATTAATTTTATTTCAGACTATTTGTAATTGCAGTATTTCCATTTTTATTTTTTCAATAATATTAGGCAGATTTTTTATTTGATTGACTTTGATTAACAGAAATGTTTAATAGTTTTAGTTTACAATAATAACAATAATGTTTGGGTAACATTCTCAAAAAAGTTAGTTATCAAAATTGTTTTTGCAGTAACGTCAAAAGAGCATTTTATCAACATTGTCATTTTTATACATTAAAAATGTAAAAAATTGGTATTCTTACATTGTTAGAGGAACATTAAAAACGTTATGTTTTCATAACGTCATGGGAGTATTAGCGTAGATATTTTTGAAAGCTGGGAGCACATAAACAATGTTAAATCAGATGATATCGTTTTGACATGCAGTGACTCGCCTTTTTGTCCCACAGGTGAGCGTGTCCATGCAGTTTAATGGAAACTCTGGAGTACAGGTGAGGACGCCCAAAAATGTGGCCGACCTAGCAGCCTATTCAAATCTACGGATGTACGTCAAGCTTCCCCGTCCCAATCGCAGACGCCGCCAAGCTGAACCCTCCAAACCTCAGTTTGTCTTCTATCTCGGCAACAAAGACGTGAGTTAGCCTTCACAAACAAATTGCTAAATGTAATAGTGTGTAATGAAATATAAATATAAACCGTCATGTTTCCATACCGTACGTCTGTAGTCTACTAAAGACTATATGGCAATGAAGCTGGAGGGGACAAATCTGCGCTGGTACTTTAACGTGGGAGGAGATACAGCAGATGTTCTAATGCCAACGAGCGTGAATTGGGATTATTTCAACCAACTAGCCCTGGAGAGGTGAGGAACAAGCTTGCCATCATCTGGAGGTTTTTTAAATCTACTGAGCTTTCTTAAGTCAAAAATATTGACTCTTATTTATTGTGTGTATGCAGGACTCTTCAGTACGGTCAGATGGCTATGGCGACTGATTCAGAAGGCACAAATATAATGATTAAAAGCATGGTAGCTGGTGGAGAAAATGGACTACTCAATTTACCAGCCGAGGAGACCGTGTTTTATGTCGGCGGTTACCCCAGCACATTTCAAGTAAGTTATGAATTGATTTTCAGTAGATACTTTCAGCACTTTCGGCAGATTCAGTAGATTTCTTCTCAATTGTGTTGTTATGAACATTTGTGATGAAAAAACTTCAACATTTAAACCAACTGATGTCAAACCATTAAAACTAGAGCTATGTCTGGAGACCAGTATAGTAACGTTCGCTCATATAAGCAATAAAGTTAGATTTGCACTTATGTTTTTTTCTCCTCTCTGACACACGTGCAGCCTCCAATGGGTTTAAACGCGTCATCCACAAGCTTTTTCCAAGGATGCATTGAGCTGCTGAGTCTGAATGAAGAGCTCATCAGTCTCTATAACTTTGAGGAAGCATTTCAGATGAACACCACAACTGACCTGCCATGTTCAAGGTGAGAGAGGGAAAACCCTGTTTTAAATCATAAGACCTGCATGAAGTAATCTATGGTATCCCTTATGTGTTCTTTTTAATTTTGTTCAAATATTTCCTAGTCAGCATTCAATATATTAAATGGCCTCCAGTTTATGTTCTGTGTTAGTAATTAATAGTAACTTGAACTAATTTCCAAATAACAACAAGTTTGTCTAGAAACCAAGACATGCATCATTTGTGGTGTCTCATTATCTTGCTTAACCCACAGTGTGTGTGACAGGGCTTGTTATAATTACTTCCATATATTAAAACAGGAAGAGGCCTGTAAACACACCGGAATGGGTGGTTGACGGTGTGTATTTTGATGGTTCGGGTTATGTTGAAGTTGAGTTCAACACTCAGAAAGCCGATCGGATGTTCGAGCAGTATGTCAAACTCATCTCGCAGGATGGAATTCTACTGTTGTTCCACAGAGGGGTGAGCCAACGACCAACATTACTCACATTATTACTGACATTTCGAAATACAGTGCAGTGTGTTCATGTGTTTTGTTCCTGTGAATTTCGTCTCAGGATAAATTTGTGTGCGTGGCCATGCATGAAGGTCTTCTTAAGGTCTTCCACAATGTTGAGGGAACAATAACAAATAACACTGATGATTTGTCTAAAAAAGCCATTGCTGACGCTCAGTCGAAGTTTGTAAGTCACATTCTTATACATTTCGGACAAAAAATAAACATTTAAAAGTTGTGTTATAAAGTATAATAAAAAATATTATATTTGTATAAAATTACATATCGTTATCAAACAACATTTTAATCAGGGTCTGACGAAATGAATGGTATTATGAATAGCATGTCATTGTGTTTTGTAGCTAGATGTTATCTTTCGACTCGGCAGCGATGAAATGTGGGTGAGGGTAGACCGTCAGAGGGTCTACACCCTTTCAAGCAAAGAACTTCAATTCACAGATAGCTACTTCCTGGGTGGCGTACCCGAGGATCATATGCCTGAGAGGTAACCATGGCAACAGTTCCATTAAGAAGTCATAAGTTGTGTCCCAAATGAAAACTATACACTATTCACTCAACCATCTAGTGTATGATTTTAATAAAAGTAGCATCGTCCCAAATGAATAATAAACGGTTTTATACTAAAGGGAAGTGTGAGCGGTTTCTCAGACGAGGGCAAATGATGTCAATCTCACAACATAATGCATGGCAATAAAACTCAATTTATACTTTTTGATTTAAAGAATTCATATTACAATGTCCATAAAATTACACTTCATGCAGAGTGTTATGTTGCAGTCTGCCAAGTTGTGAAGCCAAAAGTGAACGAATAACAAAGTTATTGGCTTGAGAAAAAAGGAGTCGACTCTGAATCAAGCGAACAAGTCGTCTCTCATTCTTGTTTCAGTTTCGGGTCAGATTTGCGTCACTCGGTTTAATGCACACCTACGTTCCATTTGCGAGACTATACGCAGTAGACCAATCATAGCAGACTAGACCATCTGACCAATCAGATCAGAGTAGGCTGACAGAAAGGAGGGGATTAGACATGAATCGCAGAAAGAATCATTTGAGAGTTTGAATCATCATTAGTCAATAAGTACGGTAATAATAACTGCCTATTATGTAATGTTGCAAGTACACTATCCTGCTTATCACACGGCTACTTGCCACATGAGAAAAAAACTGGACATGAAATGTGAATTTTAAATATTTATTAGCTCATTTTTACTGTTTTTTATAATTTGTAAATATAATGTCATATACTGTATATTATTAAAGGATATATTTATATTTTGTTGTCAAAAAAAACTGTCAAAATGATTTGCGGCATCCGGGCTACTGTGTGTTATTAGTTTTGAGAGGTTGTTATCTGGGAATAGAGAACCTGCAAATGTCGCGACTCGCCAATCAAAATCAAGCGTTCCAACGAGTCGTGTAATAATAGAAAGAGTAGTGTCTGATAGCTCCGTCTCCCTTCCGCTACGTAAGCAAAACTGTGACCGCTGAGTGTGTGGTTCCACACTTCATATTTTCGGTTGAATGTTTGCATCATTTGGGTACATATAGTGCACTTCTTTTTTGAGAAATTTTCATGTGAACACAAGACTCACACGATTTTTTAAACTACAAAATTGTGTAGAATAGTGCATAAGTGCGCGATTTGGGACGCACATATATTCAGGGACTGCTGATTAAGCTGTTTGTGTTAAAACTCTGTTTGTGTCATTGCAGTCTGAAGAGTGTGTTTCCTAAGCGTGGCTCCATAAAGGGCTGCATGAGATACATCAAGTCCATGAGGAGCTTCGTTCAGATAAAGACCATGAAGAGTATAGGAATCAGCTACGGTTGTCCTGACGATCTCCTGGTGAGAATACACTTCCAAAAACCTCAATATCTTCACACAGCTCCTCTTTTGGTTTGGCAATGCATGCATGGAACAACATACACGTTGCGGAGAAATATACATGTCTTATCATTTTCTTACCCTCTTGTACATTACTCATTTTCTTAATTTGAAATGTGATGTCTTTAAATGGGACCTGACATGTTAAACCATAGAAAATAATGAGACTTAGTAAATTTGACCACGCTTTTGGCGCTTTTTTAAAATATAGCTCAGTTTTGGAAGGTTTACCTAGTACTTTTTTTTTTAGTATGACCTCGGTTGAGGTTCTAAGTGTACTGTACAGATACCAAAATGTGACGTGTTTAGTCACAGATCACTGGCTGGACAGAGAGAATCTTTACCAGCGTCATTGGATTTGCAACACGTGAATACGGATTTTATATCGCCATTTAGTTTTATGCGTTGTGACACTAAAATAGAGATCGAGACCCTTAACGCAATGCTAAATGTTACTTTAGCTTACCCTTGTATGCCGTCGTAAACCAAATGATCGCTGTCTGCTCTTTTCTTTAAGATTTCTCAAACTCTTTGGTATTTTAGTGCTATTTTGTTGTGCTGCCATCCGCTATCGATATGCTCCATTACTCCTGTGTTATGCGTGTGTTTGTCGCGTTCACTATGGCAGTAAAGGCGGCGCAACAATGACAATATGTTTATAATCCCCACCCACATTGAAGCACTGCTAAACTGCCGTGGAAAAGAAAAGTGAGCCAAAGTGAAATGAACTGAGCCGTGTCGTACTAAACCTGACGGTACCATGCAGTGGAAAAGCGCCAAAATTTTGACTATTTGGTGCTAATGCATGTTGGCTATGATTTTTATTTCTGCACAAATGATAACTGGGACTCTCAATACATTTAAATCCGCGGTGAATGCATAGTTGTTTTGTAAGAAAATAAAAAGTCACAAACTACGATTTAAAGAAACATTTGTGTGCGTGTCTATGTGTGCTTCAGGTTACCCGTGAAGCCCATTTCGCTGGTGAAGGTTATCTGGGCTTAAATCTGGACAATGTCCCAGATGTCTCAGACAACTTCTACGCTGGTATCGGCTTCAGAACAGATCAGCAGAACGGCCTCATGTTCTACCATCAAGGCCAGGTACAAACTCACAATTACAAAAACTTTATTAAATGATACTTGAAGTATAATGAGTATTTATGATGCACTTTTGTGATTTCTGTTTGAATTGTGTGTTTGTGTGTTTTCTTCAGAGCGCTGTGTGTCAGGTGATCTTAGAGAACGGTCGTATAGTGATCAGTGCTGGTGAAAATGAGGTCAGGTCACAGAAGACATACAATGATGACAACAGTCACTATGTGGCTTTCTACAGCAACACAACTGGGTGTGTTGATGCTGTTTGTTTCTAAATGTTTAGCGTAGTAATTCTAAATTTAACCATCATTTTAATTTTGTTAGTTACGACTTGAACTTAATTAGAGCATGTAAAAAACAAGTATGACTTGCTATTGCTAGTACACACTTTTCACAACGGTGGAGAAAAAATTGAATTAAATTAAATTAAATTGAATTGAATTGAATTGAATTGAGTGAAGTTGACTTAAGTGAAGTTAAATCAAATCAAATAAATGAATGAACAATTACATTCAAATTAATTTAAAAGCAGTATCATGCTTTTTTTAGCTCTAAGAATTAAATCATTTATGAAGTTTGTTTACAGTTTTGTGACATGCATTGCTTCGTTTAGGTTGTACATCTATATAGACGATATGCGTGAGCTTGGAGAAGAAACTGGCACTAAGGTCACCAGCAGGGCGGCGCTGAAATATGCTACTTATGTGGGTGGCACACCTGAATCAAACGGTCTCACCGGCTGCATCAGCAACTTCTTCATCCAGACGTAAGTGATGACATCACAAAATCAGCAAGAAAATGTGGGTTGTTGCTAAAAGTGCTAAAATAATAATGAATTAACTTAATGTACTTAATGAGCTGAATGACGAGTGAGGACGACTCTCTGTTGTCTGTTTGTGTTGTAGACTTACTGAAATGCAGAACGTTGTGGATCTGATAAAAGCTCAAGAGGGACGCAGATACACTTTTGACTGTCCAGCTGCATCACAGCCACTGGAGATACTGGATTCACCACGGAAGAAGAATCCAAAGGTACTGTCCTACACTTTGAGAAATTGAAAGCAAAAATTAGTTTACTTGAATGAATATAGATATATTGTTATATTTATAATGTCTGAATGTATTATGTGTGTGATTAAACAGGTTAAAGGAGTTTCTAGAAGTCATATGCCACATGTGTCGTCCTGTACGGGTGAGATGCCCATACAGGAAGGCAACGCCCTCCACTTCAGTGGCTCCTCCCACAGCCACCTGCGCTTTGATGAACTCCCTCCAGCATTTAGCCAAACGTGAGTGTTACAGTTCCTGTTAAAATTGCTTTAAAGATGAAAAAAATCGTAAGTGTCCATAATCTGAATGATCTTGACGTCAGATTTCAGTTTTATCTTTCCTATTTCAAACTGATTTCACTTTCTCTGATATTTATTCTAAAACTATTGTGCCGTTTCTGTGTCACGCAGGCCACACGTGTCTCTTGGCATACGTGTGAACTCTTCGAGCGGTTTGATCTTCCACGTGGCGGGAGGGAGGAACCAGAGAACCATGATGCTGTCTGTGTTTGACGGTCATCTGATGCTGCTGGTCAACGGCGGAAAGAGAAAGACCACCATACGCAGCAGAAAGAAATACAGTGACGCCCTTTGGCACACGGTTCGTGCGTGATGGGGTTTTTGCAAACATTTTATTTTTCCAGGCCACTCATTTTTACAATGAATTTTGCAGGTGTTTGTCAAAGTGGAAGGGGACCGGGCCTCTCTGACTGTGGACGGCATCGACGTTCAGAGCAAGAGAGCATCATCAGGTGGAGGGAGAAACGTGTTTGGAGCTCCGCTTTACATCGGAGGACTTCCATCAAACCACAGTGCAGCTACGGTAAACACGGTTTTAGGGACACTACGCTGTACGTTTCAAAACCTAGGGAGCTGTCTATCTAGGCACCCTCCTAACAATAATGATTCCGGTGGAATCGTTTAAAGCTGCAGTCTGTAACTTTTGCTCTCTATCGCCATCTCTGTTTGAAACGTAGAATTGCAGGTTACTTTACCTGCTTATCTTCACCTGGGTTGAAGTTAAAGGATGTCAAACTGACATTTTCATTTAAAACTAACACAGATTTTCACACATATAATAGCTCAACTGATTTTTGTAAAGTTATAGATAGCATATTTTTATTACAGATTACATCTTTTTTATTATTTTTTAAATATTATATTTCTAATAATACTCATATTTATTTCATTATTTGTAAGTAATAATAATTACTTATAAATAATAATATTAAATTATGTTTTTTCATTTCTCTTTTTTATTATGGCGTGCCGTTATCCAACATGCCTAATAATGAAAATGCAGCTTTGCTAGATTCCAATAATGTTATAGAAATATAATAGAAATTATTTTTAGCTAATTAAGTCGATTTTTTTGTTTTAATCATTTTTTGCAACACATTCTGGGTTTACATACAGGCATTTAGGCTTTAATCCAAACCCATTTATGAAAGTAAGGAAATCCAAAAAAGCATTTCATCCCAAGGAAGCAATAATATGATTTGCAAAGATACAGCATTTCAACACTTGATAAAGATGTATGTAATGCTGTCTTAGCAAGGTTTTGTATCACAAAGTTCTTCAATGTAAGCATCAGTAGCTCTTGTACCTTAAAAAACTGTTTGGATTGGCAGCTCACTTAGGTTTTGGAATAAAGTTTATCCTTATTTGGAAAGATTTACAAGCTCAAAGAGTTTTTGTGGGCAAGCTTATGTAAAATATGTCTGCTGATGTTTCTTGCAGCCTGGTTTCATTGGCTGTGTGAGGGATGTGAAACTGAATGAGGTGGAGTTACAGAGCCCGTCTCACAGTGTAGGGGTGATACCCTGTTTCCAGCAACCCGCTCAGCAGCCCGCTGTTTACTTCTCCAGTCAAGGAGGATATCTGACCATCGGTGAGTCACCTGCCATTTACTCCGCTGACTTCACTTCATTTAACACTGACATTAAAGTAGAGATGTACTGTTAGGATTATTTATGTAAAACACATGAAATCTCTTTATGTTCACGATAGAAGAGTCACTGGTGCTGGATCGGGACCTGGAGGTCCTTTTGGAGGTTCGGACAGTTTCTGACTCTGGACTCCTGCTGCACGCTGGTGCCAAGAAGAGTCAACAGCTGAGTCTCTACCTCAATCAGGGCCAGGTGATGATTTCAGACACATACATACAACAGTAGAGAGAGCAGAGTTAAACGAGATTTATAAATATAATGTATAATAGAATTATCTGATAGCAAAGATTGTTTATCATTCATGGTATGAGGGATGGGACTCAGTTTTTGTTTGTCGATTGGCCCATACCCCATACCCCGTTTCCCAACTCTCGATTTCTCACACATACAGGTGACAGTGTTGGTGAACATTGGAAGTGGAGAGTTTTCAGTAAGTCTCACACCAGAGTCGTCGATCTGTGATGGACTTTGGCACAGTATTGCGAGTGAGTAGTGATCTTCCATATTATCTATGTAAAAGATGAAAAGCGGTCTTGTTTCGCCGTAACGTTTATTTGGTTTTAATTTCCGGCTTACAATACTTTATCGCATTTATTATTGTATTTATTTGACTGAGACAAACATTGAGAATCCTAATGGTCTACTATAAACAAAATCTGTCCTGTAGCATTACATCAGAAGTGTTTGATAAAATCTCTCACTATGATTATTTTGTGTGTATTTTAGTTGTGAAGAAGAGCAATGTAATCCAGTTACATGTGGATGCAGCGAGCGAACATGGAGTGGGTCCCAAACAGCACGTTTCTAACGGAGGCAAAGAGACCGTCTACTTGGGTAGCGTCCCAGGTATGACCCCCCAGCCGTTAAATCAGCTAATGTCATCACATGCACCATATGTCCACAAACAAAAATGAAATAAAATGTTTCATCTTCAGATACCATCAAGGTTCCAGGTCTCCCGTCGGATCTTTCTTCATTCCACGGTTGTGTGAGGAAAGCTGAACTGAATCACCGGCCTGCCAAGCTCTCAAAACCCCTCTCGCTGTTTGGAGCCGTGGGGACTCAGGGCTGCCCTCTCTTATAGTTACCCATAAAAACACACTGACACTATCACATCATCAGGTGGTGGGTTTAATTTAAACAACTGCGAAGATATTTATATGTTCATGACACCATGTGGGTTTTTTTTAATCAGGCACTGTAAGTGCAGAGAAGACACTAATAAAGTATACATGTTGTACGCTGTAAGCAGGGCTGGTTTTGCTGGCAGAGATCTGAATTCGTATTGTTAAATAATACATTCCATTGATGTTATAAATATGGACCCGTTGACATTAACTGTGACCACTCACCATGAAATGGGTTTTTATGGTTCTTTATAAACACTGGAGGTCAATTTACTTTGGATATAAACAAACAGTCTGTGAGATACCTCATTTATTTTAAAATTACCTATTGTATTATCTAAAAACTCTATTTTTGTCACATGATATTTTGTCTGATTCCCTTGAACTATAGCTGTTTGTATTGGCAATAAAAAATTCCCTGAAACCTTTACAGAACTTTGATTAAATTTTCATCACACAGACAGAAATGTCATTATCAGTTATTTAATATTGTGATTTTAGACATACAAAACACTAATTGTATCTGATTACAGGCAAACATTTCATACTACAATGTTAGTGACGATTAATATCGTAGCGAAGGTCTTCTGGAAGGTGATTTTAATCTAAACTCATGTCCTCATCATCATCCTTTTTGTCTTTTGAATCCCCATTATCATCTGTTTTCGTATCACTGCCCTCCATTGCCTTGGCAAACGCCTCCACATCTACACATCAGAAGGAAAAGACATGATAAACATCTAAGATCAGAATTTCTTGAAGTTTGTGGGGCTGCTGATATTCTGGTGTGATGTGCTATTTTCAATCTGCAATTGTTTATTCTTTTATAAATATTAGGGCTGCGAGATTTATTAAAGTTATTTAAATAACACAAAATGGTTTTAACAAGCTGCTGAATGATTTTAATTCACTAAAAACTAAATATTTGTTCTGCTAAAAACAAATCAAAATATACACTTTTCACAGTGTAATTGTAAAAGGTTGAACTTAAAGGAAGAGTTCAAAAATGAAAATTCTCTCTTCATTTACTCACCCTCACGTTATTACAAATATTGATACATTTCTTTGTTCTGATGAACACAAAAGATATTTTGAAGAATGTGGGAAAGCCAGTTCGGGGCACCTTTTTTCCTACTATAGTAGTGGAAGGTTGCCAAGAACTGTTTGGTATCAAGCATTCTTCCAAATTTCTCTGTGATCATCAGAACAAAGACATTTATTCAGTTTGGGATCGGGATGTAACGATTCACCATGAAACAGTTGACAATCGATTATAATATGTGACGATTCAAGCCGGATGGGATGTTCGCAATACGTGTTTTGAACAGCAGGGAACAAAACGTGGACATGCAAAAATTTCTTAATTGTTAAAAATCCAAGACAAGCATATAGGAAAGTCTTAATGTATACGAACTAAGGAAACTTTTGTTTTAGTCGTTTTTTTTTTTTTGACTTTTTATTGCAGTTTAGTTTTGTAATTTGACATCAAATTAATTTTACCAAGAAATGCGCAGCATTTGAAAAATAATAAAAGGGCACAAATGTCAATTTAATTTTGTAAAAACAAACAGTGAAACTTTGAAATAAACCGTATCGTGAATTGCATCGGGAGCTGAATGAATCATTACATTCATAGTTTTGGAACAACTTGAGGGTGAGTAAATGATGACAGAACTTTTATTTTTGGATGAACTGTTCCTTTAAGACCTGGCTGAAAGTCCATGAAAAGATTTCAAGTTTACCTCCTTTATTAGCAGCGTCCACCGCTTCAGACGGCAGCCCAAACTGATTCATGAGAGGACCGAGCTGCCCAGAGGCCAGTGCACTGCTGAACATACTCATTGACTGCACACACAAACAGGAAATTTGTCAGAGACCACAACACATGTAAGAGTTTCTCAGGAGTTTATGAAGGATTTGTGTCAGGATTGCTGTGTTCGAAAAGCATCGCGTGTGTATATTTTACCTGTTGAAACTGTGGAGAGGTCAGCGTGTTCTGGATCTCTTCTGCACTCTGTGGCAGTGACTCTCCTGAGGGGAGGTACGGCAACAGTCTCTGCTGGACTTCAGAATTGGCCAGAATAGGAGCCATGACATCAGGAGTCAACACGCTCGCCAGGTCCACTACAAAGAGAAGGACAGAGATACAAGATATAACCTAAGATTGAACGTAACAGAAGGAGGACATAAGTTAGCATTAGCATGAAGAAGTCTTTTAAAATCATTGATGGTGTGATATCTCTGTCTAGGGATTAAGATTTTAACGGTATTACTACTATTATATACTGGGTTTCGGTACCCATCCCTATCCCTCACCTCCTTGACCCTCGGCACCAATGGCCGGCACATTCATGGTGGCTAGAATGCTCTGGAGGTCACTCAGCTGGATGGGCTGTGTGCTTGAAGAGGCAGCTGCAGGGATGGAGGGAGTCTGGGCCGCAGGGGTGGTGGGGGTCACCGTAGGAGAGCCGGTGGAGGTAGCAGCAGGGGTTACCGGTGTGGTGGGTGCTTGAGTGGAGCTAATCCGAGCAGCAGATCCAGAAGAGGGAGTGGCGGCTGCTGATTGGCTACGAGAGCTGAGGAGGTTTTTTTAAAAAAGGTTCACATGAAATCTTTACAGCATGTCATTATAGTGACATCACATGGTCATTGATAGACAAAACAAACCTAGAGGTGGAGCTGCTGGTAGCAGGACCTCCGCTGCCTAACAGGCTAGCCAGACCTGGACCGGCCAGAGCACCAAGCCCCCCTACAACACACAACAGCGTTTTTTTTACATTTCATATTTTTAAGGTGCTCTTGATGTTTTGAGCTGGTCAATATAGTTGTCTCGAACTTGTCTGATGTAAAGCCACAACACATCAGACATTGTAAAAAAAAAATTATTTTGAACTGTCAGTTTTAACAAATTGACTACATCCATAAATAATCATTTTTATGTCTTTTTCCCCGTGAACCAGGAGTTGCAATCGTTATTACTTCCGTTATTTTGACGCATTTCAGAGTGAAATGGAATTTTGAATGAGAAAAAAGTGGGCGTGGCTTTCTAGTGATTTGATTTGATGTATAAAACAGCATATGCATTTAGAAATGGAACTGGCAGCAGACTGACAGCTGAAGGGGAGGAGTTAACGGATGCTCCGCCCAAGCCATCAAACATACTTAGTCATCTAAGATGAATAGTCATTACAGGACAGAAGTGCATTTTCAGATTTTAATTGAAGATTATGAGGGCACACGCATTTAAAAAAAGAGAATGACACAATATTTCACCAAAAAAATAGGTATTGTAAAAAAAATTCAATGGGACTTTAAGTCGACATAAAAAATTCAAACAACATTTATTTGAGTTCTATAATTCAGGGAAAACACATAAATATGAAGATATAAAATAGTGAGAATGCTGATATATTTGTTGCACAGTCATTCTATATTTTTTCTTTTCGCAAATCATGAGCACTGGATCTCAAAAATAACTCACCGAGTCCACCCAGTCCTGTTGGTCCAATAAGCTGCATAAGTTGGTTGTGGCTCATATTGCCCAAGAGATTTTGCAGGCCACCTTCTATTAAAAATGAATATTGTGAGTAATAGGATAATAAAGTGTGCTGGCTAATTTGATGAATATTTTTCTTAAATAACTCACCGCCAAGCGCAGACAGCTCATGACTGCTACCCCCTCCACTACCCAGAGCACCTGGAATAGGTGGGTTATTCAGGTACTCGTTAGCCTTACGACAGTATTCCTCATCTTTGTCTGTTTTGGGCTCCTTCAAAGTGAGGGAGACAGCAATGTAATTCAAATCTTACATTCTGAAGCAATTCCGAATGTTGAATGACAGCGATGACTAAAGCTCCACAATAGGGCTGAAACGATTAGTCGACATTGTCGACAACGTCGACAATAAAAAATTGTTGACAAATATTCTTGTTGTCGAGTAGTCGTTTGATTACGTGACTTAATTTAAGGGCCTGCAATATCACAATTTGACCGCTACGGCACTGTAGTGTAATGCAGCCTTCCCGAATGCTATCGCAGTAGAAGGACACGCAGCGAGAATTATGGCAGAATACAAACGAATGCGAACAAGTAAAGTGTGGGAAAGATTTACCAAATTGAAAACAAAAAAATGCGGTTGTGTGCAATGCATGCAAGACGGAACTTGCCTTTCACGGCAGCACAACCTGCATGTTCCAGCATTTCGAAAGGAAACATCCCGGAGCAGGAGAGTGGTTACTGTTCTCCATCAAGAGCTTACTAACTAACTTAGCGGTAAATCTTTTTATGAGAGAATGCAATAATAATAGCAATGACAATAACAACAATAATCATATAATTACAGTTATGTTATTATTTGTTTTGCAAAGTAAAAAGCTTTGATCGAGTTTAAATGTCAAGCCTGTTTTGATTATTATAACACCGTTAGGTAATACATGAGAGGAAAATGATTATAAGAGAGGGACGTTTAGTGATAGGAGTCTTATATCTTGCCTTTATTTTTTAAATATTTTCTCTTTTTCATTAACTCTTTCACCGACATTGATGATTTATCTCATCATTTAAAAAAAAAAGGGTTCCCCGCCAAACGAGTTATTACGTCAATCATTGTTTATACTGTTGTACAGCAGGTGGCGCTGTTACACACCTTTGGGAAAAAGTACAGAATCCCAGAACCTAGAATGTATATTTCTTATCGTTTTTTTTATTATCTCAAAATTATCTTTCAATCAAAGTGATGCATTTTTGAAGAAACCTACCCACATCTAAGAAGTGATAAAAAAAGAACAAATCCAGATTGAAGAATACGGTTTAAAAGCAAAGACTCTGTCCTTTCATTGGACATATTGTTTGTCCATATATTCTTTACAGAAAATGTACTGTGACCCATTAAAGTTTGGTGAAAATGTTAAAAAAAGCAACTTTTTTTAAAGAAAGGCTGACTGGGAAAGAGTTAAACTGAACTGTTGTCATAGAAATGCTGCTTAATGCTTCTGTCAAGAGATTTGTTTACATTTAAAAAAAAAAAGTTTGTAGAGAGTATTTGTGTGATTCGAGTCGGACAGAATCAGCAAACTTAAAGAGAGTAACCAGTTGGTTCAAGTTCATTAAAACAAATTTCAAAAGCTGAATTGATTTTATTCATTACGTAACTTATATTTAACTCAATGTTTTAACTAGTTGCAAAAGCTGAATAATCATTAAAAACGTACCGATTAGTCATTGAAATAATAGCAGATTAGTCGATTAATCGGTCAAATAATCGTTTGTTGCAGCCCTACTCCACAACACACATAACTCACCTGCATCCAAAAGAAGAGCCTTTTAGATCCAGCCTTGAACTTCAACACAAAAACACGTCCAGTAGTGCACTGGCTCACTTTCTTAAACTCGCAGTCGTCTGGAAATATGATCAGATCCTGAAAAAAAAACAGCAGGATCGTAAGTCTAATGGTGCAAACCAAAAGTTGATCAGACCAAGCGGATCTGGAGTATTCAGAATGTCATCTCCACTCACATCCTCCACGTTTCCGGAGGTTCTGTCTTTCCAGCAGAAGTGGATGAGCGAGTCATCTGTCTGCTGGATGTAGACGGTGCCCTTGCGCTTATCTGGGGTCACAGTGCTGCCCTTCAGCGTCATTTTACCGGCCCGAAACTCAACCAGATATTTACTGGATGAGCTGCGGGAGCCGGACACCAGACTGGGAAACAGAGCTCCAGATGACATCTTCACTCCTGGACAGACAGAATCATACAGAACCTTATTGCCAAGTGTGCTTGCACGTACAGAAAAATCTATTTGCTACTTTTGTATAAAATTGTATAATACCATGAATGTATAAAGAGTAAAATAAAATATTTTAACAAATATAAAGTAACAGAGCATTCTGTGAACGTATATAGATTAAAAGACAAAAAAAACTAAATAAATACACAAGACACAACAGAAACATAGTAAAAGTACATATATTATATTGATAGAACAGAAATAAACTAGGTATAGAAATAAAAAGAAATATATATAAATATAATAGACATAAAATATCGAAATGATGAGAAGTTACATAGAATAGAAATATGCAAACCAAGAGTCAATAAAGATTGAGATGCTGCTCCGTCATTTTGAACAACGTGAACGCGCAGCAGTTACACAGCAAAATTTTGTTAGCACTTCAGCTAGCTATAGATCGAACTGGTTCATATTTGTACAAAATAACTAACACATATTATCCGACTGTATCATATCATCAAAGCTTTCACAATGTCACACACCGGGCTGAATATGCGAACATATATTTACACTAACGTTACTTAGCTTTAAAAACAGTCTATTAGCATTAGCTGCCGTTAAACAGCTCCAGCTCAAAGATGACTGTGTATTTATGTGCACGTGTATATTTCAATTATACATGTCCCGTATGTATCAAATATTGTTATAAAGGTGAATCATACCGGTGGTAAAGTTTACTCTTGCGTAGAATTTTGCAGCAAATATAAGACTCGATGGACGTGAACTGGACACAGACGCAAACACTCTAGTGAAAAGCGGCAAATAACTTCCGGTATCCGCCCAACCATGTTCCTATTGGTCATTTTCAGAGCAGTATTTTATTGGTCGAATTATATGTCGTTCTTGGCTAGCAGCATCTGTTGTGTCAAGTCGTTGCGTAGTAAGAGCAATGTATGACATCACAATACTGCGAGACCGATTGAAAAGCAAGCACAGCCCTTAATGTATTTATATAACTTTAAACTTATTCCCCCCATGCAAAATTTCAATTTTTATTTACTTTACTTTGTGTATCCCCGGTTACATTATATGTATTGCTCATTGTTATTTAATAAAGAAACCAAGCGTTGCTCTGGGAATGTCAACAAAGTTTTTACCAAAGGTTTTTAGTATCAGCAGCACAGATATTAACATTTGGTTGTTAAAATATCATCTCTTTTTAGTTTTTAAAGCATTTGTTTTATTTTTTATTTCATGATTTTTCAAAGTCAGTTATGCCATTTTCAGGATTGTGACATCCATGATGATAAGAATATTCCTCATAAATGGGTACATAGGAATTAAAATAAACAAACTTTTTTTTTTGTTCTGTGAAGAGACATCCCTTCAACATTTGTTGGGTATAATTACTTCAGCTTTTTGCAGTATAATTAACAGAAATCCTACAAAGTGTCCTTTTTTGTCACACCCATAAGGCATTTAGTTTATTTCCCAGTTTAAAATAGAAAACATTCCCATAGACTGATATTTTTCTGATGTTTAAACTCTATCAACAAGGGTTCAGTAAAATATAAACAAATGGTTTAATATATTGGTAACAAATACATTCGATGAGCGTTTTTGTCACATCCGTAACGGTGGAATTGCCCACATGCTCTTTTTTTAAAGTAATAAAACACAGAGATCTTAATAAATGCAAAAAACATTTATTTCAAAAGGTTTTAAATATTCAGACAAAAATTATAGTATAATTAGTATAATTTCTCTTCAAAATTTAATCCCATCAATTCTAACGTGATTTTTTAGTAAAATTACCATTCGACACGGTTTAAAACATTTAAATACTACAAAAATAAATCATTACACAAAACAAGGAGCTGCTTGCTCTACATGAATATACGAATATATCTATGGAACATACAGACAATAAAGATACGACAAAAAGCGAAATGAGAGACAAAAGACTGCGTAAAAATAAAATCTATATTTTAATTGTAGAACATTAGTTTTATAGCGGATACACATAAAACGAAAATTATCAAATACACATAAAACATGATACAAAAAGGACACAAACCAAGTAGTGTAAATGTTGACTGTAGGAAACAAATGGTGATTAGTTTTTTTTACATTATTTTGATACTCACTCAGACAAGGGAAAAAGTTTGAAAAATAAAATAAAATGTCTAACATACTTAAGTTTTAAAAATACCCTTAACATTAAGCAGGGACTAGTCACGACAATTTGAGAGTAAGTGACGGAGATGTTTCTAAAGTCAGGCACTGTGGAAAAGAAAACACATCTGTGTGACAACAACTGCTGGAGAGTCACTATACATCAAACCCTGCTCATCAGAGTTTGTTTCATCTACACATTACACATCTGAATGAAATAATAAAAAATTTGTAGTCTGAAAAGGAATGTTATTAGATTGTAAAAGATCTTTCAAAGCAAAGACAGCAGATAAGGAGCCGAACATAGATAGGCAAACCGAACTACTTACAGAATTGCATACTTTACAGTAACTGTACTTTACAGCTGCCATTCTTTACATTTCATGTTTATGAAGCCTGAACTATTCAAACACGTATGAGGGATTTCAGCTGTGTAATAAACTGCATAGATTTTATGTTCTTAAACATTTGTACACAAGTACACTGTGATTTAGGAATGTGAAAATAGGTGCAAATGCGACTCTACATATAACAACCTGGACAGTGTTTGAGCAACAACAACGACAAATACATCATACGGTGCGAAACAAGAAAAGGTGCATTTTGTCAATAAACTGTGTTTTGTGATCATTTGTTAATTATTAAACAACCGATAAATGGCAATACAAACAGCTCAGAAAAGTCTCTATTTGGGCAATGGGTGCATAAGCACACAGTGGAAGGAAGCAATGAAAGCGAGCAAGCTATTTTTAAAATGCTTTACGATAATTTATTAATGATGAAGGTACTTTTCGTTCAATTTTGAGGTCTGACATTTGAAAAGCCAAACACTGTACCAATTAAAACAAAATCTATAACTTTTTACACAAATCGCCATATCTTACGCATAGATCACCTGGATCACCTTCACGCTCTCTCTTACTCTCTACAGCTGGGCAGAAGTTGTTCTTAGCTCAGTGCTAGCAAAGCTCAACAAATCTGGATTAAGTTGATTTATATTAGTGTTATGGCCAAAGAAGTTTAGTTATCTGTAGCACTGCTTAACACTGCTATGGAAAAAGTAGCTGAGACTTTTTACATTCAGAAACGACTCCTACATTCTCTCGCCCTCTTATGCTACTTTCCTCTTCTGATAAACCTACAGGGTTCATGAATAAATATTCTTCTAGAAGTCAAACGTTGTGTCATTACAATTGTGTGTCATCTAATCACCTCTCTCTCTTTCCTTCCCAGAAAACGAACAACCCAACCAATTAAAAGAGCAAAGACATAAATGAACTGATTATGGAAAAAACCCATGATCCTCTGGTGCAACCGAGAACAGTATGAATTTTGGTGAGCAGGTGCTGAGCAAAATGAGATGAGCGCTTAGGGTGAACTATCCCTTTAATATGCTGTTTAGGTAGAGAAGGATGCTGTAGTTTAGGAGAGAAAGGAAGGTGGTCGCCTAAGCTTGTCATCAGTAGATATCATTACAGTCTGTGTATTTCCTATCAAAATATCCCCCGGTGTAAAGCCAGTCCTGTGATCCTGTGTATAGGTTTGTGCCGGATTGAAACCACCTTCGGACAATAAGAGAAGTAAGAGAGGTTAAAGCAGGACAACTTTTGATTCAGTTTATGTGTGTTACGTTATTTACCTAGTGGGCCACTCGCCACCATCTTTGTCCCGTTCTTTACGAGATGCTCTCTGTTTCTCCTCCAGTCTCTCCTTTGCAGTGCTGGCTTCATCTACAGAAACACATAAAAGTTGTATGAAATCAACTGTTGCTTAATGGTGTTCTC
Organism: Triplophysa dalaica; assembly: GCF_015846415.1. Taxonomy (NCBI): domain Eukaryota; kingdom Metazoa; phylum Chordata; class Actinopteri; order Cypriniformes; family Nemacheilidae; genus Triplophysa; species Triplophysa dalaica. The sequence continues at coordinate 10,481,062 of NC_079561.1, read as the reverse complement.
AGGAAGATTTTTTTTCATGCTATTCATCCCAATATTAAACTATTTTAGTTGTTTTAGCTTATTTCAGAATGTTAGCAACTGAGATTTCTGGGGTAGTGAGCTAATTGTATTCAAAGGTGCCCCAGAACTGTTTTGTTTTCCAAAATTCTATAAATATCAGATATGCAAATATATATAAATATATGCAATATTTTTTCTAGTACGGTAATCAATGTTGCCCCAGAAATCTCAGTTGCCAACATTTTTCCAAATATCTTTCTTTGCGTTCAACAGAACAAATACATTAACACAGTTTTTGATCCCTTGAGGATGAGAAATTCATGACTGAATTTTCATTTTTGGGTGGACTATGCCTTTAAGGGACCAAAGGGAAGTTTGTTGACGCCCCCTGGTTTAGAAACACTGGGGTAGACTGACACCTACAGGCCTGGATGAATGATGTTTGGGCAAACTGATGTCTTCTGTGTGTGTATAAAACAGCAGAGGGCAATGTTAGGCAGCTTTAGAGTTGGAAAAAATAATCATTACCCATGTTGCCATTCTCCATGGCTTTGATGTCAGGCCGTAGGCGGCAATCTGTTGGTGCCAGCAATCCCTCCATGCCAGGTTCCATCTCATTGAGTGTCACAGCAAAATTTGTGAAGTTATACATCTAAAAGGGAATGAAGGGACATTATCAGAAATCAGAATATGAATGATACATTTATGTCAAGAATTGATGTGTGTGTGTGTGTGTGTGTGTATACCTCTGCTGAATGAGGCGGTCGAGGTGATATTCTCCACAGTAACGTGCTACCAGGAATCACAGCCACAGTCTCTTGCACATCAGGCATCTCATCAGCATCCTCGTTGACAGATCCTTCTGTCTCCTCCTTTATCAACACCGAGACAAACAACCTGGCATTATATACAGTCCAGCCGCTCACTATAGTGAGATAAACCACAGACATGAAAATCCTCTCACATTCACATAAAGTGTGATCAACTAAAAATATACAAACTGAATGAATGACTCTTATAAAATGACACACATTCACAGAAAAAAGGTCTGAAGAATGAGAACACAGCCACGTGTGCTGCTCTGGTCATGTCCTCTCGACTCCTACACACTGTACAGTGTACACACATTAGCACATATCTAAGCTACACACGCCAATACAAACAATCCAGACCACTTGAGCACACCATTATTCTCTAAAGCAAGAAAGACATACACTCCATAGCCAAAGGATGTGAACATTCCCTCTAATGGATGGGTTTGGTTACTGAAGTAAAGACCACACTTGCTTCACATACGTACAATGACGTAATGAAGTGCTTCAAGCTTTGTTGCAGCAAACTGAGGCGATGTTTTTCTGCCCCTGTGCACAAAGTGAGGTCCTGAAAAGCTTTACCAATTAGTACCACAGAAATTTCCAGAAAACCAACTCCACCAGACAGGGTTGTGCACATTCTGTTAACCATATAGTGTACAAAACACACTTTTATGAATATAGTCAGGGTAGGATGGTGGCTCTTGTGTAAATTTACCACACAATATGAATTTACTTCCTGCTTCAATTACACCAACTTATTTTTAACTCCTTGCTCTAAACTCAAAGAAGCGATCAGGATTAGCTAAAAAAATGTAAGTGAATAAATCTTAGCATTTGAAAGGGTTAAAGCATCACTGGTGAACTATTTGTTAAAGGTATAGTTCACCCAAAAATGAAAATCTTGTCATCATTTACTCTCCCTCAGGTTGTTCAAAAGTCTGCTGAACACAAAGAAATATGTGTGGAAGACTTATTGACTACTAGTAAACATTACATTGGTAGAAAATGGTGGCTCAGAACTATTTGCTTTTCTAAATTCCTCAAAATATCTTCTTAAGTGTTTAGCAAAACAAGGTTATTTATACAGTAATTTTTCATTTTTTGGAAAAACATTCTTTCAAATATATTTCTGTGTTCAGCAGCATAAAGTATTTAAACAGATTTGCAATAACTCGATCGTGAGTTAATGACGACATCATTTTCCTTTTCGGGTCACTCATTCCTTAAAGTGCATGCTGTTTTCTTTCTCACCGGTTTCTGTTTTTTAGTGTCTGTCGTTCCTTTCTTATCGAGTTTACGGTGGGCGTCGTACACCTGTGGGTCAACACTCCACATACACTCTGTCCATTTTCCATAGATCACACAGCGCTTCTTCTTACTGCACATAGATTACAAGCACACAGCAAGAAGATTTTATCATTCATTACAACAAAATCAGATATTTACATTTTAAGGAAATATAAAATAATCAGGAGGGCACATGACATGGTACTGTTCAGGAATGTGTAGCATGTAGCTGTAAGGCATCCGCTAGCATGTTAGTAGGCAAATATTTAACACTCCCAAAAATTATACAACATATTCTAGTCAAACACACTTTTATCAGAAAACAAAACAATTTTATAAACGACTTGAATAAATGACTGAAATAATATATAATCAAGATTTTCAAGGGGGGTGCTATGACCAAAAACCAAGTATGACTATAATTTTATTTTACAGTAATGATATTTACCACCCATGTGTCGTTTTTGTAACTATATATTACAATTACATTACAGTCCTCTCTTTATATTTCTCCGTTTCATCACATTCAGTGCCACATCCAGCATCTCTCTCAGTCTTACATAACAACTGGCCACGCCCACTTATTTACATACAGCAGTATACAGTGAACAGACAAATCTGTTTTATTCGGCTGCAACAGTATATACCCTTTTAACAGGAAGTGGAGGTCATGTAATTCACATTTTGATACTAAAAGTAGCAATACTTTAGTATAAACACATATTTTCTTTCTAGAATTTTGAATGATGTTAAAGAGCATTATCATCAACTAGCTGAGAATATGAATTATGTATCTATACAGAAACAGTATCATGTTAGAGAACATGACTGAACATCAGAAAAATGAGGTACCATGAGGTCAAGATGTCATGAACTCACCTCTTGTCCTGAATGTAACCTTCAACTCTGTGCAGCTCTTTCCCAAACAGCCCACAGGGTTTAAAGTTCAGAACACATTTCTCTCCAGTACTAACCCATCAGAGAGCAGACAAACAATAAGCATCAATAAAAAAATAAAAACAGTATAAACATGTGACATTTTTAACTGATCGAGGTCAGTCTACCTGTGATTGACAATTTCTACAGTGCCGTACTGCTCGATCCAAAGTTTACCAAGAATGATATTGTGCACACAGCAGAAAGGATTGGTCCATGTATATGCCTCTTTGTGCCTGTGAAGACACACAAACATGTGAGCAGGCAGTTACCCACAACATGTCGCTCTGATATCAGACGTGGACACTACTGACTAATCAAGGAAAATCTCACCCACACAATTAATAAACCTTTTTTAAAAACAGCAGGTGAGCTGGTTCTTCTAGATTGACAAGTGAAAACCTATCAAGTTCAGCAGGGTTAGATTCAAGGTAGGGCTGGCCGATAAGGCAAAATGTAAACTTGATAGTTTTTTCTATATTGATCGATAACAATATTTATTTCAATATATATTTCATTTATAAAAATGTATTTTAATCTATAATAAAATATGTAAAATAATTATTTTAAATGCAGTTTATTAACAATTTAAACCAGTTCAAATTAAATTAAACCAAGTCATTGATATTAACTAGTTAGACATGTACTGTTGGAACAAAGAGGATATTAGGCCATAAACAACATGCACCAGTTCATTCAGTCTTATTTTGATTTGATAAGTAAAGGGAGTGTTCATTCAATACATTCAACCAATGAAAGGGCTCCGTTACTGCGTACGTTCGACCGCTATTGGCTCAGCACCCGCACACATAAATAACGCTGCAATAATGTCTTGCAGGAGTAGTGGGATTCTTTCAAAATATCTCTCACATAAACTGTAGTATATTTCTTTAGTCATGCAAGCATCTTACAAACAAGGTTCAATCTTTTAATGTGCAAATGAACTCACTTCATTACATCTCAAATCTGTACAGGGCATCGCTGGTGTGTTTCATATGCACCAGCTCATGTTAGCAGATATGTTAACATTGGATATAAAATCGTTTGTGCGTGAGTTTCGAATTAACTCGCTTGCAATTGTGCCTCAAGTTTGTTTCGTTTAACCGGCGATTGCAAAGGAAAATAAGACGCTTGACAAACCACGTGATGACAACTCAAGTTAGTTTCACTTTCGTTTCCGCTTCCAGTCATGTTTTCCTCCTCTTGTCGAGGTATCTTTGCCAAGTGCATTATGAAATGGACTTTGACACGCATGCTTAAAGCTGCACGATGACTGACTGTTGTTGCGTTTATTTCTGCTGTCTGTTAGACTGGAAGATGAATCCATATCGACTCAAAATATCGATCGCTTGTCATCGTTATGAAGATAATTCTATCGCGATTCGATATGATGTCATTTATCGGCCCAGCCCTAATTCAAGGTCATGATTGCGGCTTAAAATTGTACAAAGAACAAAAAAAATGTCATTATCAAAATCCACACATGCAATCCAACTCACTTGAATAACTCCAGTGTGATGGTTCCTTTAGGTTCGGCCTCCACGCTCTTGCCCCAGAACTTGAGTTTTGGGTAGATGGAGCCATGAAACACAAAGTCACCCGTCAGACTCTCCGCGTGAAACGCGCTGATGGGCGGATGGTGACTCACCTGTTCTGAGATCAGTCTGAAACCCTGATCATCTCTGCATGAAAGAGCCAAAAACACAGGAAGGAAACGTTGAGGGGAAGTGAAGTTTCATAAAAGAAAGGGAACAGTCAACTAGCAATCTTGTTCTAAGCCAAATTTAACATCCTCAAATCTTATCAGGGTAGTTTTTGGTAAACAGTATGCCGTTGTCTGTACCTTGTAAGTTCGTAGGTCTCTCCTAAAAGGGGGTTAAAAGGTTTGCCAGTTCTGTCCCACTGAGAGGCGACTGCAGACACAGCGAAGGCAGCTACCGCCTTAGGAGAAAAACATGTTTGATTAGGGGTTCAAACAATTGCGCATACAAATGAAAAGGAATGGTGATGCATATGGAGATACCTGCATCCGCTCTATAGAGTCGGACTGCTCGCAGGCTTTTTGGATGAGGTATGTGTGCTCCATATACTCAGAGATTCTCTGTAGAAAGCTCAGAGGCTCATTGAAGACGATGGGCATGGTGATCTTGGAAAGTTCCTAGAGCACATCACCACAAAAACAACTTGAGCAGGACCATTGGCACAACAACTTTAGGCAGAGGTTAATGGGATACTTCACCCAAAAATGAAATTTCAGTCATCATTTACTCACCTTCAAGTTGTTCCAAATCTGTATACATTTCTTTTTTTTTTGATGAACACAGAGAAAGATATTTGGAAGAATGCTTATAAACAGACAGATTTTGCCCCCCATTGACTACCATAGTAGGAAAAACTCCTTTTTATTTTTTTTTCTGTTGAACACAAAAGAAGACATTTTGAAAAATGTAAGACAGCAAACAGTTCAGTGGCACTTTTAACTTCCATTGTATTTTTTCCTACTATGGGAGTCAATGGGGGGCAAAATCTGTCTGGTTCTAGGCATTATTCTAAATATCTTTCTCGGTGTTCACCAGAACAAAGAAATGTATACAGATTTGGAACATCTCGAAGGCGAGTAAATGATGACTGATTTTTCATTTTGGGGTAAAGTATCACTTTAACACATTCAACATTGTTTCGTCAAAAAAACTCGTCCTTACCAGTCCAATACATTTCTTGAGGATGCTCCATATGCTAAAATCATTTCTGGAGAACATGGGGGCAGGAAGACGCGACCTGATGGGCAAAAGAAGGACATTTTCTTTTAAAAAGCACAAACACATGATTCAAGCCCAAAGTAAACCTTCAGTAATACGTATGTAAAGATTATGCATGAGTTAAAATTCATTGGTAAACAAAGAAAATGTACACAGAGAGACAAAAAGAAAAAGGAGGACATGGATCAGAGCTCTGGAATCTGGCCATACCTGCGTTTCTTGATTCCATTCTCCTGAGGAACCACGCCATTGTTCTTCTGTGCGCCGTCAAACACTACAGCATCTTTAAAACTGCCTTCTGATGTGCCCTCACAAGACTCATCCGAATCCAAGCCTGACACACACAACAAACTAAATGTTACCTTGTTTTCTGTAGTCAATGTTTTATAATAAAAGCAGTTGTCAACTTTCAGAAAATTTGAAATTGATATTAAGATATTATATCGGCTTCCAAAGTTAAAGAATTAACAGTTATCAGCCAAAATTTACCTATCAGTGCATGCCTAAATATTATGATCAATAACTGTATCAACTGACAGCAAGCTCTATTATACATTTAATTGTGATGTATTGTACCAACTAATATGAGCAACTCAGGTGCCTGGTACGATGACCTGCCAAAGTCCTTTTCAACTTGTTTATTTATTATTTATTGTTTGTTTTGGTCTCATTTCATCTCAGCCATGACAGGAGCCATCAGACCGTATGAACACTACATAATTGAAGCCATCAAAAGAGGTAAGCCAACACCAGGGCAGCATGCCGTGTCACGGCCGTGTCCAAAACACTCACAATGGGGACGGAATGCTATCGTCCATAAAACACAGCTCTTTAATGCTGCCCGACTTCTGAGTGTTTTCTTGACATCCACTTAAGTGACCGAAGAGACAAACATCTCCACAAACACCACTGAAGGGTCAAAAGTCAGCCAGCAATTGTTAACTGTTGGCCAAAGACCCATGCAAAAATTTAATCCAGAGCTGCCCAAAAATAAAAAAAATCACTATAGCTATTCCAGAGTCTTGATGACTTTCCTGCGGCATGTTAAAAGTTGTCATCCCCTCACCTGTGACGGCATCATAGAACTCGTCCTCGTTGTTCATTGTAGCGAATGGGCTGTCGGCACGGGTTCTCTAGAACATGGTCTCCTCTGCTTTTCTAATCTCCGATTTCCAGTAAATCTATCACCTTCTTAACACAGTGATACCTGTGGAGTGAAAAACACAAGATCTTTACCAGAACATCCAACAGGCCTATACACAGTCCCTCAGATACCTGCCATACATGGAAAAAAGTCCCAGGAGTCACCTGTTCGCACCTTACTTCATTCATGCACTCATTCATTTGTCATGTTTCACTGAAACTGGCAGGCTGCTCCCATGGGTGGAGCCATTGTGGGTCTCCACCCATTGGCTGTCACAGATCTGATACAAGAATGAACTTTGGACTCAGTTTGTGTCCAGCGAGGGTAACCTGACAGACAGACTTACGTACCGTGACGTGCAGTACATGGTCCACAGAATGGACTTACCTGGTTCAAGAGAAGACTTTAGGGAATGCTTTTAGCATAATTAAAGTCTTATTAGAAAGCTTTCTGAAATGTTATCTCTTTAGTGAGTTACTACCATTTTGTTCTTCAAGGTCTACCACACACAAAAAACATCCAAAGAATAACCTACCAAAGAAACATATTAGAGTCCTGGGACAATACAGTACAGCACCGTACATTACATTACTCCGGTAATGAAAAACGCCTGATGTTCAGTATGGCAGATCACGGAAGACTTTTAAGAAAGCGATTTAAGCAATACAAACACAACTTATCCAACAAAATTGCAATAAAGGTGAATTTATTGGGAGACACAAAGGGCAAATGGGGCTATTTGGTCAGAGAACAGTAAATATCTTTCAAAAAACAGCTTTCCTGTAGTTCAGTGGTAAGAGCATTGCGTTGGTTGTGGGTTCAATCCCAGAGGATTGCAAATACCTATGTAAAATGTATAGGATAAACCAATGTAAGTCGCTTTGGATAAAAGCGTCTGCCAAATGCCTAAATGTAAATGTAAATAAAGCAGATATGCAAAGCAAGTTCCCAACCTGCAGGTATGTTGCATAACTTGATATTACTGTTCAATTATTAACCTTTTCAGGCATTTTCTTAAGAAAATTGCAACAAACTAATCTGCAATTTTATATAAAGAAAATCTCTCAAATAAATGTTTTTGTTAGAATTACCTTGAAATTGTGACAAGGAAAAATGTATACACACAGCTGGCGCTGTGAACAAACATAAATATTGGAGATATAGTTCACCCAAAAGTTAAACCAATGGTGTCATTTTGTTCAAATCATCTATGAATTTCTCTTCAGATCAAAAAAGAAGATATTTGTCTCAGTAGTTTTGAAACCATTTAAGTCAACAGGGTCCAGTCTTGCTTGGTTATCAACATTCTTCAAAATATCTTTTGTGTTTTGCAGAGGAAATAAGGTCATAAATGATGTAAATAATACAATATTTTTAATTTTTTGGGTTAACTAACATATCTTTACAGATTATGCAATGTATCAGACGATCAAGCTCCGACAGAGGCACCAAGTCATATCTTGGGATGAAAATATTTGATGCTTATGACGTTTTTTTGACCGATAAGCAACCACCTAGCAACCGCACTTTGAAGCCCAACCAGCCAAACCACAAGCAACCTAACATTTTAGTGTCAGGATTTCAATGGGAAAGCAATAAAATGTAGCTGTCCTAACAACACACGTGTTTGGATGAATCAACTCATTGTGTGTTCAGCACAAAATTCACAGCTTTTTAAAACACTTTTGATAAGACCTAATGGGTTTCTGATGACCCAGAACCATGTGACACTTGGTGTTGAGCATTGTATTCCTCAGCGTTAGGTTTCTAATGGGTTTAAAGGGCAAATGTCATGTGTCAAGCCACAAGGACGACTCATCAGAAGCTCAACGAATAAAAACTGCCTAACTGCACCATGGAGGAAATGTCCCCGTCATGGTCATATCAACATTTAACGTTAAACGTTTCAGAACCAAAGGCGGTTTGGTTTCAAAGCAAAAAGGAGATGTTAGAATGCGGGATCTCCTTTTAAACAAACAGTACCGACGGTTAATGCCAAAATAAGCAAAGGGTTGAAGAAACAGGCAGGGCCCCCTGAAATCATAGAGAGTTCATGTTTACCTGATCGACTCATTCTGATACATTTTCTCAAATGCACTTTCACCTACTAGGGAAAAAGTCTTCAATCAGTTGAAATGTAAAAACGTCTCCACCCTCCTGAAACAATAAGAAAAGGCGTCCAAGCTGGCAATGTAGAGTCTAAAATTGCAGCTTTATTGTTGTATCAAGTATTTAAAGAATTCAAAATGCCCATCACATGACAACCAGCCATAGAAATGACCAAGGATCTATTCCCAGAAGATATGTTTCTTGCAAATCTCACGCATGATAGAAGGAGGAGTTGCTGTGTTTAAGGGCATGTTTGCATAAAACAGTGAGAAGGTAAACACCCACCAGATTCTACATAATGAATCACATACTTCTCTTTTACATCTTAGTGTTTTGTTCAAAAACCTTTGGAATGTCGTCTGTTTGGGAGAGGTGCGATTTAAAGTTAGTAGAATGAATCATCAAGTCAAGGTGATAGGTGTCTAAAACATTCTGGATGATCATTCAGTAAAAACATTCTGGATGATTTACAGTAGGAGTCTTAAATCATGAGAAACACTTTACCAATTTACCAAACAAGTCAACATTCACACAAATAAGTGTCACCCTTCTGGTACGTCCCCTGATACAGCATTCAACAGACATGCCTCAAGCTACACATGACACCAAAGGAGAAGAAATTACACAATAACCGATCGCCACCAGTCCATGTTGTAAACGACTTATTGTAGCCCTTTACTTTATATATCAAAATACAGTAATAACAATCAAATTATCTGTATGATAATAAGATAAAGGCATAAGATGTTGGTGAACTTTAACGCCATGACCAACCCGAGTCAACAAGACAATGCAAATAAGTCAAACACTGGGTGAACACACACACCGTTTAATATAAAAACCCTTAAATTCTGACACCTTTGCAAAACAAGAAGATCTCAAACAAACTCTTGATGGTTTTAACTATGACAGTCAATAATTTTCTTACTTTTATGACAGAATACGCAGAGATAAAGCACAGCTCAACACACATAGGGGGCGTCACTGCATGTACCCAGCAAGTTCATATTGGTAACATGCTTGTGTTTAAAGCCCCAGGGCTTTTTATTGTGTTAGTTAGCTGTATATTTTGCGTTATTATGGCTTAAATCAAAACAAACCAAGCGCAGTTTGTTTGACTTTTATTGGAATGCACAATAAAAAACATTTTTTTTTTATTTTAGTTATCTCGTCATGGAAATAAACTCTTCTCTTGTTAGTGTACGACAAGCGAGAGGATTTTAAATGCATAAAACGCCGATGCTTGCTTTTAATAAGAAAATGGGACGTGAATTGTAAGGAAATGACAGCTGAAGAGCCCTCAAAAAGTCATCGCTGAATTGCACAGAACAGTTCACTCGCACTATATATCCAGAATAATTACATCGATTATACAACACTTGCGATAAACTCATTAAAACCTCTGGAAGCATGCGTTGGTGAATTAGTAATCTAACGTTACCTAGACTGCATCTTAACGAAGTTTCAACGCGCCTGTTCGCTTGGATTTCCCTGTGATCGTAGTGCTGGTCACAGGGTTGTGAAACACAGACAGATCCTTCAACAGATGCTAACAGGCTAACGAACAGCAATAACTTAATTGGCTAAGGCTGAATATATATTAGTAGGCTGGACATTTGTTGATTTATTGCTTTAATGACTGGTGCGTTTCAGTCCCAAGTGTAAGATTTTAAAGAAGGAGAGCCTCGTTACCTGCGCTGATTTCTGGATTTGGCTTCTGTCTTATAGGGATGCTGTTGGTTACTAACTGCTGTTGATGCTGCTGAGCGCTGACACACAGCCGGAAGAACAGAGACGGGCGATTTGATTGACGTGTGCATTGGCCAATTATATTAAGAGAATTTAGTCTCCTGACGGGGTACGTCAGCGCAAGACAAATTGCATTGTAGTTGCACGACCACATTTGAAGTATTTCTCAAAGCTATATGAATTTTTGTATTTGATGTTTTCATGTTAGTTATTATCAAATGATGCTGCCCCTCTTACTAAATATTTGTTTATTAAACTTTGGTTATTCTCCACTTTGTGGAACTGGTTATTTTTTTTATCTATTTTAGTGCTTTTATTACTTTTCATGTTATGTTTAGTTTCAACGTGTTGAGCCTTTCTTGACTTATGTTGAATGCCTGTTTGTCTTCGTTGTAATTTAAACTATAGACTTTTCTTTAATAAAAAATAAGTTTTCTTATAAGATTTCTTATTATAAAAAAGCATCATAGTTTAAAAATAGTTTTTTATATTATTTGTTCATAATTATTTATGTTGTGGAATATTAACTTATGTTTTATTAATGTTTTATTATTAGTTTAGTTTTTATTATTTGTAAGAGAGTTATAACAACAAATCTCGACCCAAGTGTGTTCACAAAGCAACACCCACATCTGCCCCTCATTTATTACACATTATCTTGACATCAAGATATTTAACTGAACAGCATAACCTTTCTTATCATTTGTTCTGTGAACAGCTTTCCTTTTAGCCTCATATAGGCTACAAAAACTATTAAATAAAACCAAGTATATTCTGTATTGTTGACCACTCCTTAATATATATGGCAAAGAAATATAAAATAGTAAAGAAAATCATGTGTTGTTTTTCATGAATATTATAAAATATTCCCCATGAAGGCATGAAAATGATAGAGTGCAATAAAAAGGCTGTGCATTATTATTACATGTTTGATCTGTTTGTTAAGCTTAAGTTGATGCTTAAGACAATTAGGTGAAAAGGATGATAATGAATCTAGTTTTATATGTCAAAAGATTTAGTGATATTCTCACAAAGTTTCCGAAACAAATATCTAATATTTACCTTGAAAGCAAAATTACTAGTCTTATTTTCTAAAAAAAGTTCAAAATTACATTCTTTTTGTTTGCTTTAGAGATCCAAAAACTACTCGGAGCAGGTTATCCTCAGAGAGTAAGTTGCTATGGTTACTCACATACCCTTAAAGTTACCTCTGTTTTTGGAACCGAAACTTGTGTTTATCAGCTAACTAAATTTACCCGGGTATGTCACATAACCAACTTTCTGGAATATCCCCAGGGTAGCTTGAATTTCGTTTTTCAGTGCTGGGCATCTTGGGGGCTGGTGGATAAACAAAAATATAATATATAACAGCTAAAAGATTCAGACGTGAATCTAGACTAGAGTGTTTTAGGCGACAATTGTTGCTTCACATCAGTTCATATATAATAGAATTTAATGATTCTCACAGCTCGAATATTAAATCAAAAACGTACATCAGTCCCGCCTGACTAATTAAAAAACATATGTTGTGGAAAGAAAATGTCGAAACCCCAGTTCAAAGGAAATGGCAAAGCATTAAAAAGGACATGTATTCATTTTTGCTTCATTTTCTTGTTTAAGACGTTATAGACAAGTTTTAGGTTAATTATAAATATACATGTTACGTTCTGGAACCGTTTTTTTATGGTTGTAATCAGTGTTGGGTAAGTTACTCTGAAAAAGTAATTAATTACTAGTTACTCATTACATATTCAATAGTGTAATTAGATTACTGTCCAAATTACTCTGTCCAAAAAGTATTTAGTTACTCATTACTTATTACTTTCTATATCCTACATCAACCTTGATTAGTTAAGTGATTCAAGGATAGACATGAAACTGCTTATTTAGTTCGTTCAAATAAATAATATTATTAACCAAAGTATTTCAAATGTGAGAACTATACATTAAAGCACAGATTTTAAAATAAGACTTTTAATTTTGATGTCAGTTACACTATTGCACACGCATATATTTGACAAAGTATTTAGTTTAATTACATCAAAAGTAACTGTAATTAAATTTATATGAGTAATCCCTTACTTTACTTTTTCAAGGGGAAAGTAATTAAATTACAGTAACTAATTACTTAGTAACTAGTTACACCCAACACTGGTTGCAATAATAAAAACTAAAAAGAACTATCATTTGGTTCTTCAACATGCATCTACGTCTAGTTTAACGTGAATGTGATTTTGTGTTACTATGTTACGAATTCATATGCACATAATCAGTGTTGGGTGTAACTAGTTACTAAGTAATTAGTTACTGTAATTTAATTACTTTTCCCTTGAAAAAGTAAAGTAAGGGATTACTCATATGTTTTCTGTAATTTAATTACAGTTGCTTTTGATGTAATTAAACTAAATACTTTGTGAAATATATGCGTTTGCAATAGTGTAATTGACATCAAAATTCAAAGTCTTACTTTAAAATCTGTGCTTTAATGTATAATTCTCACATTTGTAATACTGTGGTCAGTTAATAATATTATTTATTTGAATGAATTAAATAAGCCGTTTCATGTCTATCCTTGAATCACTTAACTAAGGTTGATGTATGATATAGAAAGTAATAAGTAATGAGTAACTAAATACTTTTTGGACAGAGTAACTTGGACAGTAATCTAATTACACTATTGAATATGTAATGAGTAACTAGTAATTAATTACTTTTTCAGAGTAACTTACCCAACACTGCACATAATACATAAAACACTGTTGTGTAGAAAGAAACGATATAATCGCTTAACTAAAATGAGCGGGTATTCTCTGGGAATAACAAGATTTTGCAATGTCATGACTGACCAATCTAAATCAAACATTTCAAGGCGCCAAATGGCAAAACTGATAAATTTGTATCGTAGTCAATGTTTGTTTTATTTCCCACGAACTTTTAAACATTCAATGGATTTTTTATGTTAGAAAAAAACCTTATTATCTGATATGCTGCCAATGCGTCACGTCTCCAGTCCAGCAGGTGGCGAAACGGACCAAGTGTTGCAAAACAGCACGTGAAGAAAGAACCGCTCTGTTTAAACAGCATCATAGCTGTAAGTTTGGTAGTTTGGTCTCTATATTATATTTGTGTTTTGTTTTCTTGCTTATTGTAGACTGAATTATATCTGAATTGAGGAAGGTGTTCTTTTTATTTAACATTTCTAGTTTCTTGTTTGTTTTGTGTTCAGATGTCCATCATGAGGACACAGATAGATGTCAGCTGCTGTAAATCAGTAGGAACGGATCTGTCCATGCTGGATATTGATGATTTAATGACAGAAATCTCTCAGCTGAAGAAGGTGGTGGTGGTATGGAGGCAAAGCTCGGGGAGAGAGATGAACTGAACAGAAAGGTTTGTACAGATTAAACTTTAATTTCATGATCTGTGTCTGTCAAATGTGGAGACACACAACAACTACATTGTTGTTGTGTGGTAACGATAGATCGTAAAGATTAGACTTCACTTTTTATTTTCTGTGTATCAAATAAGTGTGGGTGAGTGTGTTTGTAATTGGGGGGGTAGATCTTTTTCTATTGATTAGTTCAACCAACACAACTCGTGTTACCACCATTTTCCTTGTTACACATGTACAACTTTCTGTTCTTGTAAACCACAAAAGAGAATATTGTGTTCATGAATATTTACAATACATTATGATACATGTGAATGTAACATATGACCTCACACTAGTTAAATGTATATAAGCTTTGAATTGTATTCTCTGCTTGTTGTGATGGTATTTCCAGGATGTATGTGGCATGTCTCTCTGTGTCATTACCGATCAAACATCTCCAGAGCTTCTGGTTTCTGTCTGTAATGAAAAACAGAAACCGTCAGTGAATATGCTGGACTACCAAATGGAGCTGAAAACAGAAATCACTGAAACAGAAAAACAGACAGATGCTGATTTGATTCATCCAGGTAACTTCTATTATTGTTGAACTAGTAATGACATAAAGACATTATAATTATGGTTTCAGAAGTCCTCCATGCACTTTTACTAAGTTATAATAATCATAGTGATATTCATTTTAGACCTGATGAAGGAGGAAATTACAGAACACAATGAAATGGAGGAGAAACCTCCTTTTGTAATTGGAGAAGAATCTCCAAACTGCTTTAAGACTGAAACAAAATTTTCACCCAAAAAATCTAAAGGAGAACCAAACAAAGATTCCCTTATGTGCCAGCTGTGTGGAAAGATCTTCAAGCGTAGATCCCACATGAACAGTCACATGAAAATTCACACTGGAGAAAAGCCTTACAGATGTGATCAGTGCGGAAAGACCTTTGCACATAAATACACTCTTAATGTGCACATGATAATTCACACGGGAGTAAGGCTTTATACATGTAACCAGTGTGCAAAGACCTTCAAGCGTAGATCCCACATGAACAATCACATGAAAGTTCACACTGGAGAAAAGCCTTACAGATGTGACCAGTGTGGAAAGACCTTTGAACATAAATATACTCTTAATGTGCACATGGTAATTCACACGGGAGTAAGGCTTTACACATGTAACCAGTGTGGAAAGACCTTCAAGCATAGATCCCACATGAACAATCACATGAAAATTCACACTGGAGAAAAGCCTTACAGATGTGACCAGTGTGGAAAGACCTTTGCACATAAATACACTCTTGATGTGCACATGAGAAATCACATCGGAGAAAAGCCTTACAGATGTGACCATTGTGGAAAGATCTTTGCACGTAAAGACACTCTTAATGCGCACATGATTATTCACACGGAAGTAAGGCTTTACACATGTAACCAGTGTGGAAAGACCTTCAAGCGTAGAGCCCACATGAATAATCACATGAAAATTCACACTGGAGAAAAGCCTTACAGATGTGATCAGTGCGGAAAGACCTTTGCACATAAATACACTCTTAATGTGCACATGACAATTCACACGGAAGTAAGGCTTAACATATGTAACCAGTGTGGAAAGACCTTCAAGTGTAGAGCCCACATGAACAATCACATGAAAATTCACACTGGAGAAAAGCCTTACAGATGTGACCAGTGTGAAAAGAGCTTTGCACGTAAATCCACTCTTGATGTGCACATGAGAAGTCACACTGGAGAAAAGCCTTACAGTTGTGATCAGTGCGGCAAGGTCTTTTCACGGAAAAGCAACCTTACTAACCACATGCGAGTTCACACTGGATAAAAGCCTCGCAGATGTCCTCAGTGTAGAAAGAGTTTTGCTTGGGCAGATAGTATAAGAACTCATTTTCTGTGTCATTCTGGAGTGAGACCATTTCAGTGTGAACAGTGCAGTAGAACATTCATATCTGTACGCTACCTGAAGAAGCAGATGAGGACACATGCAGGTGTGACTAATGACTAAACACAAGAAAACACAAACAGGTGTGACATCTCATATGTGTTTTGAGTGTGGAAAAGCCTTTACTACAGCTAGCCAATTAAAAGAGCATCACAGATTTCATAAGGGACATAAACATCACTCTTGCTCCTCATGTGGACCGAGTTTCAGAGGATCAAGACGTCTTGTGACCCACAGGAAGACAACAAAAATCATCCTTAAGGATCTGTTTTGACATGAAGATGCCTAAGAGCTTTTGCTGTAGTCTGCTAATACTTGTCTAGATTGTCATTGCATAACTCTGCAAAAAATGTTTTGTAATGTTAGATCTGCAAATTGTATATTTCTGGGTAACTATATTAGTGGTTAATGTGCCAATAAAAAGGGGTTTGTGTGCTTTGGGACCATCTTGTACAATTGAGATTTCTGTGTTTACTGATGTCAAAAGCCTTTTGAAGCATACATTGGATCATCTTGGCAGGGTTGCCAGATCTCTGAAACCAAAATCATTCATCCCGAGCCTAACGTCTCTAATCCAAATAACAGAACTAAACATTCATAAATAAATAATCTTAAATTGACCCCTATATAACACAATCCTTTCACTGTTACAGTACAATTCTTACCTGTCGTCGTTTCCCAAAGACCCTGACGTGTAATTATTTACAAAAGTGTAAAAATATCACATGGAAGTAAAATAATCGTGGAATACTCGACTGCTTTATTTTCCGAGAAGAAAGTGGTATTAGGATGCCTTGAGGGTGAGTGAAACATGGGGAAATTTTGATTTGTCTGTAAAATATCCCTTCAATTCCTGTTTTATATTGTTAATGTTTTAACTTAAAAGAATTTTAACCGAAACAGATATGGTTCAAGGTTTGGTGTTAAAAAGTACACAATGTCTGTAAAATAAAATATTAACAGGATCTAATGATTAATTGTCTAGTACATTATATGTGCAGTCATCATTCAGGTTGGATTTCAGTTTTTTCAAGCAGCAGATATTGCCATAGCGACAGGAAAAGTTGCTTTCACCATAGATCAGTGCTTTCACCCCAATATGGCGGAAGCAAACCTTATTTTATTGCTTCGCATAGTATTTACAATAATTTCGAAAATTTATTATGAATATAGTACAAGGGATACATTTCAATGTTATGTATAACATTTCATGTGTAAACATAATACATAAAAAAGAACAAAAAAACACAAAATCAATTCAACTCACTTTAATTGTCCATGACCATGTGTGGTGAATGAAAGTCTTGGGTGCATACTCCATACAAAGAATGCAGTTGGACAGACAACTGTATGACAAATCATCAACTTTAATGAAAAATATAAAAATTACTTTGTTTTTGAAAAGAGTAAGTTGGTAGACAAGAATCCATTAAATATTGTATATCTGTTCACTGGTGATCTAACGATCAAATTGAATATCTTTGTGTTTTAATACATTTTTGTTAAGTTTGAAGTTTTTTTTTTAAAGAGTACGGAAAAAATAGAAGTCAGAACTGATTGGTCAGGTGTTGACTGAAGAGATGCATTTACAGACGATTCTTTAAGATGCTACAGAATCTGAAGATTTTGTAGCAGCGGGCAGATCATTCCATATAAGTGGAACCGATCCAGAGAAGGTACGTGAGAGATTTATTTTACCTTTTTGTGATGGCACCACAAGACGTTATTCGTTTGCAGAGTGAAATTCGTCTGCATTAGCGAGTGAAGATAAGGGGGTGCCGAACCAGAGGTGGTCTTGTAGGCCAGGAGCAGAGTCTCTAATTTGATGCGAGCCACTAAAAGGGAGCCGATGTAACTTAATGAAGAGAGGAGTGACGTGAGCTGATCATCGATCCCCACTCCCAGGTTTCTGGAATTTCTGTAATATGTGATGGTTAATGAGCCCAGCTGAATGGAGAAGTTGTGATGAGTCTTTGTGTTGGTCGGGATTACAAGCAATTCTGTTTTTGCAAGGTTCAGCTGCAGGGGATGGTCCTTCATCCAGAGTGAGATGTCGGCTAGGCATGCTGAAATGGGTCTGATCGTCAGGCTGAAAAGACAGGTGGAGTAGTGTATCATCCGCATAGCAGTGATAGGAAAAGCCATGTTTCCGAATGACAGAGTCTAGGGATGTCATGAATACAAAAAATTGCAACGGACCAAGCACTGAGCTCTGAGGCACCCCTGTGTCGAGATGTTGGGAATCCAAGACCACACCTCTCAAGGATACTCTAAATGACCTACCTGAGAGGTAAGACATGAACTATTATAGGACCATTCCAGAGACACCCATAGCCTTGAGGGTCGACAGGAGGATGTGCTGGTTAATGGTGACAAAGGCAGATGATAGATCCAGTAGAATAAGAACAGCGGAGTTAGAGGCGAGAGGAAAGAAGAGAGGTAAGACTGCTAGAGAGGAAGGTCAGGTTCTTTAGATTTGTGCCACTTTCCCTCAACATACCTGAGCATGGTACAATGCTCCTGGAGAACATCAGATAACCAGGGGGCAGAAGGGGATGCACAAGATGTAAGAGTGCATAACCTGTCTGAGCAGGAGGTAAGTGTGGAGCAAAGAGTGTGGGTGGCTCTGTTAGCATCAAAGAGGGTGAAGCTGCTCTGAGGGAGAAAGCGTGGCAGGGACCGCAGAGGATAAGCGGGAGGGAGAGAGTGATCATAGTTTGCGCCGGAAATTTGACCCCTGGGGAACCATGTGTAGTGTCAGGAGAAGTTAGGTTGAGATCAAGAGTGATTAGGAAATGATCCAACGTGTACAGCGGGGTGACCTGGGAGTGACGAGTGGAGCAGCAGCGTGTAGATACGATCAAGTTGAATACCAGATTTATGGGTTGCTGAAGTGGGGACAAGCTTGAGGTCAAACGACGTTTTAAATTTCCTACAATATTAAAAGAGTTTCGGTAAAACTTTTAACTCCAAGCTAAAAACAAAAATATTTATGAATAAAACATTTTCAAAGCAAGCACAGGATTCTTATAGCATTGAGTGAAGCCAGTGTTAGAAAATAAATACAGAACAATTCCTTCTTTAATATCAATAAAATTATTAAACAAATTAAAAATCAATAAGGGAACCTAAGTTCAATGTGACCTTGTTAAATTAATCTAAAAACCAAGTGAACCACTGATTCATTTTCATCACCACGCTAAGAACAATCTGGTTAAATATCCATAAACTTAGACAGAAATAATTTACAGGGGTAAAAGTTACGGAGCATTTTTTATGTGAAGTTCTTTAACTTGATTTCAGAAATATTATGAAGAGACCTAATGTTATAGGAAAATATTAAAGGGTAGGCCTACGTTTTTTTTAAATAAAAAAAGTTTTCAGGGCAATACTATTTCTACAAATGAATGTTGTTCTGATATGCCAATTACTGCATGTTTATCGAACAAGTCCACCCCAACTATCATTAAACAACGAATCTCTTACATTGACCTAGAATATTGTAGAAATGAGGTGTAAAAACTTAGGAGATATCTCTTAAATTACACACAAATATTCTATACGCTTAATATAAATTTGGTTATCTTCAATATATTTTTCATTACTTATTGTTTCCATTGTGTTGAATTGTGATAATAACGTTGTCCTACTTTTAATAAAACATATTCATTGTTCCACACAATGCATTTATGCGGAGAAAATTTATGCTTTAAACCCAATTTTCTTGAATCAAGTGCTTGCTTATGAAAATGTGCTAGATGGGCAATGACGGAAGCGAACCTGCTGGAGTAATTCAACTACACTACCCACAAATACATAAATGGGCGCTGATTGGCTGAAGGAGAAAACGCCCCTCGTGGTTGTATCAGGCGAACTGCGAGTCAAGTTCAGTAACGGAGCTGGAACAGGCCTAGATAATATGTTATTTTTTGCATAACTTGTCGTTCCCGTGAGTGCTATGGCGTTTAACTGCATTAGATTTGACCGTCTTCTCTTTGGAGCACACACCGCGGTTGAGGCCTGCTCAAAGCGAACAGTTCAACGGTCATGTCAAGTGAGTCGGCGGTATTCAGGTGTCACTCGTAAAGAGAGCAGACAGCATCAGGTATGTGACAGCTTCATAAGAAATCATAGATGATTTCACAATTTGTTTAAAAAGTTATGCTTCACTTAACGTTATAATTTATTGTTACTCTGAATACGAATCACATAATTGTATTTAATACATTTACATTTAGTCATTGTGCAGACGCTTTTATCCAAAGCGACTTTTACAGAGAGTTCAGGGAGCAATAAAGCGTCATACGGAGCAATAATACAAAAGGTGCTAATATCAAGTTAACAGTTTCAACAAATGCAAGAATAAAACCCTTTGAGAGAAAGATAAATGTTTGAAAACAATATTTTCAGTCTTTTATGACAATGCTGTCCTTACGAACCAAGTTCGAGACGTTGTCACACACCATCACTTCATCCCACCTTCCCTGTGCTACAGAATGTCTTGTTATGCTGTCAATCTTTCATATTGCTGTTGGATGACTTGGATGTCACTCCTAAGGATTTTTTCAGAATTTAAGTTATTTAAGTTTGGTTTTAAGTTTGGGGTTTCTTGCAACTTGTGGAAGAATGGTTAAAATATGAGTTACATCACATTCTTAATCATTAATTTGTTTAAAATATGTTGTGCCAGTATCTCATTTATGTTTTTTGAGTGATTCATTTAATTCACCTAAACTTTATTTAATTGCACACGATAGCACTGCACACTTTTGTGTTGAATTGCAAAATCATTTGATCTGTAAAGAATCAAGAAAAAACATCTAAGCCGGGTTTCACAGACAAGGCTTAGCTTAAGGCAGGTCTATGCGTTAGTTGAATTAAGATATCTATATCGCTTTTATGAATATGCCGTAGAAGAATACATTACTGGTATGCATCTTGAGACAAAACAATGGCACTGATATATTTTAATATATATGTCAGGGCAAGTTATATTCACTTTAGACACCTCGAACATTCATTTTAGGCTGGGACTAGCTCTAAGCCTTGTCTGTGAAACCGGGCCATAGAAATAAAGAAAATAAATGAATAGATACTGTAAAATGATCAAATCCACAGTATTATTGCAAATATTTCAAAGGCAGAGTTGCTTAAGAAAATAACCATGGTATTACCAGACTAATAGGCTGTTCAACATGAAGAGAAAATGGTTGAACGTTGATTAAAGGTAGTGTAACATTTCAATTAAGTTCATATAATAGACTACACCTGTGCAAACATAAGAGGGAAATGACTGTATTCATCAATAAAATTATCTTGGATACCTATGTTGGATATGTTAAAATCCAATCTAATGACATTTTGCCACCCCTTCCGTAAAACACCATATCCAGTATGCACACACGTGTATATGTATACGTCACACACAGATTGTATGAATTTAGGCATGACTCGAGGTCTTATTTAGTCTTCGCTTGAAAGTGATTGATGAAAATTATGATTTTAAAGTGTGACAGACTCTGAATGATTTCTTCTGTTCAGTCATGGGACCCTGATTTCTTCAGTTCCATCATGGGACCCATAACTAAAGCACCAAACCTCACTGCAAATCAACCATGGGTTCAAACCACCAAGCCGTTATGCATGCTCACGGTGAAATCGAATAATTTGGTAGAAGCTAGTCTTTAAAAACTCAATGAAATGTGAGCATTTGTTTCAGTAGCTCAGAAGGGTCATGCGTTAGATTGGGAAGTCAGGATAAAAACTTTACGTTTTTACATTTTGTCATGTGGGATGACCCACATCATAATTATCCAAATGGAACTACTGTATCTTATTAGCCACGTGAATCAATAGTGATACGTTTATAATTCTGGTGTGCTTCCTTAAATTTACCCACCTCAATCCCATGTATTAAAGTGAAAAAACTATTTAATCCAATGACTAACAAAGACACTTCATTAGTTCACGTGTTTGTGCGTTTGTTCACTGATTCAAGTATATTATGAATGATGCGTTGTGTTTGGAGTGTAAACTGAAGCTCAGGTTTGAGAAGAATTGATGCTTGTGAGCCTTTTGTTTTATATTTATGAATATATTTTATTGTGTTTTTTTGTAGGTTGGCGACCTTACATTTCATGGTGGCCGTAGGCAAGTCCTGAAGGAGACCCTGCCATTCTCAGCTTTTCTTACGGATTCTTTTGGACGGAGGCATAATTACCTTCGCATTTCTCTCACTGAGAGATGTAATTTTCGCTGTAAGTCTGTATAATCACTTAATGAAAACATGTTAGCTTTCTGTTCCTGTAAATTGTTACTGGCTATGTATGGTGCACACTAAACAGTGTGGTACATATGTGGCCCAGTCTGTGAAATCAAGGCTAAAGTTGAAGAATCAAATTCTGAGACAAAGTTTCATTTCAACCACTCGTTTCATTATGATTTTAGTTTTGGACATGGCTTTACTCACTCAATATTAAAGATATCTAAGTTATATTTTACCAGAATGTTGATTCTTTGCATTATGTAGAATTACTTTATGTAGAAAAATGACTAGCTGGGGTTTCACAGACTGGATCACATATTAACAACACATGAAACCCTGTAATTTATGCTAATTGTGTCCCCCTGTCCTACTACGGCAATACAGATTTTAATAGACATAAAATAAGTGTCATGGACCGAGAATTATGAGGATAATCCCTTGTATCCCATATAACTTCAGCCATATTTAATGCATTTAAGCATCATTTGGAGACAGGCCTTTTTTAAATAACCTGAACAATTTATGTTAAGCTTACTCTGTCACTCTGTACACCGTACAGCTAATATTCGACTGCAGTCAAACTACAGATCTGGCCGACTTTCCATTTTTTAAGGATATTAATTAATTCATATTATTTAATTATTAAACAACACTTTTCTATTTCTTAGGTCAGTACTGTATGCCTGAGGAAGGGGTAAAACTCACTCCTCGTTCTCAGCTTTTAACAACAGAGGAACTGCTTACATTAGCTCGACTTTTTGTACTAGAGGGGGTAAACAAGATACGCCTGACTGGAGGAGAACCCCTTATTCGGAAAGACATTCTGCATATTATAGGTATTTTTTAATCTCTGCCGCCCACTCAACTGTATGCTAGATGTTTAAGTGCACTGTTGGTTTATAGATGTATGTTAAGTGGGTCGCAAACCAGACAAGAACCGCATCACATTTACTCCTCAAAACACTGGAGGCTGTTGTTCTAGACATGTTA
This sequence comes from Triplophysa dalaica, assembly GCF_015846415.1. NCBI lineage: Eukaryota > Metazoa > Chordata > Actinopteri > Cypriniformes > Nemacheilidae > Triplophysa > Triplophysa dalaica. Next base: position 10,457,672 of record NC_079561.1, on the reverse strand, counting down.
ACCCGTTTTAAATGATCACTTGCAGAACCGTGAAACATTATATACAGAGAAATGTTCTAGTATTATGCTTACCTCAAATCGGAGAGATTTATATCAGTCTCATTATCTGCTGGTAGTTCAACATAAATGTTTAAAACCGGACTTTGTACCTTCATGCATAACCTTTCATCTTCAAGGCATGACTCAGATTTCCCAGTTAAAATATAAACGAAAAGCTCATTTAACTTTACATTTTATATTCACGTGTGTGCTAGGTCAGGTGTTTTTTTACAGGGGAGCAGGGGATAGACCTACCAGTGTGCCGAATATACTGTATATATGAAATAATACATACACCGCATTCCAAATTATTATGCAAGTGGGTTATGGGTTACCTGACATATGAGTAGATTATGGTACTATAAACACTCAGATTCTCTCAGAAAGGTTGTTTAATAGTTTGCCAGGTCTTCTCAGTTAAATAAAAAACCTAGTTAAAGGGATATTTCACAGGCAAAGAAAAGTCCCCAAGTTTTCCTCGCATGTTTTTACTCAAGTTTTGAAGCTCCAAAAAGTGCATCCATGAACTGCTCAACATGGCTCTGTGGTCTTAACTCTTTCACCGCCATTGACGAGTTATCACGTCAATTAAAAAAAAGCTTTCCCGCCAAAGACGAGTTATTACGGCAATCAGTGTTAGTACTGTCGTACAGCAGGTGGCGCTATTACACACCACTAGGAAAAAGTACAGAATCCCAGAACCTAGAAGTTTTAGGAGTTTTTAATGATCGTTCTGAGTGTAATCTGGGCGGAATCTTTGACGAAAAACGTTAATTATCTCAGCTGTTTAATCAAAATGATGCAGTTTTGAAGAAACCTACCCACATCTACAGAGTGATTAAAAAACGAACAAATGAAGATAGAAGAATGCGGTTTCTTTTGTTTGAAAGCTGAGACTCAGTTCTTTCATTTGACATATTTTTTGTCCATATATTCTTTACAGAAAATGTACTGTGAGCCATTAAAATTGTGTGAAAATGTTAAAAACCGCTGGCGTAGGCTGGCATTTTCTTTTTAAAGAGGCTGGCGGCAAATGAGTTAACAAAGGTCTTCCGTAGCGAATCAATGCGTTTGTTTAAGAGAAATATCCATATTGATAGCGCTATTAATGTTAATAGTAAGCTTTTGTTATCCCCCCTGCTGCACGTGGACCTGAGGCTAAAAATTGTGATAGTTAGGTGAATCTATTTTCCTTCAACCCCTAATATGCAATATGGGGAGCAAGAAAGATGTGAAGATGAAAAGTGTGAAACAATGCAACGTCTTACAAAAAGCATGAAAACAACTACTATTTTGTATAGAGATTTGTGAGATACCTGTAAAGACTTATAAAGAAGTTTATGTCCAACTATTTAGTTTTAGTAAAAGGGCAGCTGTAAAAAGAAGGCCATTGCTGAGTTGCCAATTTTTGTCTGGAGTCTCAAGATCCTCTCCATGTACGCTAATAGTTCTGTGGCAGTAGCTCCGCTGCTACAAAAACCTCACAAAGAGAAAGCAAAGTACATTTCTACAAAAAATAATAATAATAATGCAATATTGCTTGAGTAGGAGTGTGATATGGCTCCATATCAGGTCAAGCATATTTTGTTATCATACTTGAAAGCATTTGATCATTTGAGCTTTTTACCAGGTGTGTAAACTTTCGTTTTTCCTTAAGCGGAACTGAGAAAGCTGGAGGGTCTGAAGACCATTGCAGTCACCACTAATGGCACGACTTTGACCCGACAGCTGCCTGGTCTTAAGAAGGCTGGATTGGATCTACTCAACATCAGCATGGACTCACTAGTGCCTGCCAAATTTGAGTTCATTACTAGACGTAAAGGTAAGGATACACAAACCTTCTCCAAATAATACATTTTGTTACACCAGATTGTGTTCCATCAGTATGGATAGATACACTAGATGCAGAATGAATGGGTTAGAATGAAGTATCCAGGATGAAGAAGTTCAGGGGTGTGCCTTCATTATTGCTTTGCCAGCTCGTAAAATTTGTGTGTTTTGTAGCGAAATTGGGCTTTGCTGACATGATTTTAGGGTTTGGGGTGGAATAAGGTATTGCTTAGCCAACGTAAATATATACAACTTCCTTTAGTTTTAGATTAAACCACAAACGATTTATTCAAGATTTATTCTTACAAAATGAGTTGAAACAAATTAGAAACGAACCATTTCCCTTGCATTATTTCTTGAATGCTTCACGTTTCTTTGTATAATAACATTGTTATGTTTCAAATAACAAAACTAAAAAGCAATTTTAAAACAAATTAATAATAGAAAAGCCTCTTTAATATAAACAAACTAATACTGTCTATGCTTTTTTAGAATTCTTTGCATTTCAGAAATATCAGCATGTCCATGTTTAGGTTTGCAGTGAACATGGAGGCGGCCCATGCTGTTAATTTTTTTTATTGCTATTCAGTTCACACCTCAACCATTTTGAATCGTCACGCATTAAAATCAATTTTCAACATAGTGTACGTGTGTGAACTAAGGAATCAGCAACGTTTGACCAGAAAACATTTATTGTGGTTTGGTAATAATTGTTTACTAGCATAACACTAAATTCCTGACGATCTTACTGTACGTAAGCTATTGAGACCCGGCAACATTACATCATCTCTAGTCTACTTAACGGTTATAGATTATGAACCAATAAACAACATGAGCACAGCCAAATTCAGTGAAATTAAATCTCAGTTAAGTGTTGTCCTACAGCTAAAATATTTTAAGAGAGATTATTTTGAGGTCGAAAAACGGCTCGTTGTTGCTTTAATACCCATTTGAGGACTGATCTATGTTCTGTTTGTGGAAACATGTACAGTATTAACATGTTAATAATAATGTAAAGATTTTTACATATAAGTGTAGTTACATTATTGGTTAACTACAGCAAGTGATACATCACAATCATTGTAAAAGCTATTGGACTGCGCATGGTTTATAGAAAATATAACAAATTAAAAACACATGGAATATAAACATGAAATTTACAAAGTATTTGCTACTACTAACAACAGTGTCCATCAACTGACAGTATACTTTTTGATGCCTAACATTGGTACTGCTTGCAGGGTTTCATAAAGTGATGGAAGGCATTGAGAAGGCTATTGAAATGGGCTACAATCCAGTCAAGGTAACACATCTGCTTTAGTATTGTGATTCAATGTTATTAATCGATGGCAAAATAAATGTTTGTGTTTATGTTTGCGTTTGTGTGTTCATAAATACACAAACATACATGTATCATTTGAGAAATAGGAGTAATATTTATACATAATGTAAAGTTTAAATAGAAGTATTAACCTTTTATATGTGTTAGGTCACATGACAATATGAGTTTTGTGTTGCCAGGACACCATTTCCAAAAGTGTTGTCTGGCTGGTTGGCACATTTTGCACTGTCAACAATCAATAAAAGAAATGTGTTGCTTAAGGTAGTTTTTAACCCAACCCATTTTTCTTATAAATACAGGTTTTAAGAACATATTCCTGTATTTAACCTGTTTTGACCACATTTCTTGAACACATCGAGATATAACATGTAACCTTGTAAATGGTAAAGGTTACCTTGGACAGGAAACCAATGTAAGGGCAGTTTTATCTTTGGGAAACAATAAAGATGTTCATTGTTGACTGCTTTCAGGTGAACTGTGTGGTCATGAGAGGTCTGAATGAAGATGAGTTACTGGACTTTGTGCTCCTAACAGAGAAGAAACCTTTGGATGTGAGATTCATTGAATACATGCCTTTTGATGGTAAGATCATTATAAAATAATATACACTGTATTTGTATATTCTAAATACAAAGAACTCAATAGTAAACCCTTCTGTACAGTTGCAGAATTGACTTTTTTTTTACTAAATCTATTGTTGGAGGAGATTGTCAATGAGAGTGAAACCGTTTCTGAGGATTTATTGTCATATCAGATTTTTATACTCTACTTTCTCATTAATATTCAGTTTTAAACTGATTAGGTGCTTGAAAACGGGGTATTTTGTGACAATGACAATAAAATGAATGTGGAAAAACACAGATTTTTATAATATTCTAGTTTGAGGGTAATTCAAACCACTATTTGACATGTAGGCGTTTAATACAATAAATAAGACCCACCATCCTGATCAGCCCTTCAAACTGAAGAATTAATAGATATTTCACAAAGAAATAGTTGAAATAATCTTTAAAGACCTAGTGAATCACCTTGGAACATGCAGCATTAATTGATGTGTTGACGTAATTTCAACTGAAAAAGCCTAGACAGCGTGAGACATATCGTGTGGCCCCGCCCCCCTTTTAAAATAACCAGTACCGTTTTGTTTACAGCAGAGATAGCCTGGCAAAGCTGCATTTACCAGCGTGATAGCTACAGTGGTGGAAAAGTCTACTAGAAAGATGAGGAAGATCTGTGATACCAGTAATGTGTCATTTCTAGCTTGTGATTTACATCACGCTGGCATTTCGTCGCTTTAGAATTATGAGGTTCTGTCTGTTATCTGTATCAGTTATTCACAAATTATTATTCTTATTTACATGTTTGTTTTTTTAATGGGTATATTTTGAGACTTTTTTGAAAACTAAACGGTTCTATTAACAAAATCGCATTATAGTTTAGTGCTAAGGTTCTATCTGCGAGCCAATCAGCACTTTGATGCACACAAGAGGACCATTCAAAGATCTTTTCGTCATTCATCAGGACATAGTAAATGTGCAAACAAGTGGCTGATGTGAGGCACCACTTTAGCGGCTTTCATAGTAAAGGGGGCGGGACTCTGATTCTAAAGCGCATTTGATTGGAGGACAAGAACTTCGACGAGAGGCTGAAGCGTAGCGTGATGTCTTGAGATTTTTTGCACGTGCATGATTGTCAGTTTTGAATGCTAAATCTTAAATCTGCTAAATGGGAATTGTGTCACCCTTTAGGAGCATATCAGTTTATTGCTGTCCTTACGGCTAAAACATATTTATATTTTAATTTAAATACTGTATATTAATTCATATTGATTTTAGTTTATATTTAATTGCACAAAACAAAGTTGTTATAAAGAAAATTTCTGAAACGGATGTTAGAAAAATGATAAGTCGAAAACTCTTGGGGGGCTACAGGGGGACCACTGATCTAAAAATGTTCTCAGAAATCTGCTTCTTTCTCCAATTTTCTCCAAAAATGATCTCGCTAGTCAATCTCACTAATGTACTGACGATCAGTTGACTATCTTGCCACATTTCTAGACAATAACGCTGAATAAATATATATTTGTCCTAGTCAAACTGATTAGATACAGTGCAGTGACCACAGCTCAGCTCACACATTGTACGGTTAAAGCATTAAGGAAGCATTAAAAAAAGAATGCATTAAGTATGGAAGGATTTTCTATTTTGAAAAGTAATTGGTAACACATAATAAAAGATTTGTTAACATTAGTAAATGCATTAACTAACATGGACTAACAATGAGCAGTATTGTTTTTTAGAATGTATTAATCCTTGTTAATGTTAATTATTGTCAATATAATTTTTCTTGTTAGTTTGGCGTGCATAAACTAATGTTAAAATGGTTAAAACATTTAGAAATGTTTGCACATACACAGACACGTATGTACACCCGTATTTAGCATTGTATACATTGTACAACTTTGATGGTAATATTGCAAGTCTTACAGATGAGCTAGAGATACTTTAGACATGTTATCAACAGGTCAAAGGGAAGTTGCAATACTATTATGGATTGCAGTTAGCATTCCTGGGGAAAATATTCTTCATGATTGTAGTCTGACTGACATAAAAAAAATAAGTATCAAATATAAATATAAATAAGTTTATACAGATATACAAGCAAACTGTTGGGAGAAAGGCACACAGGAACCGGATGTCATGATGGATTTGCAAATTTTTAACAAATACAATCTCAAATAAATATAAAGTGTTACCATGTCATTGCTAATGTATAGTTGATGTTACATCTGTAACATAATTTAAATGCACATCGTTAGCATTTTGTTTAAGTTACACAAATTGAATGTAATGGATTTATAATTTGGAAGTCATTGGAAATGCAATTGCAAGTGGACTTGGCAGACATTGTACGTTTGAGAAAATGAAAATGCAAACAAATTGCGTTTGATTTATGTCACAATTTTTACATCCACAAATAAATGCATTTGCAAATACAATTTCCAATTGCTTTTCAAAATTGTCTGGTAAATCCTGCCACAATTTTCTACACAATCCTTCCATAATTAACAAACCCTTTTTCCTTTCTTTAAGCGGAATGCGTAAAACAATGACAAACAATTCACTAGTTGCACAAGATGGCACCAGGGAGCTTTTGGGACGCCAGAGTCGGCAAAGTAGTTCTGGTCATATAACGCTGTATGGGAAAAGGAGGGTTTTTTAGAGAAAAAAGAAGTAGTAATATATCAGCGATATGATGGATCCTCTTTACATTGTTGAGCACTTCGTCAAGCCAAAACAACTTGATAGGGTTATACGACCGGAAATGAGTCTGCTGGCTGACTCTGGCATCGAAAAAGCTCACCGGCAAATAAAAGTAAAATTATCAAGACAAAATCTTGAGTATGCTTTACTCTCCTTGGAATTTGTACTTCTTAAAATTAAAACTAGTGCAGCTCCTTCAGTTTCCATTATTAAGAATTTCCCAGTTCAATAACAAAAGAATCAAAATGGTTGAATGTCAAGACACATTGGTCTGTCACTGTAGGTAACAGATGGAACTTTAAGAAGATGGTGAGTTATCAGGAGATGTTGGACTGCATAAAGCAGAAATGGCCCAATCTGGAGCAGGTTCCTGGAGAAGAAACGAACACAGCCAAGGTCAGCCCTTATCTAACATACTTATCTAACATACTTGACTCAAATCATCAGCTCAGGGCAGTTGGTCCATGTAGTTGGCAAACAGTTTTCCTTTGTTCATATTTTTGGATAATACGTTCGAGTTCCCATGAATGCCATTATATGCAGGTGAGGATCAGAGATGACATATTTTTGTAGGCTCACCAGGAAGTAAGAGACGCGCTGGTTCTCTCAACTGAAAGCCTATGCATTTTTCACATATACTTTTAAAAGATTGCAAAAAATAAGCACTGTGATTAACAAAGGTTTATGATGTTTACATGTTTTTCTATCAAGATTATCTTTACTAATGAACACAACATTTGTTACTTTTGAAGCCGAAAAACAATTGGCAGAAGTAAAAAGCTAACACTTGTCGCTTAATATCAATGTCACCACCACCAAACCTCCAACAACTCTTTTAAACTTTAATAAAAATGTGTTCCCTGGTAAGTAATTACTCCGTGAATGAATCCACATCTACGTTTTAGGAGATTCGTGCCCGTGTTGCAGTATTTGTGAGCTTTATATGTGCGATGACGTCTAACGTCCCCGCCACAGGAAGTAGTCAATTTTAGCAACTTGTTAGCAACCGCCGTTTTTAAGACACAATAAGCCTTTAATAAATCACAAGCTGGCTGTAATTGGTGTGTTTTGGCGTGAAAATATTTAGAGGTTTGTTTACGACAGACCTTAATTCGGCCGATTTACCAAAAACCCATTTAAAAACCTCATAGACTTTGAATCGATGGAACCGGAAGTCCTAAAATATTTACTCGCTTCTGGGTTTTGCATACATAAATACGTCATCTCTGAGCCTCCCTATGGCACAACTAGCACATAGAGTGATTTACTAGCGGGAGTGGGCAGGTGCAGGATATAGCCTGGAGGGAGTGGAATTGAAAAAACAGACCTCAACCTGACAGTGCCTGCTTGCCATCTACTTTGATTATAAAAGAACAGACCAGACATTAAACATCTTGCCTGATGTTTCTCAGAATAAATGAGTCTGGAAGTTAATGAATATGATAGTATGATGATGATAATTTTCATTTTTAAATGTTAAGGCTGTAGACCAAGAAAAATGTTCGTTAATAATCTGTAATGTGTATGGTTTTATGCTGTGTATGGTTATAGGCGTTTAGAGTACCAGGATTTCAGGGGCAGCTGGGGTTCATTACCTCCATGTCAGACCATTTCTGTGGTACCTGCAATCGTCTGCGCATCACGGCTGACGGCAATTTAAAGGTAACTGAATGATTTTTTCTAAACTCGAAACCAAAAGCTTTTACCCTTCTCTCTACTGTAGAATTGTGTTTTATATGTATATGCCTGTTTGTGGTAGGTGTGTTTGTTTGGGAATTCAGAGGTATCCTTGAGGGATCGTCTGCGTTCTGGAGCATCCGAAGAGGAACTTCTGCATGTCATAGGGGCAGCAGTGGGGAGAAAGAAAAAGCAACATGCAGGTACACAAACACATCACACAGATACAATGAGACAAAAGTGTTACGGTCATTAATTTAGAGTTAGATAGTCCTATATTTAGTCTGTGAAACCAGGGTCACGTTCTTTTGTCAAACACAGTTGTGAATCTCTTGGTCTTTCTATTTATTTGGGATTATGAAACAATTCTAACACAATGCTTACAATTTATAGCCGCAGAGCTTAAACACCAATGTAATTTACCTTGAGCAGAATTCGGTATTTTAAAGTTTTTGTGAAAAAACCTGTGTTCCTTCTTCAATTTATTAGACTTGTCATAGGAGCTATGCGGATTGACACATCTACATAAAACCCCCTATTTATTTGAAACGGATGCTTACGCGGGAAACCCAGGTTCCGTGAATGAAATCCGCACACCATTTTGTGCCTGGCTAAGGATGAACTGTCAGGAGACAGTCAAATGTACATGTTAACATGTGGCAAATTCAAAAAGAATGAGTATGATTTAGAAAGGCACACCTCTCAATAAGATCTAACTGCTAGTAGAGTTCAGAGATAGGATTGTATCAAGACACAAATCTGGGGAAGACTACAGTAAATTCTGCCGTGTTGAAGGTTCACAGAAGCAGGTCAGCATCCATGAATCATTAATGGAAGAAGTTTGGAGCAACCAGATCTCTTACTTTAGCTGTCCTCCTGGCCAACTTAGCAATCAATAATGGCCTTGGTTAAAGCTAAAGTTATTCATTGATATCTTCATACTAAAGGTCTGGGAACTTTGGCCGCTTTCATCGGCCAAGGCCCTTCTGAGGCTGAGACGAGTGGCCGGTTGGCACCTGCATTTATAAACTGTGATTATGAGCGGGGCGTGGATCATTAGTCATTACAGCTCATCCTTAGATATTAGATAGACTGACCCATACTGTGATGTGTTGACTGAGATTGAGTAGAACTAAGTTTATTGTGCCGTTGGCGCTTAAAGATGATTTGCCTTTGTTAATTTATGTATGAGCGCTGGTATCTGAAATTGGGTTCACAGACAAGGCTTAGGCATAGTTCACTTAAAAAAATTTTTTTGTTTTGAACTACTCAAATAATGGGCGTGTCAGTACTTAATTTAGCATTTTAGCGCGAAAACTAGCATCTAAATCTGTGAAATGATAGGAGTTGTGAAGAGGACTCATAAGTCACTAAGACCAATTCGCAGCAATTCTTAAATGTCTGTAACACAGACAGTCTACCTTGAAACCTAAATGTATGAAACGATTTCATGACATTAAGCTTAACCATAAAGGCTGCTTATATCTGCAAAATGTTTATGAGATGCAAACAGGCAAGATGCTGACAATTAGCCGAACATATTGTTTTTTTTATTAGTAACTATATTAGAGGAGTTCATTTGCAAAACAGATAACAGATAATCATGTTTTTTATTGTGCATTCTAAGTAATATCAATCAAACTGCAGTTTTTATTAAGTAATAAAAACTAAAAAACACAGTTAACTAACACAATAAAACCATAACACAATAAATAACTTGTTTTTATTTGTTTTCTTTAATAATGTTATGTTTTACAAATAAACTTTTTATTTTACCTTGTTAATTTTAATGTAGGTTCAGACGCGGAGGAACTTATTGAATACCAACAGCAAAGGAATGCTGATTTGTTATTTACACTTAGCATTTAGCTCCCAAAACCTAAATAAGTTAGAAAAATAACAGTGATTTATCTTACGGGGCAATTATATGAGAAGTAGTAAGATTCAATCTTAAACATACCTGCTAGAAAAGTTTTTTGTATATTTTCAACGTGTTTACTGAAAACATGACCTCTTAGTTGTGGGACAGTTTATAAATCCTGCCTTTTAAATCATGCTTTTTAATCCTGCCTTTTTTATTGGTTGAATTTAATAATTTCATTTTTCTTCAGGGATGTTGAATTTATCTCAGATGAAGAACAGACCAATGATCCTCATTGGTGGGTGATGTAGCAGTACGTAACACACTTTACACACATTGCTTTTGTCATCTATTGGATTAAATGTTATTTACTCAGTGATTCGGCAATATACAGATATTCAAACATAAACTGAAAAGCTCATTCCTTCAGAAAGGAACCAAATAGGTCAATGATTTTAAGATTGATTAAGTGAGGGAGTAATCAGGCATCACTCATTAATTGATCATAAGGAAGGAAGAAATGTAAATGTGGGACTAGGTTATTCAATTTTATTTATATAGGACTTTTCACATTTTTCATTGTTCAAAAGCAGCTTTATATACATCATAATTTAAAAAATAAATAATAATAGTAGAACTTGAAGGAACAAAGACAGTATATGATTATAAATATATTAAAGGCAGTATATGTTATTATTGCAAGTTTTATCTATGGAATGTACACTGATGAAACTTAACATAAATAAATGCTGGATTGTCAGAAACTTTCAATTATTCAATTGAAGATAATTAATTAAATTAAGTAGGAATGCATGATAAATTATCGGCCATATTGGTATCGGCCGATTATAAAATTTAGGCCGATAAATTATAGCAGATAAATGATGAATAATTTTCTCTGGTTAATCCACTTCAGCAAATCCAATACAGTACTGTCGTCATGATCTTTCACTTACTGCTATTAGCAAAACATTGTTAATGTAAGTACAGTGTGTAGATGTTTATAAATGTGTAAATTATAGGAACAAAAGCACATTTTTAAAGCCGACTGCATTCAGACAGAATGCTTTCTCTCTTAACACCTGTTAGAAATGTTGCTATTAAGAACACTTTTCTGGGTTGCTCTGGAAGAACACCTTTAATAAGTTTATTAAATAAACATACTAGAAAAGTTTAATAGTTTAAGAATCTGTAACTAGTGTAAAGTAGGCTTGGTACATGATTTTCAGGAAAAAAAGATAACTTATGGCAACCTTGTGTTTTGCGGTGAATGCTTTCAAACAAAAGCAGTTGGTCACTTTTTGTCTTTTGTTTCGGTCTCAGAAAATGTTATATTAATATGTAGAGACTGTATATTGGCCAATATATCGATTATCGGCTTCCAGTAATAAATAATAATCTGTTATTGTTATCGGCCAAAATTTACATATCGGCGAATCCCTAATTTTAAGTATATTATTATTTTAAATATTGTTATCAGGACTGGAAATCTAACATGACAACATACCAGTGAGAAAGAGAAAGTAGTTGCAGTATTTGTTCCTGTAGGCTACATGGGAAAAAAACATTTTTTGTTAAAGTTAAGATATGTTAACGCGCATGTAAGTTAATAAACATAAACAATAGGTCTTTTACAGCATCAAGTTATTATAGGTTATTTGCAACCTGGCATATTTGGGACAGATCCAGGAGATTAGTATCTTTCTTTTTTTAATCATATATTAAAACATACACACAAATGTTGCATAGAGTATTTTTACCTTTTCATAATATCTAAAGGGATATTGTCTTTTAATTGTATTTTATATAACTTAATGTAAACATATACATGTATAATATATATGTATTCCTTAGTTTACCCAAAAATGAAATTGCTGTTTTTTTGCTGTTAATTTACTCACCCCCAGTCCCCAGTACATCCATGATGTGGGTGGCATTGTTTTTTCAAGAATATATTTATGAAGATATTGGTTGCATTATTGAAAGTCTAATCAATAAAAGTGAAAAACGACAATTCATTCAGCACAAAAGTAATCCCTGCCCCTTGTGACGTTAAACTGGCGTCTTATAAAGCAATATCTAATCGCATTCTTGTGCCCCACGCACTTACACCGTGTCTACACCGGACACGACAGGCGTGATGCGTATTTTCAATTATTTTTTTTGGGTCACACCGCGGGCGCCGTGGGGGGGAAGCTTGGACCAGAGCATATTGTGAGCTCACACACCTCTTTAACATTATCTTTAGTTATCTCCGACTGATGAAGTAGAACATCATTAGTGCAGACGTGAATAACAATCTTTGAGTATTTACATTTAGCATTAGCCAAGCACATTTAGCGAGTCTAATGTTGGAATCGCGTCTTGTTTGTCACTCGCTGCTAAAGGCAACTTACTCGGGCAATGTGGACTGTTTGCCTCAACAGAGTTACATGGCAGATCATGAAATAAGAAATGTACAATTATTACTATAGACATGGGTTTGTAACCGTTTACTTGGCACAATAAAGTAAAATGGAAAAATAATGTTACTCGCACTTCTGTATTGTGACATTACCTGTTCAATATAGTTTGGACTGCATATCTTTTATTATATCTTTTATTATTTTATTATGAATCATTTTGGCAGCTTGGTCACAATAAAAGCCGTTTTTGGACTAACAAGGGTGTTTTGAAACTGAAATCTGATTTTTTAATCCATTACCCTTTTAAACGTTTTCATTTTTTCTACAGGTAAAAGCAACTGGCTTCTGCAAGCGTTTAGAGGCAATCCAAGGCAGACTGCACCTCTAATCCACCACATTGATTCAGAAGCCTCAGCTAAAACTCGGTCTTTAGGAAATAGAGCATTATGTAATTCCAAACGCAGTGGCTCAGTTCCGCACAGCGTAAGACAGTTTCACCGGGAAACCTATAAATGTGGTTCTGATTCGAAGGAACCATTTTCAGGATCACAGATCTCCAGCCTTGATGGAACCTCCGATCGGCTGACTCACACAGACACACAGGGTAAAGCCTCCATGGTCAATGTCGGCAGTAAAGCAGTAACGTGTCGCACAGCCACAGCTTGTGGAAAGGTCATCCTGGGCCCAAAAGCTTTTAATCTGGTACGTGCCAACCAACTTGCCAAGGGTGATGCCCTTGCAGTCGCACAGCTTGCTGGCATCATGGGTGCAAAACAGACTTCAGCTCTCATTCCACTTTGCCATGCGCTTCCTCTTGACCACACCTCCGTTACCATAGAGTTGGTGGAGACGAGACACACCGCCGTTGTCAAGGCAACCTGCCAAACCACGGGCCGTACAGGAGTGGAGATGGAGGCTTTGACAGCTGTTACTGTGGCCACACTGGCGCTGTATGACATGTGCAAGTCTGTCAGTCGTGACATTGTTATAACTGACATTAAACTGCTCAGCAAGACGGGTGGGCAAGGAGGCGACTTTCAAGCTTCTTGACATACCCTGTGTTTGACAGTATATAAAGGAATATTGTCATTGTCTCTCCAGAGTGATTTCCTACAATATTACAAAGTGTGCTTTTGGATGCCTTTAACTTGTTATTGCCTATTTACTTATAAAAAGTGACCAACCTAAACTTTTCCTGAATAATTTATTAGCATTGATGTAATTTAAATGATGTCAAATCATTTATAATCTAGAATAAACATTTCATTGGGTTCCCAGTTAATTTTCATCATTAAAGGCCTAGTCCGTCAGATTTTCTCCCAACCATTCAGCCTTTAAACTACAATATAGCCAGTATTAAACACAAGAGTAGAACAGAATAGATTATGGCAAAGCTATAGCAAGAATGGGCTTCTGTAAAGTGATCTTAATGTTCACATGGCCGTGTGGTTAACTTGATTCGTCAGTTTTGTGAATGCCACATTCCTCTGTAATCAACAAATAGCAGCGTCAAACTATTTTCAAGTATGAAGTACATTAAGGGGCAGTTTCCCAGACAGGGTTTATTTAAAGGCAGGACTAGGCCCATGTTAAATTATGAAAGTATTTTTTACAAACATGTTTTACAAAAACAATTACCGCTGTGCATTTTGAGACAACACAAAGGCACCAATGTTTTTTCAAGTTGTTTTCAGTTTGGACCTCTCTATCATTGATTTTAATCTAGTCTTAATCCCTGTCTGGGAAACCGCCCTTAAACGTGAAAAGTGTCATTATTAAAGTGAGGAATACCTGTGCCTGGAATTTAATGTCTGATTTAAGTGTTAAATGTAGCTGTTACTGATGCTGGTTCATCTGATCATTGGCCAGTTTTGTTTGACAGTTTGTTTGCTTGTACTAGACCTGTTAGCCAGTTCTTCCTATCTCTCTAGGTTTATCATCCCCTCCACAGCTGTACAATTAAAGGAGGCTTTTGTAGCTATCCCAGATCTTATGTGTCCCCAGTCACCACAAGCACGAAATGTGGATGATTTGGCAAATTGTTTAATTCCTCTTGTTTACCAATTCTAAGTGTAGTTTCCCCTCTCTAACCGAAAAAAACCCCAAATTCCTTGGTTCAATGAAAGCAACATTAAAGTTGTAAGAAAAGATTGCAGAAGAGCAGAAAGAAAATGATGGACGGATCAATTACAAATTTCATATCTTTTGCAAAACACTCCAGGAAATTCCGGGAATCTGTTTCGTTAGAACGGGCTGAATACCTACAAATTCGCGTTTTCCAAAGATTTTGTTTGCTATGTTAAACTATGTGTTAAACCGCACCAGTTGGTCCAGAAAATAGAGCTATGTGAGAAGTTTTGTGAATTATTTTATTAAACAGATTGCTTTGATCAGGGAGCAGATTTCCTGCGATTTAACCCATTCATATTACTAATGTCAGCCACTCTGCATTTTCTAAATTTCAAGCTATTTCATCTGTTGATCTGTCAGACAATATTTTAAAGATGAAACCAACCAACTGTTCTCTCGATGTTTTACTTACTAAACTGCTTATGGATGTGCTACCTTCCGTTACATTTAGTTTGCTCCCTATTATCAATGGGTCCTTATACACTGGCACTGTTCCATCTTGTTTTAAACATACTGTGTTCCAGTTCTACTCCAAAAAATAAATCTTGATCTCACTGATTTTGATAATTATAGGCATATTTAAAAATAGCCTTTTTTGCATAAAGTTATCGAAAAGATAGCACTTCAGCTAATCTGGATCAAGTGAAAATTGAAAGGTATGTGTTTGATGGCCAAAGCCTTTTGAACAGTAAGAGCTGATGGGATTCAGAGTTTGCCATCTAGAATCAAACCTGTCATCACACAATGAGCGACTTGAAGATTTGCCTAATTTTATCAGATCAGTGGATGTAAATATTTAAATATAAAAGAATATTACATCACAGAATACACGTGACCCTGTAATTTACTCACCTTCATGCCATCCAGGAACAGTATGACCTTCTTCCTCCAAACACAGAGTTACAGAAACAGCAATTATGACAATTGTTGCCATACATGTCTGTCAAAACCAGCGAGAAAGAGAAGTTGCAGTATTTGTTCGTATACCTGTAGGCTACATGAAAACACTTTGGAGTCTCAAAACATGCTGTGGCCAAAAGGGTCTATCCTTAAAAATCGGTAACCCTTTAGATATCAGTCCGTAATGTACTGCATAATTAAATGTAACAATAATGTACCTCTACAGAACAAATAATATGGTAAAGGGGAACAATATGCAAAGTTTGGGGAATAAAGAAGTCAGGAAAAAAAGTATGCTGTAAGTATTTTAAAACTAATGGATAACTATTTTAATATTATTTAGTATGCATGACCTGGGGTATGCTATACAACAATCTAGTCTGAACACTACATTTTTGTAAACACAATATACCCATAGATAAGCTACTGTGGATGTTAATTAAGTAGCTATGGGGTTCTTATTTTATAACTATAGCAAACATGACATAAGGGGAAATTATGTGTATTGGATTTTTAATGGCATGCAGTTCCCATGATGGGGTAACTGAAGGCAAACGATTGTTGTCGAGCACAAGCTGATGCGTCACACTCCAGTCCACCAGGTGTCGCAAACGCACCACGTGACGGATAAACAGCACGCGAAGAAAGAGCAGCTCAGGCACAGGAAGTGATAATGTGCGTGTTTTGTTTTCCTCTCTTACTATAACTTTCGAGTAACTTTATAGTTTTTACCGGACGCATTAAACTCTTGATTCACTGAGAGTTGTTGCTGTATTGAGATCTCTTCTCAATTTATCACAGCTTCGCAACAATAATTGTTAGTTTCTTGTTTATTTTGTGTTCAGATGTCCATCATGAGGACACAGATAGATGTGATGTGCTGTAAATCAGTAGGAACGGATCTGTCCATGCTGGATATTGATGATTTAATGACAGAAATCTCTCAGCTGAAGAAAGAGGTGGCGTTATTGGAGGCAAAGCTCGGGGAGAGAGATGAACTGAACACAAAGGTTTGTACAGATTAAACTTTCATTGATTCATTATGGGAGGGTGTTTGTAAGGCTTCTTCACAGGACCTGGGTGGGTCTCTCTTTCTATTGAGTAGTGTGCTAGAACATTCTGTTCAAACCACACAAGAGAATATTGTGTTCAAGAATATTTATCATAGATATGAATGTAACATTTGCCTTCATATTAGTTTAAATGTATAGAAGCTCTTAATTTGAATTCTAAGCTTGTTGTGATGTTTTTCCAGGATGTATCTGTTTTCTCTCTCTGTGTCATTTCTGATCAAACATCTCCTGAGCTTCTGGTTTCTGTCTGTAATGAAGAGCAGAAACCATCAGTGAATCTGCTGGACTGCAAAATGGAGCTGAAAACAGAAATCACTGAAACAGAAGAACACACAGATGCTGGTTTGATTCATCCAGGTAACTTCTATTATTGTCGAACCAGTAACGAGAGTAAAAAGACAATATAATTATAGTTTGAGAAGTCCATTGTGCATTATAATTATTACACTTATAATCATAGTTATTTTCTCTGTTCTTTTTAGACCTGATGAAAGTAAAGGAGGAAATTACAGAACCGAATGAAATGGAGGAAAAAACTCATATAACTGGAGAAGAATCGCAGAGCTTCTTAAAGACTGAGGAGAATTTGTCACCAAGACAATCTCAAAATGAAACAACCGAAGATTCCCTAAAATGCCCTCAGTGCGGAGAAATCTTCACTTGTGAATACAGTTTAAACAGGCACGTCAGACTTCACATCAGAGAAAAGTCTTACAGTTGTGACCAGTGTGGAAAGACTTTCGTTTTTAAATCCCACCTCACCAGTCACATGAAAGTTCACAGTGGAAAAAAGTCTTACAGCTGTGATGAGTGCGGAAAGACCTTCATTTGTAAATTACACTTTACTGATCACATGAGACGTCACACCGGAGTAAAGGTTTATGAATGTGACCAGTGTGGAAAAACCATTCATAAATACATTCATGATGAGCACATGAGAAGTCACGCTAGAGAAAGGCCACACAAATGTGACCAGTGTGAAAAGACCTTCACTCGAAAATCCCACATGAACGAGCACATGAGAAGTCACACTGGAGAAAAGCCTTACAGTTGTGATCAGTGTGGAAAGGTCTTTTCACGCAAATGTCACCTTAGTAAGCACATGAGAATTCATACCGGAGAAAAGCCTTACGTGTGTCTTCAGTGTGGAAAGAGTTTTGCTTGGGCAGATAATCTGAGAACTCATCTTTTGTGTCATTCTGGAGTGAGACCATTTCAGTGTGAACAGTGCAGTAGAACATTCATATCTGTACGCTACCTGAAGAAGCACATGAGGACACATGCAGGTGTGACTAATGACTAAACACAAGAAAACACAAACAGGTGTGACATCTCATATGTGTTGTGGAAAAGCCTTTACTACAGCTAGCCAATAAAAAACAGCATCACAGATTTCATACGGGACATAAACGTTACCCTTGCTCCTCATGTGGACAGAGTTTTAGAGAGTCATGTGACTCACAGGAAGAAGTGTTGCAAAGACAACAAAAATCATCTTCAAGAAACTGTTTAGACCACAAGATCCCTAAGTGCTGCTGCTGTAGTCTGCTAATACTTGTCTAGTGGTGATTAAGTTAGTCATTGATTGACAAGACAAATGCAGAGGTGGTCATTGTAATTAATGAAAAAATTTGAATGTTAGTTTAGCTATGTTAATATTTTAAAAGCAGTCTGAATGAATTTCTTTGTGGGGTCATTCCGTGTCAATTCCAGAGGTCACCGGCTCAAACTTTAGGCCCCGGTTTTATAGACCAGGTTTAGCCTAAGCCAGGACTATGCCTTAGTAAATTTAGGCTATTTAAGTCGCTTTTATTAAAATGCTGTAGTTTTTTTTACTGATGTCCATCTTGACTCAAAACAACAGCACTGACATATTTTAAGATACGTCAGGGCCAGTTATTTTCAGTTAAGACAGTTCAAACATTAATTTTAGTCTGGAATTTATCTTAAACCTTGTCTGTGAAACCAGGCCTAGATTTTTAAAATCTTTTTACAAAAGCAAGTGCAACATCAGTATTGATGAATTAAATACCACAGATGAATGGAAACGGAGAAATCTACTATATTGTAGAGGATAGAAATTACGATCTTCAACCGAACTTTGGAGCCATATTAGAGGGGGTTGAAAAATTACATAAGAAATATGCCTGCATCACAATTTTATTTTTCAAAGGAGATTCGTTTATGTTCAATCTGTAACTTTATCAATCATTGATTCATTTCATGCCAATGGTGACGGTTAACAATGAGGAAAAATCTTTTTGTGTGTGTGTATTTTTTGCATGTATGTAATTCAAAAATTGCAAGTGACACCTTAATGTCCTTTTATATGCGTCTGCTAGAACAAGTTATCTTTTGGGAACTACATTTATAAGACACTATGCTTTAGTCCCAGAGATAAGCGGTTAAAATGTAAGCTTTTTCAATCATCGAAAACCAAATGTGAGTCATTTCGTAAAAATCTGGTACTTCATTTCTTTTAAAGGGGAATGTCTTATAAACAAATAATGTTGAAACTAGAAATGCATAATTTTGTCCATCTATCAAAACATGCATTGAACATAACCACTTCGGTGTCTTTTTGGCACGGAGTTACTTTGTGTGTTCTGTTACCCTGTAAAAAGGCTACAAAATGAATCCACAAATATTAATTACAAAAAAACTAGTAAAAATGTACTAAATTAACTTTGTTTCGTCTGCCCTTCTTTCGTTTTTTGTTTGAATATATTTGAATAAAACCCATATTATCTCGTCATTTTGCTGTGTTTCTGAGGGGGTAATTGTAGGCAAACGATTGTTGTTTTGCACAAACTGATGCGTCACACTCCAGTCCAGCAGGTGTCGCAGAAGAACCACGTGTCAAATACCACTTGAATAAAGAGCAGCTCAGTTCCTCATTCACTACAGTAGGTGGCG
This sequence comes from Triplophysa dalaica, assembly GCF_015846415.1. Taxonomy (NCBI): domain Eukaryota; kingdom Metazoa; phylum Chordata; class Actinopteri; order Cypriniformes; family Nemacheilidae; genus Triplophysa; species Triplophysa dalaica. The sequence goes on along the minus strand of NC_079561.1, from coordinate 10,438,236 downwards.
ATATGCACCTAAACAAGTTGTTTGCAACTCCCCCTTAAAAAGGGAAAGAAGATGCAGCCTCTATTGGCTTCAGTTGAACGCTTTATTATTTGCGTGATAATAAGTGTTTTGTTTTCTTGCTTACTATAACTTGCACGCATTAAACTCTTGATTCACTGAGAGTTGTTGCTGTATTGAGATCTCTTCTCAATTTATCACAGCTTCGCAACAATAATTGTAAGTTTCTTGTTTGTTTTGTGTTCAGTTGTCCATCATGAGGACACAGATAGATGTGATGTGCTGTAAATCAGTAGGAACGGATCTGTCCATGCTGGATATTGATGATTTAATGACAGAAATCTCTCAGCTGAAGAAAGAGGTGGCGGTATTGGAGGCAAAGCTCGGGGAGAGAGATGAACTGAACACAAAGGTTTGTACAGATTAAACTTTCATTTATTGAGTCGTTTTCTATTTGGAAACCACACAAGAGAATATTGTGTTCGGGAATGTTTATCATACATGTGAGTGTTTATTTGCCTCCATACTGGTTTAAATGTATATAAACTCTAAATGTTATTCTCTGCTTGTTGTGATGTTTTTCCAGGATGTATCTGTTTTCTCTCTCTGTGTCATCTCTGATCAAACATCTCCTGAGCTTCTGGTTTCTGTCTGTAATGAAGAGCAGAAACCATCAGTGAATCTGCTGGACTGTAAAAGGGAGATAAAAACAGAAATCACTGAAACGGAAGAACAGACAGATGAAGCTGAATTGATTCATCCAGGTAACTTCAATAATTGTTGAACTGTCGATGACATGAAGACATTTTAAGTATAGTTTCAGACGTAGGGATGTCAGAACTGCTGTAAATTACATTATAATTCTAAAGACAAGCCTTTTCTCCTAAGCCCACTAGAGTTCGCAGCACAATGGTCAAATATTAAAGGGACATAACACCCAGAAGGAAAATTCTGTCATCATTTTTTCACCCTCAAGTTGTTTCAAACCTGTGTACATTTCTTTGTTCCGATTAACACAGAGAATGTTATTTCAAGGAATATTAGTAATTTTATATTCTGGGACATCATCAACAACTACCATTTAATTTTAATTAATTAATTTAATTTAGTCATTTGGCAGACACTTTTATCCAAAGCGACTTACAGTGAACTTATTACAGGGACAATCCCCCTGGAGCAACATGGAGTAAAGTGTCTTGCTCAAGGACACACTGGTGGTGGCTGCTGGGATCGAACCAGCAACCTTTGATTTACCAGTTCAGTGGTTTAACCCACTAGACCACCATCTCGCACTACAACCATAGTTGTTGAACACAAAATGTGATGTTTGAAAGAATTTAGGAACACTAACAGTTCTGGGACACCTTTGACTACCATTTCATTTTTCCTATGGTAGTCAATGATGTCCCGTAACTGAAAACTACTAACATTTTTCCAAATATCTTATCTGTGTTCATCAGTACAAAGTCATTTATACAGGTATGCAATTTAAAAAGGGTGAGTAAGTGATGATGACAGAATTCACATTTTTGGGTGAACTATCCCTTTAATTAAATTTGTTGATCCAAGTACCGTACCACCTGATGACTGGCATAGGAAATCACATGACAAAGCACTTCCTTTAATAGAAGAGCTGTGAAACTTTACTTGTCTCATGATTAGATACACCTTGTCCTCCAACACTTTTTTTTTTATTTACCAGCTGTTTTTTAACTAAAGAACATGTTTTTTCCATGTTTTTCAAGTTAACAGTAATGGTGGACACCAAATACTCGACTTTTACTTTGTGGGGATTTGCAGAAAGAATACAAAGCTATATCAAAAACAGACGATGTGGAAAGATTTTTAACACCGAAGATAAATAAAAATTTATGAGAACAGCAGTGCACGGTAGCATAAAGCATCTTAAGGTTTTTACACTTAAGGTGTGATTACCCTTTACCAAAGACAATAGAAGAATAACTTAAGTAAAACTTAAGGTATATTTAAGGGCACACTTAAGATCAGATTATAAATGGGACAGGTGTGTAATAAGGTGGTGATTTTAGGGTTTGTTTTAAGAAAGTCTGTCTCGTTTTACTTTCTTACTCTCACACTTAACAGCAGCGGCTCTTGTCAAAGCATCTGTCTGCTCCCTCTCACGCGCCTGAGTTACGTCATCGACCAATGATAATAAAACAATTCATACAACTATAATAATTGCACATAGGCTATATGAGATGTTTTCTGTATTTATCAATCATGTATAACATTTGAAATTGTATTTAAAACAGAAAATGAATGTATAGAGTTTTTAATTCCCTGTCATGTCACGTACCACTACGGGTCTCTTCAAGTACCAATAGGGGTACGGGTACCACTGTTTGAGAACCACTGGCTTAAATGAAAGACTACTATTTGACTACAAAAATCTCTAGTCAGGGACAGGCCTAATGTTTGTATTCAACTAATATTTTAATTTGCTAGTGGTCTTATTCAGTAATTCCTTAAGAATTTTTACAATGTCACAATAATCAAAATGATTTTCTCTGTTCGTTTTAGACGTGATGAAGGTGAAAGTGGAAATTACAGAACCGAATGAAGTTGAAGAAAAACCTCATCATTTTATAAATGGAGAAGAATCTCAAAGCTGCTTGAAGACTGAGGAGAATTTCTCATTGAAACAATCTCAAAGAGAAACAGCCTACGATTCCCTTACATGCCCTCAGTGTGGAGACATCTTCACTCGTAAATATAATTTAAACAGGCACATCAGACGTCACACAGAAGGAAAGTCGTACATTTGTACTCCGTGTGGAAAGACGTTTGTATGTAAAAACATTCTTAAAGCGCACATGAGAAGTCACACTGGAGTAAAGCCATACAGATGTGACCAATGTGGAAAGACCTTCAATTGTAAATCCCACTTGACAGATCACATGAGAATTCACACTGGAGAAAAGCCGCACAGATGTGACCAGTGTGGAAAGACCTTCAGTTGTAAATTCCCCTTGAACGAGCACATGAGAATTCACACCGGAGAAAAGCCATACAGATGTGACCAGTGTGGAAAGACCTTTGCACTGAAATCCACTCTTAATGTGCACATGAGATGTCACACTGGAGTAAAGCCGTACAGATGTGACAAGTGTGGAAAGACCTTTGCGCAGAAATCCACTCTTAATGTGCACACGAGAGGTCACACTGGATTAAAGCCTTACAGATGCGACCAATGTGGAAAGACCTATACTTGTAAATCCAATTTGAAAGATCACATGAGATGTCACACTGGAGAAAAGCCGCACAAATGTGACCAGTGTGGAAAAGTCTTTTCACGTAGAAGCAACCTTAGTAAGCACATGCGAGTTCACACCGGAGAAAAGCCTCACATATGTCCTCAGTGTGGAAAGAGTTTTAGTTGGGCAGCTGGTCTGAAAGAGCATCTTTTGTATCATTCTGAAGTGAGACCGTTTCAGTGTGAACACTGCAGTAAAACATTCATAGCTGTATGGTACCTGAGGAGACACTTTGAGAAGACTCATGCAGGTGTGACTAATGCACTTTCTTCCTCTGAAGAACATAAGAAAACCACACAGGTGTGATGTCTCACATGTGCATTGAGTTTGGAAAAGCCTTTACTACATCTAATCAAATAAAAAAGCATCACAGATTTCATGCAGGAGAGAAATTTCACCCCTTCTTGTGACTCACAGGAAGAATTGTTGCAAGATCAAAGCTCATCCTCAAGAAACTGTTCAGAGGTGCGTTTCCCAAAAGCATCGCTAGTCAACAATGGTCGCAAGTTCCATCGTTCCAGCATAGCTCAAAGATTCAAGTGTTCCCCGAAAACATCTTTCATCAATCGCATGCCAGTTGGTTTCTCAAACGATGCTTTGTAGTTAACCAGCAAGTTATTTGGGAAAGATCTTCTGCAGTCATTTTCTAATACTGGTCTAGCAGTGATTAAGTTTGTCATTGTTTGACGATACGAATTCATAGGTGGTCATTGTAATCACTGCATAACTTTTTTGGAATGTTAGCTCAGCAATGTTATAATATATATGATCAACAATCTGAATGATTTTCTTGGGTAGATTACGGCTTGCATTATTTTGCTGGGTGCTGGGTAACTACGGGCCAGTGAATAAGTGGTTTTGTACATCTTGTACAATGTTATCTGTGTTTACTGTGACCAAAGCCTTTTGAACAGCTAATGGGGATTCACAGTCACTTTTTCTTCAGCCAAATACCGTTACAATAACACCGATTATGTCAATTGTTGACTCACACATCTTTCCAAACCATTGAGAAAAATATTGTAATTGTTTATAAATTATTCATTATTGTTAATATTTTTTAGAAGGGGGACCGGAGGGTGTGCTCCAACTATCGGGGATCACACTTCTCAGCCTCCCCGGGAAAGTCTATGCCAGGGTACTGGAGAGGAGAATCCGGCCGATGGTAGAACCACAGATTCAGGAGGAACAGTGTGGTTTTCGTCCCGGTCGTGGAACGCTGGACCAGCTCTATTCCCTCTACAAGGTGCTTGAGGGTTCATGGGAGTTTGCCCAACCAATCCACATGTGTTTTGTGGATTCGGAGAAGGCATTCGACTGTGTCCCTCGCGGCATCTTGTGGAGGGTGCTCCGGGAGTATGGGATTCGGGACCCTTTGCTAAGGTCCCTGTACGACTGGAGCAGGAGCTTGGTTCGCATTGCCGGCAGTAATTCAGACTTGTTTCCGGTGCTTGTTGGACTCAGGCAGGGCTGCCCTTTGTCGCCGGTTCTGTTCATAATTTTTATGGACAGAATTTCTAGGCGCAGCCAGGGGCCAGAGGGCGTCAGGTTTGGGGACCACATGATTTCATCTCTGCACTTTGCGGATGATGTCGTCATGCTGGCCCCATCAGACCAGGAGCTTCATCATGCACTGGTACGGTTTGCAGCCGAGTGTGAAGCGGCTGGGATGAGAATCAGCACCTCCAAATCTGAGGCCATGGTTCTCAGTCGGAAAAGGGTGGCTTGCCCACTTCAGGTAGGTGGAGAGTTCCTGCCTCAAGTGGAGGAGTTCAAGTATCTGGGGGTCTTGTTCACGAGTGAGGGAAGGATGGAACGGGAGATTGACCGACGGATCGGTGCAGCTTCTGCAGTAATGCGGTCGCTGTACCGGTCTGTCGTGGTGAAGAAGGAGCTGAGCCGTTAAGCGAAGCTCTCGATTTATCGGTCAATCTACATTCCTACTCTCACCTATGGTCATGAGCTGTGGGTCATGACCGAAAGGAAAAGATCCCGGATACAGGCGGCCAAAATTAGCTTTCTCCGCAGGGTGGCTGGGCGATCCCTTAGAGATAGGGTGAGAAGCTCGCTCGCTCGCTCACTCGGGAGGAGCTCAGAGTAGATCCGCTGCTCCTCCACATCGAGAAGGGCCAGCTGAGGTGGCTCGGGCATCTTTTCCGGGTGCCCCCTGGGGCAGACCTAGGACACGTTGGAGGGACTATGTCTCCCGGCTGGCCTGGGAACGCCTCGGTGTCCCCCCGGAAGAGCTGGAGGAAGTGTCTAGGGAGAGGGAAGTCTGGGCATCCCTGCTTTGACTGCTGCCCCCGCGACCCGGCCCCGGATAAGCGGAAGAAAATGGATGGATGGATGGATGTTCATATTTTCATGCATTAAAACACTATGAACTCTCAAGACAACTTAGGAAAATGAATATCTTCTTTTTTGTTCAAATATATAAAAGAAAAAATTGTGTACAAAGCTTACCGGTACAAGGGCCATGGTTTCAAAATGTTTTTTTAATGTAGAAGGATCAACAAATATTATTAACTGATATGGTTATTTGTAGTTAAAATGTAGCGTTTCTTTGCAAAATGGCGTTGCTGAGCTCTCCCAATCCCAAATTCAAACTTTAACTTGGGTAGTTTGATCTCAACCTTAACTATTTATGGGAGAATCTTATTGACAAAGGCAGAAGGTATGACACGTCTTGTTTATCCTGCTTTCTCTTTGTTGATCAGAAAGAGATTAAATCTATTGGCCCACTGCTTTTCCGTTTTATATGGAAAAATAAACCTGAATGTCTTCAAAGAAAAACTCTGGTAAGAAGCTATAAAGAGGGTGGTCTTAACGCTTTACATTTTCAGTCTATTAACCAGACATTTAAAATAAATTGGATTAAGAATTGTCCTAAATTTTCTTATACAGGCTCTACTTTCCTGGAAGATTTCTTTTAAACGTAATTTCTCCCCACACACATGTATGCTTTGGAATAACAAAAACATATTGTCTGGTAACAAGTCACTCTTTTTCAAGGAATGGGTGAATCAAAATATACTATTTGTTTATGACTTGTCTTTATTCTCATGGAGAACTTCTTTCCTTTACGGACTTTGCATCTTTTAAAGATGAAAAAACACTGATATCCTCTGATAAACTTTCTCCATTCAATTCATTTAAGTCTATATCAAAACCTTTAAATTCAAAGGCTTCTAAAACATGTAACATTCTTGAGTCTGTTGTAAGATTTCTTTAAGATATGTTAAACCGTATTTTTTAACTATGTTGATATGTTTTGTTGATTTTAATGGCCTTGCAGAGTATTTGTGATGTCCGTTGTCCCCCCTGTAATTGTGTTTTATACCTTGAATAATATCTCTTCAGACTGAAGCGTCACGTGCAATGCAAGCACAACGCCTATGGCTTCCGTTAAACTACGCAAAAAGGATGAATGAACACGATGGATTTATATATTTTTGACGTTCAATATTGATGAATATTGATTTTTTATATAATACACCGCAGTACTATATTACTTTATTGATATTACACACCTCGGTACCGTACGTTTGGCGATATACACCTAAACATGTTGCTTGCGTTACTTGGCGTCATGTTGGCGTTGATCGTTACTGTCACTTGCTGTTAATGTGTTTTGTAAATATAGTTTGTTAGTTTTACTCAAAACACTTAAAACTGAATGTGTCGAAATTATGCAACATTTTACTGTGTTTTTTTCTTTGCTATTTTGCTTTAAATATATCGTTCATAAATTATTTGTGTTCACATTTTATAAAAAATTATTTATTTGATGTTTCATTTATTGTTCACTGCTATCTATTATATAAGGTTTACTTTCTAAATACAAACCTGGAAGCAATGCCTGGATGTAGTAACATTAAAGGTGTTTAATTACATTTAAAGAATAAATATGTACTATTAAAACATTACAAGTATTTATTGACATTTCATAAATGTCTTCCGTGTTGAGGTCAGAATTAGGTGACGTATATCCGCTCGGGCTTCCAGTGGAGGTGACTAATGTTTGTGTTTGGCTTTCTTGCTTGCTATATCTTGCAGATTTTTTACTTGACGCATTAAATTCTCTATTTATTATTGATACAATGGTCACAATTGTCTTGGTTTAACGAAGCTCCTATCGTGTTAAAAATTTAGTTTCTTGTTTATTTTGTGTTCAGATGTCCATCATGAGGACACATATAGATGTGATGTGCTGTAAATCAATAGGGACGGATATGTCCATGCTGGATATTGATGATTTAATGACAGAAATCTCTCAGCTGAAGAAAGAGGTGGCGGTATTGGAGGAAAAGCTCGGGGAGAGAGATGAACTGAACACAAAGGTTTGCTTTCATTTTATGATCGTAATATTTTTTTGTTGCGGTAACGTTATAATGTAAAGATCAGATGTCGTCATACTGTGAGTAGTTCAACCAACATTTTGTACATGTACAACTTTCTGTTATCGGAAACCACACAAGAGAATATTTTTTTCTAGAATATGTATCACACATTTGATACATGTGAATGTAACATTTGCCTCATACTAGTTTAAATGCATATAAGCGTGAATTTAATTCTTTGCTTATTGTGATGTTATTTCCAGGGTGTGTCTGGCGTGTCTCTCTGTGTCATCTCTGATCAAACATCTCCAGAGCTTCTGTCTGTCTGTAATGAAGAACAGAAACCGTCAGTGAATCTGAAAATGGAGATAAAAACAGAAATCACTGAAACAGAAGAATCTGATTTGAATTATCCAGGTAACTTCAATTATTGTTGAACCAGTAATGACAATGACATTATAATTATACTATAGATTCGGAACTAGGGCTATTAAAACTGCTGTAAAGCTGTATTCACAGTTCATACTTAAATAACAATAATATTCAAATCATATTTAAATGATAAAACAAGCTTTACGAGGGCTTTTCCATTAAGTGCAAGTTATAGTCGTGCATAGGACCTATGCAGTAACCTACGCTGTAGACTCATGCGCCGTTGTGTTTCCACACTACCTTACGTTTGCGTGCAAGCTGTCCGCGTCTTCGGTGTGATTCAGTCAACAATGGTTAAGTAACTTCCCAATGTTTGGAAGATTTATCGAAAAATAAAAGGTTTATGAATATCGTCTTTTGTTTAGTGCGAGTTGTTGATAAAAGAAAGGCTATCGCGTTTTTTGTTGCGGAGAATAAGTATACTTTGGGTTCACTTCACTTCACTGTTCACTTCACGATTCTTCCGATACTTCGGTTGTATCGAAAAGGATCGATCCTAACATGAAAACATCGATACTAATGTGTTTTTACTACAGATCTTATTTATTTACTAATGTAGGCAATAATTGTATAATAAAGAAGTATTTATCAATACACCTAGTTTTGCACATGTTGCTCCTCCCTGGCTTGCTGTGTTTGGTAGTCCGCTATCACGTGACTCAGCAGCGCCAAGCGCAAGCACGCAGACGCTGCTGCTGCTGCCAGCGTAAAGAATAAAAACACTGAGAACTGCGGTGTTTGGCAGTGGGCCTTTGGGGGTAAAAAGCCAAATATTATAAGTACTTTATTATTTAAACACGTTGTTTATTTTTGTTTCTAAAACAATTGTGTGCACTTTGTTTATAAATTCTATTATTTATCATGGTGGCAATCATTTTATTATAGTGTCTAAACATAACACTAAACAAAAACGGACATGCTGTTTTAAAAGCTTTGTTATACAGTAATAATTTCGTGCACTTTTTTTTAAACTAGAGAAGTAATACTAGGATAGGTAGAAATTGTTTCGTTATATATCGGTTTTCTGTTCTGTTAATCTGTTATTGTTACTATTTTCTAATAATAATTTGGTGCAAAGTTCATGCTTGCAAAATTCTATTACAGGGATAAATAACTAAATAAATAACTTTATTTTGTTTAAATTATGCCCTGTGTTTTAACATCGACATGATTAATAAGCCTATAGGCACATTAACAGGACAAATGACAAAATAGTTTAGTGTTCATGAAAATATATTCAGATTTAGCAAATTATTGATGAATTCATCTGATAAATTATGACATTTCATCCACAGGAAAGTAAATGTAAATTCAAGTGAATGCTTATGAAAGTATTGGTATCGATACAAAATTTTACAGTAGCCTATCGCCCACCACTATGAACCAGTGCAGAAGTCAATATGGATCTTATTACCACCTGCTCGTCACTAGAGGTGTGAACCTACACTGGTGTCACGGTTCGGTTCGATTACGATTACCATGTCATCGATTCGGTTCAATTCGATATCACGATGCATTGACGATGCATTGACGTCTCAAATTTAAATTTTACTAGTTCACATGTTTGTCAATATATACAAGCAGTCAGATATATGAACTGAAACTTTCATTTTACCTGGTCTTCTTCGAGTATCAAACATCATACAAAACTCAAGTCTGGGCATTAGCATGAGCAAAAGGGGCAAATACAAAAAATAAATATTTGAAGTGCACAATGCAAGGAGTGTACTTTAGTACTTACAGTAAATACTGCAATGTACTTGTAACACATTTTAATGTAAAGTGGCTCGCTGTGGTGCTGCGATGGAAGAATGTTGATATTCGTCGGATTCTTCCCAAAAGCCTGGCGAGTGCGGCCACATTAAGCGCTCGCTGGGACGCCAGATTAACTGTTTGTGCGAAGCATTTCACGTGATCTCAATGTTCCGATTTGAGCTGCAGCGATCATATTCGACACATTATCTGTCACAAGCACTACATCTTTATTCGATAGCTGCCATTCCTCGACGACATGAGACAGTAGCTCTGCAAAATGTGCACCTGTGTGAGACGTTATTGTATTGTCACATTCGACTGTGTTGCGACCGAAATCCAGGAATCGCATGTTATTGCAACTCGATGAGCTCGGCTCATTAACTTCATTACCTGGGCCATGGTTTCGTGGTAGAGTTCGGGCAGAGTGTTTTCTGAAAAGTGGCTGCGTGAGGGAAGTGGCTATATCGCGGCTCCAGTGTATTCAACAGGTGGCGAATCCCGGGCTTTGTAAGTTTGTGGTATTAACCCCTGCGTGTTTTATTTGTGCGTGACAAGATTTACACACATCTTGTGTCCTCTCCAGGTCGTGCTTACCAGGTTTTTCATAAAAGCCGAAATGTGCCTAGATGTCGGCTTTTAAAGTAGTTGGAGCATTTTTGATTACTCGGCTTCCTCCGCTATTGCATGCTAAAGCATTGAAGCACGTATGAGAGATGACGTCAGAAAAATGTAAGTGCGTAATAAACGGTTATGGTCTGTAACTGAACCGATACCGAATCGTCCTCGTTTGCATCGCGATGCATCGTAAAAACGATTAATTTCGACACCCCTACTCGTCACGTGATTGTCACTATTTGCGTGCACCTTCCCCATAAAATATAAACACTCTAGGATATTTGTACTACACAACATTTTAATCCGATTCATTGTTTTTACAACTCTTGTTTAGTTTTTATTGCTTAGTTAAACATAACATAAATAAAAAGTGTAGTCAACTAAATTTATATGCATTTTTGGTTAAATTATTGCATTTCCTTGTCAATTCCTGTTCATTTTGAGCATGATACGTGTGCTATCACGTCCGTACCACACAGCAAAAATAGACTCGATGCGTAAACGATCGCCGCACTGCATTCGCACGCTGTGTGAATGATCTAATCCTTTAACATGTGCACGTAAAAATATACGGGCCGCACACGCACTGCACATGGAGTATGTGTGGCCCAGGCTGACGCGCATCTCTCCAAAAAAGCAAAAACTCGTCGCCTCAACGCGGACCCTACATGGACCACAAGCGCTGGGATTGGTCTGTTTGACCAATAACGTTTTGCCACGTAACATACAATAATTGTTCATTTAGTTTCAATCATTTTCTGCATGTCTCATTTACTATAATTGCATTCGTGCTATGAAGGCCAGTCGACCACAGTGCTTCTTAAATATCAATATCTTCCATTAAAAAACTCATAAAATCGGTCAACCATCTGGTAGCGTAGATTCGCGTTCATACATCATTTTCTTTTAAGCAATGATAGTTTTTGCACTGCTTCTAGGTCTTACTATACACTGTGTAACGGGTTGCCGTTGGCAGTCAGCGAAGTCTTTTTCTTGCATCTGGTAGATTAACAGCATAAACACCTCAGCTTTTGAAAGGATCGGCTAACTAACAAACCACTTCAGTAACATCATCATCATGTCTTACGTGTTTCTTGATGCACCTAAAATTCCAATGCACTGACTTTGCATTTGTTTACATTTTTGTTCAACGAATATTCAAGTTTTATTTTCCTATTTAGAAGACCTTCATTTTTACTGTCATATTAAACATAACGATTTTCTCTGTTCATTTTAGACCTGATGAAGGTGAAGGAGGAAATTACAGAACCGAATGAAGTTGAAGAAAAACCTCATCATTTTATAAATGGAGAAGAATCTCAAAGCTGCTTGAAGACTGAGGAGAATTTCTCATTAAAACAATCTCAAAGAGAAACAGCCAAAGACTCCCTTACATGCCCTCAGTGTGGAGACATCTTCACTCGTAAATGTAATTTAAACAAGCACATAAGACGTCACGCAGATGGAAAATCGTACATTTGTACTCCGTGTGGAAAGACCTTTAAGAATGTTTTTACACACAAAGTGCACATGCGAAGTCACACTGGATTCAATCCTTACAGATGTGACCAGTGTGGAAAGACTTTCAATGGTAAATCCCACTTGAAAGATCACATGAGAATTCACACCGGAGAAAAGCCGTACACATGTGACCAATGTGAAAAGACCTTTGCACTGAAATCCACTCTTAATGTGCACCTGAGATGTCACACTGGAGTAAAGCCGTACAGATGTGACCAGTGTGAAAAGAGCTTTGCACAGAAAACCCACTTGAAAGATCACATGAGAAGTCACACTGGGGAAAAGCCTTACGGATGTGACCAGTGTGGTAAGACCTTTACACGTAAATGGCATGTTACTAAGCACATGAGAAGTCACAATGGAGAACAGCCCTACAGATGTGATCAGTGTGGAAAGAGTTTTGCGTGGGCAGATAACCTGAGAACTCATCTTCTGTGTCATTCTGGAGTGAGACCATTTCAGTGTGAACAATGCTGTAAAACATTCCATTCTGTACATTACTTGAAGAAGCATATGAAAACTCATGCACATATAACTAATGCACTCTCTTCCTCTAAAGAACACAAGAAAACACACACATCTCTTATGTGCTTTGAGTGTGGAAAAGCCTTTACTACATCTAGCCAGTTAAAAAAGCATCACAGATTTCATACAGAAGAGAAACTTCACCCCTCAGGATGTACGAACCCTCATGAAACTGTTCAGACCAGAAGATCCCTGAGATCTTCTTCCGTCATTTGCTAATACTTGTGTAGTAGTGTTTTAAGTTTGTCGTTGTTTGATGAGACAAATTCAGAGATGGTCATTGTAATAACTGCGAAATAAATCTGGAGTGTTAGTTAAGCAATATTTGATCAACAATCTGAATTCATTTCTTTGGTAAATTACAGACCAGTGCTGCTTGAATTTTTTGTTCAGTGCTGGGTAACTACAGGCCATTGAATAAGTGTTTTGAGACCATCTTGTAAAATTAAAATGTAACATTTTTATGGATGGCTAAAGCCTTTTGAACATAAAACAGCTACTGGTATTCACAGTCATAGTTCTAGAATCAAACCTGTCATCACACAATAAGACACTTATAGATTTGCCGAATTGTGTCGGGTTAGTGGAGGCAAATATTTAAATATTAAAGAAATTTCATCTCTGTTTGAAAATTAACCCACAATTTACTCACCTTCATGCTATCTTGGGTACAGTATAACCAGGGCTGGGGAGTAACGAAATACATGTAACTTAGTTACTTATTTTAAATCAAAATTTGAGTAACTATTTCATTATAGTTACTTTTTAAATGGTGGTAATCAAATTACAGTTACATCCGAAAAGTATTTTAGATTACCAAAGTGATTCCTTGGAATTTTAATGGTATTTATTTCATTTAAACTTTATAATAACTGTAACGGGCAATTAAAGGGGTCATACGATATGACTAAAACAAATATTATTCAATCTGTATACACTTTTTAAGGTTCAAAAACACTGTTTTTTTCCACATACCGTGCATGTTTGTATCTCCTGTTTGCCCCGCCTCTCTGAAGCACGCAGATTTTAACAAAGCTCATGGCTCTAAAAAGCAAGATGTGCTATGATTGGCCAGTGAACCAGTGCCTATTGATTTGTCAAATACTGCAACCGTTTGACGGAAATGTAACGCCTCTTACCATATTTGGAACATCAGGTTACAAAGCAATTGTACTGACAGGTTCGTCTGGTCTCTGACGTAGATATGTGGGGGTGTGGTTACGCGATGCGTTTCAGGCAGGTCTGGGTGAGCATTCGTTTTTATATAGAATGCATCTTTCCTTCTGACAGTTTAATTTTTGCAGTTGTACATGTCTAATACATGCATGGGCAATTTATAACATACGCTATCAAACATGTATTCTTACGACTCCTTTAATGTAAACAGCAATTGGTGGTTCTCTGACTCTGACACTCTGCAAAAGCATCCCAAGCCACAGTTCTGCTCGTTTTCATGCCCTTTGCAGAATATGCAAAATTTGAATAATTTTAACAAAATAAGAGCGATCTGGGTTTACAGAAATTGCATAATAATTTGATTTAGTACTGTTCTGAATTAGCTGTTTCACGCAATATGAGTTTACATATACTCCATAACACAAACTGAGCTAATTTATACAAAGTGCCACATTAAAAAATGTACATACCCTTGAATCTTTAATGTCTGTGGTTTAATTTAATTGTTTAGGTAATTGCAACCTTTTTAGTTCTTTTATCTCACAGTTCTGACTTTGTCTCATTTGGAGCTTGAGAAACGTTGTTTAACTTTACTCATGTCCAGCAGTAACTGTATGATGTTTAGATTGCTCTTTTTATATTGAGGATAATCAAGAGATTCATACACAACTATTACAATAGATAGAAACATTCAGTGCTGCCCACAAAGTAAACATGATTCATTTAAAGTCGGGTGTAAACCTCTGTTTTCTATGTGTAAATCGTTTGGAAAGTCATTCTAACGTAAATTTTCGGATTCGTGAAAATATTCGTATTTTAAAAATGTTAGTCGGTTTAAAAGAAATGTACACCTGCTGCATACCATGTGTAGATTTGTGCGTAAAACCTCTTGTAATGTTCTGTAATCTTATAGACAAACTGATGACACTGCATTTTGATGCACCCTGTATTTTTTATCATTTTTTAACTTTGGATAAAACACAGAGCTCGTCACTTTCCCTTTTTTACACAGCCTTCCAAACACAGTGGAGAAGAGGCTGGACAAACACTACATTGACCTACCATCATACATAAAAATGGAGAAGTTTATTTTATTACAGCATTTTATGATTCACTAGTATTCTTCAAAATAAGATGCTAGTAACCAGTAGGATAACTGGTTGCTGATATTTCAACGCATCTTCGGAAAAACGTGCAGTGCCTCCAAAGCATTCTCAAGCCTTCTAAACAGTCTCTGGAGTAGGACGATGAAAGTTCATGAAGTAGATGTAGATATTAGCATCCTGCAGGTAAGGAAATGTATCTGTTTTTTTGTTGATAAACATTAAAAGCACCCCAGGGGTATTATAGGGATCTGTTCTGTTTATTCTATTAACTTTTGCTATGCACAGGTCTATGTCTTTTGAATTAAAGTGGGCAGTGACCTCTGTTGCCTTGAAACTCATGCTGGCACCATTCATTTCATATTCCCCCGGCTGTCTTTCCAGGCCAGGATGGCGGTGTGAACAGAATAGGTCACGTGACTGCAGGAGCTCTATACAATAGAAGTGAACAGGGACTGCTGATGTTTTAAGTTAGTAATTGATGACAGAAGTTTCAATTTTGGGAGAACTATCCCTTCAGGTTACGTGCAAGAGCATGGACATGTAAAAGTGCATGAAGTGAGCCATGTTGACCAGTAGAGGGCATCATTATTCTGTCCAAAATCTGAGAAGTGGGTCTTGTAAAAAGTGCTTTAGTCCACTTTAGATCTAGTTTTAGAGTGTTTTGTATGTGTTAGGGATTTGAACAAATGAATGTTTTGCAACAAACATTTACATCTACTCATTTGGCAGATGCATTTATCCAAAGCGACTTACGTTGCGTTATCCTACACAGTTTATAAGTATGTTCATTCCCCTGGGATTGAACCCATGACCATGCATTGAAAACACAACACTCTTACCACTGAGCTACAAGAAAACTGTAGCACATGAATGCAACCTTAAATCACATGCCCTAGTTGAGTACAGGACTTGTGCTGTTTTCTTTAAAAGTGATATTTTACCTCATCTGGATGATAAAGCAAATGAAATGTGTAAATGACACTTTTTATGAATGACATACCAACATATACGTAATGGTTTTTTTTGAGGCAGTCAGAAACCAGTGTTGCCAGGTCCTCGGTTTAACTGAGGCAGTTTTAAAAGCAGGTAAAAAGTTGATAGATTTTGTTTAATAGCTGTTATTAATTCAAGTGCAATTAATATACACTTTGGTATTTGGGCTGCGGTTATTAAGCTAGTTATAGGTGTGTTTGGTTATGCATATCTGGCAACCTTGACACCTAGGCAGTTGCCCAGAACATACACTTAACAGCCAGAGTAGCAATATGGCAGCAGGTTTTAGGCAATAACTGATACAAACAGTATGTACTGTGATCTTTTCTTGAATCAGGTTTGGCCACATGAGTAAGTGTGTGAGACATCTTTCTCAGCCCTACCCAAGGTCAAGGATTACTGTTGAAGCTAGGTGAAAGTAAATACATTTCTTTTCCACCTCATCGTTATTGTGAAAGCACAGGAGACCCATGGGTTTGTAGAAGAAGAGGTCATAAAAAAAAATGACAGCAAGCGGAAGTCCATGTTAGCCTCTGTGAAAGATGACAGCATGTGAGGGTCTGCAGGGTTTTAAGAGTTGACAAAGGGTGGTGTGACAGCGTAGAAGTTTCCCCCTTTAGTCCCACATTACCACCCCGTTAACCTCTGACCCATGTTGCAGAGAGCAGAAGAGGAACCAGGGGGCTTGTGACTGGAAAACTATGTGAAGAGAGATGGCGGTGAAAGAAAAATCCTCACGGGCAGGGAGAGAAAAGTAGGGTGTGCGCCCTGTGACCCTGCACACGCATACACATGGTCTGCATTTGGAGTGGCATAGAGCTAGTGCTAATCTAGAACAGCTTCTGCAATAAACAGGATGTTTGATGAGAGACCGTGAGAGGGAGAAAGAGGCTGTCTTTATGAAGATCACTCCATCGTTGTTTATGTAAGTGTATGTCTTTATCTTAATCATACATGTTGCTGCTCTCCTCCCCTTCCTATCTCATAATGCTTTATTATTGCAATAGTGTAAAAAAACTTTTTTTTAATGTTTATTTACCAGACTACCAGGTTTTGGACTTTAAAATAATGACAACCACTATAATACTAGGTGATACAATAGTTCTCCTACAAAAAAAATTAGGATAGCCTACTTATTTTAAACAAAAGAAAATATACTTTCAGTTTACTTATAATGTACTTAACCAAGTCTTAAAAGAATAAGGACATGTTCTAAGGATACTTGGCTCGTAGTTAGGTTGACTTTTAAGTAGGGCTGGGACGATATTGTGCAATTCTAATGCTCAGTTTCTTAATGAATTACGGTTAAATGACGCAACATTTCAAAATCTTTCTCTCTCGCAGAATCTCCTGTTATGGGATACGGAAGAAGAACAATTTACACGTAATGGCTGGAATACAATACAAGACTTTTAAAATCTGAACAGATTTTTTTAGACATAACACACTTGCAGACTTTTTTAAAGTTTCAGATAGAAATACACTAAAGCTTGGCTCAGATAACAAGAGTTTTAACATCCTGACCGAATAAAAATCTGGTGGCAGCACACACAGGAGGAGAATCTTAATAGATTCTCTTATATAAAATCTTAACCATGCTCGAACAACATATTTGACATTTCTATCACATCACACACTATAAGATCATTTTAAGATTATCGTACCAGAGGACACGTGATTTCACCAGAATGCAAATGTAAACAATGTGATGACATGGGGATATCTAGTGATAGTATGGCTTTATGTCAACTGGTGGTCATGCAGGGATGTTTTGTTTCTGGTAGCTCTTAAATAAAGTTGTGCGAGGAAGCATCAGCTTGTGTTAACTATATAAAATACAGAACACAATTTAAAAGTTCACTTCTTTTTTGAGAATTTTCAATATGAACACACTACTCACACTATTTATACTACAAAACGGTATACCTTTTAAAATGTAAACACTATATGGTTGAGTGCATAGTGAATATTTTAAGTGCATAAGTACAGTGTCATTTGGGACTCAACTAAAGATATTAAAGAGCCGTAGTTTACGGGAAGAGCTGTGTACAGAACACAGAATCGAAAACTTTGTGATTTCTAATTCAATTTAGACGTATAATTAATGTGATACATACTTTTTAGTCAGTAGCCTATGAAATACTTTTGTCACTAAGTATTACATGCTGTATTATTAACTTACATGTTCGAGTTTATATAGTAACAATTTCATATACATAAATTAAAAAACATTAAACAGTTGACTACCATACGAGTTATATATTAAATTCACTTGAAGAAAACAAGTATGCTTAAGAGTAAAAGCTACTAAACTAGTAGTTTACTGAGAATTCACTTTTATAAAAAAAAAATGTGTTGAAAGTATTAAACTTGATCTGCAAACCTAGAGATTGCAGTACAAATAAAATTTGGTTGTTAACTAGACCTGTACTCAAAGTTTACTACGGTTAAATTATAATGTACTTAAAAGTAAACTTTTTTGAAATAAAAAGTGGGCCAGTTAAATCCTAAGTATTACACTTACAAGTAATACTGACTGCATACTTAATAAAATGAACTACAAGTGTTCTCATGTTTTGTGAGGGAAGGCACCAGTGTTGGGTGTAACTTTACAAAGTAATTTGTTACTTTCGCCTGGAAAAAGTGTGATAACTCTTATTTTTTCTGTAATTTAAGTACAGTTACTTCTGATGTAATTGAACTAAATGCTGTGTAATATATTCAATAGTGGAAATTACATGAAAATGAGGAGTCTAACTTTAAAATATATTCTTCTCCCATTTGTAATACTTTGTTATAATTTGCAGTTAATAAGAATAATTTATGAAGTTATTTATTTACATTAATTAAATAATCAATTTCATGTCCGACCTTGAATCACTTAACTAATCAAGGTTGATGTACAGTACAGTAGGATATATAAACTAATAAGCAACTAAATACTTTTTGGAGAGAGTAATTTGTACAGTAATCTAATTAAACTATTGAATATATAATTAGTTACTAGTAATAAATTACTTATTCAGAGTAATTATCCCAACACTGGCAGCCCCTTAAAGAATGAGGCTAATGCAAAACAATAGACAACATAAACTTAACAAAATATAATGTTACAAAATACAGGTAAACAACTGATGTTTGCTTGATGGAATCTTGCACGAAAGTCTGATAAAGTTTTAGAACATAAGTAAAATATATTATATCAATACATCATGTTATCAATTAATATAAAATTCAAATGATATTCTAACATATATTGATTTACATAGTTTCACCATATGTCTGATAGGCTATATGAACCAGCTATCAGGTTTTTACTGTTGCAGTTTTTTTGTTTGTTTTACAGAACACATGTGAACGTTCTGTTGTCTGGTACACAAGCGTGTGTTGATCAGTGAGAGACACAAACTGAGGCCAGATGAGCTGCCTACAGACAGACATTTGTGGTCAGCACAAAAACATCCTGCACGCAAATGCCACACTTAAGTTCTCACTTCCTCCCTGTTTACTTATAAATTATGTTAAGTGTTCAGAGACTAACCATTATGAATTTGTTTGTTATTTTATTACTTGTTTTTTTCCTAGCATTTGTACACCACCTGTTAGTTGACTTGAGGGAGCGGGATGGAAAAAGACGAGGACTATTATCAAAGTCTGTGTCAGAACGGAATGATAATCAAATATCTGTCTTGAAATAATATTTTCTCATATAATCCTTTTATCCTGATGGGATTATATATTGTTCTTTAAATAAAAATCCTAATGGATGAAGGAAAATCCCTGTTTTCTATTATTCAATTAGTTAATCTTACAGTATCTTACTTGACTGGATACGTTTTTATGGCAAATATTTTATTAGCATTCCACTTGGATGTTCTTGATAACTGATGTGAAAACAGCAGGCCTCAGGATCACTGTTTGAGTTTAGCCTCCAAAAAACAAACGATAAGAGTTTGGAATTATTACCTCCACCAAACATGTTCGTAGCCTGTTAACTGTCACCCGTTCCGTATACGGGACCCATACGTTTGCATGAATATTGTGCATGTAATTTCTCACGCGTTTTCATGTGTAGGCTAAAAAAGGGCTCCGACGGTTAACAAATGCCTTTCTGTGCCTTCAGCAAAAAATAATAAAATTTGCAAGAAAGGGACCAGGAAACAGATGAGAAAGATAAAAGAGGCCGCAACCAATCAACTTATACCTATTATTTTCAACCACCAAAGTTGTTCATACTGAACTTTCATCTTGCAGAGCCTCATGTTTGATTATCGGCATAAAGTCTGGTCCACTTTATACATTAACAGATGGAATGTAGGGATGGGTTTATAATGTATACCACTGTAATACTGTTCATATATGTAAGATTTAAAAATAAAATAACTAAAAAACAGAAGTGCTTCAGGACCAGTGTTTACATCTGGCAAAGGGGTCTATACACACGCACACTGTCAATAAAGAAAGAACCAGACACATTAAACAGAAAGCCACACAGACGATTGTTTTTTTGACTCCATGTTGGAAAACCAGAAAAAAATAAATACACTTTTTTTGTTTCTTTCATTGAAAAACTATTTACACAGTAGGAAGCACAAGTATCATATAAACGTGTGTACATGTGAGCGTGTATATTTGTGCATACATTTGTGTATGTATGTGTGTGTAAAAGAGAGATTACTACTTTTATTATTATTTAGCCATGGATGAATGTAACAGACAATTAAATAAATCCTTCCATAAATAAATCATGTAATAATAGGTAACTATGACAAAAGTATTTAAATCGTAAATGCCGCAAAACAAGTTATTTATTACATTGCATATTTGTATTGCTAACGTTGATTTCTTGATCTATTGTAAGATTGTTTTTATTCAGTCTTGTCTGTCATATTCATCCGTGTTTTGTAACGATCAATTATTAACAAATTACACAACTTTACACATTTCAAAGAGCCAAAACTATTGTCCATTGTAAAGAGTCCTGGGATTGGCCCATTGCCTGAGATCGAATGCTTTGAGGAGCAGTCAGATGTGGGACAGTGTTTGTCATGTATTTGTTGTTTGGGGGAGAAACTGAGAGTATGTTTGTGTGTTGTGTGTATGACAGGACTCTAGTGGCAACCGCATGCTCTGACCACCATGTTGCGGTATTTCTTCAGGATGACGTTGGAGCTGTCGTCAAAATACAGGACGGAGATGGCGTGGAGTTGTGTGGGAGCACAGCAGGGTTTTGGAACTGTCTCTGGGTTGATAAAGTGAACCTGTGAAAATACAATCATAAGAGCTGAAAGTCACAAAAATGTCTTATAACTCAATTATTCCGTGCATTTCATGTTTTATTTAAAGGCACAATATTTAACTTTCATTACGTTCATTTGAGAGGTGAAGCAAAGAACAAAAGTAATAACTTTGAACAAATGTATAATATAAATATCATGCTGTGTTGTCAGGCTTACCAGCGTCTGTACAATAGCGTGATTCGTCGCATTCATATAGGAATTAAGTGGAAAGGCACATTCACCCATACAGTAATATGCGGCGTAACCTTCAGGAGCTATAATCCAATCCTGAGAGAGAGAGACAGGGAAAATCTGTTAGCTTGTCAAAACAATACAGCTGGAAATCGACATCCATTGTCACTCGCCCAACCAGATGGTTTTAATTTTCATGATGCGCTTTGTGCGCCTGACCTATCTCGCAGATCACTCCGACCGTACGCAAAGATCACAAAAAAACGTGATCCTGTTCAAGTATGTGTAAAATGTTATGATTTAAAAGGGAAAGTCGAATATAAACCTGTGTGGTACGGCCAGAGTCTCTTAGACCTCGGCAGCTGTTCTGAGCGAGTGTTTATGTGTTGTGATCCAGTTGGAGACCTGCAGGTGGCAAGACTATAGATGTGTAAACAGAAACTACGCTGTCCTATCTCTGCTCACGCTCTGAGGTAATGCAGCCGAGTTGACCGAGGCCAACCCGGAGCTTTGTAAAACAGTTTGAGCCGTAAAAACTGAGAGAGTAAAGGTTTAAGAACGCTGCTGGAAAAAACAGCTCATTGGCATCTTCAAGGGATATTTCAGAGGCGAAACTAAATTTCCCCATTTTTTATTCACCCTCAGGGCATCCTGACTGAATATGACTTTCTTCGTGAAGAATAATACCACGTATCATTTTCCATCCAAGCGGTAGAATAGGAGTGAATGGGGGGCGATTTTTTGAAGCTATAAAAAGCTTGCGGTCTTAACAAAAGTCGACTGAAGCGAATCAATGCATTTGTTAAAGAGAAATATCCATGTTGACAACGCTACTAACGTCGATTTCCAGCTTTCATTATACCTCTGCTGCGCGTGAACCTGAGGCTTGTTTTTCTGGCAAATGACACAGGTGTGTATTAAGTTCTGGTGACGAACGCGGTATTTTATTTTTGTTCCAACAGGATACCGTCTCCTCTGTGCGGGAGCTTTCGTCACAGTAATTTGCCGGAAAAACAAGCCTCGGGTTCACGTTCAGCAGTGGGATAACGGAAGCTAGAAACTATCGTTAATACCGTTGTCAATATGGATATTTCTCTTAAACAAATGCAAAGATTCTTTTCAGAAGACCTATGTAAGATCACGGAGCCGTGTCCGGCCATTCTTTGATTGGTGGATGCTCTTCTAGGAGCTTCAAAAAGTTGACGGC
Organism: Triplophysa dalaica; assembly: GCF_015846415.1. Taxonomy (NCBI): domain Eukaryota; kingdom Metazoa; phylum Chordata; class Actinopteri; order Cypriniformes; family Nemacheilidae; genus Triplophysa; species Triplophysa dalaica. The sequence goes on along the minus strand of NC_079561.1, from coordinate 10,415,823 downwards.
CATTCATTCTATCGCTTGGAAATAAAATTACACGTGGCATTATAACTCCGACTGCATTAATCTTCAAGAAGAAAGTCATATTCAGTCAGGATGCCTTGAGGGTGAGTAAAACATGGGAACATTTTGTTTTGCAGAAATATCACTTTAAGGGGATCCAACTGTTTTTGATGTTTTGGAACATTGCGGTAACTGATCTTCCAACACGACCCAGGTGGTCTACCACATGGCAATAAGCAATAAAAGCAAGTGAGTAATATTAAATATATTTAGTTTATTCTAGAAATGTTATCTACCCGACGTATAACTATCAATTGCACAAGCAAGCCATCAAGTTTGGTTTCCTATGTTTTAATATTTTCCTAATATATTTTTTAATTTACTCGTTTAATAACTTAATAATCGCCATGTTTTTTCAAATCTGCATGGCTTCTGCAGAACACAAAAGCAGATATTTTTAAGAATACTGGTAACCAAAAACATCTGGTACCCATTCACTTCTATTGTATGGACACAAAGCCATTGGAAGTCTATGGTTAGTGTTCTGCAGGAGAAAGTTTGAGTCACTAATGGCAGATTTTCATATTTTTACACCATCTACGGAGAGAACAGAGGTTAAGGGATAAGGAATATCACACCTGCCATCCAAGGTCCCGAAAGCTAACATACAGCTCGTGTTTCTTACAGGCCTGCTTCTGATCGGCACTGTTGTTCTCTGGAGAAAGAGAGAAAGAGAGAGAGAGAGAGGACTGTTGTATAATGTCGAGCAGCAAGAGAAACACAAGTAATAGGTCGCTGAAGCCGCCGTGTCCCTGTGACCTTCATACCAATGCGATGCATAAAACCAGACTGATTTAATATCCATTTAACACTGTAATGCTTTTCCATTCCAAATGAACCTGCAGTGAATTAGGCAGTAATAGAAAACACATGAACACACACACAGACACACAATGACTGGCACACATTTCATCCAAGTAATGGCACTCCACTGTCTTAAAGGAACATTCAATGAAAATTCATTTATACAGTTATATTTTTTTAAACACAAAATAGGGCTATCCGATAATATTCACTAATGAAAAAATTCTGATGATGTTGATACTGATGAAAATGATATTGAGTTTTTCTCCTTTTGTCTTTATCGCCAATGACATTAGAACATTAATAACACAAAGCACACACACCTGCGATGTTGGCTACACGTAATGCCTCTTGGCCTTTGGCGGTTTTAGAGCGGTTAGGATTGCGCTGCTTGTTGCCCCCCTGCGCAGAGCGGATGCTGCGGATGTGGACCTCCGTCGCTTTGAAGAAGGCCACCATGAAGGGTTGTTTGCTCTGGGGGCCGCTACGACCCACCAGTCCAGCCACCCATGGATTCAGGCTTTGGCCTGAAGGGGGAGACAGAGAGATGTTTGCGTCAAGAAACCATGTTAAACACAAATGGCATGGTGCATTTATTTATGCCACAAACTTTCAAAAATGAAACAATTTATTTTCTTTCATACAGCTGAACTCTAAGGAAAACATTAAAATTGTTTGTGGAAACGCTGCCCAATCCCACAAGAGGAAGAGTCAAAGTGCTTTATGGAAGTTTTATGGGTCCCCTGAAAAACATTCATCACCTGCGTACCACAAGGCAAGTTATTTGTGTTTCATCAAACCAAGTCTTCGCTCCTAAAACACTCCTAAATATAACTGTTTAGCATTGTAATATTTCTTTTGTCGGAGCACTATTGCCAGTGTATGTTTAGCAAGTTTATATTTCTGTCTTCTCAGGAACACATTTCAGAACTTCTTTCATTCCTTCACTCACATCTGCTTCTTTCTTTATGTAATTCTGGAGTATTTTCGCCTACACACACAGGCTGAAACAGTGTGTGTTTGTGTAAGTGTGTTCTTTACAAAGAGGGAGGTATGCTATCACTGTCTTTGAGCTAATGTAAAGTCGGTTGCCTATAGCGACAAGGCAAGCGTCCAGCAAACATGTCCCGACAAGTGTGCAACTCTTTATAATACCCCATATACACTCTGTTTTCATACTTACACTAAAACCTGCCACATCCTGCACACACACCTACCTGTGTGCGTAATACAAAACACTACCAGTTCTGAAAATAATGTGAAAAAATATAAGGTTATAATTATTAATATTTTTTATTTATATTATTTATATTATTTAATTTTAGGGTTAACATTTAAATATTTGTATTCATTAAATATTCTTTTAATGTTTTAGTTGCAACACTTTAAAGTAAGATTGGATTTGTTCACCTAAGTGCATTAGCTAACACGTACTAATAATGAGCAATATAGCTTTGTAGCTTTTATTATTCTTTGTTAATATCAGTTCAATATCATGGTGCAATATACCTACTGTTAAAAGACACAACTTTTGAATTTAAAATGTATTAGTAAATGCTTAAATATGTTAACATAGCCCATGTTAGAAATGAGAAAAAATATAATAAATATTACAAGAACATCAAGAAAGTTATGCAGATGATATGATTTGTGACAAAAAAATCCTAATAAGAAATTTGGACTGTATGGTTTTCTATAAACGGCTTTTTGTATGTACTGAAATAAATCCCCCTTTAGATAAGACTGCAAACATTTACTGAACAGAATAATGTGGGCTCACAGTCGCTTATGATTTCTGATCTCCACTTACCGTCCAAGCTTTCTAGAGCTAGCTGAAGGCCAAGATTTCTGCCTGGATTCAGAACCCAGTGGTTACTGGTGGCTGTGATGTCAAAAACCAGCCATCCCTCTTCTGCCGCCCAGATCACCCGTGAGTCCAGCAGGAACAGATCTGAGTCCCTGATGGAGAGAAAGGAGATGTTGGTCACAAGCATACGACGACAGTGTCCCTATCACGTTTTTGGGTTGAAAGACTTTCTTGGATCTGTTTAATTTTATACAACTTTCAAAAGCACATTAGACAAAAATTGCACTGTTTATGGAAATCACAGAACATTGTTTAAAGACAGGCCCCATCCAAGCAACTTCCAGGAACCGGGATGGGAATGCTAACACGTTGCTAACAGACCTTATTGTTTCACCCCGGGAATAAAATGACACAAATTTATGCGTAATACGGGTGCGCAAATTACACAACCCACACGCTTGAAATGAAAGACAGAGAAGCTAATAGATAAGGACAGAAAGAAAAAGATTGAATGAAATAAGCTGAGAAAAGAAAGAGCGCTCGCTCCAGATGGTGAGGCCCCGGGGAGCAGTTAATTTCTCTAATTGACAATAATGGCTTTATAAACGGCTGTTGATCTCACTATGCTGCTGCCCTGCACTAAATCAAACTGAGGAATGTGGAGCAAGGTGGGAAGAGAGTGTTAAAAAAAAGAAAATGAAAGACAGAATTTAACAAAATGCACTGTAGGGAAAGAAAGAGCGAGAGAGAGGTCGAGGGAGTGTAAATTGACTGAAACCATTGGAGCACATGGGGTTTCACAAGAGGTCATCTGTGTTTATCTTACCTAGGAATGTCAGAATACTAATTATTTGATACCAAAAGTTGGAAAACTTGTATAATTCTATTTAACCTGCTGTTTGACTGGCGGTTTAACCACTTTTGTGAATGATGTGTTAATGAGGGCTCACACCTGATTTTCACAAAATGAGGAAAAAACATAAACAGACTGAATTTGTGTGAAGGTAAACAAGTGAGACAAAAGTAAAAGTCAGTTTAAAATGATCTTATTATCAGTCCAAGTCCATCTGTCTATTATTACAGATTGTTAACTTTAATAATTACTTTAAAAGCGAAGCAACAATAATAGAGTTCATACCATTACAATAGAGTACATAACAGTCGCTGTCATGCTTTTTTATGAGATTTTATACATATTATAATATTATATTATATTTTAATATATTTGTAAACTTTGATAACACATTGTTTCAGTGTTTGGAAATTGTGTTTTTGTCAATACCAATAGCCTTGTGGTTACTTTCTCAGTGATATCCTATTCAAACAAAGGCATGAAAATCCCATAAATATAACTTCAAAAAAGAGTATTTTTGTGTTTGAGATACAAAGGTTTCTGCCAGACAGGCACAATATTAAGAATAATAAAATTGATTGTTTAAAAGTTTAATAACTTAATAAAAATGGATTAGGATCGGTCAATAGCCATGTTTTCTTTTACAATAAAATAAATCTGTTATACTCGAGACTATATTCACAGTTTAGCACAGCCTCTCTTGTACTTAAATTTAATTATTACATTTTTATAAATTAATATTTACATTTTTAATAAGAGTGAATATTCATTTTATTGTGGTATTCAAGAACGTAACAAGTAAACATTTATAATTTATTCAACCTCATGTGATTCAAAACCTTTATATTGTCGCTGTTCTTTCTCCATGTTAAAAGATGTCTAGGAAATATTAATATTAAAAATGAAATACTATGTTGTCTGTGCTGACAAGCACTATTTTTATTATTTTCATTGGTTAGAAATTGCAAAACATTGACAAACATAAAGGGTGACTCATAATAATGATTCATGATAAAAATGATACACGATTTTTGAAGGACAGCAGCTATATGTTCAGAACCAAAAAGAAGATATTTTGAGAAATGTCTTAGTGGGTTTGTTTCCATACAATGAAAGTCAATGGTGGTCAATATTATTTGTTTACCAGCATTCTTCAAAATATTTTCTTTTGTTGTCTTCAGAAGAAAGAAAGTCATACATTTTTGAAATCACATGTTGAAATGATGGTGAATAAATGATGCAAGAATTCTCATTTTGTGTAAACCATTCGTTTAACTAGAAATTTCACTGGTATTTGTATTGACTACTGAAATAACTGTCATTATAACACCTGCTCTGTTCATACCAGCCATTCTAATCTCATTTCAATTCCATTTATTCCTTTATTTTGCCTGTTTGACTCTGGAAGCACAATGGGATGTGTTGTCTCCCATACACTTTTCAACTGTCTTCAGGTCAGGTAGAGCATCACATAAGCTAGATGTTCCTGAACCAAATTCACAGCTGGGGTCAGGCTGATATTCTAGAAGTTCCGAAGGTTGGTGAAGGGAACCCAGCGGATTCACAACCGATTCATTCAGACGGAAACCCCAGAGTACAGCAAAGTTTGCATTGGGACCATCGGATAGAGTTAGCACAGTGTGTAAGGAAAAGGAAACACATATCAAAAGTGTTCATTGTTTACAAAGTAGAGGGTTTGAGAGCATTACAACCCTCCCATTTTCCATGGGAATCGAACCTCAGGCATGGAAGTCATGTTTCTCCTTTAAAAAATGGTGAGCTAGGGTACAGGCCAACACAGAATTTGAGGATTTTAAACATTTCCTGCCCTGATTTTGAAGCACATGGAGTTGAGGGCACTCCTGTTGGTAGCCGAAAGTCATGTTAGTCTGATTTTGGTCAATATAAACATTTCCTAAACAAATAAATATTGATGAAATTATCTTAAAACTAATTATAGGAATAATGAGATTTAATAAGAAAACAGTTTTCTGTTGAATTCTGCGGTACAGATTGCATTGCTTTATAAACTGATAATGTGAATATCAGGGAATATTCACCTAAAAATACAAAATATATATAATTTATTCACCATGATGTTGTTCAAACCTGTATATGACACTTATTTCAGTGGAACACAAAGGAAGAAATGTTGAGACATGTCTTGTGTCCATATAACGGTGGTCAATGTTGTTCGGTTACCAACGTTCTTCAAAATATCTTCTTTTGTGTTAAAATCATATAGAGAATGAATGACAGTAGAAAGAAAATCATACACAGGTTTGAAATGACATGAGGATGAAGTTGAAGCCTGACCAATCCCATTCTTGAACCAAAAATCCTTAATAATAAATCTGCAATATTCCATAAAAAATATATATATATACTGTACATATATTTCATGGTGACTTTAAAGGCTGATTTAAGAGCAGGTGTACCTGTCTGAATGTTCTTCCAACACCTGGTAGATGCTTATGCGGAAAGTCTCGTTGTCAAAGCGTTCTGCAATGAAATCTTTGTAGATCCTGAACTCCGCAGCCGTCACCGCCTCGCCCTCCGGAATCTTGGAGAGGTCAAAGCGGAATTCTCTGTGATGGCGACGCACAGGCAAAAACTCCTTATCGTGTTCAACTGTGGGAGAACAGTGTTTCATATTAGAGTTTACCAAATATTTGCGCAGCAAAGCAAGGAAAGATTGTGACATGTATTGTTAATTGAAACATCACCTTCATGTGCGCTAAGAAAAGCCATGCGTGAACACAGAGCACATGTCTACACAGATGTTTGAACTCTCAAGAGCCTCCGATTGAGACACAGCGCCGCAGACAGCTTTATGTGGCCATTTTTCTCAAGCTATTCCCTCGATCTTATTTACTTTTCCACAATCTTTCCCTCCACTGCTGTGGTATGGAGTCTGTGAGGCAGAAGGTAACTCTCACTGTCCCATCAAATCCTGTTTACATTCTATCAGCATGACCAACGTGACACATTCTGACATTGAAACTTGAGTATTTTTAGTAGCCAGGAAACATTTGAAATAGTTCATTGCACAATGAAAGATTAGTCGGCTAATGCCATTCCAGAAAATGATTTACTGTATTTCCTTTTGTGGAACACAGACTTATAGATTTTGTAGAATGCACCGGCATTAACATTCAAAATGCAATGTTGTATAATTTAAGTATGTTAAGGGTGAATTTCTATTTTCTTACTTTGGGTGACATGGTTTTATCTTTTTACATTTTATCCAAAATGAATTTCAATGGATTCAATTTATAAATTTCATCTATTGCAGGTTTTTAATTTTTCATATAGTGAATAGTTTTTGATTGTATTATTTAGATTCAGAACTGTTTTTAGAGGTTGTGCGTGATGATGTCATAATTTTCATAAAATTAAGAGAAGACAAAATGAAACGGTAATCCCTGATCAGTTTTAAACTGGGAGGTGAGGTTGTTGGCAGGTATATGTTGTTATCTGTCTTTCACTTTTCAAAGATAGATAAGCCTAGTCGAGGACTGAGATTCTCTCTCTCTCCTTACTTTGTTTTGGCTCTTTTATCACAGCGTGAAAGTGCTACACAGACACACAGACAATACAGGCCTTGTTGACTCTTCAGTCTGTACATCAGAGCCAGAGAGAGCAGCTGTAATCCTCATACCTGTTCTGGCATCTGTTAATAAAAGACTCAACTGTCAAAATAACTTCACATATTACATTGGAAATCAAGTGGCAACTCAACAAAGCTGAATTATTAAAGACAAATTTCCTAAAAGGCACAGTTCACCCAAACAAAATGATATGCTGTTTTTTAAGTAAAACACTTCACGTATGTTATATTTGGTCCTACAATGACAGCTCATAGTAAAAGCAAAATGAGTTAGACTGCAAAAGCGCCGACTTGTGTGCTATATTTCGCTATATTGTAGCTGAAACCATACTGTATGATAGCTTGTGAACTATTCCTTTGAGAATAAAAATGAACATAAAATATACGTAAATATGGGACTGGTTACTATTTTTTGTTTTGGCAAAATAATGTTTTGGCTAAATATCAGTTGGTGTTTAAAAGGCATCTAAAACATCAATAAAAAACAATTCTATACAGAAGATAATCTAAGTCTAACGTGATCTGTCTTGGCTAAATACGCTCACAATATTATTCGGACACTCTCCAATGCCAACATCAAGCCAGGCAGAGCCAGGACATCTTTCAAAATTACTCAACCTATATCCATCTGAAGAAAGATGGTACACCTCATGTAGGATGACATAAGGGTAAATCATGGATTACATTCATTACATTTACCTTCATGCATTTGGCAGACGCTTTTATCTAGCGACTTACAATGCATTATACTGCACATTTGTTTCCAAATGACAAAAAGTTATCACCTAGGCGTTGTTAGTGGAATGCTCTAACCACTGAACCACAGGAATGATTAAAATTCATTATTGGCTTAACTAATGCTTTAAAAAATCATAATCTTGTTTATATCATTAGTTGCATTATATATAATTTGTATTTGGCATATTACTTCTGTCAGTCACTCTACAAGACATTTCTTCTCACCCCATCGTCTCATACTTCTCTCTCCTCCATCTGACCCCTTCATCATTTTGTTTTCCCTCTGTACCCATCCTCTGCCCTGTCTCTCCATCTGCCACCATCTCTCCTCATCCTCCTTTCATACCTCTATTAGAATGGCAGCACAAAGACTCCAGTGTGCAGTTAGGTGAATGAGAGAGATGTAGAGAGAGAGAGAGAGAGAGAGAGAGAGAAAAACGTGCACAGATCCGGTTACCCAGCAGTGACGATTAGCAGGGGCATTCCGTGTCTCATTGTCCCGCTCTTCTCAGAGGAGTGGAATTGTTTACACACCGTTCTCATTCAGAGCTGCCCCTGCATTGAACCCCCTGGGTGCCCCCTCGCAGGCCAGACGTACCACCAGGGCCACCTGTGCCCGCTTGGCTCAAAACGACAGCTCTAACAGAACCCCCAGATCAACTTGCATTAAAATTCTGTCTTCACGCTCTTATCATTTCAAACATATATGTCTTTTTTTCTTCTGCAGGTCACAAAAGAAGATATTTTGGAGAATGTTGGTAAGCAAACAACATTGGCCTCCATTGACCTCAAACCTTAAATTCTGAATCAAAGCTCGACTTTTACAACTCACTCTCTTCTTCTCAAACACGGTCTCACTCTTCCTGCTTCTATCTCTCTCTGTCTTTAAGACAGTCTGTGTCTCTCTGCCAGGGGAAGATCAAACAATCCGCTCTAAGTGCTTTTCCATTTCTGTGAAGATTTTAATGGATGACGTGCACCAAGCTGTCATTGCCTCACCCTTACACCATAAAAACATACCTCCGGGAATGTGCTTTAATAGACACTGCAAGGCAAACACACACAGTACAGTGACCATCAAACTGGACAAACTTATATTTGTCCACATTATTTTTATTTATTTAAATTTGTTTAAGTAAAACATCACAAAAATTGAAGATTTTTAAGTTACATAACTGCAAGTTTTACAAATACGTCAAAATCATGTAATTTCACATTAAATAAAATGTATTTGAACGTATTTTTCTGCCGGCCCAGCTGCTGGAATATAACCGTTTTTCAACAGTGTTGGTGATCTTTTTCGAACAACAGCCACCTGCTCATCAATAGCATCAGTAGAGCAAGACCAGAGGAGTATCATTGTGTGTTGAGACGTTTTTTCCTATTGTGACCTCATATAAATGAGATCACACACACACATGTCCACAAACACAGCGCACGTGGCTACAGATATGATACATCAGGACAAATCTACTCCAGGAAACATCTGCAAGCTTGGACACACACGCACTAAAGGATGATCGCAGCAGTTGTTCTGTTCCACCCTGTTACCAATAAATAAGATCTCAATGTAGCAGCCAGAAGTGATGACACAAGTAAGCGTGTGTCGGTCATCCATAAACTCCTTGAAACCCCAAATCTCTGGTGAACTGGGAGCCTGTGGCCCTGTGCAGGTGCACTTTCACTGGGGACACAGATGAGGGCGGACGTCCCCTCCCTCCCTCTCTGAGCTTGGCCCATCCGTCCATCATGACTTCCACATTAAAGGGAACATTATCAACTGTGTATGTTCTTTCATATATGTCTCCATTTTTGTAGTGAATAGGTTTGTGCTAAAAAGATCTCTGCCTTAAAAACAGTTGATTTTTTTTATGGCGCCAATACTTGTTTTTCTGTGTCTTCGGTGTCTTATAAGTTGCCCATGCATGCATTAGACACGTAAAATTAAAAAAATCGGAATAAAAGATTAATTCTATCTAAAAGTGAATGCTCACCCAGACCTGCCTGAAACGCCTCGTGTAACCACACCCCCACAAATCTACATCAGTTTGTGGTATGATTTGACTAAGACCACCCAATTGTATACACAAGTAAGGTGGGCGTACCTGTCAGTACAATTGCTTTGGCACCTGATGTTCCAAATATTGTAAGAGGCGTTACATTCCCGTCACACGCTTGCAGTATTCGACCAATCAAACTACACACTTGTTAACTGGCCAATCACAGCACACCTCGCTTTTCAGAGCGATGAGCTATGTAAAAAATCGGAGAGTTTCAAAGAGGCGGGCAAAGAGGTACAAACATGCACGGTATGTGAAAAATACAATGTTTTTAAACCTTCAATCGTATATAAACATTGCATCACATCTAAAACAAACTATAATATTCATTTTAGCCGAGTCATATGACCCTTTTAATATATTTCATTGTTTTCCAGTATATTCCTTTATATTTTGTTTCGGTTTTGATTGCACACAGGTTGGATGAAGGTGAATAAATTATGAAATCATTTATAAAAAAGAATATATAAAAAGAATGGGTGAAGAAATGGGTGAAGTATTATCTACATTCTTTTCAGTCTGGGATAAACAGATTTCTATCTTTTTGTGGGTTGGACAAAACAGGTTCATATTTCCCTAGACAAGGTAAGACATCTGGATATGAAACGCCTTTGAAACTTCCAAATGTTGTTTCTGAATGGAGACCAGAAGAGTCTGAACAATCTCCTCACTTCTCTGTGAATAGTCACCGACGGTGTTTTATCATCTGCTTATTTCCATCTACTCTTTCTTCCTCACTCTCTCTTTCTCTCTTTGACTCTCAGTTCATATATATGGCAGTGATTAGCAGCAGGGCTTGGTGTAATTAAACCTAAGCGGGCACATTTATGACTTCCTCTGGGAGGAAACAAGCGGCGGGCTGCGTGGTTGCCCTACCTGTGTTAAATAAACATTACAGATGAAGATAAAGAGAGAGTAAAAGGACATTTATATGGGCTCAGTCCTGTATTTACTGTATGCTTTATGAAGCCCAATGCCCACATGCCTTGGTTCACCATGCAGTATTTCAGAAACACACTCCAAGCCCAAATTCTCTTTATGTTGGAGACAATGATTTATACAGAACATGTGGATTGAACACATATGATGCATACTTAAAACATTAAGTTGGGTTTAAGCTGGTAATCATTTTTATATCATTATTCTTTGTATAATGTCAGTAATATTGAAGTCGCAATATCAAAGTTGTCAAATGGCAAAATCGATGCCATTAATATACCTGATGACATCATTTAATAGTTCACAAAATGTAATTTTAATAACTTCAAAACATAAAAGTAAGCGACATCTGTACACAAATAACAATGGACCTCCGTCTTGTTGCAGAACTGTTGCTAGCGTTTTTATTGAAATCATCAATGAATCTCACATTGTAGCCAACGTAAAGCTCACATGTTTTTTTTTAACCCGTGATCTACAACTTTTTGTGAACAGAAACCAATGACGCAAGAAAATAAAAAAGTAATATTAAAACCGTGCCCAATTACTTTTAAACCAATTGATCTAGTTTTAAGAATAGATTACAGTATAGACGTTAGAATACAAAAGGCAAATTAACCCTCAGGTTTACAAACGTTCCCAACAGATTAACTGCAGGTGTAGTTTATCACATGACAAAGTGTTTTGCGGCAACTGTATAACAAACACTACGTACAATAATATTAAAAAGATTGATGCTTTCTTTTAAGGTTAGCGCACTCAAAGATGAATTATTGTTTACTCACCCTCTTATTGTTCAAACCCCTTTAGGCTATTTCTGTTCTTCTGAAGTATTGTTTTTGTGTGTGTGTGTTTTTTGCTATGGCAGCGGATAGTGACCGCCTCTTTGTGTTAGAGCTGTTAACGCACCTTTATCACAGCAGAATTGAACACCGGAAGTGCTCATCAAAGCAGTGTGTCGATTCTTCCGGTAACGTTTATTGACTTTATGAGAAGAGATATTCTGATGATTACTGTGAACAGATTTTTACAAACTAAACCGAATTTTAATCCAATAAAGTCATTCTGAGAAAACAGTGGCAGGTAAATTTACGTGATTATTTCACCACACTGTGTCAGTCAGCGCTCTAAATTATTGATCACAATGCTGCAGTGTGAGAATGAGCATTTATTTTTATTTTTTTTAACTATTTGTATCACTGTTGTGTGTAATTTTTCATATTCTTTAAGTTAATGCATGTAATTCACAAATATGCCTAAATTCATTGATATTTAATGTAGTCGAGTTGTCGTTGCGTTACTCTCCCAAGATTGTTTAATTTCTTTTAGGCAGTTATCATGCATTCAGCTATTTTAAAGACTGGATTAACAATTCACATAAGCAATACTGCTCACACATAGGCTATAAGTTACCGTATACTCAATAACCACTATAGTACAACCATTGATTGTTCATTTTCAGAAAGATTGCATATGACTCGTTTAAAATGTAAAATCAACATGTGACGTTACGAAATATGACCAGTAAGAGAAAACACAGGATTGTGGTAGGTTGGGAAAGAAATGTATTTCTTATTCAGAATGTGGATTGGGATGGGAAATGTATTTATATGAACATTTTTTTAAGCAAGTTCAAGTGAAAAAAGCCTCCGTTTCAAATGAATACTGCACACAAACGTACTTCCGTATGTTGTTTTGAAAGAATGCACTTCATCTCACCGTATCAGTCACACCCATGCTTTCCTTAAATAATTTTGTGTCAGGAAATTGCGAAAACTAAGGTTAGGAGGTGGATGTTTAGCTTAAAAGCAGCCCGGTGCTACAGACACACTGCTGGTAAGTGCATTCAGCAATTAGTTTGAACTGCGTTGCAATACCACCGGAAAAGCAATACACTGCTGTGCTAACTGGATCAAGGCCTGGTTTCACAGACAAGGCTTAGCTTAAGCCAGGACTAGACCTTAGTTAAATTAGGATATTTGAGGCACTTTTATAAAAACACTTTTGAAAAAACATTACTCGTTTCTATCTTGAGACATAACAATGTCACTGACATATTTTAAGATATGTCAGGGCAAGTTTAGACTGGTCAAACATTCATTTTAGTCTGGGACTAGTTTTAAGCCTTGTCTGTGAAACCGGGCAATAAGAAGTTTGATAAAGGTCCATTAATCGCGATTAATCGCATCCAGAATAAAGGTTTGTGTTTACATAAAATATGTCAGCGTACTGTGCATATTTATTTTGTATACACAAACACATACATGTATTTAGGAAATATGTGCATGTATATATTTATATTTTTATATAATTAACATTTTTATATTTGCTTTTTATATTTAACGTTTTTTTATACATACACATGCATGTGTACATTATTATACATACAAAATTAATATGCACAGTACACAGACACTATGTAAACACAAACCTTTATTCTGGATGCGATTAATCGTGATTAATCGTTTAACAGCCCTAATTTGTTATATACCCATTTGTATGCGTTTAGGACAATTGGAAAATACTGCATGAGTTGAGTCAAATCATTTTATAACACTTAATCATTTTGAAGCTTGAAAAGAGGGTCAAAATCCACTTTCATTGTAGCCAGAAAGCCAAAACATTTGGGTTCTGTCAAACAGACAAGGGTGAGCAAATAATGACTAAACTTTCAATTCAAGTCACAAATTGAATTTTCCTTTTAATGTGCTGCACTTCATTACTACAGAAATCAACATCTACTTCCTCCGCTGTACCACATCAATACAGCAAGACCAAAACCCACCAGTTCACCACACACTGAGTGTGCGTGTGTGTTTGTGTGTGTGTGTGTGTGTGTGTGTAGACAAAGCCGTTATGAGATCAATGTGACCTCTAATTGGAAACACACCACCAACACACAGACAAATGAAAACACACATTATTTACGCCTCATCTTTATGTTTTATGAACACACTCGCATTCACCTTATTGTTATTATTAAAATTACTGTCACTACATTGTTTTTTCTCTAAAAAGTATGAGATACATTTCCTGTCCAAGCCTTTTAATCCATAACAAGCTGTTTTAAAGGGCACAAAACCAAACCGCTATTTGGCAGCAGATTTCGATGTCACACATGTGTTTAAAAAAAGCACTGAAGCCGAGCACTTCCTCCACACACACACACACACACAAACTGTGTTTAAATGTGGGATTATGAGCAGAGTGCTCACGTTTAAATTACGCAGCTGCTTTTGTTACACACACCGAAGAACTGCAGAGATGAGGTCACTCCTCGTTGCTTACAAACTCCACACGAACGGCTCGCCAACATCCCCCTGACCACCCATTGAACCTTGATATCTCAAATCTAGCTTGCTCGTAACAAAGTACTTTGAAATATGAAGCAGGTGGGGGTTTCAAGTGTGTACCGGTAAAATCATTGTACACAGAAGTATTCACATAATAGTGGGAATTGAGGGATTTATGATTAAGGCTTTGTTTACTTGTAACAATGCATTGTGGGATATGGAGCAGGCAGCGCAGAACCGGGGCTTGTGAACATGACATGTATCAGTAGGTTAACACCTCTGAGGTGGGATGAGAGGAAAGGCCGCAGTGACACTGCAGATTAGACTGCTTGTCTGTCTGCTGCCTTCACACCTTCCACCCCAACCTGTGTTCTTCCTCTGCTCAGCAGGACACCTGAGATCTTTCTTTTTCATCTATATCTCAGCTTCTCTCCGTTATTGTCTTTTTACTCACGGCCATCATGCTCTTGACACAACACTGTCTTCGGACGCATTTATGTTTTTCCCTCTTGCAACCAGTCATTTTGGAAATATACCTTTACATAGCATTCTTATCACCTTTTAAGATGACAGTTCACCCAAAAATCTAAATTCAGTCTTCATTAACTCACCTTCGAGTTGTTCCAAATCTGTATAAATGTCTTTGTTTTGATGAACACAGAGAAATATATTTGTAAGAATGCTTATAACCAAACAGATCTTGCCCCCCAACTGACTCCCATAGTAGGAAAAATTACTATATCATTTTTTTGTTCAGTTGAACACATAAGAAGACATTTCGAAGAATGTAGGACAGCAAACAGTTCTGGGGCACTTTTGACTACCATTGTATTTTGATGGACTGGCCAAGCATGTCTTCAGACCTAAACCCTTTTGACCATCTGTGGGGCATCCTCAAAGGGAAGGAACTCTATGCCCAAGAGGGTTAAGGCAGTGCTGGAAAATAATGGTGGCACACAAAATAGTTTTTCTTCATTTTTACAGTTTTGGAACAACTAAAGGGTGAGTAATTTATGAAAGAATTATCATTTTTGGGTGAACTATCCATTTAAAGAGATACATATTCTTATTTATCCCATTAATTTGTAACGGGCTCTACCATGAAAGAAAATTAGAAAGACATACTTTTATCATGTTAACACCTTGTACATATTTCAACCCCCCCCCAAAATAACCATCAAAAAAGGCCAATATCTGTTTGTCTGGTTCCATTCTCATTTTCTCATTTTGATTTTGCCTTCTCTTCTAATTTTACGGGCGTAGCCTCGGCACCACCTTCTGCATCCTGACCAGACTGGCTCCCAATATAGAATACAGGAGAATGCAGAAATATCCTCTAAACTATCCTTTCTCATTCTTACAACAGCACACAGATGTGACACATACATAAAACCTCATTCAAATCAAACACCTGAGTGAGTACAATGTGGATAAAGGAGTAAAATAAAAAATAGGAGATCATTCTAAGTGATAAATTCTTGATGTATTGTAGCCATTCTAGACCAGTGTCTGTTGAATTTCAACAAAATCAAATCTCAAGAGTGACAAAGTCACCCGACAGCAATGTAAAATACTATCATATGTATTTTTTTAACTTTCCCTAAATATATGTACAAAATCTTAATGTTGTTTTGGTTTAAAAGTGTTAAACATGTTTTCATTGCAGTATTTGAGGTCTGACAAAACACAGAGCATATTTTCTGTTAACTTGACCTGCTTGTCCAGTTTTGTACATGAACACATACCTATAAATAGTAATTGAAAGTATATGTTTGTAGGTGGATGTTGGGGAATAATTATCAAAATATGATACTTTTCAGAAGCGTGACAGTAGCTAAGCTATTTTCTGAATAGTGCCGTTGTTCTAGTAACAAACAAAATGTTCTATCAACAACCAGTGTTAGGTGACAAAATGCTACACTGCTGTTTTAATCACAAACACATATTCAATTGTATCCGATTGATTTGAATCTGTGTGCAACTTTCCAGTTGTAAGTGTAGTAAACTCTTTTTAAAGCTTACAGCTTGGAAAACCACACTTTCAAAGTAGCCCCAACTCTTTTGTAGGTCATCCACACACAAAACAAATAAGCAACGATTTGTGTGGCAACATACGGCACTCAAAAACCCCTCTCACGCACACATTCATCCAGAAAGCCATCCACTTGGGCAAGAGTTCGGTTTCAATTGTACTGTTGCGCTGTTGTTTATTTTGTTAAATTAAATCCAGAGACTCTTAGTGAATTAATGAAACAATTCTGTTTAGCTCGAAGCCTGCCTGTGGTATAAGCGTTTCCTAAATAAACTGATGTAATATTGGCCATATTCATTTTCCACACTAATTTGACACACGTTTCAGTTCCTCATAAAAGAAGCCTGTTTGCATTTATTGCTCGGCTCTAATGGGTTTTCATTTGGCTCAAGTCCTGCGATGCGTTTCTGTATACAAAGATTAATACAATATGAATACACACAAATATATGGATTCAGACTCCAAATATGGAACACTTATCTATGATATCTATACAGATATAGATATTATAGATTCTTTATGTATGATTATAAGGATATATTATAACAGTTATAATAATGCTGTAAAAGATTTTGTTACTTAAAATTAGCAGAAATGAGCACTTGCATTTTTTGAATCATAAAGGAACTACAGTTTTTAGCTACAAATCATCTTTACTGACCAAATAAATCTTGAATGGCTTGAGGGTGAGTAAATCACAGCAAATTTTCATTTCATAGTGAGCTAATACTTCAGAATTGAATTGAATCCAAAAGACAATTATGACGTTTTTAGGTGTGCGCTCTGTCATTTTTAACCATTAAAAGACATTAATCACATAAAGAAATAGTCATTATAAACTGTCTTTAAAATTATTGACTTTGTCAATTGTTGGCTCATGAGGGGATGAGAGTTAAAGGGATAGTTCACCAAAAGATTAAAACTGTGTCATCATTATCAGCCTCATGTAATTTCTATACCTGTATAAACTGAGAAAGTTATTTGGAATTTCAATTTTCATTCTGGGAAATCATTGACCACCATAGTAGGAAAATTGAAATGGTAGTCAAAGGTGCCCAAGAACTATTTTCCTTAATTCTTTAAAATATCAAATTTTGTGTTTAGCAGAACAATTTTTTTATAACATCTTATCCAATTTATTCAATACTATGGTAGAACTGAAAATTGCTAACATTCTTCAGAATATTTGTATTTGTGTTCATCAGAACACAGTAATTTATTCATTTTAGTAAAAGATGACACAATTAAGATTTTTCGATGAAGTATCCCCTTAAGACATACCGAATTCTACCCATTCTATCTCAGTAAAATTACAGAGCACAACTTTAAGAGGTTTTTGTTTCATTTCCAGTTTTCCACAATAAATTGCATAGAAGACAACACGTGGCACAACTTACCACCCCCTTCTAATCTTTTAAAACTTCTAATCCT
This sequence comes from Triplophysa dalaica, assembly GCF_015846415.1. Lineage (NCBI taxonomy): Eukaryota > Metazoa > Chordata > Actinopteri > Cypriniformes > Nemacheilidae > Triplophysa > Triplophysa dalaica. The sequence goes on along the minus strand of NC_079561.1, from coordinate 10,398,199 downwards.
TTAAAGACTTTAAAGTCATATTGAGTCTCACCTCATGCAAGTAAATGCAAACTAAGTGCATCAATTAAAAGATTATTCTCCTCTCTAAATGTTTCCTGTTTCTTCTGAGGTAAAAGTGCACCAAAATACACATAAAACTACACACTAATTTTGTACTTGATATATAAAAATTTAATATTAGTCATTTTAAGAAAATCTATGTGTACTTACCTGTCATTTTAAACCTGTATGACTTTCTTTCTTCTGCAGAATACATTTTGAACAACGTTGGTAACCAAATAACGGTACCCATTCACCCACTTAAAACCGCTGTTGTTAGGTTACCAACGTTCTTCAAAATGTTTTCTGCAGAAGAAAGAAGTATCTTCTAGTGCTCTGCAGACGTAAATGATGACAAATGTTTCTGGGTGAACTATCCCTTTAAAGGCAGAGTAGTGGATGTTAAGATACTTCTAACCAGCATGACAAAAACGTTTCTGGACAGGATTTTCTACTCAGCCTTTAGGTACACTTACTGTCATTAAATAAAGTGTATTTTAGTGCTCTATTTTTTGTTTCCCAGTGTACACGCACTAGCTCTGGCACGACTGAAATCTCTGTATTTGCTTAACCACACTGAAGCTATTTACAGAACTAACAAAAGTGCTCAAAACTGAGATGGATCCAATCATATTCCTCTCTGTTGTCCTTCACATTCTTCTCTCTTCCTCCTGCGGTTTATTCTGTTGATTGGACTAAAGAAAACAACTGTTGCACTTTGTCTGATATTTCCCAGCACACAGTGAGACCTGTGGACTGCTGCTCTGTAACAATGTGTTACACAATGTCAATGCTCTTGAGCGGCACAGGGGTGAGTGAGAGAACAGCCGGGTTAAGACCTCCTATAAAATGTCTTTTTATCAGAAAGAAAGCAAGCAAGCTCAATCTTGGGACCAGCTTTAGTAACCGTGTTCTCCAACAGGTAGGTAGACAAGTTACAGTTTCCCAAGACAACATGTCAAGGCAAAGAAACTACAAACTCAACAAGAGGATACAAATTCAAGTCTCTTTCATTCTGTGCCAAGCACGCCGGCGGGGACGTTTTGTTCTCTCTAATATAAGGTAATCTTTTTCCATTCACTTGCTATGTTTATTAGCAAGACTTCATCAGTCACATCGATAACCAGTAAATACATGTTCTCAACCAAAAGATCGGACATGTGTAGACTATAGGCCAGCAGTTTCAAACTCTGAGATGTCCTTTCTTATATAGTGAAACTAACCCGTGTATGTGTGTGTTTTGTTGAGACTGAAGGAGGTGGGGGGCGTGTGCGTGTGTGTGTTTGGACTTTGAGCAGATAAAGTTCCTCACACAGCTGCTTTGGCCTGCAGATGCACAGAAACATCTGTATTAACCTCTGGCAGTGTCCCAGGGGCAGCCTGCCGAGAGCAAGAATGTTAGAAAGGCCCTTCCACAGAGACGAAAGCAGGGATGAAGAAAAAAGAGGCAAAAGAAGAAAGGGATAAACATGCTGAAAGCAGAAGAAAGGGTCAGGAAGTATCTGTTTAGAAACCCTTCTTAATGTTTTACCATTTAACAACAGCAGTTACTTTATTATGGCATTCAAAGGCATATTTACAGGTATATAACACAAAACATGTCCCACAATTTTACCTACAATTAGCTTTTAAAGAGCAACATTAAAGGTGCCGTGTGTACTTTTTATGGTGGATCTATTGACAGAAATGTAATATAATATGCATGTCTTCAGATGTTTATAAAGACCTTACATAATGAAGCGTTATGTTTTTATTATCTTAGAATGAGCTATTTCTATCTACATACACCGCGGATATGTGCATGGATATTGCATGAATTCCCTTGCATGAAATTCACCATGTTGTTTCTACAGTAGCCCTAAACGGACAAACTGCTCTACAGAACGTGTTTTGTAAATACTTGATCTCCTTAAGCAAAGAAGCGAAAACGTGACAACATCTTAGCTTTGTGTCAGCTGCCGTAGTGCTTCGAAAGGGAGGGGAAAAGTGAGCCGTTGATTGCAATTCGCAACCTCACCACTAGATGCTGCTTAAGATCACACAATTGTCCTTTCAGGGGGAAATTGAGACTTTGCTAATTAAATTAGCAAATTAAAAACAGGTGGTCAGTAAAATATTCAAATTGATTTGTTTTTCATAACTATTTTCCTGTTTTTAACCCGCTGTTAGGGCCGGATAATAAGCGTGAGTAAATGATGATGATTTTTGATTTGATGGATAAACTAAGCCTTTTAAATACTTAACTCCTCCACCCTGAACATTGACTGTGTGGTGCACTTAAACTTGCCAAGCACTTGTGCCAACACCCACACCTCTCACAAATAATAAAGTATTCAACAACTAAACAACGATCAAGTCCAAACAGGGCAATAAAGGGATGGTTACATAAAATTGAATTTGTTTCATAATTTACACATTCTCATGTCAGTCCAAACGTGTATGACTTTCTGCTGCAGAACACAAAAGAAGACATTTGAGGAATGTTGGTCACCAAACCTCCACTTAGTTTCAGTGTATTGAAACAAAACCACTGAAACATTTCTCGAAATATCTTCTTTAGTGTTCCACAGAAGAAAGAGTCAAATCCAGTAGATATGAACCATGGAAGTTAATGGGGGGGAAACTGTTTTGGTTATCAATCTTCTATATTGTTTGTGTTCTGCATAAAAAGAAAAACACACCATTTTTTTGCTCATCATTGATGTTAAATAATTAACAGTACATTTCCAATGTATTTTTATTCATCCATGATATATCTATAAAACACAGTATGGGGTATCTTCTTGTGATTCTAAATCAAACGTTGTGAGTCACACAGCATTTAATAACAAAACATTGCTAATCTTAACAAATTGACCTATTCCGCAATAGTTCTCCCACAAAGCCACTTAATACCTGACCTAACTTGCACTATAAAACAATACAACCTGACTGCCAGAAAATATCTCTCCAGAGATTGTGTGCGTGTGTGTGTAGTAAAAGGTAACTTCCATGAGGATTACCTATTGTTGTAGTGCGACTCATGAGAGTTTAATGCTCAGATGAGGGGCTCACAGAAATAAGGACACACACAGTCACACTTGTGATTCACCAAACCTCATGAGGCAGTACTTGCAGACTCAAAACAAAAGGTTTAAAGGGACAGTGCATCCAAATATAAGTAAACTGATATCTTGCAAAATCTCCACGCTGCTCAATACATTTTGGATAGTGACTGGCATTCCTAAACTTAACAAAATTAACGGAAGACAAGATTTTCATCAAATAACGACAACCGAAGGTCTTTCTGATTAGTTTTGTGTGATAGGCGACTACATTGTGTGATTTGCCAGGACAAATATTTGGGAATGATACTTTTAATTCCTTTAAATGTGTGTGTTTTTCTCTTAACCTCATCTATCCTTTTCCTCTAAGCATCTGGTAAGTATTAAATATTCGCTTTAATTTTCCATGTTCAGATGTGTGGCTTCTGATGCCAGGAGCTGTTTTATTTTAAGACCCCATTCATACAGATGTAAATGTGACTTAATACAAGAGCAGCGATCCATTAGGAGCTTAAGATCTAAAATGTGTCTTTCTTAAATCTCCCTTTATCTATCTATCTATCTATCTATCACAGATTCCACTCGCATGCCAGCCAGAGGTTTGCATGAGAGCCAGCTGTGACTAATGCTCTCGATAACGCATTAGCGAGCCTGAGAGACGCAAAACAGACCCACAAAAAAATGATAGGGTAATGAAGTCTCTTTTTCATGGCATGTAGCGGACAGGTCATTTCCTCACTCTGCGAGGCTCTTGGCACCCAAAGTGCATTTGGGTGAACTAACGGCATGGGTCGGGTCAGGTTAAACTCATTTCATCCTATTCCATCTTATTCTTAGAGTGGTGGTAACCTAATTTGTTATAGAATCACATTAGACTATCAAGACAACTACCTTAATGCTTCCTAAAATGGTTAAATGCCCTTTGATTAAAGACATAAACCATGAATTGGTTATCAGGAATGGGCTACAACAAATACAAACTTGAGCTTTATAAAATATGGACTGTTTTACCCAACGTCAAATTCTACTAAAATCAATTATGAGTCAAGTCTATCACGCTTCATGTGAGAAGCTTTATTTCTATTTATTTTGATGCTTGTGGCAGATGCCCTTATCCAAAGTAATTTTGAATACATTTAAAGTACATTTTACCATGTGTTCCCTAGGATTTGAATCCACAATCTGTGCACTTTCATACCACAACCAATTGAACAACAGGAACCATTATAAGGTCCCGTTTTTGTTATGATGCTCACGTAGATGTAGCTACAAATCAAGTCCCAAATAAGAGCTGTCACCAGGGGTGGGCTAAGGGCGCTGAAGCCACGAATGTTTTCAGTAAAGCCTTGAATGTTTTATTGCCAATGGCATGTACGAATCACTTAGGGGCCGTTTACATTTTGCGTCTTTGTTATTTATTTTAAATGTTGATGGATTGCAGGTGCACTCAAGCATAGCAATAACGCATACATGTACACAATTTTTCCAGGCGTGACGCTGCTGAAAATTCCGTCTTCACGGCGAGCGTGGCTCCTGGTTGCTTAGCAACGGCAGACGCCACGACAGCCCAAGCTCCCAGGCTCTTTGGAAAAAGAGAAAGTGCCATGGTTTGCATGTTCCACACATTTTACACACAAAATCTATATTCAAACACATATGTTGATGTATCTGCTCTAAGCACCGGATATCCACTCACCCTAGAAGCACCCTTGGCTGTCACAACAATTCTGTATTTGTGTGCCATTTACCCTGGAATATTAAGTAAACTAACAAAGTAAGAGTTGTGTCAAATACAAAAGAGAAGGTAGAGTACAGTGGTATAAAGAACAGAGTAGAGTAGAAGAGAATACAGTTAACATAAATGCATGTGTGTATGTAGCCTGTTAACTGTCACCCGTTCCGTACACGGGACACCTAAGTTTGCATCAATATTGTGCATATAATTTCTAATAGAATCATATCAAACTATATATCATTGGAAAGGTCTAAGACTCTAGAATACAGATTTCTTTGGTGTTTTTTTAAATAATTTATGTAGGGAGAGTAATTGATTATTTTTTATAAAGAGTGTGCTTCGATTTTTGTTATCCTTTTGCAAACCGTATTTTTTTAATGTATTTTTCAATCAAAGAAAAACATAAACTTTTTTATTTATTTTTTACAATACACCTAACAACATACCTTAAAAAAAGTATTTGTGTGTGCGATTTTTTTTAGCAATAATCAGCTACTTTTCTTTTTTCAACGAGACTAACCGTAAGTCTGTATTCCAAAGAATTCATGAGTTACCTCCATTTTAGTTACAACATGCGTTTTCATGTGTAGGCTCAAAAATGGCTCCGACAGTTAACAGGAGCTTTGTGTTCTGTGCTATGCAAACCAAGACCAGTTTTATAGCACTTATGCATTATTGCCCTTTTGTTGCAATGATTGCTTCCTTTGTTTGGCCTATTTTTAAGTCACCTGGGAAAAAAAGCGTCTCCAGTAGTGTAGAATAGAATAAAGTAGAACATAGTAGAATGAAATGAAGTAGAGTATAAACTGGAATAAATACCACAGCAACATTTATTTCTAAACTTTCGAAATATTTCTAATACAACATTTTGTAACAGAGTAGAATAGAGAATAGAGTAGAACATAATCCAACAGAATAGAACAGAATGCAATAAAATAGAATAAAACAGAGTAGAATAGAATACAGTACAATGGAACAGAATAGAGTAGAACATTATACAGCAGAATAGAACAGAATACAGTAAAACATAATTAAATTCAACAGACTAGAGTAGAATACAGTAAAATACAATAGAATAGAGGAAAATAGAGTGGAATAAAGCAGAATAGAATAGAGCAGAGCAGAATAAAGTACAATAAAGTGAAAAAGAGTAGAGTAAACTGGAATCGAATAGTCAAACAGAGTAGACTATGATACAACACAATAGAGAAAAATAGAATAGAATGGAATACAAAAAGAATAGAATTAAACTTAATCTAATAGAACAGTAGAATAAAGTTGTTAGTGAAATAGGACAAAGTAGAATATAGTAGAGTAGAGCAGCATACAGTATAATGGAGTGGAATAGATTAGAAAAGAGTTAACTAGAGTACAGTAGAATAGAATATAGTAGAATAAAATGGAATCTAATAGAGTGCCGCAACACAAAACAAAATAGAATGGAATAGAAAAGGGTACAAAAGAACTATAGTACAGCAGAGTTGAGCAGAGTGGAATAGAACAGAGTAGAATAGAGTACTATAGAGTAGAGTAGAATCGAATGGAGTAGAGCAGATGGATGTAGCTCACGTGGACTGTCATCCGGCAGGTGCTGATACCACTGAAGATCATTTTAAGCCTGTTTACATGAACACCCTCTGTGCACCATATATAAACTTCTTGAATTAGCAAGAGCTGCTGAGTTTGACTAAAACTTGACTACTGTAATGCATATAATAATTCTAGAATAATTCTACAACTACAATGTTGAGATGATTGATAACAATGTTAAATTTGAATGTGTTGCAATGACCAAGGAAAATAAGATATTTTGTATTGTTTTAAATGATGTTCTCCTTAATTTTTGTGGTTTTAATGTGTGTAATAATACTTTATTACATAATTAAAAAAAACTATTTCAAAATGTTTTTTTAATTTTCGATATTGGTTTTCGACCTAGTGCATACTAAATTTTTAATTCTACATTTTCGGCCCACAATTTTCATTTTGGTGCATCACTAGTACAGAGTAAACTAGATCAAAACATAATAAAATGAGCAGGTCTATTTTTCACTCTCTCCTAAGTTTCAATCAGAGCACTGTCAACACCTCAAATCTTCTCCCGCCTGCACTACTCTTGCCTGTGATGATGTCATCTTTACCTCTGAATTGTGCTACCCAGTTTAACATAAAGTGAAAAGAGAAAAGGAAACCTTGGAGGCGAAAGAGAGAATGTTGCAGTGACCAGAATTATAGTTCTCCCTATCAGACATGCCTGCATGTGTCCTGACATGTTTCGATGCAGACACATCACTCAGAAATGTAACTGTGACTTTAAAGGAATGAGTGGCTGATGGGCTCAGTTAAAGATCTAACGTTTTAATGATTGTATGTGATCACAAGATATGGAATAGCCATCATACAAAACCCTAGCTAATTCTCACTCCCTTTTTTTTAAAGGGGTCATATAGCGCAAATACGTCTTTTATTTGTCTTTGGTTTCTTGCCGATGCATGTGTTAGACACGTAAAATTTAAGCGAGGCCCACCGAGACCCGAAACGCCTCGTGTAACCACACCCCCACAAATCTATGTCAGTTTGTGGTATGATTTGACTAAGACTGGCCAAATGTAGATGCAATTAAGGTGGACGTACCTGTCAGTACAATCGCTTTGGAACCTGATGCTCCAAATATGGTAAGAGGCGTTACATTTCCGCCACATGCTTGCAGTATTCGACCAATCACTATGCACTGGTTAACTGATAGATACAGAAATATACTGGAGTTACAAACATGTATGTTTTTGGTGTTTTAAATCATGTATACACATTGCATAACATCGAAAACAAATAATATTTGTTTTATCCGTGTCATATGACCCCTTTAAGTAAACTGTCCCTTTAAATCTGATTCTAACTGAGCGGATAGTAGATGAAAGTCTGAAACAGCCCTATCTCAATATTTCACACACGCATGTTCTATGTCCCTGGAGGGTTCACACACCCTCCGCCACACTGACTCATGTTGCATGCTCAGTGTTACATTTACATTTTACATACATGCCGTAAGCCATTTACACAGCTGGGCTTTTAACTTGGGTGACTCAGAGACTAAATGTCCCATGCCCTGGGGTCCAAAGAAATCAGAGACGCACCCACTTACTCTACACTGCTTGGAAACATCTCTGTTAACAATAGACCTAACAAAGTGCAGACACTCTTATAAACATTCAACTGACACAACGCTGGCTGAAAACATTACTCTGAAACGTTTAAGTTGCATACCTCAGGCACAGCTGCCTTTATAGAACTACCCAAGTACAAAGCATTTGCCTTAATTGTTCAAACAAAGTTTGGGTGAGTCACACCTGTGCTGGACCTCAAATCCAATTTAATTCAACACAGGAAAAAGATCCATACTCTTAAAGCAGCGGGAAACCCACATTTCGGTCGTAAATTGTGTTTCATGCTTATGAAACATTTGTAGCAACTGAGAGGGTCCAGCCGTGCCAAACAAAGCTTCTTTAGAGCCCGTTCTTCACCAGACCTCCCCACTGCGCTTTCAAGACATATCTGTGTAATCAGACCCATGACTGTTGTCATAATATTTTAGAAGGAGCGAATGCCACCCAGCTTCATTGAGAAAGAAAGGGAACTAATGTACTTTAGATGGAGGGCGCAAGAGCACTTTCTCTCCATCATTTGCGAGCTGCATCAGACAGACGGTGTTCACCCAAAAACAAATATTCTGTCATTATTTATTCCCCGTTATGTCATTTAAAATTTGTATATGACTCTTCTGTGGAACACAAAAGAAGATATTTTGAGAAATGTTTCGGGGGTTTTGTGACCATAAAATGGAAGTCAATTGGGGTCAATGTGGTCAGGTCACCAACATTCTTCAAAATATCTTATTTGCAGAAGAAAGAAAGTCATACAGGTTCGAAATGACATGATGGTGAATAAATTATCCTAAATAATGCTAACTGCTAAATATTGACTTGCTTTTATCTTTCAGGCACAGTCATCGACACCTCCTGCTCTTCAAAAAATGTGCGGGACAAGTCGCATCTGTTTACAATTCTGACCCTTTTTCCCAAAAAACGGCACCGGATGAATAATTATATTCACCCAAAGATTCAATAAAGCTGACCGAATCACGAGTTTCAGGCATTGAACTCACAAAGCTTCTATTCTCCCACATATATCATCCCTCAGCCAAGTATTTGTTTAAGACAGGCTATGACACGGATAATCTGATATAAACTCATGAGCGAGATGCATCCAAACAGCTTGTGCCCTTTTTTCCTAAATTGAAGAAAATTCCGTTAAGATTGTGAGACTTGGGGCCCTATCATACACTCTACGCAATGCAGAGCCAGGAGCGACGCAAGTGTTTTTTGCTAGTTTCAGCCCAACACAGTTTTCATTTTCACGTCCTGCGCCACGTTGTTTAAATAGCAAATGCATTTGTGGCCATTTGTGCGCCCATGGGCTTGCTGGTCTGAAAACGAGGTCTGTTCAAGTGCATCATTGGGGCATTGCTATTCTGAGGCAACTGAAAAGACTGCGCCATTGACTGACTGAAACCTGGTCTAAAGTCAAGAGTTATTTAAAGAGCACATACACTCTACTTATTAAGGCTGTTTTTTTACTTGTGTGTCGGACCAATGCCGTAGCCTCTAAACCATAGGCAACCCGCCGGTTTTCATTTATACTTGTGCGTCATTGTCTGTGTCGACAGGCAATGGCCACTAGGCGTCTATCTCCACAGGCATGTTGCTTGCGTTGCCGAGACAAGACCCGAAGAAAAAGCGGTTTGTTTTGTACGCTGTCTTAGAAGCATTTAGCAGTGATAGCGGCAAGTCAACTGTCACTTATGCAGTTTGAGTTGTTAAATACAGAAAAACATGTAATTTTTTTAGACTATTCATGCGTAAATGCATACAAGTAAACCTGACACGTTTTTTTACCTGAAGGGAGGGGGTTCAAGCAGACCAATCACAGTGCTTGCGGTCTCTGCGTAGACTACAGCGTAAAAATCGGGCTTTACAAACACAATGATGTGTACACAATAATGCCAAATATAAGGAAAATAAATGGATTACAATGTAAAAGATGTATATCGTTGACATAAAGATAAAAATCTGGCGACTTTCTGGAGAAGCGTCCAGTCTTTGCTCTTTCAAATTCTGGCGTGTTAATAGCGAATCCGCCATGGCGCGAGCAAAACTGGCTCTTGGAGGGAATGGGAGATAAGACTCTGATTGGTTTACTGCATGTTTTGCCCAAAACACACCCATGACTCATTAAGAGAATAGGGACTACCCTTTAGACCATGTGGCTGGCGTGCAGACCATTTATCCTAGTAAAAACTAGTAAAAGTGGATCCGAACACGCCCTAAGTGCACTTGCCCCTTGCGCTTTAGACTATGCACTTAGATCGTTAAAAAGGGCCCTAAGAGTTACTTATAAATAATTTATTTTTTTAGGTAACCATTAAGAAAATAATTTTCAGTATTAAGAAATTGTTTGGAAAAAAACGTATCACTAGCGTAAACATGACTAGTGGAGTCACATAGGGTTGCTGTGAGAATTTCTATGAATTATTTTGTTTTCAAATGTTTTCCCTCCTGCTTATGTGAAACATCTTTGTAATAATTGACTGCCAAGTTTATGGATCACAGATTCAGGAGAAAAGTGAATATTTCTCCTAATTCAATATAAACTGCCTCTGAAAATGAGGTGAACACATATCTGCACATTCCTTTTGTAAAACGCTGCAGGGAAAGTCTCTGTTAACATTGTGTTTAATATAAAAGGTGCGCTGTCGCAGTTAAAGCAGGTGGGGGTTTGGTTAAATAGAGCAGGCAATGGCAGGTTGTTTGATTGAAAGCGTGTGTCTCTCCTCAGGTAAGAAAGAAACCCAAGCAGAGAGAGAGAGAGAGAGAGAGGGAGAGAGAGAGAGGGAGAGACTCTGCTTGCCAGCTTGTTCAAAATAGGCACAATGCAGTGGTCCTCTGGATAATTACACATTTCAGAATAAGAAACACTGTCACTTCCCTTGAGCTTGTCATACACACACAACCAGTGTTGGGTAAGTTACTCTGAAAAAATAATTAAATACTAGTAGTTATTAAATGTATATTCAATAGTGTAATGAGATTACTGTACAAATTGCTCAGTACAAAAATGATTGAACTACTTATTACTAATATTCTTTATATATCCTAGATCAACATAGATTTGCATTGATTCAAGGAAAGACATTCAATGGCTTATTTAAGCTATTCATATTAATAATATAATAACTAACTACATCAATTACTCTTATTAACTGACCAAAGTATACAAATGTAAGAAAGATACATTATTCCCTTATTTTACTCCAAAAAGTAAATAATTACTTTGTAACTAGTTACACACAACGCTGCACAAAACACACATAAATATTAGTTTAATTAATTAATAGTGAATTGTAAGGGGCTGTGTCCACCGAGCCACGTTTTTTTTTAAAACACCAGCAGTTGAGGTTCATCCCTAAAAATTCAGCCATTTTTTAAAGCTCAGCGTATCCGCTTGAAAACAAAGCCCCCCCCGCACTGTTTAAGCGCCCGCAACCTGCGTTTTCAGTCGGCACCACCTCAGCAACGTAAAAGGGCCTGTGTGAATCTGTAGCTTAAGGGGTTTTAAATGTAGTTTATTGTAGTTTATCCAAAAGCAAAAAATGTCACTATTTATTCGCCTTTACTATACTTTCATCCGTGGTAAAAAATTTTTTTTAGAAAAATGTCTGTTTTTGAATTCATAAACAATGGAAGACAATGGTGGTCTAAAATATATTCTTTCGTGTTATGCAGAGGGAAGAAAGTCATACAGGTTTGGAATGACATGAGAGTGTATGACTTTGACACAAAAGAAGATATTTGAAGAAAGTTGGGTACCGAACAGCGCCGGCACCCATTCACTTTTATTGTTTGTACACAAAACCAATGAAAGTGAATGGATGCTGGTTAACAAAATTCTTCAAAATATCTTCTTCTGTGTTCTGCGGATGAAAGAAAGTCATACAGGTTTGATATGACGAGAGGTGAGTAAATGATGACAGAATTTTCATTTTTGGGTGAACTATCACTTTAATTTCAAATCCATACAACACAAGTTTGTCCATTTTTTCTATGCAAGTTGTCCTTTGGTCATCTTTATACCCTAGTATACTGTTGTCTTGACACCAGCGATGAATATGTGACATCCATAAAGATTACCATAAAGTGGTGCCCACCATAGACAATGGGGGAAACACATCCCCTCAATTTTCACATAAATAATCAATCACCATTTCACAATCCTATAATTTTGATTTGGAAGCCCCCGAGATATAATATCTGTTTACATTCGTGCATGAATCAACCAATAAGCTTTAACTAGCGCATATACTCTGTCCAATGACATCTCTCTTATCTAACATGGCTTTTGTACCTTAAAGAATTCAGATCATAGCTGAACTATCACATCTACCCCTATACCCATTTTGCCAATAAACAGTGACACAAATCACACCCTTAACAACCTGATTGCTCTTTATCACAGCCTAAATCACAAATTGCACGGCAATATAGTGCTTATGCGCAGTTGATGACTTTTTAATGGGAAACTATTCTTTGATAGGACTGGTGCCAGGTGCTTATGAAACATCCAGCTACGCCAAGAAACCCATCTACAGATGGGTGGGTTAGATGTTAGAGATGGATGACAAATAGCTGTTATTTTGGCTCTACCCTGCAGTTTTTCAAATGCTTTAAAATAAATGCAAAAAGTGCATCTTGTCTGAGACAATACTTGCACGACAGTTGAGCAAATGTCATGAGACGTACTTTGCACTTAGCAAAACACTTCTGTCTCTGTCAGCTTATATCATTACTGCCAAGGAAAAGACAGAAGATAAAGAGCCTGTTGAGCTCACAGACAGCCAACCCTGAACACCTGAACATCAGCGGAGGACACAGCTGGCCCTGAGACAGCAGACGCTTGGGAATGTAACAGCGCTTATTATCACTGGGCCAAAAACACACAATACAAATATAGGTTTGTGTTCAACAGCATTAAGAGCTGGAAACCTCTCCAAGGTTACGACTTGGGCAGATAAGTGGCCAACTAAAATCAAACAAACAATGCAGCGGACAACTATGCATGTTTTTTGGCTCAGGAACAAATCAAATATCTAGGACTCGAAGGGGGGAAATCTCCATTCTGTGGTCTGTTATTATTCACTCAACCCTGTTATTATCTCATTTCTGTGTCAGATCTTTCCTGTCAATGCCACGACATGAAAAGGCTGGGTATGTTACTGGTCAACATGTTTTGACTGCGCTTAAATTTTAATAATTTTTTGACACACAACAAAGATTGGCATCCTATCAGTAACCGTCTTACCTAGATTTACAAAACTCATCACCATGTCCGCGTCGTTTAGGAAGTTGTTATCCTGTAGGGTGGCGATTGGCGGTCCCTGAGTGGTAAAAACGGGTTTGTACGGGTACGAATAGCCCTCCTCGTCTCCCTCAGTGGACATGGCATTGTACAGATCCAGCATGAACATCGGCGCGGCGTTATGCTTGCCGTGGAGGTGCGGCCGCGGCCGGTGCGGTAACCCGAGGATTGACAGGATCTCGCGCTGCATCTCCCGGCGCTCCTGGCTCTTCAGTCGCCGGTGGATGAAACTCGAGTGCACCTCGTTATCCAAAGTAAAGTTTGTGAAGACCGTTTCAGCCAGGACGCAGTATCCCCACACCAGCAACAGCACGAGACCGCTTAAATCCAGTAACGAAACCATAACTTTTGTTCAGCTTTAAACGTTCACAAAATTAAGGGAGTCAATCCAAATGGATGATGCGTTGATTTAAACGGCTACAGTCGGTATGAGTTATAACGTTACCTCATTTTACCTCTCTTTAATAGAGACGAGCGCATTCACAAACGCACTTGTAACCTGTGCGTTTCTGGAGCGTTTTTCTGGAGCGCTCAACCTGCAGAGACGCACGGAGTCTGATGCGTGTTTCCAGTTTGGATAGCAAACTTGAGGAGGCGCAGCGCGCAGGGAGGAGCAAAGGGGCAAATACGCAAAACCGCGAACAAAGCGCAAGAACGGAGTGGAAGGTATGAGAACGAAAGGACTGATAACGGGGAAGGCCTCGGGTTATCTCTGTCTCCGTCCAATGCGTTTAGCGGATGCCCGTTTTCAGAAATGCACCTGCGCCAGAGACGATGTCGTTCTGACGCGCGTCTCTCTCTCTCTCTCTCTCAATATCTCTCTCTCTCTCTTTCAGTGTGTGTATGAACGATATTGCAATAAGTCAGTGAGAGTTTATTATAATGTTTTTATTAGTGCTGGAGATCTTGCCTGAGGGTTTAGATTATGATCGTAAATATCTAGAAAAGCATTTTTGATGTTCCTCACAGATGTAAGCTCCTAACACAGAGGTGATTCTGTGTACACATGTTGCTTTTATAGCTCAGAATACCTATAAAGTATTGAGCGATGTTACGATCTCTGTGTCAGATGTTTCTCTTAAAAATTCCAGAGGAGAACCAAATAGATCAAATGATACAGTTTTTATATACAGCAAGAATTACAGATGCAATGTGAATAGAATACACGGATTTTACTTTTAATTGCAGGCTTTGTATCAAAACCAGACAAAAGAGACACTGATGAACTGTAAAAGCACAACTCTAAAAAGAGCTTGTGATGATAGGTTGCCTTATTGTTTTAATAACCAAGATGACTTGGTTTCTTCGGAGAAGGAAAATCAGAACATGAGATGTACGAAGTCTCCATTTGCTTTCTATTCGATTTAATTGTTTAGTTTGCGTCCAACAGAAACAACGGAGCGACTGCGCAGAATTCCATTTGCGATTTAGCTTTCCCATGGCTATGCAAATAAATTGCCAGATGTTTGGATTCAGATGGCAGACAGCTGTCGTGTGAGGCCAATCCCACCTGCCCCTTATGGCTCAGCACCTCTTAAACACTCCAGTTTAATGTAGCGCTTCTGAAGCTCACCTGAGCTCTTTATTCGCGCACCCTGTCACACCTAACCTCTAGATGCTCTGTACAGGTTAAAGCCATGTGCCAAAAACACAGCGTATCCGCAGAACAGAGATACTTTTTCTGTAAACAGCTCTGCCTGGAGCGCAGGTGTCAGGTACTCATTAAAGTGGATTCTGTGCAGGGGGATCAGCGCAGTCCCAGATGTGAAACAGCAGCCCTCAAGTTCCAGCTGCTTTTGGTTTTGGGAAAGATGGATGGGAGGAAAGCCGTTCCTAGCGACATATTGCGTTCATTTCTCATTTGGGAATGTCCTCGCCCCCTTTGATTTGCAGTGACAATAAACTTTGGTTAATCCATCCGGTCCACAGTATGTTGGCCTGATCCGAATATCCGTTTATGACTCGATCAGTGTTAAAAGCCCGTACCATGTAAACAGTGCTTTCCGCTTCCTCAGATAGAATCACTGAATGGCTGTGTGTGTTTACATTGAGGCAGCATCTGATTTGGGGACTCGAAAAGGAGGGATGTGGTTTCGGTAAAAATTGTCCCTATATGTGGGAGCCAGAGCCCCTAGTTCTCTTTTTGCCCCAACAGAGGGCTGTCATTCTGGTGTAGGACAATAGGAACAGACCCCCCTTTGTTCCAGCTCCGGTGGCCCTTTTGACCGGCACAGTAAACAGTGGGCACAGGCTGATTTGCCGGTCTGGATACCCACACTGAGGCGCTTTTGACCAGGGGAAGTTAAGCAGAACAGCTCCCTGAGATCTCCCAATGCCTCTCTTCAGAGGACAATCTCTCTCTCTCCTTCTCTAAACCTCACTCAGCCTCTTGAAAACAAACTTTTATTAGTAGGGAATGTACACAAAAGCCTGCAATTACACAAAGGAGATGGGAAGAGCACAAAGCAATGAATGTTTATGCCCAAACTTAAAAAGGCAATGTTAGGTGGAGCGTTTAAACGCTTAGCAAATAGCCACTCATGTATATAAAGGAATAGTTCACCCCAAAACAAATATTAATTTTATATTGAAAAATAAATGTATATGCACTCACTTTGGGTGTGGTGCCCAAACAACACACAAGGGTTAACCATTTTTTTCTTGCACGTATGTCATTTGAAGTTCTTTACTTTATAGAACCCTTAAGCTCAAGAATAAACATTTTAAGGAATCTTTGTTTTTGACAGTGTACAGAAGATTTTTGGGGCTACAAATGAACAAAATTCACCACATACGTAATGCATCGGTATTCTCACAATATCCAGGAGCTGTAGGGTCTGATTCAGCTGGAAAATTTTGTGTTTGGTCGCATATTTAAAAATGTCTGTAGTTACATAACAGAAGGTCCAGCGTCTGTATTGCCATTGTGGGTGCAGCTGACATGCAACTTATTTTACTGACATCATTTTTTACTTGCAGTGGGTGTTGATAAAACTATTAAACTGCAGTGCAACTCAACTCAACTTTATTTATATAGCGCTTTTTACAATTTCCATTGTTACAAAGCAGCTGTACATGAGACATATTGACTATAAGCAAAACAACTAAAGTCATATACCTGTAAAAACAAGAAAAAGGTGAAAACACAGAAGACAGACATACCCACATACAAACGCTCCACACACACAATATGCACACATATTTACACACATCGACATAGACACTCGGAAACACACAGACACGCACGCACACACTCACAGTGAAAGCACACATTTAAGATAAAGGAGAGAGAAACACAGGTCAAATATTAAACAGACTATACATTTCTATATGTAATATTAATTATGTAAAATTTCTGAAGCAGCCAGGCAAATAGTGCAAAACAGTATGCAAACGGTGGAGAGGAACCCAAAACTCCAATCGAGAAAAAAATCCTCAGGAGAAACCAGGCCCAACCAGGGGATTACAGTTCCCCTCTGGCAAAAGCTGCTGCCTCACCATAAGCACAACAAGGCTTGCACGACAAGGCTAAATAAATTAATTTACTAATAAGATTAATTATAGATTTGAGATTATCATTAATAATCTAATAGCATTTGAAATTTTGTAGTGAAGTCGTGTCAGGTCGGCGCGTCCTTTATCCAGCTCTATCATCTCAGCTCTTGTCAGGTCACCGCTTCCCATTCTCCGCACTGCCATCAGGTCTGGGCATGAACTGCATCCTGTGGTAACCTTGGAACAATGAGACAACACTGGCTGAGAGTTGAGTACTGTTCTGCACTCTTTGAAGAAACAATTACATCAGTTGTTGTTGGAAGTAAAATCTGAAAAATGTGATAGCCCTTGTGTTTTTTTTTAGGAAAAATCATGTTACCACTATAACTTTGATGGTTTTGGCTGCAAAGAAAAATCTATTGGGGAAACTACTTATTGATAAATTTCATGTATGCAGATAACTTTTTATTAAATAAAGCAGTGCGTTGATCATTACTTAATCATCTTATGTTTTAATTTACTGTTTAATTGTGTGAATGTAAGTGAATGTATTTACTCGTTATTTTTTATTTACTTGATCTAGTTGTTTCACTTGACCGGTTTAAATAGAAAAATTGAACTTATATCAGTATGGGCTTTACCACAAAGATGATTTTGTGGATAATGTGTATTACTTTGAAATAAAAACATTAACACTCTTTGTGGTTGATACAAACATTCAACATTCAGCAATTATGCGTCAGCAGGGCCGGCAGAAACCAAACAACTAAAAAAATGTAAATGAAAATGTAAGTAAAATGACATGTTTTTCAAATACATGAAAATTATGTTAAATGAATAGTATTACTTCACAGTGATATGCTCAGAAACTATTGTAAAAAATCACTACTAACTTCTATTTCAACCAAAGATTTTGCTGGAAATGTTCTGTGAGTTAAAAAAATATATATTTACTTCTGTGTGTCTTAATGGAGATTTTACAAAACCATTATTTTTTTATAAATAACCTTACATCTCTTAAGTCATCTTACAAACATCAGAGCCTCAGCAGGTTGAAACCTGATGCTGAAATCAAAAGATGTGCTAACTCCAGTCAGAAATAACTGACACGTACACTTATGTTCACACTATCCCGCCTTAGACTCGAAAGCCCTCTCTGGTTTTCCTTTTCAACTTGCTCTGTTTGACTCTGGCACCAAGAGTTGGAGACACAGGTCAGAGTAATATTTATTTTGCATGTGTCTGGTTGAAGGCGGGGGGCAGCCTTTTGAAGGCAGCGGGGTGGGAAACAGTGGGGCGGCCCGGTGAAGGATACAGTAAAACTCTTTCAGGGTAAGCTGACCCTCAAATGAAGCAGTGAGAATTTGAGAGGGCTGAACAGGGCAGATAGAGGAGATGGGAGGTGGGGATAACGTTCCTCAACCCGTTACGTCCTGTCTGGATTTTTGGGACGCCCTGGGTGCGAGCGGCATGGCAGGCTGTTAAAACCCTGGCGGCCAGGTGGGACTGAGTGATAGCGAGGCTGATATTGCGAGAGGCCTCACAAACATATGAGACACAGCTGTGAAACAGGGGAAGCAAGAAAAAAAAGAAAAAGTGCTTCACATCTCTGGTCTTTGGGTTTCTGCTGTGAGTTTGTGCAATATGTACCATAAGGCAGCTGTTCAAATGCTTGGAGAGCGTGTTATTGCATATTAGCTCTCTGATCTTAAATTTCCTGTGCTTCTATGCTTTGACAGTTTCAGTTTAGTGATGTTTTATTTTACTTAAACATAATGAAATGTTAACTTGTCTTATAACAGACATTCTTGACAACTTTGAAACTTTCTATATGTAGTTTATACATTGCTGATTCTTTATTTGACAAATTTCTTATATTATATTATTATTCTTTATTTGCAGACTTGCAAGTTTGATACATGCTTTGATGAACTTGAAAGTAGCTATAAACAACCCTTTCCCCACCTTCAGGGTCTTCTTGGTCCAAATCTAAGGAACCGACATTGATGTGTTTCGCGTAAAAGTTAAAATTCGTACAACTTGACACATTCTCTTAAAAACGCGTCACTCATTACGACTGCAAAAGACTCAAGACGTCGCCATAACAGTGAAACGTGTGGGTCTAGCGTGTTTACATTGAAAAACCAATGTAAAAGTAACTCAGAGGGATGTAAAAACACATTCTGTGTGAACCACCCCAATACTGTTGTATGGATTGAGATATGCTCACAATGGAATGCTGGCATCATTCTTGGAAAAATGTGCATTAGTAGCTCAATTTTCTACAAACAAAACAAAGTATACAAACTCCTAGAACTCCATCTAACTTTACATCAAAATAGAATAATAAAAAAGTTGTGAATTGGAGTGCATTGTGGGATACAGCATTCCTCACTGAGCTCTAGAGCTGCTGCATTCTGGACAAACGTGACAAGCATTCACTTTTCACCATAAATTTAACAGTGACTTGTCTTTTTTTATATAATTTTAGCAATAATTTTACAGTACAATATAATAATTTATATCATTTTTTCATTTTTTATATCATTCATTTTCACAAGAAAAGAATCGTGCCTTTTAAAATCAATCAAATACTGTATACGCAGTTTTTTACAGTTACTAATTATGGTTTATACTGTAGCGTTTACCAGATTTTTACTTTAAAACATTTTGCGCAGTGTATGCTATTCTTTCTGAACATAAAGCCTGACAAAGGGGGCTACACAATTCTCGTGGCTAACGAAAAAGCCCTCCCGCATTCTTTATCTCATCGCTCTGTGAGGTTATGCAGAGCTGTCCATTACTGCCAGGGCCAATCAGTCACTTCCTCCTCAGGGATGCTTCTCTGGGTCCCATTAACAGGCTGGGGGCAAGCAGTGTTTGGCAAAGGGCAGATGTGAAAGAGATGAAGCAGTTGTGGGGTATGTGCCAAATGAGAAGGAGAGAAGGGAGAGAGGTAGAGCTCTGTTTTTTATTTGCAGGGATTAGACTGACAGATCTGTATTTGGTTTCGAAGGGGCCTCTGGCTTCAGCTAATCCTCATCACCTGCAGAATGGTCCCCCCTTCTCTTGTGCTAAATTTTCAAAATCCCCCTCCAGTGGCCTAATAACCCTTCTCTTTGGCCCAACAATGCAAACACTCATTCTGGACACAGGAGTCACACTAAGCACAACTACAACCTCAAACCAGAGAAAGAGAGAGAGAAATCTCCCTTTGTAACCTTTCACAATCTTTT